>NC_143588.1:25017136-26479076 GCF_048544385.1 Mastigoproctus giganteus | reverse complement strand
AGTACCTGTTTGTTTGATAATGGAGGTGATGGCTCATCCGTGTTGGGCGGAAGAAGAGGAATCCATTGGTACTTGAATCATGTTGTATGGTCAAGGATAAGTAACTTGCTGTCTATGAAGAGCATAAACGGACACGACATACATCAACTCGCGCAAGCGCATTAGTTGTTTACTTCATTTACTTCATCCAGGCACCGGATGAAGTAAAGTTGCCCGAATTTTGCATGATGTTATCGTGTATTAGTACCATTTTATGCTTTGCTGCAGCTCTTTCAAAATTCTTGTACTTGATAGTAAACTTATGTTATTAGTTAACGTGGATGTGGGTAATCAGTTCCGCTCGAAATTTGAAAATCCCGTCTTGTTGGAACCATTGTCTTTTGAAACTTAGGTCCTTGGAGAAGGTTCAAAGTCGTTTCACGTCATCGATAAATCAGATCACATTGATGTGATAGCTTCCTGTTGATGGTAACGGCACGCTCATCCTCAGGGACCAGTTATTCTTGACCGAATATTGCACACATTATTGTCATATGCTCCTGTGCAAGGGTTTATTTTATTTTATTTGTTCATACACTACAGGTAGTAATTCCATTGTATGCCAAAATTACTTAATAACTGAAACTTAAATTACGAAACCTAAATTACTTAACTGAAATAAATATAAAAATATCTAAAAATGTTCCATCAATGGCATTAATAAAAATGTACCAGAAATATACCATAAAATATAAAAGCCAACTCTATCAATGTTATGCTTAATATAATAATTCTTGTATGTATCAATCGAAATGAATTTAAAAATAAATAAATAAAAAATAATAAATAAAGTGTAAAAAAACAAAACAAAAATCTGTTTTCTTATTCGCATCCAATTCAGCTGACCGTTGAAATCGTGAGAAATGTGTTTGGTTTCTTAATGTATTCTGAGAGCTGTATGAGACATTGATAAGAAAACCTATTCTGAAGAAAATGCTTATTTTCGTACTACATCATTCTGTGAAAAATACAGTTCCTTCTCTTTACAAGACCGCTTAGCTTATGAGTAACATTGGATCTGATATGAATGTGTGCCATGTGCCATTCTCCGGAGTGAAATTCTATTCATTCAATTTTCTCGTGATATGGTTCTAAATTTTATGATTTTCATTTTAGTGAACTAATTTTTCCTTAAATCTGCAGACGCGTTGCCGGTAACATTTCGTCCCTTCCCGGGCATCCTGCACTGTGTCAACACACTGCCAATGTACGTTTTGATTTTTGATGGAGACTGTTAGTAATAGTAATGGAGGTATGTGATGCAAGAAAGCAAGTGTATGAGCTTAGCCAAAAAAAAAAAAAAAAAAGCCAATCTCATACATTCATTCCCTCTAAACGTTTGTCCAGTTCCTCCTTGAATTTATTTAAGTTATCAACTTCCACAACGACAGTTGATAGCTTAAATAAATTCAAAACTGTTTTCAAACCCGGTAAAAGCTGGGTTCGCCACAAGAAAAAAATTGTGTACGCAAGAAAAAAAAAACATAATAATAAAATAAATAATAAATAAAATTATATAAAAAAAATAATAAAAATAATTGGTGTCCTGTTTAGAGAATTTCTTTTTTTTTTTTTTTTTTTTTTTTTTTCGGCGAGCGGAAAATGCGACACTGAGAGACAAGTTTAATCAGTGTCGCATTTTCCGAAAAACATGTAAGAGCTCGACAGTAGTAGAGGCCTGCTTGTTTTAATTAGACATCTGGAACCAGGACCAGTAGTACCGGATTTAAACTTGTTGTGGCCCCCAGCTATAACATGTATGAAGCCCTTCTCTCTTACCTGTGACAATATTAAAAAAAAAAGAGGATTTTTTTATGATGGAGCAAGGCCCCTTGAAATGTGAGACCCTAAGCTGTAGCTTGTTTAGCCTATGTGTAAATCCAGCCCTGTCTGGAATTATAGCTAACTGTACACCATAGTGCATCTAAATGTAATACCAAAGGTTTTGATGCCACTTGATGACGAGGCATATGAATGCAATAAGTGCACGTTATGTCTCTTCCCAAACAGAGATGAAACACGTGAAAGTCATTTTCATTTGGGCTGAAGCCCGTGATGCGCACACCGTTTGCATCCTCATATACACATGAAGCTATTTTCTCCGAGGCAAAGTCTGGTACAAACAATTGTCTTTCATATTTCTAGTAGTCAAAGCCCTTCTTGTCCTGTAAATTAAGGTATTCAGTATAAGTTACTCTCAGTTGCTTATATCTGTCAGTAAGGCTTCGATTGAAAGAATACAAATAAAAAAGGAGTTTAAGCTTCTGCTGAAAGAATGTGGATCATATTCTTTGCTAAGTAGTTGTTACTTGAAGTACATTAAATAATTTCATCTGCATTAGATTTTGCTGTATGAATCTGGCCTCCCACCAGAACCTTCGTGGGCCATGTTAGATTCAGCTTTATTCTTTGCCTACAGCAGTAGCAGCAAAATCCAGTGCTCCGACTGTCATGCCCCGATCAGCTTCTCCCAACGACAATTTATCTTGTCACCATCTTTTCAAGAAATTATACTTCCTGTTATTTTTGACAGCGTCAATGCAGAGTGTAGGCGTATATTTTTTTTTTACTCTGTGTACTATATATGTATATATATACATGGTGTCTCAAAAATATTGGTACAAACTTTTAGGGGGAGGCAGGCAACATCTAAAGAAATGTGAATCGCATACAAACCATAATCGGAAACGTCACGGGAAAGTAGTAGCAGAGGCAGAAGAAGCATAAATGACACAAGACAGTAATTAGTGGCAAACATTTATTTGAAATAATATTAACAAGGGAGTACGAGATGGTTGCATTTCATGATGTTACAACAGATGCTCGAAAGTTCCACCATTAGACGCGATGCATGCGTGACACCGACGCAGCATGGATTGGCGGACACGGTCGAACACACCTGGAGTTTCTTTGACAGTAGCAGCAGCGCGGACGAGTCACGCCACGAAATCCATTTCCATCTCCACAGGCGATTCATGCACGATAGATTTGAGGGTCCCCCCCCACAGAAAGAAATCAAGGCTCGATAAATCAGGTGAGCATGGGGGCCCGGCAACGGGTCCACCACGGCCAATCCATCGACGCCCAAAACGCCTGTTCAAATGGTCACGAACACACCTTCCATAATGGGCAGGCGCCCCGTCACGTTGAAACCAAATGTTGCGTCTCGCATTTGCTGGAACATCGTCAAATAACTCTGGTAGAACTTGTTCAAGAAAGATCCGATATTTAGCGGAGTTCATGCGGGATGGTAACAGGTATGGGCCGACTAAGCAGTCACCGACCATACCTTCCCACACATTTATTGCGAAGCGACGTTGTGCTGCATGTGGGCGCACACCGTGTGGGTTGTCGTGAGCCCACACACGAGCATTGTGCTGATTGAATAAGCCTCATCCGTGAACGAAACATAGGCTGGAAAATTCAAGTCTTGAACACTTTCTTGGAGAAACCACTGCACAAAAGCCACACGTGCAGGATGATCTTGGGGGAGCAGTAACTGACCCCTTTGGAGATGAAAGTTGTGTAAGGAATCGTCGTGCCAGACACGCTGTACACTGCAACGAGGCACTCCCGAGGCAGAGGCAATGGCACGTGTGCTGGTATTAGGATTATTCTGGACGGCATTCAACACACTTTCTTCCATGGCGGGAGTTCGCGTCGAACGTGGTCTGCCCGCACTACTCCTGTTACCTCTAAATGACCCATAATCACACAAAGTTTGATGCACGCGCGCAAACAAACGGTGGTCCGGTACATGTCTGTCTGGGAAGCGTTCTCCATAAATTCGTTGAGCGGCTCGTCCATTGCCCTCTGCTAATCCATACACTAGGTGCATGTCTGCCAGCTCACAGTTTGTATATCAATGCATGCTCGTCGTGCGGCGACTACTGCTTGAATGACTAAACCAGAAATTTTCCCTCTCGCGAACTGATGAACAGCGCCGTGTACCGACTTTCGGTGACGTTTCCGGTTATGGGTTCCTATGCGATTCACATTCCTTTAGATGTTATCTACCTCCCCTAAACGTTTGTACCAATATTTTTGAGATACCCTGTATATATTTTTATCACCTACTGTTATTTTATTTTGGTAACTATATGTTACCCTTGGGCCTCTGACTGGTCCAGAGATTTTGGGTTAGCTAGAATAGAGTGAGACAACTGACAAAACACATGTAAATTGCAACATGTGTAATTCTAGGAAACTGACTCATGTACATACAAAATTTTCACTAAATTTCTAATACAGGCAACCTCCACTGCTATGTACAATTACAAAAGTTCCTTACTATATCTCATTACCAGAAAGATTTATTTACCGTTCCTTTAAAACATCAATTGTGTTTTTTCTTCCACCTCACAGGTTAATCTAGTCATTCACAGTTAGGATTTCAGAATGCCTTTATCCTTTCCCCAGGACTATATCTTGACTAGGTATAATAATACTAAACAGTACTGTACTTCTCCTTCTCCAGGTTGGGCCAGCTCCTTGATTTTTGGACGATTTTCCATTATGGTCTTCACGGATTCCTTTGTTCTGTACCAAAAAACTCACTCTAAAACGACAACTCACATAAAACCACCACCAACTACCTCCAAACCACCAACTCACTGTATCGCGACCACAACTACTTCATTTCCCGCCTAAACAAATCCTTATATATCCTTTTTGTCCTAAAATTCTCCCTCTATCCCTTATTTTAATATAATCCCCGATTAGTTCTATCATCCTTGTGACTTTCTCCGTATATTTCTCCTGGTTCGGATCATTTCGGGGAAATTGAACCTGACTTTCTTTTTGTATGTCTAAGCCCACCCTCCTTCTGGGAATTTTGTCTTGCCCTTAAACATTTTCCTAACGACTTATTCCTAATCCCATCTTAATTGTACGTTGCGTGTATAATTATTGTTCACTGAATTTGTCTAATTTGTCAGAATATTCCGATGTTAAATGCACCAATATATATTATTATTACCTTACTTTTATTTATTTCTATTTATTTATTAATAAAAAAATGTATTTATTTTTGTTTTGTTTTTGTTTTAGTAAGCCTAAGCTTACAAGAGCTTTTGAGTCACCGAATCTCTATCCCCTGTCAACGCCACAGTGCCGCAGCTAAGACTTCTGTCGGCCCGGGCGTAATATTGGACCCCTCGCAAAAATTAAAGGTGTAATTCGTAAATTGAAAAAAAGAAAAAAAAAAAAAACATCCGACAATTATTCAATAATAATTATTTACTTAAACTTTAACGACTAGTGCATTATTTATATAAACTTAAAAAGGTTTCAAATTTATATAAACTTAAGTTTCACATTCACAAATACCTTACGATATTTACTTGATATAAAATTGCTTATAACATCTGATGTTTTTATATCTTTTACTACATCTTGTTCTATTGACATAAAGGAGGTGATTATCCCCTTGTATAAGGCAGTGGTCAGGCCACACCTTGAGTAGTGCATACAGGTGTGGAGGCCTCATTTTAGGAAGGATGTAGATTTGCTATAGTACAGAGTACAGAGAAGGGCAATGAGATTAGTGAGTGGAACAATGGGTTGCTGCTTAAATTGTGCAAATTGCAGCATCTGGAGACTAGGTACCTGCGAGGTGATCTGACTGAGGTGTTTAAAGCTTTGAATGGTTTGAGCAAGCTCAGTGCTGATGGGATTCTTCCTCTTGCTCAGATTACGAACCTTAGTGGGCATAAATTCAAATTGAGGAAAGACAATTGTTAGAATAGATGTGCGAAAAATTTGGCTTTAGCCAGTTGGTGTTTGATTACTGTAACAAACTTCCGTCTATCGTTGTGGAAGTTGATGACAGCTTAAATAAATTCAAGGCTGAACTAAACAAACTTTTGGAGTGAATGGGTGAAACGAGGGTTTTTTTTTTTTTTTGACTGATGCTATATAAGCTTGCTTTCTTGCATCATATGCCTCTACTAATGCTACTGCTAAAAATGGCCAATCCATTAATTAATTTTTGGCCAATTGTTGCTCTTGAATATGTTTTAGAAGAAGAACGTTTTATTGTATACAGAATGCACATTGTCTACAGCAATGTGCATTCTGTATACAGAATGCACATTGCTGTAGATAATTGCACAGAATGCACATTGTTGTCTACAGCAATGTGCATGCACAATACAGAATGCACATTGTTGTCTCCAGCAATGTGCATTCTGTATACAGAATGCACATTGTTGTCTCCAGCAATGTGCATTCTGTATACAGAATGCACATTGCTGTAGACAACGCCCTTCACATATCTTTTGCTGGGGTTTAATTATTTTGAGTCTTGAAAAACTCTTCTCTCCAGATGCAACCATAATTGGCAGTGTTAATAATATCCGAAGAGAAATGGTGATGTTGGGATATAATTCAACTAATAAATTAATAAATAAATAATGCAACTAACAAAATTTAAGCAATCAATTTTTTTTTGTTCCCCTTTTAAAACATATTGCAAAGATTGGATTTCACGACTCGATTGCATCGAGTCATGAAATCCAATCTTCGATGACATCGATGCATTGATAATTCCTTCAAGGTACGTTTCATTTCCTGACGTTTCATTTCCTATTACACTTTCAAATAAATTAATGAAGTTTTCTGATTTTAGAATATGATGAAAAGCCGAGGATATATTATTAATCTGATCAAATCTTTCTTGTAAACTAACCATAGCTACATCGATCATTATATTAAAAAATTCCGTTTCAAACCTTTTAGTTGGATTAATAGAGTATTCATCTGAAGTTTCATAGGTAAACTCGCACTTTTTTCCAGAAACTCGCACTTGACGGTCCTTCCAACTCATTGCAATGTCTACAGCTTTATCCATACACAATTTAAATCTTGATGTTCTTAATTCGTTTAGTTGACTAAGACCACCTTCTGTCAATATAATTGCAGTGCCCCTCTCAATTTTACTGCTTTGCAAGGCTTTACTTACTTTATTTATAATACTCAATGTTCCAACCAAACAACTACACTTATGATAAATTTAAAGACGAAATTTCGGTTAACCAACCTTGTATTTCAGACTGCAATTTTGTATCTTTTCCTTTGGCCTGTTCCTTGATTTCATTTAATGCAGCTGCATTTAATGTATCTTGTAACTGATAACGTTATATTCAGAGCAAAGCAAACAGTTTTCAATGTGAATCAGCGTTATTCTGAGTTTTTGTTGCATTAAAAATAGGTTTAAATAATGAAAATAGGCAAAAATTCATTTCTTTTAACATCTGATTATAAAATAAATTAATTTATTTTATATAATATAAGGCAGTTTGTTTGTTATTTGGTTTTTAGGAGCATTAGCAACTAAGGCCATATTGCCCCGTGATATGCGGTGGTCATTCCCTGACCTTTCCGCATCCTCCGTATTTGGTGGTGACGGGCTCGAACCCCGGTCTAATCAAGAAGCGTGTGCTATGCACTGCTGCTCCTTCCCACCTGGCTACGGAGGCGCCTAATAAGGCAGTATTGAATTTATTTGTATAATTAAAGTATTCTATTAAGAAACAACTATTTTTTTTATATTTAAAAAATTAAAATATCATCGGAACTCGGGCCCCCTACAATCCGGACTCCGGGCGACCGCTCGTACCTAGGTACGACATCGCAACACCAAGAGATTAAGTTGTTGTTTTAGTAGGGTTTTTAGGAGCATCAGCGACTAAGGCTATATTGTTCCGTGTATACTCTCTGTAAATTGCGTGTGTTCTATGCTCGATTTTCTGATTGCTGGAAGAAAACCCAATGCTATCCTCATCTGAGATCGACTAACAAAGCCACGTTGTGAAAAAGGCCCATCAAAATTCCTCACGTCATCGACGGGACTCGAACTCACGTCTTTTTCACTCGGTGTGGGGAGGAGGAAAGAGATTAACGTATTCGAACTGCATTACAAGAAAAGGCTGTATAATGTTATAATTCTCCTACTGTTTAAAAGCAATTCTTTTCTGTAACTGTTGTGATTTATTATTATTTTTTAAATATTTTACTTATTTATGTTTATGACTGCTTTATTTGGAATGCTTTTTTGTGTATATCCGTGTAAGGTGTGATTCTTTTATTATTAAGTAAATAAAATAAACTCTGTACTTGCAAGTTAACCAGAGACTACGGTTGGCCTCATAATCAATAAGCAAATTTTCAGGTACATGAAAAAATTAAAATTCGTAAATTGTTTAGGTTATTCTTTGTTTGTTTTTATATTTAGCTACATTTTTAAATAATTGATAATGAGATCTTCAAGATAATTTTAAATTATTATTATTATTAGTAGTAGTAGTAAGAGCATATGTTGCAAGAAAGCAAGCTTATAAAGAATCAGCTAAAAAACAAAACAAAAAAAAAAAATCTCCCAGATCACCTGTCCACTCCCTCCAATAATTTTTCTAGTTCTTCCTTGAACTTATTTAAACTGCCTATTTCCACAGCAGTTTGTTATCTTGAAGATCTAAAGTTTAAGCGTGATTTTGTTGGTAAATAGTTCTCTGTATTGAATTAATTTCCACAAGAAAGATAGGATGATATGATAATTTAATAACTTACATTTAAGAAACAACTATAAACAATTTCTGAAGAAGTGATGACTTTGTTCAGTGTCCCTGTCCTTTATGTTGTACTGTTTTTTTTTTTTTTTTTTATTATTGTAGATACTCACGTGCTTGGTCAGATGATCATGATGATAATCCTTGTCATCATCGTTGTTATTGGCTGCATTTTTGCCGTCTGGTGGTTTATCAGTACGTCAAAGAAACGGGATCAAACAGACATTGAAACAGCTTCGACTAGTGGGTACATTACGATGACAACGGACAAAGATCTTCTAGTTAACCAGACCAACGTGTTTCCTCACGAATGCATTAATGTCCCACCGAACTTGTTCCCCTTGTATGGAGCACAAGTGGCCCTTGTGTCGATGAAGCCAATAAGCGAGCTATAAATATTGAAATATTTTTGTTTTGCTATGATTTAATGGCTGTTTATATCTTTTTTAGAACATTAGTATATCTAAAAAGACATTTTTCTACATTTGAAGTCAAACAGGAATGCCATTAGAATTAATATAAGGTTAAAAAACATCAAGTTTGTGGAAAACCAGAACATTAAACATATAAGGAAAGAAGTTAAAAGTATACTTCAGCTTATAATAAAGAAATGAAAAGTTATCATTACAGATTTTCTTTACCCCTGACGATGTTTTGCGATTGGAGAGATGCAGCTAGTTTCTCAGACTTTTTTCAGCGTTAAGTAGTCTTGCTTTATTCTCAAGAGGACAAACGTGTGATGAATATGGATAGCAGGAGAAACTAGATAATTCAATGCATTGATTATTCAAAAGCTAATTTCTTTGGGAGGATACTTTTATTTTTTGAAGATCACCAGTTTGGATCATGCATTTCGAATTTCAAACTTGTAATGTTTACCAGTATATTACGCTGGTAATTTTCAGTTAGTTGAGAAAGAAAGTATGTTTAAATAGTATGAGCTGTAAAATATTTGTTACATTTGTATGTATTGTAAGATTGATTAAAGACACTCAGTCTAATTTTCCAACTTTTTACCTTCAGGGTCAAAATCCTGGAATCAGTAAAGTTTAGCAGATAAATTGTTTCAAACTGATGTGGTTTTGGACTTTTGAAGTTTAGGTTACTATGAAATTGTAAAAAAAAATGATGAATTTCATTGTATAGGTTAGATATAAAATTCATTTTTTGCTGCTAACTCCTTAACTAAGTAAATAAACATTTATTTAGATTAAAATTTTAAAATGACTACCACTATATACAAAATGCCTACTTATAATAAAATTAAAATCAACACAGCTTCCAGTTGCGATTATTGTTATATGGGTGGTTTACGATTTTTAAACCTTCAGTGTCCATTTTGCAGTCATAAATTTATGCGCTTGGTTAGGTATAATTCATTGGATAGGACCTGGTGCTTTCTGTTCAATAATGCTTGTCTATAGCGAATGCTGTATTATCGAAACAGGAGATAATTATCGTTGAGGGATAACGCAGTTTTACGACTTCAAAAATTGATGTTTTGAGGTCAGCATCGAGGCTGTAGACCTGAGATAACATTAAACAAAAAGGGCGAATGGTGGTTCCTCATTTTCAAATGGTCTCAGGTTAGTTTGATGTATAGTATGCTGGGGACTCGATCTTAGGGTAGACCTGTTGAAATCCATTCATCCACATGATATTAATTCTGAGAACTGGGAATGCGCTATTCATCCAGCCACCGAATCAGATCGATTAGCAACAGTCTCAACTGAAGAATTCCTTCAATCTCTGACGGGAGACTGGAAATATTAGTGGATAACCTGTTTGCGTGAGCCGTTCTGTGCGCTTGCCTGATAAGCATATAACCTGAACAAGAAAGAGAAGTGGATCTATCAGGGAGTCAGTGCCCTAATAAGAAATGAAAAATATTGTAACAAGGGCAGATTCACCCATCAAGTTTGCGTGACGGTGGTAACAACATAAGAAAATTGTTCTGTTTACTGTTTACAGATAATTCAGAATAATATGCAAAAGCGTTTTTGGAATAATCATGGTGTAATTACTCCCATGCCCCTCCGATCCGCCTTGTATTTACTGCTGAGAAAAATCTATTCAAAACTATAGCATTCTTTATTTTAATTTTATATTTTATTTTGAGTTATTGTTTTGATTTATTGGTTTAAAATGATCATGATTGTGTACAGTCATGGTCATTTTAAAATTTTAATCCAAATAACAGCTTATTTTCTTGGTTTTTTTTTTTTTTTCATTTTATGGATATCATTTAATCAGATTAAGTCGGAGTTAGCAGCAAAAAACTGAATATTATACCAGACATTATAGAGGCCTTTTTTCCAAATACTGGTTATAAGGATCGACCGTAGCCGACTGGTTAGACACAAGTATAGAGTAACACACGCTGCATGTATGAATCACATGGTAGCTTATCTTTGATTTACAAATGCGGTGAAATTATTTTTGTAAAGCAGTGTAGTTACTCTCTGTGGCTCTCCCGAAGTATGAACACAAAAACCAAATTAAAACTTAATTTTTGTGTCCTTGAAAAATTCACCGATTATTGAATTTTTTTACATATTAACGAGACAAACTTCAATTCGCATAATAGCAATCGGAGAGAATTTGACACTGAATCTCCACTGATAAATGTTTATCACAGCACTAGAAATTAACTGGAGTAAATTTGTTTATTACTGGACATACTCACTATCCTTTTCAAGAATTTTTTTTCAAGTTGAAACAGCATGCAAGACTGGTTATACCCCTATCCATTGGAATTTAAAAAAATATCTACCGAAAATGAAATAATTAAAATTTGAACGACTTGAAAAATTCGTCATTTACAAACCTTTAGACCGAAATTTTGGAGGTTTTCACGAATAGTTACTAATGGTTTAACTATGAAATTTTAAATATGAAAGAAATAATGTTTAATTAATTTAATCTTGAAGATAGATTTTGTTTTTTTTTTTTAACTCATACAAGACAAACTTGACTTTGCATCATGGCTGCCCGGGAGAACTCGGCCCGATTGCATCACTGAAATGTTTATCAACAACGCTAGAAATTAAAAAATATGTTATGCGGTGCCTTAAAAATGCCCACGCGCCTTTTCAGGTCGCTGACATTTTATTATTACAGAGGAGGGATACAGAAGTATCCGCTTTAAAAACCTCTGTAATCGGTTTCTTTAAAAAACTAAGCAATATCCATATAAGTTCTAAAAATGCTGACTGAATATCTTTTCCCGTTGAAATGCAGTAGTTCGAAGGGCAATATGCTTACTTACGTATATAATCACGGATGAATACAGTCAGTTAAGTGTGCCATGTTCTCAGATGGCTGAATATATGAGAATATCCCTTTGATAAACAACGTAACTAGCATTCTGGGTATATCCATCGTGCCACTATACATTTCTTTAAAAAAAAAAAAGCTACTTGCCGATAATAAAAAGTGCATTACTTTAGGCAATACAATTTTACGCTTTAACCTTGCGGTAGTGAACAAAGATTTCAGTGTAGGCATACTGATTTTTTGTAGAACAAATCTTAATTATGTAGTTACTGTATTAACTTTTAGCAGAGACAAGAAGCATTTTTGGTAGTTCAGTTTGTATACCTTTCTCATTGTGCTTCAAGGAAGTATATTATGCAGCTTTACTTTGTGATTCTATGTCATTTCTATGTACTCTTAGCACCGACAACAGAAGAAGCGTAAAGGAACTTCCATTTCTTAAATGATTTTACTAGTTATCAGTGGTAGTTCGAGCACAAGAACATCTTTCTTCCCTATTTTAAGTGATGGATATTTTTAGATCATTCCATTTGAACATTATAACCAACTTGCATATTTTGCTGTCACCTCTTAAAGATCTTGTTAGACAAACTAAAAAGATGTTCTTATTCTTTAATATTGTATGTGACACGTTCTTTAATATTGTGCGATTTAAATACAGTACGTATATCTAATAAGTTGCATCTGCATTTCGCCTATTTTGATAGTTTGAGATCATTTTGCAAATGGAGTAGCAGGGAGTTGCCTTAGTCATATTTAGTAAGTCAGCCAGCTATTCACTATCCACTTCCATTCGCATCCCAAATGTTTAACAGCTTACCTAATCCACGCATCATTTCTGGGAATAGAAGTTTTATTTATATTCTGGTGTCGTTTATTTGTAGTCTAATTTAAGTCTTTAATTTGTAGATTTAAGGAAAAACTAAAATAGATAGGCAGACCTCAGTGGCTACTTTATTAGGTACATCCACCCTTTTCACAAATAGGACACTCCTTCAGTAAGAGCGTCACATGTTCGTACTGTGCGATATAAAGCTGGTAGACAGATACGCAGGGATGATGGTAATATTTGTGCAATTCTGCGAGAGAATGGGAAAGGCGAAAGATTTGACTTAGATCGTAGTAATTAGCGCCAGACGCCCCGGTATGATGATCCAGAAACTGCATCCCTGATATGATTTTCACATACGTCTTGTCTCGGGTGCATGTACCACTACTTTACAATACCCTTCACGGCACCATGCCAGATGTTAAGCGGCAGAGATAACATCGCCGGAAGTATAAAAATTAAATTATAGGCAGATTATATATAAAACACCCACACGCAAACACACACACACACACACACACACACAAAATTCATTCATATAGCAGATAATATTAACATAGAAGAAAACTAATACAGTAATAAATAACAAAAATAATACAAATTGCGTTCGGTTTTCTGTGAGATTCTTGCCGAGCCCTAACGATCTGAAATCAGTTGATAGTTGTGGAGACCACGTGCAGATCTAGAATGAGCCGTCTTACTTTTTATCATCTATGATTTTACTACATAAGTCAGCATCCAGGGATTGAACTAGATGGAGCTTTTGATATGGGAGGAAATGATCTTTAAAATGTAGCCTCTAAGGGAGAGCAAGAAGCTTGGGAGTGGAGCGGAGAGCTGGTTGGGGGATCCGCCAGGCACACGGTGTCCCAATTGTTGGGCCCTGAGACTCTCCCAGCGATCATTTTTTACGGTGAAGACGAGTCTTCTCTCATGCATGAATGCTGAAAACCTGGTTAACTTCAGCTCTTTGGCCATTGGTGTTGGGTGCTGCTGTGGTGGGAGATGACACTTCTGGGTTGCCCACTTCAGGACCCAGTATTCTGCGGCGTTTAATGGTTTAATTGTGGTGTTTGCAGCCGAGCCCCACAACTCTACTCCATACAGTACACCTCCGAAAATTGTCGTCCTGATATACATTTTTAACAGATTTGTGTTCCGAATGTGCAGCAAGTGCTGTTTGGCAACCCACCATTTCCTGCGAGTGCTGCTTATGCTTGAGGAAACGCTGGTAATCAAAAACAATGGATGTAATTATCATCTTCCCCACACCGGGGTGTTTTTGCGCCATAAAAATTCAAAATTCAATTCAATTCAACACCGGGGTTGGGGGGTCTGAGTTCGAATCCTGCCAATCAACAACACGAGGAGTCCTCCATCATAGGATAGTGATTTTGCGACTTATCGATCGTTTAGAGAGATCTGGGTTTCATTCTTGTCGGATATTGAAACGCAGGTTGTAGTTAGCCAGTCTCAGACCGAGGATGTGGGGTTTCCCCCATGACGTATCCGGATTTTTCAGCTCTCTCAACATGCAAATCGGCCCATAACAGACATCTGCGGACCTAACAGGCTAGAGCAATGATATGGCTAAAACGCTGATGTCCGTGAAACCAACAAGAATAATTGTATATGCTTCGTAACATCGCAAGGAGGTATAGAAGGAGCAAGGCAGGGAGGGCTAAGTAACCGTAATTTTGTATCTATAATTTCCGAAAAAGCACCAGCCTAAGTAGTTGGCGCGTGCATAACATTGTAGGTAGCGACACTGCCAAACTGTAACGCAGTGTTTGGCGGCTGTTTGAAAATATCGATGCAAACAACATGCGTCCTGGAAAGGATGCCCGGCTGTTTGATTTCTGTTACTTAGAACTGTGATACCCGCTGAAATTCATTGGCAGTTAATGGTCATAACGCCGCAGAAACTTACGATATTACACAATACTGGACAAATTAAAAGTAGCAGTATATAGAAAGAGACTTGGGTCGCTTGTCTGTAGGAGTGATCCTTCTGCACAAAAAATCACATCCTTAACTTGTTGAACCTAACAGTAACCTTCCACAAGAATATTTAGACCCAAGTGGTCCAGTATCAGTGGACTAAAAATGACGACATCTGCCGCTAAGATTATAAAAATATGCAAATAATGTAAAACGTTAAAATGAATTTGAAGGTTTATTAATTTATTTAAATCAATATAAGATATAAATGGATCAGTTCGCTTCTCATCAACGTATGTGATGAGAAGCGAACTGGTTGAATTTACCGCAGATTGTGTTCTGTAAAAAACATTACGTGTAAATTAATAATTAAATTTCAAAAGGCAAAACGCGAATATGCAATATTCAAATATACGTGAAACAAAAGGTTGCACGTATATTTGCAAATTAAATGGGTTACTAGTTGTTATCCAGAGAGGATTTCTCTCAGGATAACAACTTTGTTTAGAAAAGAGGATTTCCTACACAAAAATAAAATTGCAGTTGATGTCAACGATCCGCTTTGCGATTCCGTTCTTGAAAACGGAATATATTTCTTGAGCCCATTGTGTCACTAGGTCAAAATCATTGTTCAAAATGCATCAAATAAATTTAGGTTTTTAACATAATCCAATTTATTGTATGCATTTTGAACAATGGCATAAGTATTATTTGAAAAAAAGTTATAACGATTTTATAATTATACACATCGTTTATGATTGTAACAATTACAAGATAAAAATATAATCAGAGGGTTAGATTAGGTAGTACTGTTGTGGTGCATTTTTATAACACGAAAATTTAATGTTCCTGAGCTTGAAATCTTATTGTGACTTCATATTCATAAATTACAGTGTAAGTCAGATGAAAACGAGAACTATTTTTCTTTTACCAATACTGTATATATATATATATATATATGCACTGCCGCCTAAAAGTTTGGAATCACGTTTCATTTTTCTTAATTTTCAAAGTTATGGAGCCAACTTGTTTACCAAAATTTGTTAAAATATTTTATATTGTGTATAAAATCAAAAACTTAAATAATATTTAAGAAATTTATAGAATATTCGAGAAAATTCCAGATAGGCGTAGACGCCTCCTGAACGTGATAGAACATTGTAGATTATTTTAGAATATTCTAGAAAGTGGGAGTGTTGTTTCAATATTACAGAAGATTGTAGATGATTCTAGAGTGTTTTGCAATATTATAAATTGAGGAGTAAGAACTGTAACTTATAAAATCGAACACTCGTCATTCACAAAGATTGTTTGGTGTAAGTTTTGTGTGTTTCGTAATAAACATAGCAAGAAATAAGCAACTGGGTGTTGAAAAAAGAAGTGCTATTATAACTATGTATAAAGAAAGTTATTCCATGGAAAGTATTGACAAAAAACTAAGGTGTTTCATTTAAAGGAGCACAAACTACCATTCGACGATTCAAGAAAACTGGCAGTGATAAAATCTCGTGGCGGATATTTTGATGAAAATTCAGTACAATTGTTAATACACTGCTCGACAAAATTAACAGAACAAAATGTTTTTCATGAATACTTTGTTGTGAAAAGTGTCGCCAAAGGCGAATATTTGGTATAATAGGCATCCTGGCATGCAAATATCGAGTGTCCAATAGAAATCATCTGCCACCTTACAGAGCCGCACATTATGCAAATTATTCATGCCTATAAAAAAAATTCGGGTTGCGAGCACATCGCGTCATTCCCTTTTTTGGCAAGCTATAGCCACATCTTCAGTACTCAGGATGGCAAGTCATCGTCGCTAAGATGATTTTTGAGATAGCGGGCTGTTGCACGACTTGAATCCGGGCAGGCGGAGGTGTTACGTTGAAGTAATGTGACATGCAGTCTCGTCTCGGCGCTATGGAAGCAGTTTCAGGAGACAGGAACCATCACAAGAGGGGGTTGCCACGATCGCCCAACGGCTACATCAACCATAACAGACCGCTATCTGGCTCTAACAGCAAGACGAAACCCTACGATATCCTGTCATCAACTGTCTCTTTAGGTGTCTCCTGCCACAGATGAAAACATTTCCAATTGGACTGTTAAGTGGACTCTACGGAAGGAAATCAGTGGTTTGTATCCCACTAACCCCAAACCACTGGAGATCCCGTCGAAGCTGGTGCCATGAACAAGTTAGAGCCCTGACAAATGTGGTACACGTCTGTCGTTTGATGAGTCCTGTTTTGGCCTACAAATAGATTTTAGACGTTATTTCATCTGGAGACAACGAGGAATGCGATACTATTCTCCAACATCAGACAGAGGGACACTTACGGTGGAGGCAGTGTTCTCGTGTGGGGCGGAATAATGATCAGCGGACGTACTCCTTTTCATGTTTTTGATAGGGGTGCTGTAACTGCACAGAGGTACCTAGAACTGATCCTCGAACCCAGTGCGACTTTTTAGGGGTACGGGTGGTCCAGTTTTTGTTTTCATGCACGACATTACCACTGCACATAGAGCTCAAGTGGTGGAGGAATATCTTGATCTTGATGATATCCAACGACTGTCGTGGCTATCACGATTGCCTGACTAAAATCCGCTGGAATATATGAGGGACGCCCTTGGGTGTCGTATTGCACGCTGACAGCCAACTCCTCGATCACTTGGTGAATTAAGGTCTGCGCTGGTGGAAGAATAGAATTTGTTGCCACAGAATCTTATAGACACCCTTATATCGAGCATAGTTCACTGAAGTCTGTTTAGCCATTGGATGGATCATGCGCTGTGCTGATGTATATGAGCATCTTGTATCGGCTTCTGTAATGTGACCTTTTTTTGGTAATTCTTATACAACCCCTATAATTTGTTCTTTATGGTTGTCTGAAGTTTCGCTCTGTCTCCTCATTTCATCGTTATTCTATGGTACACCACCATACCAAATTTTGTCACGCTTCATTGCAAGGTAGTAGTAGTAGTAGTAGCAGTGGCATTTGATGCAAGAAAGCAAGTGTATGAGCTTATGCAGCATCAGCCAAAAAAAAAAAAAATCACACCATTCCCTCCAAATGCCTGTCTAGTTCCTCCTTAAATTTATTCAACCTATCAACTTCCACAACGACAGACGGAAGTTTGTTCCAGCAATTAACCACCCGCTGGCTAAAGGCAAATTTCCGCACATCTAATGTACATCTGTCTTTTCTTAATTTGAATTTATGCCCCCTTAGGTTCGTAATCTGAACAAGTAGAAATATCCCATCAGAATTCAGCGTGCTCAACCCATTCAAGGCCTTATATACCTCAATCAGATCACCGCGCAGGTGCCTAGTCTCCAGCCACTGCAATTTGCAGAACTTAAGCCTCTCTTGGTAAGAGGATCCCTTCATTCCCCTCACCAATCTTGTTGCCCTTCTCTGTACACGCTCAAGTAAATCTACAGCCTTCCTAAAATGAGGCCTCCAGACCTGTACGCAGTACTCAAGGCGTGGCCTGACCATTGCCTTATACAGAGGGATAATCACCTCCTTTTCCCTGCTAGCAAAATTCTTATATATCATTGACAAAACCCCATGACCTGCCCTGGCAGCCTGTCTGCATTGCTCAGAAAACTTCATAGCTGACTACACAATTACTCCCAGGTCTTTCTTTTTCATTTTCTACCACCTTAAGTGTAGTACCACACAGTTGGTACGTTTCTCTGAGGTTACTTCTACCCATATGCAGTACTTTGCATTTGTCAAGGTTAAACTTCAGTTGCCACTTCTTAGCCCATCTGCCCAAATTTTCTAGATCCTGTTGCAGTAGCACACTGCCATTACTGTCATTAACAACCCTGCCAACCTTTGTATCATCTGCAAACTTCGACATTAAGCCTGATATACCTTCATCAATATCATTGATAAATATACAAAACAACAGTGGACCTAACACCGAACCCTGTGGGACTCCGCTAATAACATTAATCCACGAAGAGCAGCACCCATTGATTACCACCCTCTGTCTTCTCCCACTTAACCATCCTTTTATCCATTGTAGCAACTTACCCTTAATACCATTCTGCTCCAATTTGTACAATAGTCTTCCATGCGCAACAGTGTCAAAAGCTTTCCTGAAATCCAAATAGATGATATCAAAATTATTTTTTGCATCCAGTTCCTTTGTAACCACATCATAATATCCTATCAAATTTGTCAGACAAGACTTTCCCTTAACAAACCCATGCTGTGTCTGAATTATTGCTGCAGTCTTGTCTAGATGATACTGCAATGCATCTTTAACCAGTGACTCTATTATTTTACGACACATTTTCTGTGTTCTGTTAATTTTGTCGAGCAGTGTACTAATCATTTCAATATTTTTTGCTGTAAATTTTTGAATGCTTCATAAAAATACCTTAAAATACTTTTTAGTGTGTTGTTTTTTATATATTAAACCTTACATTGACATCGTCTTAGCTAATTTCGAAAAAAATAATGAAAAATGTCATACGCTGTTTCCAAGCTTTCAGGCGGAAGTGTATATCTCATTGCTGTTCGTGAACAAAATTAGCGATCACTAATAATAAACGATTGATTAATGTGTTATGAGTATCACGATTAGTACATTTAACATTAGACAAATGTTACGATTCACTAGTCACTTATGTTTTAGTGAGTGTTTTGCAACCTTTAAATTGTCATTTGTAAATGCCTACACAGGGGAAAATAGTTTTATTTTTAACTTACTGTACATTTGCTTTCTCTTGGAAAAGGTTGTTCTTGTACCGTACGAAGTAAATTAATTTGCAGTATAGAAATGCAATATTTTTAGTTACCACTTTTATGATTGTGATCGGACCATTCGAAAAATTACACGATCCAGGAACTTGAGGTTGCCAGATTTGGGAGGTTAAACTGTATTGCTATTAAAATACATATACGCGAAGGGCCCAACAAGCAGTTGGGCCCTTCGCGTATATGAGGTCAGGGATTTTACAGAAATGATACATACAAATGGTTAGTAGGGATGGACTCCAACATTGAGATAAAGGGGCGCACATCGCGAAAATTATCAACTGATAGGTCACGGTTTATTTTCTTAGAACTGAAATAAAACAATTACTAAAGACGCAATCTGATAAAAATGATGAACGTCCATTTTTGAATCTAATAAATGCATCTCGACCCAGAAAATCTCATATAATTTAAACCCTGCATTAGAAGCAATTAGGATTAGTAGTAACATATGAAAAACATCCAGCCAAAAAAAAAAAAAAAAAAAACCCTTCCCACATCACATCTTCATCCCCTCCAATAATTTGTTTAGTTCTTGAATTTATTCACGATACCCACTTTCACAACAACAGATGAAAGTTTGTATCAACAATCAAAAATATTTATAGTTACTTCGTCATAAAAGACAACTGATAGGCTAAAATAACCATAAGATCATAAACAATAATTTTAACAATTTGTTTTCCTTAATTCTTTATACAAGGTGTCCACGAACCTCCTTTATAAAAATAAAACGTTATTGTGTTAATAGGGTACATGGTACTAAACAGTTGATAGAGGATATCTTCAAGTTTTAATTAGAGGTGTTTGATGTGGGTACCTTTAATTACTTGCAAATGACCCACCTATAACCTGTTCCTCCCATATTCGGCACAACATACATGATAATACGGCCAATTATTTCTGGAATGTTGTGGTCGGAATAAAATAAAAATACGAATAAATTAAAAATAGGAAAATAAATCCACAAAAAAAATATTAAAGCTGTTGATTAACAGCATCAGGTGATAAAAGAACAAATGGCAAAACCGAAACATGATATACCGATGCGTAATTAAATAAAAACGGAAAATGTATGGTACAGTATGTAATAACATCAAACGAAGAGTTCTGTTTTAAGTAAAAGCCAGAAATTTCGACAACGTGTGCAGTTTATAGACATATCTCAAAGATGACACAGGCGCACACATGGGGAGCTATCCGCTATTAGTAGGTGCACCTAATAAAGTGGCCACTCAGTGTGCGATTATACAATTTATTATACAATGGTTCAGTTGGGGTCACTATTTCCTTTGGCACTAATGTATTTACAGTAGTAAAGATAGTTCCAAAATATTTGTTCAACCCGATCGCTAGTTCAGCTGGCTTGTCTGTTATACCACCGGCCAAACCGGGCTAGCCGGGTGGATAAAGTGCCTGCCTGGCAACCCAACGGTCGCGGGTTCGATTCCCGCCTCGGGCTTGGATCAAAGTACTGCAAAAATCTTGGGAGGTGCATTATGGCCACAGAAGCCTATGCGCCAACAACTACCAAAAAAAAAAAAAAAAAAAAATAATAATAATAAATAAATAAAATAAAAAAAAAATAGTTCCAAAATATTTGTTCAACCCGATCGCTAATTCAGCTGGCTTGTCTGTTATACCACCACTTTGATCTTGAATATTGAATTGACCTATTGAATATACTCTCTGCCTTTTAGCATTTATATAAGAGTAGAATTCCTTTGCCAACGATTTTAGCTTCAGAATGAATATATTTGAAGCCTCCCAGATAAATCCCTCAAATATTCTGGATATTATTTAAAAGAGCCCAAGAAATAGCTGTCTGTCGTTCCTGTAATTAAAGCCTGAAATTATTAGGCAGATTTATCTAATGAAGTAGGCAATAAATGTATGTATTTTTAATACCGCTTTCCCTTCTTCCTCAGATTGTTTTGGTGGTTAGTACTACCTTATTGATAGGAGAGACGCCTAGCGGACAATCAAAATTAAAAATATATGCTTAAGAAAGGAGTTACGCTTATATTTTTCTAGAATGAACTATTAACTGTACTGATGAAATGATAATTAATTACCGTAACAGTTTCCTGTCTGGTGGCATTATGAATAAATAGAATGACCACAATTTCTTGTTATCTCTCGTATTATTGTTTGCCCTGCAGTACCAGCTGTACGGTAGCTGTTTATTAAAGCAGTAGGGAAATTTAACATGAGAACATGAAGAGCCAAGTTTCATTGACACGATATTGTGTCTCATCATTGACGTAACACTAATCTTTATATTTGGCCAACTGTATCCTTTTATGCTCACTTCAGTTCCGAAACTTCGTGTATGGCACACTGTTGATATATATTCAGGATTTACTGGATATTACTGGCGATCGTAATGTTGCCTGAGTTAGTTACTGGTGCTGCTTGATATATCTGCGCCGGTAGATCCACAAAGACGAAATCAAGTAAATAATCATTCTTAAGTAAGAGAGGTTACTGTCTGCTATGGTTGGTTCCATGGTTTATTAGGAATATCCCTGGGTTGAAAGGCTGTAACGTGCATACCGCAGCATATATGTTATATATGATGCGGGAATTAAAGTAATCTGTTCGGAAAGTTCCACTGACCTCTGGCCATATTGCCTAAATGACATTTAGGATATTTAATCTTCCAGGTTTTACAATACGGAGCTAGTCACATAAATAAAATAAATAAATTTTCTGCTTATACTCCGGGACGACCAAACGGTCAGAGGAGTTCACAAGATAGAATACAAGAAACAGCACCGTATTCAGTAGTCACGGGCTTGAACCCCGGTCACTCAAGGCACGTGTACTTATGTACCCGCGCGCCTGACCACTAGGCTACGGCAGCCTCCATGAAGAGACGGGGACTAAATTAGTACGATTTGTTTAGCATTCCCTTTCTCTTTAGATCAGTGTCACACAAACGTTTTACACCCCAAATCTCTTCTGGTTCCAAATATTACTGGTCGATATCCATAATAAAATATTTTATTTTTTTTGTTCTCAATGTAAATAAATATACGTATATTTATTTATCGTATTAGGCGGTCCCTGCCAAAGTTTGGCAACACTGCTGTCTGATATACACATAATTTACATAATTTTATTCTTATATACTCACTGCCCTGTTTTTGCTTAATTACAGATTGAGAACGACCCTTTATGATGATACAAAAAGAGATACATACAGAAAACAGTCCAAAGTACAGGCTATAATTAATTTTCAGCCTATTTCAAAGTCTATAGCGTTATCAATTAAGATGGCCATGGCAAACCATACCAAACCACAGATCAATGTTAAACTACAATGAAAAACCTAATCTTCCAACGCTGGCATGTGCCTCAATCTTCTCAACCTTTTTATCTCAGCAGCACAGGGAAGTGCTTTCTACAAATTCTGAATGAGGAAGTTCTCACGACGTTAAAGATATCTCCAAGAAGCTACATCTCATATCCATAAAGAAACCGTCTGCAGGTTTATTTATTTTTTTTTTTTTTTTTTGCCCAGTGAGTGTATATCTTCAAATATAAAGATCAGCTCAGGTTATGATGTCATAGTGGCATAGTGTTTGGGTAAGGCACCACCTGTAGTTTCCCACATTTGCGCCATCAATAATCTCGTGACGTATACAGAACTCTGTAAAAGCCAGAAAAAACTGTAGTGTGTTCTATGTGAAAAGTTTTGTCTTGGGTTCTGTGGGCTTCAACATTAGCTTCAATAGGACCCCTAGTGGGACTCCACGTTGCCCGCTACCACCACTGGGAGGTGAGCCAGGCTGTCCACAGTACTCTGGTTGCTCTCTCTGTCAGGGGTAGTCTAAAAAAAAAAAAAAAAGATGGTGAGATTGAGTGGGGAAGATGGTACGAGAAGTAGAATCAAAGTGGGAACAAGGAGGAGAATGAGGAAAGAAGGCATCCTCCAGCAGAGCAAAGAGGTGAGAAGGAGAAGTGGGAATCTCCCCTGGCATTGTTAGCCCATCCATTGCAACGGTAAGGAAGACAGTTTGCAGAACAAGGAAGGTCTGCAAAGGAGAGCGCCATGTGCACGTCTGGCAAGACAGATTTCAGCTGCACCCGACCATTTATTATACAGGTATTCAGGTGCAAAAAAAAAAAAAAGTGCGAAGAGTTACTGTCATCAGTTGGGTTGTCCTGGAATTGATAATGTGTGCCTTAAGTGGGTAGAACGCCTTCTCTGGAACACACCTTGAGTGAACTCAGTGAGAGCTATATAGAAGTTTTCTTCCGTGAGAAAAAGGTGCTCAGAATTTTGGGGATTTTCCTGTGCCTTCGTGAATAGTTTAGTCCAGCAGTCGTCATAATTGGGACAGAGGTACATGACATATTCCCAGTTTTCTTTATGGCCACAGAGACAGAATGGGTTTTCTTCACTTCCAAGCGTTATGATGTTATATGTCAGAACGACCTGTTACAAACGGGATTAGTGCTGCTGCTGAGAATAAAGCACTGGATAGTGGAGACTCCTGAAGTTATGAAGCGCCGAATTCATTTGTTGTTTGTCTTCGTCACGATTGTGATCAGTGAAAACAATAAGTACATACTTGCAATACTACTCGCATGATTTTCACGGTGGCCAGTTGTATTTAGTTCCTTGAACCACATACAGTAGGTAATTCTGATTGCATTACGTTGTTTGGCCGTAAAAATTGTATTTGTGTTTGTTTGACAGTAGAAATTGATACTGAAAGCGATGGAAAGAGATGGAAAGTCTTAGAACAGTGATAGATCCCGTCAGTCCTTGTCGAATACTGTCAACTAGGAGCTCAGAGAGAGACTATATGAACTGATATTACAATGACGATACGTAAGATTTGCATAGCATCGGATTTTTCTCTATCCATAGCATTGCACTGTCTGGTGCAAAACCCATCGTACTTAATCTCTGGATCTTCGGAAAACTGTGTCATAGAGTGACGGTACACAACAGCTTTCCGATCTGATGGCTGTGTTTACGTCTAACGGATGCTCGGAGAACGTCGTCTACCGGAGTGTGTCGTCTCAACTGTGGAGTTGGGTAGACGTGCTGTCGCAATTTGGTGACAGCACGGGCTAGGAACCTTGAACGCCATGCTATACATTTATATTCTGGACAATTCCGTTCTTCGTACGCTGTGGTAGCAGTATAAGGAAGAGGATCTTTTTCTGTGTCAGCATGACAGTGCACCATGCAATAGTGCACAGCTGTAGTGACTTGAAGAAATTAGCATGCAAAAGCTTTATTAACCTAACAAGAGCGCCGATTGAACACCTTAGGGATTAACTGCATTGTCAGCTTCGGGTTAGGCCAAAACGCTCGCAATCAGCGGCTGAACTGGTCTCTGTGTTGGAGGAGGAACGGGCCAAAATACCGCCTTCTTGTTATTAAATATTGGTTGTGAATCTACCTTAATTACAGAGTGGATAATTACGGCCAAACGTAAGAGGACGCGTTACGTTATTAAATATCTTATGAATAAAAGGTTATTTGAAACAGTCAGGTGTCCAGCTATATTTGGCAGTATAGGTTATATTTCTGGTGTTCACGTGTATAAGAATTGACATGCTTTATTTATTTTTCATTATATTTTTCTGAGAAAAATTTATCACCCGAGATTCCACTTACTGGAAGGCTAAAATCATTTGCATCGCTTATGCAACCACTAACCTTATATTTTCAATGTTATTCTACTCGCTCTGGGTTTCCTGGAACTTCTCTAGCATGTCTCTACAATCTTCACCCCAAGAGGTTTCTCACCATTACCTTCCGTAAGCAAAGTTTCTCGTGGAAATAAACTGAATCCGCGAGAAGAATTTGGGATACATTGCTTCCTTTCAGAAATTATAAAGGTTCTCTTGTTTTCATGTCGTTGTATATTTAAATCAGGGTAAACACGCTTTCACTATTTACAGGCTTTTCTTGTGTGCTTGAGAGGTGGAAAAGAAGTTCTTTAGCATGACACAAAGACTGATGACAACAAGGCAAGAACAGCCATTAATGTGGCCATTAGAGTGATGGTCTTATGTAGAGCCTTGTCTCATCTTTGTTTCTCCTGCGTCCTCAATGTCGTTTCTCACTCCTGGCTTGCCGTCAATTCATTCTTTATAATTGTCAAGAGGAATTACGATCGTTTTTCTAGAAAACAATGAATGAGAGGTAGGAAATATACATGCAGTTTTCGCGTTTTTTTTATTATTTTTATTTTCCCGTTTTCGTACGGTTGTCCTTAAACTTCGAGAATATCTTTCCGATGTTCCGTATTTGATTAGAAGGTTAAACTTTAGTTTCGTATCCAAATTGAGCTTTATATGGTAGAAATGCACTAGATTTTTTATTTTGAATCAGTTTTACACCTTTTATTAACCGGTGGTATTTACCACACTTCAATTTTCTATATAATATTTGTATTAAATACAATATTTGCAAGCAAAGGCAGATTATGAGAAATCTTTGGCAAAGAATGCAAAGAAAAGTAGTAAAGAATTTTTTACTTATGTAAACTCTAGAAGGAAGGGGATGAATCAGATTGGTCCACTTGATATCGATGGTTCGATTGTTGATGATTCTGCTCAGGTAGGTGACAAACTGAATGAGTATTTTGCATCTGCATTCACACATGAGCAGACAACTCCAGCATCTGGAATGCTGTAGGGAAGTGGAGGACAGAAGCTTATCAAACTCTAACAGGAAGTTAAATGATTTTGTAATATCTGAGAGCAAAGTGGAGAAGAAATTGTTGAAGATAAATATAAAAAAGGCACCTGGGTTGGATGAGATCTATCCAGCTATATTAAAGGAGGCAGCAAAGGAAGTAAACAGGCCCTTAGCCATGATTATGAAAGCCTTATTGGACTCAGGGAAGGTCCCCATGGACTGGAGATGTGCAAATGTATCCTCAATTCACAAAAGGGATTGAAAAGTGACACGAGTAATTACAGCCCTGTTAGTTTAACTTCTGTTCCGGGGAAAATAATGGAGTCACTGGTTAATTGGTTAAAGAAGCACTGTAGGATCATCTAAACAAGACTGCAGTTATATTTCAGTATTATATAGTTCAGACACAGCATGGGTTTGTTAAGGGGAAAACTTGTCTGACCAATTTGATTGGACACTATGATGCAGTCACAAAAGAACTGAATGCAAAAAATAATTTTGATATTATATACTCGAATTTTAGGAAATCTTTTGATTCTGTTGCACATGGAAGATTGCTGTACAAATTGGAGTGGTGTGGCATTAAGGGAAAGTTGTTACAATGGATAAAGGGATGGTTGAGTGGGAGAAGACAGAGAGTGGCAATCAATGGACTCTGCTCTTTGTGGACATGTTATTAGTGGAGTCTCCCCATTGTTTTCACTATTTATCAATGATATTGATGAAGGTAAATCAGGCTTATATGTCCAAGTTTGCAGACGATACGAAAGTTGGTAGGGACAGTAAGGACAGTATGCCACCGTATAATCTATTATGGAGCACAGAGCGAAACGGAAACTAAAATAAAATAAATGACAGATTTAATGTTAAATAGTAAAACAGAATATATTAAATACATACAGTACAAAAACTTTCTAAAAAAAACAAAAAAACTTTCAGTTCAACTGATGAAGGTTACCATAATAACCTAAAGCTTTTTGTGTATTTAATATATTCTGTTTTACTATTTAACATTAAACATGTCATTTATTTTATTTTATTTTCCGTTTCGCTCTGTGCTACATAGCTTATACAGAATGAATCCAGAGTGCACAGGCCTCTTTACCTGTAGTATGCTACTGAAACAGGATCTAGAAAAGTTGAGCAGATGGGCTAAGAGATGGCAACTGAAGTTGAAAATTGACAAATGTAAAGTACTACATATGGGTAGAGGTAACCCCAGAGTAATGCAACCAATTGTGAGGTACTACACTCAGGGTAGTGGAGAATGAAAAAGACCTGAGGGTAATAATGGAATCAGATATTAAGTTTTCTGAGCCGTACAGACAGGCTGCAAGAGTAGCTTATGTGGTATTGTCAATGATATATAGGAATTTTGCTAGCAGGGATAAGGAGGTGATTTTCCCTCTGTACGAGTACAAGGTCATGGTTCGGTAAGATACACACCTTGAATACTACATACAGGTCTGGAGGCCTCATTTTAGGAAAGATGTAGAGCTGATGGAACGAGTACGGCAAGGCAACAAGATTAGCGAATGTCGGAGAAGTAGCTTTTAATCGTGTCGTACAGGTTAAGTACGACATGAATAAAAACGATACGGCGAAATCAACTTATAACCAAGAAATATTTCTTTTTAAATCTGTCAGCTGCAATTTGTAGGTTCTGGAGGGCATCCACCGTGGAGCGCCTCGGTTTAAAGCCGTACTGGTTGTGCGAGGAGAGATTTGAGCCATCATACTGCGTCTGGAGCCTGGTGCGTAGGTGTCGTTCATGGAGCTTGTTGAGTACTGTGTGGAGTGCAATTGGACGGTAGGAGTTGGGAAGGTCTGGGGACTTCAGTGGATTTTTCAGTAAGAGCTTCACATTTGCTTGCTTCCATTTACACTGAAAGGTGCCAGAGAGGAGGCAGCAGTGAACATGTTGAGGATGGTTCCAGGGACAATTTCCACGGCTTTCTTGGCTATTTTTGGCTCCAACAGATCCGGCCCCAGATACTTCATGTTCCTGATGTGGGATGCGGAAATGTAGAGTTCTTCAAGGCTGAATTGTTGTTCCAGGTTGTCTGTGTAGTTCTCATTCTCTATACAGAGAGTTATTTGGTCGTGTGTGGTTGGGTCTATATTTGGTTGGAAAGTAGCATCTAATATATTTTCGACAGTTTGCTTCCAAGTGGTTGCTGTTGTGCCTTGCGGGGATCTTGCCTAGGTTAGGACTTCGCCTCTGGGGAGCTTGTTGGTGGTGATATTTTACACAACTCCCCGGGACCAGCATTGCCTACGGTTGTGACAAGATGTTGCCAGGATTGTTGCTTTATTTTCGGGATCTCCGTTGTGTATAGATTTCTGGCTTTCCTATAAAGCTGTCGAAGGGCCTCAACTTCTTGGGGGAGGCAGGATCTTCGTGTTCTCTGGAAGGCTATTCACCGGTTTATTACTTCCCTGCGCATCGTCTGTAACTCCGGGCACCCAGAGTAGGGGGTTTTCTTTTTAATTGCTCGGTCAGATGCTTCCGTGATCAGTTTTGTAACTTGTCGCTGAAGGGCTTCCGGGTTGTGACTTTGCGGGATTGTCTGCGCCGCCTCTGTGAGAACCTTTTTGAGGGGGTGCCCCAATTAGCCTTGTCAACCGCGTATCTGTTCATGGTAACTCATGGACAAGGAGCCCTGGTCAGGGATTTTCAGAGTTCGAAGGTCATGACCCGATAATCGGAGGTGGTCCAGGCATCATGAACCCTCCAGCCAGTGAGGTTGTTTGCAATGTTTCTGGAGGCCATGATTACATCTATTGTGGCCTCGCACATACTGTTGCAGCCGTTGCAATCGTTGAAGGATTCGAAAACTTCATTTGAACTTTTACCTTACTCGTGCAGTACAGACTGCCCCTTCAGACCACTTTTTGACGTCGTGACAAAAGTATTATGTAGATGTCGATATTCAAATGATGGCCAAGTAAAAAGTGGTTTCACAAACTGAAAACATTCTTCTTAGATGGAATTAAGAAGCATGTGGAATCTGAGAAATGTTTGGAAAAGACATTTTTCCATATTTTCCTTTTCCTGATTTAATAAAAAAAATGAATTGCCTTGACTTTTTGATTGGCCTACTTATTCAGCTTTTACAATTTGATATTGATTGGTTTATTTCATCAGGGCTTTATGTACACTGAGTTGGTTTTGCATTTATAACATCTCCTTGTATACGAATGGTATGTACTGTGACGCTGATAAAGACTCAAAGTTGGGAATGGCTGATGTAGTTCACACATGTGGAGGTTTTTGAGTGTCCACCAGAAACCATGGGTCGGCGTCGAGATCATTCCGACTTCGAACGTGGAATGATTTTTGGGTGCAAGACGTGCGGGTGCCAGTATCTCGACAACAGCCAACATGGCTGAGTATACTCCTGTTCTGTGGCGTCACGAGTTTACCGTGTGTGACTCAAAAGCGAAGTTTGGTTGGTGTTCGATTTTCACAAAATCGAACAACCACCAAAGGTCACACGTGGCACATCTATGGTCGACGCCTATGTTGTGCTTCGCGTGTCTCGTCTCGTAACACAGCAGCGACTCAGCACAGTGGTCCAATTAACCACCCAGTATAACGTAGGAATAGCAGGACTAATATCCGCAGATCTGGAAAAGCAATATGTGGCCAAAAGACTGGAAGAGGTCAGTGTTTATTCCAATCCCGAAGAAAGGAGACGCTCGGAATTGCTCAAACTACCGTACGCCTTGATATCACACGCAAGCAAGATTCTATTGAAAATCATTCAAGCACGGATGTATAGAATCATAGAAACAGAGCTGCTTGATGTTCAAGCTGGTTTCCTTGAAGGAAGAGCAACTCGTGATCCCATCGCAAACATCTTGGATCATGGAAAAAGCTCATGAATTTCAGAAAGATGTATACATGTGCTTCATCGACTGTACCAAAGCATTTGATTGCGTTGAACACGAAAAATTGAGAAATTCTTTGATAGAATTGGGGATACCGATAAACTTGTTTGAGCTAATAAGATCATTGTACACCAGTCAAGAAGCAACTGTCAGAACATTTGGAGATTCAGACTGGTTTGAAATTGGAAAAGGTGTGCGACAGGGCTATATCTTTTCCCCATTTCTATTTAATTTGTATACTAAATCAGTTATGAGAAAATTGTGTTTGTGTGAGTCAGAAATTGGAGGCAGAAACATCAATAATTTAAGATATGCAGATGATACAACTCTGTTTGCAGAAAATGAGGAAGACATTAGCATTAGTAGAGGCATATGATGCAAGAAAGCAAGCTTATGCAGCATCAGCCAAAAGAAAACCCTTCCACTTCACCCCTCCGTTCGTTCGAAATACCTGTCCAGCTGAGCCTTAAATTTATTTAGGCTATCAACTTCCACAACAAGGGATGGAAGTCTATTCCAGCAACCAACTACCCGCTTGCTAAAGGCAAATTTCCGCACATCTATCCTACATCTGTCTTTCCTCAATTTGAATTTATGCCCTCTCAGGTGATTATTCTGAGCAAGAGGCAGTATCCCATCAGCACTGAGCATGCTCAAACCATTCAAGGCTTTGTACACCCCTATCAGATCACCTCGCCGGTGCCTAGTCTCCAGACACTGTAATTTGCAAAACTTAAGCCTTTCTTCGTAAGAGCAACCCTTCGTTCCGTTCACTAACCTTGTTGCCCTTCTCAGTACTCGTTCCAGCAGCTCTACATCCTTCTTGAAATGAGGCCTCCAGACCTGTAAACAGTACTCAAGGTGCGGCCTGACCATTGTCTTATACAAGGGAATAATCACCTCCCTATCCCTGCTAGAAAAATTCCTGTATATCATTGATAAGACACCATGAGCTACTCTTGCAGCCCGTCTGCACTGCTCAGAGAACTTCATATCTGCCTGCACAATTACCCCCAGATCTTTCTTTAATCTTTATTGTATACAAACAGGTATATACAATAGACCCTTCACAGCAGAAATGCCAGGAGTTTTACATTGGTTGGTGGACAATAGCCTTTGGGGAAGGGGCCCCATCATCGAAGTTCGGGCTCATCCCCCAGAGCCAACAATAAAATAGAATCAGTGTCAGATTATTTACAGAATATATGTTTTTGACAGTATTTACAATGAAATAATAAAGATATTCATATTTACATTATGTTATATTAATATTTATATTCATAAAGATATTGTTGACTTTATTTACAACACATTCATAAAGACATCGTGCTTTGAACATTATTTACAATATATTGGGCATTATTATTGTGCTGCCCTTATCAATGTGCACTTTGCCTGGCCAAGGTCAGGCTCTTAAAGATCTGTCTTCGGTACCTCCGATCCTTCACAAACCTACAGAGGTCGCCGTCAATTGAAAGGATTGTGGGGAGACCATTCCGATTGTCATCTTGACAGTGAGAACAAGGCGTTTTTCAAATACAAGATCTGGAAATCGGGCAAAATTAAGTGAGATCGCCATCGCAGTTGTTCTTTGCTGGGGTGGACGACGATGTTTTTGCGTGATCCAACGAAGGAGCCAGTATTCGGCGGAGTACACGCGCTTGATGTTGGTAGGGGCCGCGGACCCCCAAATTTCCGAGGCATGCAGTACGACGGAGTATACTGAGGTGTATATGTATCGACGAGTCACATCCAGATCCCTAACGTGGAGCAGTTGTTGTTTTGTGGTCCAGCGCATTTGACAGAATTTTGCTGTGAGCTTGTCAATGTGGGGGTTGAAGCTCAGTTTATAGTCGAAGACGACTCCCAAGTCTGTATGCATCTTGACCACTGGGAAGGGAATGCCGTCTAGAGAGGCTTGGATTTCAGTGGGTTGGCGCTTCAGAGAAAAGACAATTTGTGCTGATTTGGCAGGGTTAATGAGGAGGCCAAATTGATCGAGATAGGATCCTAAGTTATGTAACTTTTCACAGATCTTTTTATTGATGTTTGAGAGATGTTCGCCGGGGTTAATCTGAGTAAATATCTTAATATCATCGGCATAGCAGAGTATGTCTTCTCTCTGTTGCACAAACGGAAGAATAACTGCGATGAATAATGCTCCGGAGAGAACTCCGCCTTGGGGAACTCCTGCAGTGATCTTTCTCCAGATTGTGTGTTGATCCGCTTTAAGAAGAATGGTTCTCTCAGAGAGCAGGGCTGTGATAAACCACAACATGTCACCTTTTATGTAGAAGTAGTTTTCTAGGAGGTGAACAAGTGAGGGGATACTGATCCTTTTCATTCTCTACCACTGTCAGTGCAGTACCACAGAGTTGATACGTTGCTCTGGGGTTGCTGTTTCCCATATGTAGTAGTTTACATTTGTCAATGTTAAACTTCATTTGCCACCTCTCAGCCCATCTGCTCAACCTTTTCAGATCCTGTTGCAGCAGCATAGCGTCAGTAGTGTCCTTAACAACCCTGCCAACTTTTGTATCGTCTGCAAACTTGGACATTAAGCTTGATATACCATCATCAATATTATTTAGAAATACAGAAAACAACAATGGACCCAACAATGAACCCTGAGGGACTCCACTAATAACATTAGTCCACGATGAGCAGTGTCCATTAAGCACCACTCTCTGTCTTCTGCCACTCAACCATCCCTTTATCCATAGCAACAATTTGCCACCAATGCCACACTGCTCCAATTTGTGCAGCAGTCTTCCATGTGCAACAGTATCAAAAGTCTTTCTAAGATCCAAATATATAATATCAAAGTTATTCCCTGCATCCAAATGTTTTGTGACTACATCATAGTATCTAATCAAATTGGTCAGGCAAGACCTTCCCTTAACAAAACCATGCTGTGTCTGAGCTATAACTGAATTCTTGTCAAGATGATCCTGCAGTGCTTCTTTAACCAGTGCTTCCATTAATTTTCCTGGAACAGAAGTTAAACTCACATGTCTATAATTACTTGTGTCAGCCTTTGATCATCCTTTGTGAATTCTGGTTACATTTGCACTTCTCCACTCTGTGGGTACCTCCCCTGAGTCCAAGGAAGCTCTAATAATTATGGCTAATGGATTGCTTACTTCCTTTGCCGCCTCCTTTAATATAACTGGATAGATCCCATCCACCCCAGGTTCCTTTCTTGTATTTATCATCAACAATTTCTCCTCCACTTTACTCTCAATTATTACAAGATCATCTAGTTCACTGCCAGTGTTTACTTCAAATATGGCATTCCCCTTCCTGAATAACTCCTCATGTGTGAATGTAGATGCAAAATATTGATTTAGTTTGTTAGCTATCTGAGCAGGATCATGAACAGTTGAACCATCGATATCAAGTGGACCAATCTGATTCATCCCCTTCCTTCTAGAGTTTACATAAGTAAAGAACTCCTTGCTGGTTTTCTTTGCATCCCTTGCCAAAGATTTCTCGTAATCTGCCTTCGCCTGCCTAACCTCCTTTGTAACTTGGTTACAGATCAACTTATATCTATCATAGGCTTCTGTGTCACATGTTAATTTATATGTATCCCATGCATTTTTCTTCTCTGTCATATGTCTCATTAGTTTACCTGACATCCATTTAGGCCTAATCCTTGAACTATATTTCTTAGTTGGTATGTAAAGCCTAGTAGCTTCCAAGATAAGTTCTTTGAATGCTTCCCACTTTGAATTTGCTGTTGGTAACATCTTCAGTTGGTCCCACTGTATAGAATTTAAATACTGTCTTAGACCATCGTAGTCGCCTTTACGAAATCAATAACCCTTCCCTTTACCCCTGATGGTAGTTACCTCTTTTGAGTAAATCCCACTTCAGCACACTGTGATCACTGCCACTTAGTGGTTCCTGTATCTGCAGATTCTTAATGCATGAAGAATCATTACTGATAATCAAATCAAGAGTTGCCTCTCTCTAGTTGCCTCCCTAACATGCTGATGTAGAAAACAATCATTAGCATTAGCATTAGCATTAGCAGAGGCATATGATGCAAGAAAGCAAGCTTATTCAGCATCAGCCAAAAAAAAAAAAAAAAAAACCCACTCCCATTTCACCCCTCCGTTCGTTCGAAATACCTGTCCAGTTGAGCTTTAAATTTGTTTAGGCTATCAACTTCAACAACAAGTGATGGAAGTCGGTTCCACCAACCAACCACCCGCTGGGCAAAGGCAAATTTCCGCACATCTATCCGACATCCGTCCTTCCTCAATTTGAATTTATGCCCTCTGAGGTGATTATTCTGAGAAAGATGAAGAATCCCATTGGCATTGAGCATGCTCAAACCATTCAAAGCCTTATACACCTCTATCAGATCACCTCGCCGGTGCCTAGTCTCCAGACTCTGTAATTTGCAAAACTTAAGCCTTTCTTCGTAAGAGCAACCCTTTGTTCCATTTACTAATCTTGTTGCCCTTCTCTGTACCCGTTCCAGCAGCTCTACATCCTTCTTGAAATGAGGCCTCCAGACCTGTATACAGTACTCAAGATGTGGCCTTACCATTGCCTTATACAAGGGAATAATCACCTCCTTATCCCTGCTAGAAAAATTCCTGTATATCATTGACAAGACACCATGAGCTACTCTTGCAGCTCGTCTGCACTGCTCAGAGAACTTCATATCTGCCTGCACAATTACCCCCAGGTCCTTTTCATTCTCCACCACTGTCAGTGTAGTACCGCAGAGTTGATACGTTGCTCTGGGGTTACTGTTTCCCATATGCAGCACTTTACATTTGTCGATGTTAAACCTCATTTGCCACCTCTCAGCCCATCTGTTCAACCTTTCCAGATCCTGTTGCAGCAGCATAGCGTCAGTATTGTCCTTAACGACCCTGCCAACCTTTGTATCATCTGCAAACTTGGACATTAAACTTGATATCCCATCATCAATATCATTCATAAACACCGAAAACAACAACGGACCCAACACTGAACCTTGAGGAACTCCACTAATAACATTAGTCCACGTTGAGCAGTGTCCATTGATTACCACTCTCTGTCTTCTGCCACTCAACCATCCCCTTATCCATAGCAGCAATTTGCCTCCAATGCCACACTGCTCCAATTTGTGCAGCAGTCTTCCATGTGCAACAGTATCAAAAGCCTTTCTAAGATCCAAATATATAATATCAAAGTTATTCCCTGCATCCAGTTCTTTTGTGACTACATCATAGTATCCAATCAAATTGGTCAGGCAAGACCTGCCCTTAACAAAACCATGCTGCGTCATCATCCAATAAATCCACAAAAGCCTTGCTAGTGTGTGAGTGACCAACCCACAAATTCCATTCAATATCTGGGAAATTAAAATCCCCCATTATAAGACTCTCTGATGTACTGGCCCACTCTATTTCCCTGTACAGTTTCTTATTATACTCATCAGAGTCATTAGGCCTATAGCACACTCCTACTTTCAATTTTGATCTCCCAATGCTTATGTCACACCAAACTGACTCAACACTGCACTGTCCAGCGATGTCGACTGGCTTCACCTCGTTGGATTTTATGTGATTCTTAACTAATAGCATAACCCCCTCCTCCCTTCCTATCCTGTCTATCCTTTCTGTAGACGTTGTACTCCCCAAATTCCAGTTCTGCATTACTTATATCTATGTGACACCACATCTCTGATATCCCAACAATATCCACCTTTGATGCTTTGAGCAATAGCTCAAATTCATCAATACAATTCATCAATACAATATAATACAATTGATCTTAATGGTTAAAGATGAAAGCGAAAAAGTGGGACTGCAGTTTAACATCAGGGAAACAAAAATTATGGCAACAGCTGGGAAAGGAGAAGTTAAAATTAATAATGAATCTGTCCGCGATTTCAACTTTCTTGGATCTAAGATCGACCTGGACGGAGAATCTGGCCCTGAAATTAAAAGAAGAATTTCACTTGTACCCAGCGCAATGATGAGCATGGAAAATATTTGAAAAGACAAATACGCCAACCTTACAATGCTGTAGTGCTTACGGGTGTGAAAGCTGGACAATGAAAAAAGCAGACAGAATAAATATTGACGTTTTTGAACTCTGGTGTTGGAGAAAGCTTCTTCGCATACTGTGGACAATGAAAGTTATGGACAGAGAGGCTTTGGATCGCATCAAGCCAGGAAAATCACTGGAAGCCAAAACCACCAAGCTACGATTGCCGAGGTCACGTAATGCGATCCAATTCATTGGATCGCATTACGCGACCGAAGTACGTTGGTAATGCTAAGAAAGGTCAGTAGAACAAGAAGAGGTTGGCAAAGAACACGCTGGCTCGACACCATCGAGAGCGACACTGGCATGAATGACTTGAAAGACTTGTCCTGTTGAAGACAGGACAGCATGGAGGTAGCTCGCCCATAAAGTCTCCGAAAGTCGGCTGCGACCGAAAACAAACAAACATCATTACTGTATAATATAGAATATTTTCTATATTTATCAGGTTTGCAAAGTACAAAGGCAGGGTGAATAATGACAGTAATCAAGATACTACAGGAACAGGATCTAAAAAAAATAGGTGGAGAAATGGCATAATATGATCGTTGTGAACAGCAGAAGTGTGATGAAACTGGGTTTTTTTCGTCCAGCAAAACACCAAAATAGATATATGGGTATATGTAAAAGATTATGAGTGGCCCTAATATAATAATTTATTTGTGTCACTGGGTCTGTCAGGTGGGACACCACGCTTTGTGTCTGGCAGACCTGCTAACACAAAGCGTGGTACCTCACGTGTCAGACCCAGTAACACAAACCGTGGCACCTCACTAGACAGATCCACTAACACAAACAGCCCCTCACCACAGGCAGAGCAAACCTGACCTGACGTCTCTTACTGGACATAAAAGGCAAAACACAACAAAATAAGAGATCAGATTAACAATTTTGTAAATAGAACTCTGGGAAACAGTTTATTTTATTAGAAACTATAAAGTATTTAAGGACAAAGGTCTCATGCTACGAGGTAGAATGACTATTGTACTACCTCGAATAAATAACACTTCACCAGTGGAGAAGACTATTATTATTTATTCTCAGCGGATACCACCACCCAGACGGCACCGTTTGTATATGGATAAGGGATAAATAATCCTCTTCCATACTTACTGCCCCTATTAGCCTTAAGAAAGAAGAAAGATAAGAGAAAAGAAAGGGGATAGCAGAGGAAGAAAGAAAACGCAGTCAGAAACACAAAGGGGCAGTTTCCACCATCTAGTCACACTTATATTCATTGTAATGATCTTATATCCCAATGGAGTCAATCTCACTAAGAAACACTTCGTGGAGGGCCCAGTCCATGTGACTGCCTGCTCAGCAGGCAACCGCCTGGAGTTGGCTTGCCCTACATGAGTTCTCAGGTCCTCCACCTCTTTCACTCTTCCATCTTTACACACGGCTTTATTTAAAAGCAAGCCGCCGCATTGTCGGGAGAGGGACCATTTGCCTGCAGCCGGCTGTGTCCATATCCCTTTTAGACTAAGCTAGTTAGATTACTGCCCCCTAATCGCTAACTTAAACTAGATTTTACCACCTGAGCTGCATATAAACCTTATTTTCTACTAACCGGCACAGCGGTGTGTGATAACACCACTGTTTTAGGAATTTCTGGACCCCCAGTTGGAGTAACTCTAACACCAGAAATCTTCTAATTACAGCATGCACGGATTGAATAGCATATTTGTATACCTCCATACATGTTCCTTCTATTTATCTTTTCCTAATCTTCCATGCTTGGTATTTTCCTTCATTTATTAGAACATCAATATATGTGTAGCTGTAGAGAGAGGGGCCGGAAACTGCAAAAATAGCACCTGATCCCTTGTTAATCGCGGTACTTTCATAATTTTATGAACCCTGTTCCAGATACGTTGAACAGCTGGACAGGAAAAAAAAAAAAAACGCATGTTCTACTGTTTCCCGCACTTTACAATATTGACACACAGTATTTGAGTATCCCCGGAACTTAGCTTTATTTACCTCTACCGGCAAATGCCCGTAAATCACCCTCCAAGCTAAGTCGCTTCTTGACCCATACCCTATATGTTTATGAAGATTTCTAAACATCTGGGTTACGTCCAAACTCTACCATGCTCGGGAATTTTTTACTGGTGGTGTGTATAAGTCAAACAATTTCCAGTATATCTCCGAAACTTTTAGTTTTGTTCGCATATCTAGACCTCCTACCGATAGTTGCTGAAGATATTTGTTAATCAGTTTATACAAGTGTGATATTGTTTTTGCTGTAGGTCCTGTATATTCAACTCCTAGCAACTTAGTAAACCTCCCCATGTGGTATTTTACTAGGGTGGAAGCTACATGCGTGTCCCACAGAGCCGATCGAACGTGCTGTATTACATATGCCCACCGTAGCCACTTTAATTGTGGTATTTCATAACCTCCGAGAGCCTTTTTACAATGCAATCTTTGTTGCGTCACCTCTTGTTGCCTATTATTACACAAGAGCTTAAATAGTCTCCTATGTAACCTTTTCTGTGTGAGATATTTAAAAGTGATTACTGTCGCAATGCTCATTACTACTGGGATGAGAATCAAGCACATGATTAATACTCTTCTGTTTGTTTGTTATTTGGTTTTTAGGAGCATTAGCAACTAAGGCCATATTGCTCCGAATACTCTTCTAGAAAACGACAATAGACCTATGTTCCACTGGTCGATGTTTTCTTCCCAGGAGCTCAATAGTTGTCGGGGTGTTATTATTGGCCGTCTTGCGAAGAGTACCCCCAGAATGGTGATGGGCTCCGCTGAGAAAGAGAGGCTCACTGGTAGTTGTAGTGGAGCATTCCTTCCCCATTGTTGACATTTTGTCTTGTTTTTATTAAGACATAGACCACTAGGCAAACTAAAGTAGCTGAAGAGATCCAGCGCACTCTGCAAGGAACTGCAATCAGACACGGTTAAAATGATATTGTCAGCATGAGCTATAGAGAACTATAGCCAATCAGGATTTGATCCAGGGAGATGAACTCCTTTGATATTTCTAGAGTTATCTATCTGCCTAAGCATAGGCTCCAACGCCATTGAGAAGAGAGCAGGGCTTAGTGGGCAACCCTGTCTCACTCCCCCTCTCCAGTTTTATTTTATCTGAGCTATACCATTGATCACTAGAGTAGTATTTGAACTGTGAGCCCATCTGTACAGTATATAACAAATTTTAAAGATAATTGTGGGAGAGTTTATCGAAAGCTTTCACTAGGTCAAGCACTACTAAGATTATACTGTAACCTTTCCGCTTACAATATGGTTGCAAATCTCTCAAAAAAACCAGATTTGATCCCATAGCTCTTCCCGGCACTCCACATGTCTGATTTGCTCCTATAACGGCAATCCATATGTCTGATTTGCTCCTATAACGGATTCTAGATGTCTTTTAAGGCGACTATTTAGTACTTTGGCATATAGCTTGTAATCTACATTAAGTAGTGATACCGGCCTCCAGTCTCTCACTTCCTTGCACGTTCGCTGTTTTCTTAAAAATACCGTCTGGGCCTCCAAAAAACTGGCCGGAATTTGACCTGCCATGAAGAAACCAGAGAATATTGCAGCCAAAATTAGCCCAGTCTTTTCCCAAGCTTTCTTGTAAAATTCTGTTGTTAGTCCATCTGGACCTGGCGCTTTACCCGCTTTCATTTCTCCCAAAGCTAGGGACATTCCTTCAAAGAGATTGGCTGGTTATGTTCCTGCCGATGAGCCGCAGAGAACCATGACATCTCCCAACTTACTGGTAACGCTGGTCCTTGAAATGCTACATACGTCTGTTTGTAAGCTTCATTAAAATACTCCATGATGTTTTTGGTAGTATCATATTGACGTGATCCCAATTGAATTTGCTGTATGGGGCAACTGCTTGTTTGCTTCCTGTTATAGTGATCGAAAATAAACCCTGCCCTCTTGTCGGCAAGCCTATACCGCAATCGCATTTGGACTGCTTTGTTTTCTGCCTGCGTTTCCAGATGCAATTGTATTTCTTTTTGCACCTATTGTACTCCGAATTCATCATAACAATAGTTTTAACAGTCGCCTCACTTCATACAGATGCCTTAGCACTTTTCTACTTTCCACCCCTCTTTTCTTCGCTAATTTTTGGAATGCTGTCTTTGCTGCCTGCTTGAAATTTGCCCATTCTTGCCATGTCCAGCGCTTAGACTGCGCCAACTCATGCGTTATATTCTCAATGTCACACCAGTCATCCTGCAAGAGAGCCGAGTTTAGGCGCCAGGTACATCTACCATAATCAATTGTTGTACATAACGGGAGGTTAATCATTAACAATTTGTGATATGTAACGGGACGTGTCCCAAAAATACTGACATCCCTAACTTGGTTGCTTTATTTGCCATACTTCTTGGTGCATATATACGATCAATGCGTGTGCCCCTAATCCACGTTGCGCCACGTGTTGTAGGATTATGCCATCGCCACACATCTATAAGATCGCACTTTAGACAAATGTCGTTCAATTCCAGAGCACCCCTTGTCACTCCTGCAGGATCCCCCGTGCCAGTCTTATCTTTGACTGCATCTAAGACGCAATTACAATCGCCCCAAGAACAATCCAGCGTGTACCCATCATAAATGGACGTAGATTATTGATTAACCGTATCCGTTCTGGAGCAGCATTATTGTGTGTGAATCTAGCCGTATTGTGTGTGAATCTAGCTTCCAGTCTATACAGACTACCCTACATCCACATCTCTTTGAAGGTTACTAAACCTTCCTAAAATGGGTGGTAGGATTATAATTCCCACCCCCCCTGGCATTTCTTGCGCCAAAACTCCAAAAACTTAAGCATTTAAATCTATTTTGAAATTTTTGTGTTTGTAAAACGCTGTAAATGTGGCTTTTCTGAATAAATAAAATTCTTATTCCCATCAATAATATCATTCTCCAGACATGATGTTGTGTATATATCCCTGGGAAAAGCCCCGGACATTCAAGGTACCAATAGTTACCATGTGTTACCGAGAATGAATCCACAAGGAGGTTTTACTTATTTCGTTTGGGATATACTAAGACCATACAAGGTCTTGCCAAGCTCCAGTTCTTGCTCCGCGATCCATGTGATTCGGGAGTTACTTAACTGCTGTGTGATTTCTAACAGAGTTTGCCTTACTAAATTACCAAAAAAAATATCCTTCCACATAAATTGTAATTTTCCTATCTTTCCTTCTCGGGTTTGTTCTAATATTATTCTAGGTTTCCCCAGGCTTTGCTCCCATTCCGGTAGCTTTTCCCTCATCTTTTCCTGTCCTGGTGGTACATACTTCGTTAAATGCCGTACACCCAATAACTTTTCCCTTCTATCCCCTAATGGCCCTTCCGCTTCAGAATCATCCGAACTCGACTCGCGCAGATCTTATGTGGTCATATTTTCCTCTGTAGTTTGCTTCTTCCTTTTTTCCCCTCCTCCCACATCTTTTCCCTCTCAGTTTTCTCCCGTCTTCTGACCTTTTGCTATTTCCTCTATTTCCATTAAAGTGGGGGTATCTAGTCTTATATCTGTAGACCCTTTCCCCTCCTCTATTCCTGTTATTAAGTTCGCTGGTTCTACTGAGAGTACATTTTTTGTGGCTTTAAAATGACCATGTTGTTTTCCTCTTTCAAATTTTCTTCACTTCCTTTTTCCTCGCCTCCTCTAATGGCATCTGCATATGATCTGGCTGTGCAGCTGCCCGCTTTGTGGCTTGTTTCCCCACATTTATTGCATGCTTTTGAGCAGTCGCTACTAATGTGCCCAACTTCTTTGCAATTAAAACACCGCCCTTTTGTGCAATTCGCACCTAAATGGTCCGAGCTGCCACACTTCAAACATTTTTTCTCTACCCCTCTATAATTCAGAACTAGTCAGTTTCCCATGACATAGATAATATTGGGAACTGGCTTTCTCATTTCCATTTTCACCGTGACTTTTCCCGTATATAACTCTGGGAAGCCCTCCCACGCATGCATTTCTATTGTCGTAACTTTACCGTATACTTCTAATGAGTTTTTCAAATATGTATTCGGCATTTCAATTGGATACCGTTCTATAATTATATATTTTCTGATACTACCCACCAAATGGGGGTGTATCACTTGGTTTTCAAAAGGCAAACCTCTCAACAATGTATCCCTAGTCACGCAGTCCTTACATACTACTTGGTATTTCCTCAAAGGCAAGGAGAGTAAACTTCTGCAATCTCGATAAATTCACGCATTTTGCTAATCCCTCAAATTACTTGTCTTGGTTCATACTCTGTATCCAGAATGAACTCCAAAGTTCTCTCAGGTATATAGAAACTCATTTTAAATAAAAAAAAAAAAAAAAAACCCAAACCAACAAACGTGCCCGCAGGCACTTAATCCCACCCTGGGAACTTTACCAGGATCAGCAAAGAAAAAAAGTTAATATCAAAACTTACGATATACAGAAAATCTTCCCTCTTTCAGAATGACACCCGACGAAATAGCAACGTTTTGAAATATGGTATGGGATAAAGTTCCCGGTTATCCTCATACTGTCCCTATTAGACTTAGAAAAGAGAAAAAGATGAAGGAAGGTGATAGTAGGAGAGGTAGAGGAAGGAAATGCCATAGAAGGAAGAAAGGGACAGTTGTTCCTTCAACTCACACTCAAAGTTCATATATTCCTCGAATAGGCAACCCTTCCCCAGTAGAGAAGACTGTTGTTACCTATTCAAGGAAACTCAGTGGCCATCAGACCCCCCCCCCAGACGGCACCGTTTCAAAGCTTGTTGGCTTCTCTTCGGTGGGTGGGTGGGTGGGTAGGTACCCTGCTGCAATAGTGACAACCCAGTTATGAAGTATAACTTCACAATATGAGAGATGCCTGATGGTGTGCAACGATATAGACTATAAAGTATTTAAGGGCAAAGGCCTTAAATACTTTATAGTCTGTATTAGTCATGCTACAAGGTAGAATGACTAATATGTAGGTTGGTGCAAATGCATCATTTTAACATAGCTGTCTACCAAAGTAGTTAAATTAATTAATTAAATTGGCATCGTTTTGGTTATATCTCATATTGTGACTGCCGAAAACAAACTCGTTGTGAAGGCAGTCACAATATGAGATACAGTGTATTGTGATCACCACGTAATCACCTCCGTGCTTCCAGCTGCCAGATTCCACAATTCTACGGAGTACCGAAGGTTCACAAAGAAGGTATACCATTAAGACCCATTGTCTCCTGTTGTGGCTCGCCAAGTTATGAATTAGCGAAGTTTGTCTCGAGGCTCATTTCTCCCCTAGTAGGCAAGACCACCAACACCGTCTCCAACAGTAGTGAATTTATAGGACGGATCCGAATCCTGTCCATCTCAGAAACTCAAATCATGGCATCATTTGATGTAGTTTCACTTTTCACCTCCATCCCAATGGAACTTGCCATCACATGTGCAAAGGAACTTTTGGATAGCGACAAAACTCTTGGCAGCAGAACCGAACTAACACCAGACAATATGTCCACCGCCCTCAGACCGGAGAAACTTGGGCCGGAGAAAATCAGACCGGAGAAAGTTAAACCGGAGAAAGTAGGACCGGAAGAATTCGGACCGGAGAAAGTAGGACCGGAGGAAGTCAGACCGGAGAAAGTCTTGAGAATGGAGAAACTCGGACCGGAGAAAGTCTTGAGAATGGAGAAACTCGGACCGGAGAAAGTCTTGAGAATGGAGAAACTCGGACCGGAGAAACTAGGGCCGGAGAAATTGAAACCGGAGAAAGTCTTGGGAACGTAGAAACTCGGATCGGAGAAAGTAGGACCAGAGACAGTGAGATCGGACAAATTTGGACTGGAGAAAGTCTGATCGGACAAACTGAGACCGGAGAAAGTCTGACTGGAGAAACTAGGACAGGATAAAGTGAGACCAGAGAAAGTTGGACTGGAGAAAGTGAGATTGGAGAAAGTGGGACTGGAGAAACTCGTACCGGAGAAAGTGGGACTGGACAAAGTCGGACTGGAGAAGGTCGGACTGGACAAATTCGGACTGGACAAAGTCTGACTGGAGAAAGTGAGACCCGACAAAGTCCGGAGAAAGTTGTCGGAACAGAGAAAGTCGTCGGACTGGAGAAAGCGAATCCGAAGAAAGTGAGACCGGAGAAAGTCGGTTTGGAGAAAGTTGTCGGACCGCGGAAAGTGAGACCGGAGACATTCTTCGGACCAGAGAAAATCGTCAGACCGGAGAATGTCGTCGGACTGGAGAAAGTCAGACTGGACCAAGTGAGACCAGAGAAAGTTGGACCAGATAAAGTGAGACCAGAGAATCTCAGACCGGAGAAAGTAAGACCAGAGAAAGTCGTCGGACCGGAGAAAGGCGGACTGGAGAAAGTGAGACTGGAGAAAGTCGTACCAGAGAAACTCGTCGGACCAGAGAAAGTCGTCGGACCGGAGAAAGGCGGACTGGAGAAAGTGAGACCGGAGGAAGTCAGACTGGAGAAACTCGTACCGGAGAAAGTTGGACCGGACAAAGTCAGACCGGAGAAAGTCGGACCGGAGAAACTAGGATAGGAGAAAGTGAGACTGGAGAAAATTGGCAGACCAGAGAAAGTCGTCGGACTGGAGAAACTTGGACCGGAGAAAGTCGGATAGGAGAAAGTCGTCTGACCAGAGAAAGTGAGACCGGAGAAAGTCGGACTAGAAAAATTCGGACTGGATAAAGTCGTCGGACCTCTGAAAGTAGGACCGGAGAAAGTAAGACCGGAGTAACTCGGATTGGTGAGACCGGAGAAAGTAAGACTTGAGAAAGTCGTCGGACCGGAGAAAGTTAGGCTGGAGAAACTCGGATCGGAGAAAGTCAGACCAGAGAAAGTCGGACCGGAGAAAAAATCGTCGGACCGTATAGTATACAATGTATACTATACGGTCCGACCGCCGTATAGTATACAATGTGCCGACCGGGCTAGCCAGGTGGGTAAAGTGCCTGCCTCGCAAACCAAAGGTCGCGGGTTCGAATCCCGCCTCGGGCTTGGATTGATAATTGATAATTTATTTATCCCTATTTTGTGTTACAATTGTTGGGAGTTAACAGCAAGAAGGGAGGGAGAACACATAAGCCAGAGGCTTTTTAGGGGGTGTTCCCTTTGAAAAAGATAACAATCAAACCAGATACACCATGAATCGGACATATTTCTACATTCCAGTACAGAGACTTCGTAAACCAACCACACATGTCGCGTGGTTAACAACAGTACTTATAATTACATTGTGAGTACTTTTACAATAACAAGTATGAAAGAAAAAAAATTATGAAATAATTGCGTATAGAGTTACAAGCTTTTTGACAGCTATTCCTTCAACTTGTTTACATAATTTCCAAACTGGTATGCATTGTGGAAAGTTCAGGAGTTCAGTGGAAGGTGATTTAGATCAGACATTCCTGGTGATGTGTTCAGTTAGGAGCTTCTTGAACCTGTTTGGTGAAATGGCATTTTTGATGTTTTCAGGAAGATTATTCCAGGTTTTTGCGCCTCTGTATTTTATATTTTTTTGACCTATGGCTTTTCTAAAAAGCGGAACCTTCAGGTTCGCTTCATTTCTTAAATTATATCTTATTCCTTCTTCTTCTATTGTTATAAAAAAGGATCTGAAGAGAGGAGGAAAGTTTGGTGTTTTCAAAGCATTGTAGACAAAGACCGCCTCAGCTTTTTGTATCAGTTGGTAGATGCTTAAGAGTCTCGCTTCCTTATATCTCGAAGTCACCGATGCATTCCAGGGAAGGCCCAAAATTGAACGAACACATCGATTGACGATTGAATTGATTCTCCTAAGGTTATGTTGACTGGTCGTACCCCATGAGATGATTCCATATGTGACGTGAGGCTGTATTAAGGAAAGGAATACTAGTCTGAGAAGGGAAGGAGGTACCCAGGCAGAGGCTCGGGCGAGTATTCCTGCTAGTGACGAAGTCTTCTTTCGTAAGGTGATCATTTGTTTATCCCAACTCTGCTTGTCATCTAGCCAGATTCCTAGAAACTTGGTATCATTCACCCTTTCCAGTTGTTTTCCTTTGTATGTTATTTCGAAATCAATATTTAATGGTTTATTTTTCGTCCTAAACACCATATATTTGGATTTTTCTGGGTTTAGTATCAGCTGATTCTTTTGAAGCCAACTATGCATTTCAGAGAGCAGGGCAGAGATCTTGCATTGAAGTTGGTTAGGGTCTTTATCAGTGATTAGAATAGAGATGTCATCGGCATACGCTACTAGGTGGGAAGATGGAAGATGAGAGAGAAATTCATTAATGTAAAGAACAAATAGGATAGGTCCGAGAAGTGAGCCTTGAGGTACTCCCCTGGAGAAATAAGAAATGTCTGAAAAGGACTGGTTTGTTTTGACGACAAATGGCCTATCAGTAAGGTAGTCTTCAATGAGAAGGTTAATTTTTCCTCTCAAGCCAAGATTGTTGAGCTTGTTGAGTAGGATATTGTGATTTATGCAGTCAAAAGCTTTTGATAGGTCTAGAAACAGTGCTATTGCATAGTGACCCTTTTCAAGACAGTCCGTGATCCTAGAGCAGAAGTCAACAATTGCCAGGTCAGTTGATCTTTTTGAACGATAAGCGTACTGTTGTTGATGGATAAGCTGATTGACTTCCAGAAAGCCCATGAGTCTGCCGTGAAGAATTTTTTCGAATAATTTTGCAAAAACTGAGAGAAGAGCTATTGGACGAAACTTGGTGATAGAGTTACAATTTTTTCCCTTAGGAACAGGAACAATGACTGCTTTTTTGAATTGAGACGGGAATTTACCAGATTGAAAGGAAAGATTGTAAATATACTTCAGTGGTGTTAGAATTGAGTTAAGGACCTTTTTCAGCAGAGCAGGAGATATTTCATCAAAGCCAGGGGCTCCCTTTTCTTTTAGTTGATGTCCTGCTTCTAAAATATCTTGATCTGAGAGCGGAGCGAGGAAAAAAGAGCTCCTCATTGAGTGCTTGACAGATTCACTCGTTGCATTATCTCTAGAGTCAATTTCGTCTTTAAAAAGGTTATTCACACTTGAGATGAAGTGATTACGGAAGGCTGCGGCTTTTTCCTGGTCATCCGAAATGAGTACCTCGTTCTCAACTACATCTCCAACGTAGCTCTGTGATTTCGTTTTCCTTCCAGGTAGTAGCTTGTCCAAGACTGTCCACTTTTCCTTGCTTGTGATGACGCCTTTAAGTTGGGAACTATAATAATTCCTTTTCTCCGACCTAATAGTGTCGGTGACTTTGTTTCTGTACGTTGTGTATTTGTTTTTATCCGCCTCCTTTCCTGTTTCTCTAGCAATTCTTGCAAGTTTGTCCCTTTTCTTTAGCATGTTACAAATTTTGTTTGACATAAATGGGCATAATTTCCGTCTTGGCCTAGTGGTCTTTTTAATCCCTGGGATCCTGATGTATGACGCGCATTTTTCGTAACTATTTAGGATATGCTCAAAGAAGAAGTTCGTCGCAATTTCAGGATCATCTGTGCTAATCACCCCATCCCACGAAGACTGCTGGAGATCATAACAGAGCTGATTGAGAGAGCCTGGAGTCACAGATCTGTAATTGTGCATGATCTCTTCCACAATTTCTTCATTTTCAATTACCATTAAGATGGGACGATGATCAGAAATGGTTGCATCCAGTACTGCGTAGGTTAGTGAGCATTCCCCAATTGCGAAGTCAAGAAGGGAATTGTGGGACTCTCCCATTCTAGTCGGGATAATTCCGTCAGTCAGAAGAGAAAAACCATTGGAAGAAATGACATCTAGGAGGTCTTGCACTTGAGAGGAAGAGCTTTGAAGTATGTTAATATTAAAGTCTCCCATCAGCAGAAGACTAAGGGATTTGCTTGTGAAGTGAGATAGAATATTGTCAAGAGTTACAAAGAAACTGTTGACTGAAGCTGAGGGAGGTCGATATAGACACCCAATCACCAGAGAAGCAATGCGGATAAAAGTGATTTCACAAGCTTGATCAGGCAGATTTGTGATAGGAAAGGCAGAGCATCGCAGATGATTGTGAACGTAAATAGCAACTCCACCCCCTTTAGAATCACATCTGCAGCTGTGAAAGAGAGCATAGTCTTGAAATCGGACTGAAACTTCAGGAGAGAACCAGGTCTCAGTAAAAACCATCAGGTCTGGATGGAGATTCCACGATGTCAGTTGAGCGAGGATTTCATCATTATGTTTTACAAGACTGCGTGCGTTCATATAGAATACAGTAATTGCATCTTTTGATGCTGTAGTAAGGCATAAGTTATTTGGTTTAATTGTTGGCAAGTGACATGGCAGAAAGGTATTTTCACAAGAGTTAGAGTCATTCAAATTCTGGTAGGATGAAGAGATTGATGAATCATTTATCGAAGTCCTTTCCAGTTGAGATTCCAGAATATCTGAAAAATGCTCGAATTGTCAATCCCGTTGACTAGTTTCGATAGCTGAGTCACTGGCTGATGACCCAGTACGAGGAAGAGGGGGGCGTCCATAGAAAGGCCGAATGATGGCTCCCTCAGGCCAGCAGTGATCCTTTAGTAATAGATCAAAATCCGTTTGTTGACACTGAATATAGAAAGAGCTGTACGAATCGTGTTTGGAATTCATTTTTATTACATTTACTTCTATCTGCAGTTGAGTTCGGATATGCTGCTGTACTTCTGTACCGCCCAGTTGGGGTTCGAATCGCGAGACGAAAATACCCTTGGTTGAACTTTTAGTTCTAGGGACTGCTCTGATTGATGAGTTGGTAGCTGTTCCCACAACAGCAGGGATGTGTCGATGTCTTCCTGTCTGATTAGAGGCAGATTGATTCCGTTGTCCTTTGATGTGATCTGCCTGCTTCCTGGAGAAAATGACATCTTCTAGGAGTGGATTGACAGATCTATTGCGATATTTACACGCTTTCTGAGATTGACTAGTAACTGGAGCATATACTGGAGGATGTGGAGGTTGCCTTACAATAGATGCATAAGTGGCTTCTGCTATAGGAGTCGGTTGAAATGTGGGATTTTCTATAGATTTCGCCAAGTTTCTTGTAGGACTGACGGATCTACTGGAGTTTTGAATAAGATTTGTTAAATCCAAAATTTTTTGTAGTAAGCTATAATTTATTTCGCGAAGTTGGGCGTTTTCTGACCTCATTTTTTTAGTTTCGTCAAGAAGAGAGGCCATCAAGGATTTTTGAGTGTCCAGGATTTGAAAAATCATTTTCGTGGTCATCTCATTTGGCTTTTCAACTTGTGAGACTTCGTGGTTAAGAAGGTGAGAGAAGGAGCAACTTGTCTGCTCTGATACCACGTCATGAGGTATGTCCTCAGATGGCCCACTATGTTGAGTGCCATTTGACAATGAGGTGAAACTCTGAGATTCACCGTCGGAAAAACTTAAAAGATCAGTTGGGGTTGATCCTGAGTTATTTTCATTTTTCGTCTGTTTTTTCTTCGTCTGCCTGTAATTTATGCAACAGGGACCTTTCCACGAGTCGATAGCTGCCTGCGACATCTTTTTCCAGTTTACGGTTGACAAATCTATGCATTTTATACAGTACACAAGACCGCATTCCGCATTGCATTGGAGGAAGTCTTTGCATTTCTTTTTACACATATGGCAAATAATTTGCACTTGCGGAGCCATTGTAATTAACAGTGTGAAAACAATAAATTTCTTTTTTTATATTAAGATGAAAATTTAATGTGAAAGTTAAAATGAAAAATTAAATGCAAAATATACAATATGCAATATTCGAAACAATATTATTGCTATTTGAACTAATTTTACAGTAAACTAATTAGAGAATTAGTTGAAATACTTTAGAATTCTTTAAAATACATTCAAAGATTTAAGTGCGATTCCTGAGATAAGCTTAGAACAGTCCTAATTTGAACTACACGTAGTACTCAAGGTCACACCACTACAGATTAATCAGTAGTCTTTTGAAAGGCACGGTCCTCTTTGTAGGAACAATGACAGGTGACCTTGCGGGCAATAATCAGACAAAAACAGTAAAGTGACTGACCTTGGTTAACCTGCGAGACAGTAATCCTTACGCTGAAAACTTCCCAGCTTCGTGGCTGCCTATAGAAACTATATGAGATACCTTGTTGAAGAGGAACATAATTTTCGTTTACTAACGCTTGAAAACTATCTTTCGAGTACTTCTTTTTTCAGAGTTGTGAAGAGTAACGCTCGCTGACCCATAGTGTATCAAAGTGTTGGAACAGATTCAACTTGAATCATTCATTCTAGCATACATTTGCAGGAGAACAAACACAACACCACAGTAACCATTCAAAAAAAAAAAAAAAAAAAAAAAATGGATCAGAGTAGAAAATGCAGAAACCTTGGGAGGTGCAATGTGGCCACAGAAGCCGATGCGCCAACAACTAACAAAAAAAAGAAAGAATGTATACTAGCGGCGGTTAATCTTTTTATTTTTTTCGAACACAAAAAATATATGTATACAAAAAATATACTTATTTACAAAGTATTAAACGGCTGTTTAATTTTTAAGATACTAAATATATTAAAGTAGCACCGCTTAATTTCCAGCACTCATCTCTTGATTAATCCGCTTGGATTCATCAAGCGGTGAGTGCTGGAAATTAAGCGATGCTACTTTACCTACACGTAAGAGTCCTTAAACTTACAGTTAGTTTTTTAAGATACTTGTACGTTACTTCTGATACACTTGTTGTTGTGTTGCATTTCCAAATTGTTCACTGAACATAGCAACTTCTTCGCTGAACAATTGACTTGTTCACTGTAACAGGTTACCGAACTTGTTTACTGTTCACTTGTTACCGAACTTGTTCACTGTACATGTTTGGTGAACAAGTTTGGTGAAATTGTTTACTGAACATTATAGAAACTAGAATACCTATTCAGAAACTTGAATACAGATTCATAGGTTCAGTGAACAGGTACTACCAAAGCATCTTGAGGATGTTAAAACCTGGAGTTAAAAGGGGTCTATAAAACGTGTGTTTACGGCATACCTAGGAGCCGTTGCCAGAGCCATTACCTTATTCAAAAGTATTCAGTTCAAAGAAGAGTCGACCTTTTGTAAATTCGTTACTAAAGATGAAGAAAAGTAAGCACCAACAGTGCTCATGCAAGAAACAACTTCAACATTATCTACCTTGACTTCAATAGAGCTTTTTACACGGTTCCACATGAAGTGAGACAAATTAAGATTACCGAAAGATCCCTGTTGAATCAGGAACAGACTAAACAGTAGGAATAAGAAGATTCTGATAAATGGAAATTCGGACCAGTGCATCAAATGGTGTACTTGAAACAACAGTGTTCGGAATGGTTAATTGTTTTTAGAATTTGTCCGAAAAATAACAAATAAAATTTAATGGTTCTAAATGTAGAGGTTTGTACTTGGGCAGGGGGGTTTAGGAGGAAAAATACAGGGATTACGATTCAATCACATATCGAATTTACCATTCAGTGTAAAGAAGCAGCTAGGAAAAAACTGGAACACTGGTGAGACTTTGAATACTGTATCTGGTCTGGGACTACATTGAAAAAAATACCCATGTCTATTATAACATAATAATAATAAAATTCTTTATTTATAGAAATGTAGGACACGATTCGCGCTATAGGCAACCAGAGGAATCTTACAATTTACTGTACACATTAAATTCAGTACATAAAAAAAACTAAGTGAGTACACAGCAAATACATAAAATACATAGACAGTGCAATGTGCACAGCTAATATTGGATTAAATAGATTTTATAGTTATTGTAATAGATTGATTATACAGAGCTTACATTGCATTATTTCGATTTTACCTTTATTATATACAAGCTGTAACACATTGAGACGGTCTGGAAACTTTCACTGGGAGTTCACTAGTTCCGCTGACAATTGCAGGAATGTTGACTGCACACTTGACTATGGATTTGCGCTTTTCCCTTCTGTAGGCAGAATCTCTGGACCACACATCCAAATCAATGTTTGCGGAGTTCAGCGCGCCGATGATGCTGTTCGGAAAGTGCCGCGTAAAGGTCGAGAGTTTCTGCAGGTTAGAACAGAGCACTGGACAATTTCTGAGGATTCTACCAGGGATTTTCCAGCCTACGATTTCGTAGATATTAACGAAGTCGAGAGCAGCTCCGCTGCTCTCGACTTCGAAATCAGATTAAGCGCCATTGCGAGCTTCCTCGCATAAGCCAGGTGCTGGGCTGGAATGTATCTGAGATTTATGCAGAGCTGTGATTTGATGTGGTAGAGGGTAGGTGAGCCGAATTGTTGGCCCACTCTAGGACCCAGAATTCCAGACCTCAAAGCGTCTTCAGACTGGACATAGGAGCAGCCGACCAAACTTCAATACCATAACTGATGACAGAACTAAAATAGTACAGGAGAAATTTTCTGACTGTTTCCTTGTTGTGCGCTCTACAGAGATCAAGTTTCATACCCCAGAAAGTCCGTAATGCCCTTGAACGCAGTTGTTGGATTTGTTCCTTATACGTTAGGTTTTCGTCCATTACCTAAGAATTTTACGGAATGAGTGGCGACGAGAACATGTCCCGCAATAGAGGGCTGCTTAGAAGCTGCTGGATTGAGGTCTGCTTGTGCTCTAGGTGAGAAGATGATATATTTGGTTTTTCCAGGGTTCATTTTAAGCCCAAAATAGGTAGCGTATTAACAGAAAGAGGACAGATATTTGTTCAGGATGACAGACTTCGATAATTGCTCTGCCTGGTCTGGTGAGGTAAAGTGTAAAGTGTAAAGTGTGTTCGTGTCAAACGGCACCAGAGGTTTCCCCCATCTCCGCTTGGTTTTCTTAGTGGGTGTAACAGATCACTGTTAAGGCCAGAGATTTAAAAGTGTATGGGATTTGGAAGTACATTGTGTTGTGTATCGTTGTTCCTCTGGCCATTTAGCCGCTAGACCCCTGCTGGGGCCCAACGTTGCCCACACTCAGCCCCGTGGAGGCAGACCAGGTACACCCAGCATAATTATTTACTCTGGCAGGCCCTGCCACCTAATTTCCTGAGATTTCAGTGGCTAGGGCCTAAAAAAAAAAAAAAAAAAAAAAAAAAAAGTAATAATAAATAAAATAAAATAAATAAAAATAATAATAATAACCCGATTTTAAGGGGTGGTTCGCTAATGAGGTTAAGTTTTGGAATTGATGCACGATTTGGCTGTTATAATTTGGAAGTTTAAGTTTTTGTCGTGTGGGGCGTACACTGTGATGTATAGAGAGAGAGAGTGGGGGGAAAGACTGAAGACTGGAGGGGAAAGACAGAAGTATGAGGCCAATAGGGTAGACGACCCCAGATATCAGTGTGGCATGCCCATGCCGCACCAGGAGAAGTAAACGGGGGAGACGGGGGAGGGGACGGTCCCGGCCCCTCCCACCGCCAGGATATGGAGAGAAAGTGGGCCAGACTAGGTGTCCAACCCAGCTCGCCAAAAGGCGAGGCAACAGCGTAGCTGTGGTCACAGTCATGGTTTTTGGATGTTCAGTTCAGTCTCACTTCAGGTAGGTCACAGTCTTGGTTCAGTCTCAATTGTCTCGTGTTCATCTTATGGGATCAGGAAGAGGAGTGATGACTCTAGTCAGTGTGTAGTACTGCTTTGATGTCAATTCAGGTAGTCATATTCGTTGAGAGCATCAGTCCTGGCCATTTGCACCAGGTCATGAATGGAGAGTTATCTTTGTTGGTAATTTCTTCTGATCGGTTGTAGTCATGCGGTATGTTCATGCTGTAGTCTCCTCCTTGGTTAGTTTCAATGGAGTTCTTCTATTCAGATGTTTCCATATTGTTGCGGATAGCGATTTCTGTTCTCCTTCTGTTAAAGATGTCCTGGGCGTAGCGGCTGAACGCGGTGTACTCGTCTTCCGAATCCAGGAGGTGATGCTCATTGTCTTTTGGTACAAATTTTATACTGGTGATGAGTACTGATCTTTGTTCCTCATAGCATTCACATTTGTGCATGATATGTTGCCACGTCTCCATATTGCCACAGGTGCAAGTTGGGTCCTCGGTCAGTCCGAATGCATTCAGTTTTGCGTTAAAGGGCCCATGGCCCGTCAGGAGGAAGGTGGTGTTCAGTCCTGGGTAGAACCATTTGGGGGCTTTTGGATAGGTCTTGTCTATGTAGGGTATAAATTTCCGTGTGACTTCACCCTTGGTCGTCTCTTGCCATCTCCTCTGCCAAGTTTCTTTCAGGTGTTCCATGATTTTCTGTTTTTCCATTCGGTGGTTGTTTGTAGGGTCCAGTGTAAAAGTGTCAAACGTGGTCGGTGTTCCCTTTGCCAGGTAGTACATCAACCCACATCTCGCCACCTCCAGGTCCAGAGGGAGAGTTCCCGCCAGGACCTGCAGCGCACAGGTACTCACCGTGTTACACGCCCTGGTAATGGTGAGGAGTATTTTTCGCTGTATTGTATCGAGGATTCTTTTATTTACTGCAGTTCTTGCTTTGACGTAACATATTGGGGCTCCATAAGTAATTGCTGGGACGAAAATTGCTTTATAGTAGAGGGATAATGTTCTTTTGTTTAGTCCCCAGTCTCTGCGTGTTACTCTGACTACTAGTGCTGCGTATTTTCTCAGCTTCTCCTTCAGATATAAGAGGTGTTGTTTAAAGGACAGGTTGGAATCTAGGATAATGCCTAGGTATTTCATCTGTTTTGCCAGTTTGATTGTGCTTCCCCTTACTTTTATCTGGGGCGGCCGTCTGATGTCGAGTGTTCCTCTCAGTAGAATTGAGTTCGTTTTGGTCGGGGAAATCTCCAGTGTATGCAGGTTTGCCCAGTCCTGGAGCACTTGCAGTGCATGGTTTGCACGGGCTTCTAACTGTGATCTAGAGCTCGCTGCCACCGTTAGGACAAGATTATCCGCGAAAGCTTGTGCGTTGACATCACCCAAGTCGATTGCCAGGAATTCATCAAAAACAATGTTCCACAGGAGCGGCCCCAGGACAGATCCCTGCGGACAGCCCCTGCGGATCGATCTTGTCAGGCTCCGGAACGGTGCCATTACTCTGATTTTTCTATCTGAGAGGTAGGATCTAATGCAATTATATAAATTCATGGGGATTTTTGCCTTGCGGAGTCTGCCCAGGACGCTCGGCCACCAGAGGGTGTCAAACGCCCCGGCGAAGTCGACCGCAATTACCAGGAAGTACTTTTCATTACATTGTGCTGCACTTTCTAGGAGGTTCCGAATTGCTTCAATCGTGGAGAGTCCGGACTCTCCGTGTTACAATATGGACACTCCGGACTCCATGGAGTCCGGAGAGTCCATATTGTCTGGGTGACTCTAGGTTAGCTTCTTTGTAGTGGCTGAGTATTCTTCGATGTAGTATTCTCTCCAGGAGTTTACTTAGTGTTGATAGCAGCGCTATGGGACGGTAAGAGTTTGGTTGTTCAGGTGGTTTAGTTGGGTTTTTCAGGATGAGCTTGAGATGTGCTGTTTTCCAGCTAGTTGGGAAATGGCCCACTCTGAGGCAGCAGTTGAAGAGGTGCAGCAGGGGTTCCGGTATGTGCTCCACCGCCCTCTTAACGAGTTCTGGGTCCAAGAGGTCAGGGCCAGGGCATTTCTTGTTGCGCATTTGTGTTGCAGCTTCCTGTAGCTCATCCATGGTAATTGGCGGCTCCATTTGTTGGGTGTTATAGGTCTCGTTTGCCTGTATGATAGCTTGTTGGTCTTCCGTGAATATATTCGGTGGGTTTTTTATAATAGTGTTCAAAATGTTGGCCACCGAGTCGTCCCATGTTGTGGTGAAAGTGCGTTGCGGCGTTATAGTTGCTGTGGTTATTTCCCCCCTGGGGAGTTTATTTGTTGTGATCTTGTAGACCACTCCCCAGGGATTTTCATTACCTTTAGTTGAGACCAGTCGTTCCCAGGAGGACTTTTTACTTTTCTTTATACTCTCGGTATAAGTATTTCTCAGTACTGTATATTGGCGGCGCAGGTAAGTGACCTCAGCGGGTGGCCACGACCTCCGTGCTCTCTGGTATTCCTTCCTTTTTTGTTGGACTAATCTCCTTTGTCGTTGCAGCTCTGGGGTCCACCAGGGCATGGTCTTGCTCGAAAGCGTTTTTCTTTTTATGGCAACTTCAGCTGCCTTGGTTATGATGTTTGTTATTATTTGTTGCAGTTCGTCTGGGTCCTCTCTTATTTCTTATCCATCTTGTCTGGTTTGTCCAATTCTATCATGTTGGGCTCTACTAATAAGCTGTTCTCGGTAGAGTTCCCATTTGGCTTTGGAGATTGCAAATCTGTTTAGCATCGTCCTTTCTGTTGCGATTCTTGCTGTGGTTCTCTGTATCCGGTAGGTGATGGTACGGTGATCCGACGTGGTCCAAGCATTTTGCACCGTCCAGTCGGTCACGTGGGAATCGATATTTCTTGTGATTAGGGTGATGTCAATGGTCGCCTCCCAAAGTGTATTACAGAAGGTTGGGAGGCAGAAAGGTTGATTTTTAACCGTCAGTATTGAGTTAGCCAGGAACTCTTCCAGTCTTTGGCCGTTTCTGGTGCCTTGCCGGTCCGGCGTGGCGCTGTGCCAGACTGGGGATCGGCAGTTGACGTCGGCACCTATTATGATCCTCTGTCCTGCTAGGGTAGTTTGGACATCCTGGAGATATGTAATGGTGAAGTCAATCTCGACGCCAGGTCTGCAGTAGAGAGAGACTGCATATAGGCAGCCGACAGAGCTGATTATATGTGCACATGCTGCCCATGGCGTGCATAACTGTGGGATCTTGGTTACTGTTATTTCTGGGTTGCGGACTATAATTGCTGCCCACGGTGTATCTTCGTCACTCTGTATTATTTTAAACCTGAGCGGGTATCCCCTAACCTTCTTCATGTGAGTGTAGGGCTCTTGAATAAGGATGAGATCAGCATTGTCTTCTTCTGCTTTTAGGCATACTTGGGCGACCACTGCTTTCGCACGTTGCGCATTTATTTGGTGAATTTTTAGCACTCCATCGTTATATTTTTTACGTTGCGTACCCATAATCGGTTCTGAGTTGATATATACACTTGAACTTTTGATATGTCGGACATTTTGGATCTCTTATGGAATGCGTATGATCTAGCCTTAGTAGCTTGCAGTTGACGCATACAGGGTCTTTTGCTTTGTTTGGGCAGCTACTGAAGTTGTGCCCCTTTTCGGAACAGTGGCCGCAGGTTGGTTCCATTTGATTACATGTGTGTGTCGTGTGCCCATATTTGCAGCACCTAAAACACTTTACTATAGCCACGTGTTCTCTGTACCTGTGGCTACTCCACTCTATATAAATTGATCGCTGTTCCCGAAGGACTTGCCAGGCCTCTGGGGCCAGCTCCACTACCCAGTTACAGTTTCCGCTGCTTCTGGCCCTTGTTTTATGCTTGGGCATTACCATTAGCTTTTCATCCCTCTCTGGTAGTCCTCTCTGTAGGTTTTTCCTATAGATTTCCCCGGTTAGAGTCTCGGGGGTGATGTCTTGGTCCACGTCAAATATTATGACAGATGGCCCTTTTCTTCTTAGGGTTTCCGCAGTAAGGCCCAAGGTTGGGATCTTTGCATTGGACATGATTATTTCCGCTTCTTCCTTGGTCTCCGTTTCTATTACAATCCCTGGGTTTCTTGTTTTCCTTATTGCTTTAATACGGGTAGCTCCGAGGTCTTTCCGCAGGTTTTCCATTACCACCTTCTTTATTTCTTCGCTTGTATGTTCATCTTGTCCTGTTGACTTTAGGATGACTATGTTGGGTGTTGGTAGGAGTGTTCTTCTCGAGGACACTCTTGCAGGTTTGGCGGCAGGTTCATTTATGTTTGCAGTGGTGGTTTTGCTCCTCAGCGTTTCTGAGTAGGTCGGGGCACGCTGTGGCATTTCTCTTGCCCCGCCTTGCAGGTATGCCTCTAATGTGGCGTTTATTTTTTCGTTCTCTATGTGGGTTTTGTACAGGATAGTCTCCAGTTTTGTCCACAGTGAGACAATGTCTGTTAGTTAGTTAGTTATTTGGTTTTTAGGAGCATTAGCAACTAAGGCCATATTGCTCCGGGATATGCGATGGTCATTCCCTGGACCTTTCCACATCCTCCGTATTTGGTGGTGACGGGCTTGAACCCCGGTCTAATCAAGAAGCATGTGCTACTCACTGCTGCTGCTCCTTCCCACCTGGCTACGGAGGCGCCCTGAGACAATGTCTGCTCGAATCGTTGTTGTAACTCGATTGTTCTGCTTTGCAAAAATTTCCTTCAGTGCAGACCTGAGTATGAGAATCTGGTCTGGTACTGGGCCCCCTGGTAAGGTGGGGTCTATAGGGTTTGCGTTTCTTCAGTCATCTCAGTCAGTTGGTTTTGTTGTTCCAAATTACTTTTGCTCAGGTCAGATTGCGACCTGGTTTCCCGTTCGAATTTCCGGACGCCCGGTTTCTTGTTCCTTTTTTTTGAAAGTGGGGTCGGTTTTTGTTCCTCGGTGTCGTCCCTATTGCCATCAATCAGGATGGGTTCTGGTTCTTTTCCGATGTTTTCTTCGGTTTGGTTGGGGTTTTCCGAAGGCATTTCTGGCCAGATCGGAAAATCGGAGTATTCGGATTAGCGGGGTTCTGTTTATATATCCTTGTAGCTGATTTAAAAAGACGAAGTTTGGTGGGTCACACAAGTTCGTGCGTTGTATGGTTGTCACACAATACCCTGGCAACGATTTGAGCTATCCCCAAGGTCAAATCGTTGGGGGGGAGTCAAGTGTTAAAATGCCCCTAGAGCAGTGGGATTACCTCCGCATGGGGTTTCCTGTTACATCTAAAATATTGAAATAGGCACGTGAGAGAAGATTCCACAACATCATGGAAGTTTATGGCGGGGGGGGAGTCACTAAAAACATTATTCACTGTCTTTTAAAACAGTTGTAAGCACAGCTTGTTGGAGCAGCTTTTGCTCTGGATATATCACAGATCGTGGCACCCTCCCCAGTCAAGTACAAGGTACCAACGTGGCTTCCGCGTTAAAATCGGTGCCTCTCTATATCCCTGCTGCCAGCCACATGGTGACCAGTGTAGTTCTGGCAAAAAATGCTGGTAACTTGCAAAATTCCAGTTAAATACTCAAAAGTTTCTCACCTATAGAGTCCACTGTAGTTTATAAATCACTGGACATACTTTTCCTGAAATAAAAGCACTAAGAACTCATAATTTAATCCATAAATCGCAGAGCGCTGTTTCAGCGTGGCAGTAACAACGGCAGCCATATTGATCTTTTTCGTCTGGTGAGGTGTTAGCCGGGCTTGAGAGGTAACATACAATATCGTCGGCGTAAGCCATAAACGCAGGTATTTCATTCATTAGTGGAATAAATATCGCTGAAAAAAGCAGTGCCGACAACGATCCACCTTGGGGTATAACAACTTCCCCCTGATTTGTGATGCAGTTATTCCCTTGGTGGAAGGTAAGGCACCTCTTGGTTCGCAGATTCCTGAGGAGCTTCGAGACATTACCCGAAAAACCATTGTAGTTCTCCAGGAGGCACATAAATGGCTTAACTTGCACTGAGTCAAAGGCCGCTTTCAGATCCAGAAAAACAGCATGCATAACACAGCCTTGCTCCCAGGCTTGAAAGGTTTTCAAATTCAGAGCCTGTACGCATGTTATCGGCGATATTTGTGAGAGCGCATAATGTGTATGCTGAGTCTCTATGAAAGTCTCTGGGAAAGGAACTGATTGGCAACCACTTTAAACAAGCACTTCTCCAGGCATTTGAGAAAGAAAGCCTACTTCGTCAGCTCATCGCTGATGAAGTAGGAGGCAACTTTAAGGCAAAATGTAGGAATAGAGTCACTTCCCATTGATTTCGTATTGGACAGGGCGTTGATGGCCTCGATTAGCTCCTCTTCGCCAATCGTCATGTTAGTGAGATTAGCTATGTCGTAGTGGGCACTGTTCCAGCGGGAGTCCGCATCTGCACTGTCTGTTTTGATGAACCGGGTTACATGATCGCACCACATAATAAGTACAATATCATGTCTCATTTTATCCAGTGTCCATTCTCAAATTTGCTCCTCTTGTTTCCACGTTGCCTTTGTATTGTAAATTATTTCACCTACTTTCCACAGTCGCATTTATACCTCATTAGTGAAGAGCAGTAATCGAAATTAATATGATGTTTTTACTGCAAAGCTTGGCAATCTTAAGGGAGTGAATCTGCAAAAAAACTTGTCAATCTTAAGATACCTTAAGGGAGTAAGCCTAACTGAGGAGCCATCTTGGAGGGGGGGTCAATAAGTAAAATGAACGAGAGTGGTATACTCCGACTAGTGGAAGGTCTGTTCCACCAGTCTTTTGCCTTCCGTTACAAGTGTAATGGAAGGCTCAATTCATACAGTTTTCCTTCTTGCAAAATGATCACTGAATAGATTATTTGTCAAGGTGGTCGGGGAACAGAGTTTAGTAAAATTCAAATCTGAGTAGTTTATCACTTTTTGGTGACTGCATAAGTATGACTGATTGGAGATTTCATTTATTTTTGTACGGCAGATGCAGAAAAAGCCTGCTTCCTTACAGAAAGCCGTTCACTGTGCGAAAAAAAAGCTAATAAGAGTTCCTGCCCATCTTAATAAGAATTTCTCTACTTTGTCAATGATGTAAATCGAATCCAGGTAGTTTCCATAAGGTTTAACACCTTATGGAAGTACAAGTACTTCCATAAGTACAAGGATGCTGACCACATGTTACCTACAATCAGGGGCGAGCCGTCCCGAGGATGAAAATTGGTGCACTGCACCCGGACTCAAGCTTTCAAGTTTCACGTTTGCTCCTGCAAACCTGAAATTTACATAAACATATGAAGAAAATTTTAAAGGTGGCTCCAAATGGCGATTGGCACCTGGGCGCCACATACCCTAAGAACGCCCCTGTCTACAATGACACTGAAACAGAAATGATGAGAACACATTTTTACGGAATTTTTAGGGAAATAACGAGAAGGCATTTTAGAAACTCACCACACGATAGAAAAATATATAATTTCCAAAGTAGCATTGATCAATTAACATGAAGCTAAGGTGACGACACAACACTGTCCTGTCCACTTTAAATGCACTTTATGTTACATAAAATAAGAGCACTCTTATTCGAGTACTATAGGAAATGACCATAACAATTCATTGATCAAATCTTAATAGTGCAGGTTCTTACGCTTTAATACCCATGCCTAGTATAATACAATGAGTATTGCAATGTCATGTCTGATTTCATCCTGTGTACATGCTCGAATTTGCTCGTGTGCTTTTGCATTTTACATTATATCTCCTACTTTCCACAGTTGCATTTATACTCCCGTGTTATGCACTGCCCTCTATACTTACGTAACCAACAAAACCGCATAAAATATCATTATTCGTAAATGTCCCAGTAGTTTTGGTAACACGAGGAACTCTTTGCAGTAGTAATGTGCGTTTCCTTCTTGTCATAAACCTAACCGCGACTTACGTGCAGGTTTTAACTTCCTTCAAAAGCAAGTGCAAACAGCACAATCCATCGTTTAATCCTTATAGCATCTACAGAGATGTCGCTACCACCTACAGCGCTGCTTATACGTGACTACAGACATTGACAGAGTAAAGAAAGGAAATCTATTTAAAGAAATATAAAATATAGCAAACTTGCCTGCTCAGTTGAGTGATACCTAACTGTATCTTTCTCTGCTATCACTTAAGCCCAGAGGGAAATTATTAGCAAAAGGGTGCCAGCTACGCTGAGCGGTGAGAAGCTAAATGCCACACGTTACGCAAACAGATTACCTTTCGAATATAACATGAACAAAAAATTGCTTGTAGCGGATAAATGTGGAATGGATAGCTTTTATCGATCTCAGGAAAATAACGAAATATTAAAGTGCAGAAAACATCGGCTCGAAAATGATCAGAATGCTAGTAGTGGAGTTCCAAATTCAATAAGCCTAATCAGAACCGGATATAGCTATGGGAGAATAGTTTTTTTATTTATTTTGTTTTATACGAAAGCAACTTTCATGAAGCGTTAATCTATTTTTTCTATAAACTGCATGTATTCTATAGACAGTGAGTGACTCACGGAACACACACAATCCAAATTCCAAAATTCCAAATTACGAATCCAAAGAACAAAAACAAAATAAAGTGAAAGCGTACACGACACAATGCAAGACAAAGTGAAATGGCAAATTACACAGTCCGCACGCTTCTGAAAAAAGAGAATTCAGTTACCAAGCATGGAAATCTCATGTTAAAGAATTGTTTGCAGTTGTATGCTATCATGGAATGAGAATTACCCTTCTGTTCAATGAAATTCTCTAGTTTGAATTTGCATCACCTCCAAAATGCTTCTTCTAATACCGTCGTTTTTAGTACTCATGTCTCACTCCCATAAAGCATACAAAACATTTAAATAACCTCTTGCTTAACTCAATTTCCAATCTCCCTGTAAACACCTGTTTCCTGGTATATCATAGTACAGGATCCAGGCGTCGAATGGGTAGTTCAAAATGTTGAAACAATCCAATACTCGTCCAATATTCGTCGAAAAGTCCTGTCGTATTATAACCCTGTGGCAAGAGGCGTTGTCTTGTTTAAAGATAGAGATAATCTTTATTACAATTGTTACACAGATGCCAAAAATTGCAAGATCCTTCAGAGCCCTAAGACCAGGGGTTTACCTCCTCAAGATGCCTTGGTAGTCCGAGAAGACGGTCATTATAAACGGGTGCACAGATCAAAAATGATGGATCTGTGTGCCAGGAGGCACAGCTCCTCCACAAGTCTAATCCTGTCTCCTTTACGCGAGGAACTTTAATGCGCTTCCATCCCCGGAGATTCCGTTTTTTTGTCCAGAAAAAAAAGGCAAATCGACCAATAAAAACACAAATTATGGACATATTACACATGGGCAGATGAGTTGTTTCGGGTGTCTCTAATATGACAGTTTATTTTGTACACCCCTTCTTTTTTAGAGTCATCCACTTGATTCCATGCCCACGTAAAAAAAAAAAAAAAAAATGTTTATTAGCAGTCACAAAAACATTAAATCCATTGCGCTTGCATTCTAATTCCTTGTCATGTATCATTTCATTCTGAACAGATATTTCATTCCGCACACTCAGCGACCGTTGAGTTTGATTGTGTGGAGATAACAACCGCCACTAGCGTTTATGTGTTTAGTGTTCTTAAATCAGTGAAAATGATTTTCTTACCATACTGGGTTGAGATAGTCGGTCTCAGGCGTAGATAGCAAGGTTTTTCTCCCAGAATCTGTGGTTTTTTGTCCAGCAAAGCAGACAAATCGACCATAGAACACACGCAATTAACAGACATATGACACACAGCAAGGCAGATGAATTTAATTATTCCGGTGGCCTAAAAATAATAGTTTCGTTTTTTTTTTACCATACTGGGTAAGAAATATGATTTTGCTCCATATTTGTTTTGAGGACACCATGAATAGTAAATGTTATCCCCAGATGTTTGTAAATTATTGGTCATAGGGACATGTCCAATAATTATGGAATAGGAAGATGCAGTGATCATATTCGTTCAGGACTCTCACCACATTTAACACTAACCCCCGTTTGTTTGAATATACTTTACTTGAAAGACGGCATGGACCACTCCATTCCATTTAGATATCCTTCAAGCCACCATTCCCTAGGCCGAAGCCTATCCATGGCTTTGGTCTTGAAGGGAATCTATATCGGAGTCTTTAAGAATTCAATTCCAAAAAATATAAATTTAACGCAACTTCAACTATAAACCCAATTTAATTTGTTAATGGCCACTTAGCCTCTCATAAGAAAGATCTTGTATCAACTTAGTTCACAGATCTTAATGAGGAAAGTTCCCGTCTCTGCCGCTAGGAGATGGGCATCTACTATCTAACCAGTGTCCCCTCTTAAAAACTTTTTCGACATATTTATTAAAATACGAAAACATCCTCTTGTCTGTGAACAGGATAGGTAAGGTCTCTCTCTCTCTACAGAGTTCCTATGGATAGTCTTAACTCACTTCTATATTCTTCATAATTTATACAGTCCATCAGAATGTGTTCAGAAGTCACTTGATAGCCACAATGACATAATTCATTATCTCTAAGCCCCAATTGGTATAACCTCATGGCAAGTCCGTGTCCAGTTAATAAAAATGTGGCGTGCAACCCAAATTGCAAACACACTTTCTTCCGATTAACTATATCAACCTTTGGTAAAATTGATGTTTGTCGCCCCTTGTCTGAGTTGACCCAACTTTCCTGCCATTTTTCCATTATTTCTTGTAATATCCTTATTTTTTCTTGTTTCATATCAACTCTACTATAAGTTTTATTAATATCAGGACAGGAGGTTATTCCCATATACATTTTCCTTATATTTCTTTTAGTGACATTAGTATTAGTATTAGTAACGGCCGCATGGTGCAAGAAAGCCTATGGCTTATGCTGCACCAGCCACAAAAAAAAAAAAAAAAAAAAAAAAAAAAATCCGAACAAAACAATGATAAAAACAAAACAAAAAAAAAATAAATAAATAAAATAAATAAATAAATAATAATAATTAATAAATAAAAAAAAAATAAATAAATAAATAAAAAGGAAATTAAACCTATCATCCTATACGCTTCCCTTACCCGAAAGTACTATCCAGATGACCTTTGAATTTCCCCAAACTGTCGGCCTCTACCACCCATGAAGGCAACTTATTCCAGTAATTTATAACTCGCTGGCTAAAATAAAACTTCCTGCAGTTTAAAACATATAGCAACCCAGACAATAATACGACATACTGAGCAGGGATCGTCCCAGAGATAACCTGTAAGGCCTCTGTGGAGACGGTTCGACACGCTCTAGTGATACCAAGAAGTGCAAACCTCTGCGCCTGCAGTAAATATTTTTGAATTTTTACCATGGTCACTCTATGCACCCAAGCTCCGGAGGCATGTCACTATGGGGATAATTTTGATAATTTTTTGATAATTTATTTATCCCTATTTTGTGTTACAATTGTTGGGAGATAACAGCAAGAAGGGAGGGAGAACACATAAGCCAGAGGCTTTTTAGGGGGTGTTCCCTTTGAAAAAGATAACAATAAAAACAGATACATCATGAATCGGACATGTTTCTACATTCCATTACCGAGACTACGTAAACCAACCACACATGTCGCGTGGTTAACAACAGTACATACTTATAATTACATTGTGAGTACTTTTACAATAACAAGTATGAAAGAAAAATTATGAAATAATTGCATAGAATGTTACAATTTATGACAGCTATTCCTTCAACTTGTTTACACAATTTCCAAACTGGTATGCATTGTGGAAAGTTCAGGAGTTGAGTGGAAGGTGATTTAGATCAGACATCCCTGGTGATGTGTTCAGTCAGGAGCTTCTTGAACTTGTTTAGTGAAATGGCATTTTTGATGTTTTCAGGAAGATTATTCCAGGTTTTTGCGCCTCTGTATTTTATATTTTTCTGGCCTATGGCTTTTCTGAAAAGCGGAACCTTCAGGTTCGCTTCATTTCTTAAATTATATCTTATTCCTTCTTCTTCTATTGTTATAAAAAAGGATCTGAAGAGAGGAGGAAAGTTCGGTGTCTTCAAAGCATTGTAGACAAAGACCGCCTCAGCTTTTTGTATCAGTTGGTAGATGCTTAAGAGTCTCGCTTCCTTATATCTCGAAGTCACCGATGCATTCCAGGGAAGGCCCAAAATTGAACGAACACATCGATTGACAATTGAATTGATTCTCTTAAGGTTATATTGACTGGTCGTACCCCATGAGATAATTCCATATGTGAAGTGAGGCTGTATTAAGGAAAGGAATACTAGTCTGAGAAGGGAAGGAGGTACCCAGGCAGAGGCTCGGGCGAGTATTCCTGCTAGTGACGAAGTTTTCTTTCGTAAGGTGATCATTTGTTTATCCCAACTCAGCTTGTCATCTAGCCAGATTCCTAGAAACTTGGTATCATTCACCCTTTCCAGTTGTTTTCCTTTGTATGTTATTTCGAAGTCAATATTCAATGGTTTATTTTTCGTCCTAAACACCATATATTTGGATTTTTCTGGGTTTAGTATCAGCTGATTCTTTTGAAGCCAACTATGCATTTCAGAGAGCAGGGCAGAGATCTTGCATTGAAGTTGGTTAGGGTCTTTATCAGTGATTAGAATGGAAATGTCATCGGCATACGCTACTAGGTGGGAAGATGGAAGATGAGAGAGAAATTCATTAATGTAAAGAACAAATAGGATCGGTCCGAGAAGTGAGCCTTGAGGTACTCCCCTAGAGAAATAAGAAATGTCTGAAAAAGACTGGTTTGTTTTAACGACAAATGGCCTATCACTAAGGTAGTCTTCAAGGAGAAGGTTAATCTTTCCTCTCAAGCCAAGATTGTTGAGCTTGTTGAGTAGGATATTATGATTTATGCAGTCAAAAGCTTTTGATAGGTCTAGAAACAGTGCTATTGCATAGTGACCCTTTTCAAGACAATCCGTGATCCTGGAGCAGAAGTCAACAATTGCCAGGTCAGTGGATCTTTTTGAACGATAAGCGTACTGTTGTTGATGGATAAGCTGATTGACTTCCAGGAAGCCCATGAGTCTGCCGTGAAGAATTTTTTCGAATAATTTTGCAAAAACTGAGAGTAGAGCTATTGGACGAAAATTGTTGATAGAGTTACAATTTTTCCCCTTAGGAACAGGAACAATGACTGCTTTTTTGAATTGAGACGGGAATTTACCAGATTGAATGGAAAGATTGTAAATATACTTCAGTGGTGTTAGAATTGAGTTAAGGACCTTTTTCAGCAGAGCAGGAGATATTTCATCAAAGCCAGGGGCTCCCTTTTCTTTTAATTGATGTCCTGCTTCTAAAATCTCTTGATCTGAGAGCGGAGCGAGGAAAAAAGAGCTCCTCATTGAGTGCTTGACAGATTCTTTCGTTGCATTATCTCTAGAGTCAACTTCGTCTTTAAAAAGGTTATTCACGCTTGAGATAAAGTGATTACGGAATGCTGCGGCTTTTTCCTGGTCATCCGAAATGAGTACCTCGTTCTCAACTACATCTCCAACGTAGCTCTGTGGTTTCGTTTTTCTTCCAGGTAGTAGCTTGTCCAAGACTGCCCACTTTTCCTTGCTTGTGATGACGCCTTTAAGTTGGGAACTATAATATTTCCTTTTCTCCGACCTAATACTGTCGGTGACTTTGTTTCTGTACGTTGTGTATTTGTTTTTATCCTCCTCCTTTCCTGTTTCTCTAGCAATTCTTGCAAGTTTGTCCCTTTTCTTTAGCATGTTACAAATTTTGTTTGACATAAATGGGCATAATTTCCATCTTGGCCTAGTGGTCTTTTTATTCCCTGGGATCCTGATGTATGACGCGCATTTTTCGTAACTATTTAGGATATGCTCAAAGAAGAAGTTCGTCGCAATTTCAGGATCATCTGTAGCAGCCACTCCATCCCACGAAGACTGCTGGAGATCATAACAGAGCTGATTGAGAGAGCCTGGAGTCACAGATCTGTGAGTGTGCATGATCTCTTCCACAATTTCTTCATTTTCAATTACCATTAAGATGGGACGATGATCAGAAATGGTTGCATCCAGTACTGCATAGGTTAGTGAGCATTCCCCAATTGCGAAGTCAAGAAGGGAATTGTGGGACTCTCCCATTCTAGTCGGGATAATTCCGTCAGTCAGAAGAGAAAAACCATTGGAAGAAATGACATCTAGGAGGTCTTGCACTTGAGAGGAAGAGCTTTGAAGTATGTTAATATTAAAGTCTCCCATCAGCAGAAGACTAAGGGATTTGCTTGTGAAGTGAGATAGAATATTGTCAAGAGTTACAAGGAAACTGTTGACTGAAGCTGAGGGAGGTCGGTATAGACACCCAATCACCAGAGAAGCAATGCGGATAAAAGTGATTTCACAAGCTTTATCAGGCAGATTTGTGATAGGAAAGGCAGAGCATCGCAGATGATTGTCAACGTAAATAGCAACTCCACCTCCTTTAGAATCACATCTCTAACTGTGAAAGAGAGCATAGTCTTGAAATCGGACTGAAACCTCAGGGGAGAACCAGGTCTCAGTAAAAACCATCAGGTCTGGATGGAGATTCCATGATGTCAGTTGCGCGAGGATTTCATCATTATGTTTTACAAGACTGCGTGCGTTCATATAGAATACAGTAATTGCATCTTTTGATGCTGTAGTAAGGCATAAGTTATTTGGTTTAATTGTTGGCAAGTGACATGGCAGAAAGGTATTTTCACAAGAGTTAGAGTCATTCAAATTCTGGTAGGATGAAGAGATAGATGAATCGTTTATAGAAGTTCTTCCCAGTTGAGATTCCAGAATATCTGAAAAATGCTCGATATGTCATTCCCGTTGACTAGTTTCAATTGCTAAGTCACTGGCTGATGCCCCAGTACGAGGAAGAGGGGGGCGTCCACAGAAAGGCCGAATAATGGCTCCCTCAGGCCAGCAGTGATCCTTTAGTAATAGATCAAAATCCGTTTGTTGACACTGAATATAGAAAGAGCTGTACGAATCGTGTTTGGAATTCATTTTTATTACGTTTACTTCTATCTGCAGTTGAGTTCTGATATGCTGCTCTACTTCTGTACCGCACAGTTGGGGTTCGAGTCGCGAGACGAAAATACTCTTGGTTGAACTTTTAGTTCTTGGGACTGCTCTGATTGAAGAGTTGGTAGCTGTTCCCACAACAGCAGGGGTGTGTCGATGTCTTCCTGCCTGATTATAGGCAGATCGATTCCGTTGTAATCTGATGTTATCTGCCTGCCTCCTGGAGAAAATGACATCTTCTAGGAGTGGATTGACAGATCTATTGCCATATTTACACGCTTTCTGAGATGACTAGTAACTGGACCATATACTGGAGTATGTGGAGGTTCCTTTACAATAGATGCATAAGTGGCTTCTGCTATAGGAGTCGGTTGAAATGTGGGATTTGCCATAGATTTCGCCAAGTTTCTTGTAGGACTGGAGTTTTGAATAAGTCTACTGGAGTTTTGGATAAGATTTGTTAAATCCAAAATTTTTTGTAGTAAGATATAATTTATTTCGCGAAGCTGGGCGTTTTCTGACCTGATTTTTTTAGTTTCGTCAAGAAGAGAAGCTATCATGGATTTTTGAGTGTCCAGGATTTGAAAAATCATTTTCGTGGTCATCTCATTTGGCTTTTCAACTTGTGAGACTTCGTGGTTAAGAAGGTGAGAGAAGGAGCAATTTGTCTGCTCTGATATCACGTCATGAGGTATGTCCTCGGATGGCCCACTCTGTTGAGTGCCATTTGACGATGAGGTGAAACACTGAGATTCGCCGTCGGAAGGACTTAAAAGATCCGTTGGGGTTGATCCTGAGTTATTTTCATTTTTCGTCTGTTTTTTCTTCGTCTGCCTGTAATTTATGCAACAGGGACCTTTCCACGAGTCGATAGCTGCCTGTGACATCTTTTTCCAGTTTATGGTTGACAAATCTATGCATTTTATACAGTACACAAGACCGCATTCCGCATTGCACTGGAGGACGTCTTTGCATTTCTTTTTACACATATGGCAAATAATTTGCACTTGCGGAGCCATTGTAATTAACAGTAAAAACAATAAATTTCTTTTTTATATTGAATATATATAATAATCCTGGGATCTGAATCACAGCAATAATTTCCTTTACAGTCAGAATCCACAAAACTAGCTTTCATATCTTTCACAACACGAAATAATTTCCTTCATAACATATAGAAGCATCCACATGCTTACATATCTCTATTCTCACTCCCAAACTATCTTTATACCCAAAACTAAAATTAGTTCCTTTTACGCATGATCAAATAGGCATTCATATAGTAGATTTATTGATCGGCCTTTTATACCCCAATCCACTCTTATTACCCTCCGAAGCTTCGCATAAAGAGTCCTTATTTTTTCTTTTAGATATCGCACATGTTCGGTAAAGAATAAACGTTCTTCAGTTTTCAAGACTAAATATTTTGTCACTTTCACGTATCGAACCGCATCACCCAGAAGCCTCACAACAGGAGACCGATTTTGACTTAACTTTCCCTTTAACAGCATCTGTACTGTTTTTTCACTGGAAATTTCAAGCTTATATTTCCTGGTCCAATGTGAAAGATCATTAAGTACTTCACCAGCGTTATCCTCAATTTGAGATCTTGCATTTCCTTTGATTAATAGGATCAAATCATCTGCATAGGCTATTTTTGTTACTCCTGAAACATCCGAACTTAGAAACTCGTCAAAAACAAACAATGTTCCAAGCAAAGGGCCCAATCACCGGCTCGGTGATTGGGCCCTTTGCTTGGCTCTTATGGACATCCTCTAAACACATTCTTATTTATTTGCGCATACTTTGTTTTAATTATCACTTTTCTTTCAGAAAAGTAGTTCTTAAACACTTCATGTAACTTATATGAACATCCAGTTTGTCTCATTCTAAATAATATTCCGTCCCACCATAGCCGGTCGAACGAACCTTTAAAATCTGTAATTCCTAAGACATATCTCATCCCACTGCCCTCCACGTTCTGCACTAGTTTACAAGCGGCGTCTTCCGTCGAACAGTCCTTTTTAAAACCATATCGACTTTTCGACATAAAGCCTCTTCTTTCGTAAATAATCTTCAATCGGTTTATTATTAACCGTTCATATATTTTTGCTAATAGAGATAGAAGGGCAATAGGACGATATGCCCCAGTCTCATTTAAAATTCGATCAACACCCTTTACTAACAACAAAGGACTAGCTCCGGACCGAATTGCGTACTCCAAAGGACGAGCAAGCTTCAACCGCCTCAAGTCTCAAGCCATAAAACATCACATTGAAACCACACTTCATAAGGGCTGTCCATCATACCGACAGAAATACTGTGAACTCCCTCCACAGTTTGATCCTGAAAGGTGGATGGACTTTATTGCACGAGTTCAGCAAAACCAACATGAGCCCAGTGATATTCCCATGTCTGATGATGATGTGCCCAGAGATGCACTTGAAACCATTCAATTAACAAGACAAGACCTTTTATCTGCGATTAATAAGTTGCCTGCAACTGGTACAGCGGGAATCGACAAAGTACCACAATTTATCATTAAATGTTTGAGCCCATTTCTAAGTGATCCCCTCCTAATAATTTTCAATAGCATATTAAAAGGAGAATTTTTCCCTCCAATATGGAATTTATATTCTGTTAGGCCACTCCCAAAAGTTTCCCAGCCAACTGAAGCCAGGCACTTTAGACCCATCTCTCGTTCCTCGTGTCTATTGAAATTACTTGAAAAAACAGTACTGAAAACACTTATCTTTGTGTTGACGAGCGTCGGTGCGGACGCAAATTTTATGTGCTCCGTGTGTACGTTTAATAGTGAATGATATTCCCTATGAACTGTTGCATGTGTAATATCTACATGATCCTTAGGATACCAGGTACATGGTGACATTCATCTTTGATCTGTGTGTTAATCAGGTAATTATTTATTAATATTTTTATTTATAGTAATTGAACTGTGGACGTGGGCCATAATACCGCCTGACCTCGTTTCAGGGTGATTGTTAATCTCCATGAAGTGAGCTATTTGAGTGGATAGCCTCAGGAGTCGAAAACGGCCGCTGCCCCACCTCTTGGAACTCTAATCTGTTAATTGATCAAAAATACAAAGCCGCTGGCCAACGGCAATAATGACTCTGACTAAGAACACAGCACTCGCAATAACTGCCGGGACATGCGACCTTTGCCACACCTCGGCAGACGAAACCTTAATCTGTAGCAAGTCAAAGCACAGAATATGCTTTGGCCTGTTATGCTCGGGGTATTCAAGCCTCTCTCGCTTGTCACTGAGCAAAAGGAAAGGGTTCTTGGGGAAATGTTGTCTAAAGAGTAAACAAATAGGCACCATAGCAACGGCGATTAGGAAAGGTGATACCCCCCCCCCCCTCCACGAAAAGAAATAAATGCATCTGCAGAAGTACTTCATACTTTGAAAGAGGGCAATTCCGTAACCCCTTACTGCTGCACAGATATGCAAACCAATGACTTGGAGGATAAAGAGAGCAATGTTGATAAAGAAGTTACACATCCTAAGGAATATGAGCGAGACCGGACAAATGACCCACCAAACGATATTAACAGAAACGCTGAGAGTTCACAAACGCAGCCCGGTACAATCAATGAAAACAATTCGTGTTGTAATATCTCGTCTGACAATTGCCAAACGGCCAGTCGCCGCAGCTCCGTGAGTGAACATTCGTACGCCCCAAATCTCAACAACCTCACCAATAGCCTCAGCAGCATAATAGCGGAAGCTTTTACACAATTTGTTTACCCTGTTGCTATGCAGGCTGAAGAGTATATGCACAATTTAGAGGAGAAATTCCCAAAAATTTTTGAATGTTTATCAGCTCTACTCACTATAAATCAAGAACTTCGTGCACAGAATGAGGAAATTAGAAAGGAAATGAGCCTTTTGAAAAACCAAATGATGGACATGAAGAGTAATATTGTGCTATCGGAGAGATCCGCATATCAATCGTCTCTGCGGGGTCCTCAAACCTCAAAACCAGCTTGCAGAAATCTGGATACCTTATCTTCTCAACTTGGAAAAGGTTGCGTTGACCGTGCATCCTTCTCGACGACTAGCTCTCGCGTTAAAGCTGTTAACCGACCAGATCAATCAGTCGTGAACACGCCGCCCACTACTCGCTATGAACTCAATAGAGAAGCAGAAGATTTCATTGAACACTCTTCCGAGAGAAATAAATCATATCTAAACGCGCCCAAGCTAAACCTGCCCCAGGAAACAATAGGTGGTGTGCCACCCGACGCAGTTAGCTACGATCAGTACATAAATAAAAATGCCACATTAAACGCCCAAGAACTCAACCCAGGAAGCCACTCGTCAGCTAGGCCTAAACAAGACCGAACCACTGCGACCAGCTGGGTGATGGGTGCTGAACCGGGAAATAACCAGACAACCAAGTGCAAGACGGCCAGTAGAAAAAGTTTGAACAGGAAGAAAACGACTTGGACGGGCACCGCACTACCTCGAAGCTTCGGCCTTTCAAGCGGGATGGTTCTTCACCCAGACTCCCCCCCAGCAGTTTGTTTGTCTCACGGTTGGCCCCAGACACTTCAGCACAACTCGTCACAGATGTACTGATTGAGGAATTACAATTAGAATTAAAGATTCAGAGACTGAACACTCGAAGCACAGCATATGCTTCTTTTCGCATCTATTGTGATCGAAGTCAGTTTGAAATGATTGGAACGTGCACCAAATGGCCCCTCGGCACCATCATCAGACCATTTTATGAAGCACGAAGTAGAAAAGAAGCGATATCCATAAACGCTCCTGAGATGTGTCCACAACAGTCCAGACTCTGACTATACGATGTATCTGTATTCCCCACTAAAAACCCAACTGCTCTGCATGGGAATAGCCGTAGGAAAAACAAGGTAAATCCATACTTCGCCCTTAACATACCCACGGAAAGGGGGCTCCCAGCGGTCATTGAAAATGATGAGATTGAAAATTACCCAAAATCTTTATCATCTCTCTCCTCGAATTTTGCGATCCCTGTCATGGTCTCAACATCTCGAAGACCAGCGACGCATCACAGACGGATCAGACCACGTACAGCCCTCGCCACGGTAAAGAGAACAGCTTCATTCCAACTCCTTTTCCAAAATGTGCGATCCATGAGGAATAAACTGAATGAAGTTGAGGAGCTCTTGCTGTCCAGTACAATGGATGTGGTTTGCTTCGCAGAAACCTGGCTTGACCCCAATGAAGAAACACTTTCCTCTACTTGGCCTGCAAGGTATCAGATGGTGTGCACGTCAAGAGAAAACCGGAGGGGAGGAGGAGTTGCGATTTTCTTCAAGGAGCAAGTATTTTCTATCCTCCACTCAGTATCGAGCCAGTCCGACTCTTTCGAGGCAGTTCTAGTTACGCTAAAACCTAAAAACAGTAACAGCCAGAACAATTCTCTCGACATTGTCGCAGTGTATATCCCACCGGTTCCAGACGCACAAGTAGTTGATGAACTCCTCAATTGGTTGCTTAACCATCTCCATTCATCACTGAAACACGTCGTCTGTGGGGATTTCAATCTCCCGAATACTCAGGGAAACCTCAGGAGGAGACTGAGTCAGCATCTAGGTATATTAGGTCTCAAACTGGTTAGCACACCACCCACGAGGGGCGAAAGCACATTAGACCTTGCGTTCGTGTCAGCAAATTGTGTGGCTAATCAAAATCCTACAAGCAACATACAGTCTGATCACAACCCCATCATTCTCTCTGTGCAAATAGAAATGCCCATCATTTCTGGAAGAAGGAAAGTTACAACCAAAACAATTACAGCGCCCAAATACCTTAATCCTGAAAAGTGTGTCTATGCGGCTCAAGCAATCCCATGGGTTGTCCTTGAGGACTGTGATCCCGAACTCGGGATTGACTTGGTGACAAGATGGATAGCCACTGTTTCTCTCTATGCTGCAACGAAGAAACTAACCATCACAGAGCATTCAAAGGCCTGGTGGAATCCAGAAGTCTCTGAAAGTTTCCACGCTAAACAGAATTTGCACAAAAAGTGGAAAAACTCCGGGTCACCTTCGGACAGAACTGCCTATTCCCGAGCTAGGGCGCTTTTTATTCGGAACAAGAGGAAGGCAATAAAACTTCACCTAGAGGATACCATAAATAAGGGGAAGCCCTTCCATAGAATCCAATCAGAGGATGCCATTGACTCACTCAATATGAGGAGCTGGCTCGACCATATAACTAGGTTCGCTGCTCAGCCAGAATCCACTACACCAATGGAATTCCCAATCAATCCGATTTCGACAGACCCTTTAAATTCAGTTCACCTCACCAGAGACCAGCTGATCGACGTAATGAATAGCTTAGCACCTACGGCCGCATCAGGTGCCGACGGAATTCCTCAGTTTATGCTGAAATGCCTCAGTACATTTGTTGTTGATCCAATCCTGTCCTTATTTAACAAGATTCTTAATCAAAACTTCTTCCCTCCTATGTGGCATGTCTATCTAGTAAGACCGCTGCCGAAAACACGCTCTGCTTCTCAGCCCAGTCACTTCCGTCCAATTTCCTGTGCATCATGCCTATTAAAGCTCTTTGAGAAATCTCTTCTAAGAACATTAACCATCCAAATTATGCCACAACAGCTACCGCAGATCCACTATGCTACCCGGTCAAGATCCACCGCTACAAATCTAGTCACCACCACTACCACGATCCTCGAGGCATTTGAGCACCGTTCGGAAATCACCGTTACGTATATCGACGTCCAGGCAGCATTTGATTCCGTATCCGTTCACGCATTGGCAAGGCTACTACGTGAGTATTACCTCATTGGTGGAGACGTGCTCTGGTTTATTCAGACAATGCTGGAGAACAGGACCATTATTGTTCTTGATGGAAATATGCGCTATACCAGGACCATTACAGCTGGAGTTCCACAAGGCGGGGTCCTGTCCGGAATCTTGTTCTCAGCTATTCTCGTGCCATTTGTGATAGGCCGAACTGACATCCTCACCTTTGCCGATGACATAAAACTGTTTACTCCTATCAACCCTGGAGACACTGCTGAATACATCAATACCTTAATCCTTCAGAAAATCCAGAACCTTGAGGCCTTCCTCTCCGGTTTCGGACTTCAAATCAATCCTGAGAAGTCAAAACAGTTGACTTTCTCTCTCAAACGTAGCCCAACAATAGTACAACCCATTTTAAGAGGATGCGCGATTTCTGCCGTCCAGCAACATACAGATCTGGGCGTTATTTTTGATCAAATGCTCTCCTTTGTACCGCACATAGACAACTTGCAAATAAAGTTTTGTCGACTCCGGTGGATGGTTAAACAACAACTAATGCACGTCCATGACCAGGCTGTTGGGTGCAGATATATTAAGACGTGTGTTTATCCGGTAATATTGTATGGCGCCGAAGTCTGGACCTCAACTGCTACGACCCATCTTAGACGGATTTTCGCGGGGGAATTCTGGCTACTGAAGTGGGCCATATGGAAATTTCGGCTTCCCTCTACACCAAGGACCACCCAGATGGCGGCAGCTCTCAACATGAGACGTCTTCCTGCCATCATTCACGAGAGAAGACTCGTCTTTGCCATCAAAATGATGGTCGGCATTATTTCAGTGCCAGATTTCTGGGCTAACTGTGGATGGAGGATCCCGGTCCCAAGCCTTAGGGCTAATCCAATCCTACAGGCCACTCCAAACCGGTTAAAGCTAACTGAGCGGTTTCTACCCGTGCAAATGCTGCAAGACATACAGTCCTTGGACGGCGACCTCTACAAATTCGCAGTCGACAAGGAATATAGGCAGAAAGAACTCGGTCGACTTCCTTCCCAGGACCACGTTAGAGGACAGTAGACCCTGCTCCCGGAGACCTATTCATCACTGCCCTGAATCCATCATCCCAGTGTACAAACTTTTCAGGAGTCATAATGCTTTTTTTTTTTTTTTTTGTGTTTATTGTATTATATGATTTCTTTTATGTAAACTACCCTGGCTTGTAGCCGTGAAGGGAGTTGTATACAGCAATGTGCGTTCTGTATATAATAAAGAATTCTTCTTCTTACCACTCACATTCTCCCGCACAGGCCCCAGCAAATTCATTATTCGTTGCAAAACAGATCAACAGTTAGTAACCTGATTATGACTACTAATGCAATCCTTGGATCATTTGAGGAGAAAGAAGAAATGGCAATCACATATCTTGATTTACAAGCTGCGTTCGATAGTGTTCACATCCCAGCCTTGCTCAAACTCCTTCGAAATTACTATCACATCACAGGCCCAGTATTGAAGTTTCTGACATCCTTTCTTCAGAATAGAATCATCCAAATGTACATAGGAAAACAAAGGTATACTAGACAAATACATGCAGGGGTTCCACAAGGAGGAGTCCTGTCCGGAATTCTTTTCACTGCTATCATCTACCCACTAATACACAATAGAACAGATATGATATCATATGCAGATGATTTAAAGATCTTCACAAAAATAAATTTGACCGATGAAGCCAAAAACGCCACAGTAACCATGAACAAGACCTTATCAGAAGTACAGCAGTACCTCAAGAATTTTGACTTGCAAGTGAACCCTGAGAAATCTGCCATCATGGTATTCTCTCTTAAACCCGTACCAACCATAATTCAGCCTGCGATTGACGGAGTCCCGATCCCCTGCGTTGAAAAGCAAAGAGATCTGGGTGTAATCTTCGACAGAAAATTACGATTCCATCACCATATAGAAGAACTCTGTGCTAAATTCAACAAGAAACGGTGGGTTGCCAAGCAGCACTTGCTACACATTCACAACAGAAACCTGATAAAAATGTATATCAGGATGATGATTTTTGGAAGTGTACTGTATGGAGTAGAGTTGTGGGGCTCAGCTGCAGACACCACAATTAAACCATTAAAAGCCGCTGAATACTGGCTCCTGAAGTGGGCAACCTGGAAGTGTCATCTCCCACCACAGCAGCGCACAACACCGATGGCCAACGCGTTGAATTTAACCAGGTTTTCAGCATTAATGCACGAGAGAAGACTCATCTTCACCGTAAAAATGATTGCCGGGAGAGTCTCAGCACCCAACGTTTGGGACACCGTGTGCTGGCGGATTCCCCAACCAGGTCTCCGCTCCACTCCCAAGCTTCTTGCTCTTCCTTCGAGACTACATTTGAAAGATCGGTTCCTCCCTTATCAGAAGCTCCACCTGGTTCAATCCCTGGATGCTGACTTATTTAAAATCATAGATGATAAAAAGTATAGACGGATCATCCTAGATCTGCACGTGGTCTCCAGAACTACCAACTGATCTCAGATCGTTATGGCGGGGCAAGAGACTCTCAGAAAACTGGACTTGAGGAAAAGCTTTTGTTATCACAATTTGTTATTTTTGTTATTTTGTATTAGTTTTCCTTTCAAGTCAATGTTATCTGCTATGAGTACTTTTTTTTTTTTTATTATATAATTTGCTTATAATTAATCTTTACAATTCCTTTATTATCTCTGCCGTTTGTTAACCCCTGGCATGGTGCCGTGAAGGGTATTGTATGGTCGTGGTACCTGCGTGTACCGGTGAACTGTACAATAAAGATCTTATTTATTTATTTGTGCAATCTTCCAGCCTGGGGGAAAAACTCCATCTTCTAAACATTTATTATACATATTTACATATACAGGGTGATTCACTACCAGTGCGACAAACTTGCAGGAGGTGTAGGGGGCACAAAGACGAATCGGAATCACATAGCATTGCAGGGTCCGAAATGCCTTCGTCATGCAGGACGTTGAACGGGAGGTCGCGTGAACACCGATCCCGCTGGAAGTCAGCATTTGCGAACCGTTTCTGTTGAAGAAACCAAGTAGCAAAAATCCTCCGGAGTGGATAATCCGCAGGCTCCAATGATTGGATGCGTTGCAGATGGTATGAACCCATTTGGTTTGTTTACAGTATCCTCCATACAGTGGATTGGGAAATACCCAATCGTTGGCCTATCGCTCGAGTACTCGTCCTCGGATTGCCTTCTGCAAGACGTAGGACATTCTTCTCATTGTCTCGATTGATGGTACCTCTCGTGAAACAACCAGTCTCACGTAACCTTCTGTGCACACGTGTGAAAATCATATGATGAGGAGCACGCCTGTGCGGGAAACGTTCCTGGTACAAGCGCAGAGCGGCGCGCCCGTTACAGTCCGCAGCTCCATACGCGAGGTGCATATCGGCCAGTTCAACGTTTGAATACTCGTCCATCCTACTGCCTCGGGAACCGGTTCGCAAATGCTGACTTCCAGCGGGATCGCTGTTGACGCGACCTCCCGTTCAACGTCCTCTACCGCATGACGAAGGCATTTCGGACCCTGCAATGCTATGTGATCCACTCCGGAGGACTTTTGCTACTTGGTTTCTTCAACAGAAACGGTTCGCAAATGCTGACTTTCAGCGGGATCGTCGCTGTTCACGCGACCTCCCGTTCAACGTCCTGCATGACGAAGGCATTTCGGACCCTGCTTTCGGACCCTGCATGACGAAGGCATTTCGGACCTGCGAACGTCCTGCAACGTTCGCAGGTCCTCGTAGAGCGGGCAAACATAGAATAGGTGATCCCAGTCTTCGTTTTCACCACAAAGACAGCGAGGGTCATCCACGATGTTCATAGAGGCAAGTTTGTGATCCATGGCCTGTAATCAGGAAAGTGGTATATAACTCTGGGCTGTACCATGCTGGAGCTTTAGGGTAGAACTGGGCTATTTCAGGCAAGAATTTTTTAGTGATGGAAACTTTGGGGGTGGTACTCCATCTGTTTTGCCAGGCGTTAAGAAGGTAGACTGCAAGGCGCTTTTTTTCTTCTTTGATGGTGTTTGCTGGGTGTGTAGTGAAATCCAAGATGGTGGTAGGGAGTCCCTTTGCGGTAGAGGACGTGCACTACTGGCTCGCAAAGGGACTCCCTTTGCGAGCCGGTACTGCCATGTTGGTACTGTCCCTTTACTGCCATGGACATATCTTATAAGTTCTTTTTATGACAACTACTTCTAATTTATCTAGGCCCGGCGATTTGCCACTCTTCGGCCGATCCACTGCTTCCGCCACTTCACTAGAGGTAAATTCCTCCTCAATTTCATCACAATTATATTCAACGTTTCCTTCCTTCCTTTATCTGTATTTGCATCTCACTCAATTCTTCCACATCCTCCGGAAAGAGACCATCCAAAATCCTGTCCACAGATTCTCCCTATGTCAGAGTTTCCTCTTCTCCCTGCCCAATCGTGCATGACATATACGAAAGGCTTCTCTTATTATTTAAAATCTTATAAATTGAATTCCAAGGATCCCTGGATCCTTGCTCTCCCACAAACTTCTTCCATTTTACAATCTTAGCACTGCAGACAGCACGAGTGTAGGCACGTCTCAACACTCTATATTGTTCATTAACAATTTCGCACAAGTCTTGATCACCACTTCTTCTTAGTCTTTGAAAGAAATGTCTTTTCTTTAAAACCTCCTTTCTCTTCTGGCTTAACTCATGCGACCACCAAAAAACAGGACGATTGACACTTTTTCTTTTCTTCATGTATTTATGGCACAATCCTTGTAATAATCCAGTTAATTTTTCAACATATTGTTCTGATGTTAAGGCTGACCAGTTCATTTGATTCATTTGAGTATAGAAATATAGTATTATAATAATTTAGAATTATTATAATACTATATTTATAATATAGTATTATTATAATATAGAAATATAATATATAAATAAGTATAGAAATTGAGATATAGTATAGAAATAGTGAGATATAGTATAGTAAAGGAGATGCTCTCGTGGTGTAATTCTCATCTACACTCCATTTTTTAATTTTCCTTAGCATAGATGCTGTAGCAATTGTATTATCTATATAAGATTCCCATGCACAGTAGAGTATGTCGGTTTATGCCCAGAAATATTCACCACTTCTGCCCCTGATGTGGCAAGGGCTTCCTCAAGTAGTAACCCTCTTTCATCAGAATAGCCACTCCCCATAGTGGAGAATTAGCGTTTGAATCAATTGCCACAACCAAACCACAAGACCCAATCACTCTTCACAGTCTTTCTAAATATTCTACGTATATTTCTATATCTATTGAAGGAGGACAATATATAGTTGCAACATAAAACCTACCACATTGACATATCACTTCACAACATAAAAAGATTTCACTACACATTGACATAATTTTTGTTACAACCATATCTCCATCCTTCACAACAACTGCTGTCATAGGATTATTACCTTCAGAAATTATCCTGTAATTTTGTGGATATCCTCTTATCTGTGACTGAACTGAGTACGGCTCCTGTAGCAAGGTCATGGACATACATTCTTCTTATATTCATATGGCGGTCCTATTCAGACCGCCATATGGCGTACTGCAAGTAGTTCCTGCATTTATGTCCAGTCCGGGTTTTTTGTCACTTGGTTTGTTTGCATGTAACTCTGGCAAAGCTACTAACGGAGAGAATAGATGCGCCGAAAGTGGGAAACGTGATCACTCGCCCTCGGATGATACGACCGAGAATAAACAGGGAAGAACCAAGTCTCAAGTGCCAATTGACTCAATTGGACTCTCTGGGGAGATTTTTCCCAGCAAATACTGTGAATTATTTTAATAATTTAAATATAGATCCAGAGAAACTATGTACAGACAAAATGTATAGGACAGAAGTCTTTGGTAATGTGTACCGGCAGGTACGAATAATATAAGACTAATGTAATAATTTATATAATAATATTTAGCATTTAACAACCATTCGCAATTAATTAAACCAACTTAACAATTAATTCATTAACCACATACTGTGTTTTTTCATCTCCAAATATTGTAAATAATTTCATGTAAATATGCTTGTAAATACTGATATAATGTAACCACACCCTCTAGCCACGTGCTGTCTATGGATGTCTCGAAAGAGAAATACAGATAATAATAATAAATAATAATAATACTGTACTCATCTTCGTCGGTTAGTTCCTGTGGCTGTGTCTGACCAGGTTCCTTGTCACTTTGCTATTTTCTTGATCTATGCAGGGTCCTGTTGGGTCCTTTGATCCGTTTGTGGCCTCACTTTGGTCGGGGTTGTCTTCTTCTATGCTCATTTTGATTTCCTCTTGCTCTTTGCAGTCTTGTGAGGGTGGTAGATTTTCTTCGAGTATGTAATTTACTTTCATTCATTGTGGATGGCAATTTCCGTTCTTCTTCGGTCTAAGACTTCTCGTTCAAACTGGCTGAAAGCCGCGTAGTCGTCTTCTGTGTCCAAGAGATGGTGTTCTTTGTTTTTTTGGTATGTACTGTATTTTAGTTATTATCACGCTTCTGTGTTCCTCATAGCACCCACAGTCATGCATTATATGATGCCATGTTTCAGGCTCACCACAGGTGCAAGTTAGCTCCTCCGTTATACCCAGCATGTTCAATTTTGCCTTAAATGAGCCATGGCCCGTTAGTAAGTAGGTTGACCCCGGGTTAAACAACGGGGGGGGGAGGGCTTTTGGATACGTCTTGGCAACCAGTGGTATGAATTTCTTCGTCACTTCGCCTTTGTTTGATTCTGTCCATCTGTCCTGCCACAGCTGTAGCAGGTGAGCCACGATTCTATGCTTTTCTGCTTTGCGGTTGTTGTTTGGTTCTAGGGTTAGTCCATAGATTGTAGTGGATGTTCCCTTAGACAGGTGGTACATCAGCCCGCAGCGAGTCACCTCCAGGTTCAGTGGGAGGACTCCTGTCAAGACCTGGAGGGCGTGCGTGCTCACTGTTGATGAGCATAATGCTACGCTGGATTGTGTCCAGATGTCTTTTATTTACTATTGTTCCTGCTTTTTTGTACCATATCGGGGATCCGTAGGTAATGGCTGGGATGAAAATTGCTTTGTAGTACAGGGACAGGGTTTTTCTGTTTAATCCCCAGTCCCTGCGTGAGACTCTTGCTATTAATGCTGCGTAACTCCTTAGTTTTTCTTTCAGGTGGATGATGTGAGGGGTGAAGGATAAATTACTGTTGATTGTAATTACGTATTTGTTTTGCAAGTTTGCAAGTATCGTATTTGTTTTGCAAGTTTTATGGTTGCTCCTGCTATCTTTATTTGCGGTGGTCTGTGGATGTCGAGCACTCCTTTCAGTAGAACAGAGTTCGTCTTCGTCGGTGAGATCTTCAACATGTGTAGCTTTGCCCAATCCTGTAACACCTGTATTGCCTGGTTTGCATGAGTCTCCAGGCCCGATCTGGAGTCCGCCTCCACCATCAGGACCAAATCGTCAGCAAAGGCCTGGAAGCTCACTTCGCCCAAGTTCTAAGCCAGGAAGTCGTCAAAGACAATGTTCCACATGAGCGGCCCCAGGACCGAGCCCTGGGGGCAGCCCCTGTTTGACCCATCGAGCCACTTTTCGAAAAGTTGTTACCACCTCAATTCTTTGGTCAGTTAGGTAATCCTTTATACACTTGTAGAGGTTTGTTGGGAGCGCTGCCTCCAGGAGCCAACCGAGGACACTCGGCCACCACAGGGTGTCGAACGCCCCGGCGAAGTCCACTGCGATGACTAGGAAGTACTTCCTGTCGCATTGGGTTGCTTTGAATATAAGGTTTTGGACTGCTTCTATGGTTGATAATCCCGGTTTGAATCCATATTGTTATGGTGATTCTAGGTTTGCAGCTTTATAGTGGCTCATAATTCTTTTATGCAACAGCCTTTCGTATAGTTTACTCAGGGTAGTCAGTAAACGGACCTGTTTACTGTTTACCTATTCCAAAGAGACGGACCTGTCTCTTTGGAATCTTCTGGAGGTCAGGAGAACTCTGGTGGATTGGCTCGGAGGGTTCTTGGGAATCAATCAGAGCCCAATAATATTGTTATATTTCGTCCTTCTGAGGGTTCTGAAATTACCTCGAGCCAGGATGTGAGATCCACTGTGACGGAAACAATAAAACGAGAATACAAAAACATGAAGGTAAAAAACATTCGACTTCTGAGAAATAAGGGAGTCTTGCTTGAGACAACTTGCCAAAGTGATGCAAGTAAAATAACTGAGATTTTATCTGTAAAGCAGGCAGGACTGTCTGCAGAAAAGCCTAAATTTTCAAATCCAACTATTTTGATATATGGAGTCCCTAAAGATCTTACTAAGGAAGATATCCTGGAAGATTTATTTTACAAAAATTTTCAAGATCATAATTTCACCAAGGATGAAGTTGATCAGGGGGTCTCCTTTAGGTTCAGTTCGGGCTCTGGCTCTAGGGTGACAAACTGGATCATTGGATTTGGTCCACGTTTGTATAAATGCTTATTCAAGAATGATAGGATCTTTTTGGGCTTTGGATCTCACCGTTTTCGGAAATTTACAGTGGTTAGCAAGTGCTTTAGATGTCTTGGGTATGGTCATTCTGCCCAGACGTGTTCGCACAATACAGTGTCATGTGGTCATTGTGCTAACAGTGGTCACATTTACGCAGAGTGTCCTAATAAGGAAAGTCCCCCTCAGTGTATCAATTGCAAGCGGAGAGGTCGAGGATGTGATCACTCGGTAAGAGACAGTAAATGTCCGGATTACATCCGAGCAGTAGAAATGACGGACAGGAGAACTTATAATGAGTAACACGAATTCTTTAAAACTCATTACAGAAAATTCAAAAAATCACAGGTGTTTAAAAATATTACAGATTAACGGACAGAGGTCTCGAGCTGTTGCTGATGAGATTAGGGTTGCCGCTACTGAAGGCAATTTTGATCTAGTGTGTATCCAGGAGCCTTACTATTCTGCTCAAGTAGGAGGACATGATTATAAAATAACAGGATATCCAACATCATGCAGAATAATTGCAGTCTCTGATGTCCCTCCTAAGTCGACAGTAGTGTATTAAACCAGGACATTGTACTAACTGCTATTTCTGGTCTGTGTTTTTCCGGTGTTGCGTGTGTCTCTGTGTCATTAATGGAGTTTTCTTTCTGTTTGGTTTCTGCGTATTGTTCTCCTGCGGAAGATTTTCAAAATTCAATGCATTATATTGATAAAATCTGCTCGAGGTTTGCTGAGCGGGGACTGGTTTTGGCCGCTGATTTTAATGCCAAATCTAACTTTTGGCATAGTGGAGTTGTTGATGCTCGCGGCTCTCTCCTGGAAGATCTTATTTTATTGCACAATTTGAGTGTCCAGAATTTACCTAACAAACCATTTACCTTTTCTACTTGTAATGGAGAATCGAACATTGATGTGACTATTGTTTCCTCGGTGTACGAGGCACGGATTCTACATTGGGATATGAACCCAGGTTTGGTGAATAGTGATCATAATGCTATTTCCTTCCATATTGCGCCCGAGCCCGTGCAGGAGAAAGTCTGTGTTGGGAATTTGAGAAGGTTCTCAATGGATAAGATGAAGTGGGATAAGTTTGTTAACTATCTCAAATACAGTGATCACAACGCTGGTGGACTCTGGCGTTGTCTGTGCAAAGATCTCAGGTGTTTAGAGCTAGGAAAGTGCTACAACGTCATAGACATTTTTCGGAGCGGGATGTACAGCAATACCAAGAAAATTATAAATTATTGCGCAGTGAATACCACAAGGAAATTATCCGTGCTAAAATCGATTGCTGGCAGAGTCTTGTCAGGCAGGTGGGCAATTCGGACCCCTGGGGACTGACATACAGGATCTCGCAGAGCAAGCTGCTGCATGGAGATATTTATAATACTGTTGTATCTGATGGAGTGGAGACTGACAATTGGTACGATACTGTGGAACACATAATTAAAAAACTCTTTCCTGAGGATGAGATTGACTTGGATACGCAAGGTCAATCAAGAATACGTATGGATAATGCTATGTACGAGGGTCCAGCTGAAACAAGTCTTTTTTCCTTATCGGAGCGTGGAGCTGCCATTGCTAAATTAAGCGTTAAAAATGCCCGGGTCTAGATTTGATTGAAAATAAAATGTTAATTAAATTCTTTGATCTTTGTCCACAAATTTTGTTGAAAATGTATAACAAATGTTTTCTTGAGATGACTTTTCCGAAATCTTGGAAGATTGCATTACTCACGATTCTTCACAAGCCTGGGAAACCTAAGGAGGATCCTCGGGCGTACAGACCCATCTCTCTATTGGCTAATCTTAAAATATTGTTTGATTATTGGCTCCTCTAATTGTTGGGAAACTAATGGAAAATCACATTACATCAGATTCTCAGTTTGGATTTAAAAAGGGACATTCAACTGAAGAAGCAATCTTAGTATTAATTAATTATATAAAATCTTCTCCTGATAAGTATGTTTTGGTTGTATTTGTCGACTTTGAAGGTGCTTTTGACTCTCTTTGGTGGGAGAGTGTGCTGATGTCTCTGAGGAGGTCTGGTTGTGATAGACATATTTACGGAGTCATCCCTTCTTATTTCAGTGATCGGCTTGTAAGGATCTGCGCAAAACATCTTATGTTCAGTAAGTATGTCAATAGGGGATGTCCACAGGGATCTGTCCTGGGGCAGATATTTTGGAATTCTAGATCAATGGCTAAACAGACCAAAAGTTTCACAGTGCCTGCAGGTGGCCTATGCGGATGACTTGGTTGTGGGAGTTTCTGGAGGTTCCAGAGCTATATTAGAGCTGAAAATACAGGAAATTTTGATGAACCTCTCTGAGTGGGCTGTATTGAACAAGCCGAAGATCTCATCTAAAAAGACCAAGATGATGGTATTCAAAAAACATTTTGATTACAGTCGTCCGCCCAGAGTATTGTTGAGTGGAAGTCAGGTTCCTCTTGTATCTAGTATCAAGCACTTAGGTCTGATTTTGGACGATCGATTGAGCTTTCATCTGCACGTGTCACATCTGAGGGATAAGCTAAAGAAATTTACTTCCTTTGTGGTACGTATATCTAGGAAAGATTGGGGACTTAACAAACGAACAATGTCATTATATTATAAGACCATTTTTTGCCGATTGTTGCATATGCTGCTGGTGTGTGATGGAAGCTGTGATTAAAGTCAGAATAAAAAATCAACTTATGTCACTGCAAAGATCGATATTACTAGCCTTCTTGCATGCTCCGAGAACTGTGTCGACGACTGCATTACAGGTGATTGCAGGGTCTATTCCTGTTGACCTATACATACTGTATTGTGGAATGCTGTATGCATTAAGAAAGGGAATCTCAACTCAGTACCTTGATATTTCTATTAACCTGACTGCCAGTATTAAAGAAGAAAAACACAGAATTTGGAAGTCCCTAGTTGAAATATGGAGGACTCGGTGGAGCTCTTCTGAGGTTGGCGAGATTACAAGGAAAATAATTCCACTGGCAGATTTTGCTGCGTCAAGGACAGTGTCCTCGTGGTTTTGTCCCTCGATGTTTACCAGCTATATACTGACAGGACATGGATCCTTTCGTGATAAATTGTATTCAAGATCACTGGAGCCGGATCCGTGGTGTTCTTGCGGTGAGGCGGAGACTTGGACGCATATACTGTTTATTTGTTCTTTCTATGGGTTTGAGCGGCGGCTTCTTTTTGAAGAGGTTTCTTATTTTACTGAGGATAACGTGAGGGTTCTTTTGAACGATGCATCTAGTTTCCAGGCTTTGCAGAGGTTTGCTGCTGCTGTGTTTGCCAGAAGAACAGTTATAAGAAATTTATCAGATGTTGAGTTGGCAGCATATGTGAATCATGCATGAATGCATCTGGGTTCGGGAGCTTCAGACCGGGAGGCTATTTGTCCGGTCTGTGGCTCCTGAACATGTACCACTACCGTTTTTTTTTTTTTTTTCTTTCTCTCCTTGGTTCTTGGGTTTGGGCGGCCTGAGACCAGGGATGCAGGCACCCAACAGTATTGCACTTCTTCTGTTGGGTGCAGGATTGTGCTTTGGCACTATAGATTATAATAGTAGAAGCAGGTCCGGCTCCATGTGCCGGGGACGGGCATCAGTTGGCAGCTGCTGATGTCAACTGCTTCCTGATGGCAAAGTGACCTGACATTAACAGCACACTAAATACACAAACATTTCTTTAATACAATTTTAATCTTTCCTATACAAAATTTAACTATTACATTGAGATATATTTGTGTAAATTTCTAACCATCTCAAAATTTTCCTTGTTTGGAATATTCTATTTCTTAGCTATGTTTCAGGCCCACTTTACAGTTTTTCTGTTATCTAAATGAATTAGGTGGACATGGGCATATGTCCTGGGAACCACCCCGACACAGTTCACACACACACACACACACACACACACACACACACACACACACACACACACACACACACACACACACACACACACACACACACACACACAATAGCGGTTTGAATCCATATTGTTATGGTGATTCTCGGTTTGCAGCTTTGTAGTGGCTCATAATTCTTTTATGCAACAGCCTTTCATATAATTTACACACACACACACACACACACACACACACACACACACACACACACACACACACACACACACACACACACACACACACACACACACACACACACACACACACACACACACACACACACACAATAGCGGTTTGAATCCATATTGTTATGGTGATTCTCGGTTTGCAGCTTTGTAGTGGCTCATAATTCTTTTATGCAACAGCCTTTCATATAATTTACTCAGGGTAGTCAGTAAAGCTATCGGTCGGTAGGAATCCCGTTGTTCCGGTGGCTTATTAGGGTTCTTCAGGATGAGTTTCAGATTTGCGGTTTTCCAAGAGGTCGGAAATTTCCCCGCTTGCAGGCAGCAGTTTAGAAGTTTTAGCAGCAGGCCAGGTATATGTTCCACACAGCCTTTTTGATCAGCTCCGGCTCCAGGAGGTCCGGTCCCGGGCATTTCCTATTTCACCTCTGTGCCGCAGCATTTTGTAGCTCCTCCATGGTGAAGGGCGGCTCCATTTGTTGCGATGTGTATGCCTCGTTCGCTTGGGAGATTTCTTCCTGCTTTTCACTGAGGTTGTCTGGTGGTTCTAGAATGATTGTATTTAGAATGTTATTAATTGAATCATCCCATGTTCTAGTGAGGGATCCTTGAGGCGTTTTTGTTGCCGTCGTTATTTCTCCCCTGGGGAACTTATTTGTGGTTATTTTATATACAACCCCCCAGGGGTCTTCACCGGTCGCAGAGACTAGTGGCTCCCAGGAGGCTTTCTTATTTTTATTAGGCTACCTCTGCTGGTGGAGAGGTTCTCCGCACCTTCTGGTATTCTTTTCTCTTTATTTGAACTTGCTTTCGCAGTCTTTGTAACTCCGGGGTCCACTCACGGAATGGCTCCTACGGAGGGTGTCTTCCTTTTCATCGCCATTTCCGCTGCAGTGGTTATAATGTGGGTGACTTTCTCCTATATCCTGTCCACGTTTTTCATCCTGTCATTCTCCCATCCGGTCACTTCCTCCTGTGCTTGTGCTTTGCGGATCAATTGTTCTCGAAAGAGCTCCCAGTTTTCCTTTTTGATGGCGAACCTACTCGCCATGTATTTGCCATTTGTTGGTCCTGGCATCGTTTTCTTGATATTGAAGGTGATTGTGCGGTGATCCGATGTGGTCCAGGCATTTTGCACAGTCCAATCGGTCACAAGGGCTTCTATGTTTCTTGTGGTTAGCGTGATGTCTATGGTTGATTCCCATAGGGTGTTGCAGTATGTCGGTAGATTGAAGGGTTGATTCTTTACAGTGAAGATAGAATTTGCTAGGAACTCCTCAAGCCTCTGTCCATTCCTGGTACCTCGTCGGTCCGGTGTAGTGCTGTGCCAGACAGGGGAGCGGCAGTTTACAGCGGTGCCGATTACGACTCTTTGTCCTGCTAGGGTTTCTTGCACCGTTTGTAGGTAAGTGATAGCGAAATCTATTTCTATTCCGGGTCTCCAGTACAGCGAGATCATATACAGGCTGCCAACAGAGCTAAAAATATGGGCACATGCTGCCCATGGCGTGCAGAGTTGTGGTATTTTTTTTTGTTGTGGTTATCTCCGGGTTCCGTACTACCACCGCCGCCCTCGGAGTGTCTTCGCTGCATTGTACAATTTTATATCGGAGCAGATAGCCCCTGACTTGCCCTCTGTGAGTGTAGGGTTCCTGTATCAGGATAACATCTGCGTTAGCCTCATCAGCGCTTTGCCGTACTTGGTCGGCCACTGCTCTGGCCCGCTGCGCGTTTATTTGGTGCATTACAAGGATTCTGTTATTAAATTTCTTATGGTGTATCCCCATAATTGATTCGTGACTGGTAAGAACTCTTAGCTTTCTAATAGGTTGGGCAATTTGTGTCGCGTGTGGAATGGGCATGATCTAACCTCAGGGATTTGCAATTGGTGCAGATGGGATCTTTTTCTTTCTTTGGGCAGCTGCTGTAATTGTGGCCCATTTCAGAGCAGTGGCCACATGTTGCTTCTTTTTGGGCGCAGGTGTGTGTTGTGTGGCCGTACTTGCAGCATCGGAAGCACCTTGGTACATCCACACGTTCTCTAAATCTATGACTGCTCCACTCTATGTATATGGTGTTTTGCATTCGTAGGATCTGCCATGCTTCGGGGGCCAGCTCTACCACCCAGTTGCAGTTTCCACTATTTCTAGATTTTGTTCTGTACTTGGGAATAATCAGCTGTTTTTCATCCTTGTCAGGTAATTCGTTTAGGAGGTTTTTCCTATATATCTCTTCCCTTACACTTTCAGATGTCATATCCTGGTAAATATCAAAATTGATTACAGATGGCCCTTTTTCTTTTGGGGGCCTCCGCGGTAAGGCCTAGGGTGAAGATCTTGGGGTTTGTTATTATCTGCTGTGCTTCTTCTTTGGTTGCTGTTTCAATAACTATTCCGGGGTTCCTGGTTTTTCGGATAGCTTTGATTCTAGTAGCACCGAAGTCCTCTTTCAAGTTCTCTGTGACTTTCTTCTTTATTTCCTCACTGGTGGATTTTTCATTCCCTACTGGTCGTACAACCACTATGTTGGGTGTGGGCAGAAAGGTTTTTCTTTTGACCGATTGATTTTTGGTCTGTACATTTTTAGGTTTCCTCAGCGTTTCTGCGTAAGTGGGTGCCCGCTGTGGCATTTGTTTTGCCCCACATTCCATGTAGGCCTCCAATTTGGCCTTATTTGTTATTGCTTCTACGTGGACCTTCTGTAGAACCGTTTCCAGCTTGGTCCAGATGGTCACAACTTCTCCTCTGAGGGCAGTGGTTATTCTGCTAGAGGATTCCTTCAACTTGTTTTCGAGCTGCACCCGGAGGACCAGCATCTGGTCCAGAACAGAACCTTCGGGCAGCGTAGGGTCCATGGGGGGGGATTCCGCATTTTTTGGTGCATCATTGGCATCCCGTTTATCCTCTGTAATGTCATTCTGTGCGGCAGCTACTTCATTTGTCTCCTTTTGCTCGGATTGTGAGCGTGTTTTCCTTTCTGATTTCGGAGCAGTCAATTTCCAATTTTTTCCTTTGGTCGGGGAGGGGGGGCTCCTGAGCGGGGGTTCTCCGCTTCTTCTTGGATTTCTATCAATATCGAAGCATTATTTTGATCTTGTTCCCCAGCGACGGTAGTTCTGTCCGATTTTCTCTCCATTTTAACCTTTCACTGCCCAAACTGGATTTCGGATCCAGTTTGGGCATGGTGTGCATAGTGTGCATAGTGTTAGGGTCAGGCGCCACCTGTGATTTTTCATATCTGCGCCATATGTACGCTGTGAAGAAATACAGAACTACTGTAAATACCAGAAAAGTGTTGTCTGTTGTATATGACATATTGCGTTAGGTTCTGTTGGGTGTCCTGGCATTTGGCCGCGGGGTCCCTGGTGGGACCTCACGTTGCCCGCACACACCGCTAGGAGGTAGCCAGGCTGCCCTTTATTCTCTGGCTGGTCTCCGCCAGGGTCGCCTGAGCGTCCTGGACGAAGACCAAATTAAAAAAAAAAAAAAAAAAAAAAAAGAGAAGAGAAGGCCTGGGGAACAAGAGGAAGGGGGTCTGAATGTGAGGAACAGGCTAAAGTGGACAGATAGAGAAGGCAGTCCACCCGAGTAAGGAGAAATAGGGGATGGGTAGAGGGATCAAAAGTCACAGGGGCAGGTGCCACTGTGCGAGTGCCAAAGGCCAAGCACTCTCTGGGAGTCACCTTTTCAAGGAGTGCCAACCATAATGCCAGCGTAGTATTTTAATCTTCAGTCTTACACTTTTATCAGTTGGGAAAATGCTATCCGACCCCAGTTTGTGTTTGCACTTGAAGGTCGTTGTTCTGAGCAGCTCTAAGTTCAGCAAACTTTGCCCGTCTGATGGTAAAGATAGCTTGTGCGTAACTCGTTAAAGCTTTGTATGTTGTTTCATTCTGAAGCAGGTATGTTTCATGGTTACGACGGTTATCCTGGATTTCAGTAAAAAAATTTGAGCCTCCAGTTTGGGCATTTCATTTTCGTTCATTCATTTATTAATTACACACAATATAGTCTCAACATTATGTACATAAAAGTATATACATGATTTATATACAAGATATATTTACATATAATTATATGCTCTGACAAACATTAAACTCTCGTGTGTGTGTGCAAGTGTGTTCTTATTCAGGGTAGCTCCCAGGCATAAGCCCAAATCTACCTTGAGAACTTGGGATAGTCTTTACAAAACAGTCCTTAAAAAGTATGTTAAATTACCTGAGTCTGATTTTACTGTAGCGCTATTCGCATTTGAAATCCCGCACCCACTGGAGTTAGTGCAATACCAGTGAGTGCCAGCAATCCCACGCCCCGGGTTGCCCATACCAGGAAGCACCAGGTTTCCCATACCAGGAAGCACCAGGTACCGCACCAGCTGCCAACATTCTGCAACACCCTCTGGGAGGCCACCATCGATATCACCCTAGCAACTAGGAACCTGGCGAACCACGTGGCAGACTGGAGGGTGGAAGACGCTTGGACCACCTCGGACCATCGGGTCATCACCTGCAAAGTAACAAGAACGCTGCCAAGAACAACAGCAAATATACAAACACCCCACAGATACGCAGTTGCCAAGGCAGATTGGCCGCAATACAAAGAGCTACTAACTACAGCGGTTAACAACAAACCTCCGTCCCTAGATCCACAGAATAATCCGAACGAACTGCAGAAGGCAATTACTAAATTGATGATAGATATCAGCAACCAAACTATCAGGAAGAAACACCCCCGGCTGGGCGCAGTCCCCTGGTGGACCCGGGACATTGCCATGCTCCGGCGACAAATGAACAAGAGTAGGAAGGACTTCCAGAGGGCCCGAAGAACATGGCCAGCAAATGAGGTTGAAGCCCTGAGGCAAATATATAGACAAATAAGAAACCGGTACACTGACGCCATAAAGACAAGTAAAAGACGCTCTTGGGAGTCCTTGGTCTCCACAGCAGGGAACAATGACCCCTGGGGCATTGTCTACAAAGTAACAACCAATAGACTGCCTAGGGGGGAGGTGATTTCTACCACTAGGACTCGGCAGGGAGATCTCACCACAACCTGGGAGCAGTCGATGAATAACATACTTGACACAATATATCAAAAACCAAATATGTTAACTATGCCAGGTCAAAAACAGACATGCGAGAGAAACGATAACTACAGAAACCAGGCGATTGAGCCTCCCTTCACCCTGGATGAACTCAGCGTGGCCACTAGTAGGGTCAGAAATAGAAAATGCCCGGGCCTCGATCTTATTGAGCCTGAAATACTCAAGAAAACCGTCGAATACAAGCCGCACCTACTCCTCACACTGTACAATCGATGCTTGGAAACAGGACATTTCCCAACTGCATGAAAAACAGCAAATTTAAAACTAATACTGAAAAATCCTACCAAAAATCCAGAATTTCCGGATTCATATCGACCCATCGCACTGCTCCCAGTGGCAAGCAAATTGTTTGAAAGATTACTCCATGTGAGGGTTATAAAACACTATGAAGCGGCAGGCCTACATGCCAGAAATCAGTATGGCTTCAGACCAGGATCCTCAACTGTGGACGCACTGGGAAACTTGTTAAGGATATTCCAGGATTGTAGACGAAAGTATCTGCTGCTCATCTCTGTTGACTTTGCTGGGGCGTTTGATTCACTTTGGTGGCCAAGCGTCCTGGCAAGGTTGAGGGAGGCTGAGGTGCCTCTTAACCTCTACAAAGTAATTGAAAGCTATTTAACGCAAAGAAGAGTGGAAATCAATGTGCACTATCAAAAAATAACAAGAGAGGTGCACAGAGGATGTCCGCAGGGGTCGGTGCTCGGGCCGCTCTTGTGGACAGTGGTCCTCGATGAATTCCTGACTACGGACCTGGGTTCTGTGGCAGCACACGCCTTCGCGGACGACTTGACATTGATGGTAGAGGCGGACTCCAGGGCCCAATTGGAGACGCTGGCAAATCAGGCACTGCAGCGGCTGCAGCAATGGGCATCAAAGAACCAGCTGAAAATATCGTCAGACAAGACCTCATCGATCCTGCTAAAGGGGACTCTGCAACTACGACGACCCCCGCAAATTAAAATCAACAATGTAACAATCAAATTGTGAGCCAACTGAAGTATCTGGGCGTTATCCTAGATAAAAACCTGACGTTCCAGCCGCATCTGAAATACATCAGAAGAAAAATCAGAGGATACTCTGGACTGGTAACCAGAATCACAAGGAAAGATTGGGGACTCAAGAAAAAAGCACTGATGCTTTACTATAAAACAACCTTCCTGCCTGCAATCACCTATGCAGCAGCGGTGTGGTATCCAAAAACGACACTGGTAGTCAACAAAAGAACACTAGAAATGACCCAAAGGACCATACTGCTATCAACAACGCGCGCCTGCAGCACGGTAAGTACCCCAGCATTGCAGGTACTTGCTGGAGCACTCCCTCTGGACCTGGAGGCAGTTCAGGCGGGGCTACTGTTTTTGCTGGCCAGGGGAGTGGCCGCTACCCACCAAGGATACACGACTGACCCGGCGGGCAACCTAAAACACGAAAAAAATAGGCTACAGACCCACCTACTAGATCTTTGGCAGAGAAGATGGACAGAGACTACAAAAGGCGAAGTAACAAAAAGATTTCTACCAGACCTCCAGAAAATATACCCAAAGCAGCCACCGTGGTACTTCCCAGGGTACCATATGACAACACTATTAACTGGACACGGACCCTACAAGGAGAAGCTGTTTGGCTTCCGGCTCGTTGAGGACCCCAACTGCATATGTGGGGAAAGTGAAAGCTGGAGCCACATAGTCTATGATTGTCAACACTATGAAGACCTCAGAGGGCTACTAATAACAAGGTTAAGATACTTTCCAAAAGGACTGGAGCACCACTTCCTGGACACTGAGGATGAATATAGGGCACTCTCCCAGTATGCGCAAGACCTATTCACCAGGAGAAAAACACTAATAGCTATCTACAGCACCGTACACAGAGATTGACAAAATTGGCGCCAAATGTGACAAAAAACTGAAACCCCGCAGAGGACCAGTACTTGGACAAGAAGAGTGCTGATCACACGGAAGAGAAAAGCAAGGACGGGGGAATGCAGCACAGACAGTAGAGAACAGACAAAACGCAGCACAGTTGGAAACAGCTTGATGGCGATCTGAAGAGGACACCCTAGCCCTCTTCACCTATTATTCCCACTTCCTTGGGGCGAGGGGACATTTTTTGTTCCTTCTCCTCCACCCCCAAACTTCTACTCTGGTGGGGCATGGGCATGCCCCACTGAAAACTGGGGCTATCTACTCTATTGGCCCCATATTTCTGTCTTTTCCCCCCCAATCTTCGGTCTCCCTCCCCTCTCTACCTTCATCATAGCGAAAGCCCCACACGTCAAAAACTTAATATGATAAAATTACCTTACGCCCAAAACTCGGCCTAGCAAACCAAAGCGATATTACCCCTACAACAGCGCAGATTTTTTATTTATTTTTTTTTCTTTATTTATTTATTTTATTTTTATATATTTATTTTTATTTTTATTATTATTTTTATTATATTTTTTATTTATTTATGTATTTACTTTTTTTTATTTTATTTATTTTTTTTCTTTTTCTTTTATTTTATTTATCATTATTTTTTATTTTTTTAAATTTTTTTTAAATTTTTTTTTTTTTAGAGGTCCTAGCCGCCGAAATCCCAGGAAATTAAGCGGCAGGACCTGCCAGAGTGAATCTACAGCTACTGGGTTCCTGGTCTGCCTCCACGGGGTGTAAGTGGGACAACGTTGGGCCTCAGTAGGGGTCCAACGGCTAAATGACCAGATGAACAACGGTACAGAACACTACACATGAACAATTCCCACACACTTTTAAATCTCTGGCATTTCCCAGTGAACTGGTTCACCACAATGAAAGCAACGCGGAGATGGGGGAAACCCCTGGTGCCGTAAGACAACAACACACACTTACACTTACACACTTACACCAGGAAGCCAGCAGGGAATAAAAAATAAAAAAATAATAATAAATATATATATATAATAAAACAACAATAATATTCAATAGTCTGGATGGCACAACTATAAACTTCAAAAATCACAGTTCAACTGAATATTTCCTCAGTTGCTGTTTCACATGCACTGGAACCTCCAAAACCAATAACGGTACTATCCAGCAATCTCCAACTGTACGCCATGGATAATAGAACCTTTAGACCACCAGACCCGACGCAATGAATCTGATCCAGCACGGCAGAATCCAGAATGGAGTATTCATGATCCCAGCACAAAAGACAACTAACCAGAGCACCAGACCCAACACCATGAATCACGTCCAGCACCCCAGCTGTAGAAACAAATAATGAAACTCCATGAAGACAATTAAGACACTAGGTTTGCCTCTCAAGAAAGGCTCTGAGAACAGTTCTTGCAAAAACAGCAGCATGTAGACATGTATAGTATCTTATGTAGGACGGCACCTGAACGAAAGTTCAACTCCGTCTTTGTACACTGTGATGGTTACAGAGCACTGTAACAGGCCAGAAATGTGTGTAACGTTATGTTCGTGCAGTGTGTGTGTTGTTGTGTTGTTTAGTTGTTTCTGGCCGTTTTGTCACAAGGCAGGCGATCACCTGGAAAGCCTGCCCAGTGTCCGTCTACACCACGGGGAGGTAGGCCACAACTGCCCAAGAACCATGGCCAACCTCAACAGTCACGTACTGAATGTCCAAAATGAATGTTGCAAAAACAGCAGCTGAAAACTCCTGAAATAAATTAAAACAGTCACGATTTGCAATAAGCAAATGTGCTGTATCAAATGATAAGTCAGGAATATGCGCCATCAAAATCCGCCTACTCCCGACATAAAAAAATTACATGCATCCAAGTCTCCTACTCGCCACATGTACAGAAAGGATCTGTCTCCAACCCTCTCTCATATAATTTGGCCCTAAGTGAGCCGTGTCCTGTTAACAAATAAGAAGTGTACATAGAAGGCGTGAACCGAGATGCTACGGTTTTTGCCAATGTATAGTTCACCTGGGGAATATATTTCCTCGTCACAGCTCCAACATCACCACTTTTCTATCTGGTCTGCCATAACTCCATTAATTTGTTCCTTATTCGTTGTTTTTCTTCTTTAATATTATTCTCCAAATCGATTGTAATATCCAAAGACGTTACTGATGTACCCTTTTTCAATTTCAATTTCTACAAAAACCTTCTGTAGACAATAAATAAATCCAATGGCATGGTACCAGCAATTACCTGTAGGGCGTTTGTAGATGCTGTTCTAGGTACTTTCAATAAAGGTAATAACATAGAGCGCTGAAGCGATAAAAGTTTCGATCGAATCCTAGTTTTAGTTACCACAGAAAACCAAACAACAGCCGCATATGCCACTATCTGGAGAAAAATAGTCTTATAATACAATGACAATACCCTCTTATTCAATCCCCACTCATCACGAGAAATCCTAGCAATGGAGCCTGTAAAGTGTCTTACTTTTACATTTAGGTGTGAAACATGTGGGAAAAAGGAAAAGTTTGTCATCTATGATTAATCCCAAATACTTAGTTTTAGCAACATAAGGAATTTGAACTCCACCTAAAAGAACTCTTGGAGGTCTGCCGTAATCAAATTGTTTCTTAAAAACCGTAAAACAGGTCTTACTTGCAGAGATCTTCAATTTGTTCAAATTGGCCCACTGCATTAAATCATCTAAAACTGACTGTATTTTTCTTTCCAATATAAGTCTGGAGCGCCCAGAAACTCCAATCACAAGGTCATCAGCATAAGCTATCTTAGCAAACTCTGTACTCTCCTTAACAAGCCACTGATCTAAAACTGCATTCCAAAAGAGAGGTCCCAAAACCGAACCTTGAGGACAGCCTCTCGAGACACTGGCACTATATGACAGATGACGTGCACGCACAGTAATAAATCTGTCCTGAAAGTATGACCTTATAGTGTTAAATATGTAACTATTACACTCTGCAAGCACTAGAGATCGAAGGGCACTTTCCCACCATACTGAATCAAATGCTCCTTCGAAGTCTATAAAGACCATAAGAACATATTTCTCAGAAGAATCCTTAATGTACTTTAAAAGAGATGTTATGGCGTCCTCTGTCGAGTGCCCCTTCTTAAATCCATGCTGATCAGCAGAACACAGATGCTTATCCTCTAACATCGCAGAAATTCTGTGAGCAAGTAACCTTTCATAAACCTTACCCATGTTCGCCAAGAGAGAAATTGGTCTGTATGCTCTCGGATCTGTCCTGGGCTTACCAGGCTTATGCAATATCTTTAGCAGTGCCATCTTCCACGGTCTTGGAAAAGTACCTTCAGTGAAACATTTGTTAAACAAATTTAACATAGTTTGAGGAAAGTAATCATAAAACTTAATGATTACTTGATTTTCAATTAAGTCCAAACCTGGACATTTCTTAACGTTCAGTTTAGCTACTGCTGCACCCAACTCCACCAAACTGAAGAGTTCAGCTTCAGCGTCACCTGCTCCTGTAAACGCAGAGTTCATCCGGCGTATCTCCGTTTGTTCAGGTCTTGAGGAAGATCCTGAGGAAATAGTCTTCTAACAATCGTTTCCACAGTAGAAAACCAATCCGATGTCTCATCATTATTGTTCAATACAGTGTTGTATATTTCTCCACAAAGCAACTTATTACGAGAAATTTTATACACGAGACCCCAGGAATCTCTGTTACCAACTTCATTAACCAAATTTTGCCAACAAGTTCTCTTGCTCTCAGCAATAGCCTTATGAAAATCCTTTCTTCTCTCTTTATAGGCATTTTTAAATGATTCCACATCAACACTAGAGAGATGTCTATTTCTTTGGTATACTTTCCTAGCCTGGCATACCTGAGACCTCAGAGCAGACAAAGCAGGAGTCCACCACGGCACAGACAACTTTTTAGTCCTTTTTCTCCTCGTGGAGTGCACACAAGCCTGGAAAATATGATACTGTACATAGTTTACATATTCATAAGCTGTCATATCATTTAAACTCTCTCCAGGTATCTCACAATTATCACTATCGAAAACTGTAGTCAAATAATTTTTAAAATTGTTCCAGTTAACACGGTCCATAGAAAATCTAGACAGATCACTCGTAGCGAAGCTCTTTTCCCTTACTTCGAAACAGAGATCAAATGAAATTGCACGGTGATCACTATTTACTAAACCAGAATTGACTTCCCAATTCAAAATAGAATCGCACATACGAAGAGATGTCACAGTTACGTCAATATTAGACTCTTCATTTACAGTTGAAAAGGTGAACAGCTTATTTGGAAGGTTTTGAACAACAAGATTATGAGATAATAAGAGGTCTTCAAATTGGTTCCCTCTCACATCAGTATATCCACTGTGCCAAAAATGTGATTTTGCATTAAAATCAGTAGTCACAATGAGATTATGGGATGCATATCTTAAACAAATATTTTCCAAATTATGAAGCGCTATCTGAATATTTTCCGATGGAGGACAATACAGTGACACCAGGCAGAAAGAAGAAACTTGTGAAGACACAATAATGCTTGTCATACACGCCGAGCACAAACCCGTGATTGACGTTACAACAGGGTCTTGATTAAAAATCACAATAGCGGATTTTGGAGGAACATCCACAGCTGCTACTGTTCTAGTAGAAGAAGGAAAACCCATAATCTTATGGGCTGCCCCTCCCACTTGTGAGGAATAAAATGGCTCTTGTATACAAACAATATCTATACAATGCTCCAAGGCAATCACCCTTATTTCATCAGCAACTGCCCGACAGCGCTGACCATTTATTTGCAAAATTTTTAAATCTCTATGTCCTTGCAAAGCTCCAGAGGTAAAATCAGAGGAGTTATTATCCATGATTGATGCGCATGTTTGCTAATTCCACTGCTCTCATGTACTCAGGACACTTAATGTCCCTTACGGAGTGATTACAATCTCTGTTTCTTCTCTTACAATTAATACATTGTGGAGGATCCTCCTTGTGAGGGCACTCAGCGAAAACATGACCCCCATTATCACAGTGACCACAAGAAACAGTCTTGTGTGAACATGACTGTGCACCATGTCCAAAACCCAGACATCTAAAACACTTGTTCACCACCGTGAATTTCCGAAACCTGTGTGAACCGAATCCAAGGAAAATTCTTTCATTATGAAACAAGCATTTGTATAATCGAGGGCTGAAACCAATGACCCAATTAGTTGCATTAGTTCCAGATCCAGTATTAAATCTGAATGTTACTTCATCTTTTACCTCATCCTGAGTAAATTCATAATCTTTAAAATTTTTATAATATAAATCCTCCAGGATTTCGTCCTTTGTAAACTCCTTGGGCATCCTGTATACAAGCACTGTTGGATCTGACATTTTAGGCCTCTCGATCGATATACCAACCTTCTTTAAAGCTGAAACATTCTCTATCCTAGTTGCATCTTCTGAGTTTGTGGTTTCTAATAAAACCCCTTTATTCCTCAGGAGACGAATATTTTTAATGGGCATTTTCCATTTTTTTTCCATTTATTTGTACACACAATTCTTTACATTTTATATACAAGAACTTACAGAGAAGATATATATACAATTTTATATACATTAGCATTATCATTCTCATTATACCTATATATATACTATATTATATATGAACACGTGTGTGTGTGTGTGTGTGTGTGTGTGTGTTTTACTTGTATCAAGGGTGGCTCCTAGGCCTTAACCCATCTCCACCTTGCACGTCTGTGGTGGTGCAGAAACTCAGCAAGCTTTTAATCGCTTGTGTATGTCCACCTTGCCACCAGGGAGCAGCCAACACCCAGGCAGCCGCTGCCTGCCCCCAGGCACAAGCAGCCAAGCCTGGGTCTACTATTACCTTTAGTGCCATGGGCACAAATCCCACATTTTTAATGGGCAGTGAAAGGTTGTGGATGAACGTAGCCATCAACGTCTGTCTCGCAGTGTTTCACCAACTAGAGATCGACGGTGGCACAAATCACCGCCGACTTCAACGAGGGAAGAGCCAGAAATATCTCCACTAAGACCATCAGTTGATCCTTAGCTGCAGTAGGTTATGGGAGCAGCCTGCTCACCAGAGTCCCATTGCTAGCACCAGAACACAGGACTCTATGCCTCAACTGGGCATACTGGCATAGTATTTTGGGTCAGGCGCCACCGGTGGTTACCCACTTCTGCGCCGTATGTACCCTGTGATGGAATGGCCTCAACTGGGCAAAAGAACAACGGCACTGGACCTTGGATGATTGGAGACGGGTCTCCTGGTGCGATTCCTGAGTACCGTTTATCGAGTTAATTCCAGTTATTTCTAGCGCGAACGGAGGGCGCGTATCTGGCGGAAACCGCAAGAAGCTATGCACCCGTCATGTCAACAAGTAACTGTTGAGGCAGGTAGACGGTCGGTAATGGCGTGTTCAGCTGGCACACGTCGGGACCTCTAGTACATCTAGACGCATCTCTGAACGGTTCAGGTTACGTGTCCATCCTTGGAGATCATCTGCATCCCTTCGTGGTCATCGTGCACCCACAGGGCAGTGCACCTCCCCAAGGAGCCGTGGTGACTAGAACATGGTTCGAAAAGCATTCCGCAGATTTTACTTCCATGGAATGGTCTCCCTGTTCACCGGACACGAACCCTGTGGAGCATCTTTGGGATGCTGTGGTATCTCCACCCAGGAATGCGACGGTAGCGGTGCAGCAAGCATGGATGGAAATACCTGTGGAATGTTTTCGTGAACTAGTTGACTCAATGCCTCGTCGTGTGACTGCCGTTATCCGGGCGAAAGGTGGGCCTACCCGTTACTAGGTAGGTATCCCATGATTTCTGTCCACTCAGCGTATAATATCCAGAATTACGCACATGCCCAATGTGCGTAATTCGTTGATGCGCCTAAAACTAAAACCACCTACGTGACTCGAGTTTTTGCTTACAGATATCTATTCCTGTCGAGCCCCTCACCCACCAAATAAACCTGTGTGACGTGTAGTTAAACAAAAAGCATATCAAATATGACCTGTATGGTTCACAGTCTTTTTAGCCTCGAATCAAGTTCTGTGAAAATTTAAGAGTACAGTACAACAAGGTCGTTCTTGACGATTAGTAAAATCATCATGTTTTATAGCATACGGCTTCAAGCAGAACTTTGCCAGCTTCTTTTTGGATTGACTCTTTTGCACATCACGTGCAGATTTTAACCGCTACTGCATTGTTTATATCTTATTATACTTTACATATTTATATCTTATTATTGAAAATATAACTGTTTATTATTTTTCTGCTATTTATACCTTACTACACGTCTTCACCATGTTTCTTCTTCCGTCCGTATGTAAAAAATCGTCTGCTAGTATGCGGATTTTCTTGAAATTTTATAGTTTGCTCTTTTAGAAAGATTTGTTGATTAATCCCAAAGTTTGGTGGAATGAATGGTAATATAGGGGATGCATGCAGTGATCGGCGAACCGATGAATGATCTCGGTTCGCCCATAAAAGTCGTTGCTTTTTGAGGTGCTCTTTTTGTTATCAGTTTACTAAATATATAAATCCCAATTATTATAATAATCATGGTAGAAACGTGGAATACATGTTATATTTCAATTATTATTAAAATCTAAGAAAAAGAAAGTATATTTTAAAATTGTGACAGAATTCTAAGATCTGAGGTGCTTGTTACTATATGTTTATTATTAAATCACAACAGCGTGAAATATGTGTTTCATATCAATTTTTATTAAAATCCAGAAGTAAATAAGTAAAGTATATTATAAAACATTGAATGAATATTACATTGAGTATGTGCAGTAAGCGAAACCACTACCTTTATATATTATTTGTTAATTATCAATTGACAGTCATTTGGCTAATGGCGAATGAGAGCCTCTCCTCTTAGCTCATGGCAACAAGTTAAGTTATCTACTTTACTCTTCTATTAATTACCGAAAATAAAAATTTAAATAAAAAAATCGAATGAGCCTTTAAAATGTCACACTGAACATTGCCTAACTTATATTTACTTTAGGGAAAACGAATACTGCAACTAAAGGAAACAAACAATACTTGGACTACAGCTGATTTACTTATGGATTCACCAACTTGCCACAGCAGTGCTTTTCGAGAGGTAAGCTATTTACTTCTTGAAAACAACAATGTGTATTTTGTTTTTTAATTCATATGCAAATTCTATGATTGCTGTATCTCCAGACATTGTCCAGTTCTTCTATAGAAAGGCTTAAGCACTTGAGAGAATTTCAAGTTATATTTTAGATTAATAAATGTAGCATGCAAAATTTGTTAATGTGAAACTATGTAGTTTTGGCTTCTAAAGACTTATCTTGGATAATTATAAAATAGCGACACCTGAAATGCAAGAATTAAGAGCGGAAATATCAAATTTATAATACGTACACTACTATGTAATAAGTATTCTATCTAATCGAATTTTTTTTTTCTTTAAAAGGCCTGCAGCGCGTATTCGAAAAAACAGAAATAGAAAATGTCTTGCGTTCCCCTTTTTAACAGTTCCCATCAATAAAACACTTGTACTGTTAGTTCACTTTTTCTTTGAAAACTTTGGATTAACGATTCCAAATGCAATTCAATAAAGAACATAACATGCTTTCAACTGAAATGTTTGCTCGGTGGAATGCTCGTTGTACACAAACAATACCCAGTCATATGAATATTTCACAAAGTTTATGTTACTTTTAACAGGTTCTTGCACGCACTTATATTTTCCTGAGGATGTTATGAGTGCTTGGACGCAAAGAGGCTTCTCGTTTGTTTTTGTGGGGGTTAAATCACCAACAAATTTTACTACCCGGGCATTTTGCTGACGACAGTGTTTGACTTCGAGGAGTGAAGTGAACAGGAATACTCAGTGGACGCTTTAATCAAGTTGAGGGTGTGTTGGTGAAGCACTGGATGTGCTATTTTTGCCATTGTTGAACGACATGTTGCTGCTAGCACCGTGGAAGACGTTTTTAGATGGACGTTGCCCAAATATTGATCGTTAGGTTCGAGAATGCATCACGTCCTTACCCTTATAAATCAGGCATCACTTGATTAAGCTGTCTGGTGAGACCTACACTCGGAATTCAAACTAACGTCGTCCGTCGGTACTCTTAAGTGTGCACATGCGTATCACTTCAATGCTTTCGAGGAAAGCGCGAGTCAGTTAAGGAGCAGCAGTTGTTTGCGCACGTCCTTTATTGCCGCTCGTGCTCGAGAAGAAAGAAAGACATTTGACCTGTTGCAGGAATGCCAACGAATTCGACTTTCCGTTCATTAACACATCCCGGTTTACATGATCGTCTTAAGACTCATTCCTCTATCTGCTTTAAATTAGTTAGGACAGGTAAGGAATTTTCCGTATATTACTTACCCGTTGTGCCATTCGTGAATATTTACAGCCACTCTGCTTTCAATAAACACTTAGCGCTTCGAATATGCTTTCATTTTGTTATATCTGGGTTATGTTTCTGTAAATTGATTGAACTTTGAAATACGCGAATCAAGTTAGAACAGATATCTCTTATTAATGGTTCATAACATTGTGAATCATAAACATTGGTTTCGGCAACACCACTAACAACCTCATTGGCCATTTATCCCAAATAAGGCTGAATGGAGAATTGATGCTCCGAACCGCTGAAAGGACCATAGATGGACCATAGATAAACGATATTTCCCAGCGTGCATTTGTAACTGCCAATGATACTTAACGTATAAAATTAGAGGTATTTGGTCATTCGTACATTACTCCGCACTATATCAACAGGTAGATGCTACCGAAAGAGCAAATAGAACGTTATTGACCTGTGGCTTAGTGGGAGGGGGCTAATGCAGGAACTCAAGAGGTCATGGAGATGGTAACTGAGCAGTAACAACAAACATTTATCGGGCTTAGAAATTCAGTTCAGTACATTGGCAGAACTTAGGATTTTTGATTATCTTAATTCGATAATTAATTTCGTTAGATGTTGCATCATTTGCAGTTTCCTGCTGTATTCCATCAATTAATGCGATATTGCGAGTGATACAGCAACACCAATTACTACATTAAAATTCCATTTGGTTTATTGAGAAATATTTATGATAATGTCTACTTGTGAATTACGTCTTTAAGAAATTGAACTAAGACGAAGTGCTGATTCAATATATTTGTGACTTGTTTCTGCAGAGGTTGATGTCAACTTTTATACATATTATGTATATAGTATGATGATCTATTATTTCGTTGGTTATGTTTTCTTCGTGTGTTTTTGTTTAGTTAGTAGTGATTTTTATGAATTTGAAAACTACTAATGAACTTCAAAGGTAAGTTAAATGGAAGTTTAAATTATTTTATTACTGTTGTTTTTATAAGTTATTAATTTATCATTGATTATTTTATGATTAAATTTTTATGCAAAATTTTTCATCGTTCGTCACATTTTTGTGGGCTCAATTATGTCAAAGGTAACTGCAGAAAAAAGGGTTGAAAACGAATTGAAAATGATTGAACTTCTGTTGATAAATATTTTAGCCTGATCGAATCACCTGTCAGGATGATTAAAAAATGAACATATTGGCGAACAGAGCAGTAGCAGGGTCTTTCCCAAGTTTTCAAAAATCTTCTTATGCACGAGATAAAGATGGCGACTATGGGAAAAAGCATTAATGATTTCTATAGAGGATAATACCAAAAATAAAATTAGTGTAGACAGCAATATTGTAAGTCAAACAGCTGTAAAGAATTTTTATCCAATGGAACGGGTCTCTGCTGGAAACGCTAGATAAAACTTTTCTTAACAAAAAAAAAAGTGGTTGGTGAATTCAGAGCGTTATTCTTTTATAGTTAATCATCAGATGACTAGACGGTGAAACCTATGGATCACGTGATCCTCCTCATTGGACCAGTGTAGGTCTTGAAAAAAAACATCAAATTTCAATTCCTGTTGGAAAACCGTTCAGCCCGAAGTGATAGTAGTATCTCATTAACGTAGGATATATATTCTCCGATTATGTATTGGTTGTGTACACTCGGTGGGAAGTAAAGGATTAGGTGCTTTGGTTGTTGGGGAAATTGAAGAAACGTTGGTTGAACGAGGTTAATAACGAAAATGGACATGATTACCTATTTCATTTTTGTGATTCTGAAAGTATTTGGTGCTCACTACCAAAATAAAGAATTCCTCGATATGGCTAGGAAACTAGAAAATTATAATATTTTGGATATTGTGTAGTGTTGATTGTCACTACACAAGCGACATCGGTTCAACTCCGTATAGTTTCTTGGATAGTTTCAAAGAAATTAAAATAAAACTGCTTACTTGCATATATGCAAGTGCCTAAAACAAAATTGAAAGGAAACTTGATAACGGAATTTATTTAAAGGCACAGTGAAGTTTCATATGTAAAGTAAATTCAAGTATTCTAGTATTGAAAGTGAAGGGTTAAAAGTGTGAACATAATGTGGCAGTAGTGACGTATTTCAACTGACGAAGGAGAAGATTAATAAATAAACCGGCGAAATAAATACATTTTCTGTTTGTAAACCTTTAATTGTTAAGTTACTTTTTTTTTTTTTTTTTTTTTACTTAATTACGATTTAAATACAAACTACCTTTCCGAACAGGTTTGCTGCCCATTTGGAGCTGTTTTGGGGTAATTAATTTGATCGGTTAACTTTCATTCACGTATTCATTTCCAATGATGAATAATCATTATTGAATATTACTGGAAACACTGACTTCACGAATTTGTCTTTTGCAATATTTATATGAATTTTCAAAACTTTTTTTTTTAACAAACAAAACAAATTGCGCTGTTTGAGACTCATTAAAATGTGCTACGGTTATACTAACTACTGTGTATTATAATTGATTTTTTTGCTGCATTAATTCACTAATGTTGAAATTAATTCCACCCCAATGTTGTCACGATTACTGTGTCTGATAGACAATGCATAATTATGTAACAATTGCATTAATATAGAATTATGTAATTGTATTATTCTAATTTAAAGCTCATTTCACAAACGTTTATTTATATCTAATAACTCGCTTACTTAGCCATGTGTTGTTCTTCGAAGGATTTCTGATGTACTCGAGATAATGAAATTAGGAAAGGAAATTCAAATTGCTTATATGCAGATTATGATTGATATCAGGCTTAGCAATCGGGCCACCATTAATAAATGAGCGCTTAGTGACAGCTGAAAAACTACCCACTTAGTTTAAAGATTAAGTCGAGTCATGTGTTGGCTGTTTGCGAAAACTGATAGCTGAACTTAAAATATTATACGCCCGTTTAGCTAGCACCGCTTGGACGTTAGCTTGCTTAGAATAAGTTAATGTCAAAGTTCCTGGCAGAATCCGGTGGCATTTAATCGTATCGTTCATTGTGATGGCACTAGAATAAATTGTATCGAATTGTACAGTGATTATTCAATATAGTTCTATATTGAAGTTTCCTACTCAAAGATATACATTTATCCCCCCACCAAGCGAGGCTCTTGGAAAGAAAAATTACTTTCAGATTTTTGACGGTTCTCTTGGTTTTTCTGTTGTGACACTGTGAACACGTAAGTTTTAATGGTTGATTCTTTTATATTTAATTCAAATGATTGAGGTTAAATTCAGTCTCATTAGTAGAACTGTAACTGTGTTCTCTTTGGACATGTTTACTTTTTTGGCATTTGTATTTGTTGCTAATTCAATATTTAATAGATTCTGGGGAATTATAGCATTTCACTTGGCAATTTTGTTTTGTATGCATGCACAACACGTGGAGAGGCCAAATAAATCATGAATTTTATATGAAATTTCTCGGTTGAGTCGCTCACAGACCTTCTAGATATTTCCTTTCTCAAGGCATTTTCAGATTAAAATTTTAAACATTGTTTTCATGATGTATACAAACAGAAGTTTGTGGTAGTTAAACCCGGTGATCGACCAAGCCTGGGGAATATTGCGGGCACTTCGATTGTGGTTTGACAAAACTTTCTTTGCAATAATCACATTACCGCCCTTACAATATTGCTCCTTGTTCTGTTTTGTTTAAACAGTGGAGTATCCGAATATATTCTGCTCGTTTCGGATCGGAACAGCAGGATTGAGTGACATGCTTTTGCCATTTCGGCTTGTATCTAGTAAAATTAGCCTAGTAATTAAATTTTTACACACAGCACTATGTACATTCGATGAATAATTAGATAACACGTGATCTATTCTTAAACTTGAGGATACAGTTTTCGTGCTCTTCAAACTTCATTAGGAAATATTGATGTAGAATTCAATTGTTAATTTTATTGAGAGAATTCACTGCCTCTGGTCTTCTAGTCAATTCTGTAGTATTTGTAGGATTGTATCACTTATTATTGCAAATGTTGGCTGAAGATAGGTGCTTGTGGAACGTTTTTTTCGTCGATACTTGGACATGCATTTCCTAACTATTTATGAAGTTGTAGAATATTTCCGCAATATGCTACATTTTGTGATTGTTGCTTAAGTTTTGAAAATTACTTGTAGATGATGTTTAATATGTTATCAGAACCATCTTTCATATCTTTGCTTGCTATTTTACCTTCAAGCTTTGCATATGTATAAATAAAAATCACTTATCATTGGAAAGACTCTGAGTAATGGAGTTTATCATAGTGCTGTTCGCCCAACAAAGTACCCGAATTGAAGGGGAACAAATGGTTTCTTTTGTAGCACGATGCAAGATCTTATATCGTCCAAGTGGTGGAAGATGCCCTATTGTGCATTGACGGAACCCCTTTACAACGTCCACTCTATAGCACAGACCTTGCTCTTGTAATTTCTAGGCCTTTTAAAACATTTACGGGAATGAAAATTCAAAATCTATATGGTACGAGTAAATGCCTTGGCCAGTGTATTAAAAACCTTTTGTGAAAATTGTCTGCACAGCACATCTTTGAAACGTTGAGCCACTATAAACGGTGTAGCTTGCAGAGGCCCCTATTTTGAAAAAAAAAAAAAAAAAAAAAAAGCAAATTTCAAGACTAAGGATACATACCTCTTATTCTGAATAACAGGTACTGGTCACATTTTTCAGTCTGACCTCATACGACATTATTAAAATAGGAGTATATTTAGCCTATTTACTAATACATGTATACGTTTGTATGACACGATCCAGATAATTAATAATTCAAGAGCTATTCTTGGTTTTCGAAACCGCGCAACCGGCTATAGGTCCTTAAACACACTTGTACTACACAATAAACCAATTAAAAGGTTAGCAATGGTTACAACCTACTCGTCGAAAATTAACCCATAAAACCAATCCCATTGTACGGGCCTAAGATGAACAAGGCAGTTCATTGAAATTAACTTGATTTCTCCACCAACTGAAGTTTCTTCCTTATTGAAATGAAACTTCAGTTTTTAGAGGCAAAAAAAGATAATTTAAGTTTCAGTGGCTTTCCTTGTTCATCTCGGCTTTTAACCCATTGTTTTGGTTTTATGTGTTTAAATATTTCATTGGGCGGTTGTAACTTTTTTGAATTTTTTTTTTTTTTTTTTTTTTCTTATTTTCTGTATTCTTTACTATACTTATTTGGAAATTCGGGTTCATTTAAATTCAGTTTGATGTTGAACATTGAACCCTAATACTTCTCAGTTGCTGCTGCAACGGAAAAGTATTAAAGTAATCCTCCTTTTTTTAAGCAGAAATCTACTGTAGCTTTCAAGAGACGCTTTTATTGTACTTTTATTCAGCAATTCCGAAATACTGTATATGATCTTTTAAGGACTGTTGTATCTTGTTTAACGTGTCCAAGTTCGTAGATTTTTGTCGAACGCTAAACATTGTTCTGTAATGTGCTTTAATAATTAAAAACCTTTCAAAAATTTACTGATCATATCCGATGGAGATGACCCTGTATTCATTCCAAGTTTTTGAGTTTTTTCTTTGAGAAAGATGTATTGGTAGACTCTTCTACGCATTACAGATTGTGCGAAAAATTCTATTAAAATTTTGAAGAAGAGAATTTCTAAGGACTGGCAGCTTTGATAATAAATGACCAAACATTGTTCTGTAATGTGCTTTAATAATTAAAAACCTTTCAAAAATTTACTGATCATATCCGATGGAGATGACCCTGTATTCATTCCAAGTTTTTGAGTTTTTTCTTTGAGAAAGATGTATTGGTAGACTCTTCTACGCATTACAGATTGTGCGAAAAATTCTATTAAAATTTTGAAGAAGAGAATTTCTAAGGACTGGCAGCTTTGATAATAAATGACCAACAAAACAATTGTTTGGCAATTTATTGATGAAAGTTGTGAGATCTTGTTTAGGGAATGCAATTAAATCGAGTGTCACTTTCCGCAGCATTTGTAAGTAGTGTGGCATAAGGGGCAGTAGTAATATTAACTTTTTTGTTCTTGTACATTGGATGTTAGTACCAGTGAACCGTACTGGTAGGTGGATGCCGATGAACAAGTTCATTTGTTTTTGTTAATCCCCTGAAAGGAAATATTGTAATCTCATTTGATTTATAATCAGTACTAATTAATCTGTAATAAAGATTTATTTTGTGGACGAACATGGCCAACCATAGTCGTCCTCGATAATATCATCGGGAAGGTATGGCGTTTCAGTATTGCGAATTGCATACTGAAATCTACACAAGCCTGCAAAATACGCAGTCCTGTATTAACCGAGCCTCGTCTTTGCCTGGCTGTAATTGCCTGTAACAGTAGCTGGAACCTCCTCTTGACTTATGTAACTGTCTCAGAATATAAATAGAATAAATTTTAGCCCTTGACATGTTCGCTGTGAAGGAAGTATTGTTTGATTTATATTTCTTTCAAAGATCGATATTCTCAGAGGTGACTAAGTGGTCGTTGCGTGTCATAGCTGATTTTTTTTTTTTTTTTTTTTGCTGAATTTTTTCCACGATGAAGACAATTGCTTTTTTGGATGTTTGTTTTTTTTTTGGGGGGGGGGGGAGAGGATACTTGGTAGTGCAGCCCCAAACTGTCTGTCAAGGCTAGATTTCTTCCCAGGTGAAGTGAAAATTGAAGTTTTTTAGTCAAAAGAAAAGTGAAAAAATATCATAGGAAAAAATCCTTCACATCGGCATGTTTCGAAAAAGACTTTCAAATCTTCAAGGCCTCAGAATTTTAAGAAAACAGTGGTATGCCTGTCAACAATAGTTTGTACTCCTTGACGGCTTTGCTGAATAGGTTTCAGCAACTTGTTCGTAGAGGGATCTTGGTTTGACAACTGGAGGAATTTTTTAAGTTCTTTTCAGTCAAGGCTGAACTTTGCCGCAATCAGGTAGTGGGAGTAGGGCTTTTCCGAGTAAGTTATTCCGGACTTTTCAGCCCACATAAGTCTGATTTTTATGGAGTACTGCATACAACCCATAAAACATTATTCTTCGTTGCTAATTAAGATAAGTACAAAAAAAAAAGTCTCTCTGAATGTTGTCATTGATAGCTCAAAACAATGTTGAAAATTGTGGTGCTAAACTCACATTGGACTGTTATGAACAGTACACAGTGGCAACACAGAAAATCCTCTGATTTGTGAACTAGCAGTTTGTTCTTTATACAAAGTATCCCATAATCATTGTTTCTCTAAGGGATACAAAATTTGATCATCTTTTACTTCTTAAAGATCCTTATTAAGTGTATTTTTATTTTGCTTTCTGCTATTTTGTGCGATCATGTAATATTAGGTTAACTTGAAGGAATTCAATCTGATTGGATTATGTAATTATTTGGTTTCTTTTTAGGATGTTAAGTTTCATTTCAGATACCGAGATCAAGTGAGTCCGTTGCGAGACAATTGTTTGTACAACAGTTCTGTGTATACGACAATTCGGTGAATGACATTTCGCTGTATGTGACAATTTGGTGAAAGATAACTGGTGAGTACAACTATTCGGCAAATTCTTTGGGAAAATTCGTATGGCAAAGCAAGATAGAAAATGCAAACTTTTAAAATACCGTGCTGTTGCGCATTAAAAAACACCTTCGTGTTTTTTAATGCGCATTCTTTTTTTAGGAGATACTATTAAAAAAGGTGCCGCAGACAGGTTAAAGATGTCAAGGGTTATAAGAAAACCTTTTTTGAATGAAAAAAGTGAACATCAGTAACTTTGCCTTCCTGTAGTTTCTCTGTTAATAAATTTCTTCTGGTTTTTGTTCTAAATTTCCAACCTGCTAGAACAGCACAGGCTCTGTCTCAAAATAAAATAATAATGAAATAAAATAAATACCGGTAACATTCACCAAATTGTCTCGTACAACGTGGACTTCCAGTTACCTGTTCATTATGAAACCCTTATTTGCTATATGAAACTGAACAGAAAATGGTGACCGATTCTAAAATTACTTATGAAAGAAGTTGTATTACGAATGTATTAACCCAGCTATTATTTTTAAGAAAGTGTTTATGATAAAGCTAAGGACATGATGTAGATTTGGAATTCTGTGAGCTATAGAATTTGAAATTAGCGTGGGCGATTTTCTCTGGTATCGATCAGTGCATGTATTAAGTTTATGTAAAGGCACCACTCTCAAGAAAAACTGCATAAAGATATTGAATATTTTGTTCTCAAGTTAACTTTGCTTATCGCTCTATTTTAGTTTTTGATTTCTGTATAAATTCCTTTACTTCACACATTTGATTAAAATGTCAGAATTTCGAAAGTTTCAAGTTACAGCGACAGCATTTGGAGGACGGAGACAACAGGAACAGATTTGTTTTGCATTTGACAGACGGAATGTCATCATGCGTCTCCGAGAGAGAAAGAGGAGAAAGGAAGCATAATTCTATTCATTTTGAAATTAAAGAATATTTTCAGTGGTATGAGTATGATTGCATAATACGAATTGTTGAATGAAAGTTAGCCATCAACGTTAACATTTAACCTGTTGAATAAAATGTATGACAGCTGACGCATGGAATCCATAATTTTTATTCCATTCGAAAGGTTAATGATAAAATTTTGGAAACTGTTCGTGTTTTATTAATCCCATTTATTGATGCTTGTCCTCATCGGACGCATGAGCTGCTGCAATTCGTTTCAAATACTTCATAACATTTTTAGGTTTTCAGTACGAATTATGAAAACTTTTGATATGGACTTTAGTGGTTAGATAGATGCGTGGCCACCGATGTGGCTTGAATCATTTCGCCCATCAATCAAAATAAAGGAAAAAGCGGTATTTGCATATTACTACATTTCTTATACGTTCAAAAAATATTTTGAAAATAGTTTCCGCGTTAGGGAAGGTAGATCTCAAACCGTCATTTATAATATTATAAATGACAGCTTGACATAAATTACAGTATCAGCAATAAACATTTCTTTCACATGAAAAGTAACTTCATTATACGTTGCGTCATTATAGATAATTTTTGTTTTTTTATTCTTTTATTTCATCTTTCTATTTGTGGCTTCTACTTAATTTTGTTTCATTTTCTATAGTTTCAAAATTATTTCTTATATCTAAAATAAATCTCTTCAATAATTTTAAGATTATAATTTAACTGTTTTAGAGTCAAATTTACCTGTCGAATTATTCGTTAAATTTGAAAATATTTACAAATAAAACAATACTGAGACCTACTGGTATCAGAAAAAAAATTAACTAATAACGTTTTTACAGTTCAAAAAATAAATTAGATTCAAAAATATTTTTGTAATATGTTTTGGTTGCATTTTGTGTGTACTATTTATAAATTTTCCAAAATGTTCCAGTTCATTTATTATAAATTATTTATTAAACTTTTCATTATTTATTTGTGGGCTACTGTGCATTGTCACTTGTACTTTTCAAGTGGTTTCTTCATTTATATACGAAAATGATGGGTTGTATTGTGTATCTTGGAAATGATTTTGTTTCATTTGGTTTGCTTCTTTTCTACTTCGATTCATAAATTCTTTTTGTAATGTTGTTTCTGGTTGTTATACTTTATCAGCTTCCGTTTTTCATATGTCTATAAAAAAAAGATAAAACGGCGTTCCTTTGAGTTTTTTGTTGTTCTTTTCCTCTTCTTCACTTAGCAGCTCCTGAATCAAATCTGAATCACTGTTGCTGTTGTTTCTCTCCCCCCCCCACAAAACAGTAACTTGAATTATTACGTTTCTGTGCTTTTAGCCTAAAGTTATAATCTATATTATTGATAAAATCTGTACTGTTTTAAAAACTTAACTCTAATAGAATCAGGTTTATGCCTTAGTCTAACGGGCAGTTGTGGATAATAAATAATTGATACGTTCAATAAATCAAATGAGAAAGCATTGTTTTCATTCACGAACTTCCGCCAAATAGGTCCACCAATTCATCAGATGAATTGGTGGATTGTAGTCGTCCTGAATTAAGTGATTGCTTATCATTGTCGCTTTCTTAGTGCAGCAGCAAGATTCTCCAAGAAAACCCAGTGGGAGAGAATCCGTTTCGTTTAACATACAAATTAATTTTTCCTTCTCAAGAATAGGTACGTAGTTTTGATTTTAATTCCCAGTTGTTAATTCAGAGCGCATCTGCTCATAACGGTCGCCATAGACACTAAGGTAAATAGTACACCTGTTTGAGTTAACCGTGGTTAACAACGAGACTGATAAAAATATGATCTCGTATTTGTATCCTCTGTTTTCCTCCTTTGACCCTATGAAGCCATCCAGAAGTATGGATAGAAAATTTATGTGAAAATGCGAAATTATAACAAATACCGCATCTCTGTGTAAAATAAAATGATGCCTTAAGAGCAGTTCGTAATCCTTTAATATTGCAAAAGAAGATCGACATAGCTTCAGCGTAATGCGGTGGCACTATGAAAAGAACTTCGACAAAATTTCCAGGGTTGTCAGCTCTTGTATAGGGAACATCGTATATGCTCAGTGCCTGCAGCTGCATTATCTTATTTCACTGCTTAAAATATGTGATTTTAGATAAGTAGATTTAGGAATTTTTGTCCTGCATAACTAGTCAAGATATTTAATTATTCTTGTTAAGAAAGATTTAAGTACAAGAAAATCCAAGTAGAAGTGAAGCAAATGTCTTTTAGTAAGATATGCTATTAACACCAAAGGAATCTAGTTTTCAAGAGGGGAAGAATTCAAATGCAAAATGGTGGTAGCTTTCTCTTAGGGACTTAATGTACGCAATCAGTACATAGCGAAATGTTAATTTACCTTCAGAGGAACTATAAATCACACAAGCTATTGAATTAGCTATATTGCTAAACTTTTCTTTGCCACGATCGATATTGGAACCTTCAAAACGGAATACCCTTCTCATATGTAGCGAACTCATTTTGTATGCTTTTGAAAAATACTGTGTAACTCCCAATGAAATACAGTCCTGAAATTGAGTTATAGACAATAAAAACATTATCATCATTATTGCATTTGCATTTAATCTAAATGCAAATACAATAATTACTGAAGTCTACGTTACAATAGAGTTCAAACAAAACGAAATAATAACATTACGCTGAAAAATCTTCCATGGTAATTTACTTTGCCATATGCTGCTTTAGGTTGATAACTACGAGTGTAGCATGATTAAAATTCGATGTAAACATAATATATCTTTAAGCGGGATTTATTCTGAGGGGAAATGATCCTTGTTTGTTTATATGCAGGCTTATAAAATACAAAGTTATGCCCAACTAGCATATATTAGGATATGAAAGAACAGAAAATAATTATACTTACCACATATTTAGCAGCGCATCGACAACTGAGATTTCAATCATGACTGTAGCATATATTATAAGGATGGGATGAAGATTTTTAATAAGACGAACACCGGCCCACTCCTATTCATACAAACATCGCCTTAAATTATTTGAAAAGATATGAATCTAAAATTCTTCCGACCGAACAGATGGATGAGAAAATTTGTTTAATGTAAAAATCATTAAGAATATACATAATAAATACGACTTATCGTACACTATTTCAAAAACAGGGACGCTATTGGCCTTAAAAGTGAATAAAAAAACACGTCATGTGGTTTTTAGTGCCCAATATTGCTGAACGAAACAAAATCTGAATCAGAAGTTTTGCCTGCATACATAGCAGAATATTAATTTTGCTATATTGTTAAAGTATATTAACTGACGTAAAATAAATCGATATATGCACGGTGCGTACGGGTTGGCTGTAGCATCTGCCATTTACTTGATTGGCTCGATAAAATTCCAAATGGAACATCATCCCATTTCGCTTCATTCATCTGGCTAGACTGGGATATCTAATTTTAAAAGGTATTAATTTAGAACTTTAATTTTCTATTTCAACAGTAAAAGAAATAACATTGAATATAATCGATATGTTGAATATAACATCAGTATTTTGAAGTTCATAAAAAATATTAATGCGCCTACAATGAAAAAATATTACTAGTAAAATGTCTGACACAATACGCATTTGTCTAGAACTTTTAGAAATGTTTAAATCATTTCCCAGTAACAAGCACGAATTGCTAAGGAGGATGAACGTGACATCAACTTCTGAGACTCGTGCTTGAATATACTGTAGAACTCTATATATAGTCAAGATTTAGAACTGTATAGTTCAACCATAGTGTGGTTTTAACTTGACTATAGTTAAAATCTTCTGTATTCTCAACATTATATTTATGCAAGTGTATACATTCCTTAACATTAATTTTTCATAGTAATTTTCATGGTGAGATGTTCTTATACCCCCCCCATAGCATTTATAGTCTGAAGCTGGGGTTCGGCAAAAATCCTGAGAAGTCACTTGCTAACAAATTAGTGTAGTATTGAGCTTTTATTATATATATGAGTTTAATAAAACCTATTTGTTAAGAAATTTCACGTGGTATAATAGTGTTATTTTATTATTATATATATTAATGTATAGTACGAATTTTACAGTATGGTTAGAAACCACGTAACCTCCTTTCCCAATTATATTTTAATCTTATGCGTTTCCAATGTTAACACTTAAAGTCGCGTAATAGATTAATGTTGTCGATTCAAGATTCTTTTCAAGGAGGTTGATCATGAAGTTCCTTAGAAGATTACGACTTCATGTATATATTAACAATGAGTACACGAATTGAATAAATTATGTCCATTGCAGGCCGTTTTAAGTGTTCCTTCCCTTGCTAATGTTTCGCACAAAGATAAGTCTCCTTTTTTTTTTTAATTTCGAAGGCTGCAAATTGTATCTGATCACCTCACCTGATAAAAATCACTTAAGTGGCTTTGGGCGTTGTATGCATGAGAACAATATATCCATCCCTTATTGTATCGGCGGTGTTGCTATGGTAACAGATCCTCTACTGGAAGTCAATAAGATTTCTAAGACAGTGTATTGCACAAAGTAGACCTCGAACTTGAAGAGCTAAGAGCAGGGCGCTTTCACCGCTATATCTCAAGGGACAATATATGCGACAAATTTTGCCGCATTAAAACTGCCGAATAATCAACAGCATACGCGCTCCTTCCAAGTATCTCAAATGGCAAGTGTTACAAAATCATTCACCGTACATTACTCAACTTCTCAAAATGGAGTTTTTTTATATTGGAGTTCTGACATGTTTTCAGTGTCTTAATCGACAAGTATTTCAGTTCCTTGTCGTTCAATTTTTTATGATAAAAAAGTAATTTGATTAAAAATGATATGTCAGGAGTGTTTATACTAAAAGTACTTTCTAAAATCTTATCATGGAGTGTGTATTCGTCGTATGTTGGATATGGACGATACCTAGAGAACACTACCAGCGTGTGTTTGCCCCAACTTAGCAGTTGGGAGCAATAGGCATCATGATCTGGGGGTGTTTCTGATTATCTGGAATCAGGTCGCAGTGCATAAAACCACGAATGCTGCTCTACATTTATATTCTGGAAAATTCTGTGTGCCGGAATAGAAATTTAATGGAAGTGGTCCTTAACTTTCCAACATGGTAATGCTACATGTCATAAATCAAGGTTTGTGAATGCTTGATGTGAAAGGAATAACACCGGAACGTTGCAGTAGCAGCATAGAACACAAATGCAACCAAAATGAACATCGCCGGGATAAATATAAACGCAGAATTAGGACAAGCCCAAGAAAGCCCTCTTCGTGAAAGGGGTTTATGAATGTTTCAACAGAGGAGTGGAGCACAATGTCATCAGCTTTCTACCAGACATTACTGAAAAATCTCCCAGGATGCATTGAAGTAGTTATTTTGGCCAAAGGTGGGCGTGGATCAAGCGCTATTTAAAGTACGATTTTGTTTCTTGACTGCAAGTGTCCTGTGACTTTTAGTAGGACAGTGTATATTAATCGATGTGATATCTGTGGTTTTCTCAAAATTCTCTCTGCAGTAGGGATCATTGTCAAACGTAATGTCCGTGCCTCATATGTTGGCATTAAGTTCCGGCTGCTAAGACGTCAAAGGAAAGTGCTGACTCAGCTTTAATCGCGAGTACACCAGATTACTGCTAATACGAGAAGACTGGCATCCATTTGCTGTAGTCACATCGCCCAATAGCTACTTTAATGTTTTCTGAAGAACATCGTTTCTACCTTGTAAGAAACTATTTCTTGATTTCCTAACAACAAAATATAGTATGAGCGTAAATCCTTCTACCGTTAGGTGCGGGTTGTCCAAGGAACCTCAGGTTATGAGGCATCAGTTTGTTATGCGCGCGCGCTAAATTCCTCGATTTTTGGAGAGAAACAGAAGAAAATTGAATACATTCACAGAACGTTCGAGTTCTAATTTCGATTGTTTTGAGTCGTGCTTTTTTCAGAAATATCGAAGGCTTTTTTTTTTCACGAGTGAATAAAACGAAAACCGCACTTTTAGTGCCCTTAATTTCTTCAAGGCAACCACATTGGTTGAGTTAAGAATGAACTAACCCTTGTTTATACGGCAATGACTGTTATGATTCACTGATTTCTAATTCCCAATTCAGGTATACTTTATTTTATTAACGTGTGTGGGAAATGTGTGTGTGTGTGTGTGTGTGGGAAATGAACAAATGGATTTAGGATTAAATCCATTTGTTAATTAGGACTTTGGTAGTCATTTATTGCTAATACAAATATGTTCAATGCATAACAGGTACAATATTTAGCAATTTAACCCTTTTCGGCCACAAGACAGGGGTTTTAGGATCCCTTAATGAGGCAACCTTACATATAATAATACTGAATATTAAAGGACAAATAATTGTAAAAGACAACTCGCCTGGGCGAAATCCATTTAGTGCTGATGAAAATGAGAAAGTTTCTGGTGTATGATGGTGTCCAATATCATCTTTAGTTTCCTACCTAAACAAGTACCTCGGATTAGAATATTGATGCTAAGATGGATGAACGGGGTGACGGATAACCCTCTTGCTATTTCCAGATCCATCCTCCAAACAAATATATGGCACCACTCCGTGGAGATATATGATGGCTGCAAGAAATATCCTCACTTTAGCACAGCTCATAAAGGGCGAATAGGCGCCCCAACTGTATAATCTTTAATCTACGGACCAAAGAAGGCGAGGAGAGATCATCCTGGTTCTTGTCTCCCACTTCGGCTAACTCTTGCAAATCTTAATTCTCTGAGAGGCATGTTTCCCATCAATATCCTAGAAATCCTAAAAAAATTAAGCATCCATCCGGATAAATTCTGCGAAGATTAATTTTACAGAAAGAAAACCCTAGAGAACTGTTATCAGCTGATGAATCTGAACTTTCACTGATCAGATGTACACTTTCACCTGATCAGTGAATGCCCTTCTACAAATAATTTCTATAACTTCAGATTATGTGCAATTTTTATTTAAACCTTTTTATACAAAGGGTACTAGGAAAGTTTTTTGCAATATGACGCAACAATGAATCACAGGAAGCTGCTTTTTGCTGCATGTTGAGACATGTTCATACGTGCATAGTAGCCGCCGCGCCAAGTCGATGGGCTCAGTTATTCATTAGTAGTGAGAGTGTAAAGTGCTTGCGATGGCATCGTGGTCACGAAATGAGATAAGGACAGTTTTGCGGTATAATTTCGTGCGTGGTTTAACCATAGACCAGTGCTTAGAAGAAATGACTCTTGCACTAGATGATGATTGTCCACATCGTACAACGATATTCAGGTGGTATAGAGAATTCCAAAGGGGAAATTTCACTCTGGAGGATTCTGAGAGGCCGGGAAGGCCACGAACGTCAGTTACGGAGGAAAACGTTACTGCTGTGAGGAAAATGCTTGACGAAAACAGGCGAGTGACCTACCAACAGATAGAGGATACTTTGGGCCTAAATGCACCAGCAATTCGTTCGATTCTGCAAGATCATTTGCACGTGAAGAAACTTTGTTCTCTCTGGGTGCCGCATCAACTGACTGAAGAGCAGATGACACGACGTGTGACTTGGTGCCGGGAGATGTTAAAAAAGTTTGATAAGGGACAATCTCGGTATGTGAACAACATCGTGACAGGTGACGAGACTTGGCTGTACTATTACGATCTGCCGACCAAGGCTCAAAACAAAGTTTGGGTCTTTGATGATGACGACACACCCGTAATTGTCAGAAAATCCCGATCTGTAAAGAAGAAAATGATAGCTGTATTTTTCAAATCGAGTGGAATTGTGGAACGTGTCGTTTTGGACACGCAGAAGACAGTCACAGCTAAGTGGTATACTGAACAATGCCTGCCTAAAGTCATTGGATCTATGAAGAACCTGCGGCCAAAGTCAAGAATGGACACCTGGTACCTCCATCACGAAAATGCTCCAGCTCACCCCACCAAAGCCTGCACCGAATATTTGACCACGACAGGACTGAAACTTCTCGAGCACCCTCCCTACAGTCCAGACCTTGCTCCCTGCGACTTTGCACTGTTCCCGCATGTGAAAATGAAGCTAAAAGGGAGGCGGTTTTCCAGTGATGAGGACCTTCTACGGGCTTGGGACAACGAGTGTGCTTTACTCCCTAGTGAAACTTGGCAGAACTGGTTTAAAGATTGGTTTCGGAGGATGGAGAGGTGTATTGAATGTAGAGGAAATTACTTTGAAAAAATTAAATAAACAAAGCTGTATTGCAAAACTTTCCTAGTACCCTTTGTATACAGGTGAACTTAGTAAGTTTTTCGGGTCGAGCCCGCATATATTCAACATGTAACCCGTTGTACATGTGGTACCTCGTGTCTTAGATTATAAATAACATGTCCTCCTGGCAGATAGCTGTCCCTAGTGGTCCGCATTTCGTGGATAAATATATCCACGAAAGATAACAATATCTTAATCAACTATTCGATGTAGTTACTGGTTGTTAATTGATAGCTTCTAAGATCTCATTTTATGAATAGGGAAGCAAGTGCGCTGCTTTTAAATGTTTAGGATAATAGGTAGATTCTGTCTTTGATACTTCTAATTAAAAGCGAATCCAGCGTTTCCATTGGTCAAAAATTGATGTTGCTTTATCGTGAATTTATTTTAATTGATGTAAGAAAATAAACTGACATGTATATCGCTCATGTAGGAGAAAATATCTGAATTTCTTGATTGGTTTAGGCTATCGAAGTTCCGAATGGTATAGGCTCGTATAATCGATGTCCTGCTGAAGTTTCTGGTGATCAACACTTCCTTATCTACCGAGGTGAAAAGGAACTATCTCAGAAGACTTACCAGCAGAGGCAGTGGCGGAGAACTTCATTAGAGACGGAGAAGATGGATATTTCTAAGCCATGTTTTATCGTTTGGTTGGAAAGGTGCTCTCCATGAATGCGTTATAATTTTAATTTTATTGCTGCTGTAATGATTAAGAAATTCGTGTGCAATGATCTTCACTATGCCAAGAAATTATTTTAAATAACGGAAGGAACTAACTTGAGACCATCAAAAACAGCACTATCTTAATTGCTTGTTTCCGCTCTCTTCTTATGCTTTGCACTGACACCAAGAGTGCTGCTAATCATGCTTTAAAAATACCATTAGAAATGCCACAAAACAAAACGTCTCCAGAATACAGCGAAGAGCTGAATGCCGATTTCAACGCGAGAACTGTTTTACCAGAAGGATACATACTGATGACTCAAGTAATAAAATCCTATATAAGGACGGCGAACTGGATCTATTTAGCAATTGTGTCAAGACAAATAAGCTACAAGGAGTCAGCATATTATACAAATATTGAATTTTCGTGGATTCTCTGATCGGTTTTCCCCGTTATGTTGGTTTAGGAAAACAAAAGACCGTGAAAGTTCTGATGGGAAGTTATTCATTGGCACTAGTCATTGGCAAATGATGCAAGGAAGCAAGCTTATTTTGCATCAGCCAAAAAAATCCTACCCCATCATCTGTCCATCCCCTATGGTAATGTATAAATCGTTCCTTAAATTTATTCAACCTAACCACTTTCAGAAACCTAGACGAATTTTGTTCCAGCAATCAACTACTCTCTGGCTGAAAACAAATTTTTGCACATCTATCTTGCAACCACCCTTTTTCATTTTAACTTTATGTCTACTTATGCGTGTTGTCCGAGAAAGAGGTAGGATGCGGATGGCATCCTAACTCTTTCTGGGACATTCTGTTGTATTTCTCGTTTCTGTATATTGAAATCCGATTGGGTTGTAACATATAAAATTTCCAATGAATTGATTTTAACGAAAGATGACGCCCTCCCGCATTAGGATTCAATTGGTTAACAAATTTCTTTAAAATGAACATGTCTTTGCACATATGTGCAACTATAAGCTTTAAGAATATGAATTGGGACACTTTAACCCCTTCCACCATCCCGATGCGTTAATATCTGCTCTTGTGATACAGTGGGGTTTGCTACCTAAAGGTGAAATTATCAGCCTGGTTAACAGCATGAGACAGTTATTGTGAGGAAGAGTTTGGCTGAAAGAGGTGATACCGTATTAAACATTAGTTTCTGTTAGTCGTGGTCTCATAATTGCGATTAAAAATGCATATTTCTTTTTAATCGCGCGTCTTGTAACGATATACACACACAAAAAAATATTTTTCTTTCTTGTTATCTCATATTTTATGATTGTAATTTAACTGCTGGGCAGGGTCGTACTTGTAACTCGGCGTATGAGGTCCCGTACTTACTGGAGGCGTCCACTTGCTGGAAGTTTCCACTTACAATGGGCTTTCGAATACATATTACCAGAAGAAAAAAGTGTATATATATTATTTAATTCAAAGAAATATTTATTTAAATTACAATATCTCTGCAAATGATTTGTCTACATATACACGACCCCTTTCTCTCCGCATGAGTGTGTGAAAAATATTTAGCTCCCTCGCTCTGCCACAAAGCCAACAGAAACTATAAATGTAAAACAGACATTTCGTGGAAATAATAGGGCATTGGGGAGGGGGACGTTTTATCCTTTTATTCAGAAGAATAGCGTTTCTTGAAGTGTTCTGGGAACCCTGGGGCAACGCAGAGCCCCAGGGTTCTGCGGCGCACCGTTCAGCGAGGTTCGTGAGTACTGTTCTTTACTTAAAAAAAACTTATTGAATACTTTTTAAATTAATTTCATGTGTATTTAAATTTAAGTACATTATGAAAAAATTGATGTGAACATTAAAATAGTTACGTTTTAGGTAACACAACAATGTAGTAAAAATAATAGAATTCAAGCAAAGGTATAACCAGACAGGTTTTTTAAAATCAATATAGAATTCAAATATGCTAAGGAATAAATAATATGCAAAGTAAAAAAAAAAAGTAATGTTATAAAAAGAAATAATGATTCTAGGAAAGATCGATCTTTAATATAGATAGGTCTCTAGATGGATCTCTCTATATAAATTTGTTTATAATTATATATTTGCCTCTGCTACATCGCGCACAGTCTGCTTAGTATATTTTTTATTATATTATTCTTATTTTACAATTTCTACGTTCTTATATGTCTTTCTTTTAAATATAACGTTAACATTTGATAACTGTCAAAATAATTAGTATAATTCTTGTGGGTCCGGTTATGGAACTCTACCGTTTCAAAAACTTTCAGCCTAACCCAAAGTTTGGTAAAAAGTTTTAATAATACTGGGTTGTTTAAAAATTTCCGAGAACTGAGTGTAAAAGACGTAGGTACAAGTTCTATGGTTTTTATTTTACAATTCACCCCGAAGTTCAGTACACTTATTGTATGTAATTTGTAATGTTAAATCCCTCGAAAAATTCTTTAGCTTGGGAATCAAACCAAGCTTTTACTGCTGCTTTTAACTCTTCATCTTTGAAATGAATTCCACGAAGACGAGACTTGCAGTTTCTAAATAAATAATAGTCTCTTGGGGCCAGATCTGAACAGTACGGGGGCGGGTTAATATCTTTAAGTCCGCGTTCATGAATCCTTTTTTTTTCCTGAATTACATTTTTTTAACTTTGGCATAATATTCCTCTGTAATCATGGTTAAGCAGGTAATCAATTAGCAACAATCCGTTGATGTCCCAGTAAAGTTAAGCCAACACTTCTCAGCTTATGGTTGGGTTCGAAAATTTTTTTGTGATTGGAGATTCCTTGTACTGCCACTACATGCTGTCGAATTTGGATTCAGGATTTCTAAAAATGTAACCAGGTTTCATTACCAGTCACCAAACTGGATAAATATCCATCTGGATTAGCAAGAATTAATTTCAAATTCTTTTTTTTGATGGCTCCACCCTCTGATGTTTGTCATGAATGGGAAGGTTCCTGAAAACCCGTCTTGCACAAACTTTGGACATTTCCAAATGTTTGTGTTATTGTTAAAATGCTTCCATGGGAAATGTAAAGTGCTTCTTCAAGTTCAGACATTTCAGTTTTTTTATTTTTTTACCTTCAGTGATGGTAATTGTGTCAGAATTGATTGCTTCAGTTAGCCGACCACACCTTGGATCATCGTCAACTGACTCCCCTTCTCTTTTTGCTGATCATCTTGCGACAGTAGCATAACTAGGGGATACGTCTCCAAAAGTCGTGACACAAATTTCATGGATTTGTTTAGCGTTTCTGTCCTCTTTAATAATCAAAATTTGATTACCGAACGATGCTCGATTTGCAGGATATTCATTATTCCTCCGCTACCAACAAAAAAAAATAAAAATAAATAAATAAAATAAAAACAAAAAATAAATAAATTTCAGAAACTGTATAACACATTAACACAATTTTTTTTTCTGTGTATTTTATAAGATAATTAAACTGTCAAAATAACCAATTCTGTAATTAATACATTTTGTATAACCTGTTGTCAGAAATTTTTGACTTCTCCTCGCATATATATATATATATCGTTCGAAGCAGAGAACTTTTTAAGAATGTCATATAGTAAGGATGTCAATGGAGTACATTGGAATGAAAAAGTCTCTTTACGAAAAAGTGTATCGGAGTCCTCGGTAGGGTTTTAAGAAGTTTGAGACTTCCTTGAAATCTTCTCCCCACCTGCTACTCTTCGGAATTGAGACTTTTTGAATGTTTACAGCCATGCGGACAGAGAAATAGTGTCTATACCATCATGTTTAAACTTGATGGGGGATCGCGGAGGTTGTGGTTTGATAGTGTTAATAGCAATTTGTTTAAAAGCACGATTCGTAATAGTGCTTCATCAATGATTTCTCTTTACCATCAACTTAATGTTATCTCAGTTTGCGTGTTTGATTTACAAAATCAATCAAACCAAAATTTTCAGTTAATATTCTATTAACTGAAAATCGAAAGGAAAGGGACCAAATGGCTTCGTATAGAATTTGAGGATAATTTAAATTTGTGGAGCTTTGGCGTAAGACACAAAATAATTTTGCTTTATTGTAAAGTTCATTTAAACTAATTATAATTTTAAACAATATTACCGTGTTTTAACATTATCAGAATTTTATTTCTAGCAACTATCTTCACTCTCTCCAGTTAATTTACGTTGTTTTGATCCTATGCTTATTTTGGCTTTATAAACTCCATTCTCGGCGGAGAAGAAAATTTCTGTTTTAAAGAAAAACAAACCTTTTAACTCTGGATTTATCGCATCGGGGATTATCTTTAATGAGATAGTAAACAGTCTTATCCTTCTTTTGGGGTTCGTCTGAAGACTTCTATTCAGGTTACCAGGTATGCTTCGAGAATAACCTACTCTTGCCCTTTGGTATTTTGACTCTTGCCCTTTGGTATTTTAGGGAAAAAAAACTGAATTCTTCCTCGTATATCATGGTTAACGGGGTAAGATACGGCCAGGAGGATATGGCGGCAAGAACATGATTACAGGAATATCAAAAACCCGACTCTTGTTTATTTGAACAGTTTACATAATTTAATTTTTCTTTAAATTAATAAATTTATCTTCAATGTGAGGGAAGACGTATAGAGATAATTTCTGAGTTTTCATTTCGGTTTTAATGTTATTTGTAGAGCACGAAACAATTAGTTCCTTTTGAATATTATGAAACCATGTATTATGTCTGGAAACTCAAATAATCGTAAAAATATTCAATATAAAGCTATCTTTTTTTTGGGGGGGTAATATTTTTTGTACTATTAGCAACTATCTTTCTATGCATTATTATATCTACCTTAATTACTTCTGGGACGTTTACTCCTTTTCTAGTTCGCTAGCATTTTTGATTTCAGAGACATTAATGTAAGATGCCTCTTCTTCATTCCTTTAAAAACTAATGATTGGAGTGTTCATAAATATTGAAGTAGTTCCAGTGCAGTGCTGTCAACTGTTTCAAATTGAAGTTTTCTGAGATATAAGTTCCAGTTCACAGTTGTTATAACCATCGGCCTACCATACCGAGTGGAAAAGTCCTCAGTACTTAAAGCACCTGAATGAAGGCTGAAATTATACGGAAGCGCACTGGAACTCCTTTCCGGATCGTCACACGCATCATTAATGTTATGTCCATACTTTATTTTTAAAAATAAGATTTTATTTAATGAAAAATATGATTATACGAATACGATATTTTATTTCATGTGTTCGTTCCGTTGGATATAATTTTCCACTTCTAAATTTCGACTTATGAACTGAGCAGTTCCTTTTTTAAATAAATTTTATTTTCATTTCGTAGTTTCAATATTTTGTTTAATTTTTTTTAATGTATTATCAAAAATTAGCTCTGAAGTCTTCTAGATATCCAAATACTAATAGGAAATATGTTTAGACGTCTTTTTAAAGATAACTCGCCTCTATAAATTTGCATACCTAAATTTTAAAGGAAGAGTTGAAAATAAAAATAAGAAACCTTCGGCAAAATAGACGAATTTAAAGTATCTTTTTTTGCTGATCGGTAACTGTTCTATTCTATTGATGTTTTTATTTAAATTTATTTTTTTGCTTTAAGCTGTAAACAATTTGTGAGCGATGTGTTGTTAATATTTGAGCTCAACTACACTTTAGTACGACTTTCAAAACACAGTTTGGTCACTATGGCTTATAATATTTCTTCTCTCATAGTTTTGCATTTTACAACGCTGGAATTGTCTTTTCAAAGGCACTTTGGAGTTCGGGGTCTTAATTCACAGCACAAGAGATCCATTACTGGGGTTCAGAAACATTTTATTGATATAACATTTAACTGCCCGCCTTTGGCCTTTACACACTGCCAGTCAGTTGTCTTCCTTTCTGATGGCCGTTCATCATTCCATAGCATTTCCACTGTTCTAGGGACCAATTACGATGGGTCGTATACCAGGTAAGTTGCATTGTGTGCTGTGATATTTAGGTCCAGTCTTCTGAAATCCGATGCATTCTAGCTTCCTGAGTATCGTCCTTTTACCAATATCAGTTCCAATGGTCACCTTGAATAGTTTACTGTATTCCATGAAGACGGAGGGATCTTCCTACTCTCTGAGCACCCGCCAAACGTTTTCGTCAATTTTTGAGGCCTGTCCGAACGTTTCCCGGATGTAGTAACATCGTGAAGTTTCCATTTGGTGATTACGTCAACTCTGGTGTCCAGTTTTTTGTAGTTGTACAAACAAACTGCTAATAAGGCATCTTTCGATTACTCAGTTAGTAGTTGCTGGTTTCAGTTCGTATTCCTGAAACGTGGATGGCGGTGTGGTTCATTTATTCCAGGAGTATCTGGATAGTTGACAGTACACTGTATATTAATTAACTTCCAGTTTTTATCATTTGTATGCATAGGAACTTGTTTCTGTGGTTATGATTATATGTTAATGAAAGAAAAGCGTTCTTTTTAATTTAACTATTTTTAATTTAACAACTCTGATTTCGAAACTACATTAAAAGGACAGAAATAGGAGACATTCTAAATGCAGGATTTTTGGAAAAAGGCATGTTGTTGGGATATGTGTCACTGTGTGACAGCCTCTTCGTTATTGTTTTGGTCTCCATAGTGGTGTAACTAACTGTAAAAAAATTTTTTTTTTTTTTTTTTTTTAAATACGCCATTTAAACAAAATGTAGTAATTCTTAATCTTCTTTAGGATTTTCATTAATGTTTTAATTGAAGGGCCCAGATTTGGTAAGAATGTTTTTATTGCTGGCTCACCGAGGCGTCGATTACGTTCTATTCATATTTTGGCATCGGTACAATAAACAGAATTTACTAAAACCTTTCTTATCACTTTTAAATAGAAGCGATAATAGAGTTAAGAAGTGTTCTGATAAAGAATATTGTGATAATCAGACTTTATCTAGAACTAGCATAGTTTCCATTAGTTGACACTTAATGATACTCTATTGGAACTAATCGCTGCATGATGGGGAAAATGAACGCGTGTTGACAAAGTGTAAATTTCTCTTGTATGTGTACGTGTTTCAGAGGGAAAGGGGATGTTATGTGAGCACGCATAAATTGTATATTTATCCTTAAATGTATAGATATTTTCGATATAATGCTACTCATTAAATTAACAATACATAAATGAACATCGGACATGGATACTGTACTTTAACAATTTTTGCAGCAATCGCATAAAAGCTAGCCGTTCTGCAGTTATATATCTGTACGTTCTTTTTGCCTTACTCGAAAAACAGCACCTTCAAATAATCGATATCTTATGAAACAATCCTTCGAGCGTATCAAAGACAAATGTCTCCTTGATCTAGAGGAACTGTATTAAATATAGCAAGGCATTTCGAAGAAGGCTACATAACCACTTAATCCTATAAGTGGTTAACCGTCTGCATCACGAGAAGCGATTCAAAGGATTGATGCGTTGCAAAAACAACGAGCTCGATAAAATTCGTTGAGATTATCTAGTGCCACACATTGCATCTTTTGCCGACCGGGCTAGCCGGGTGGGTAAAATGCCTGCCTGGCAACCCAAAGGTCGCGAGTTCGAATCCCGCCTCGGGCTTGGATCAGAGTACAAAATTCTAAAACCTTGGGAGGTGCAATATGGTCACAGAAGCCGATGCGCCAAAAACTAACAAAAAAAAAAAAAATGCATCTTTTGTAGGCCTCGCGGGTAGCGAAGTAGTTATAATCATTGTAGTTATAACCTTTTCCCCACACCTGGTGGAAAAGGCCTGCGTTCAAATCCCATAATTTACATGAGGAACTTTTATGAGCTTTTTCTCACAATGGAGCTGAATTAGTTTCAAGAAGAGTTGCATAGTTTTTTCTCCCTTAAACTTTGGTGTTTCCTCCAACAAACTGACCAAAGAACACGTATTTAGGTATACAATATACTGACTCCTAACAGCCTTAGTTGCGTTGTCGTTTAATGCACACATAACCTAATATCTCCTTCGGATGGTATTTCCTAGAGCACTGTACTTAAAGCCTTATATGTAGACCACCCGTTTCCCCTATAAAGTGCATGGGTGGTTAAGTGGTAGAATGCCCGCCTGCCACTTTACACTTTTCCCCTATAAAGTCAAACGCTTGCATCGATTGGAACCGCAGGACTACAAAGTTTTCGTGATTTCTCGCAGTGGATGGTTGACAAGGTTACACATGATCCAGAATGATTATTTAACCCCCTCCCCCATGGATCGATGTAGCCCACTTTCTCCTTGATGGATTAGCGCGAATTGTCGAATTTGGGCTTGAGAAAGCCCGCATATATACATTAAGTAAGGAATCTCCTACCCATTACAGTATGATGTGAATTTACTGGACACGCTATTTTGGTCCCTTTTTGTTTGAAACCAGGACATTTTGAGACATTCACAATTAATGGCACACGATAAATTAGCCCATTGCAGACCAAAATTATCCCTGATATTCACGAATGTCATTTACACCGAAGCATAATTTTTGTGCAGGATAGTGCTACGCCCCGTATTGACGAAAATGTTAAACGGTTCCTACGAAAATTTCACGCAAGAGCATTTTGCTCTTGCGTGAAGTTTTCATAGGAGCCATTTTTCACATCCTTAACCTGCAAGTCACCTCAGTCTAACTCCAGAAGACTATTGTGGTGATATCTAAAACACCGTGTTTGCCATTTCCCTTCAATTCTTTCAGAACTGAAGGACGCAATCCGTCAGGGAGTATTGAAATGTTGAAGACAGCTGCGTAAAAACAATGCCTCGTCTTAATTGCTTATTAGAAAGTGGTGGTGGTGCGGGGGGGGGGGAAGACTTGATCGTTGATGGAGATTGGCTTAAAATTTACCATTGTTATTTTTATAAATTAATCACCTTACACGCACTCTGGTGATTGAATTTTGAGTAAATTTATTATTGTTTAAAAAAATTCCAATTTGATGAGATTAGAATGCAACCGCTTTTTCGATATGATCGGTTTAGAGTTATTACTTTTTAAAAATAGGAAAATATTTTGGTGATTATCCGGTATTATATAAATATTGTATATACAGAAATAAATACTAGAATTTTGTACAATTCAGTATATTATTAATTCGAATAAAGCTCGTTTAAAACAATTTACGTCTGTTTCATTTGAAGTGTCACAAAGGTATCTCATTTTAACTAAAGTTCTCGTAAGAAAACAGCATGCGATCATCAAATCTCAACGAGTGGTTCGATGATCTATATTTGTAGCAGAAACAACTGTATTACTGTTCTGGAAATCAATAAATAAGTAAATAAAAGAATTCCTAGAATAAACTCGGGGGGGGGACAAAATGATATTTCTCTGAAGAGTTTCTCCTCAACTGAAAAAGAAAGTATTGAGAAAGGACGATTTACTTTCCAATGTTAACACTTGGAAGGAATTGACCCTTATTAAATTGCTTACGGTTAAATGGCATTTTTGTTATTGGGATCGGTCAGAATACCATCTTTTATTCGGGACAAAATATTGCGGCATTTATCGAAGTAAAAGCCAAAGTTATTAAATTTCTGGACTAACTTTTCTTTTTCTCCTCTTGACTGTCAACCGATCGATGGGATGTTTGGTAAAACTGAAGACACTGCTTCAATATTGGCGACAGCGGTGGGACGCTAATCGCATTCCCACCAGATGGCAGCATCTGTCTAAAAACTCCAAGTGCTTGAAGAGATTTTTCTTTTGAGTCGTAATACTTTTCTTTCAGTATTCACAACAAGCCATTCGTTATTTCAACTTTTTTTTTTTTTTTACAGCTCATCTGAGCAATATTTAACAGAATAAAAAAAATATACATTTCTGCAGCGACTTTTTAAAATTTTTTTTATAATTATGATTTTTCTAACGTGCATTGAACGATAAGCAGTCCTTTCTTTTTTTAATACATAAATTTTAGGGATTTTTTGTATTAATTGTATTTTTAGATCATTGATTCAAATCTTGTTGATTTTTAATTTATAATGCACCCTTTCAGTTTTAGTTCCTTTTTTACAAAAAAATCTTAACCAGCCAAATCACATTAGGGTTAGTTCTGCTGGAATGTTCCTTTTTATATATCTAAATAGCATTATAAGCTTTTATTTTGTAATATTCCACAGACAGCATCTTTACAAGATATCTTAATATGCTGCAATACTTGAAACATCACTTCAAGGAAAATTAAACACAGATACACTTACATGTATATAGATATAAGTACCAATAAAATTTCTTAAAGTAACATTAACATCTTGTATCAGGGTCAGAAATATTATGCCAGAAAATCTAAATTTAATAGATATAAATATCTCACATCTACTACTACTACCCCATCGCGAGTAGCACAGCTTTATAATCACTGTCCTTTCACAAGAGATGGGGAAAAGATTCCAGTTTGAATCCCATGCAACCATTTATTGATATCCATATATCTACAATGTCCAGGCCCGTTACTAGCACGGACGGGAAACTGCGCTTACGGATAAGCCAAGCACTAACTTTATATTCTTCATTCATATACTTTTCACTTTCCTCCGACTAATATATTTCCACTCTGGGGTATTAGTTTATACGAGGGGCAGGCGTCTCTATTTCCACCATAATTCCTTTCCCAATTTCGCCTCTTGTTAGCTAAACTGCTGTACCCTTGCCTGATCACAACACACTTGTACAGGGCTTTCCAGTAGTAACGCTCGATTTTTGTAACGCAATAAAACAAATTGTGAGAGTGATAGTGATCTATTTTTATTTTTATTATGAAGTATATGTGTTAACATTATGTTTTAAAAATTATATCAGATAAATGTCCGCCGCGGCTTTGTCTGGTTTGGTTAATCCTGGATACCCAATTGGTGATGGCGTTATCGCATAAAAGTGGCTCAATTTCAGCAATAACGCGCCTAATGTAACTTTTTCGGAATGTAGTGGGACCTCATGAATCTCCCGTGGGTTTTCGTCGCTCCAAATTCGGCAATTTTGCTTGTTAACAAAGCCACTTAACCAGATATGAGCCTCGTCACTAAACATTATTTTTCGCCCAAAATCAGGATCGACCTCCAACTGCTCTAGCGCCCAATCAGCGAATGCACGCCGCTGCGCATGATCGTTGGGCTTTAGTTGTTGGGTTAATTGTACTTTATAAGGGTGAAGCCCTAAGTCCTTATGCAGGATTCGCCAAGTTGTCGTCGAAGACAGGCCAAGTTCTTGAGCCCGACGCGGAATGGACTGTTGCGGATTCTCACGCACACTTTCCCGGACTGCAGCAATATTTTAAACGGATCTTGCGTTTCGCTGACGTACAGGCACTTTTAGATTTGCCACAGACCCAGTTGCTTCGAATTTGTTTATTGAACGGCGAATTGTGGATTCTGAAGGACGTTCGTCGACACCATAAACTGCACTTAGTGCACGAAACGTTTGACGAGTAGAACATTGGTTTTGATTTTTTACAATTTCGACTCGTTGCTCAGTCGTGTAACGCTCCATAATAAAATGCAGAGACTAACTGAATACGGCTACCAAAGATACCACCTGTGTGACTGTCGACTTCGTCATGCGCTGTTGCCAAATATCGAGCGTTACTATTGGAAAACCCTTTATATAAAATGAGTATATACAAGTGATACTACCGAGCACGGTAGTATCACTTGTTTGAATGCCTGCACTTATTACACAGATTTAAAAGTTTCTGAAAAGAGTCTTTGAAGATGTCTAAAGAAATGTTCAGTTTAGCGGTTACTTTTATCTTTGCATCTTCATCATCCTGAAATCTTTCTTTGAGGGAGCAGCATTCTCTCTGGCCATAAACAACAAACATATATTGTTAATCAACATATGGTTGTTGAAAAACGTGATCAGCATCGTTTTGATTCGGGACTTCTGTAAACGAACCTTTTTGGGCCTTGATGTTGATGAAGTTCACCACATACCCTGATGCTTCGTCTCTTCGTCAAACACCCAACACTCATCGTCAGTGACAATAGTCGAGGATATTAAGATTATCTTGACAAGTCAATGAAGTATTAGCATGAAGACACTCTTCGTTGGTTCTGCTCATCCGTGAGGCAGTGCGGACAGATTTTGTACAAACCTTCCTTCTTCCTAAATCTTCATGCAGAATTTGACGAATCGTCTCCTTATTCATATCCAACGCATCAGCCATCGTTCTGAGAGTTCAAACGATATCTTGCTACAATTTCCCCAACTTTTGCAATTCTGTCGTCATTTCGAGAGGTGACGGATGCCCACTTCTTGCATTCTCGCAATCACCCTCACGTGATTCTTTGACCCGCTTATACCATTCAAACACACTGGTGCGAATTAACGTTTCATCACCAACTGTTTTTAATATTTCATACGTTTCTGTTGCAGATTTTCCCAGTTAAAGCAAAATTTAATGTTCTTCCGTTGGTGTGGTTTCTGCTTGCAACCTGTCAGACTATTGGAAAATCTCTACTACCATCTGTTGGAACAAGTTTGAACTACAACATGCCACTTCCGGTTTATTTTTTTCTCCCTGAACCCATCGAATATGACCCAACAGCACTAGTTTGGGAAATTTATTATTAGTATTAGTAATGGCCGCATGGTGCAAGAAAGCCTATGGCTTATGCTGCACCAGCCAAAAAAAAAAAAAAAAAAAAAAAAACCGAACAAAACAATGATAAAAACAAAAAAAAAATTAATAATTAATAAAAAAAAAAGGAAATTAAACCTATCATCCTATGCGCTTTCCTTACCCGAAAGTACTATCCAGATGGCCTTTAATTTCCCCAAACTGTCGGCCTCTACCACCCATGTAGGCAACTTATTCCAGTAATTTATAACTCGCTGGCTAAAATAAAACTTCCTGCAGTCCAATCTAAGCATTTCCCCCCGTAACTTGAATTTATGTCCCCTAGTTCTAGCATCATTTATAATCTTGAAAATTTCGTCCTCATTCATTTTACTGATGCCTCTCAGAGCCATAAAAACCTCAATCAAATCTCCTCTAAGGTGTCTAGTTTCCAAACTCTGCAACCCACATATTCGAAGTCTTTCTTCATAAGGACGCCCTTTTGCCGATCTCACCAGGCGAGTTACCCGTCTTTGCACCCTTTCAAGAAGCTCGATGTCTTTCTTTAGGTGCGGTCTCCATACTTGAACACAGTATTCCAAGTGTGGTCTAACATAAGCCTTATATAATGGGATTATCACGTCCCTATCTCTATTTGCAAAAGTTCGTTACACCGTGTGTGCGTGTGTTTTCTAGGATAATGAACAAACGGTAAAACTTAATTTGTTGGCATCAACAGAATTCAGGTTTAGTGATCCAACCATCTAACTTGTTTTTTTTCTACCAGAGTATAAGCTATTGTTGTGCCAAATAGTATAATTTATATATACAGTGAAAGCTGTAGACTCTGAAGATATCAGCGAAAAATGGGATTGATTGACGCGTATTATTGTTGTGAAGCAGGGCAGCTAATCTTTCTCAAAAGGAAACGATTAAACTAGAAAACCATTCATGTTTAAAGCCAGATATAGGATGTTGGCCACAGTATTATAAGAATAGATCGAAAAGAAATGTGAAGGAGTAGCGTTAATTTTAGTTTCTGAATAAAGATAGTAGTAGACAGAGAATCAAAGGCCTTTAAGTTATTAAATATAACATCCATTCGAAGATTATTATTAGGACACTTATTTTAATTCATGTTCAAAGATAATCAATTATATATATTCTGGATCGGACATGCATAACTCTATGGCGGTAATCGTGGAGGGTGCTTTGAAAAGTTAATTTCTGGTAAATAGCTACATCTATAATCTTCGTCAATGCAGTAGTTTTTAAGTATTGGACTTATATGGTAGAACTTCTTTTAAATAAAGGAATAGTACATGATTTTGTGTTCCATTGGCACAACACAAGTATTAAAGTAAATATTAATTAAATGCCGAAGTTGGAAGAATTATGATTTCTCCAATGAAATCCTCTGACCCAAGGTGTCTAGTTGCTAGTTCTGGGGACCACATCTTTAAGCCATTCCTTCTTTGCTCTCTTCAATAATCTAGATAATCCTTCTTCGCATCTTCTCTGGACGTTATGTATCTTTCTTTAGATGCGGTCCCCCCAGACATGGTAAAATATTCCAAATGTGATCGCACCATCGTCTTAGAGTGATAATAGCATCTTCCCTATTTGCAAAATTCTGGTAGCTCATAGAACACCGCGTTCCTTTCTTGCCGCCTCCTGCTTGCGCTGTACGTTGAACCTCGTCTTTCTTATCCTTTAATTCCTCTTCTCGTAATCTATAAACTGCTCCTGTCATAATGTTACCAAATGCAGTACTTTGCATTTAGCAGCATTAAGCTTACTTATGCTGCGAATTTTCAGACCATACTTTTCAGTTATTTTATTATTATTATTATTATCAGTTTATTTAACAAACACCCCTGTACAGAAATTTCCTAGGAGGGTGGCGCATACATACATCACTTATTAGAGTGTAACATAGGATTAAATATCAGCAAATACATAAGATATATATACATAGAGGAAGAATTATATACAGACATCATGCATTCACAGAAAAATTACAAAACAATATATGTACATAGAAAAATTACAAAACAATGTACATACATAGAAAAATGACATCGTCATTTACACTATGAATTGGTCCTCATTTTTTATTCTCTGAACAAAAGGAATACCCTCAGTCCTATAAGAATCTTTTGGAATGGGGTCTGCCGATATTGAGGTTACCTTTAATAAGAAGCCTTTTTATCTTAGTTATAGATACATTGAACTTGTGTAGATTAGCCCATTCCTGAGGAGCTGAGAGGAGAGTGTTGGCCTTCCCTCATGGTACCACTGACCAGCAGGACTAGATCGTCGACGTAAGAAACGGTGGTGTGCTGAAATGAAGTGGCTAGCCATTTATCCAGCACCATATTCCAAATAGCCAGGCCTAGGATGGAGCCCTGGGGACAGCCTCTGGAAGTTGCCTTGGTTTTCTGGTGGTACGGCGTTTTAATCGTTAACTTTCTGTTGTTTAAGGAATTTGCAGCAGATTGATAGATTTTCTTAGAGGGCTCGGCTCGGCTATCTTGACTCGTCTGATAATGCTAAACCACCAGACCGAGCCAAACGCACTCTTGAAATCCATAAAAATAGCTAGTATATATTTGGCTGTTGGTACACAGGTACCTCTAAGGCATACCGCCCGATTGCGCTGCTTCCCATTCTCGGCAAGGTTTTTGAGAGACTGCTCCTCTCCCGCTTCCAACCCCGATATGAAGCCAATGGTTTGGCATCCTCGCTTAACTTTGAATTCAAACAAGAGTGCTCCATAATTGATGCTCTACCTAAAACCCTCAAAGTGGCAGAACAGTCGGATACAACTTATGTATTGGCAATCTTCATTGACTTCAAATGAGCTTTTGACACAGTGTAGTGGCCGGGAGTTCTTCAGAGGGCCAGAATCTCTAACTGTACCTGGAATTTCTACCACTACCTCAAAAGCTACTTCTCTAACCGCAAGGTCAGCATCAAAACAAAATATCACTGCATCACCCGACATCTAACCCGAGTCTGTCCCCAGGCTGTCGAGTAACATATTCCAGCTATATGGAATATGTTACTCGACTACTGGCTGGCTCCTGAGGGACCACCCGCACACTATTCAGCTTTCTTATGCCGACGACATGGTTATCATCGTCGAGGGCCCCACCTGCGCCACCATAGAAACCCAGGCTGCAGTTGTTCTCTGCTCTGTCTGTATGGGCCGCGACGGAAAATAAACTGTCTCCACTGAGAAGAGCAAAACCCTCTTATTGAAAGGGAAACTGGACTTCTACAGACCTCCTACCATACGTTTTAATAGCCGCCCACTGAAAAACCACCGATCCGTAAAGTACCTAGGAGTAATTTTGGACGACAGGAGAACTTTCATCCCCCATATCCAAGCAATCAAAGAAAAGATAAAAAATTACATCACTATGTAATTTTTTATCTTTACCCGCAAGGACTATGGTCTTAAAGGACCAACTCAACGCCTATATTCAGCAGTATTCATAGCAATTGTCACATATGGAGTTGCAGTATGGTACCACCGAATGACTATAGTGCATGCACAACGTCAAATTCAGCAAATTCAACGACTTATGCTGCTACAAATTACCCGCGCAGAAGAACTACTAACAGGCTGCCTCCCCTTGGATCTCCACGTCGCTTTTATCGGACTGTCTCGTGCTATTAAGAAGAATAATGAATTATTCGCTATTCAAACCCATACCGATATCAAACAGGAACATAAACGTGTGTGGCTAGAATTGATAAACCTATGGCAAACCCGCTGGAATAACTCCACAACTGGTGCAACTACTAAACTTTTCCTTCCTGAGGTAACCTACATCAACAAACAACGTCCCATTTGGTTCTTCCTTAATGTCTATGCTTCCTTCCTATTAACTGGCCACGGGTCCTTCAAGAGACGCCTTCTTGAGTTCGGCCTAGTCGAGGATGCCCTCTGTACTTGCGGAGAACCTGAAGACTGGGACCACGTTATGCACTCATGCAATGTATACTTAGACCCAAGAACGCAACTACTCCTATACCTCCACACTACATCACTTCGGCCAGAAACCAAATTATTGGAATCTAACGATGCCTTCTGTGCACTGACTAGTTATGCCAACGAGGTCTTTCGTCGTCGCTGGCATCACCTGCAACGCCCTAACACTACTCCTGGATAACCTCCTCTAGACAGCAACTAATACCGAGCACCGGAATTCTCCGTGATTCTCCATTGTGACGATCCCGGACTTTTTGATTTTACCGGTTCTCTTCTCCATACCCACAGTCCTTCTCCAGGATTCCCACAACTGCACCTAGCACTCTTCCTGCTCCTTTTCGTCTGGTGGGGGGGATGCCTACGCTCTGTCATCCCCCGCTGTCTTCCCCGTCTTTCACTTTCTTGTCTCTTCTCTGCTCTTTCCTTGGCCCTCCCCACTCTCGCTCCTGCAGGAGTTTGGACGGTCCGTCAGATGTCTTTTCACTCCCCGGTCCGGCTCCTCGTGCCAGTGGACGGAAGCTGGGAGGCTCCTTCCTGGTGATCGCGCCTCCCAGTAACGAAGAGGCTAGTCAAACAACACACTACTCACGCAACTCACACTGACTGGCTTTGCAGTGTTAAGAGTACTTAACGCGTATTTGTGGGAAACCACGGGAACCGCATAACAATAACACTGTGTCCACTATTTGGCTGTTGGCTTTTCATTAATCTTGGCGATTTAGAGAGTAGCATAAATAGTGGATTTCCCCGCAGTGAAGCCGTATTAATTTTTTGCCTGGAGTTCTTTGGCTCTGTAGTCAGTTAGCAGCCTAAGCGAGAGGAGTCTCTCCAAGACTTTTCTTGGGAGGAGCGCAATGGGACAGCATATTACAGCTGAACCTGGAATAGCAGAAGGATCCTTGGGGATTATCCTCACGTTACCGTGTTTCTAACTGGCCGGGAAGGAACTTTCAAGGAGGCAGGAGTAGAAGAGGTCACCGAGAAAGTCGGAAGCAAAGTTCCAAGATCTTTTCACTACCTCCCCTTCGATGAGGTTTCAGGCGGCTTACAAGGTTTGATTTTATGAATGGCATTACTCACCTCCTCACTACATCACTTCGGCCAGAAACCAAATTATTGGAATCCAACGATGCCTTCTGTGCAGAGAAAACGTGCTCCTAACCAGTTGGAGCATAAAGCTCGTTTTGTGCTATTAGTGCGGCCTGCTGTGGGTAATTTTGATGTGGGTCGTTAGGGATTTTTAAGTTGGCTCTTCTCCACATTCAGACCAGTTTGTGGTTTCCAAAGAACCCTCTTCACTTATTGAATTTATATCTGGCGTGCCGAGCTTATTTGAGGAAAGGATCCCCAAGGATCCTTTCCTGAAATAAGCAGGAAGAGTTCCCCAAGGATATCTTCCTGCCCTTCCCTACGGGCACTTTGACATCTCTTTCTGGAGAATTTAAGTTGTTTCTGGAGGGAGGTTCGTTGCAAGAAAAATTCAATATGAGAACTTTTTCAGTGCACTATAAATCTCTCTTTAGTATTCTGTATAAATTCTAGGTGAAAAATATGAACGCCGATCTTTCAGATTGAAAATTGGAAACAAATTTTTAATCTGAAACTGGTCAGTCGATGTAGTTGTGCCAAAGCCTTCTGTAATGACAAAACATATGTTAGTGTCCAGGGATGGTTGTAGTAACGTATGTGATTGACATGAGCGTCACGAAATAATCGGCACGCTTTGAAAAATGGCCACTATATAGAAGTTGCAACGAAAATATAAACCCCTCAGGCTCTGGGCGGGAAGGGGGGAATATTGGTGTAGAAAATTGTTTCCCACTTTACAGTCTCTGCTTCCTCTTTTATGTTTTTTTTGTGATGTTTATTACTTTTAGTTTTAAAACAGGCGATATTACAACGAATCTTATGGCGTCCTTAGTAAAATTTGTAATTCATCTTTAAAAATATAAAACCATGTATATGGTTTTATATTTTTAAAACCATGTATGAAACGAAAGAAATCGCAGTAAGTGTACTTGATTATTTATATAAATTATTCATATAAATGCCTATCTGCTGACAAAACGTTTAAGTTTCCAACTAATGCTTTCTTTTAGTCGTAAAGAGTGTATGCAATGCCTAATTGCTTTATTTTCCCCATATCATTATCATATCACATGCTGTGCGGTAGCAGTCGTTGCTATATACTGATTTTCAGTGTTTTCTAATTAGTTTTTGGGATTCTTTCAGGTTTCTTCATTGTTCCGAAAAGATTCTTCTTTCTCGTTGCTTGGAATTTTCCTTCCCATTAGTGAAGAAAACCAACTCTTCAAATTATAGAAATGTGATTACTGTAACTTCTAGTAAGCTAGTTGCTATTACTGGCCTGGTTTAATTTGATGTAATAGCAAAATAAATCTTCTCCCAACCGAACACTTTCTTTTTAACTGTCTTATACCAAATGGGGAATTCCGAACATGTCAAAAGAAACCGAAAAATTCTTTTTCAAAAGGTACTTTACATTGTTTAGTTTCGCAAAATATGTAAAATGAAATATCGAGATTAATAGCATCACAGCACGCAATGAAGTGCAACCTGCAACACACCATGTAATCACATGATCGTTGCTTGGATGCTCAATTAGATTTTTCGTTTCCCTGTTTAACTAGCTGGTCGTCTCTTCTTTTTTTTTTAAGTTGTATCAAAATATCTCTTAGAACATTCCAATAATGGTGTGTTGTGTGTGTCACGAGCAAGGGAATTCCCACTCGTTATTCGTGGGAATTCCCTTGATGTAGCATTTCGTGATATGCAAAGAACGAAATAATTTGAAAGGAAAATGAGAAGTATTCCTTGAAAATATTAAAACTTTCAAGGTTAAAATGCACATCTCACGGCCTGATTACTTTGGCTCTAACTGAATCCATCCCCTACAATGGATTCAGTTGTTCTCGTTTTAGGTTCAATTAATGACAGAGGTACGTATTCCTTCTGTTATTAAACGTTATTTAATCGCTTAGCGAAATTCTTATGCCTTTTATCATTGCGCAATGAAAGGCCTTTACGAATTATGAAAATGAATGCATCTTTAAATACCTTACGTATGTTTCCGCGCCTGTGGACTAGTATTAATTTATTTAATCTGTTAGATAGAAACGACAGAAATCTGTGTAAGATCATTGGAATAGAAATTTACCATTGTATATTTTAGCTGTTTTTTTTTTTTTTTTTTTTTTACTAATACAAGTTTGTTATTGTTATTTGATTTTCAGGAGCATTAGCAACTAAGGCCATATTGCTCCGGGATATGCGGTGGTCATTTCGTGACCTTTCCGCATCCTTCATATTTGGTGGTGACGGGCTCGAACCCCGGTCTAATCAAGAAGCGTGTGCTACGCACTGCTGCTCCTTCCCACCTGGCTACGGAGGCGCCTACTAATACAAGTACACTCACTGGTCAAAAAAAATTAGGAAAAATTATTCAGTATCTAGTAGGTCCACCTTTTCCCGAATTACAGCTTGTATACGTTATGGCAAAGTTCCACTCGTGTCTGAAGGAGTAACTCCAGATTTGACTGTTCTTTCATCAGATATTTGTCGCTGCCCTATATAGTTGTAGAGCAATTTACAAGATACACAGAATACAATAAACAGCACCGTATTCAGCAGTCACGGGCTTGAACCCAGGTCGTCACTCAAGGAACGTGTACTTATGCACCGGCGCGCCTGACCACTAGGCTACGGCAACCTTCAACCTAGAGAAAGCAACCTAGAGAAATACTAAACCGAAATGTCCCCTCCAACATATCCAAGACATTCTCATTTGGATACAGATCTGAAGAATTAGCATTAGTTGAGGCATACAATGCAAGAAAGCAAGCTTATACAGCATGGGCACTCCAAATGTTTGTCTAGTTCAGCCTTAAATTTATACTATCAACTTTCACAACAGATGGAACTACCAGCTGGCTAAAGGCAAACTTCCCCACATCTGTTCTACAACTGTCTTTTCTCAAGTTGAATCTATACGCCCCCCTCAGGTTCTTAATCTGAGCGAGCGGAAGAATCCCATCAGCATTGAGCCTGCTCAAACCATTCAAGACCTTGTACACCTCAATCATATCACCTCCCAGGTGCTTAGTCTCCAAACGCTGCAATTTACAGAACTTAAGATTTTCATGGTAACATAGTGGCATAGTGTTTTGTGGAAGGCGCCACCGGTGGTTTCCCACATTTGCGCCATGGTACTTTGTGAAGAATTTACAGAATCTCTGTAAAAGCCAGAAAAAGTGTGGTGTCTGGTTAGTGACAGAGTTGTGCTGTGTTCTGTTGTTCTGTCTCTGGCTGCTTAGCCGCAAGGCCCCTAAGGGAACCCCACGTTGCCCGCCACCACCACTGGGAGGTGAGCCAGGCTGCCCATTATACTCTGGCTGGCCTCCGCCAGGGTTGCCTGAGCTTCCTGACGGAGCCAAAAAAAAAAAAAAATAAATAAATAAAAAATAATAATAAATAAATAGATATAAAATAAAATAAATAAAAATAAAAAGTAATATAAATAAATAAATAAATAAAAATAATAATAAATTAATTAAAAAATTAAATAAAATAAAGTAACAGATTAAAAAAAAAAAAAAAAGGGAAGAGAGAGAGAGGAGCATAGAAAAAGAGAGGATTTGAGGGAGAATGAATTTGGGTGGGTTGACAGGGGAGAATAAATCCACCCTAATTTAGGCGAAGTATAGGAAAGAGTGTGGGTTTAAAAGTCACAGGGGACAGGTGCCCCTGTGTAATTGTCAATGGCATAGTGCCTGTAGATCCCGCACTGAGGTCAGTGCCAGCAATCCCGCACCTAGATCGGTGCCAGCAGTATATCCTACCCATTTCGGGTTTGCGATGACTTTTAAATCCCGCACTCCGAGGAGTGCCAGCATCCTGCACCTTGGATGGTGCCTGCAGTGGATCCTACCCTATTAGGGTTTGCATAATTATGTCTGCGTTTTTCCGGGGGAATGGAGAGTTATCCCACGCCGGTCCGGTTTAGTTGTTGGGCTCTGAGTTCTGCAATCTTAGCTCGCCTAAGTGCAAATGTTTCTTGTGCGTAGGTGGTTAATGCCTTATAGGTATCTTCCTCGAGTAGCAGAGTGAATTCTTGATTGCGAGGGTTTCTCTGTATTGTGGTGAGGAATTTAAGCCTAATGTTGTCGTAGCTGGGGCACTCATACATGAGGTGCCCCCAGGACTCCTCTTCGCCGCAGTGGCAACGTGGGTCATTCTCGATTCCCATGGCGGTCAGTTTTTGTTGGAAGGATCCATGGCCGGTGATGATAAAGGTCACATGGAGGCCAGGCGAAAACCAGGGTGGAGGTTCTGGGTGAGTTGAACTTATGGATGGAAGGAATCGTTTTGTGATGGCCCCTTTTGTTGTAGTGTCCCAGTCATGTTGCCATATCTCTTGTAGATGTTTGGTTATCCGTTGTCTTTCCTGCCTGGTGCCGTTTGTGGTGTCAAGTTGAAAATTTAGCAGTTGGGTTGGAACTCCCTTCCTTAAGTGATAAAAAAGCCCTCTTTTAACCACTTCTAAGTATAGTGGCTGACATCCAGTTAATACCTGCAGAGCAGGGGTGCTGACGGTGCGGCATGCCCTGCAAATTGAAAGGAGCATGAACCTCTGGATTGAATCCAGCTTACGTTTATTTCTTGCTAGGATGGCTTTTCGGTACCAGATGGAGGCACCATAACACACAATTGGCACGTATGCCGCTTGGTATATCAGAGTAAGAGCTTTGTGCTTCAGCCCCCAGTCTGCCCTGCTGACCCGCCTTATCATAGCACTGTACCTTTGAATTTTGTTGGCTAGATACTTTAGGTGGTGGTGGAAGGTAAGCCCCGAGTCTAAGAAGATACCTAGGAGCTTGACTTCAGCGTGCAGTCGTATGGGCATAAAGTTTAATTTTATTGTAGGTGGTCTTGTGATTTGTAGTCTGCCTTTAAGGAGTATGGACTTTGTTTTCTCTCCTGAAATGGTAAGGTTGTGCAGGGCTGCCCAGTTCTGAAGTTTTACCAGTGCTCCATTTGCCATTTTCTCTAAGTTCGTCCTGGTGTTAGCACATACCAAAAGGACAAGATCATCAGCGAAGGCCAAGGGCTCAACACCTCCCAGGTCCATGCCCAGGAACTCATCCAGGACAATAGACCAGAGGAAAGGGCCAAGCACAGAGCCCTGCGGACAGCCTCGATCGATGTACCTAGTCACTGTCTGGAATCTGTTGGTAACTTGGACTTTTCTACCAGTTAAATATGACCTTAAACTGTTAAACTGTTGGATAGCCTCTATCCATAGTTGATTCTCATTTGGTATTGGCTTTTGGCTTTCAGGTATACCATACAGTTTCCATCCCTGATTGAGTGTTGATGAGGAGCTTTCACTGCTTTCCAGTTTGCACAGACTGGGAGCTGGTCTTTTGCTGGGCAGTCACTGTACTTGTGCCCTTTCTGGGCAACACTAACCCTTTCTTCCATTCACCAATCTTGTTACTCTTCTCTGTACTCGCTCTAGCAACTCTACATCCTTCCTCAAATGCCTCTACGCAGTACTCAAGGTGTGGCCTGACCATTGCTTTAAAGGGCAATTATTCTTATTCCTGCTGATGGAAAAATTCCTATATATCATTGACAAGACTCCATGACCTGCTCTGGCAGCCCGTCTGCACTGCTCAGAGAGCTTCATATCTGACTTCACAATTACCCCCAGGTCTTTTTCATTTTCCACTACCCTGAATGTTAATACATTTTCCTTGAGTTACTGCTACCGATATGCAGAAATTTGCATTTGTCAATGTTAAACCTCAATTGCCACTTCTCAGCCCATCTGCCTAAGTTTTCTAGATACTGTTGCAGTAGTACACTGCCATTACTGTCATTAACAACAGTGCCAACCTTTGCATCATCTGCAAACTTGGACATTAAGCCTGACAATTCTTCATCGAGATCATTAATAAATACACAAAACAACAATGGGCCTAGCATCGAACCCTGTGGGACTCCACTAATAACATTAGTCCACGTTGGATGGTTGGTTGGTTTTTGTTTTTTTTAGGAGCATTAGCAACTAAGGCCCTATTGCTCCGGGGATATGCGGTGGTCATTCCCTGACCTTTCCGCATCCTCCGTATTTGGTGGTGACAGGCTCGAACCGCGGTCTAATCAAGAAGCGTGTGCTACGCACTGCTGCTCCTGCCCACCTGGCTATGGAGGTGCCTCATTAGTCCACGTAGAGTAGTGTCCATTTGTTACCACTCTCTGCCGTCTCCCACTCAATCATCCCTTTATCCATTGTAAAAACTTGCCCTTAATGCCATACCGCTCCAATTTGTACAGCAGTCTTCCATGTGCAACAGTATCAAAAGCGTTCCCTAAAAGTTGAGATGGCTACTTTCGACACACCAGTGATTTCATTTTTCTCATTTTCCTTCCTGCTAAACATGTCATTACTGACAATAATACGTTTCTAAAAATCGGGAAGGCCACATGTCTTCTTCATGGCCGGATCGATTAAGAATCCCCAAGGGAATAGTAAAGTGTTTATCTCGTACCAAGTAACTTTTGTTTTGTATATATTTGCATACTGTACGTTTAATTATCTGTTGACGCCCATTGAAAAAGGCTTTTAATTTTTTGGCCAGTGAGTATTATTAGCCAAAGGTGCGACCGTAGCCGAGTGGTCATGCTGCGTTTTTGACGTACTACAGAATACGGTAATATTCTTGTAAACTCTTCTGACCGTATATGGAGACATTTAGGAGTGTAAATAGGAAACTTTAATTAGTTTTCATAGTAAATAAAATTCTGTAAATGTGAGTATATTAGAATGATGCACTCTCTCTCTCTCTCTACCTTGGGTGACATTTCTTTTTAGAAGTCATCCAAGAGAGCGAGCGAGAAATGAATATTTTCTCGACAGCTGGGAGTTACAGGGGCGAAATCATTGAACCATACATCAGACTTATTTGGGTGCAGTAGTCCCTCAGTTTAATGAATGAATCCTATTGAGCATGCACGTAAACGCTTTGGAAGACAAATCAAATGGTCTTATCCCAGATTCTTAAATGAGCTATGAACTGCTATTCCTGAAGGGTGGACTGAAAGACCACCAGAGCTCTTGAATTCTCATTAAGTGCGTTAGCGTTCTTTGCTAAAATCTCCTGTGCTTGGATACTGACGAACATGCGTGTTTTTGTATTTCAGAAACGACGTGCTCTTCCGATAAGATCCCAAAAGATATTTTTGCGTCATAATTTAATTCCCTACCAAATATCATTTGCTTGTATAAACTATTTTGCAAACTGTTCCACTATTATCATTTATACCTTAACTTTTGCCCACTAGTATGTATTTATAATTTCGACTCTGACGTTGTTTCTATCTTTGCAATTTTGCAATAATTCTACCAGACACATTTTTCAGTCCATAACTCATGCTGTAATTTAGGAATAAATGTCCAAGATTTTCTAGCTTATCAAAAGTTCAACTCAATTTAAATAATTAACAAATGTAATTACAAATTTAAAATGCATTAAAGTATAAACCTATATTAACATCGGCTCACATACTTGAAACGACTTTATTGAAAACCGTACAAGGTGTTAGCAGCATTCTTGATAATGTGATGAATCAGTGAGAGAGTGCCTTCATGCAGTGCGATCAGCGGGAGGTATATAGTAACATATATGTAAATGAGGAACTTGGTACGTGACAGCTAAGCGCTGCTTACATTCTGTGCCCCCGTGTTCAGCAACCGACGTAATATTACACATAGACAAGATCTTGCAAGATATTTGTTCGCGGTCGGATAATTACTGGAACATTCCGACCACTCTGGCTGGATACATCGCTGCTGAATACACCATCCTCAACAAATTCGCGTGCGTTTCTAACCGAACTGTTAAAATTGGCAATTAATTTGCCCTTCTTATATTGTTATTTTAGAAAAAAAAAAATTCGAGCTTGAACTAATTATCTGTGAAAATTTGGACTTTTTTCTGCAATTTCTATTCATACAAATTTGTATTTTCGCCATTCTTGTGTGCTGTACAAGGTATGTCACAAAAACTCCTGGAATGATTTTTTTTTTAAATGGGGTAAGCTATTTATGCAATTTCTTTAAAGTTTATGTAGACACAATTACTACTCCTTGCAAATTCTTGCACGTTCGTTTCTATCATAGCGCGGTTTTTCCCTTCGTCTTCCGGCCAGTTTGCTTTGACCAGTGGCAGTTTGGTTTTCCCCCAAAGACCTCTATTGTTAAATTTTGTTTAAAACATTGCAAAAGTGCCATGGAGACCCCGTAACTTGTTTCAAGAAGCTTATGGTGATTTATTGTATTTTTGAGTGGTATGACCGTTTTTTGAGAGAGAAAGGGAGCTGGGAATGTTGAAGATGATCCCATAGGCCACCCTTCTACCGCACGTTCAGATATGAACGTCAAAAGGGTCTAGAAATTTTTACAATGATCAAGTAGTGTATAAGTTAAGCATGAGTGAAAACATTGTTGCAGAATTTTAAATGGACTTGAATATATGGAATGTCCTCATATAGAGTGTATGAACAATATTCCCGAAATGATCAAGGCTGGCAGGTCCAAGAAAGTAAAATTACAGAAATACATCCGAATTTATACAAAATTTACAATCTTAATGACCTTGAACGATGAGTAATTTGTTATGTATGGCCAGTACGCTGTCCTATTTTTCATAACTGGTGTTATTGCGGATTTTTTAAGCCGTTTTCTTGTAAATAAGGCATGCTTCATCCCTCACACAGACTGATTATTAGGTTGTGTTGGTGGCTTTACAATTGGCAAATTTGGGCTGCCTTTACAAAGAATGCCCAATTCTTTGTAAAGGTGGCCGGCCTCTGCATAGTGGCCACACACCGGTTTTTGCTTCGAGCATCCTAAACGATTAACTTTTTAGGACTGGTATAAAATCCCTTATCGTATGGGAGGGCGAGCCTAAAAAGGCTTTGAGTAATTAGTTGTCTTCTAATTCTGGGAGATACTTTTAGGATCCAGTTTAGGATTGCGTGCCCTGTTTTTAGTGAAGTATTGGATCTTAATTTTATTGTACTCATGCTCTTTCTTCATGATCTCATATAGATTACTGTTATCTATTTCATCACTTAAGTCATTCTTCTAAATGGAGCTTTCTACATCAAATACTATCAAGCTGTGCCCCGGAGCTTGGGATTTCAAAGACAAGACTAGAATCCACTTTTGTCCCGCAGGATTTTATCTTTTCTAAGTCAGATTTCGTGGCTGTTTCAAGAATGATTCCTTTGTTCCTGATCTTGTGAATACCTTTTGATCTTGATATTTGTTTTTCACTCCATCGCAGTCAGCAATATCGCAGCCCTCTCCAGCTTTAATGATGAGCGTGTCATTTTAGGAGTAGTTATTTTGGGCGTTTTTGCCGAAGCTGCATGTGATAATTGTTGGGGGGTCTCTTCAGATGGATCCACAGATATGGCAGTTTGGACGCCCGTAGGTGTAAAAGCAGGACTATTGGCAACTACAAGTCAGTGTGATGTTACTCAATTGGAGTTGTTCCTTGGTGACTTTGATTTTCTATTATCAACTTGTATAACATCTTCTCCTGGGAGCCCTAGCAATGTGTTATAAGGAGCTAGGAAGCCTTATAACATAATCTTGGAACTGTTTAAGAAACACTCAACTTTTCCCCTCGATATAGGAATAGTCTTGAAATTGGGTATATCGTTGCTCGGAGAAGTGGGAAGTTTCTTATCTCAGCATAATTGTGGGGGGGGGGGCTGTTGGTTTTAGGTTTTTCAAGTAACTTAATCCTGACAGCTACTCTCTTCCTACTTGAGGGTTCAACCTCCCCGGACCAACATCAGTCATTTTTGTCTTCGCCAGGTGAATCCCCAATAGTCTGGACTTCTTTTTCATTCAGCGTAGGGGTTCGTTGTCTGGTCGTTCTTGTTCTCTTCCTGGTCATTGAAACTGAAGGGGGGGGAATCCCCTTCAGAATTTTCACCCTCTGAGGACTGGCACTCTCGTCACATGAGCGTAGTGCAATTTTCTGGGATGAAGGTTGCCTTCTGCCATTTGTCTAGGAATGAAGGTATTATAGTTGTAATAAGCAAAAAGTAGTAAATTAAATTCTGCTGTGTGTGGGGGATCAACAGACAGTATTAGTTGATCGAATAAAAAACACGAGGGGGAGTATCAGTATTTATCAGTAAATTCTAGGCGATTAGCAGTAACCCTCTTCAAGAATAATGCAGATGTCATACAGTAGCAATGGGTGGAAGTACATAACACGTATACACTGCCAAAGATTCTAAATTGTGATGGTTGTAAACTCGCAGTCTAGCATAAAATTGGAGTAGACGAGCGTGTTCAGAGTTGAAAAATACACGGGTGAGGCCACCCTGTTCCAGTCGAATGCTGTTTAGCTACGATCGCGGCAAGCCTGTAACAACTTTGGCCGCCTCCCTTATGCTATACATCTGGCAGCCATTAGAGCCAGACCCATACATAAAAAGCATAGGCTTTTTATGTATGGGTCTGCCCCCCCTTTTATGTATGGGGGGGTTTGTCGTTTGTGATCGTATAAAAACGATCACAAACGACAAATCTCCCCCCTCTCAAAAAGTCGAAACCAGCTTACACACTTATAGAGATTCACTTGCTGTATCCGCTGGTATACAACGATCTAGTAGTCTTGATATAATCGAAAATGCAGGAACTGAAATACACCGTGGAAACACGATAGAAAGCCGAAATGGCAACCAACCAAATTCGATAGTTATTGAACGATGTGAGGGGTAGACTGTTTTTGAGTTGTGTTAGTAGTAACGATTACTAATGATGGAAGGAAGCGAATATATCGCCATAGCAAAATGGTCAGGCGTGTCGGTACACGCGTTTGAGTACACGGTTACCTATGTGACTACTAAACACGGTGACGTTCTTATATTCTGTATTTCTATAGTGTGAACACCTCTGACCTTATGGTTAGAGAATAAACCTACCCTCTTGGAGAATAAACAAAAATGTATATATACTTGTGATTGACTCAATCACAAGTTGCCCATTTTTAAACAGTAAAGAATTAGACAGTTCGAGGGAAACTGGCATAAGAACTAAACAGATTTAGAACGCAGCATTGAATACAGAAGACTGGAAAAGTGTTGCCGCAGTCGACTGAAGGAACAACTGCATTCAAACTGGAGAGACTAGAGTGAAACGCATTAAGTGACTGGAAAGAGGAGAGTTCGTGTGCATAACATTAACCAATATTGGTTAGAGAAATGGGTATAAACGAAATGAAATAATAATATAACTTTTTAAATACAGTTTACTGAAATTACTTTCATACGCTAAAATCGTTTTGTGGGTTAATTTGAATTCTCCTCACTTCTGAAACATTAATATACTTATTTTATTTTAAATAACTTGCTTATTTTAAAGGCCATTTATTTAAAATGCGACCGTAATTCATATTTCAAGAAATTGCCTTCAGTATTCGACCGTTCTGGAGATCATGTTGAAAGAATTATTGCATAACCAGAAATTTCAAGTGGAACTGAAACTTTCTGGTTATACTTTAAGTTAAGATGCACACTATAAAATATTATCTTCTTGCAACCTTTATGTATTTGATCAAGTATAATTACTTGCTTTTCTCGACAAGTTTGTTTCCAAATGACAGATATTAGGACAGAAAAATATAGAAGCAAGTCATGGGTTAAGCACAGACAGCTCCCATGTACAATTTGTTAATACTACAGCTAAATGTAGTATATGCGCAGAACAACGGTAGATGAAGAAAATTTAGTTCTGTTCTCATAAAATATTCGCTGCACCGGAACAGCTTTCAAAAGAACCCTAAAGTCCGAAACCCTGGAATTCCGAAGTTCATTTTAAAGATCGAGACCATGAAATATTTGACTTTGAATAGACGTAAATTGTGTTGTAATTTCTCAGAATTTCGTAATATGTGGAGAATATATGCAATTCAGGATCTACCTCTACACCCGCTTAAGGTAACCTGCTGGTAACCCTGTAGTGAAGCTCCGCAACAAATTTAATAATTAATGAATATATATCAATTGTATTGCGAGTAATATGGGCAACATCATGTACTGAGCTTCGTGAATCCATCCGTTGACAACGTAATCTGACTTGTAAATGTATGAGATTTGACATTGAGAATATATTAAGTACCATCTAATTATGGGAGCTTATTCCAATGGAAAGTCATTTCCATCAGGTATAAACTTTGTTTCCAATCAGAAATTGTCGGTAGTTTAAATTGGTGTGGAAAGGAGAGTTATTAATGATCCGAAGTAATATCGTTTTCATTTGATAAGAGCCAATTTGTAAAGAATATCAAAAAAATTGTTTAATTTTATTGTTTTTACAGTTCATCTTAGAATTATTGCGGCAGATTTATTTTTTGTACATTCACGGGTCAAAAAATTAGAAACCTTTATTCAATATCGCTACCTGAATTACATCCTGTATACGCCCTAGTATGGCTTACACTAGGTGTGTGAGGGAGTCTAGCTCCAGATTTGATCATTCTTTCATCAGGATATTTATCAACCGTATTGTAGCCTAGTCTGTAGAGAACTACGCAGCCGAAATATTCCTTACAGCACATATCCCAGATTCTTAATTGGATATAGATCTGAATAATTAGGTGGCCAGGGTTAAAAATCGTGGGAGTGATAATCGAATCATTGAGATACAATTTTTGCACGGTGAATGGATGCGTTGTCTTCTTGAAACAGTCCCTCGCAATTCGGGTAAAAATGAAGCATTGCAGGTGAAGTTGGTCCGATACGATATTCATTGGAGGCAACACGGCCTTCTAATGGTATGAGTGTATCTTTCAATTCGCTCATTGTAAACTTTTTATGATTGTGATTTAGGCACACCAGTGCTTTCGTTTGTTTTCTCAATTGTAGCTCCTGCTAAACGTGCTCCAACAATAACACCTTTCTGAAAATTGGGAAGATTACCTGTCTCCCCCTTGACCGAATCGACAAGAATCTCAGGAAAGTGGACAGTATTTATCTGACACAAAGAAGTGTGTGACCGTACCACGTGACAATCTTTTGTATTTATTTTTTTCATGACATTTAAATTAAAATAACATTTTCTCTCTGTTCTTTGTTTTCCTTCTCCTCCGTTTTTTTACTCTTATTTTAACGGAAGCAAACAAATGCAAAGAAAACTTGGAATTTCAATTTGGATCAATTAACTCTTCGAAACGAATAAAAATCACTTGAATTTTTCTCACCAAGGATTCAACTATCTTGAAACATCAGTAAAATGAACAGATTAGTTCATCAGAATCATTGAAGGAAGGAGTATTTACCGTTTAAGGATCTCACCTTTCACCTTCTCCACTTTTCGTCTTCAGTACTCTTATAGAATTTTGTAATTTAATTCTCTAATTAAATGCATATTTGCGCATGTACGCGATAAGAAAACGTGACCTCTAGCCTATGTGTATTCAGGTGTTAATAGATATTCATTTACATTTTTCGCATCTTAACGAAAAAAATTAAGATCCTGGTGACAATGACTAATTTTCCTAATTAAACAGCAGAAGCATTATCTTATTACTTCTCTGTCTACTGGTGACATCTGCTGCTCTGACTTTCCTCCGAGACTCAAATATTTGACAAATCTGTAGAGAGAGACAGGAACTAATTATCGAGTTAAATTCAGATAGGAAATTATATATTTTTTAAAATAAGAGAAACGTTGTTGTTTTCGGAAGTAGCTAACCCTTGAATGAAAGAATTGCCATTAAGTAGCTCGCATAAGAAATAAACTCTTTCGGATAAAGAATTGGCATAATAGAAGTCTCTCTTCAATTTCGCTTGATGTGTTAACTAAGAACACAATTTTCCACTCTATAAGAATGTCAGAACAGAACAAAAAGAAACCAGTAATTTACGTAATAAACGAAACTTAAATGCTATTCAAAAAAACGATTTCGCTTGAAAATTGCACCTTAAAAATGCTACGTGTCTGTCACGTACCATTTGTGATAAACAAGAACGAAAAACAGAACTATCCAGTAGGTTAGGTTATTTGAATACAGAAGCACTTTTTTATTTTTAAATTGGTTTATTTTTACCTTCCAATTGCTATAACATAAATAACGCGATACCTTGCTGAGTTGCAGCCTCATAAACCATTGAGTAAGCTGAATGTGAATTGCATTCTTCCTCATGCTGAGACTACACACGTGAGGAGGCATAAATTCAATTTGAGGACGAATTAGTTGCAGGATAGATGTGTGGAAGTTCGCCTTCAGCCAGCGAGAGGTTGATTGTTACAATAGGCTTCCATCTATTGTGGAAATGGAAGGTTTGAATAAATTCAAGGAAGAACTAGACAAATTCTTGGAGGGTAAGGATGATGATGACGATCCTCGGATAGCTGAATGCAGCAAACTGAATGAGTATTTTGCATCTACATTCACACATGAGGAATTCTTTAGGGAGAGTGAAGGACAGAAGCTTATTAAACTATAACCGAGAGCTTAATGATTTTGTAATAACTGATAGCAAAGTGGAGGAGAAATTGTTGAAGTTAAACAGAGGAAAGGTACCTGGGGTGAATGGGATCTATCCAGTTATATCAAAGGAGGCGGAAAAGGAAGTAAGCAAATCGTTAGCCCTAATTATGAAACCATCCTTGGACTCAGAAGTCTCCACTGACTGTAGATGTGCAAATGTATCCCCAATTCACAAAGGGGGTCAAAAGGTGACATGAGTAAGTATAGACCTGTTAGTTTAAATTCTGTTCCTGGGGAAAATAATAATGTAGTCACTAGTTAAAGAGGCATTGCAGGATCATCTAGACAAGACTGCAGTAATAATTCAGACACAGCATGGGTTTCCTAAGGGAAAGTCTTGTCTGACAGATTTGATTGGATACTATGATGTGGTCACAAAGGAACTCGATGAAAAAAAATAATTCTGATTTCATATCCTTGGATTTCAGGAAAGCTTTTGATACTGTTGCGCATGGAAGACTATTGTATAAATTGGAGCAGTATGGTATTAATGGCAAGTTGGTAAAATGGATAAAAAGGTGGTTCAGTGGGAGACGACAGAGTGGTAATCAATGGACACTGCTCTTCGTCGACTAATGTTATTAGTGGAGTCCCCCGGGGTTCGGTGTTGGGCCTGCTGTTGGTTTATATATTTATAAATGATATTGATGATGGTATATCAGGCTTAATGTCCAAGTATGCAAATGATAAAAAGTTTAGCAGGGTTGTTAATGACAGTAATGAGAGTTTGTTACTGCAACAGTATCTAGAAAAGTTGGGCAGATGGGCTGAGAAGTGGCAACTGAAGTTTAACATTGATAAATGCAAAGTACTGCATACGGGTAGAAGTAACCCTAGAGAAACATACCAACTGTGAGGTACTACACTTCGTATGGTAGAAAATGAAAAAGACCTGGAAGTAATTGTGCAGTGCGATATGAAGCTTTCTGAGTAATGCAGACAAGGCTGCCAGAGCAGGTCATGGGGTGTTGTCAATGATGCACAGGAATTTTGATAGTAGGGAAAAGGTGATTACCCCTTTGTATAAGGCATTAGTCAAGCCACGAGTTGAGTAGTACGTACAGGTCTGGAGGCCTCATTTTAGGAAGGATGTAGTTGCTTGAGAGTGTACAGAGAAAGGCAACAAGAAAGGTACCAAGAAAGGCTTAAGTTGTGCAAATTTCAGTGGCTGGAGACTAGGCACCTGCGAGGTGATCTGATTGAGGTGTATAAGGCTTTGAATGGGTTGAGGACGCTGAATTCTGATGAGATTCTTCTGCTGGCTCATATTACGAACCTGAGGGGGCATAAATTCAAATTGAGTTAAGGCAGTTGTAGAGTAGATGTGCGAAAATTTGCCGTTAGCCAGCGGGTAGGTGATTGCTGGAACAAACTTCCATCTGTCACAATATTTCAAGTGAGAAAATTGTCTCTTGGAAATTGATAGCTTAAATAAATTCAAACAGGAACTGGACAAACTTTTAGAGGGAATGGATGTGTTTAAATTTTTTTTTTTTTTTTGGCTGATGTTACATAAGCTCATACTTTATTGCATAACATGCCTCTACTACTATCTGTTGTTGCGGAAGTGGATAGTTTGAATACATCCAAGGAGAATTCTTGGAGAGTAAGGTGGGTGAAGTGTGTGTGTTTTTGCCTGATGCTATATAAGCTTGCTTTCTTGCATTATTTGCCACTACTCTTACTATAAACTAAACGCTTTTATTTATTTATTTACCCCAAACTATGCGTGTCCTCCCGACTAGTACAGTGCTTATAATCATTCTCCCCGTACTGAGATAAAAAAAGGCATAGGTTTGAATTTCATCTAGATGGAAAGAACTTTCATGGGCTTTTTTGACATTGTGACTGAGATGGTCGGTTTCAGGCGATGGTTGCATCCTCCCCCCATTCTGGAAACTCGGATATTTCATCCCGTCAAATGAATATATACAACTCACGCAAATTAGACACCGTACAAGTGTGCTTAATTTATATTTCATTTATATTTAATGTAATGTGTCCCGTACATACTCAGTTACTTAATTGTTGGGTGTCCTCTGCTTTGGATAATACCATGTATGACCAAAGTAACCGATATACACAGGTAGTTGCTCAGTGTTTAATTCAAAATCTTAACATAGTAAAGCTACCATTTAATTAGGGGGGTTGAGGTGTGAGGTCTGAATTGCCCAATCCAACTTTTCAACGTCATTGTTCAAACCGACGTTTACTGTATGATGTGGATGTCCGTTGGTACTCCCACAGTTGAAGAACAGTGCAGAATGTTCAAATACGTCACGGACTTCGTGGGGTTAGGCACTACTACCAACGGACCAAATTGGAACCTGCCGAAACAATCCCATACTTGGACTGTCTGCCAATTTATACTCCGATAGGCAACACTTTCTCTCGGCAATTTCCAACTCAAGCACCGGAGCAAAAATGATATTACGAGATTCCTCATTACATAACACCTTCTGCCACTCGACTCCATGAATGTATGGAAATGGTACATTCCAAACGCAGTTTCTAATCGTTGGTTGTGATATTGGACTTATGCGTGGATGCCCCATCATTGAACCAGAGGCTATGCATTTTCCTAATATACGAATTCCCTCGTATGTGGGGCTCTTGGATTTTTTCCTAGATGTTTTTTACAGAGCTGGTTCAGACGTAGTCTCGTTTGTAGTAGTACCCTAAGTCCATGATGTACTTTATGGTTCATCGAACTCATTCAGTGAGTTTGAGGTCGACCTATTTTTTATTTTAATGTGATGTATCTCCTACGGTCTTTCCTCTTTGAATAATGTCAGCCACAGTTGCATAACTAATCTATAGACGGAGTGTAGAAATCTTTACGGACTTTTGGTCACCCGACTGAGTACAGTTGGGTGACAAAGTCCGTATTTTCATTACTATTTTGATGACCTGAGAGTACTTATATGATAATTGTGAAAATTAACAAAAACTGCCCACCTATTACGACAATGAAACTAGAAACGCTTTCGAAATCAGTAGCCACTTTATATCGTGGTGTGGGGAATTAGATCAGGGCGTAACATAATCGAGAAGGGCACTAACCTTACTTTTTTATTGACAGCTGTGTGTCTTGGCACTATTCTAAAGTCAAAGTATGTTACGTAAATTTTTTATAAAATTGTCCAAATATGCTGTATTTCTTCAGCTGAGCACAATACATTTTCCATCGAAAACATGCATCCATTGTGCGCAGTTAGTGTCGACAAAACCTTGTCTCCAAAGCAGTCATACGATTCGCGCTTTCATTCATTAAGACATTAATACATTACTCATAAAAGCTATCTGTCAGCTAATTCTTTGACATGTAGCAATAATTCAAAAGTAGCCAAAGTTCAAAGATAAAGCTTATGTATTGTAAGCATAAATATACAGGTTTGGCAGTATTGAGGCTTAGTGGCCAGCTTCATGGCTTTTATAGCCACTGGCACCAAACAGTTTCTGGCATCCTGCACTAACTGGCCAGAAAATTAGAAACCTTTTACAATTGGTGTCAACAAGTAATCAAATGTACGGTATGCAAATGTAAGTTGTTATATGGTATGATCACAAGTTCCTTGGTATCAGATAAATATTGTACATTTTCCTGGAGCTTAGTCTATTCGGGCATGGGGACAACACGTGATCTTTCTGATTTTCAGAAAATTGTTATTGTTGGAGCACGTTTAGCAGGAGCCAAAATTGAGAAAACAAAGTAAAGTAAAGCAAACATCTGAAAAACATACAATGAGTGGAAAACGAAAGGAAGCAATGCGGCAAAAAAAAGTCGCTAATCCAAGAACGAGACTGCAGAAATTTAAAGCGAATTGTGCGTCAGCGTAAAACGTCAGCATCAAATGACTGAAAAATTCAGTTTAAGCAAAGAAAGATCCCTTTCCAACCGAACTACTAAAGTACTACTACTACAGGCAATAGCAAATTATGCAAGAAAGCAAGCTTATATAGCATAAGCCAAAAAAATAAATAATAAATATAAAACAACACACACTACACACTTCTCCCATCCATACCCTCCAAGAATTTGTCTATTCTTCCTTGAATTTATTCAAACCATGCACTTCCACAACAACAGATGGAAGCATGTTCCAACAATCAACGACCCGATGGCTGAAGGCAAACTTCCGCACGTCTATCCTGCAACATCCTTTCTCATGCCCCTCGTGTGTAGTCACAGCAAGAGGAAGAATTCCATTCACATTCAGCCCAATCATTCAAGACCTTTAAGGTGTTTACCTTAATCAGATTATCCCGCAAGTGTTTAGTCTCCAGAAGCTGCAATTTGCAAAACTGAAGCCTTTCTTGATAAGAACACTGTGGGGGTTGTTCTAGCCAATTGTGGGGCTGGGGGTATTATTGTTTTTCTTGGTTGCCCTAATTTTCTTTATATTTTAATTATTGTAATTTATCCCCTTTTTTATATGTATATTATATGTATTGTAATTTATCCCCTTTTTTATATGTATATTATCTATATCCCCGTAGTCCAATCCTCCCACTTAGCATCTGACTTGTTTGTTCTCAGAAGATTACCAGACCCAAAGGGGACCCCAATTATTTTAGGTATTTTTCCACCGGATTGGCTGAGTTTCGGAATGACAGACTCCAACACGTGAATGTAAAATAAAACAATGTTTATTAACATATCATACAGAAACTAGCAATAGTATTTAGTCAAACTATATTTGGCTGGTGACTTGTTATTTCATTAACCTTTATATGTGTAAATATCTTGTTCAAACTCAATTGTTTCATCATCAGATATCCTATTCTAATACACATTATTATTCATTATGACATGGTGTCTCTTCATGTTCTTTACAGGGACTTCAATAGGTCGTGTCATACACTTTACATAGATTCTTCCCACTCTTCTTCTGAACAGTCTGTATAATAAACCAACAACTACCAGCCAATGAACTGGCTCACAAAAACCTTCAGAATTCGTGTCTCAATTTGTAAGAAAATTGCATTTATTCAATCAGACTCCCTTTCTGCAATCAGGTCAACAGGAAATATTAATCAATTCAATTTAACATTACCCTTCAGAACAGTTAATCCTCTATACCTTTATATATCACTTATTAATTAGCCCCTACTTAAATCAGAAACTCTCTCCACAAATCAACTCATAATAAATTGAAATTTCAACCTTCAGTTTCATACATATTATAAAAACCTTTCCCAACATTAAACAATTCTCAGTTATCTATTATACCCTCTCCTTCCAGCAAGCATTTATATGAGGGGCTTCACTTCAAATTATAGGCTACGTTCGTCTTAAATACATTACACTTTTATACATATATTCATTACTTAAATTTCCCTCCTTAACTATATATACATATTTCTCCTAAAGTCCTCTCTTTAATAAATTAAGTACACCTATTTCTAGCACTTACGTGTTTGGCCTGGAACTTTCCTCCCTGCTCGGCTTCCTTTCATATCGGTCATTCAGGTACTGGAATGCGGGGGCGCTCATTTGGGGATCTCGGTGATCATGGTGTTTCCCTACCGGGTACTGCACGGCTGGAATCAATCAGTGTCGCATACTCCTTACCGGTCAGCATTTCTTCTTCCGTGGATAGAGGGGTTTTCGAGTAGGTCAATGGTTCGACCACTCATTCGACTGGCTTTGCCTATATAATTCTCAGGGTGTGATTCTTCCTTCTTCCTCACTACGGCTTCCATGTTTACAGGTGAACATTCCTACTGGCTGTCGGGATATGCAGAATTTCTATCACTGCTTCCATCTACCTCAGGTCTGCAGCTATCACCCAAATTAAACTACTGCTCTGCTTTGTATCGTTCTCCAACTCCTTCAAATCATCCTCCAGACCGCTCCGAGAACTTCTTCCTACTCCTCCGAAAACTTCTTCCGAATCTCACGAAAACTTTTCCAGAATGCCACGAAAACCTTTTCAGAATCTCCCTCTATTTTCTTCCTGGCCAATAGGAGATCTGCACATCCTTTTTCTTGTGTTCTCATTTGTCTCCTCTCCTCTTCCGTGGGCGGGTCTTCTTTACTCTTTGTGTCCCAACTTCCGTGGGCCTCGAACATACGAGAACAATCCAGAAAGAGAGGCGGATGTTCCAGGCAACTGAGAAGCGTCATAGCTCCTCCCGTGACCTCACGCGCGCACACCTGGTGACGTCGCCCACCTCTAATAGCGTTTCACCGTGAAATTTTTAAGAGGGCCAGCTTAAGCACTCTTGGCCCTTACTATGGTGCATCTGCTTCTGTCTTAATGGGGATTTGTCATGGTATATTACTTTCACTGACTCGTCAAAGAACTTCCATACAAACAAGCTACAACTAAACAGGGAGTGACTGGAAGGTATTTTTGAATTCCAGTGCTTCTTAACCCATGTTGTTTTTACCAGAAAATCACTATTCGTATTACAGTTAAATTCTCATAATATTTAACAAATTTTATTAATTAATGTAAGGACGGGTCCTTACAACACCCTTTTGTTCCCCTCACCAATATCTGGTTACTTTTCTCTGCACCCGTTTCAACAGATCTACATCCTTATTAAAAGTGAGGCCTCCACACCTGTAAATAATACTCAAGATGCAGCCTAACCATGGCCTTGTACAAGGGGATAATTATCTCCTTATCCCTGCTAGTAAAGTTTCTGTATATCCTGTTTCTCTATCCCATGAGCTGTTCTCGTCGCATGTACAGAAAATATATCTGACTGCACAATTACCACGAGGTAATTTTAATTTTCCACTACCATAATTGTAGTACTACATCATCATCATCAGCCATTTTCAATCCACTGCAGGATGAAGGCCTCTCCAGCCACTTTCCAGTTCCTTCTGTTTTGAGCACTGGCCATCCATTTACTACCCACAAACTCATGAATTTCATCTATCCATCTCCGCCTTTGTCTTCCAGGTTTTCTTCTAGCTCCTCTTGGATACCATTCTGTTATTTTCTTAGTCCATCTGTCATCATGTCTTCGAGCTATGTGTCCTGCCCAGGCCCATTTTAGTTCTTTAGTTTTGATAAGAATGTCCTTTACTTGAGTTTGTTGCCTAATCCATGTGTTTCTCTTCTTATCTAACAGTCTGATTCCCAATATAATTCAATCCATTCTTCGCTGTGTAGCTCTCAGCTTCTCTTCTATTCTTTTGGTGAGTGCCCAAGTTTCACTTCCATAAGTCATGGTGGGGAGTATACATTGGTTCATTATTTTACGTTTCAGACAAACTGAGATATTGCTCTTCAGTATGTGACTATATTTCCTGAATGCTATCCATCCAAAATTTATTCTTCTCTTGACTTCCAGCCATTTATCATTATTACAACTAATAACTTGTCCCAGATAAGTATATGACTCCACCTTTTCAATTACTGCTCCTTCAATCTTTATTTCCCTTTCTGTGGCATACTTGTTCATCATTACTTTTGTTTTAGCCATATTCATCTTTAGTCCAAAATCCTTACTAGCTGTGCATAACTGATTAAGATTTTCCTCTAATTCGTTGGGATCGTGGCTAATGACCACAATGTCATCTGCAAATCGTAAATGGTTTAGGTACTCTCCGTTCACATTGACTCCTTTCTGCGACCAGTCTAATCTTCTGAAAGCTTCCTCAAGGGCAGCAGTAAACAGCTTCGGAGATATTGTGTCTCCTTGTCGAACTCCTTTCTCAATTTTAAATTTCCTACTGTCTTTATCTAGTCTAATAAAGGAGGTAGCACTCTCATATATTTTCTTCAAAATCATAATATATGGGGTATCAAAGCCTTGTCTTTCCAGTGCCCGAAACATTGCCTTATGCTGTATGGAGTCAAATGCCTTTTCATAATCCACAAATGCCAGGCATAATGGTGTTTTATATTCATTTGCTTTCTCCATTAGCTATGATATTACATGAAGGTGATCCATAGTTGAGAATCCTGTCCTAAAGCCAGCTTGCTCTTTCGGTTGATTCTCATCAAGTATTCTGTCTAATCTGTTAGTAATGACCCTTGTGAACAACTTGTAGATGTGGGATAGCAAGCTAATTGGTCTATAATTTCCAATTTCTGATTTATCTCCTTTCTTATGCAGCAAAACTATGATTGCATTATTCCACTGCTTAGGTGTCACCCCTTTTCTAATGCACTTTGTGAAGAGCCTTGCCAGTTTTTGTGTTATGTCTCTTCCTCCCAATTTTAACAACTCTACAGTAACTTCATCTTCCCCCGGGGCTTTCTGATTCTTCATTTTCTTCAATGCATGTTCTACCTCATCAGGAAGAATATTGGGTATGTCGTATGTGTTGCTACTTTGCAATCCATCTTCCCCACTGCTGGCATCATTCCCCTGCTCCTTGTATAATTCTCTATATTTGAATTATGCTATTTGAATTATGCCTTCTCTGCTGTTTATAAGTACACCATTGCTATTCTTCAGTTTCAGTATCATTTGTCTTTCTGTATTACTGCTCATGGCTGCTGATTTAATTCCTTTGTTTTCCCTTAATGCTTGTTCTACTTTTCTTGCGTTAAATCTTATGTCCTCTCTGAGTCTCTTTCTAATGGCTTTGCATAACTCAGTATACTCAATTTTCTCCCTGTCAGTGTTTTTCTTGCTTTTCATTTGTCGTCTTCGGTTCATCATGACAAGTGTTTCTTGACTAATTTTTTCTTCTTTGGATTTCTTTTTCCCTATAGGTTTCTTGGGCTTTATCACTTTCAAAAAGTTGTAATATTCCTCGTCGATATCTTGGTCCTCAGCAGTCTGCAGAAGCTCATACTTGTTCTTAAGTTCCAGTACATACTGCTTTTTCTCCTCTTCTGTTATCTCAAAGACCTTTGTATTATTTACTCGGGTCAGTTTTTTCCTTTCCTTTCCTACATCTATATCAAGTGTACATCTTACCATTCTGTGATCACTTCCAACATTTACCTTATTCAGGACAGTAACATCATTCACAATATATCTTCTGTTAGTGAGGATGAAGTCGATTTCATTAGTAGTTAATCCATTTGGACTCTTCCATGTCCACTTTCTGTTCACCCTTTTCTTGAAAAAAGTGTTCATTACTGACAATCCTTGAGATTCTGCAAATTCCACAAGTCTTTCACCTCTTTCATTTCTTTCACCAATTCCAAAATTTCCTATTGTTCTCCTTTCTGCGCTGTTTTGTCTTTTTCCAACCTTAGCATTGAAGTCTCCCATAATAATAGTGTAGTGGGTTTTCTGCTCATCTAGAAGACTCTCCATTTCTGTATACATTTCTTCAACCTCTTCATCATCATGGCTCGATGTTGGTGCATAAATCATTATAATCTTTAGCTTGTATCTCTTAGAAATCTTGAGTATTAGTCTTGACACTCTTGGTGATGTACCTTTGAATTCCAAAATGTTGTTTTTAAAATCTTTATGGACCAGAAACCCAACTCCACCTTCACTTCTTTCACTGTTTCCATTGGTGTACAGCAGATTTCCACTTGGTAAACTTATAAGTGATTCATTTCTTCTTCTTGTTTCAGCCAAACCGATGATATTCCAATTCACATTTTCCAATTCCTTTTCCAGCTCTAATATCCTGTCTTCACCGATGAGTGTTCTTACGTTATAACAGGCCAAGTTCATTTTCCGTGCATGGCAGCCTGGTCGTACCCAGAGATTCTTAGCACCCTCTGCTTCCACTCTGATCCTCTCGCTGCCGTAAGAGGGAGAGTGAAAGCTGCTGGGGACTGAGGGCCATTTGTTTCGTCGTGCCTTCATGTGCTGGAGGGTTTGGTCTTTTCCTCTTCACGCTGACCAGGCGTCTTGAAGAGAACCACTCTACACGTTCGTTGCCACCTAAGTGACGTAACAGGGCTTACCATCGAGAAGGTGTGCATGAGTGGATTTTAGGGAGGCAGGTCAACCGGACTTCTCCTAAATCTTCTGTAATAGAGAGATATTGGATCCATCAGTGTTTTAGGCTGAGTGTCTGATAACACACAGGATACCTGTTCCCCTTTAAGCCCCTTAGTACTACATACTTAGTACTACATAGTGGATAGTTACTCTGAGATTACTATTATCCATATGCAGTACTTTGAATTTGTCAATGTTAAACTTCAATTGCCAATTTCTCAGCCCATCTAAGTTTTCTAGATCCTTGCAGTAGCATCCAGTCATTCCTACTATTAACCACCCTGCCAACCTTTGTATCATCTGCAAACTTTGACATTAATCCTGATACATCATCATCAGTAGCGTTAATAAATATTGAAAACAACAATGGACCCAGCACTGAATCCTGGGAGACTCCACTGATAACATAAGTCGAAGGACAGCGATATTAATAACCACTGATAACTCCATTAATAATTACTTTCTTCTTCCACTTAACCATTTCTTTATCCAAAGCAGTAACTTGCCCTTAATGTCACATTGCTCCAGTTTATATAGCAGTTTTATATGTGCGATTGTAGCAAAAGGCTTCCTGAAATCCAATGATATGATACTATGTGATGGGATTCGAAGAATCTTAGATTTGATATCATGTGCGTATACGAAAGCCACTTTTCCCTGTAAAAATCGAAAGATTCCATTGATGTGGTATCGGAAACGTCAAGACTGTACGGTGGAACAGTGGAAAAAGATCATGTGTTCTGCCGAGTTTCCATTTACAGTTTCAAGGTGAAAGAGTGGCATGAGCTTCATAAGGCCATGCATCCCAACTGTCTCGTGTCTACCACTCAAACGACTGGAGAAGGTATTATGGTATGAGATGTTCTGTTGGTACGGACTGGATCTGCCGTTAGAAAGTTGTTGCCCTCTAATAAATATCTTTGTCGCATTGGACAACTTCACCCTGCAATGCTTCATTTTTATCCTGATTGTGAGGAATTATTTCAAGACGACAACAACTCCTCTACCTTACAAATACTGTGGCTTAATGGTTCGACGAACGTTCCCAAAATTTCGAGCCGCTCCCCTGGCCGTCTAATTCACTAGATTTGAATCAAATTGAGAATGTTTGGGATATGTTGACAAGGGCAACATCGCAATTTAGAATAGGCCGCCGTAGCCTAGTGGTCAGGCGCACGGGTGCATAAGTACACGTCCCTTGAGTGACCGGGGTTCAAACCCGTGACTGCTGAATACGGTGTTGTTTCTTGTATTCTGTCTATCTTGTGAACTCCTCTGACCGTTTGGTCGTCCCGGAGTATAAACAGAAAATTTATTTATTTATTTATTTTAGTTGACAAAGATTGGTCAAATCCAGATTTGACCAATCTTTCATCAGGAATCCTCAGAAAACTAGTGGAATCCATGCGACGATTTGCAATTCGGATAAAAGGTGACCCTGCTAGATATTGAATAAAAGTTTTATATTTTTTGGCCTGTGAGTGTAATATGATCTAATAAGAATTCCGCAGTCAAACTGTATTAAGTGGTTTTATATACGCCACCCTGTAAATGCTTCGTCCAATTTTTTTGGTAATTTTCAACGTTGTCCAGTTTTTTGTTCATTTTGATAACTTACAGGAATCGATCATTTTATGTAAACTAATATCCATATGCAGTTACTAATAATAATAGTGTTATCCCACCAATGTATATTTTAGTGGGTGTGATTTATTAACGGATTTGACGTTCTCTTATAAATCATAACTCCTAGTATAATCACAACCTCATCTGCCCGTGAAAGATGAGGTTATGTGATCGTTATCAGCTTTCAATGCAAATGTATTCATTTCTGGTTTAACGCGGAAAATATATTATTATCGAAATTTATAGCTTTGAAGGCTTCCAGTCATTCGAATATACTAATAAGAAATATGATTAGAAACTTATTTTTTAAAGATAACTCACTTCTGTAAATCTGCACATCTAATTATCATACGTATATATAAAAAGTAAAAGCTAAGGAAACCGGAAAACCACTAAAAATTGCTTCTTTTTCTGAAATGCGCTTCGGTAGTTAGGTGTTTCAATTTAAAACTACACATTACTGGGTATAGAAATAAACGAAAAAAAAAAAAAACAAGAACACCCTTCAAAGAGCTCTTAGAAATAAATGCCTAAGAGCGAATATATCTAATACGAATATCACAGCGAGTAATACAGGATCCAAGACTTTCCGTCATGCGAAAAGTCGCATGACGGAAAAGCTGCGCATTTTGTCTCTACTGTTCATTAACAACAGTATTGTGTGCTAAATAAACTCGTTGGCCGACAAGCACCCTTATTTGGATCCTTCGCTGAAAGGTGTAACCATTGAGTACTCCGCGGGAGCGTTATTCACTATCACCAAGCCAGTCAGATGCATTCTAGCTGACCATCTGCCATTGGTGAAGGCGTGGAAGAGTGTCTGCCAGCTGGAAAGTAGCATCCAACTTTCTAAAATAATTCAGAAGAAAATGGAACACAGCCGAGTGAGGAGGAATGCTAAGGAAAATTAATCGGCAAATAACAATGCTTGAAAGTATCCTCAGTTAATGGGAAGCTCTGGATTAGTTGTTGTAGCCTTGATGTGTTCTGTGCGACTGAAACCTAGCTCGACTCGGATAAAGGCGTGTTACATCCGCTTACATGGCCGCTGTTTTTTAAAGTTTCATGTATATTGCACCTCAATCATATCTTCAGTGTCTCCCCCAGTTTCAATGTCTTATTGACGTTTGTGAAGTTCAGTAAACTCTCCTGGATGTGGTTGTAGTTGATGTTCCAACACCAGGCGCAGATTTTATTGATGATCTCGCAAACTGGTTCATTCCCTACCCTGCTACCTACAATACTTCATATGATCTGTGGGGCTTCAGTCTTCATCCATCACTCACATGTATTCAATAATAGCTTTGTTCTTCTGGGAAAGCAACTGAAAAATGGCCACCAACAAGAGGAAACAACCAGCTAGCTCTCACCTCGTCTTATCTTCAACTACTGCTCAATTGGCGTTTTTTCCAGACAACGGGTTTGATTCCGACCATGAACTTCTAACGATTTGATTCCACTTAATGCCCGAAAGTGTGGCTCCGGGATTTGCAGTATACCGCTGTTACAACTCCTAAGCTACTTGACACCAGAAGATGATTATAAGCTTCCAAAGTGATGTCATGTTCCATATTCGAAAATTGTGATGCTCTATTAGCGGTCGATCTGTTTCGTTAACCACCTAGTGAAACAGATTGACCGCTTTTTCAAAGAGCTTATTGCAGTGATCAATCAAATGCCGACCACAAAGTATTATCGGAACCGATGCTGTGCTTCCAGTTCACGCTCAAAGCACCGTCCTTTCTTAACTGTCTACTGATGATATAATAATAATAAGATTCTTTATTAACATAAATTTTATACACTAGTGATTCCTTACACAGAAAGCCAGAGGAGTCTTACAATTAGTTTTTATACAAGTGATTTTGATTTATAAAAAATAATAAATAAAATAATAATAATAACTAAATAATAATTAATAGATCAAAGCAAAGCTAATAGTCAAAATGTAAAAATGAATGAACTAGTAATTACAGCGAAAAAGGACTACAAGTTGAGCTGAACATGAAATTACATCGGCTAACTAAGATCGGCACTTACATAAATGTCCTTTACAAACAGCAAGATGGGACAAGATGCCATCTCGATATGCCTTGTCTATCGTCCACAGGTCGATGTCGATGTTGAGTGTCCAGAGTCATATTAGGGAAGTGTCTTTTGAAATTCTGTAACCGCTGGAGCCTTGAGCATAAGGAGGGTGTACTACGGAGATGTCTGCCTGGCAAACGCCAACCAACCGTGTTCCAGATGTTGATGTGATCCTGCTTAGCTGAGCACAGATAAAGGAATGACTTTATTTTTAGCACATGGGCTCTGTGGACTATGGGCGTATATTGCAGATTGCAGCAGAGAGTAGATTTAGATGTTGTGTAGATCTGGTGCGACCACAAGTTGGCCCACTTAAGCACCCAGAATTCGAGACCCCATAGTTTCCTGAGGCTGGTGGGTGGTGCCGCCGACCAAACTTCCACGGCATAGGAGAGTACACTACAGAAGTAAGTTGCAAGATACTTCTTGATTATTTTCTTATTGTGCGTTTTGTACAGATCAATTTTCATTCCCCAGAACGCTCTCAGGGCTTTGGAATACTGTGCTTGGATTTGTTTTTTATATGTGAGGTTGGCATCAAGGATTACTCCTAGGAATTTGACACTGTCTGTGGGAGTCAGGACATTTTCTGCCAATACCGGAAGTAGAGAAGCTGCAGTATCAGTAGAAGTCATCCGACGTGGCGTAAAGATAAGATAGTTTGACTTCTCTGGATTGACTGACAGGCCAAAAAATTTAGCATACTTATAGAATGTATTTAGGTAGCTGTTTACAGATTCAGAGGCGGTTTGTCTTTCTTGTGAAGGACCAACATGGCGTTTGCATGGCAAATAGCAAAAAATATCATCAGCATAAGATAGGAACGCTGGAATTTGATCCATTAGTGGAACGAATATTGCTGCAAATAACAAGGCTGAGAGACAACTACCTTGTGGGATCCCTACTTTGACGCTTTTAGTGACTTTAACGCCATCGCCTTTGAAGTGAAGCATTCTCCTAGATAGCAAACTATTGAGGATCTCGAGCATCTTTCCGGATATCCTGTAGAATCTCTCAAGTAAGGCAAGAAGGGGTGTTATTTGGACTGAGTCGAAAGCAGATTTCATGTCGAGAAAAATGGTGTGAAGATCTTCGTTGTCATTCCACGCGCGAAGTATTTTCTGTGATAATGACTGTAGGCAGGTTACCGTAGATCTATTAGGCATGGCATAATGTGTGTGTTTTGGCCTATGCGCAAAGATTGCGAGTGCTACATCATTATAGATGCACTTCTCGAGGCATTTCAGCAAATGAGAGGCAATTGATATTGGCCTGAAGTCAGCCGGTCTTTTCGCATGAGACTTTTTCGGAACTGCCACGACTCTGTATGATAACCAGCTTGAAGGCACCTGTGCAAATTTGAGTACAGTACTTTGTTGTAGAGTTGAATGAGCTCTTTGCTGATGAAATGAGAAGCAATTTTTAGACTAAACAGAGGTATTGCGTCAATTCCTATGGTGGACTTGTCAGGTAGTGAATTTATTATTTTTATTAGTTGTTCTTCGGAAATTTCTGTATTACTAGTAGGTGAAGAAATGTTAAGCGCTTCGTTCCAAGGATATGCTTCGGACACACGGTGATCTCGCTTAAAACGCAGCACATGCTCACACCATTCCTGGACATCTAAAGCAGAGGGGTGCAAGTATGACTTGTGGACCACACACGTTTTCCCCTGGATAGACGGCCTTTCATGAAATTGTCAATAGAAAATTGTTTTCTCTTCTGGAAATCCATCCTTGCTTTGGAAAATCTGGCGTATGAGTCTTGTGAAGGCGACTTCTTGTAAGAGGCATGGGCTGCCTGTTTTTCCCTAAAGGCCTTGGTCAGGAGGTCATTCCACCATGGCTTTGAGTCCGACTGATCTTGAAGAACCCGACAAAATCACGGGAACTTCCGGAGTCGTACAGACCTATAGCACTATTACCGGTACTGAGCAAACTATTTGAACACTTACTCCACAACAGAATAGAAACCCACTACCTAGAAGCAGGGCTACGATCCCCCAAACAATTTGGCTTTCGTAGAGGCTGCTCCATTGTAGACGCCTTGGAACGCATAATAACCGCAGCTAAAAACTGTAACCGCAAATACTTCCTAATGATCTCTGTCGATTTTGCCGGGGCATTTGACTCACTCTGGTGGCCAAGTGTTCTCGGAAGACTCCGGGAGGCAAATATCTCCAATAACCTGTACCACTGTATCAAAACCTACCTATCTGATAGAAGGATCTCAGTATGTGCTCCCTACTCTCAACTTACTCGGCCTATCTTCCGGGAGTGCCCACAAGGTTCAATCCTGGGGCCACTCCTTTGGAATCTGGTGATGGACGGCTTCCTCAATCAGAATCTCGATGGGGCAGATGCACAAGCATTTGCAGACGACCTCGTCCTGATGCTGGAGGAGGACAGCCGGGCACAACTGGAAGCCACTGCAAACCGGGCAATTGACTCCCTGCAAACGTGGGCGAAACAGAACCACCTAACAATATCACCAACCAAGACATCCTCAATACTCCTCAAGGGTTCTCTCGACACGAGAAGGCCACCACAAATCAAAATAGAAGGAACCACGATTAAACTAACTACAGAACTAAAATACCTCGGAATCGTATTGGATAAAAACTTATCCTTTACCCCACATCTCATCTATCTCCAGAGAAAGATCAGGAACTACTCAGCCCTCATAGCAAGAGTCACACGAAAAGATTGGGGACTACGGAAACGGACCCTGTCTCTCTTTTACAAGGCTTTTTTCATCCCTGCCGTCTCATACGCTGCAGGGATTTGGTACAACAAAGCAACCACGGCTGTGAACAAAAGGAAATTAGAATCAATACAGCGTAGCATCTTGCTCACCATCACAAGAGCATGCTGCACTGTCAGCTCTCATGCGCTGCAGGCCCTGGCAGGATCACTCCCCCTGGACCTGGAAATTGTCCGCTGCGGCATGCTCTTTCAACTGTCCAGAGGTAAAAGTGTATCCTGCATCGGCTTCACTACCGATCCAGCCAACAACAGCAACATAGAGAAAAAACGTCTTATCAACCATCTCCGGCAAACCTGGCAGTCCCGATGGGCAGAATCAACTAAAGGCGCCATAACCCGGAAATTTATCCCGGACGTTACCCAAGTCTACCCCCACCAGCCGGCCTGGTTCTCACCGGGGCTCTACACCACCTTCCTTCTAACGGGACATGGTTCCTTTAATGCCAAACTTTCGACGTTCGGAATAAAAGAATCACCACTATGCCACTGCGGTGAAAATCAGACATGGACACATCTGATGCATGAATGCCCCCTCTTTGATGATATAAGATGTCACTTTATAACAAAAATATGTTTCAACCCGAAGGATCGGGAACACCTTGTACTGTCGGAGGAGGAGTACTATAGAGCCCTCTCGAAATTTGCTCACGAACTGTTCAGCAGACTACGAGCATTACCACAACTTCCCTAAACTCGACACTGAACTCTGACAACTGAAACGGACAACAATGACTAGGACTTTACTGGATGAGACCTATATCCCCTTAGTGACACCCTCCCACACTGACACCCTGATTATTTGAACAGCAGTGGATGAGATCCTATCCCAACACTGACCAACTAATGGACTGTACACTGTCATGGACCTGACGAAGCCACAGCTTTGCTACATACACGCCATGTTAGTGATCTGAGCCGGCTCCCTTGTTCGGCCCTTTCTTCTCCCTTACCCCGGCGGGGGGAGGTGACGGCTTTCCTGTCTCCTCCCCTCCTTGCCGACCCCACTCTTCCCTCTGGTGGGGTATGGGCATGCCCCACTGATTCTACCTGGGGTCGTCTCCCCTATTGACCCCATTCTTCTGTCTTTATCCCTCCAGTCTTCATTCTCCCTCCCCAACTCTATCTGTATGCAAGCGAATGTCCCACACGCCAAAAATAACCGTGTCTAAATTACGCTGTTCGCCCACCACTTTGGCTTTTCTAATTCTAGCGCAATATTCCCATGCAAATTTTTTTTTTTTTATAAAGGTCCTAGCCACTGAAATCCCAGGAAACTAGGTGGCAGGACCTGCCAGAGTGCAAATTTAAACTAGTGGTTACCTGGTCTGCCTCCACGGGGCGAAGTGCGGGCAACGTTGGGCCTCAGCTGGGGTCCAGCGGCTAAATGGCCAGAAGAACAACGGTACATAACACTCACATGATCCATACACTTTTCGGAGCAATATGGCCTTAGTTGCTAATGCTCCTAAAAACCAACAAAACAAACAACAAACATACACTTTTAAATCTCTGGCCTTCCCAGTGAACTGGTACACTCACAATGAAAGCAACGCGGAGATGGGGGGAACCCCTGGTGCCGTTAGACACTTAACGCACTTTGCACTTTGCATGGCTTTGAGTGGGGACTAAGGATGCAAGTTTTGGACATTGCAGACCTTGCAATGAATTCCATCCATCTCGAAAGCCAGTAGGAAGCCTCATTTATGTTAAGTTCAGCCAGTATGTTCCATGGGTAAATTTGGAAAAGGGTAGTAACTTTTCCAATGTTGATGTATTTTGGATTGTATACTCTCCTGACGGTGTTCGTAGTTTGTACTTGTGTACGTTCATCCTTAGGTGCCTGCAGAGATATCATCGCAGCAATCGGAACATGATCGGACGGGAGGAAGTTCTCAGTTATGGTCAGGGTTTCCTCTACTAAACAGTTTGAGAACATGCGCTGCAGGGTGGCATCGCCGTGTGAGGGAGGAACATGAATAAGACCAATGCCCATTTCCGACATGTTCAATGACAGAGTATCTAGGAGCTTCTTTGTGGCTGGCAGTGGAAGGTTAAAGTGTCCGAGGATGATGAGCTTTTGCCGATGATTGATTGTGGATGACAGCCATGCTGTCAGATTAAGGACAGAATCCTCAGAAACTGGTGGAGGTAAATAAACGGCACACACAGAGAGATCGACAAACCAGCAATTCGGTAGATTCCAAGAACAGCTTCTATATCACCTCCTGGATAAGTGGATGCCTTAATCAGGGGTAGTGAACTCCTTTGACAGATTGCTACACCGCCACCTCGTCTCCCAATTCTATTAGCAGCCAGCGTGTGATAGCCAAGATTTGAGGTGAATGCAGCAATTTCCATTTCATCTCTGAGCCAGGTTTCAATCAGAATGACGAAGTCGTACTCTGAGCAGGAAAGCAACTCAAGTAGACCATCTAGCTTGTTTTTGACACTCCTGATGTTTTGTAGGAAACATCGAATTTTTACTTCGACAGAAGGTTGTACTATGATGAGATTACTCTTGGAACAGTATTTGCTATTCACATAATGATCTGAAATCTCGTCCCGGGATCGATGTCGCGTTCGATGTGCTCTCATTCTGGATATTCTAACTGGAATGCGATAGGTTCGATGTTCGCTCGTCATCTCCACGTTAGACATCCATAAGTTGCACCCGCTCTCGGATATAATTTGGGAGACTCCGCTAGAGAGGACAGGTAGCTATGCTGGTGTAGTTATACATTGTTGTGGAATGGGGTTCGGGCTTGATAAGTTCTTGTTCTTTGGTGTCCCATAGTATGGATTACCAACAGACCTCTGGGCCAGTATTCTGCATTGAGGTATTGTTGGTAATTAGGCCCATCAATCTGAATCCTAAAGGAGGCATAAGACGGATGCTTGGTATTGATTTTGAAAGGCTTTCCGGGTATGCCTAGTTCCATCAATAGTACCTGAATTTCTTCAACTTTTGTCATCGGATCGAGCCTGCTAATGAAGATATTTGCATGAGTATTGCTGGTGGCTTGGCGATCTCGTATTCTGAGGCTAGTATTAACTACTCTTGTGCCAATCAAGGTGGTTTTGCTGTTTCTGGAATACCGTTGGCGTGGGGATGCTTGTCGGTTGAGGTCCGGGCATCTGGCTTTGCTGTGCTCCATTCATGCCTGCAATGTCAGAGTTCCGTTTCGTTGATATTAGCATGGCGCTATAGGCTCTGTCTTTAGAGAGTGTAACTGTATCCGTTTCGGGTAGTAGCGATGACTCAGGTTTGGGAGATGGGCGTTCCAGTGGGCCAGGACGAGTCTAGTGTTCACGGGCAAGAGACCTTGTAGTACGCTCAAGGACTTTCGTTGATAATCTTCAAGCTGGCTCAGACGTTCCCTTAGCGAGCTATTTTCTGAATACAGTTTTCTTAGAATGCCTTCAATAGTTTCAAGTTTCTCAGTGTTACACCTGCAAAAAGCGCAGCTGACTTGAGCCTGTGATTCCATTTGAGAATAATTATCAGTAACCCCCGGCAAAAAGTTACTATTCGTAGCCGGTTCACTGAGAGTGGAATTGATATGTGTGGTGACGTCATTAACAACATTCAGCATTCTAGAGGGAGAGACTTTATCATTCTTTCTCAATCAAGAAAAATGTTTAACTGGATGATTTAAATGTTTAACCGCTGCAGAAGAAAAATCGTAGGATTTGTTGCTTCCAATTTCAGGATATTCCTATCTTATGAAAATTCTGGTAAAAGCAACCGCTTCCTCACAACTATGACACGATCACATCCATCATTTCAAATCTACTCATAACCACGAATAATACCCTCGTTGCGTTTGAAAACAAATCCGAAATTGAGTTACTTACCTTGACCCTGAATCAACTTTTTATAGTATCCACATTCCGGCACTGTTGCCAATTGCTAAATTTTTTGAAGAAAGCACTTGAGAATGGAAGCGTCAACTGAAATTCAACGTTAAGAGTTCCACAACGGGGATATCTTTCTGGCATCATTTTTTTTCAAGCCGACATTATTACTCTTTGGTTAGTAACGGAGAGGACATTTTCACTTACGCCCACTGACCTTAAGCTAATGACAGTGATTCCGCTTATAGCATCGGTACAGAGAAAGATAACACCTTAGCTCATATAGATGCTTACCTTCAACCTTTCAAGCCACACATTCACCCTACTATTGGAGCAAAAAAGTATAAATCGAGACTCGTCAAACAACCTGATCTTTTTTCATAGTGTAGTCTTGGCGTTGGCGGCATTACTCCAGTCGAATCTTCCTATTTTTATAGAAAAAAATTCGCTTTCGTTTAGGCACGTGACAAATCCGAGATTCTTCAACTCCCGCCACATAGTTCTGTTGAAAATGGGTCTTTCTTTACCTAAATTGAAAATTTCAGTCATTTTCTGCACACCGGACCTTCTATCCTGACGCACAATTCGCTTTATATTGCTGAGGTCTCGTTTTTGAAGTGCTGACCTTTTGAAACGGTTGCTTTCCACGAAACAGTGATTTCCTTTGTATTCTCAATTATGGTTCTTGCTAGAGACGCTCCAACAATAACACCTTTTTTTTCAAATTGGGAAATATCACCTGTTGTTGGGTTTTAGGTGCATCAGCGACTTAGGTCGTACTACGCCGTATATCATGTCTGTGAATTACGTGTTTCGTAGTCGATTTGCTTGTTCGCTGAAAGAAAAGTCCGAGTTTCCGGGAGAAAAAATGTGCTGCTGTCGTCTGATCTTTTTTCATAGTGTAGTCTTGGCGTTGGCGGCATTACTCCAGTCGAATCTTCCTATTTTTATAGAAAAAAATTCGCTTTCGTTTAGGCACGTGACAAATCCGAGATTCTTCAACTCCCGCCACATAGTTCTGTTGAAAATGGGTCTTTCTTTACCTAAATTGAAAATTTCAGTCATTTTCTGCACACCGGACCTTCTATCCTGACGCACAATTCGCTTTATATTGCTGAGGTCTCGTTTTTGAAGTGCTGACCTTTTGAAACGGTTGCTTTCCACGAAACAGTGATTTCCTTTGTATTCTCAATTATGGTTCTTGCTAGAGACGCTCCAACAATAACACCTTTTTTTTCAAATTGGGAAATATCACCTGTTGTTGGGTTTTAGGTGCATCAGCGACTTAGGTCGTACTACGCCGTATATCATGTCTGTGAATTACGTGTTTCGTAGTCGATTTGCTTGTTCGCTGAAAGAAAAGTCCGAGTTTCCGGGAGAAAAAATGTGCTGCTGTCGTCTGAGGATATCTAACTCATTCACGTTGTGAAAAAGGTCCATAAAAATTCCTCACGTCATCGACGAGATTCGGGCTCTGGGTAGACGGCGAATCTAAGAACTCTATGAATCGGTCATAGGGAATACAGAACATTATCTTTCCTATGACCGCATCGACTAAGAAGTCCCAGGAAAGCGTAGAATACTGTATGTATCTGTTATCGAAGAACTTGTGGTTATACCATGTGACAATTTACATTTGGATACCATACGTTTAAATATCTGTTGATTTCTAATTTCTGGCCTGTGTGTGTGCATATATATGTGTATATACAATATAGAAAATTAATAAATATCTTATGTAAAGTAAACTAAACAAGAACTGATTAATTCCATCTATACATATCTAGATAGAACATTACATCAGTCTTATTATATATTTTTTGTATAGTTTAAGTACAATTAGTAAAATAGGTAAGATATAGAATAATTATTTCATACTGGATAAGCTGGTAGCTACTTAACCCTATAATAGCCATAACTGGTCCACGAGGCCAAACCTAGTAAAGGATGATCATTAGTAAACGTAAAAAAAAACCAATTAATAAACATAATAATAATATATATCAAGTCAATTATAGGTCATGGGACACATTGAAAGGGACTTTTTAAAGGGCTAACCCCTTCAATATGTCCCCCTACAATTAACCCAGCTATCAGTTTCTGTTTCTGATATCATCTGCCTGTTTAACACGGTCAAAAGGTAATTTATGAGATAAATGGATAAGTATAATTAAAGTTAGAAAATAATTTAGTTGTTAACAGGCTGGATGACTTTAGCCCGACCAATAGCTAAGACACATAGAAAAACTAGCAAAGAAAAAGTCCCTTTCAATGTGTCCCATGACCTATAATTGGCTTGATATATATTATTATGTTTATTAATTGTTTTACTTTGACTAATGATCATCCTTTACTAGGTTTGGCCTCGTGGACCAGGTATGGCTATTATAGGGTTAAGTAGCTACCAGCTTATCCAGTATGAAATAATTATTCTATATCTTACCTATTTTACTAATTGTACTTAAACTATACAAAAAAATAAAAATAAAAAAAAAATATATAATAGTATTAAGAAAATAAGTAGGAGTAAAGGCTGGAGAGTAATAGTAATGAAAAAGAAGATAACATTAACTATGGATCAGGGACACTGCATAAGAAAACGTACCCTACAGGCATAATGTATATATATATTTTTGGTATGAAGAAAGTGTGAAGAAGCTTATGCGTTTAATACTATTGAGTATAAGGTATACACGAGAAGTGAACTCGAAGAAATGAATAAGAAATGTAGCGATATATGGGAGGAAGAAGTGACCAAGTAAGATAAGAAAAAGAGACAGATAGTTGGCAAAAAATAAGATATGTAAAAGCGCCCAAAATAAGACTACATTGCAGTATTTTTCACAATTTCATTGTCTTCGTCAGAGATCATCAACCGAAATTATAAGAAAGACTGCAATGTACTTGCTTCTGTTTCGGACATGCTCTGTATGCTATGGACACGTGTGTGTATAGTAGAGCACGGATAAGAAGTTTTTTCAAGGGACTGGAGGTTTAGAACTTCTTAGAAGGGAAAATGACCTAAGGATATGAAATATTAACTACACAAATGAAAAGATACAGTTAAAGATGATTTTAAGTACTATTTCAGAATTTATAAATATTTTACTCTGCCTATGAGAAACATTTTTAAAGTGAGGATTTCTAATCGCTTAACATTCAGTTCATTAAACTTATTACCAAGTTGGAAGAATAAGCTCCTTTGGAATTTCAACATACCTTGAAAGGTCACAATTACAATAAAGCAAAACAACAATCCACTAATTCAGAACTGTTCACAACCATCAGAGCTTAACGTGATCTACAGATTGCATTAGCATTAGTAAGGGCATATGATGCAAAAAAGCAAGCTTATATAGCATCAGCCAAAAAAAAAAAAAAAAACCAAAAGAAAAACACCCTTCCCATTTCACCCATCCATTCTCCAAATATTTGTCTAGTTCTGCCTTGAACTTATTTAAGTTGCTGACCTCCACTACAACAGATGCAAGTTTGTTCCAACTATCAACCATCCGCTGGCTAAAGGCGAATTTCCGCACATCTATTCTACAATTGTCTTTCCTCAATTTGAATTTATGTCCCTTCAGGTGAGTAATCTGAGCAAGAGGAAGAATCCTATTAGCATTGAGCTTGCCCAATCCATTCAAGGCCTTATACACCTCAATTAGATCACCTCGGAGGTGCCTAGTCTCCAGAAGTTGCAATTTACAGAACTTAAGCCTTTCTTGGTAATACCAATCCTTTGTTCCCCTCATCAATCTCGTTGCCCTTCTCTGTACTCGTTTTAGCAGCTCTACATCTTTCCTAAACTGACGCCTCCAGACCTGTTTACCGTACCCAAGGTGTGGCCTGACCATTGCCTTATACAAGGGGACAATCGCCTCCTTATCCCTGCTAGCGAAATTTCTGCATATCATTGACAAGACACCATGAGCTACTCTTGCAGCCTTTTTGCACTGCTCAGAAAACTTTATCTGACTATAAAATTATCCCCAGGTCTTTTTCATTCTCCACTACCCTGTGTAGTACCACCCAGTTGATACGTTACTCAGAGGTTACTGCTAACCATATGCAGTACTTTACATTTGTCAATGTTAAACTTCAGTTGCCACCTCCCAGCCCATCTGCTCAACTTTTCTAGATCCTGTTGTAGTAGCGTACTATCATTACTGTCATTAACAACCCTGTCAACCTTCGTATCGTGTGTAAACTTAGACAGACATTAAGCCTGATACACCTTCATCAATATCATTTGATAAATACCGAAAACAACAATGGGCCCAACACCGAACCCTGGGGGACTCCGCTAATAACATTAGTACATTAAGAGCAGTGCCCATTGATTACCACTCTCTGTTTTCTCCCACTCAATCATCCTTTTATCCATTGTAGCAACTTGCCCTTAATGCCATGTTGCCCCAATTTGTACAGTAGTCTTCCATGTGCCACAGTATCAAAAGCTTTCCTAAAATCCAAGTATATGATATCAAAATTATTCTTTGTGAAATTATGGATATCTATGAAAACAATTGCATTTTGATGTAACTTCCGTTACATCAAAATGTTTATACTAAAAAGGTTTTAGTGCTGAAAGCCTCAGACTAGGAAAATTCACTAATCGAACAAGTTAGTGCCAAGCATCATTTTAGTTCGTAGTAAACTACCGAAGTAAGTGAAATGGCATCATTTCTGTTATATCTCATATTATGAATGCCTTCATAACGAGTTGTCCCTGATATTTACGAATAAGCAAAGCTTCTACAGTGGATTCTCGAATAGGCAAACTTCGCTAGTGGATTCTCGGTGGATACCATCACCCCAGGGTGGTGGCATCCGCCGAGAAAAAGTAACATTAGTCTTCTCCATTGGCGAAGCGTTGCTTATTGGAGGTTGTTCAATATCAGGGCAACTCGTTGTGAAGGCATTCACAATATGAGATGCATGTATATCAAAAACGATGCTATTTCACCTCCTTCGGTGGTTTACTACGAACAAAAATGATCCTTGGCACTATCCTATTCGATTACCAAATTTTCATATTTTTTAATATTAAAAATAAATAATTTATATATTTAAAAAACGTATTAAGTGGAAAAAAGTCATAATAATACGCTGTGTATTCTTTATCACGAACTTTTATGCTGGAAAACTTCTTAACCGGGAAACTTCTTAAATACGGGAAAATAATACATTACAACATATGGAATTGAAACTGGGACTTAAGAAACCAACTTAGTACAGGGGGAAACTTCTTATGCGGGAATTTCTTATCCAGGTTCTACTGTATGTACACTGGTGTTCAAAGAAAATGTATCACCCCTTAAAATTGTAATTGTTGTCCGAATAAAGTAAGTATATGGCAATATTTCTTACAGATTGCAATATTTGGCAATATTTAGCAATAAGTATATGGCAATATTTCTTACATCAGATAAGATTTACACGCGTAGCTGATGACGTAATATTGCATCAACTGTTACTTTCAGCTCTATAAGCACGCTCTACAAGAGTTGCAGTCATTCCTTGATTGTGTCAGGATGGCGAGTTACGTGCAGTTGACGCCACGAAGAAAGATTGCTATTGTAACTTTACGTGAGGAAAGATGTTCTTCCCGCCATATTGCTTATAGAGTGTTTTGTAATTATTTGGCAGTGAGAAGATTTCTTTCCTCACTCAAGAATACTGGTTCTGCTGATAGGAAAAAAAGGAACCGGACGCGAACGAGTCGCTACGCCAAAACAGGACCGCGTTTTGAAGCGCTTATGCCTTAAAAACCGTAAAGCTTCTTCGTCTTAGCTTCGTCTTCGTCTTATACAGGAGTGGTAGCAAGTGCAGTAACAGTCAGAAGACGCCTCTTCAAAAATGGAGTTGTAGTCCGTCGTCCCCTCCTCACACAAAAAAAATGAAAAAGGCCGGATTAATTTGGTGTAAGGAGCTTATCAAATGGACCTCCGAACAGTGGAAGTCAGTTATTTTCTCGGATTAGAAGAAATTCAACCTGCATGGCTCTGGTGGGAGACAAACGATTCGCCGTAGACATGGTGAAGAATACCATCCAGACTGTATGGTGTCTACAGTGAAATTCCCTACAAGCCAAATGATATGGGGGTGCATTTCGTATAGCGGAGTAGGTCACCTGCAGTGTGTAAAAGTTTCCGTAAATGCCAATGGATACCTGGCTATATTGGAAGGCAAATTGCTGCCAACCATTAGAGACCATTTCAACCTGCCAAGTAACTGCATCTTTCAGGACGACTCTGCTCCTTATCATTGTGCGAAAAGTGTAAGTGGACACTTCTGTAGTTACTTTAGCTTCATTTCTCCATTAGAGGTTCGACAGTAATGTGTTTACGTTTGTTACAGGTGAAAAAATGGTTGGAAGAACGGTCCATTACAACTCTTAGCTAGCCAGGAAACAGCCCGGACCTGAATCCTATAGAGAACTGTTGGCATCGTTTGGAATCTGCCGTTGCCAGAAAGAAACGAAAGACCCTTCATGAACTTCAGAAAACCATAATTTGTGTCTGGAACTACAAACTATCAGTCGATTGTCTTCAGAAATTGATCTTGTCAATGCCTCGACGGTGTGCTGCTGTCATCAGGGCCAGATGCGGTTCAACTAATATTAGTTTGCACCTTGTGAACGTTTCATTTTGTTTTCCATTTAAAATGATAAACTGAAGCAAATTTAAGGCTCCTGATCACATTTCAGCCATAATTGTCGTGTTTACCAAAACTGTTGTATAAAGGTTGCAAATGCTCATTTTGGAATATTTTGAGAGCACCTGTCAAATATTACTTAGCTTTGCCTTAACTATTAATAAATATCTTGTTTATATTTCTATTTGTGATGCTAGTCATTAATGTAACATACCATCGCGAAAAAGGGTTAGAAATGTGAAATTCCTAGGTGATGCACTTTCTTTGAACACCAGTGTATATATGTATATATATATATATATATATATATATATCCCCTTTTCTGTTTTTTATATACATTTGTGAGGGATGGGGAAATAAAATAATGTTATTTACTGCAATTCACAGAATTGCGGGGGGTTGGGTTTTGCTTCCGTTTTTCTTAAACGTCCACCCTACTGAAGTCTCAGGCCCACTCCACATTACGCAAATCTGACTGCAGTTCACTGAACATTCTAACATTCTATATTCTAGGGTGTGTAAAGCGGGTGTTAGCAGAACATTAAAGACACACATTTATTTACAAAAAAATATGCAACATTTAATGAACATTATATGTAGTATTTACATAAAAAAATATACATACGAGTATACCAATTTCTATATATTTGAACCATACTACAGTACACGACACTCTCTCTCATCAACTATTCTCAATTTACAAATTATTAACATCAGTTTGTATCAGTTATATCTTACTTAATTTGAATCCTCGATGATTACTCAATCATTCTCTTACTTTACCAATTTTATCACTTACATCAGTAAATTCATTTCAACTATTATTACTCTTTCTATATATTTTGTTATATCTCTTAGCTTTTAACCCATGAAATTTATTACAACTGGTATCCTCTTACATTAGTAATATTTACTACAAATCACTCATTCCACCTTAGTTACTCTCTTGTTGCAATCTTAGTCATCCCGCTTTACTACCCTTACGTTATTTCAAAATCATTGACAATCATAACAGATTATCTCAACCTTAGTAACTAATTTACTTGATACAACAGGAATGTTCTTTTTTTTTTTTTTTTGTAAAGGACTATCACTCAATTCCTTACAGAGCTAGGTTATTGAGTCCTTGAGTTCAGGATTCGATAAAAAAAAAAAAACAGGAACAGACTTACGTTCCGGAATGGCCGCTACTTCCAATTCCCTTGCGCTTGGGTTTCCTTCGTGGCAGACAGTCTTTCTTTCCCTTTCTTGGACACTTTTCTTCCTTAGCGGCAGACAGGCATACTTAACTTCTGGGCACTCCGGTTTTCCTTCAAGGCTGACAGGCATGCGTTCACTATTAGGGACACTTTTGACATGACGCACCTTCTGCGGTAAATGATATATTCACAGGTACACATACTTGGCTCATTCCCTGCGGTCGGAACTAGAACCCATGAGCAGTTCCTTCGCGAGTTTTCCTTCAGATTCTTTACAAGGGCCTACATTACTAAGCTCTCCTATCTGACTCTGTCTACCGCATTCAAAAAAACAAAAAAAAAAAAAAAAAAAAGAATCTACTCTCACTCACGTATCTTCAAGAACTCTCGTTTTTTTCTTCTTTTTCTTCTTCATTTTGCTACCACGAGATGTGAACTCTGACCACCAAAAAACTGTACTTCTACTTCAAACTTTAGACCACCGAGAAGTCTTTCTCTACTTTAGACCACCGAGAAGTCAGATACAGAATGGACACTTGTTCAAATAACTGCCCCGAACTTTACTCTTTCCCCCAAATTTAGAACTCCTCTCCCAAGGACTCCAACCAATCCCCACACTCTGCTTAATTTTTCATTCCTTCCTATTTGCTAAAACAACTCGCCCCAGCTGTCTGCCTACTGCACAAACCAATCCTTCTCTAGAAATTTCTTATTTATTATTATTTTTTTTTCACATGGCAGTATGGCCCTTTATGTTGTAGGTCACCTCCAAAACACTGATTTTCGTTTTCACACTTTCTCTCTAAATATAGCCAACTTATCCAAAATTCAGTCATCCTGACGCCGTTTCTTTTTGATGCGAACACTGGAAGATCGCTCATTTCCTGTTTACTTCCTAACGGTGGCTTAGATCAAAAGAGAAGCTTCGTAATCCCGTTTTACTGTACTATTGTCCTTGCCCTCAGCAACCCTTTCACGCCTGTTCTCAAATGGTACATATTTCTCAGTCATTGCGCTGTCTCTGTTTGTTCTCTTGTATTATTTAAATTACTTGTTTACCTTTCGCCGCTATTTCAATTCACACGCCTAAAACTGCCCATTACTAAATCCAGTGTTCTTCCAACTTTAACCTTATTTACATTAAAACTAAATATCCAATCTTAATACTTACTATCTTTAACTTAATTCTCGGGCATTATTGCTAATCTCACTTTCCATTGCCCTACATGGATTTATTTTAGCAAAACAACTATTTCTATTTTTAATTTGTAAGATCTACTCTTACACACTCTTATATAAAAGAAAAGAGACCGATAAAGTATGATTGATTCTGAGATAAAAGCTCAATTTTATTCCACTTACAATGTAGGCTACAAGAAGCATTAGATCGGGGTTCGAGCCCGTCACCACCAAATACGGAGGATGCGGAAAGATCAGGGGATGACCACCGCATATTCCCGGAGCAATATGGTCTTAGATGCTAATACTCCTAAACACCATATAAACAAACAAGAAGCATGTTTATTACATAAAATAAGACTGGCGTTTTGTAATATTAACTGGTACACTGACAAGGGTGAGTAGTGATCTGCCTTGCTTCCCTCATAAAAGCATTACTCTGATATCCACGTTACGGGGAACTCAGAAAAATGAGTTCTTCCCTCCCCAATCGTGTCACACACGTCTGTCACCTGAACTTCCAGAGAAGTTCTGGAGAACGATTTATTTTTCTCTATTGAACAGTGTGCTGACGTCTATTGTGAAGCGATATACTTCTGTGCTGGACGACATCGTCTTCGGATGATTTATTGAATTTCTGCCTTATTGATTCCCAAGCATTCAAGCTGCATATCTTGCATCATAAGAAAAGTCGTTAAGCATTTCTCGGAAGTTAAGATTAACGAGCAGTTTTTTTTTTTTTTTGTTTGATTGTGATATATTTAAATACCCTTGTAATATTTTCTTGATTTTTATGTTTCCGATTCAATCATTTCTGCTTCGAACAATAAATTGTCAATACTCGAAATCCTTTCACATTTATTTTGTTTCTCGGCCAATTAGGGCTAACTTGCACTTGAAATAGCAATTATATTTAAAAACTGTTAATTATATTTTATTCTGCCCATAATTATGTGCCGCATAATCAATAGTTCTTGATATCTCTCTCTGCCTTTATTAATCCTCTGACCTTTAGTGATTAGATTTCACGCGCAGAAGGAAAAGGACCGAAAGATAGATGAGGTATAGAGGGAGAATGCAGACGGGGAAATTTATATCATAACACTGCATTTGGTGAACGGGGCGGAAGTATTAAACTTCGCAGACTTAACTTACCCACATTCTGATGCTATCGATTAGACATAACGAAATATCCACGAGAACAGATAAACAAATTAAATGAAAGGTGTTCTCGCTCTATGTAAACTACTGACACCATTATCATTTCCGTAAGCCTTGACAACCAGCCGATGTAAAGAAAAGAGTAAATCAGGAATTATTCTCGAATCTTTTTAGATGTCGCTTCCGTTGTATTTACAATTATGAAAAACCCAATTTATTATTATAAATAGCGTTAAATGTATATAATATATCATTATTTATATTATATTTATTATAAATTGTTATTAAACTTACATACTTTATAAATATATTATAACTAACTAATGTAACTGGGTTGCAACAAACACCTTTGAGTAGATTTATAGTAATTACCTTATTTTTACTTACGTTATTACCTTATTATTTATAATTACCTTACTTGTGGGATATGGCTCTGAATTACAAGGGTAAACCCTTAACTACTCATTACGAAAAATTTTGTATAGGGGTTAACCATCTAAATGAGTAAAAAACTTTAACTTCTAACGAAGTTATTTATTATGTCAAATTTTATTAGTGTTGGATAATATTCTTTTAACGTAGAGCTTCAGTGTGGAGAGAGTGCTGGGTGTTTTGTCTTGGTCCCAAATAGCAAAAGACTAGAATGGCTCTTTTGTCATCTGGGACCAAGATGAAAAAGCTTCTGCTTCGTACTAATTGTACAGTGGTCAGTAGCGAACGCGGCCATCAGAAAAACATGGGCTTTCCAGGTTGAGACCGGAACTTTTGAATGTTTGTTCCTGTGACTCCTTGATGCGCATGGTAAAACGTAAGCGAACAGGGAATCTAAGCAACTTGGGCCCTGGGTATCAAGCGATAGTGCCAAGCGGTTTTCTCTGTGCGATATATAGTGTTCTTTGAAAACAGTATAGTTTTATTTCTTTTCCTGTGTGATTTTCTCCTCTTTTATTCACATCAAGTGGTTCTTTGCTTGCAAAGTCAGAAGTAAGAACCCAGAAAAGGAATTCACCTTTCTTTTCCTAGTCTATATATCAAATACTAACTTCAATATTGCTTAGTGGTGGCACAGCTCTTGCCTTCACGTGGCGGGGCCGGTAACCTGGGGGAAAATCCATCCCTCGGGACTAAAAGGAGCAGAAATGGAGACTGATGTATTTCCACGCTTAGAACCCAAGATCTCTCAACATGACAATGACGCCGACCATGACTTCTCTCTTTCAAAGAGTCTTAAAAAGGACACTAGGAAGCAAGAATCTCCAGCTTTCCTTATAGTACATTTTTTGTCTTCCCAACCTGTGAGCAAGCTCTCCCCTTTCATCATCCAGAGATGCCTAGAAAATGCTGCAGGTTCACCAAAAATGGTCGAACGTCTCCAATCAGGAGATTTACTGATAGAGACATCTCACTCAAGATATTCTGAGTTAATACTACAACTTACTTTTTTAAGTGGAATACCGATTCAGGTTACCCCACACAACACACTGAATTCTTCCAAGGGAGTGATCTCCGAATGGGATCTGTTAAACGTTTCTGAGGAAGAAATTGTCCTGGAGCTAAAAGATCAAAATGTGTCTCATGCAATCAAGAAATCATAACTTTTCAGTACTCTAATCTACCGGGTTCTGTCAAAGCAGGTTACTTAGATTGTCGCATTAGGCCATATATCTCAAATCCGCTTAGATGTTATAAATGTCAAAAGTTCGGCCATTCTCAGATCATGCCTTGGAAACGCTATATGTTCGAACTGCGGCTGCAAAAATCACACGCAAGCAGAATACAACGCTCCAAAACCACAGTGTCCTAATTGTAGTGGCAAAGCATCCAGCTTACTCCAAAGATTGATCTATGGAAGATAGGGAAAAAAATACAAAAATATAAAATTTAAAATAAAGTCTCTTACCAAGAAGCGAAAAAACAGGTCCACTTAAGTATATCAAAACGCACTTATGCTTCTACCATTCACAGACAGGAATCGGTAGCATGTCAGACAGAAGTATCCATCTCTCCAAAAATATCAATATCAGACTGGGCTCGATCGGTACTCTCGGTCCAGTATCCATATAAACCAAATTCAGTAGACCAAAGCAACAATACGCCACTTACAATTTCATCCCAGAGACCTCCGCATTGTCAGGTAGCAGAAAATTTGCCAAGATCGTATCCTGTTGAGGCGAAAGAATCATGCTTAACAAACATGGATACAGATGATACTATCGGCCAAGAAGAACTGCTTGAAATACATGCAGAATGTATATGGACGATAGCAATGAATCAGGACGTCCCACTTTTCCCCTAAAAGAAAAATCAAAGCCAGATCGTCATAAACAAAATAAACAAAATCAGCTTATAAAAAGCCACCAGATACATCTTCCACGAACAAAAACAAATAATGGAACACATCATTCAGTGGAATTGTAGAGGTTTTCACAGCAATACCGATGATATAATGAACTAATTCACTGCTTCCATCCTGTTGCCATGTGCCTACAAGAAACCAACTTGACGTCCCAGGTTTCCCCAACAGTGATGACACTATCTTCAGGCAGGATAGATCCGACACTAATAGTGCTCATGGAGGAGTAGCAGCCATCCTGTTGGATTCAAGAGTTTCCTCCAGATGCATTCCATTGCAAACCTCCTTAGAAGCTGTGCCGCACGCGTAGTGATTGGAATCACTGTTACATTAGTTTCAATTTATCTTTCATCTAATTGTCCATATTCTATTCAGGAAATCGAAGATCTTGTATTGCAACTACCCCCCCCCCTTTTGTATACTAGGTGACTTTAATGCTCAACACCCATTATGGGGGTGGGGGATTCCCCTAGCTTAGACAGGCGTGGTAAGCTTATTGAAATGGTGATAGACAGACTGGATTTAACATTGTTGAATACTGGCTCTACTACCTATGTTCATTTTCCTACCGGATCAACCTCCACAATAGACCTTTCCATTTGTTCTCCAGTGCTTTATCCAAGTATCGATTGAGTAACTCTTAATGATCCTCACAACAGTGATCATTTCCCAGTAATCTGCAAAGTTCAAACTCCCTGTTCATCACCAAGAGATAATCCAGTAAAATGGAAATTTCCAAAGGCTGACTGAATAAAATACAGCAGGCTTGTCTCGTTCGCCAACCATATCATACAGTGCTCTTCTATCAACCATGTTACTGAACACATTACAAACCAAATTCCAACAGCTGCAACCGCTGCTATTCCACAATACCAAGTCAGGAAAAGGCGAAAGTTAAATTATTGGTGGGACGAAGAGTGTAACAATGCAAAAAAAAAGAGAAACACAAAGCATGGAATCAATTCTACAAACATCCAACCACTTCGAATCTTATTAATTATAAGCGACTTAGAGCAAGAGCCCGTTATATCAGACGAAAAGAAAAAAAAGAATCTTGGATTAAATTCGCTTCCTCAGTCAATAAAAATACAGACATACTGATTTGGAACAAGATAAAACTGTTAAATGGCAAATTTCCTCCAACATCTACTCCACTAATTAACTGGAATGGTCAGGAACTTTCTACCCCTGCAGAAATCGCAAATGCACTAGGATCTGTATTTTCTCAGTTGTCCTCCTCAACTGATTATTATTATTATTATTATTATTATTATCTGTTTATTTCTCTTTCGAGACACCCATAAACAGCACGTGGCTAGAGGGTGTGGTTACATTATATCAGTATTTACAAGCATATTTACGTGAACTTAGTTACAAAATTTGGAGATGAAAAACAGAGCATGTGGTTAATGAATTAATTAGTAAGTTGGTTTAATTAATTACTAAATGATTTTTATATGCAAAATATTATTATATAAATTATTAAGTTAGTCTTATTATTATATTTGTACCTTCCGGTACACATTACCAAAGATTTCAGTCGTATACATTTTATTTGGACATAGTTTCTCTGGATCTATATTTAAATTATTAAAATAATTCACAGTATTTGCTGGGAAGAATCTCCCCAGAGAGTTCAATTGAGTCAATTGGAACTTGAGACTTGGCTCTTCCCTGTTTATTCTCGGTCGTATCATCTGAGGGCGAGTGATCACGTTTCCCACTTTTGGCGCATCTATTCTCTCCGTTAGTAGCTTTGCCAGAATTAATGTGTTTCTAGTTATGATTATATACTTCCAGGGTGTGATATCCAGATTGGCAAACAAGACCGCTCTTGAAATGGTAAACGGTTTCCCGGCGATCTTGTTTAGCCATCTCAGGAGCCAGTATTCTACTCCTAAGAAGGCCCTGATGTTGTTCTCGGGGGCCGATGACCAGATAGTCGATGCGTACAACGGAATCGGTGTAACGCATTTAAGGATGTATTAATCATAAGATGAGGGCTTGGGAGACCGGTGAGTTCTTGTCTAGTGCTCCAGAGTGCTAATGTGTTTTTCCTAATGTGTTCGAAGTGAGGTATGAAATTTAATCCTTTATCCCACTTAAAGCCAAGGTCGACATGTGCGGGGATTTTTGGACTCTGATATTGTTCACAAAAATTAATTTCATTTTTCTTCTTTTTGTTAGTGAAGTTCATTTGGGAAGTTTTCTTTTCATTAAGTTTCAGGCCAGTGTAGTGCAGATATTCTTCTAGCCTCTTGATTGCCTTGTTTGCTTCCTCTGATAGATGGGGTGCAGTTTCTTGTTCTTTAGAGATTACAAAAATTTCAAATCATCAGCATATGTAATAAGTTGTTCACAGTTTTTAGCTTAAAATGGGGTTAGTGCTATTGCGAAGAAGGTGGCGGACAATACGCCCGCTTGAGGTACTCCTCTGGACTCTGGTATTGTTCACAAAAAGTTGCTGTTTATTTCCCGTTTATTGCGATAATTTGTCTTTCTTGAAGGGTGTTAGTCAGAATGCTTAAAGTGCTGCCTGAAATGAGGAAATACTCCTTGAAGGATTACTGTTATAGCTGGGATTGAGACGTTGTCGAAGGCTGCTGCTACATCCAGGAAAACGATGTCCAACTGTTGTTTATTATTTAATGCTAGCTGTATCCGTAGTAAAGTCTCAATTAAAATTTTAATAGTCGACTTTCGGGGAAGCACAGAATGCAAGTATTCTGGCCTGTCCCCAAAGCAGTGCTGATTGACGGTGTTTAGGCTTGCTTTGCAAAATATTTTTTTCAGAGAGCATCCGATTGCGATGGGCCTGAAATCTTTACTGGTTTTAGGATTGTTTATTTTTGGAACTGGTTTTACGTAATATCTCTTCCATGTTTTCGGGATAACCCCCTCACTTAGTATTCGTTGGAAGAGGTGGTGGAGCGGGTCAATTATGTAAACACTTTATTTTTATCATGAATAGCGGGAACTGGTCCGGCCCGATCGTTGCTTTACTGGGGAGCGAGTTAATAGCTTCCTTTAATTTTTTCCTGCTGATATTAATTTCACGTAATGTTTCTAGCTCCAGTTTGGTTAGTGTCAGTGGTATCCATTAGTTTTTTAATCATTTTCTGTATCTCACGGATGTTTTCCTCACAATTTTTCTGATTTTCATTCGAAGGCTTTCTGAATGTGACTTCTGTCCACTCTCTAAAAAGCTGGTCCGTCATTTCTGTTTTGTTGTTTTTCTTGCTTACTATTCTCTTTCCTTTTTTTAAATTTTTCCTTCATAACCGCAAAGTATGCTCGTCTTTTCAGTCGAATGAACTTTGTCTTTCGCATTTCTATATCAGATTAGTCGGGTGCCCAGTTCTTTTTCCACTTTCGGTAGAGCTTTTGCTTCTTTTTAAACATAACTTTAACTTGTGGAGTGAACCAAGAGTTCGCTCTGTCGGAGATCTTTAATACTTTCGCTGCTCCTAGACAGGCAATATGCAAGAGTAACCGCGAAACCGTCTATGGCGTCTTCAGTGGACATCTTATATAGACTTTGAAAGTTGTATTGTGCTAAGCATTGCAAGGTGACCTCGCATTTAATATATTTTGTGGAAAATATCAAATTCGATTCATTACCCTGATGTATGCCGCAGTTCTGTTCGGCAGTCTGTCTTCGAAGAGCAACTTCCATTGAAAGCGCAGAGTGGTCGGAGGAAAATTTTAAGGAATTGTTTATTAAGTTAACATCTTGCGCGTTATAATAAATTTAAATCCAGGCGCTGTAATCCTCTTGTCGCAGGTGTTGTTAATTGTTTCATTCCGAGTGCTTCTCCTGTAGCGTCTAGCTCTGCTTTTGCATCTTTATTCCTCGGAAAAGGCATATTCAGATCTCCTAAGATGATTGTGTCAATATTTACGTCTAAATTTGATACTAGCCAAGTAAAGCTAGCCAACTGATACCAAAAGCTGAGGCGGTCTTTGTCTACAATGCTTTGAAAACACCGAACTTTCCTCCTCTCTTCAGATCCTTTTTTATAACAATAGAAGAAGAAGGAATAAGATATATAATTTAAGAAATGAAGCGAACCTGAAGGTTCTGCTTTCCAGAAAAGCCATAGGCCAGAAAAATATAAAATACAGAGGCGCAAAAACCTGGAATAATCTTCCTGAAAACATCAAAAATGCCATTTCACTAAACAAGTTCAAGAAGCTCCTGACTGAACACATCACCAGGGATGTCTGATCTAAATCACCTTCCACTCAACTCCTGAACTTTCCACAATGCATACCAGTTTGGAAATTGTGTAAACAAGTTGAGTCAAAAAGCTTGTAACACTCTACGCAATTATTTCATATTTTTTTCTTTCATACTTGTTATTGTAAAAGTACTCACAATGTAATTATAAGTACTGTTGTTAACCACGCGACATGTGTGGTTGGTTACGTAGTCTCTGTAATGGAATGTAGAAACATGTCCGATTCATGATGTATCTGTTTTTATTGTTATCTTTTTCAAAGGGAACACCCCCTAAAAGCCTCTGGCTTATGTGTTCTCCCTCTCTTCTTGCTGTTATCTCCCAACAATTGTAACACAAAATAGGGATAAATAAATTATCAAAATTATCAAATCAAAGAACTCATTTCTGGTCTCTCTCGTATGTTCTGGTGGCATGTAGATAAGACAAAGCTGTACCTTTCTGTTCTCACCAGAGAATCTGGCGATAACAGCTTCAAAGTTATCAGAATTAGAGCTTTGTTCTTTCACAATCTGGAAGTCAGTTTTATATAGCATCATTACTCCTCCACCTGTTTTGCTCTCTCTCCCTCTACCTTGTAGCCTAAACTGTCTACCAGAGCGTTCAGCTGCTTATTATTTTGGAACCACGTTTCTGTCAGACAGATAAATGAGTGTTCTGAATTTATTAGAAGGCTCTGCAAGGTGTGGAGTTTATTGGATGTGCTGCGAAAATTTTGAAAAAAAAGGGAGACTTTTGTATCTCCTTTGAAGACTGGCGAGGTGTTCGTTAATTGCTATTGCTTTGTTAGGGTGTTCACTGCACTAGTAGTGGGCCTTGTCGATCGTTCTCTGTATTGTTTAACGAGGGTGCCACTGGGCCATATGTCATATGTTCAGTAGTTGGGCTTCACAATTGATGGGGCAAGATATAGTGAAGGAGGAGTAGGCAGGGTGTCTAGTTCGTACTTGACGTACCTCGTCATTGATACCAATTCCCTCAACACACATTTACCTGATGACACCAGGAGTAATATTGGGGTTGATTCGCGACGCAAATATTTTCCCCCTCATTTGAACCGAAGTGATGTTGTACCTTTCGGCAAGACAGGGACGATATCCTGTGGGTAACCACGGTGAGGAAACAGGAATTTTATGCGTAGGATCGGCGTTTGATCGCGTTGCATCATGTTGCTGATTGGTAAGTAGCGGGTGGCTTTCTCTTTTCGTTGAACTTTTGTCAGCCGATTTTGATGGGAGAGTAACCATCTGTGCGTAGGTAGGTTGTTTCGGTGCATATTGCTCTAAGTTGGAGCAGTGATTCATATCTGTGCAGGGTCGGCTTCCGGGTAATGCAGTGCTAGCGACAGTTGTCTCTGCTCTGTTTTCTGTTCTGCAGTTTGGATTTCTTCTGTTCGGGAAGTAGTTTTTAGTACTTTCCACAATTTCAGGGCATATCTGTTCTCTGCGGGAATCAGCTTCGTGCAATACTGTTTTTATTTCGCCTGGGAGGGTAGTCCTGAGAGGAGTATCATGCTCTTTCTTTGCTTCTTTAGGATAGGTATCAGGCCCAGCTCGTAAGTGTTCAGCTGTCTGATTATGTCGTTTGTTAATATCTTGTAGCTGTGCTAGGACGGTGTCTAGTTTCTTATCCATTACTTTCTGACTGGCAATTAGTTTCATGTTTTGTTCTCTTAGTTCGTGATTTTCCTTTTGCATGTCCTGGAGAGGTTTTTGAAAATGGAGAGAAGGAGTTCTAGTAAGTCTTCCTGCCTCCGTATGTCGCAGGCTAATTGGTTGTGATTCGCTTCGTTTTTATCTTCTCTGAAATTCAATACAGTTCGCTTCTGCAATGTGGTCTAAAATGTTACAAGTATCCTGGGGGTCGTCACTTGTTTTCTTGTGTTCACATTCTACTGGGCAGCCTTCTGTCACAGCCTAAAATTTGAGCTAAGGAGTAATTTAGTTTCCGCTCCGTTACCGTGTGGTTGCTAGCGGGCTGTGGGCAGGGGTCTTCATTTTCTGAGTCACTAGTGTCTATGATAAATGGCGCTTCAGTTGTTCTGTTCTGTCATTTTCATTTGTGGACCTACAACTTGTGCAAAAAAACTTCTTGCGTCATTTCTGATTTAAACGCACTATATCCACTTGAGAACAGCAGCTTCCAATTATGATGCTGCACCGTGAACACTTGATCGTGTGTTTATTTGCGGTCTTACAAACGCTGTCCGTCTGTTCACTTGACTCTGATGGTTGTTTTTCCATGCTGAGGGGTAAATTGTATGAGCCTGTAATAACCAGCTGAATTCTTTAATCCTCCAGGGAAGGGTTGGCTGTTGTAGGAGAGCTCTTTCTGACTTTAGCGTAGGCGGTAATGCCTAATTCATTAGCGCAGCAGGGTGCGTAACCTTGAGGGATACTTTCAGGGTAACGAAGATGAAATAGCAAGTCATAAACATGCAGAAAATCATTAATAAAACTTTACCTGAGCATTAATTTCTTCTTCTGTTGGTATATTCAGATGGAGGGTGTCATACGCTTTCTATCAGTATTAATCATATCTAATAATTGATTAATAGTTAGGTAAAAATAGACGGAGCACAAATCTTACACTGCTGTCATCTCCGCCACCTAGCGGAACTATTGCCATCTTTTCAAAAAATTAAAGATTTAACTGAAAAATCCAAACTAAATTTCACTGACAGATGTGCATTAACATATAATCAACCATTCACCATGGTTGAACTGCAACATGCTCTTACCAACACAAGGAACAGCGCTGCTGGCCCTGATGGGATATTTTATGTTATGCTCAAAAATTTAGATCCAAAATTACACTCATCACTGCTCATCTTCTTCAATCGAATCTTCACTGAACATATATTCGCAAGCTCTTGGCATCATTCCTACGTACTGGCTATCCCAAAACCTGGTAAAGAATATTCTGCTCTTCATAACTATAGACCAATTTCACTTACCAGCTGTCTAAGCAAAACCCTCGAAAAAATGATTCATCGCCGTCTGACTTGTTATCTTGAGTCCCAAAATTTGATCAATAACAATCAATTTGGATTCAGAAAAAATCGATTATCACTGGACCTTATGATTAAAGCTGAAACAAACATCAGAAATGCATTCATCAAAGGCGCCTCTGTAGCCAGGTGGGAAGGAGCAGCAGTGCGTAGCACACGCTTCTTGATTAGACCGGGGTTCGAGCCCGTCCCCACCAAATAGGGAAGATGCGGAAAGGTCAGGGTATGACCACCGCATATCCCGGAGCAATATGGCCCTAGTTGCTAATGCTCCTAAAAACCAAATAACAACGACAACAGCATTCATCAAAAAGGAGCGTCTCGTTATGGCCCGTCTGGATGTTGAGGAAGCCTTTGACACGACATGGCGTTTCGACATATTAAAGGATCTACATTCTCTTGGCCTGAGAGGAAATTTGCCATATTTCATCCAGAATTTCTTACAACAAAGATCATTTCAAGTTCGTTATCGGGGAACTCTGTCTAAAAACTTTGTCCAGGAAGAAGGAATCCCTCAAGGGTCCGTTCTCAGCGCCACTCTATTCGCAATTAGAATTAATCATTTAACTGAACTCATTCCAAAAACAGTGGACTCATATCTTTATGCCGATGATCTCACAATCTCCTGCCATTCTCAAAACATGAACTATATTGAGAGACAATTGCAGATATCAATAAATCGGATCCAGATTTGGATGACACAAAACGGTCACAGATTATCCAGCCAGAAATCGACTACCATTCACTTCTGTACTATACGCAAAATGCATCCTGATCCTGAACTCCAATTAGATAACCATCCTATTCCAATAGCAAATAGTATTCGTCTGCTTGGCTTAATTTTTGATAGCAAGTTAAACTATCAAAAAAACATTGAACATCTTCGTACAGCTTGTCAAAAAAATGAACATACTCAGAGCCTTATCAGTAACAACCTGGGGAGCAGTTCGTTACACCTTGCTTCACTTACATAGATCCATAATCAGATCTCGATTGAACTATGACGCGCCTGTCTTCGATTCTGCTAGGGAAAATGCTTTATCTTGCCTGAACCCTATTCAACATTCAGCTCTTAGAATAGCACTAGGTGCGTTCCGAACATCTCCAGTGCAAAGTCTATGTAGAAGCTCCTCTGAAGATCAGAAGAAAGATGTTATTACTGAACTACGCAACCAAGATCCAAAGCCAGTCGACCCATCCTAATTGGTCAATATTTAATGATCCGAAACTCACGACCTTTTATAGAAACAAACCATAAGCAACTAGGCCTGCAGATATTAGGTTAATGGAACTAGCAGAAAACTGGAATATACAACTCAAAGTTCACCAAGAACTTATAAATCACGTTCCTCCATGGTCTGTCATCATGCCGTCTTGTGACAATTATTTTCCCTCAATGGGAAAAACACTCCTTAACGGATAATAACATCCAACAGCTGCACATTGCACATATACACTGTTATCCTGACTTCTCTAAAATATATGTAAGGAACGATGGACACTTCATTGGCAAACGCATATACATAACAAACTCCTTGAAATTAAATGAACCTGTACCGCAATTATGGGCTTCCAATTTCCGCAGAAACAGACAAGAAGAGGTAGTCCTGGCCAGAACCCGAATAGCCACACTCATTTGACCCATCTATTCCTGTTTTCGGGTAATGACCCTCCACAGTGTTCAGATTGCCACAGGCCACTCGCAATAAAACATATGCTCCTGGAATGCACCTTGTATAACAATTCCCGTCTAATTTCATTCACTTCTCTCTCAAACTTACAGGAATTGTCACTTAGCCATATCATAGTGCATAGTATTAGGGTCAGGCGCCACCTGTGGTTTCCCACATCTGCGCACTTAGCCATATCATAGGCGAAAACTCAAACCTTACAGAATTTTTCTTCTTTTTGAAACTAATAGGTTTATATAACCGTTTCTAACTGCTTCCATAGAAGCCAATAAAACTAGTATTAAATACTATGATAGGTGCAATATAGCCTAAGTAGCCTTTGCACCAGAAAAATCTAAACACAACAACCAAGCAACTTGAAGTGGCAAATCAAAGGGAGTAATTAGAATGCGTAGAATTAAGATATCGTAAACTTGCATGTCCAGCTGACCAGTAATGATGGTGTTTTCAGTGATATGTGGCATGATCGTAATGGCAACCAATCGTGTTCCACTGCAGGGTTAATGGATGATTTCGAATGAACATGAAGCGCCAATTTCAGCATCAGTTTAAAGGGAGGCATATCCAGAATTGAAGTTGTGTTAGGTTGTTGACCAACTGCATCATTCATCTTTAGCACCAATAAACATAATTTTGAACAGTCCAGGCAACTGAAAACGTCCCTTGTCTGTGGTATTCATGCATCGGTTTTGGTGGCAGGATGGCACTTTGGTAATAGCAGCGATTGAGAAATATTGCTTTTCTCAGTTACCGTAGCGTTGCTACTGTATTTCTAATGATTTTCAGTGAAATATTTACACCTTGATTACCAGACGCAATGTCTATTTCCTAGTATGTTTGTCGTTGGGAAAAATAGCAGTATGATGTTAGGGCACGCCTGATGCTAAACATTGGAGCGGGACTATGTATGTGTGTGTGAATATTTAAAAATATTAGTTGGACAACAATTCCCGATAATGATGTCACTGCAGGGGCGGTCATTTTCCAAACAACTTCACACCAAGCACATTGGTGTGAAGTTCTTTTATTTACCTCAGCAAAGTTGAAATATTAATCGGAAGTTGCCGAACTGAACTGTTCGAGTAGCTAATATGAATAATCAGTCGAATTAAAACTTTCATTTAATTTACGGTGCCATTATTGACATATCGCAAATTTCCCGAGCAAATTAATTTCAAGCTTTCCGGGTGGTCAAGTGATATATATGACAACCTCTTTGTATATAACATGATGCTATTTTTAATTAATACTACAGTCACTAATGGCACTAATTAGAAATGAGAAATTTTAATAACCTGTGGAAAGAATTTCGTGCATTTAAAAACAAAAATACAGGAGTGCACATATCCGCTAGGGTTTCCTTAGTATGCATGCAATGTTGTTTCAGCTGTTTTGTGGTCACTGACACACACTATGTTCTTTTTATTATAGGTCAACCAACAGGCGGTCTGCATGTAGACCGCTAGCGATTTTTCGCGAACCGTGAGTGATCTGAACCGAAATCAGTAATGTGTAGATAAAATTAATTATTTTAGTTTTCAATTTTTATTAAATAACTTTAATCTGTAATGAAGATACGATAGATTACTTTTTCGTAAGAGGTCGAAGAGAATTTTATATAAATCTTGATATCCTTAGCACTAACCGACAATCAGAATATTTCTGCAGTATATATCAATACCTTTACTACCTTCAAATTATCAGTTTTGGTTAATGGCTGTCTTTGAGATGGAATGCAGTGTTTCTTTTTCTTTTTTTTTTATTTCATACAATGGATATTCAGTGTAGTAGTCTTTTGTGATCTTTCAGAGCACAGTATCTGATTGTACTATACCATGCACTATATAATCTTGATAATCTTGTTAAGGAATCTGTTTTTCGATTACAACTTTAAGACCCAGCATAAGCACCCAGCATAGAGCGTTGCTTCAAAAATCCCCAGCTACAAGTAACGATCGTATTAAATTGTTGCTTGGTGCATATAAATTGAAAGCAATGAATACTCGTACATCGCTTTCATTTTATTATTATATATGACCATTCTAACACATTTCTCTTCTGTAGATACATTACAGATTCTTTTGTTTCACTTCCATGGCCATGGATACCATTAAACATTTTCTACGAGAGCTTTTCTTATCAACTTTTGTATTCCATTTATATCTGGCAAGTTGTAAATAATTAAACTTAGTGTACTTTTGTTCTCCTTTTCTGAGAAAAGCATTCAATTTCGTAGAAGTGAAGGGTGCTTTTTTTTTTCTTCGGAATTTCGGTTGTTGCTTTAAATCCTTTCTGGGAAGAAAGGCGAATGTCATCAATAATTTCTGAAGTTTTCTTTTCCAAACCGTGGACACCACCTGTTTTATTGACCAAATAGTCAATAAAGAACGCTTCTGTCAGGCTGAAGGTTTCCATGGAGACTGGCATTTTCCTTGAACAACTTAAGGTTCCTTTTCGCACATCAAACGTTCAGCAGAATGTAAATTGATTCTATGGCTTCGGAAATAGGAAAGGATATTTGAATATCAACCAGCGCGGCGCCACATAATTAAAGTAATAAATTTTATATTATCAGCAAGATCAAAATTTATTTTCGATCATTTCTTGTTTTTTGGAGGGTCGCTTGTATTTCATTCCGTGCTGAATTACTGCCATTTTGAAATTGTTTGTTTTTTATCGTGCTGTTTAAAAGTGGAATAGTTCAGAATTCACTGGCAGTAATATAAAGATAAAATTACACCTAATTAAAAAAACAGATATGCCCTATTATGGTGTTGGGTCACCCTTTTCTTTTAAAACAGCTTGTATTTTACGCGGAATACTTTCAAATTTAGAACTGGCTTAAGAGGACCATTCTTCATGGATGAAACTTTTCAAGCTTCTTGAATGATGGTGAAGCAAATCTGCTTCTCACTCTCCTTTCCAAATATGTCCACTATTTCTCAATAACTTTTAAGTCTGGAAATTGTGTACAGGCCATGGAAGATGCTCAGCTTCAGTTTTATGCTCTTCAAACCAAGGTTAGATGCAACTGACTAAGTGTATTGGAGAATTATCATCTTCAAACATGGCATCGTTTGTAGGAAACAACGTTTGCACCAGGAGAGATGAACCTGGTCATTCAGAATATAAAGATAATCAGTGGCAGTAATACCCGGTAATGGTGATGATACAACCTGAAGAATACTAAGATATTGCTGTCCAAACTATTGTTGATCCTACGTTTGACGGTTGGCACAAGACAGTCAGGGTGATGCGCTTCCTTTTCATTCGCCAAACGTAAACACTCCCCGATGTCGGAAAAGTGTTAAATCATAGTCTCAAAATATGACATGTTTCCGAAGATCAGATATCCGGTTTTTGTGATCCTTACAGTGCATCCTCTTTTTGGCATTACCATCTGTGGCTTTGCAATAGCGGCTCTGCCATAAATTTCATCTTTATGAAGGTCTCGCCGAATAATTCTGGAAAAAATAGGGGTGACTCAGCGGTAGCATTCAATCAGCTTTTTTCAACAATTTAGATTTCGTATGTAAATGTAAACCAAAAGGTTTTTTATAAAAATAGAGAAAAACTCTGAGGGCACGATCCTTAAAGACGACGCAATCAAGGATTTGGTTATTTCTTCTTTTCTATGATATGCTATTCGATCTTATAAGGTGAATTCTAAGAGATATTTGATATTGTTAATGTAAGTTTATTTTCCTAGATTTGAATTCAGCTTCATTTTTTATGTGACAACGTTTCAGAACTTCTCGAATCTATTTTGGTATAATGGATTCATGGGAATAAATGGAATACAAAATAGTCTTTCGAGAGTAGTTTCCAAATCAGATACCGTTGTCTGCAAAGGATGATTCCATACGACTATTTACAGCGCTGTATATTTATTGAAAAACTATTTTTCGCTCTTTAGTCTAGTAGTTCGTTTTATCTGGAAATAAAATGGCAGAATTTTCTTTCAGTATGACTGAGAGGTACTGGAATAGAGATTTTCTTGAAGAATAAACTTGTGTGTGTGGTGTTTTTTTTTTTTTTGCCTTACATGTTTGTTGTGCAAACTTAATCTAAAAACAGCCCTTGAATTCCCTAGATATGCAGTGTTTATTTTTACTGCTGAAGATAGTTAAATCGAAAATACTTGTCTGCACTTTTAAAAACGCAGCTGTAGTTGACATCGCTTTTAGTGAACACTGTGCTTAAGATTCTTGTAACTCACAAAGGTAATTCTGTATCAGTAAAAATCAATATGAAGATGGCAATGAATTTATAGCAATACATGCATACACCTTCATATCCCCTTGACAAAAACCTTCCCGCTGTGACTTTGTTGAAATGCCACAAGTACAGATGTTTTCTAAATGTGCCAGTACAGCTGAACGTTATTTCAGTGTGCAGCCTTGTAGTGTTTGCATGGGTCTGCTATTTACCTTATTTAAATTTGGGTAAATTTTTAAATTTAAAAAGGCATAATACACCAGATAGGAAGAAAGTTGGGTTGTTTCAGAATTTGCTCCGCGGCAATGGCCAGAAGGTGTTATATATATTGCTTATAAATTACATATATTCCATGGTTGGATTGCCTGTTTTGGGGGATGAAAAACTGGATTTTATTGAAGGGAAAAACCAAGCAGCTCTCTCACCTGAGACTAAATAATTTGAACACGATGTGAAGTAATTTCCATAGAGACCTGGATCATTTTTTTTTTTTTTTTTAAGAAATGGCTATTACAATCAAATTCCAGGCTAATATCGAAAGAATAGATTTGTTTAAATTGGCTCTTGCAATAAACTGATTATAGCCGCTAGATTTCAATAAACGAAAGAAAGACTATTTCATACAGCAATTTTCTATATTTTTATGAGACGTCAGCATGATTGAATTAATCAAATATTGCTGTCATCCATGATATGAGCCATTACAATGTTTGACGCAGAGTACACAACTTTTTTTACGTATTCCGGATGTAATTAATGAAATAAAATTATCGCAACCACCTGTGCTCAGGATATTAACGTCTTTCGGAGAAGTGCCATATCAACTAGGCGCAGGTATCTTGGTTACTGTATCAGCAAGAAGATATCTTACATAAATCCAATTTTCCTTATTTCTTAGCTATTTTTAATTCGACACTCAGGGCATCGTGCATAATGAATTCGTCCAGTAAATGAGGTCTGTTCCGGTTCAGTTGAGGAACAATTAGGATAAAACTCCATTTGTTTCAATTCAGACTTATATTTGAATAACAATTTTCTGTAGTTTAACTGTATAATTCAAATTTTCCGCATACGAGATTACATAATTATCCTTAACGAACAAACAAAAAAAAAAAAAAAAAAAAAAAAACGAAAGCTATGTTAGTCATCTTAAAAGAGATATGACATGGTTCCTATCACTTCAAGGTTGACTTCAATTCCTATATTGTCAACAAAAGTAGGACTTAATGATGGTAGTCAGAATTTGAAGTAGATTCGAAGTAAGAAAAGAAATAAGAAGCATTTTAAAGAGGATTTGAACTGCGATATATCTTTGTGTGTTACGCTGTGCTGATATGTATGCTTCGCACTTACGTGCTAAAATGTTTATTTTGAAGAAGAGTGGCTGAATGCTGAAGAAGGCGGAATGCTTCCAGCAGGATGCGCTGCACGTTTATTACACAGACAACGTTTCTTTTTATTTTAAAAATCCTCTTTTCCCTCTCCTGCTGGCAGCCTTAGATAGTTTTCTGGAAATATTCTCTTTGTGTTCTACAGTGCAATGCCTGCTTTCTTATGTCCCCCCCCCCCGCTTTATGTGAAGATCGATATTTTCGAAAAAGTCCCGACAGAGTTTTCTAATCATCCTAAAATGAGTGGAAATACAGTTTTGGCTGCTGAATGATTTACAGCCGCTGTCTGAAGCGTGTCCCTTAAGGAAACCCAACACGAGTAATAGAAGAAACAGTATACAAGAATTCTTTCTATGCAGAGCTATTTGATCTAGAAAAAAAGATTGTTTTTCTCCAAATATCTGAATATTTAACATAGCAAACACTTTTTTTTTTATTTTTTCCACCGTGGAAAATGACTAAATAAAAACTGCACTTCTTAACTTATGCAGCAAACTTGGAGATTTAGGATGAACTCTTGTATTTGGTATGGTGCTACACTTTAAATTCATTCACTTGTTTCTTAAAGTTACGTTTTAATGTGTTTTTTTAGTTAAGTTACATATATGCAAACTTCCTGCGTGGTTGGCTGGATTTTCTGTTCTGTATTTTAGCTGTTTTTTCCCCTGGAACAAGATCAGAAATTATACAGATACACGGATCAAGTTCGGGACCGGCTGATGTGAGATTGTAGTTCAAGTGGCGATTAGTTTTTGAGTGTCTGCGAGGAAAGATCGGCATCGAGATCTTTCCGACTTCGAACGGGGAATGATTGTGGGGGCAAGACGTGACTGGCTGGTTGTTCGACCCCTTTTGAGCCAGTCACGTTAGACACGTGACACCACAGAACGAGAGCCCAGAGGTCAAGTGTGGTGGACGTCTATGGTGAACGTCGTGTGTCTCGCCTTGTAACAAGACAGCAACCTATCACAGTGGCCCAGCTAACTACCCAGCACAATGTAGGAAGAGCAAGACCAATATCCACATGGACTGTAGTGTATACTGACTAATAGCACCGAGATCCCTCCCCGGTGCTGTTATTTAGGAAACAGCACATGGGTTCTTCCCCGGTGCTGTTTCCCGTCTAGCTATACCTGGGGTCCCACAAATTCCGCATCGTAACTTTGTGACATAATAAAAATTCTGTGAAGGCTGGATAAGGTCTGTATATTGTGGTTTAAGTAGTATAATGTTGGGTTATGTTGTTAATTGCGCCACTTAGCTTAAGAACCCGTTGAGCACCACCAGAATCTGATTTTCGTCCTGGGCTCGGAGATCTGGGCCAGGTAATTAGGGACTTATAATATCTTCGGCGGGGCGAACACCCTGGCATATCCTATTATGTTGGTATGTTGTTCATCTACCTACCACTTGGCCTAGATGTCCGTTTAATACTATTGACCCTTAGTTACACTCTTTCTCATATACTGAGCATCTTCACCTAGATTGTGACCACTTCTAGCTACTGGACTTGACACTCAGGTCGCTTGAATTGTTTCATCCGTGTCTCTCTTGATACGTGATTGCCTTCCCACCCTCTCTAGGGGCCTCTTCTTCCACTTCCGCTTAGGTGAGAGAATTCCCACCCAACCTGTGGAGGATGCCTTCCCTTACATCCTCCGTCGCTCTGTCTATACCTCCTTTCCTTTACCCTCTCCAGTACATCCTGTACTCCCTGTACCCTATTACTTTATTTTATATATATATGTATATATATATATATATATATATTTTTTTTTTTTTTTTTTATTTTACTTGGTCTCTTTCCAGGAAGCTCAGGTGACCTGGAGGAGACTAGCCAGAGAATTATGGGCAGCCTGGCTACCTCCTAGTGGTGTGTGCGGGCAACGTGGGGTCCCATCAGGGGCCCTGCGGCCAAAAGCCAGGACACCCAACAGAACCCAGCACAATACTTCATTTACAACACAAAAAATTTTTTTCTGGCTTTCACAGTGATACTGTTTGTCTCCACAGAGTATATATGGCGCAGATGTGGGAAACCACCGGAGGCGCCTTTCCCCCAAAACTATGCACACTATGCACACTATGCATGACCCTTAGTTACCGTTCATGGGCACGGGCAGCTGGGCCAGACATGTGGGGCGGTTCTCTTACTAGGCCATCCTCTGAGTTTTTTTTTTTTTTTTATTTTTTGAAGTAAAGCGCAGGGGAATAGTAGTAGAGGTGGAGGGGAGCAGGTGAAGAAAGAAAGGTGGATGAGGGGAAGAAGCATCCACCAGAGGGAACAGGAAAAGAGGAATAGAGGAGAGATGCAAGGAGAAGTGGCTACCCCTTCCCCATGGGTGTAAGGTAAAAATCATAGATCAGGATGTCCTTTGGAAATTGGCATTTAGCCGTCAACGAATCCTACACTAGGCAAGCCTGTTGTCAGAAAGTTATGTCAGCAGTGAGATCCCACGCCATTTCATAGCGTCAGCATAACTCTCGGCCATCGAAATCATGGTGCTCAGCCGAGTACATGTAAACGTGTACAGTAGCTTATATAGGGTGAAAGCAGAATTTAGTTCAACTCCACCGTAATATACTGTTATGTTACAGGACTCTGTAAAACGGCCAGAAATGTGTGTTATGTAATGTTAGGGCAGTGTATTTAGTTGTTTTTGGCCACTTTTCCACAAGGAAGGCGATCACCTAGAAAGCCTGCCCAGTGCCCGTCTACACCACGTGGAAGTGAACTCCGACCATGCGCGAGTCGTGGTGGACTCCGAAATATCCCGTACAGAATGCCCAAAGCGAGTTTGGGGTTTTTCTTTAAAAAAAAAAAAAAAAACTTCTGCCTCCACTGATGGAGTGAAAGACCAGTGGATGCTAGCATCCCAGGGACCTCAACACCCAGGCAACAATAATAAAAGCACTTGATAGCTGGGCCACAAAAATAATAAAATCACTTGATATGATAGTAAAAGAAGAAAAAGGTAAAGAAAAAATATAAATTTTGCCCTGCGAGATCTAACTCAGCGCCAGCCCAATGCAAAAGACAGACACCATATGAACCCTAATGTGAAACCAGAAGCACACGTCAATATCGACAAGAAGACAAGAAAGCAGAAGATGAAGAAAGAGAATTAAAAGGATAGAGTTAGAATATGTTATACTGGCTATTTAATGTGAACAGTGGTAATTCTAAGATGCAGTGGACGTCAGGGCGGTACAGGGGAGCCACTTCCACGCGAAGGAACAGAGTCAACAGATTTGTTCTTAAAGCCATTAGTAGTGCACGTCGTCTAGAAAGGCCTTGTCAGCAAAAGTTTGTAATTGATCGAAGACATCTTTGGATTGTAGAAGTTCAGATTCATGGCCAGGAGAGAAGGGACTGTAGGAGTCAGCCAGGGAATGACGAAGGGTTTGACATTGGAGACTGTGATACAGGACATGCCCCAGTCTTCAAGTTGTTCATAGAGACAGAGTGAAGTATCAGGAAGGTAGAAGGTTATCCTCAAGGAGCCATGTCTGGTGAGAATAAAAAGAATATAGAGACTAAGTGAAAACCATTTTTTCGCTATAAAACAAAAGAAACATAAGGAATGAAGTTGGAGGTAACAACGATCTTAGATATTACAGACCAACGAGTCTGCTATTGTTGAATTAACAGGTCATAGCAGCGTTTTTTCTCAGTCTTAATATTGTTTTTGTAGATAAACGGTAATGCTAGAATAACTAATTGAAGTTCCTCGACGAATATAGAAGCAGTCCCCTGTAAGCATGGCAGAGGTCAAGAGGCATACATCCATTACCCACCTGCAAAGCAGGAGTGCAATATAGAGCAAGTAGCATGCCTTCCTTTGGATGACACTCTTAGTGAACAACCAAAAACACGCGCCTGCGCCGTATATATAAATAGTCAAGAATACCCCTTTGTAAAGAATTCGAAAAGTTCTGTAATCAAGGTTCCAATAATGTTTTAGATTTGTAGCCTTATAGATGTATGCCTAACTTTTTCATGGATATAGAGAACATGCTGTTGAAAATTTTTAATTTGAGAGCTAACATGAAATCCCCCCCAAAAAAAAATTATGGAAGCTTGACCATGGAAAGTGATTTGTTAAAAAAAAAAAAAAAAAATATGACAGAAGGACTTAATGTCAAGTTTTCCTTGCAGGTATAAAAGTTTTGTTTTCTCCGAGGAGATGGATAATTTATTACAAGCAGCCCAGGCGCAAAGAGCAGTCATAACAGAATTAGCTGAGTTCTAGTGACGAACGGGAATTTCCATGTACTAATAGGGTGAGGGTTTCACCCTATTAGTACATGGAAGGGCCAATTAGGGACGGAAGGAGTGGACTTAAGGAGCTACTCGTCGAGAACCAAGTTCCTGACGACTGGGCCGAAAATAGAACCCTGCGGACAGCCACTTGAAACAGGATGGCGAGATGTTGCGAACCTGAAATAATATGGACAGTACAATTTACAAAACAATGCCTCTGGATGATCTGGCGGAGATGGTATGATGGGATCTACTGGAAAAGGGCATTCGATGCCACGACTATCCATCCTAAGATGTGCTGGAATTAGGGCATTGCACAAAGCATGGATTGCCTTGCGGAGTCCATGCCAAGACGCGATTCGAACTTAACTTTTTTACACCTCGGGTAGCACAGTTGGTACTCGTAGAATTGCCGTCCTCCCCACACCGAGTGGAAAAGACCTGAGTTCGAATCCCGTCGATGAAGCGAGGAATTTTTAATGGCTTTTTTCACAATGTGGCTGAGTTAGTCGGTCTCAGGCGAGGGTAGCATGGTTTTTCGTGCAGCAAACAGAAAATCGACCACAGAACACACGTAATATGGTCTGTCACTGTTACATCTAAACCCCAACAACAATAATAACAAACAATTAGACAAAATGATGCATATTTGTGCGTATTTTCAACGTCAGCATTATCATCTTCGTATTTGAAGGACAGTTAAAACTGTATTAATTTTATTTCGAGCTAAGGGTGGACTCATAGAACTAACCTAGCTTTCAAATGTGCATCGGAATCATAACTTTACATAAGAGGAAATTTTTCATTTTGAGGTGTTTATACATTTATTGCAATGGTATAATTGTGACTAAACTTGTGGCACACTGGATTTCAATTCGTACAGGGGACGCATGACATTTAGGGCTATCAAATGTAATGATTTAGTGATGTAGAAAATAAAAACTGTCTTTTAACTTACCTTGGGTACTCTCGGGAATCTCATTCGCGTAATACTAAGCAATGTATTGGTTAATGTGTTCTAATAATGACGAATTTATTCAAACGTGGATAATATTTATATTTTGTCGTGTCTGACAGTCTGTCTTAATTAAAGATTAAATTTCTTCTGTGGACGCCTGGGCTGTTTATACGCCCGACCGTATTAAATATAACTGGCAGAAGTTGCAATTTCTTTCAATAGTTAATTTCTGTTAAGGAGTTTGAAACAGATTTGTTTCTTCAAATATAAATGGAAAAATTGGCAGATTATTCTCCTGAGGTAGTTCGCCAAAATTGTTTTAATAGCTCTTTCTCTCTGAAGTATCCGAATGATACTGTATGTTCTAGCAAGTACTAGTACTGAATCGTCGCATTGCAGGTCTTCAAAACTGTTGCTCTCGCAGGTAGCACATGGTTATTGTCACAGCGATACCAGTTTTAGGGAATTCGTTTCTGTTCCATTGTTTGTATTCGTTTGTTTTTAATTCTAAGTTAGAATTCTCTAACATGTTATTTTTTGCTATTGGTAATTTTATTTTCTGAATATCCCGCTTTTGTAGTGTCCCTGTGTGACCGGAAATTGCAATATTATGAACAGGCGTGGAAATTTAACGACTTCTGTTGATTTATATACTCAACGGTAATGGCGACACTATTTCGTCCTCGAAGCATCTTTAGGTGCGGTAAACAGCCACCTCCTAATGCCACACAGCATTAAAGCAGTATGAAGTGTTATTTTAACATAACATCGGGGATTTACTGAACGGCTGCATAAATTCAGTGAAGTCAACTTAAGCGACTCTGGAACGTTCTTTTTCTACTACCATGCTGATGTATTTTGGACTTCGTTTTCTGCTCGTTTAAAGTTGAATGTTGTTAATAAAATAAAAAATTAACGATTTATTTGTACGATTAGTGAAGTGTAGTGCCGACAACTGACAAAAATATAGAGGGAAGTAGCCGGTTTAATTTATCCTCTACCATGCTTCCATAGTAAGAATGATTTAACGCTATCAATTTAATAGCCAGACTATGCGTTTTGATGTAGATTAAATTATCTAAGGTTGAGTAACGTGGGATGGTGAGTTATGAGATTAAAATGTACCATGATTGGCAATACATATAACCATTACCAGTTAGTCCAATGGATTCATTTTGAATGGATCAATTAGGCTCGTAGTGGATCATATAGAGTAACAGACTGTAATGCTACACATTTACAGAGCAAATTAACAAGTATATAGTAAGTGAAAGCATTTTTATATTAATTTTTGACCTGATCAAAAAAGTACAATAATTTTCTATATTGTATTTGTACATTCATGATTCATGTGTTGATTATTAAAAATAAGATATTTTATAAACTAGCTCTCCATTTCTTAAAACTTTATATATGAACCTTATCAATGTTCATTTATTTGTTTACATCTAATAATTAAACACGAAAATCCACCGATTGACATGACACCAATGACATCCATATTAATATGATTTTAATAATATTCTTGAATACCAAGGAAGATGCGTATCACTTCAAAAGAAAGTAATTACAGAAAATTAGAATATTAATAAAACCGGATATTTTCAAATGTTATTTTGAAATTATATTTTGTGACACACTGGATTTCAATTCGTACAGGGGACGCATGACTTTTAGGGCTATCAAATGTAATCGGGCGCACAATGTGAATTGGCCCCAGGCTGGACACGACTGCCTAATGCTTTCGCTGTCTCGACGCTATATCTATAAACTAAAACAAACAATACATATACTACAGGGTCATTTTTTATTCATCATATTCATCTTAAGAACATGAAATATTGTTTAGAAACAGAAATATACATTTGAATGGAATGGACTGCAGTGAGTGTACCTCCGGATTTGACCATTCGTCTACAAGGATATTGTCAGCTGTCGTGTTGTGATTGGTAGAGGACTATGAACCCGAACTGCCCTCTGCAGCATATCCAATATACCACATGCTCAGTCAGATTCAGGTTTGGAGAATTAGGAGGCCAGGAGAGATGTTGGAAATCGTGGAATGTTTCTAGAACCATTCAGATTTAGCTTTTGCACGTAGATAGTTGCATTGTCTTGAAATAATCCATCGCAATCCTGGTGAAACACTTAAACACTGCAGGGAAAAGTTGGTCGGATACTACAGAAAGATATTCATTTGGAGGTAATGACCTTCTAACGGTATGAGCGCACCCATCCGCCAACAAAACACACCCCCTAGAATGGTACCATTTCCAGTCGCTTGAATGGGGAACACGAACCACCAGCCTGCATTCATGAGGTTCACGCTATATTTTTACCTTGCCATTGATGTACAAAAAGTGTAAATCGAGACTCAAATCCAGTCGAATCTTTTGTTTATTTTTTTTACAGAAAGAAGTGGCTTTAGTGGCACTTGACTACCAAATTCTTCATCTCTCTCCGCGCAGTTCAATTAGAAATGGGTCTTTCTTTGCCTAAATTGATTTTTTTAGTTTTGCTGCACACTAGACTTTGTATTCTAATGCACAGTTCGCGTTAATTCTGTGGCGTCATTCTTGGGTTGCTGCGTTTTCCTATTTTTCCACTCATTGTATAATTTCGATATGGTTGCTTTCGACAGACCAGTGATTTTTTTTTTCTTTTTTTGTTTCTCAATTTGGCTCCTGCTAAAGGTGCTCCAACAGTAATACCTTTTGAAAATCGGGAAGATCACTTCATTTGTCCATGACCGGATCGACTAAGAAATCCCAGGAAAGCGTACATTATTCATCTGATACCAAGGAACTTGTAATCATACCATATGACCAATTATATCTGCATATTGTACGTTTAATTATCTGTTGACGTCAAAACCACCACTTTGCTTATTGGAGGCTTGAAGTGGCGAAACCCATGTTTAGTCTCTAGAGCAAAGTTTCCGGCATCCCCCCTCCCCCCATACTTCTCCTTCAACCCATGCACGGTACTAAGTACTATAGGTTTTGATACCTTTCGTGTTTGGGGTTTTCATAAAAAAAAAAAAAAAATCTCAAATGGTTTCTATTTTTGTCTAGTGAGTTAGAAAATTCATGCTCAGTTTTTCCTCCACAAGGAATAAATTCGCTTTGTGCAGTGCAGGAATGGTCTTGGATTCTTCCGAAAGACTGTCTTTAAGATAATCCAAGAGATAAAAAAAATCACAGGAGTTTAAATTAGGTGACACAGGCCACACCAGTCATTTGCCATACACCTCAGTGTAGCGGTTAGAAAAATGTCAAATTTGTCATCCAGTAACTCCAGGAAAACTCCTGCAGTATATTATGTTGCCAACCAATTCTCCAAAACTTTTTCTACATATTTATGATGTTAAAATCTGAAGCTTCCAAAACTGCAAAGAAAAGAAATCGTACGATGAATAAAAAATCATCCTGTATTTGTATCTTTTTATGGTGGATCCTGCGTCTTCATAAAATTTACAATGCTAAAAAAGCAGGTTTTCAGGAGCTTGCTGAAGACAACCTGGAAAAAACAAAACAAAACAGGTTGATAAACATTGATTATCTGCCAAATATATTAACATTTATAATAAGAGAAATGAAATATTGAAAGTTGCTGTAATAATCTGAATGCGACTAAGACCTAAAGAGAAACGATAAATTCATCTTAAGAAATCCAAGTTTAGTGTAGCCATTAGCAGCCATTAAGAGATTCTCTCTGACGCTAATTGTTTGTGAATGTGATGTAATTGACTGCAAACATTAAACCTCCCACGTCATAAGTGAGTGATTAATAACTATTTAACGACATCTGGTTTGCCTGTTTCCAGTGACACGTTCACAATATTGCTCTCAAAACAATTTTCTACCGTTCTCAGCTCAACGACATCCATTTATCATTTTAATTGAACCCAGTAAAAGGTCATTTTGACGTCACGTGTTGTAATTCAATTCTTGATGACCGAATACGGCGAGACGCTAATGCAATTAGATTACGAATAGCAATCTAACGTTACCTGGTTTCAGAGATGCGAGCTAACAGACAAAGAAAGAGTACAATCTATAAATATGTATTTGCCCGAGGATCATTCCTTTGGTACGTTGTGCTACTTCATAACCATTTTAACTACTGTGCATCGAGACTGTCGTAGGTTTGAATGGTGCTAGTGTTCCTTGGCTCTTGTGACTAACTCTTAAATACCAAGTCTGTTAATACATTTTATTTGTGCAAGATTACATGCCTGCTAGGAACAAAACAAAATACACTACAATGCCTTTACTGTCCCTGATAATTACTGTCATACCTTTAATATCCGGACACCCCTCTGTTGAAAATTGGTGATGTCCTACCCAAGCACCACGTGGCAAACTCAACTATAAATGTGCTCGTAAGCTATCGAGGAGATTTTTTGAATGCAAAATGCTGTGGCAGACGGAGTTAACAGACTTCCAGTGCCAAATGATAAGAGGGTGCCACAAAATTCGGTCTGTATGTGACATTTCAACGGCAATGAAGATCCATAGATTGACAATTCTTGATGTGATCTGCCAGTTATATTTAATACGGTCGGGCGTATAAACGGCCAAGGCGTCCACAGAAGACTTTTAATCTTTAATTAAGAAAGACTGTCAGACACGACAAAATATAAATATTATCCACGTTTGAATAAATTCGTCATTATTATAACACATTAACCAATACATTGCTTAGTATTACGCAAATGAGATTCCCGAGCGTACCCAAGGTTAAGTAAGTTAAAAGACAGTTTTTATTTTCTACAGACTGGAAGTGGAATGTTTCGTGAGTGCTAAAACCGTTGCGAAACGACCCTGAAAACTTCGGAAGTGACAGAAGAGCTCTGCAAAGAATATTCCGGAACGCAGGTCTGCGTTGTTGCAACACACAGAAACCCAAACTGAAATGTTTGGAAACACATATTAGCAGCAGTACAGTGCGCCGGATGTTGCATGGTATGGGTTACCAGTCGTACAGCTGTAAGAACAAAATTCTTACATTTATCCTAGCGAATGTTACGTTATAAATATTATAACATAACAAGAAAAAAATATGTATATATTAAATAATATTATTTACATAGGATGATTTTCAGCTTAGATTGCGATCGCTCTGTACCATACAGTCAAGTAGGGGAGGATTAACGTAACAACGGGGGGTACACAAGACAATGGGAGCACTGGAACACTAGTACAAAGGGAGCACCATAAGGCCAGTTCATGGTCGCATAAACAGAAAGTGAGCAGCTCTTTGGAAGAAAAGAACAAGGGAACCGACTCCCCCTTGTGGAGAGGAAGATTTTAAGAACTAAGAGGGTGAAGGAGACCCTGGATGTGGCATACACCTGTGGTAATGGCTAGCCGCTAGATGAAACAGACCGACTCCTTGAGCGCTTATTAATTTCAAGGAGCGGTAGAGAAAAAACAGAGTGGACTAATAGCGGTAAGTGAATCGGGAATGATCACAAGGAAATATCTAGAAATTTCTAGACGCCCAGTAGTTCATCGAAGTTGATGGAAATTTCGTAAACAGGAAGTTACCCCAGGAGAGGGAAGGGCCAAGAAAAACGGAAGAAGTGGGAGAGAGCGAATGAGAATAATGAGATGATGGAGAACGAACGACGATTGGATCAAAATAGAATGAGCGGCTGAAACAAAAAGGAGATGCAAGACAGGAAAAGGAGAGGAGTTTTTTTTGGGAGAGTTGTGAGTTTTGGCAGTGTGGAAGTTTGGAGAGTTCCCGTGGAGATGCCTGAGTGATATGCGGCTGGAAAGAAATCCTGAGAAGTGCCGGGAGAATCGCCAGAAAGTAGCGGACAGAGTAATGAGTTGTGGGAGATGCTGTTTAAGAGTTGTTGAAATAGGAAGGAGATAACCGTTGAAAGATGGAAACACCTATGCTGGAGCTGAGTAAAAAGGATCGAAAAGCCTCACCATAGAACGATAAGGAAGAGCTACATAGCCAGGCTTCCTGATAAAGCAGTAAGAAGAGTCCTGATAATCCTATTATGCTTCCCAGTTTCGTCGAACTGATCAGACGCCCAAAAAGCGGGCCGGAAAGAAGAGCGAGTTCCTGAACGTAGGAGAATCCATGTAGATGAGCAGCAGTTCCTTTGCCGATGAATAATTCCAGTTGGAGCCTGATGATGCCCTATGCTGTTGATGATGGTCGCCCTGAACTGAGAAAAGTTTGTGTAAAGGGTGATTCCCTAAGTTATTATGCACGAGATAATAATTTTAAGCTAGATTTGAGGGGAAGGACTTTAGAAAAATGTCTATTTAGTTGATAGTAGATTTGGTATTGTCTAGCATAAAAGGAAGGAAAGGGTTCATAAGATATAGATGTATGTACTTCATCTCAAGGATAAGTTAAAGCAAGGAAGATTTAGATACATGTACTCGAGACTGGTATGTTCTAAGTTAAGATGTAAAGGTGGTCTATGTACATGAAACGTTACAAGATATTAAGATTGAATTATTTTGGAAGGGATAAATTAAAGAAAGATTATAGCGGGGATTTATAAATCTAGGACAATATCCATAGAGGTGTTAAGCTCACTGCTGTAATTCCAGTTGGGAAGTTTAACTGTTAGAAAGTAAAGTACTGTTATGAGATGTAACCTAAACCAGAAGGAGAAAAGGCAGAAAGACACGAAGAGACATAATATATCAGTTGCGATTAATTTTACATCTTAACACACATATAATGCCAGTAATTAACATTATACCAATTGATGTTGTATGATACAATTCTTTAATGTATATACTGTGAAAGAAACAAATTTGTATATGTTTATCATGTGTGTAGTATTGAGTCATTCTGAATACTCAGCCAGTCCAGAGGAGACATACACGAACTATTATTCCCCCAGAATCTGTGATCTTCTGTGCAGTATACAAGTCAGATGTTAACGTGGAGGGGGGTAAATTAAGTTAAAAGAGGTGGGTCTGGAAGGTTAACGTGATTTATTATTAAAAATATAAAAAAATAAAAAAAAGTATTATCCCCCCAGAATAACTATCCATTCCCCAACAACCACCCCCTACACAGCCATCCACAAGCTGCTAATCATCCCCGACTAATGCCAGATACAGCCTAGTTGGTGTAAAGTCCTCTGTTCTTGAACTGTAGATCAATGGAAAGCAGTGCTTTGGAGCGATGAGTCCGAGTCTTGGTATATGGTCTACCGGTCGTTCTTGAGTGTGGTGGGTGTCGGAGAAAGCTACTTGCCAGACTGCATCGTCCGGACAAAAGTTGGGCAGAGGACGTGCGATGGTCTGTGGCTGTTTTTTCATGGTTTGGCTTGGAACTATTGGCTATTTTGAGCAAAACCATGAATTCCGAAGTTTGTCTAGGCGTCTTGGACAATAATGCGTTACCTGCATTATGACAGCAGGTCGGGAAGGGTCCACGCTCCATATCATGCAGATCGCGGTGTGACGGACTGGTTTGAGGATATGAGAGTGAAAAGTTCAACTGGCCAGCCCAGAACTCCGGTCTCCGTGTTAACTTGGATTATCTGGTTCGAGTAATGAGACTGCCCAAAAATATAACTGCACTGGTCGGCTCTTTGAAAGACGAATGGCGGAAAATATCGGAGGATATTTACAAATGTTCTCCAAGGACACCAAGGCTGTCATAAAGGCCGAAGATTTCGGCACACGTTATTAGATTTCTTGTAAATAAAGGTATTTGTGTGTTTACCTCTTGAAAATTATGAATGGGAGTAGTGCGTGTTATAGGGAAGACGAAGAGAGATTACAGTTTTGTAATTTGCAAATTCAATAAACCAGTCGGCTAAATGGGTGATCTGATTGAATTTTTCAGGAATTAAATAAATTGTTACTGCATTAAGCTTCATCATAATCCTGCGGCATTGTAAAGCTTATCTAAATAAAAAGTAGGATTAGATAGATACTTAAATATATAAAAATAATAAGGGATAGCTTATTTAAAATATAATCATCACTTTTAAAGGTTCGATTAGTTTGGTTCATATATTAATTTGCCATTATAATACCAAGTTACCGTAACGGAATGCTTAAATATTTCCTGGTTGTCTCTTAAAAGAAGTAATTAAAAAAACAAACTTTAATCTGCAGATTGTGCAGTTTATTGAATACCATCTCTCCTTAGAAGCTGCTAGAATTAAGAAATGAAAAACTGTTATCCGCAAGTTTCCTGACTCTGAAAAGAAAACCATTGAAATTCTACCCATTAAATAGACGAGAGTATTTGGCATTGAACAGAAATTCTTGAATTTTAAAACCAGAGCTGAAATCGGCCACAGTAAAGTTCTACTCGCAGCAAAATCAGCTGTTCTACTCTTACGCAATAACGGAAAAGTCAAAGGGTCTTTTGACGATCAATACACTCATATCTAGTATCAATGCTGCAGCCGTTTACAGAAGTAATTTTCAGCATGGTGTTATTGTAGCGATCTTCAAAAGAAACCTTCTCCAGAAACAAATTTTCTCTAGTTCGAATTCCAGTTTCTTTGGTCGAACATATTGATCTTAAATGTCAATAGATAATTAATTTCTGTGGCAATTCAGAGACTGGCTAATAATTGAAACGCAGACAAAATTTTCAGAGATAGCATACTTTTGTGGCTTATCACAGTGACAGCGCTTCAAGTGGGCTCCAGTACTTTCTGTGTGGGCATCGAATTTATCTACCAACAAAGAGTCCATTTGCATTAAGAAATCGCTTACATAACTGCATTAAGAAGGCAATCTTAAATGCGCGTTCATTTCTGACTTTATACAAAGACTTGTTTCATAGAGACAACAGTGCTCTTTTAGCCCAGTTCATGAAAATTAGACATAACGGTTGAAATTTAAGAGGTCAGTAAAGATTAAGTAAAATTACTGAACCGTAGCTAGTACAGTTCAGATTCAAGTGGTTTGCATTCGCTAAATCCTCTTGGCAGTGTAGAACCATTCACTTGCTTAGCTTCTCAAATTCTGATTTTATCCGAATGATAGCTGTCTAATCCAAACTTATTAAATTCGCTACTGTCTTTGGGTCCTCGCAGGTAGCTCAGTGGTTATAATCACCGGCTTCTCCACACCGGGTGGAAAAGGTGCTGTTTAGAATCTCCTGAATGACGCGAGGAACTTTTATGGGCTTTTTCACTCAGTGAATGAGTCAGTGTGTATCTCATGAGCCGATTGCAAGGTTTTGCATCCAGTAAAACATACATTTATGGACATATGAGCAGATAAGTTCGTTCTCCGGTAGCCCTCACATAACATTTTTTATAGTCTTGGAAATCGACTGCTTGTAGGCAAGCTTTATCTCTCTATATTATGATATGACCGTTTCCTGAACGGATAAATTCTGACTCGACTGGAGGGTAACGCATAACTTGATATTAGATTCGCTAATATTTTCATAGGACGGTAGTATTTGTTGTGCTTTTGTTTGAATAAATTTTCCAGGAGGAAAATTTATTCAACAAAGTAATTGTACCACTCCCCGGCACATTTTACTAAATAATCATTCTTTAAACAGAGTAAATTGGATTAACAAGTGGGAATTGAGGTTGATTATGCTTGCGGGAACTCCTTCTGGGTAACTGACAACATTTCCTCGAAAAACTCCAGCAAAATGAGTGCAATTTTATTGCTCTTGGTAGAGTCATGTGACGTCTGCCATTTTTCATTACAAGCTTCTCTTAGCGTTATCTCTCAATACGTAACCTCACGCAATGCCGTGGACAGTGCTCATCTATTAAGCAATTGGTGTGTCATCACCACTTCCTTAACAAGTTAATCACCCATTAGATTCACTTCTAAGTTGCTGTTGAAGGCGTCCTTCATGTTCAGCTCTCCGCCACCTATTTCTCATGAAACTAATGGAACCAGGGAGACTGGAAAAAATAGAGCAACCCTGTGTTTTGTTTTTTAACGGATGAGTATTGACTTTTTATATCCAACGAATGGAATCGGCTGGCCCTTTTCGTGTTCAAAATCGGAAAGGAAGTGGCCTACGATCACGAAAGTGATGATCAGACTGTTACTTAAGAACAGCACTATAGGGTTTATTATATCATTTTGACTTTAACTGCTATCCGATATTTTCTTCAAAAAGTAAAAATTGACAGAAGATTGTTCAATTCGAAACTTTTATTCTCATAGTATTAATATATCTATTATACATTAAGAAAACCGTCCTTGAATGTATGTCTATTCACGATATTCGCCTCGAGTTTACGATATTAATCACAGTTTAATAACTTAATATTTAAAAATTAAGTAATTGACGTGTTGGCGCGGATCAGTAACTGATATTGTAAATCTAGATATTATAAGCACAACCTAAGAGTTACGCCAGTAGTGTAGTGAATAAGTTCCATGTTTTTGTTATTTTAAGTATACGTGATCGAATCCAGACATCAGTCTTCCTTTTTCTAATGTTTCCATGATTCTTTTGACAGAAAAATCGATTGAAATAATAGAAATGACAAATATAAATAAAAAATAAATATCCTATAATTAAACTGGAACCTTTTATAACCCAACCTTTTATTATTCATTACTAGATTAATTTGAGTCATTGGTAATTATCCGAGACACAAATAAAACTGGGGATTCGTCAGGGAATATCAAGTGATCCGCCAGGTGATGCACCCTGTTTGGGGGTCTCAGAACAAACCAGTCAGGTGCATACTGCTGTAGTTCAAAAAATAATTTTATCGGGAGGGTCCATTGTCAGGTAAACTGATAACAATTTTTGCTGATAATATTACTAACAGATTGTCAAGAGGGGATAAAGAGAGTATTATTATTTAGGTGGGGACTAATGATATGAAGCTCAAACGAATTGAGGATTTGTTGGATAAATGTAGGATCTGATCTGACTTCAGGGTCTCTGCAAGATATTTGGGGAAAACGTTTTATCAGCGAGGCCCGCCCTGGTAGGTAGGAACCATTTTTGTCGAGATGGATTATGGATTTTCTAAAAATTGGAAATGTATTTTTCGAAATGGATTTTCTAAAATGAGTAGGGCTTTTTCCTCCACCCTAGAAAATCCCTGAACCTTTTGAAATTCCTCTAAAAAGCTCAATGGTTTCGGGATTATTCACGCTTTACTCATCAGTATTAAAAAATCCATATTATTTTGATCATAAGGGAGGGGTTGAGGTTGAGGGTATTAAATTAGCGATAGTGACATTATGGATATTTGTTTATTAATTTTGAGGGGAGGCGGCAAAAGAGTGCATTGAATATTCATTCATCATCATTTGTCATCGTTCCTATATTCCACGGGTCGACGTATGAAGCCTCGCCACCATGCCCTATCTATAGAAATTCCCGCTCGCTTGTATCCTTCTACTTATTTCGTTGTCTAACCCTCCAGTCTCTTTGTAATGGTGCTTCATAGGTACTTGAAGTTGTTAACCATTTTTAGCTCTTTTCCTACCATTGTAATGTATTTGTCGGACTCGCCATTCCTCTTTAGAGCCATTACTTCACTCTTCTGACTGAAAACCGTCCAAATTCATTGGCCATACTAGCTCATATATCAACTTGCCGTTGCGCTTGTTCCCTGCTCTCTCCCAATATGCAGAGGTCATCTGAGAAGAACATGACTTTCATCTGGTCTTGTCCAAGTTGTTTCACCACTCTACATTGCACATCATTCATGACAGCTATGAACCCTAGTGGTGACAGGACGCCCCCTTGCCTCAAATCTGATGTTATTTCGAAGCTCTCCATCAACCACATCACTGTTTTTACTTTGCTCACTGTATTGCTGTACATATTCTCAATTCTTTCCACAAAACGTTCCTCTATCCCCAAGTTTCTCAAAAACTCCCACACTTTCTCTCTCTTAACGGCATAAAACCCTTTCTTTATATCTAAAAATGCCATCCATAATTTTTTATTGTGTTCATAACGCTTTTCCATCAGTTGCCTGATGCAGAAAATTAGATCCACCGTCGATCTTCCAGGCCTAAAGCCATACTGTTCCTCGGCCATCCTGTTTTCAATTGCTCCTTATCTTCCGCTCTAACACTATCATAGAGCTTACTCACATGTGGTGTCAGTGAGATGCCTCTATAATTGGAACACTTTTTTCCTGTTCCCCTTCTTTGAACAACGGGATAATCAAACCTTCTTTCCAGTCCTTCGGTATCTGTCTCTCATCCCAGATTTTGTGGAACAGTCTGTATGTCCACGCTATCCCTACCTCGCCGGTAGCCTTCAGCAGCTCTAGTGGTCAGGCGCGCGGGTGCATAAGTACACGTGCCTTGAGTGACCGGGGTTCAAGCCCGTGACTGCTGAATACGGTGCTCTTTCTTGTATTCTGTGTATCTTGTAAACTCCTCTGACCGTTTGGTCGTCCCGGAGTATAAACAGAAAATTTATTTATTTATTTATTTTATTTTATTTATCTCATCTATACCAGCAGCCTTACCTGTGTTGATGTATTTCCATGCCTGCACTACATAATTCCACGTCAAGTCTGTCTGGTCTCTCTCCGTATCTTCTCTTTCATCCAACTTTCCTTTGTCCCTTTTGCTGGCTGTCCTGCACGTTCAACAGATTTTCAAAATACTTCCATGTTTCTTTTATCTCTTCATCCTTGATTTTTAGGTTCTCATTCTCATCCATCAAGTATTTGCTCTATTCACCATCTCTTCTCCTATTCTTCACCATACCATATAGCGTCTCTTTATTATTGTCGATATCTTGTCGTACAGTTTCACTCCATTCTTCCAACCACAGTCCACTCTCCTCTTAAGGCGCCTCCGTAGCCAGGTGGGAAGGAGCAGCAGTGCGTAGCACACGCTTCTTGATTAGACCGGGGTTCGAGCCCGTCACCACCAAATACGGAAGATGCGGAAAGGTCAGGGAATGACCACCGCACCGGAGCAATATGGCCTTAGTTGCTAATGCTCCTAAAAACCAAATAACAACAACAACCACTCTCCTCGTTAACTATCCTCTCTTCTGGGTTCATATCTCTCTTTATTCTCATTTCTGTTCTGGAAATAGGTCCTGAATGCATTATTCTTGGTTTTCATAGCCTCTCTCATTCGACGATGGATTTCTTTCCATCTCTGTATTCTGGTCCTTGCCTCTCCACTGAGGCGTCTCCGTAGCCAGGTGGGAAGGAGCAGCAGTGCGTAGTACACGTTTCTTGATTAGACCGGGGTTCGAGCCCGTCACCACCAAATACGGAGGATGCGGAAAGGTCAGGGAATGACCACCGCATATCCCGGAGCAATATGGCCTTAGTTGCTAATGCTCCTAAAAACCAAATAACAAACAAAAAATAACAAGCCTCTCCACTCCAACTTTTGCGTTCAAGCCACCCATGATGACTATATCTCCACCTGTGATGTTCTCTTCGAGCTTTTCTTCAAACTTCAGCTTCTCCATTTCTTCGCAACCAGTTCGCGGTGCGTAGCATTATACTATCTTCAACGTTTCACTGTCATTCATTTGCAGTTTAATTCACATTAGTCTGTCGCTGATATTGTTCACCTCCAGTAGCCTTTCCTTAATCCTGTGATCTATAATGATGGCTACACCCTTCCTCGCTACGTCACCCCAGACCAATATAGGTAACAGCCTCCTGTAACTCTTTACACCATTCCTTTCCATTTTGATTCACTCAATCCAATGTTTATTTTTCTGTCCTTTAAAGATGCCCCCACACACTCCTCAATTTTCCTGATATTGTCATAATATTCAGTGTGGCTAGTTTAATATATGTCATCATCAGGCTTGTTAGTGTCACAGATATCACCAATAAGATCAGCTGTGTCACTTAGGCAATAAATTTAAGCTGCCGATCTGCCAAACCTGTCGCAGAGTGCATTGAACAATTGAGGTTAATTATGAGGTCGCTAGACAAAGGAGTTATTTCCTTGGATTTCAGAAGTGCCGACGTATCTCCAATACATAAAGGCGGTTCTAAGAGTAAAGTGGATAACCCGGACGGGTTAGTCTTACTTAAATGGTAAGGAAAATCATGGAGGCAGTGATCACGAATGTAGTAATGGATCATTTAGGTCGAACTGAATCCTGAATGATACATAAGTTGGTTATTTTTTATTATTATTTTTACAGTAACTTATGATCTAGATGTAGGAAATAAATTAGACGTTATTTGTTTGGCTTATAGCAGAGAACTTGACTCATTCTCTTATTGGAGGTTACTGTATAAGCCGGAACATGTTGGAATCAGGAGTAAGAATTTAAGATGAGTTGTGGGATGGCTGCGAAGTAGGAAGCAAAGCTATGAGGTTTGGTCGTCCCGGAGTATAAACGGAAAATTTATTATTAATGGATATTAGCATTAGTAGAGGCATATGATGCAAGAAAGCAAGCTTATGCAGCATCAGCCAAAAAAAAAAAAAAAAAAAACCACTTCCACTTCACCCCTCCGTTCGTTCGAAATACCTGTCCAGCTGGGCCTTAAATTTATTTAGGCTATCAACTTCCACGACAAGGGATGGAAGTCTGTTCCACCAACCAACTACCCGCTGGCTAAAGGCAAATTTCCGCACGTCTATCCTACATCTGTCTTTCCTCAATTTCAATTTGAAGAATCGGAAGATATTCTTCCGATTGGTCTGTCAGAAGTTTGCTCCCCCAAGGATCAGTTCTGGGACCATTTTTTGTTTCTGATTTCCATAAATTGCATCCACTAAGGGATAGAGGGAGTGATATCAAAATTTGTAGACTGGGAGAGTGGTTAATGATCAGTGCAAACCAGCGCTCGTTTAGGATTGACTTGAACTGTTCAGGTCAATCTTCAAGGCTTCAAGAATAGCCAGAAAAGTGGCAGCTGTGTTTTAATGCAACAAAATGCAAGGTCTTACACTTGGGACATAGCTGCTCCAAAATAACTTATACACTTATTGTGATAAAATAAGAACAGTAGAGGAAGAAAGTGATCTGGGAGTTACCATACGGCCAGATATAGAGTTCTCAGAGCAGTGAAAACAGGCGGCCAAGAAAGCTCATAGTATTCTATCGATGATTTATCGAGCATTATCTTGTAAAGATAGTAGGTCATAATCCCACTATGAGGCAGTTGTGAGACCGCACTTGGAACACTGTGCCCAAGTACGGAGACCACATCTAAAAAAAAAAAAAAATAAATAATAATAATAATAAACATCGAGCTTCGTGAAAGAATACAGAGTCGGGCAACAGTCTTGGTATGATCTGTGAAATGGCGTCCTTATGAGGAAAGATTTCGAATGTGTGGGCTATAGAGCTTGGCAACCAGGGACTTTGTAGGGCTGATTGTGGTGTATGAAGTTCTGAGAGGGAATAGCTAAAGTGAGTGAAATCGAAATTTTCATTCACATTTATGATTCTGAAACTATGGACCATAAGTTAAAATTATGAAGAAAGAAGTCTTAATGCTATATAAGACTTAAAAGGTAAAAAATAAGTGTAAAGTAAAATACCAATAAATGCAAATTAAGATAACTAATATATAAAAAAACAACAAAAAAATAAAGAATAAATCAAGGAGATAAAGCAGTTATCAAGAAAAAGTCTGCAATTTGTGATCCGCTCCGAACTTTATTGTAAAAAGTGAAGAAAAGTGTTCATCTTAAATAGGCCTTTCGATTGAAGATGAGTTCTCTACAACTCATGAAGGGAAAATTATATCAGTTTCTAGTGCATCTTTGTGTTAGAAGTGAATTATGGAGATTTCAGCCAAGATTTAGCGTTCTGTAGTTCTTTTAAAAACGTAGTAGTAGTGGCATGTGATGCAAGAAATCAAGTGTATGAGCTTATGCAGCATCAACCAAAAAAAAAATATCACACCATTCCCTCCAAATGCCTGTCCAGTTCCTCCTTAAATTTATTCAACCTATCAACTTCCACAACGACAGATGGAAGTTTGTTCCAGCAATTAACCACCCGTCTTTTATTTAACTAGTCAAAAGAGGAAAATAGCCCTTCACCTACTTCAGATATTGGAAACTACATACAAATGGGAATCATACTTTCGTAGTACTGATTACTGTTGTTGTCACTTCACGGTTTCAGTGATCAAGAAGGCCCGAGCTTTTACATTTCAAACTGTCCACTCGCTGTTTTTCTAGCTCTCCTAAATCTTAGTTTTTGGTGAATTTGTTTCACACTGAAGTGATTCTCGCTAAGTAGTCTCCTAAAACCCACAAAAATTTACAGTATTCATTTCGGGCGTCCACTTTCTAGAGCGGAAAGTGTAGTATAAATAGCCACCCAGTTTTCGCTTGCACTACGCGGTACAAGTGCATTTTCACTTTTGGCTTGGTACACGGTGTACTGCAGTCGATTTAATGGACTTGTTTGGAGAAGTTTGGGTTTGATTCCCGTCAATGAATACTGCAGGAATTCCTCAACTTTTCTTCATTCAAGGCTATAGTTAGCCGATCTCGAGCGGAGGGTGTAATCCCCCGCTCCATGAGTTATTCCAGATATTTTAGCCCACACAACATGAATACAGACAATATACATGATTATATGCACACGTTTGGGAGAGTTAAAAATTTGTATGCATATCTGTGGACATGTGTTTATGTAAGTGGCGGCTCCTAGAACGTCAGTTCAACTCCGCCTCGTATCTCTGTGAAGAACAGTATCACTACAAATGGGCCAGATGTGTATGACGTCGGTTTGTGTGTATTGTGTGTGTTCTGTTATGTTCTGACCGCTTGGCTACCCAGAAGCATCAGTCACCTGGAAAGATGATTCTGGTACTCGTCCACACCACGGGAAGGTGGGCCAGTTCCAGTAGATGGGACACCTATGGTCTGAGTATGAGACAACAAAAAAAAAAAAAAAAAATTTCCTTGCCCACTCCAGTGGGGGAAAAAAAAAAAACCCCGAAAGGAAGAGAAAGAAAAGAATAAAAATAATTAATTAAGATAATAATTAATTAACTAAATAAAAAATAAATATATATACTAAGTATATATATATATATATATATATATATATATATATATATATATATATATATATATATATATATTGGTTTTAGCATATATACGCAAACATACATACATCTATATATCAAAGTGAAAAGAGAAAAACCAAGGGGGGGAGGGAAGAGAGAGATCAAGAAAAGGGTAGATCTTCCAGTTGTGCAACCAGTAAGAACGGCAGCATCAAAACACTTTGGTGCCTCCAGCCAGATGGATTTGATCAACCTTGTATCACTGGAATCATACTTTTCCTTAGTTCAAACACTTCTTTAGCAAATACCTGGAACATCTGAAACTTACTACAGTCTCTTAAAAATATAGCTTCTTCTCCTGGAGCTATACTCTCAAGAATTTCACGTATCGTTGTCCTGCGATTGTCATATATTCGACAATCATATAGTATGTGCCGCCAGCCTTCCCTGGCCCCGCAAAAACAAAGGGCCATCTTACTTAGTCCTAATGCATATAATTTCTCATTCATTGACCCGTGCCCTTTTAACAAAAATGACGACTGTAAACTAGGTGTAAACCAATTGCGAACCTTTTTTATTATTCAGAAAAGTCACGTTCGGGATAAACAAGTTGGTCATTCTTCCAGTAGTTGTGATGTATATAAAGTGAAGTGTAAAGTGTGTTTAGGGTCAAACGGCACCAGGGGTTTCTCCCATCTCCGCGTTGCTTTCATTGTGAGTGAACCAGTTCGCTGGGAAATGCCAGAGATTTAAAAGTGTATGGATATTGTATATGTGTAATGTCATGTACCGTTGTTCATCTGGTCGTTTAGCCGCTGGACCCCTACTGAGGCCCAACGTTGCCCCACTTTCGCCCCGTGGAGGCAGACCAGGATACACCAGTAGACTAAGATTTACTCTGGCAGGTCCTGCCGCTTAATTTCCTGAGATTTCGGCGGCTAGGACCTAAAAAAAAAAAAAAAAAAAAAAAAAAAAAGAAAAGAAAGTTAAAAAATAAACTAAGATATAAATATATATATATATTTTTTTTTTATTTTTATTTTTTTTTTTTTGGTAAATTCTATGGGGAATAACGCTAAATTTTTGAAACGCCGAGTGTATGGGCGAAAAACGTAATTTGGAGATGATTAAATCAATTCCGATGTGTAGGGCATTCGCTTGCGTATGTTCAGGTAGAGTGGGTGGGGAGACTGAAGTCTGGGGGGAAAAGACAGAAGTATGGAGTCGAGAGAGGAGGCAACTCCAAGTCACAGTGGGGCATGCCCATGCCCCACCAGAAGGGAAAGTGGGAATGGCGAGAAGGGGATGAGACAGTAAGACCGTCTCTCCCCCCCCCACCGGGGATATGGGTATTAAAGATGAAGGAGGCTAGGGTGCCCTCTTCAAGTCGCCAAATGGCGTTTGGCAGCTGTGCTGCGTTGTCTCTTTTCTTCAATATTGAGTCGATTTCAGTCCAGTCGCTCATGGGGTAAGCTCCGTCCTTGTGTTTTTCACTCACTTGTCTCAAGGTTTTTCTCTGTAGTAACTCTGTTGATAGTATTTTATGGTCTTGTACAGTTTAACTTGTGGTGATCTTTCTTCAGACACGATTTATGGTAATTAGCAGTTTTCTCCTCTCGAAGAGGTCCTGCGCATATTGAGAAAGTGCTCTGTATTCCTCTTCTGTGTCAATGAAGTGGGATTCCAGTCCTTTCGGAAGGTAGTGTATCTTTGTGATCAGGATGCCTCTGAGATCTTCGTATTCTGGGCAGTCGTAGACCAAGTGGTTCCAGTTCTCGATCTCCCCACATGTGCAGTTGGGGTCCTCAACAAGGCAGAACCCAAGCAGCTTCTCCTTAAAGGGACCATGACCAGTAAGGAGCGAAGTCAAATGCTTCCCCGGAAAGTACCAGGCTGGTTGCTTGGGATATATTTTGCTTAGGTTGGGAAGGAATTTTCTTGTGATTTCTCCTTTTGTTGTATCGGTCCATCTTTGTTGCCACTCACGAAGTAGGTAAGCCTGTAAACGGACTTTTTCTGTTTTTGTACTACTCGCTGAGTCAATTATGAAATCCTGGAAGGTGGCAGCAACCCCCCTGGCATGCAGGAAGAGCAAGCCAGCTTTTACAGTCTCCAAATCGAGGGGGAGCGCTCCAGCAAGCACCTGCAACGCTGGTGTGCTTACTGTTCTGCATGCTCGTGTGGTTGTTAGTAAAATGGTCCTTTGTATCGTATCCAGAGTTCTCCTATTGACTGCAAGCGTCGGTTTGCTGTACCACACTGCAGCAGCATAAGTTATCGCAGGGATGAAGGTTGCCTTATAATACAACATTAGTGCTGTTTTTTTTAATCCCCAGTCTTTTCTCGTAACCCTCGCCACCAGTGCCGAGTAACGTCTTATCTTCGTCCTTATATATTGTAGGTGGGGTTGAAAGGATAAGTTTTTGTCTAGGATAACTCCTAGATATTTCATTTGGTTGGCAAGTTTAATGGTCACACCTTCTATTTTAATTTGGGGTGGACGCCGTATTTGCAGGGTTCCTTTTAGTAGAATAGATGTGGTTTTCGTCGGTGAAATTTTTAACTGGTTTCTTGTAGCCCAAGTTTGTATTTTCTGCAGAGCTTGGTTTGCGGTAGTTTCCAGTTGGGCTCTTGAGTCAGCCTCAATGGTAAGAATAAGGTCGTCTGCAAAGGCCTGGGCTCCGATCAGCCCCAGGTCCAGGTTCAGGAGCTCGTCGAGAACCATATTCCAAAGGAGTGGCCCGAAGACAGACCCCTGCGGGCAGCCCCTGTATACAGATCTTGTGACTTTTTGGTAGTTGGCATTTATTTCTACTTTCCTGCAAGATAGGTAGTCCTCCATTACCTTGTATAGGTTGATAGGGACTGCAGCCACCCTTAGTCTACCCAGGACGCTCGGCCACCATAGTGAGTCGAACGCCCCTGCAAAATCAATTGAAATGAAAAGTAGGTATTTTTTTTCTGCATTCCTGTGCCTTCCGAAGCAAGTTTCCAAGTGCATCCACTGTGGAGGAACCCGGCTTAAATCCGAACTGATTCCTAGCCGCCAGGTTTGTCCTCTCATAGTGGTTTTTGATTCGCTTGTGCAGCAGTCTCTCATATAGTTTGCTGACCACTGAGAGCAGTGCAATAACAACTTGGTGTTTGCTGTTTTCCATGCTGTGGGGAATTTGCCTGTTGTGATGTATATATTAGGTATTAGGTATGTTGAGGGTCTAACGGTTCCTGGGATTTCTCCCATCTCCGCGTATGTTCTCTGTATCGGTCAAGCCAGAGATTTAAAAGTGTGTGGGATATGTACTATGTAGTATGTTGTGCCCATTGTTCATCCGGCCTGTTAGCCGCCGGGCCCCTAGTGGGACCCGACGTTACCAATACCATCCACGAGGAGGCCAGCCGGGTGTTACCAGTGATTGAAACAGTACTCTGGCAGGTCCTGCCACCTACTTTCCTGGGATTTCAATGGCTAGGACCAAAATAAATAAAATAAAAATTAGAAAAATAAATAGTCGCGAGGATGTTTTTATTGCGTATTTGGGGTTTTGCTTTAGGAGCACTGTTTGGGGTTTTACGCTGAAGGTCTTGATAAAGCCTAATTGGGTCGGGCAAGAATTTTGGTGTGCTTAGAATTTTGATGTAGGGCTAATCGCTGTGTGAGATGACAGATTTGGGTGGGGAGACAACAGGCTGGGGGGTGAAATAGGAAGCAGAGGGGTCGATAGGGAAGGTGACCCCCCGTTTTTCAGTGGGCATGCCCATGCCTCACCAGAGGGAAATAGGGTTGGCGAGGGGGGAGGGAGCGTGTGTCTCTCCCCCCACCAGGGATTAGGGTTTTAAAGAAATCTCACAGGTGCGAGATTTGATAGCCAGATGGCACTCTAGTTCTGATGTCATTCCATTTTTCATCATTTTCAGGAACTTCGTTGTGGCGCGCTTGTATCAAGTCAGAGATGGTTGGCCGCAGGATTCTTGCTTTGGTCTCTCCCAGGAGGAGTAGCCCTGCGCAGGTCTCTTGAGTTTCAAATGGCGTGTCTATTTCTTCATGCTGAGATTTTATTCTTTTGCTCTTGCTTTGACTCTTCTGTGTCTCTCCTTTATTTTACTTCATCCATGACATTTGGTTTTTGGTATATCTATTGGGTGTTATTGTCCTCCCGAGGATCAGGTTGCATTGAAATAATTGTTTTCCTTCTTGTGAATAATTGTATTGCGAAGTTAGTTAGTGCTGTGTACTCTTCCTGAGTGTCCAATAGTCGAGACTCTTGGTGAATTGGGTTATACTGAATTCTTACAATAAGTCTTGCTCTTATATCTTCATAGTGGTCGCAGTCATGCATGACGTGACTCCAAGTCTCTGGTTCTCCACATGGACAGTTCCTGTCTTCTATTATGCCCATTGTGTTTAGTTTATCTCTGAACGGGCCGTGGCCTGTTAATAAGTAGGTAGTGTTGAGGCCCGGGTATATCCATGCTGGTGCTTTTGGGTACATTTTTGTTACAAGGGGAAGAAATTTGTGGGTTATTGCTCCTTTGGTGGTTTCATTCCACCTTGTCTGCCAAATGTGAGTTAGGTGTGCATCAATTCTTTTTTGCTCCTGCTTCCAATCATTGGTAACATTGAGGGTTAAGCCGTTAGTTGTGATTGGTATTGCCTTTTTGTAATAATACATTAATCCAGTTCGTACTACCTCCTCCTGCTTCCAATCATTGGTAACATTGAGGGTTAAGCCGTTAGTTGTGATTGGTATTGCCTTTTTGTAATAATACATTAATCCAGTTCGTACTACCTCTAAGTCAAGGGGCAGTGCACCAGCAATGACCTGAAGCGCTGCCGTACTAGTTGTATTGCTTGCCCTAGTGATGGTGAGTAGTATGTTCCTTTGTATTGTTTCTAATATTTTCCTATTTGTTACTGTGTTAGTCTTCGTCATCCATATAGGTGAGCCGTAGATAATTGCTGGTATAAATAAGGCTTTATAATATAAGGAGAGGGTCCTCTTGTTTAGTCCCCAGTCCTTTCGCGTTATTTTTATTATGAGTCCTGTATATTTGCGTATTTTCTTCCTGAGGTAATTTAGATGGGGTTTAAATGAGAGATTGCTATCTATAATTATCCCTAGATACTTTATCTGGTTGGTTAGTCTGACAGTGGTACCTTCTATTTTGATTTGTGGCGGCCGGTTTAATTTAAGCTTTCCTCTAAGAAGAACGGAGCTGGTCTTTTCCGGTGCTATTTTTAGATTGTTTATTTTGGCCCACTCCTGTAGGGTTTGCAGTGCTTTGTTTGCTTGCTTTTCCAGATTTGCTCGTGAGTCCGCTGCTGTGGATAAGACCAAATCATCAGCAAAGGCCTGTGCCTCCACATCGCCCAGGTCCTTGCAGAGAAAGTCATCTAGAACAATGTTCCACAGGAGTGGCCCCAGGACCGATCCCTGGGGGCAGCCCCTGCGGACAAGACGGGTGAGGCTAGCATAAGGTATGAGGATCTGCACTTCCCTGTTCGTGAGATAGGATTTTAGGCTGTCATAAAGATTTTGTGGCAAAGATGCAGCACGGAGCCTTGCCAGGACGCTCGGCCACCAGAGGGTGTCGAATGCCCCAGCAAAGTCCACTGCAATCACTAGAAAATACTTGTTGGTGCATTGTGTGGCTTTGTTGAGAAGATCCAGAATTGCATCTGTGGTTGAAGAACCCTGTTTAAAGCCATATTGTTTTGGACTGCTGAGGTTTGCTTCTGTGTAGTAGTGTTCGATTCTCTTGTACAATGGCCTTTCGTAAATCTTGCTAACTGTCGATAACAGGGCTATCGGTCTATACGATGTTGGTAACTCCAGTGGTTTTGTTGGACTTTTTGGTATCAATTTTAGTATAGCTGTTTTCCATTGAGTTGGGAAGTGGCCTTGTGCCAAGCAGCAGTTATAGAGTCGCAGAAGGAGTTGGGGAACATATTCTGCTGTCTTTTTAATCATTTCTGGTTCGATTAGATCTGAACCTGGACATCGCTTGTTTTTTGTTCTGCTTGTAGCCTCTTGTATCTCTTCAAGAGTGAATGTGATGTATATAGAGGTAAACACTTGAAAGGTTTTAAGAGTGAATGTGATGTATATAGAGGTAAACACTTGAAAGGTTTTACGAGTTATATGGAATTTACGGGAGCTCCCCAAAAATCTGGTATCTAAGAGACTAAACCTCGCCGTCAAAAAAAATATAATCTGGAAAACGATTAAAGTATGAATCCCAAAAGGCAGGTCTCTCTCAGTCCTTTTTGCTGCGACGTTTGCCGCTAATGGATCGTCCCAGTTTCTAGTTTATGCTAACAATATCATGTGCTACATATCTTTCAAGGAGCACGTGAACAGCAATATTAGCATTATGAATGTGCCATATTCTTTATTCTCTCAAATTCTGGCGAATCGAGATGTCATCTTCACCCCGAATGGGTCCGCGTGGATAGCACAATAGTTACAATCGGTGTCCTCCCCATCGGCTGGAAAAGGCCTGGGTTCGAATCCCAAGGCGCGTGAGGATCTTTTATGGACTTTTTCACTCTGTGGTTGAGTTAGTTAGTCTCAGACGTGGATAGAAAGATCCACCCCCCCCCCCCGAAACACTTTCTTTTTTCCAGAAAAATAGCCAACTCCACCACAGAACACATGGGCAGATGAGTTCGTTCTCGGGTGGCCGTAATATGGCTTTTTCTTTTCCTTCACCGAAGACATCGGCTGCTACTATGCCGATAATATCACGGTATTCAGATATTCCCGTGAGTAGTCTCTGATACGAATCTCATTCGAACAGTATGTCCTCTCCTAACACGACAAGACAAGACCCTTAGTGCGTTTTGAAGTATTAAGATAGATTCTGTACATGATAAAGATGTCATCATACAATATCATGGCTTATTTTTTTATTGGTCGTAGATTGGGGTGTAGGGTTGGTAAGACCACCTGTTCATCCACTTCAGAACTTTTGGGTATCGTAATTTCTTGACGACTCCTGGGGGGGGTTGCATCCTCGGAAACCACAGAGCTCATTTGATAAATATCGCGGCATTTCTACAGGGTATTCCAAATAGAACGTTCAGAACATGGCAAGGAAAAGTCTCCAGGAAAATGACCTGCGCAGCGCCTCTTCCTTTTAGAGGTTACAAGGATTGAATAGACATTTCCCCTAATGTTATTTTGCTCCATAAATGACAACCGACCACCACAACACAGTTTACAGACAATACAGTAACACACGTGGTAAGTTGCCTTTTAACTAATCTAAGCACCCCCTAACCGAAGACCTGATGACTGTAGCTATTTTGGTTACTCAAGCTTCTCCGTCTCTCCCTAAATAATGAATAATAAAGCTCATATGTAGTGCGTGGTTGTGTCATTGATGTTTGTTCAGTAAACACTCTAAGTAATCACTAAATTGCGTTTCTAGCGAGATTCTTAATAATTCCGTAGCAGGATTTCGTGTCGTAGCCACTAGGGACACAGTTCACCTATAATGGAAGGATCACCGCACAAATGCAGTTGTCACTTACTTGCTGTAATCAGTCTAGAGGCTGGTCGTTCATCGGGTTGTAATTAAGCCTGACAAGGAGATTGTCTCTCTTAGCGCGTGGTGTACTTAATTAGCCACTTCTAGAGTTCCCATTTCAGTTCTTTAGTTTTGATAAGAATGTCCTTTATTTGTTGCCTAACTTTGAGACTTACCACTATTAAATAGTTCTTCACAGATTCAATAGAAAACTTCAGTGCGTTAGGCCCAAACTCTACCTAGCTTTTGCCAGTGTATACCAAGATATGTTGCATGCGAATGCATTTATCTTTCTTATGCTAATCCCTCTTCCATCTATTCAGAAGTTATTAAGCTGCACTTCAAAATATAAACAGCTACTCCTCTCCTGTTTTCTCCTGCAGGGTATTCAGGTGAAATAAAAGCAGCCGTTTTTTTTTGTTTTGATAGCATTAATTATTCAGTATTCGATGAAGATTTTCAGTTATTAAAAAAATCTTCATAGTACTTGCTTTCATGTAGGTATCTCGAAAGTTCGAATCACGTAGATTGGTATTAAATACATAGTTTCATTAGCTATTATAATTAACTTATAACTTTACAAGAGTAACAGTATAGCGAAAACTCGATGACGTAATACATATAACGTAACTCGATGTCGTAATCATCATGATCATCAGCCATTTTCAATCCACTGCAGGATGAAGGCCTCTCCACAACTTTCCAGTTTCTTCTGTTTTGTGCAATGGCCATCCATTTACTGCCGACGAACTTGAATTTCATCTGTCCATCTCCGTTGTCTTCCAGGATACCATTCTCTTGGATACCATTCTGTTGTTTTCTTAGTCAATTAATCTTTATTGTGCGTAAAGGTATGACGTAATGTACTCATCACGGCATGCTGCCAAGGGTCCATCTGTCACCATGTCTTCGAGCTGTGTCCTGCCCATTTCAGTTCTTTAGTTTTGATAAGAATGTCCTTTATTTGTTGCCTAATTCATGTTTTTGTCTTCTTATATAACAGTCTGATTCGTAATATAATGCGTTCCATTCTTCGCTGTGTAGTTTTCAGCTTCTCTTCCATTCTTTTGGGGAGTGCCCAAGTTTCACTTCCATAAGTCATGGTGGGGAGTATACATTGGTTCATTATTTTACGTTTCAGACAAATTGGGATATTGTACCTCAGTATGTGACTATATTTCCTGAATGCTATCCATCCGAGATTTATTCTTATCTTGTCTTCCAGCCATTTGTTAATGACTTGTCCAAGATAAGTATACGAATCCACCTTTTCAATTCCTGCAACTTCAATAATTATATTCCTTCCTGTGGCATACTTGTTGAACATTACTTTTGTTTTAACCATATTCATCTTTAGTCCGAAATCCTTACTAACTGTGCATAACTGATTAAGATTTTCCTCTAATTCTTTGGGATTATGGCTTATGATCAAAATGTTATCTACAAATTGTAAATGGTTTAGGTACTCTCCATTTACACTGACTCCATTCTGTGACCAGTCCAATCTTCTGAATGCTTAAAGGGCAGCAGTAAACTTCGGAGATATTTCTCAGTTTTAAATTTGCAACTGTCTTTGTCTAGTTTAATAAAGGAGGTAGGGTTTTCATATTTTCTTTAAAATCATAATGTATGGGATGTCTATGCCTTGTTTCCAGTGCCCGAAACGCTGCCTTATATTGTATGGACTCAAATGCGTTTCGCAATTCACAACGGTGTTTTATATTCATTTGCTTTCTCCATTAGCTGTGATATTACGTGAAAGTGATCCATAGTTGAGAATCCTGTCCTAGAGCCAGCTTGCTCTTTCGGTTGATTCTCATCTTTCTAATCTGTTAGTAACGACCCTTGTGAACAACTTGTAGATGTGGGACAACAAGCTAATTGGTCTGTAATTTCCAATTTCTGATTTATCTTCTTTCTTATGCAGTAAAATTATGATTGCATTATTCCGCTCTTTAGAGGTCACGCCTTTCTAATGTATTTTGTGAAGAGTCTTGCCAGTTCCTGTGCCATGTCTTTTCCTCCTAATTTTAACAACTCTACAGTAACATTGTCTTCAGCTGGGGCTTTTTGATCCTTCATTTTCTTCAATGTATGCTCGACCTCATCAGGAAACATATTGGGACTGTTGTATGTATTGCTAATTTGTGATCTATCTTCCCCACTGCTGACATCATTCCCTTGCTCCTTATATAATTCTTTATAGCAATCTTCTGCTATTTGAATTATGTCTTCTCTGCTATTTATAAGTACACTATCACTATTCTACAGATTCAGTATCATTTGTTTTTCTGTTTTTCGTATGTACTGCTCATGAGTGCTGACTTTTGTTTTCCCTTAATGCTTGTTCTACTTTTCTTGTGTTAAATTTTATGCCCTCTCTCAGTCCCTTTCTAATGGCTTTGCATAACTCGGTATACTCAATTTTGTCCTTATCTATGTTTATCTTGCTCTTAATTGTTGTCTTCGGTTCATCATGACAAGTGTTTCTTGACTAATTTTCTTCTTCAGATTTCTTTTTACCTATAGGTTTCTCGGGCTTTGTCACTTTCAGAAAGTTGTTGTATTCCTCGTCGATATCTTGATCCTGAAAGGTCTGCAGAAGCTCAAACTTGTTAAGTTATATATATATTATGTTATATATTAATGCGGAAAATTAAAGAACATTTTAAAGAACATTTTGCCCCATTAATATGGGAAATGAAAGAACACAGCGCGATCAAAAAGCGATGGAAGTCATTCAGCTGAAGACGAAAGCTGTTCTCTCATGATGCGTCTTTTGTAGGATTTGTCATGAACTTTTTTTAGTTCACATCCATCTCCTGGACGTTGTGGAGCATCTCCATGTCACTTATCCTGAACCTCCACGCCATAGACTGCAGAGAGGGGAGGACTCTTAAGTGTTTCTGGGGAATCCTCCAATTACACATCTGCCAAAAATTTGGCATTTAGATTTCATCCGCTTTTTTAGCGTGGTTTTCGTTGTGGACGCCCAGATTTCCGATTCGTAGGTGATGACTGGCTGCAGAAACCGGTATATGTATTGGAGCGTGTGCTCGGGCTCTATGATATGAAGGAGGGTGTTGTATTTGTGTAGGCCGGCACCTGGAACGTTAGTTCATCTCCGCCTCGTTTCATTTTTAAGATACAGGATTCTGTAGAAATGACCAGAAATGAACTGGCTGTTTGGCTACCCGGAATCAGCAGGTCGGAAACGCACCACCACTGGAAGGTAGACCAGGGACTACCAGCCAGCAGCAGCAGAAGAGAGGGACGCCAAGAGCCGAACAAAGTTCGAGCCAAAGACTCTAGCCAAAAATTAAAAAAAAAAGAAAAGAAAAAAAGTAGGTGGCTGGCAAAGCCATCTGGATCTGCAGACCTGGTTGTGAATATCTGCAACATTGTGTTTGAAGCTGAGTTTGAGATCGAAGATAACGCCGAGATCTCTGTGCTCGGTTACTGTGGTGATGAAGGTTCCATTGATTTCCAGGTTTAGTTGCTTTGGGTTTGATTTAAGTGAAAACACCATTTTTGCGGATTTATTTGGATTTATCTAAAGAGAAAACTGAGCTAGGTTGTAATAAGATTCTTAAGTTCACAAGGATATCAATGATAGTTTCGGAAGCAAATTCAGGTCGGGTGGTCCCGTAGATCCGATAGAGCAGCTTCAAACCGTTTGCATAACTGATAAAATTCCGTTTGCTGGCACAGGAATGGGTGGGTGGCAGCCGTAAAGAAGAGCCCAGAACGAACTCCGTCCTGGGGAACACCTACACAGACTTTCCTTGTGAATGATTTTTTATTCACAGCCAAGTAAAGGACCCTGGTCATAAGTAATACTTCAAGAATTCTAGTGTTATTGCCTTTGATCTGGTATCCCTCTTCACAAAGTTGCTGGAGGAGCCGGATGCCTATGCTGTCAAACGCAGACACGATATCTAGATAAACAATTGCCATCTCAGTTCTATCTTGCAGAGCCCCCAGGATGGTGTTGGTGGTTGCCACCAGGCTGGTAATGGTGGACCTGCGTTTCAAGACATAGTGAATAAATGGTGACTCACATGACAGAACCTGGTTGGTTAAGATGAGAAGAAGGCACTTCTCCATGACTTTGAGGAGACATGATGCTTTCATTATTGGCCATCTCAGCTCTACCTTGCAGAGCCCCCAGGATGGTGTTGGTGGTTGGGGATTTGTCGGACAATGTTGGTTCCAAGCTGATCGGAAACTTGTAGTGCATCAGTGATGACTCACTAACACTCTTAAGAATAAATTGTGGGACCCATCATATCCGGTGCAAGACGTTGGTGGGACATCATTGATGGCGTGGATGAGCTCTTTTTTTTTTTTTTAATGATGATGGAACCCAGGCCATCTCGCTAACAACTGTTGTGAATGCTCTTAAAGTCTGATGCTTACTTTGGCTTAAATCTTGTGATGTAGTCTTGCCATTCTATCGGATTAAGTTGTTGAGGGAATTCATCATGTCTTGCCTTAAACAGCGTCTTCCCAATTTTGATTGTTTTGTCAACATAGGTTTTCATGGCTTTGTAACAGGATATGATATAGCTAAGGGGCAATGTATTTGTGTATGATCGATGTAAAGAGTGTGAGGATATTTAGGCGGCAACTTACCTTTCTGATGGTCGTTTATGGGAGCTTGAAGAATAGGGTGAATTAAGTTGGAGCCCATAAAGCTCTCTGCTGCCAACCTCAACACCAGAGCTTGCACTTGTGCATCAAACAAAACAGCGCCAATCCCCAAGGCAGAATGTTCTGGTTCCACAGGAAATAGTAGCTATTGTCGGTGACTGTTTTTAGGGAAACGTGAAATATATTGTGTAAAAAGGATAGGTCGAATAGGACCAGGGTATGCCTGTCAGGGGCAAAATTTCATGAAACTGTAGAGCAGATATCATCTTTTAAGGATGAAAAAGAGCAACCTGATGTCGGTGGTTTAACTGTTGTTCCTCTTCAGGTTGCTGACAGACTGCATAGGTATTTTGTATCTATATTCACATAATGAGGAATTCTTTAGGGAGATGGAAGCCTGATATATATTAAACTGGAACAGAGAGCTCAATGATTTTGCAATAAGTGAGAGGAACGTGGAAGAGAACTTGTTAAACATAAAGGCAACTAGGGTGAATGGGATCTATCCAATTATATTAAGAGAGGCAGCAAAGGAGGTAAGCAAACTTCTTACTCATAAGTATGAGAGCATTTTTGGATTCAGGGGAGTTCCCTGAGGACTGGAGATGTACGAATATGTCCCCAGTTCCCGAAGGGGGCGATTAAAAGATAATATATGAGTAATTACCGACAAGTTATCTTAACTTCTGTTCCAGGGAAAATAATGAAATCAGTGATTAAAGAAGTAATGCAGGACCTTCTAGACAGGAGTGCATTTATACTGCAGTCACCGCATGGATTTGTTAAGGGGCAGTCTTCTCTGACTAGTTTTATTGGATACTATGGTGCGGTAACAAAGGAACTAGATGCAAAAAAAATAATTTTGATATTATATACTTGGATTTCAGGAAAGCTTTTGATACTGTTGCACATAAAAGACTGCTGTACAAATTGGAGCAGCGTGGCATTAAGAGAAAGTTACTGCAATGGATACGGGAATGGCTGAGAGGAAGAATACAGATTGGTTAGCAGTGGACACTGCTCTTTGTGGAATAATGTTATTAGTGGAGTCTCACAGGATTCGGTGCTGGGCCCATTGTTGTTTTCTGTATTTATTAATGACATTGATGAAGGTATATCTGGCTTAATATTTAAGTTTTCAGATGATGCAAAGCTGGCAGGGTAATTAATGACAGTAATCACGGTAAGCATGATCTAAAAAATTAGGCAGATTGGCTGTGAATTTACATTTGAAGTTTAACATTTAAAAATTAAAAGTAATGCGTGTTGGTAGCAGTAATCTGGGAGTAACGTATCAACTATGTAGCACTACACTCATGGTAGTTGAAAATGAAAAGGACCTGGGGTAATCGTGCATTCTGATGTTAAGTTCTCTGAGCATTACAGACAAGCTGCCAGGACAGTCATATACAAGAATTTTGCAAGCAGGGATAAGGTGATTGTCCCATTGTATAATGCAGTGGTCAGGCTACGTCTTGAGTACTGCATACCGGTACTGAGGCTTTATTTTAGGAAGGATGTAGAGCTGCTGGAACGGGTAAATAGAAGGGCAACGAAATTGGCGAGGGGAACAAAGGGATGCTCTTACAAAAACAGGCTTAATTTCTGAAAGTGCAAAGTCTGGGAGCTAGGCACCTGCGAAGTTATCTAATTGAGGTGTTTAAGACTTTGAATGGGTTGAGTAAACTCAATACTGATGAGACTCTTGCTCAGGCTGTGTTCAAGAGGGGGCATGAATGCAAAATGAAGGACAGTTGCAGAATAGATGTGCGGAAATTTATTTTCAGCCAACGGGTGGTTGATTGCATGAACAAGCTTCCATTCGTTGTTGTGGGAGTGGATAATTTCAATAAATTCAAGGAAGATCTATTGGAGGGTATGGATAGGTGAAATTCATTTTTTTGTTGCTGTATAAGCTTGCTTTCTTGTATCTTTTGTGAATATTAATACTAAAACCAGCTACCCTTTTCAGTTTACATTTTTTCCTGAATTTCATAAAATGTGATAAATAAACAAGTTACATTTATTTGTAAGAGAAATTGCTGTTCACTGTAATGTGTTTGTTCTACATTATTACTGTAGAATCATGTACTTAGAAGAAGCCATTTTTTTAAATGCCTTCTCTAAACGTATGAAGGAATGGGCAGTACGTTATAAGATCAGACTTTAAGAAACAATTGGTACCATACTCTGTTTTTTCTCTCTTTTTTAAAAGTATTCACCCAGAAGTTCAATGCACTTATTGTATTTAATCTGTAAAGAGTTTAATCCTTAAACAGATCTTCAGGTTTGTCATCAAAAACTGACCTGGTCTTGGCGCATTATAGCCTTAGTAGCTAATGCGCCAATAAAATCAAAACCAAACCAAACCATTGTCATCAAACTTAGCCTCAATCAAATCCAATTCATGAATTTTAGAATGTGAACCTGGGCTTTTTTCATTGTTATGGAAAAACAAAATCCCGATGACCCAACTTTCTTCACACTCGCGGTAGTAGAAGTAATATAATCATCGTCCTCTCCATACTGGATAGGGAAGATCTTAGTTGGAATTCCGTTAATGATGCGAGGAATTTTTGTGAGCCTTTTTTACAACGTATTTTAGTTAATCGGTATCAGGTGAAGAACAGCACGGTTTTTTTTTCTCTTGTCAAACTCGTGTGTTTCCAGAAAACAAGAAAATTGACTGCAGAATACATGAAATATATAGGCATTATATATATATATACATCGCAATAGGATAAAGTTGCTAATGCGCCTAAAATCTTACAACAACAAACTCGTCTCTTTTCCCTATTTTCAACATTTAACTTTGATGTTATGCTGGCGTAATATTCCCCTATTATTGTAGTTTTCGGTGCAAGGTAATCAATTAATAACAACCCTTTTGAGACCAACACTTTTCCAGATGATGGTTGGGTTCGAACTTTTCATGGTTGGAGATCCATTGTGCTTCCACTGCAAGGTTTCTAATTTAGATCATTAAAATGTGATCAGGATCATAAAAATATAGGCAAGTTTCATCGCCGGTCATCAAACAGCATAAAAATCTATCTGGATTAGCAAGAACAAATTATTGTCTTTTGATGACTCCACTCTCTGTAATGAATGGGTAGGTTTTTGGGAACCCATCTTGTACAAACTCTGGACATTCCAAGTGCTGATAGTATTAAAATCCTTCCATGGAAAATCTTAAGTACCTCTTCGGACATTTTAATTCTTTTGCTTTCTAATTTTTGTTCTTCAGCAATGGCAAAGTGTGTTAGTTCCCCCATCTCCGCGTTGTGTACCCTGTTTGTGTAGTACAGAACTCTGTGAAGGTCAGAGATTCAAAAAGTGTGTGGGAAGTGGACGGATGCGTAGTGATGTGTACCATTGTTCTTCTTCTGACCATTTAGCCGTTGGGCCCACCGTTACCGCACTTGGCCTGGAGAGGCAGGTCACGTACCCAGTAGATTTTTTGTAATCTGGCAGGCTCTGCCACCTAGTTTCCGAAGATTTCAGTGGCAAGGGCCTATGTGGGAAAAAAGAGGATTAACGCTAGAATATAAAAGGCCAAGAGAGGTTTATGTAAGTGCGATTTAAATTTGGACGTTATTAATTGATAAGTTGTGTGGGTGTACACTGCGAGTTACAGAGTGGGGGGGAGACTGAAGGCTGGGGGAAAGACAGAAGTAAATTAAAAAATAAATAATGGGGTCGATAGAGAAAGCGACCCCAGAAAGTCAGTGAAGCAAGCCCATGCCTCACCAGGCGGAAGAAGGGGGGCGGCAGGGGGAAGGAGAGTAGAATAAAACCACAGATTACGAGACAGAAGCCTTGCTGCTCTTGCAGGACACTTCTGTTTACCAGCCCTTAACCATTCCACCCATCAAAGCCTTGGAACGATGGGAGTCGAAAGTGAACATCCTCGTCAACAGTTGCCTCAAACAGAAGAAAATAACAGAATCAACACGTAATCATCTCCGTGCCTCCGGCTGCCAGATTCCACAATTTTACGGACTACCGAAAGTTCACAAAGAAGGCACACCACTAAGACCCATTGTATCGTGTTGTGGCTCACCGAGTTACGAATTAGCTAAGTTTGTCTCGAAGCTCCTTTCTCCCCTAGTAGGCAAGACCACCAACACCGTCTCCAACAGTAGTGAGTTCATAGAAAGGATCCGTACCATATCCATCTCACAAGATCAAGTTATGGCATCATTTGATGTAGTTTCACTTTTTACCTCCATCCCAGTAGAACTTGCCATCACATGTGCAAAGCAACTCTTAGATAATGACGAAACCCTTGGCAGCAGAACCAAACTAACACCAGACGATATCTCCACCGCCCTTAGACTGTGCTTAACAGGCAGCGCAATCATGTTTAAAGACTCCATTTACCAACAAGTACACGGCACAGCCATGGGTTCCCCGGTTAGTTCGGTCACGGCAAACATCGCAATGGAGGAATTAGAGGGTCGTGCATTTACAAACGTACCAGATCCCATTGCCTTTTGGTGTTGCTATGTGGACGATGTGTTCGTAGTTATCCCCAGAAATTCAGGTGACCGAATATTAGACCACCTCAATTCTCTGTCACCTTTCATAAAATTCACGATTCCCTGTTCATAGGGAACTACAATAATAAGGAGAAACTCTTGCAAGAGCTGCTTACCCCTGCACCGCAAAACACAACTGGTGAATATAAGAAACTTCAATAAGGAGGGGCTTTGCGGACTCTTAGTACAATGACCTACCTGATAGAGACGCGGAAATATGACTGACGCGTGTGAGGATACCCGCTCGTGCATCGCCTGCACAAAAATGGATAAACTAACTACTAGACAGGTAGGGACTGTCTCAGGAATGACAAACTTTCATGGCTTGGACACTTCAACTACTGTGACTACACGCAGCTTTGCTGCCGACGCCATAAGGCGATCCTACACCTGTGCTCACTTGAACAGGGCTTTTATTCCACTTCCTGGGTGGGGGAGAGAGAGGGTACGGCTCTGCTGTTTCTTCTCCCCTTTGCCCACCCCTCTTTTCCTCCTAGTGGGGCGTGGACATGCCCCACTGACCTTCTCTGGGGTCGTCTTCTCTATTGACCATATTTCTGACTTTTCCCCCCAGCCTTTAGTCTCTTTCCCACTCTGACTAAACATCATAGCGTATGCCCCACACTACCAAAATTTTAATTGTTCAAATCAAGTCACGCATGCCCTTTTGGCCTCTAATAATCTCTTTAGCGTCTTACACCGAAAATCGCCGCGTGTTGCATTATTATTTTTATTTTTTTTAAATTTATTTTATTTATTTATTATTTTTTTTTTTTTTACGTAGGCCGTAACCGCTGAAATATCAGGAAACTAGGTGGCAGGGCCTGCCAGAGTAAAGCTTCATACTACTGTGTACCTGGTCTGCCTCCACCGGGCCAAGTGTGGGCAACGTTGGGCCTCAATAGGGGTCCAGCGGCCAAATGGTCAACGATACACAACATTACACATACAAAATCCATACACTTTTAAATCTCTGGCGTTCCCAGTGAACTGGTATACCTACAATGAAAGCAATGAGGAGATGGGTTGTTGTTGTTATTCAGGAGCATTAGCAACTAAGGCCATATTGCTCTGGAGATATGCGGTGGTCCTCCGTATTTGTTGGCTCACGGGCTCGAACTCCGGTCTTATCAAGAAGCATGTGGAGGAGATTGGAGAAACCCTTGGTGCCGTTAGACCTCAATACACTTTGCACTTACCTAAACATCATTTCATGGCAACGTTTTTCCTCTCTGGCGGTGCCGTCTTTCAGCAGGATAATGCACCATGCCACACTGCCCAGATTGTTCGAGACTGGTTCGCGAAACATGAAGACTTCCAGGTATTGTCTTGGCCTCCAAAATCACCAGACATCAATCCCATCGAGCATCTGTGTTGGAACAGCAACTCCGCTCTGCGGCGTCTCAACCACGAACCTTACAGGAGTTAAAGGATTTGCTGGTTACGTGGTGGTACCAGATATCACAAGACACATTTAGAAATCTTGTAGCGTCCATGCCTCGCCGGGTACGAGCTGTTTTGGCTGCACGTAGAGGACCAACATCATATTAGGTAGGTGGTCATAATGTTTTGGCTCATCGGTGGTGTATACCTAGTAGTCTGATCTTTTTGACCGCCCCTCGTGACACTACAGTTGAGTAGTCGCCCTGATATCACCACTCCCATTTTTTAATATGGCTTTACCTGAAGTCAGGTTCACATTCTTACAGAATCTATGCTTTTAGTTCCTGTTCCATATTGACTTTGCTTCTGTGATATCCCTTGAAAACCATTATTAAAAACTTATTTAATATGGAATATTTACGCATTAATTTAGACAATTTACACAATAATTATTAAACTAAGTTGTTTTTTGTGTACTAATTTTACATACAGTATTAAAAATAAAAAGGGCCATTTTAAAAACACTTTAATTTAAGAACATGTTATTTATTTTTCATTTTTTTTCATTGTAACTGTATCTAAGACTTAATGGTCAGTACTTAACGATCTTTTGTACAGAGATGTTGATTAAATAGTAAACAGATTATCCAAGTCGAGAACTGTCTTTGACTCACCTTGAGAAGCAGTACAGATTCTTTATTATATTATTTCTGCAAAAGTCCTTAGGTTATGCAGCTTGCTGGCTCGGTTATTCTTAGCGGTGTTTCGTTTGAAAACGTATAAAAAAATCTGGGATCTCCATAGATATACATGCCAGGCATAAATAAAACATTAATACAGAATATATAGCAAATGTTGCAATTCTATGTTCACTGTCTCTATAAACAGTGCGCACTTCAGCCTTCGTCTTTATTTGTTCCTTGGGAAATGTAGAAGATATACCGCTGATATTCAGTAGTACTTAAAAATACTCTAACTTCATTTTACATTTGTTACTACATAATGGCTTGTATTAAACTATTTCAAGTTTCCCAGATTTTATATAAGTAATATTTGATACTGAGCATAGGTAGTGTAGGACTACAGGTTCATAAATGAGTATTCGGTCTTGGATTTCTAAAAATTTTTGATATTCGAATGTAGGTCATCAAGGACGAATATTTCAGCTCCATCCGATAGAAGCAAAGCTATTGCTTTATAAATTTAATACGCTCACCCACTCACTCGAATGACAGTTTGTTTTTAAAAAATAACCGTACAGTTGCTTCAGATTTAACGAATTTTTCTTATCGCCTGAATTTCAGGGCTACCATGTGAAATATTTTCGTTAAAAATTTTACGTTTTTAACTTCCGAATTTTTAATAAAAAGCAATAGTACTTTCTGATTATTTTATACCCTAAAAGACTAATCTCTCCTTTTAAAATATTTCGCATTACTTTTGTTCTTTGATTACTAGAGAATGTCTTCCTGTAATTAAACTATTTATTAGTTTAATATAGGAGAAATTTAAAGACAATTTCTGTCACCATTTAACAAATTTTGACATTTCCTTTTGCAAAGTTCAGTTACACAGGGTATTCCAGTTTATAATGGTTTTTAATTTCAATTCAAGTTTTATGCTCCAAATTCAACGGAAATTGGTGCATGAAAACCATCATAAAACGAATGTCCATTACCATTATCATTTTATGGTTACAATGAATTTTTCTTAAATTAACTGCTTTATAGGGAGGACTTCTCATTTAAAGGTTTTTTTTTCCATCTCAATTAAAAACTTCATCCATAAATTTCGGTAAAAGAAGCAAAAAGAAAAATAATTCAAGAAACAATATTTCTTGTACTAACATTTTAAATCGCTGTTAATTACATATTCTATTAGTCTAAACTAATAGCAAAGTGTATACATTGCCCATTCATCCCCATCACCGTGTTTTTACAATCTGCCCTTTGGTGGCACATACGTCGCACTGGGAACCGGTAAATGTGATACTACAGATTCGTGGTATGCGGTCCATACAAAGTATTTAATTGATTTGAGTAAGAGACATGATTTGACAGACTTCGAAAAGATAGAGGCCGATCAACTACCACTAACCTTCTCACTATCTGGCAGCAGGTTCTAGACACCGTAGATCGCGGAGGACAGGTTGATGTGATCTACACAGACCTTTAAGGCTTTTGACAGTGTCCCGCACAATCAACTTGCTAAATAAACTAAGCCACTGTGGAATACTTGACCTTTTACTATCCTGGTTGATGAGTTATATTTCATATCGAAAACATAGGGTGATCGTCGGACAGGAAGTCTCAATGGAATTTTTTCCATCGAGAGGAGTACCACAGGGATCATCTTTTGGGCCTCTTTTATTCACCATCTTTATCAACGATCTACTGCAATTTGTTGAGAGAGGTGGTATTAAGATCCTGTTTGCCGACGATGTGAAACTATATTCACGTATCAGCAGCCAAGATGATGCAGTTACCCTTCAGGCTGCTCTGAACTCTTTCGCTGATTGGGTTGCTTTGAATGGTCTGGAGGTTAATCCTAGGAAATGCAGCTCTCTTTCCTTCGCAGCTTCGAGGAAAACTAAGGCTTTAATTAATCAATATTACATCAAGGAGATGCTGATTTCCAGAGTTGACGAAGTTAAAGATCTGGGAGTTACTTTTACCCCGCTGCATGTTGTTTTGATAAACATGTTAGAAATATATTAAACCAAGCGAAAAAAAAAATTGGCTTCATTAAATGGCAGACGTACAGATTTCAAGATCCTCAGTTCTCCGGTCTCCTTTTCAAAACAACAGTATTCCCTACACTGCAGTTTGCTTCTCCTATATGGAACGCATACTTGATACAGCAAATAGAATCGCTACAGATGAAATTTATCCGCCATCTTTCCAGGCGTAACCATAGAATATTCTACCAGAACCTTTGTTCCTACTTCAAGTTTCAATCTTTGGAAACTCGGCGAACTGTTCTTGATTTAAAACTGTTGTACCATATCTTCGCTGGTTCAACCTAACTGTCGGATCTTCTATGCCATATCGATCTTCACGCTCCAGCGGTGGCTACTAGACAGAAGACTAAATTCTACATCGGTAACTCTAGATTAGAGATATCCAGGAACTCCTTCTCCAAAAGAACATTGGCACTCATGAACAAGTGTTTCATTGGATATGGCTGTGAACAAGAAACAGTTTCACAGAACTATTTGGGGTAGGTTGACTGGTTGACGGATGAGTTCTGGGCTAAAGATATCCTCATTAATTTGTGTGTATGTGATGATGTCTCCTGCAGCAATCTGCTCTCTGCGATTTTTCATGGCGCTGGCCTTATTTTATTTCCGTGAAGTGGACTTTTACCGTTTGATGTCATTGTACAAAGTGTATTATTATACTATTAAACTGTCATTGTACAAAGTGTATTATTATACTATTGAACTGTCATTGTACAAAGTGTATTATTATACTATTTATTTTTATGTTTTGTACAATATTTGTTCAGTTATCTTTTTTTTCTGCTCTGTTATACACTTTAAATGGGCGCATGCCTGGTGTGTATATTATATGATAAAAATAAAAAGGGGTGATTGTCGGGTACCGGTTGAAGGGTGGCAGTATTACGGAAACTAAGATCTTGTGGGGTGTTCGCGGTGCGCTCCAAGAGTGGACTGATAGTGGAGAGAGTAGGTCGCCCGGCCATTGGTTGGCGCCCAAGCTCAACGATGATCGTGGTGAACGTAGACTGTCTAGCCTAGTGCAAGCCGATATACAAAATGGTGGACCAGCTGACCCCATCCGGCCTTTACAGTGACCTGTATATATCCAGAATGACTTAGCAGAGTTGATCTAATGTTCCAGGAAGCCGTCCTACCATAGAATACATACATATATACATGGACTTTGATCATGTACCTGTGCTTATGGTCATCCATTGTCAACGACCCCTTAAGTTTGCATTTGAACGGCGTCATTGGACCATTGACTACTGGAAAAAAGTTTCCTTTTCGGATGAATCGTGCTGCGCCGTGTGGATGTAGATAGTCGGTAGGGCGAGAAACTGTGGAGAGGAAGTACTCCAATCCTGACCTAAGAGATACAAGCAGGTGGCTGCAGTGTTTTCGTATGGGGTTTGGTGTTTTCTTGGAGCCCTCATATCCTTAGTCAGCACTCAATGCTTGAAACTACCCATCCATTGTGGATTTTTTTTTTCTTCACTCTGTGGCTAAGTTAGGCTTCCTCAGGCATTGTTGGTAAGGTTCCCTACCAGTAATTCGGGTGTTCGCCCAATAAAACAGGCAAATCGACCAGAAAACACGCCCAATTCATGGATTTATCATACACATAGTCATGAGTTAGCTCTTGGGTGGTCTTAATATGGCAGTGGTTTCTTTTTTTTTTTATTTTTAATCCATTGTTTCTGATCAGGCTCACTTCTTCATGATGATCTTCTCGGATAGCACAAAAAAAAAAAAAAAAAAAAACCAAACTATCGTTTTTAGGCCAGTCGAATAATTAAATTCGTCAGCTGTGCTGTGTGTCTTATGTCTGTTTGTTTCATGTGCTCTATGGTCGATTTGTCTGTTTTTCTGGACGAAAAACCCCAGTTCCTGGGGGGGAAGCATTGCTATCTATGCTTGATAACAACTAACTCAGCCACAGAGTGAAAAAAAGCCCATTAAAATTCCTCGCGTCATCGATGGGATTCGAACCCGGGCCTTTGCCAGCCGGTGTGGAGATGACGATACTCCTGTGCTACCGCGCAGACTCTCGGGTAGTACAGGTGTATTCCAGCAGATATTGTTCGAGAGTATTTCGCCGAACGCCGAATTCGCCACATATGAATCGCATAGAACATGTCTGGGATTAAGGGGATTTACGAATTCGGCATTTGGATCCTCCACCATGGACTATTTCAGATCTAGGGACGCAGTCCTGAGATCTGGTACAACGTACCCCCACAACATTCAGTCCTTATTAAGTGTCCGTGCCTCGCCATGTGGCCGTGGTGCTGGCAGCAAGAGGTGCTTATATCCACTATAAATAAATAAATATTCATTTATGTAAAATACAGCACATGGCTAGAGAAAGATAATACGGTACAAAGGAAATAAAATAATCGAATACATAGCAGATTTCATATAAACATTAACAATGAATAGGAATTATACTTATAAAAAATTATGCAGAACAAAAATTATGCACATTTGGCTTTCAGTTGCAGCTAATGGGTTGAAGGCAGACTTCTGTTTTTGTTTCTGTTCATTTTATTGGATATTTGATCTTGTAGGCTTCAAGAGTTCAGTAACCTTTTGCAATCAATGTTATGAGGTGAAGGGATACATTGGGGAACATTCTGTCCATTTGGGTGTGGAGAGGTTGGATTTGAATCGTTGGTTTCTTGAGTTTTTTTCAGTTGGGAGCAGCTATTATATTGGTTAAGTTTGGTGAATCATATTATTAACTTTGCAAGAAGCATGACTCCAGACTCGTTGATCATCTGTTGCAGAGTTTTTAAGTTTTCATAAAGCCTGGATATTGTATGGGGAAAAACGAAGCTTACTATTGAACCATCCACTGTTCTAGGGACATTCTTTGAACATGCTTAATGACTGTGTTTTTTTTTTTTTTTGTCTCGAATAGCTGCTGTTTCTTGTTTGATTAGCCATTTTGCTTTTTGAATTTTTTGAGCAACATATAAATAGTGGGCATTAAAGGAAATATTTTTTTTATCAAAAACAACTCCAAGGTCTTTGTGAGCATAGACGTTTGGGATTGGGACATCTGCAATTTTCATTTCTATGTGGCTGGGTTGTTTCTGAAGGGAATAAGTAATTTGAGCAGATTTTCTTGCATTTATAGTCATATTGAAATCTTTCAGATACTTGTTGATTTCACAAATCTAAATTCGTCAACGAGAAAATGGTTTTTTAGTATTTCAAAAGCTTTCTTGAGATCTACATTGTCGAAAGCATCTTTGATGTCTAAGTAAGAAACATCGCGTTGTGCCTTATCCTGAAATGAGTTTGGATGCGCACAATGGTGTCTGTAGACGGTCATAATGTTTTGACTGGACAGTGTGCGTTTAATGGATTACATGAAAGAAATAGTATAAGGAGTGGAGATTTGTTCAAAATGTAACTAATAAAAAGACTCATAGTTAAATTTAGTAGCATTAATTCTTGTTAAGAAGTTCACTAAGATTTCCGTGTTTGATAAAAGGTGCGCTGTCGCTAATTTTCATGGATTCTGAATTACGAAAACTTCATGGAGTTACAATTGGAACAGGTATAGTTTCGTGCCAGTGGACGAATAACATTTTAGATGTACCGTTTCTGAACCCCAATTTTTCTTAATCGGATTTCAAAATTTTAAATTTGAGTTTTGATTATCAGATACTTTTTGGATTTATAGTTAATAAGATATTCGCTAGAGTAACTGCATCTGTGTTTAGCGTTACTTTCATTTGGCAATTCGCATGTGTGTTGCGTTTTATAACCTTCTTTCAGGAACGAGAGTGTACCCCCTTTTGGGTTTTCCCTCCTTGATTTGATAAAACCGGTACTCAACATATCGACTGCTCCGAAACTATACAAATAGTTTCCAGGAATTCGATAAGTTGTTTTACTCTGGTGTGCTGGATCTTTTGGTGTTCGAAAATTCTGAAGATGAAATTGTGAACTACGTGGTTGTGAAGATTTCGGTTATTTACTTCCTTATTTCACACTTTGCTTTTCTTATTATGCGTATTATTTTTAAGAATTTCATGGAGTTCGATTTGGTTTTTCGTTTAGATAGATTATACATCAACCTGCTACAGATTTTCTGAACTCAACACTTTTCTGATGCGAATGTATTACTGGTTTAACAGAAACATTTTACAATAGCCAAACATCACATACATTAACTTTTAGCCTTAATTACAGCCCGTAGACTTCGTAACACGAATTCTAATATGTGCCTGAGAGAATCTGGCTCAAGATTTAACCATTGATTCATCAGGATATTTGTAAGCTGTTGTATTGTGGTCGGTAGAGAACTACGAAGCCGAACGGCCCTTTTCAAATATATCCCGGCCATTTTCAGTTGTATGCAGATCTGGAGAATTAGGCGTCACGGGAAGTTGTTGGGAATATTCCTCGAACCATTCAATAAAATTTTTGTACATTGAATAGTTTCGTTGTTTTCAAAGAATCCATCGCAATCCGGGTGAAAAATGTAAGCGTTGCACGGTGAAATTAGTCCGATACGAAAGAAATATAATCAAAGACATTCATTGGTGTTAATACTACCTTTTAATGGTATGAGCGAACCCAGTCCGTACCTACCAATAGAACATACCCCCATACCACATCCGGCCCCTTGATGTGGTGGACAGACAGTCTCGATGCATAGCTTCATGAGATTCATACTACACTTTCACATTTCACACTACCATTGCTGAAAAAAAAAAAAAGTGTAAATCGCTCTCGATTTACACTCTTTTCTTTTCGTCAGAGCTTACCATCTTTATTGGCTCTTTAATAGTCGCACCATTCCACTCAAATCCAGCCTTAGAGGCACCATTCCAGTCAAATCTTTCGAATTTTTACAGAAAGAAGTAGCTTTCGTATAGGCACACCAATACCGAATCTCATTCTTCAACTCTGCCATATACTTTGGTTGGAAATGGGTTTCTGGACCTTCTATTTCGACGCACAATTCCATAAAATTCTTCCGGTCTCGTTCTTGGAGTAACGGGTTTCTGTCACCTTTCTTCTTTTGAGAGTTGCATTTTCCTTTCGTCTCTTCCACTCATTGTATGCCTTTGAAATGGTTGCTTTCGCCTCCCCAGTGACTCGTTCCCAATTGTGGCTCCCTAAACGTGCTCAAACAATAACAAACGTCTAGTTGTAGGGTTTAGAGCGCATCAGCAACTTAGGCCATATTACGCCGCATAATAATGTCCGTAAATTGAATGTTTTCTGTAGTCGGTTTGCTGGATGAAAAACCAGAGTTTCCGGGAACAATGCTACCCTTACCTGAGACAAACTAACAAAAGCCAATTGTGAAAAAGGCCCATAAAATTCGTTGCATTATTGACGGGATTATAACTGGTCTTTTCCACCCAGTGTGGGGAGGATGGTGATTATCCCCACGAGGGCAGCACCCTTCTGAAAATCGAAAGCTCACCTCTCTTTCTCATGACTGGATCCAGTTATTACAAAGAACTTGTGATCATTCCATGTGGAAATTTGGGTTTCAGCATGTGACTTTATGCATATGGCACGTCTAATTATCTGTTGACGCCAATTGCAAGAGGTTTCTAATTTTTTGGCTCATGAATATATGAGGATATTAATAGACTGAAATACCGATTTGAGTGTAATGTTTCAAGTTTAGTTATAAGTGCAAGGTGGTGTTCAGTGTCTTCACTTTCTGTTAAAGTTCGTTTCAACTACTGTATTTTCGGGGTCAGAAGAACATCCTTCCTGCATACGCATACAATCTATAACTTTTCCTCAAATAGCAATTCTGCAGACACTGTGACGGCAGTAGACGCCACCCTTATTTTTAACACCCACACGCTCCCTTCGATTCACTTGTAACCTAGTCTCGATATATTCATTCTTACGATAGTTACACTACAAGTCGTTCTACCCTTTCTCCGATACTTGTCAATACCGTGCGCTACAGATTCCAAGGTTACTCCTATATTCCCGAGTTGAACCCTGCCTGTCGAACATGCGTATTTGTGTCGAACTTTATCATTTGAATTGATGGGAAAGAAATATCAGCAGCTGCGTTCGTTGTTTAGCCGCACGAGCAAACAAGCCATGACTACCAGTCCACAGTTCAGGGATCTTCAACACCCCAAACTGAGAAAACACGTGAATAATCACAACCGAGAGGCCTTCAAGATGGTTAAAACAGGTGTGTTTACGTTTATCTTTTTACCTGATTTAAATATCTGTGTACAAGCACAGAATTTTGTGTTACATCAATCCCCTAATAACAGAAAATTGGAGCGTTTCCATTTTTGTTAGGAAACGGAGATTTTTTTTGCATATGGAGATTAAATTGCTTGTAGTTTGGTATTAACAGCAAGGAGGCGTTTGCGTGGGGCATGCTCAAGTTTAAGTCGCCTAGAACATGCTAATTGTACTTTCAGTAGCCGTTAGAAAATCTAGCCGTGTGATCAGTAAGTACAAATTTTTAAACGCCTCGTGCTCAATCCACGTGATATTATGTGGACTCGAGCACGAACCTGTAAGTAGAAAGATATTTATACCTTTATTAAAGTTTCAACTTGATGAGATCATCAGTGGAAAGAATCATGTTGCGTACATGATACACGATTATTATATATACGATTCTCATGATATATGCTGTATATCATGAGACTGATACAGAAATTAAATTTGGTCCAGAGGCGAAACTTAGTTGGAATATTATATACGAGGACACCTCGCAAACTAGGATTCCGATGGTTCGTCTTTTATGAAGTGGAGTGGGAGTTTCTTTTCAGATTTCAGTAGAGCCGTCAGTAGTGATATAATCTGGGCATGATTACAGGCACTCAGTTTATGTACGCTATACAGATACATCTCATGGTCTTAATTGACTGAAGGAAATTTCTAAAACAAACCAAACCAGATATTCATATAAGGATGGCATTTGAAAATGCAGTCTCCACTTCATCGAAGGTTTCGACCGAAAAAGATTTGGAAATAGGAATTGCTTCATTTTTTGTTAACTACCCCAAATAACTAGAAAAAAAATTAATGTAAAGCTGATCTGTCAGACTTCCTGTTACTACAGGTTTCACTAACCATTATATCAGTGTTTTTTCTTCCATTTGCGTTATTTTAAGTATATATTAAATTGAAATTATAATTACGAATTATAGATTACGCATGTATCAGTGGTAATTCATTATTATTCCGTATTAACAAGCACTGTTCTGAATTTCACTGAATACAATTTCCGTACGATGAAAGTAATGGTAAAATGCAGCAAAAAATTACGGTTTTTAACTTTTCTAACCAACTTCACTTTAACTGATTAGGACCACGTGTGGGGCACGCAGACTTCTGCAATTAATCCTCCGCCCACTTATCTGATGTTGTAAATGCCTTGAAGCTTAAAAATTCTCAGAGTTGTCCTGGTAACGATTCACTGCGAGTAACACTGGAATTATGAGCAGCTGGACATCTGATAAAGATTCAGAGAAAGTTCGATAACACTTGTGTAATTCCCGCAAGTTACATAAGTGATTGATATATGAAATGGCATTAGAGCATAGCTGAGTTTCGTTTCGCTCTCATTGAGAATATAAGAATACGTAATATGTAAGAACTTTTAAGACAATAATCGTTCCGAAGCCAAGTTTCGCTTGTCAGATGTGGACTTGGAGAGCCCTGTTATACAGAGCCCCCAACAGCTCGATAACATCCAAAGATAAAGGTTGGCCATAACGTATCCACTCTGTCCTTTAATTTACCACCTGCCTCGATTTTCCTTTATGTAAAGTGCGTTTAGTATCGATGTGCAGTTTTCGTTGCCTTGGAAACAGACTAAAGAACGCTACATGCGACAATTCTTGTAAAAACTCCTTTATTTTTGCTGATATAACGTAAACCCTATACATAAACTTAATGGAACAGTGGCACCAACCAAACCTATTCTGCGTAGTGTTTAGGCGTTACATTTTATCTTAATTTTAACGAAGCATGCGTAGTGTCATAGTTTAGTTCATCCAGCTCGGAACTCTACGAGGAAGTATTAACCATTATTTTCTAATTGCATTACTTTATAATTTTGTTCAAAGTTTTACACAGGAGTTAACGGGTCTTAGGATGATATTTGTACATCTAAATAGGAACGCTGTCGTGGGAAGCACAGTTGGTAGAACCACCGTCATCCCCAAACCAAGTTGAAAATCCTGAGTTCGAGTCCTGTCGATGATGTGAGGAATTTTTATGGGCTTTTATCAAACGGCTGAGTTAATCGGTCTCAGATGAGGATAACATGTTTTTTTTTCTCCCAGAATCTCGGGTTTTTCTTGCAGCAAATGGAAAATCGACCACGTAATAAACAGAGAGCAATATAGCCTTAGTCGCTGATACTTCTAAAACTCTGCTACAGCAACAGCAATTTATGTTTTAAATAGGAACACTCTCTGTTCCCATTTAAATATTTGTGAGAAATTCACATGTTCTGTTAACCAGCTAACCGGGCTATTTCGTTATCGTTAAATGAATATATTTATGAGGAGAATTCAGCAACACAGTTGAGTTCCCAAATAAATCCCAAATTTAATAAAGCTTGATTTCAGAACTGCTGATCGAGTTATTGTTTGAACTTGGGAACTGATATAATCCAATTAGCAGGATTAGATGCTTCAGAGAGTAAGAATTATCTGTATAATAAATTGTTTAAGAGTTTTGTAACTAATTATGGTTTGAATGATAAAGCGAATGACCTTGTATCGATTGGGAATATTATGTTTCATCACTCTACAGATCCCTTTTGGCATACAATTAATATTATGAACAGATTACTGGATGACAAATTTTAAGATTTTGATATTTTCCCTCCCGAAATATGACCTCGCGGATAGCACAGCGGATATAATCGTAGTACTCTCCACACAGAGAAGAAAATGCCCGGGTTCGAACTTAATGTCCTTCATCAGTTGCAAATACCGTACAACTAATGAAAAAAATCTTTATGTTGGAGAGAGAGAGAAATGATGAGAACTTCAGTTAGTGAATTTGATACTTTCAGAATGCTAAAAGATGAAAATAAAACGTGTGATCAAATAATGGTTTATAAAATTAAACACTACTATCCCACGTGGAAGGGACAGTTAATCGAGGGACGGAATAATCAAGCTTGTACTGCTATTTCCTGAACTACTTTTATAGAACAGAGCAACAAAAATCGAATCTATGACCGATATACTTACTAACAGGAGCTAATGAACTCTCTCACCGTACACTGTCCAGTCAAAACGTTATGGCCTTCTCTTGCCGTCAGTACCACAGCTCACGGCGAGACATTGGCTGTCTAAGGCCTCTGAGTATTCTTGGAGGTATGCTGTACTAGATTGTCAGGATAGCGTCCCGTAGCTTCGTTGCTCCGTGGTGGAGGATCCAAACGCCGTATTTTTCCATCCACGTAATTCCAGAGATGTTATGTGGCATTCATACCCGGCGGCCAAGGTAGCACCTGGAAGTACTTTCGTGCTCAGCGAACCACTTGAATAACACCAGCAGCGAGGCAGGTAGTCACCATGAAGGGGCGTACCTGATCAGCCACAATGGAGAGGCAGTTATTAGCATTCAAATTGCTGTCGCCTGCCTGTTTCTGTTTGATCAGGACATTGGAACGATATCTCTCTGCAGTTTGTTGCAGTAACTCCCCCCACCATCCACCGTTCACGCAGCATAGTAGGAGACGCGATTCATCTGAAAATGTAATTTTTTTTTCCATTCGTCAATAGTTTAATAATGCCTTTAAAAATGCAAACTTTAGGCGTCGTTGGCGGGGGTGGCTGTAAGAATAGGTACCTCGACCAAGCGTCTGGAGCTGCCATACGGAGCAGGGTTCATGTTCTTGGAAACACCGCTGCTTGGGCTGTTGTAGAAGTTTCGGCGTATCAACGACTTAGACAATATTGAACCGTATATATTATATCTATAAATTGGGTGTGTTCTGTGGTCGATTTGCTCTTTGTTCAATGCAAAACCCGAGTTTCCGGCAGGGAAAAACCATACTACCTTGCCTGAGACCGATTAACTCAGCCATTTTTTGAAAAAAGGCCCATAATTCCTCGCGTGATTGAAAAGATTTGAAATCTGGTCCTTTCCACCTGCTGTGGGGAATGACAGTGATTATATAAGAAGACGAAGAACTCTTTATTGTAAACAGAATGCACATTGCTGTACACAACACCCTTCACGGCTACAAGCCAGGGATTCACATAAAAGGAATAACACAACATAATAACAAAGATGAGAAAAAATATATCATTATGACAAATTTACAAACGAAAATACATTTACAACCGCGTGTTAGCAAGTAATGTTATTTCCAGGGAGAAATACTTTTATAGTGCAGGACAGTCGTCTGAGCAGGCGCAGAAAGGTTTGAACCTTGGAGTGATGGACAAGTCCTCGGCATAGGTTCTAATTTCCTGTTACGTAGTCCTGAGAAGGAAGTCGATGGAGTAAGTTCTGCCGATATTTCTTATCGACTGCAAACTTGTGTATGTTTAATGGCGCATAAGCTACACTGGCTATAGTGCGCCTCGTGAACTTGTAGAGTTCGCTGTCCAAGCAGTGTATGTACTGCAGCATTTGCACGTGTAAGAATCCATCGGATAACTTTAACCGGTTTGGAATGCCTGAAGGACTGGATTGGCCCTAAGGCTTGGTACCAGGATCTTCCATCCGCAGTTAGCCAGAAGTCTGGTTCAGAAATTATGCCAACTATCATTTTTACAGCAAAGACGAGTCTTCTCTCATGAATGATGGCAGGAAGACGCTTGATGTTGAGAGCTGCCGCCATCTGGTTGGTTCTTGGTGCAGGGGGAAGCTGAAATTTCCATATGACCCACTTCAATAGCTGTAATTCCCCGCGGAAATTCATACAAGATGCGTTGTGGCAGTTGAGGTCCAGACTTCTGCGCCATAGAGTATGACTGGATATCATCATCAGCCATTTTCAGTCCACTGCAGGATGAAGGCCTCTCCAGCAACTTTCCAGTTCCTTCTGTTTTGAGCACTGGCCATCCATTTACTACACACAAATTCATGAATTTCATCTATCCATCTCCGCCTTTTGTCTTCCAGCTTTTCTTCTAGCTCCTCTTGGATACCGTTATGTTATTTTCTTAGTCCATCTGTCATCATGTCTTCGAGCTATATGTCCTGCCCAAGACCATTTTAGTTCTTTAGTTTTAATAAGAATGTCCTTTACTTGAGTTTGCTGCCTAATCCATGTGTTTCTCTTCTTATCTAACAGTCTGATTCCCAATATAATTCAATCCATTCTTCGCTGTGTAGCTCTCAGCTTCTCTTCTATTCTTTTGGTGAGTGCCCAAGTTTCACTTCCATAAGTCATGGTGGGGAGTATACATTGGTTCATTATTTTACGTTTCAGACAAACTGAGATATTGCTCTTCAGTATGTGACTATATTTCCTGAATGCTATCCATCCAAAATTTATTCTTCTCTTGACTTCCAGCCATTTATCATTATTACAGCTAATAACTTGTCCCAGATAAGTATATGACTCCACCTTTTCAATTACTGCTCCTTCAATCATTATTTTCCTTTCTGTGGCATACTTGTTCATCATTACTTTTGTTTTAGCCATATTCAACTTTAGTCCAAAATCCTTACTAACTGTGCATAACTGATTAAGATTTTTCTCTAATTTTTGGGATCGTGGCTAATGACCACAATGTCAGCTGCAAATCGTAAATGGTTTAGGTACTCTCCGTTCACATTGACTCCTTTCTTCGACCAGTCTAATCTTCTGAAAGCTTCCTCAAGGGCAGCAGTAAACAGCTTCGGAGATATTGTCTCCTTGTCGAACTCTTTTCTCAATTTTAAATTTCCTACTGTCTTTGTCTAGTCTAATAAAGGAGGTAGCACTCTCATATATTTTCTTCAAAATCTAATATATGGAGTATCTATGACTTGTCTTTGCAGTGCCCGAAACATTGCCTTATGCTGTATGGAGTCAAATGCCTTTTCATAATCCACAAATGCCAGGCATAATGGTGTTTTATATTCATTTGCTTTCTCCATTAGCTGTGATATTACGTGAAGGTCATCCATAGTTGAGAATCCTGTCCTAAAGCCAGCTTGCTCTTTCGGTTGATTCTCATCAAGTATTCTTTCTAATCTGTTAGTAATGACCGTTGTGAACAACTTGTAGATGTGGGATAACAAGCTAATTGGTCTATAATTTCCAATTTCTGATTTATCTCCTTTCTTATGCAGCAAAACTATGATTGCATTATTCCACTGCTTAGGCGTCACACCTTTTCTAATGCACTTTGTGAAGAGCCTTGCCAGTTTTTGTGTTATGTCTCTTCCTCCCAGTTTTAACAACTCTACAGTAACTTCATATTCCCCCGGGGCTTTCTGATTCTTCATTTTCTTCAATGCATGTTCTACCTCATCAGGAAGAATATCGGGTATGTCATATGTGTTGCTACTTTGCAATCCATCTTCCCCACTGCTGGCATCATTCCCCTGCTCCTTGTATAATTCTCTATATTTGAATTATGCTATTTGAATTATGCCTTCTCTGCTGTTTATAAGTACACCATTGCTATTCTTCAGTTTAGGTATCATTTGTCTTTCTGTATTACTGCTCATGGCTGCTGATTTAAATCTTTTGTTTTCCCTTAATGCTTGTTCTACTTTTCTTGTGTGAAATCTTCTTATGTCCTCTCTGAGTCTCTTTCTAATGGCTTTGCATAACTCAGTATAGTCAATTTTCTCCCTCTCAGTGTTTTTCTTGCTTTTCATTTGTCGTTTTCGGTTCATCATGACAAGTGTTTTTTGACTATTTTTTTCTTCTTTGGATTTCTTTTTCCCTATAGGTTTCTTGGGCTTTATCACTTTCAGAAAGTTGTAATATTCCTCTTCGATATCTTGGTCCTGAGCAGTCTGCAGAAGCTCAAACTTGTTCTTAAGTTCCAGTACATACTGCTTTTTTTCCTCTTCTGTTATCTCAAAGACCTTTGTATTATTTACCCGAGTCAGTTTTTTCCTTTCCTTTCCTACATCTATATCAAGTGTACATCTTACCATTCTGTGATCACTTCCAACATTTACCTTATTCAGAACGGTAACATCATTAACAATATATGTTCTGTTAGTGATTTCATTAGTAGTTAATCCATTTGGACTCTTCCATGTCGACTTTCTGTTCACTCTTTTCTTGAAGAAAGTGTTCATTACTGACAGTCCTTGAGATTCTGCAAATTCCACAAGTCTTTCATTTCTTTCACCAATTCCAAAATTTCCTATAATTCCCCTTTCTGCGCTGTTTTGTCTTTTTCCAACCTTAGCATTGAAGTCCCCCATAATAATAGTGTAGTGGGTTTTCTGCTCATCTAAAAGACTCAATTTCGGTGTACATTTCTTCAACCTCTTCATCATGGCTCGATGTTGGTGCATAAATCCTTATGACCGGATATATACACATGTCTTAATGTATCTGCACAGAACAGCCTGGTCACGGACATATCAACTATGTTTTCCACAAGGGCACAAATTCAAATCATTATATTAGTGCCACTCGTAATTTCTTACATATACCCTTTTATATATTATGTCTGTAAATTGCGCGTGTTCTCTGTCGATTTGCCTGTTTTGATGGATGAAAAAAAAACCCAGTACCTGGAGGGGTAAAACCTTGCTATCTATGCCTGAGACAGAATAACTCAGCCACAGAGTGAAAAAAGCCTATTAGAGTTTTCCACGAGGGCACAATAATGTTGTTAAGCTGAGAAAAACCATTGGCGAACGTTTTTGTTGAGAGGAAGGTAACTGCAGTAACAAAAGTGCGGGTGACTTGACCAGTAGTACTGGAATCTCGTGATTACCACACACTGGTAAGTCCTTCGGGAACAGCGATCAATTTATATAGAGTGGAGTAGCCACAGGTACAGAGAACACGTGGCTATAGTAAAGTGTTTTAGGTGCTGCAAATATGGGCACACGACACACACATGTAATCAAATGGAACCAACCTGCGGCCACTGCTCCGAAAAGGGGCACAACTTCAGTAGCTGCCCAAACAAAGCAAAAGACCCTGTATGCGTCAACTGCAAGCTACTAAGGCTAGATCATACGCATTCCATAAGAGATCCAAAATGTCCGACATATCAAAAGTTCAAGTGTATATATCAACTCAGAACCGATTATGGGTACGCAACGTAAAAAATATAACGATGGAGTGCTAAAAATTCACCAAATAAATGCGCAACGTGCGAAAGCAGTGGTCGCCCAAGTATGCCTAAAAGCAGAAGAAGACAATGCTGATCTCATCCTTATTCAAGAGCCCTACACTCACATGAAGAAGGTTAGGGGATACCCGCTCAGGTTTAAAATAGTACAGAGTGACGAAGATACACCGTGGGCAGCAATTATAGTCCGCAACCCAGAAATAACAGTAACCAAGATCCCACAGTTATGCACGCCATGGGCAGCATGTGCACATATAATCAGCTCTGTCGGCTGCCTATATGCAGTCTCTCTCTACTGCAGACCTGGCGTCGAGATTGACTTCGCCATTACATATCTCCAGGATGTCCAAACTACCCTAGCAGGACAGAGGATCATAATAGGTGCCGACGTCAACTGCCGATCCCCAGTCTGGCACAGCGCCACGCCGGACCGGCAAGGCACCAGAAACGGCCAAAGACTGGAAGAGTTCCTGGCTAACTCAATATTGACGGTTAAAAATCAACCTTTCTGCCTCCCAACCTTCTGTAATACACTTTGGGAGGCGACCATTGACATCACCCTAATCACAAGAAATATCGATTCCCACGTGACCGACTGGACGGTGCAAAATGCTTGGACCACGTCGGATCACCGTACCATCACCTACCGGATACAGAGAACCACAGCAAGAATCGCAACAGAAAGGACGATGCTAAACAGATTTGCAATCTCCAAAGCCAATTGGGAACTCTACCGAGAACAGCTTATTAGTAGAGCCCAACATGATAGAATTGGGCAAACCAGACAGTATGGCCAAGAAATAAGAGAGGACCCAGACGAACTGCAACAAATAATAACAAACATCATAACCAAGGCAGCTGAAGTTGCCATAAAAAGAAAAACGCTTTCGAGCAAGACCATGCCCTGGTGGACCCCAGAGCTGCAACGACAAAGGAGATTAGTCCAACAAAAAAGGAAGGAATATCAGAGAGCACGGAGGTCGTGGCCACCCGCTGAGGTCACTTACCTGCGCCGCCAATATACAGTACTGAGAAATACTTATACCGAGAGTATAAAGAAAAGTAAAAAGTCCTCCTGGGAACGACTGGTCTCAACTAAAGGTAATGAGAATCCCTGGGGAGTGGTCTACAAGATCACAACAAATAAACTCCCCAGGGGGGAAATAACCACAGCAACTATAACGCCGCAACGCACCCTCACCACAACATGGGACGACTCGGTGGCCAACATTTTGAACACCATTATAAAAGACCCACCGAATATACTCACGGAAGACCAACAAGCTATCATACAGGCAAACGAGACCTATAACACCCAACAAATGGAGCCGCCAATTACCATGGATGAGCTGCAGGAAGCTGCAACACAAATGCGCAACAAGAAATGCCCTGGCCCTGACCTCTTGGACCCAGAACTCGTTAAGAGGGCGGTGGAGCACATACCGGAACCCCTGCTGCACCTATTCAACTGCTGCCTCAGAGTGGGCCATTTCCCAACTAGCTGGAAAACAGCACATCTCAAGCTCATCCTGAAAAACCCAACTAAACCACCTGAACAACCAAACTCTTACCGTCCTATAGCGCTGCTATCAACACTAAGTAAACTCCTGGAGAGAATACTACATCGAAGAATACTCAGCCACTACAAAGAAGCTGACCTAGAGTCACCCAGACAATATGGGTTCAAACCCGGACTCTCCACGATTGAAGCAATTCGGAACCTCCTAGAAAGCGCAGCACAATGTAATGAAAAGTACTTCCTGGTAATTGCGGTCGACTTCGCTGGGGCGTTCGACACCCTCTGGTGGCCGAGCGTCCTGGGCAGACTCCGCAAGGCAAAAATCCCCATGAATTTATATAATTGCATTAGATCCTACCTCTCAGATAGAAAAATCAGGGTAATGGCACCGTTCCGGAGCCTGACAAGATCGGTCCGCAGGGGCTGCCCGCAGGGATCTGTCCTGGGGCCGCTCCTGTGGAACATTGTTTTTGATGAATTCCTGGCACTCGACTTGGGTGATGTCAACGCACAAGCTTTCGCGGATGATCTCGTCCTAACGGTGGCAGCGAGCTCTAGATCACAGTTAGAAGCCCGTGCAAACCATGCACTGCAAGTGCTCCAGGACTGGGCAAACCTGCATACACTGGAGATTTCCCAGACCAAAACGAACTCAATTCTACTGAGAGGAACACTCAACATCAGACGGCCGCCCCAGATAAAAGTAAGGGGAAGCACAATCAAACTGGCAAAACAGATGAAATACCTAGGCATTATCCTAGATTCCAACCTGTCCTTTAAACAACACCTCTTATATCTGAAGGAGAAGCTGAGAAAATACGCAGCACTAGTAGTCAGAGTAACACGCAGAGACTGGGGACTAAACAAAAGAACATTATCCCTCTACTATAAAGCAATTTTCGTCCCAGCAATTACTTATGGAGCCCCAATATGGTACGTCAAAGCAAGAACTGCAGTAAATAAAAGAATCCTCGATACAATACAGCGAAAAATACTCCTCACCATCACCAGGGCGTGTAACACGGTGAGTACCTGTGCGTTGCAGGTCCTGGCGGGAACTCTCCCTCTGGACCTGGAGGTGGCGAGATGTGGGTTGATGTACTACCTGGCAAAGGGAACACCGACCATGTTTGACACTTTTACACTGGACCCTACAAACAACCACCGAATGGAAAAACAGAAAATCATGGAACACCTGAAAGAAACTTGGCAGAGGAGATGGCAAGAGACGACCAAGGGTGAAGTCACACGGAAATTTATACCCTACGTAGACAAGACCTATCCAAAAGCCCCCAAATGGTTCTACCCAGGACTGAACACCACCTTCCTCCTGACGGGCCATGGGCCCTTTAACGCAAAACTGAATTCATTCGGACTGACCGAGGACCCAACTTGCACCTGTGGCAATATGGAGACGTGGCAACATATCATGCACAAATGTGAATGCTATGAGGAACAAAGATCAGTACTCATCACCAGTATAAAATTTGTACCAAAAGACAATGAGCATCACCTCCTGGATTCGGAAGACGAGTACACCGCGTTCAGCCGCTACGCCCAGGACATCTTTAACAGAAGGAGAACAGAAATCGCTATCCGCAACAATATGGAAACATCTGAATAGAAGAACTCCATTGAAACTAACCAAGGAGGAGACTACAGCATGAACATACCGCATGACTACAACCGATCAGAAGAAATTACCAACAAAGATAACTCTCCATTCATGACCTGGTGCAAATGGCCAGGACTGATGCTCTCAACGAATATGACTACCTGAATTGACATCAAAGCAGTACTACAAACTGACCAGAGTCATCACTCCTCTTCCTGATCCCATAAGATGAACACGAGACAAGTGAGACTGAACCAAGACTGTGACCCACCTGAAGCAACACTGAACTGAACATCCAAAAACCATGACTGTGACTGCAGCTACGCTGTTGCCTCGCCTTTTGGCGATCTGGGTTGGACACCTAGTCTGGCCCACTTTCTCTCCATATCCTGGCGGTGGGAGGGGCCGGGACCGTCCCCTCCCCCGTCTCCCCCGTTTACTTCTCCTGGTGCGGCATGGGCATGCCACACTGATATCTGGGGTCGTCTACCCTATTGGCCTCATACTTCTGTCTTTCCCCTCCAGTCTTCAGTCTTTCCCCCACTCTCTCTCTCTATACATCACAGTGTACGCCCCACACGACAAAAACTTAAACTTCCAAATTATAACAGCCAAATCGTGCATCAATTCCGAAACTTAACCTCATTAGCGAACCACCCCCTAAAATCGCGTTATTATTATTATTTTTATTTATTATTACTATTTTTTTTTTTTTTTTTTTTTTTTTTAGGCCCTAGCCACTGAAATCTCAGGAAATTAGGTGGCAGGGCCTGCCAGAGTAAATAATTATGCTGGGTGTACCTGGTCTGCCTCCACGGGGCTGAGTGTGGGCAACGTTGGGCCCCAGCAGGGGTCTAGCGGCTAAATGGCCAGAGGAACAACGATACACAACACAATACTTCCAAATCCCATACACTTTTAAATCTCTGGCCTTAACAGTGATCTGTTACACCCACAAAGAAAACCACGCGGAGATGGGGGAAACCCCTGGTGCCGTTTGACACGAACACACTTTACACTTTACACTTTTACACTGGTAAGTGACAACCCTACATTGTGAAGGTAACGCGTGTTGTGTTATCAATAATTACCAAGTGAAAGGAAGAAGGGCAGGACAAGGAAAACACAGTCTGCCATGGACCTATGGCTTGAAAAGTAAGACAGTATACCTGCTGACCACATGAAAAGGTCAGGGAACACACAAACTTGTACGTAACACACAAAAACTCACCTAGCACATAAGAAAACAACAGTGATTATAAGAGACTGATTGACTTTTATGCCTATGTAAATGATAAAGAATTGAAATGGATATAAAATAACCTAGAATGCCTGATTGACCTTTATGCCTATGTAAGACTGACTGACTATATGCCTATGTAAATGATAAAGAATTGAAATAGATATAAAATAACCTAGAATGCCGGGCTTCTCCACAAGGACAGGATTGGGCCCTGCGTGTACAGGGGTCCGGCTACTAAAAACACGCCCGCCCTAGGTCAGGACTGAGCCCTGCGAGAGCCAGGGTACTACCAAAATATTGTTTAATAAGGAAATGATTAAGAGTGCAAGAGAAACTGGCTGCCTCCACGTGGCAAGTGATGGGAGCGGGGGGTCGGGACACTACAAGTCCGCGACTCCCTGCTGCTAAATGCCAGTTGCCAGCCACAAACAACGAGAACAACACACTACATACACTAAAATACAAATTAAAGGGTAAAATAAAAGTTTTTTTTTTTTTTTTTTTTTTTTTTTTATATATAACATAAGCATAACTAGACCTAAGTGTATATATATATATATGTATATATATATATATATATATACTTTTTTTTTTTTTTTTTTAGTCAAAATTCAAAATTGTATACGTTATCATTAGAGAAATTGTTAAAAAATTTTATGCTGGCAAAGATAAACGCTTAAACAACGGCGGATATAGGGGAAACCCTGGATACCGCTAGTAATCTACCAAAACACTATGTCACACTGGTAAGTTCATTCCAAATTCTCCGTTTCTCGTCTTTGACTTTAGCAGTTAGGTTACATGAGATGCCGAGAATCTCGCCAGGAACTCCGTGCTTTAGACGATACCATAGTCCTTTGAAGATGACATGCAGGTCTAGTGGTGATACGCCAGCAAGGATTGCAGAGCAGCAGAGGACATTGTCCCACAGGCCCGGAGCATGGCAAGCAGCATAATCTGTCGAATGTAGATGAGCTTGGAACGGAGATTAACATTTTAACGGCTATATGGAACTAGACTCCCTAAAAGCATACGTTGTTATTGGTACGAATACTGCTGTATAATATACACTGGTGTGCAAAACTTAAGGACCAACACTGTTTCTAAATGTTACAACCACAAAATCAAACGAAACAGCTTGTGGCGATTTGCATAACTGTGGCCGTTCAGTTGAAAGCTGGTGCACATGCAAAAATTTGAATCGTGATGAGAGGGGCTCACATAAATAGTTAAAAGCAGCAATTCAGCGCAAATTGCCGAATGGTGAGCACGATTGTTACAGACGTTCGATTGGCTTCATACAGTGCTACAGACAACGAAATGGCCAGTAGACAACATCTAGTTGACTTTACTCGGGGTCGAATAATTGGGAAGGTCGAAATGCGAGGAGTGTGGCTGCAGAGTTCGGTATCGCCCATAGCATCGTCTCATGTGCGTGTGGTCGGCCTTCAGAACGACAGGTACAGCTGTTCGAAGGACCAGTGGTGGTCGCCCACGAAAAACAACCAACGCCCAATGATGACCGCTATATCTTCTATATATAGAAAGTAAATTAAAAATTACTTAACTGCATCTTCGGATCCAACGTTGAAAATGCTCTCAGCTGGTAAAGATGAACTTGAGTAATCACTCAGAGCTATAGCATATCACTAAACAGCGTTAGAACTGATTACGTTTAGTTAAATTTAAGAGCACAAATTAACAGGCAGCTACGTATCTCGCCACCTAGCGGCAGTTGGCCGGATGTAGTGTTATGGAAACCTTGTTGAGATCCTTGTCATTTCCACCCCCCCTGGGTGGAAATGACAAGGAACTCAAGCCGCCGGCCCCTAACACTGAATATGCTACGAATATGGGCTGGAAGCTATTAAATTATTGTTGAGTTGCTTTAAAGGCAAAATTAAGCACTTGCCGATGGAAGTACAATATCGATGGGTGCAATCCCGTGCCTGATGGCCAAAGCCAACTGAACAGAAGAATTCTGCCTCCAAAGGAAAGGTGGGGCAATAAAAGAATTCCGTCCCAAGGAAAAAAAAAAAAAAAAAACTGGTCGCCAGGAAAAATTCTGCCCCGATGAGAATAGCGAAGAAGAAGAGAGAGAAAAAAAAAAAAAAAAAAAAACTAATGGACTAAATAACGCAAAAAAGTCGTGAAAAGACAGAAATTGTGGCTCACAACCCAAAATATATACATCTTAAATACATTCTTCTTAAACAACTAGCCTATTACAATCTATAGACAACCAAAAAAAGAAAATGTAAAACTAAGGATAGAACGTACTTCTTCAACAACAGACTTTCAATTCAGAAAGTCCAGTAGAACATCCTGTAACGTTAGTTATTAGAATCCAAACAAGCCAAGTCAAACATTCATACTCATATTGTTTGGTTATCAGCTTGGTAATTAATACAAATGAAAATACTACGATGGAGAGTTTGATGTGGTCAGTAGAGCAAGTCTTCTGACATATAGCGTAGTTGCAAATTCTTGAAAGGCTTGGTAGGTGTAGAAATGAGACTTCAAAACTAGGAGTAACGTTAGCAACTGCAGAGCGAAACATTTTCCTTGTAATTCTCTGTTTAATATATAATGTTTTGCTAATCTTCTTTGAGACCGAAGACATAAATCAGAGTGGTGGACACCCAAAGAATGATGTTTATTATTGATGTACCCATGTCCTGTCAGTAAGTAAGATCCATGAAAACAGATTGAGAACCATTGTTTCCTGTGTTTGTGAAGAAATAAATTTACTTCCAGAAAGAACAACATGATTGGAAGTATCCCATCTGGTCTAGCAGATGCTAAGTAATTTGTCCCGTATACTTTTCTTCTCTTTCCTGACGTCATTATTCAAATTGAGCCTTAGTCCAAGAAATTCTATTGGAATATTCTTTCGAATAACTAAGACTTAGAAGAGCAGACAGTTCGAAAAGAATGAACTACTGAAAGTAGCATTCATCTTTCTGATGAAATAAGCGTACTCAATTTTTTTTTTACTAGTAACATGGTGAAACCAAGCTCTTGCGCTGAAAGTCACCATGGGTATGAAGACAGTTGTATAGTAGATGGCCAGTGCTTTTCTTGATTTAAACCTGTCCCCCCCCCCTAGTCCTGACGAGTAATTCTCAAAAAGAGCTCTTGTAAAATTTAACTTTGATAGACAGTTGATCTAAATGTGCATTAAAGTTCAATTTAACATCAAAAGTTATTCCAAGAGATTTTGTTTCACGCACGAACCTGCAACTGAAAATTATTTATTTTGATCTGTAGAGGCCTATCCAGCTTACCTTTAAATAAAACCATCTTAGTTTTTAAGGGATTAATTGAAAGCTTATTTTGTTTTGCCCATTCCTGTAGATATTGTAAAACCTTTTGCTTGTAGTTCTATAGCCGATGTTCTGTAGACGATGTTGATCTGACGTAGCCGAGTAGTCAAGAGCGAGAGTACATAGCACGCGTTCCTTGAGTGGACCGGGGTTCGAGCCCGTGACTACTAAATACGATAAATATTTGTATTGACGATTTATTGTAAATCCTACTGACTTGGTTGTCCTGCCGGAGTATAAACACTGACGATAAGAGTAAGGTGGTCAGCGTATACAGTAACGTGTGTGCTTGGAAAATTACGACAAAGCAATTAATTCAAAGCCATACTCCAAACGAGAAGCCCCAGAATAGATTCCTCTATTAACTGCTCTTTTAACATGTTGATTTTTAGATTTAATTAATACCAATCTGTCTTGAAAATAGTTGCAAACTAGTTTGTAGTGATGATTACTGCAGCTAGCAAACGTGAGAAGTTCGCCACAGGAAGTCGAAAGCGCCCTGGAAATCAGTAAAAATAGTTAACTCGTACTTGGCTGTAGAGGGATTTATATGTAAGAGAAGGTGCTTTCACTTTGCTTTCGCATGATCTCCAGGAAAAAAAGTCCATGGTCAGCCGTTCCACCATTTATCGGCTTGCAGAATTCTGGACAGCCTGCGTTCACAATAACCATCGAGGGCTCCCTCTACAATCCGTCCACTCCGCGAACAGCCAACAAGATTCGTAGTTTCCGTAATATTGCTACCCTTCAACAGGTATCCGATAATCAGCCCTTTTTAAAAATTCGTCAGATCACATCCCTTCTCCGTGTTGATCAAGTACTTCATATGGGCCGCATGCCACGAACTTACAGTAACACATTTACCGATTCCCACCCCCACATGTGTGCCACCAGGCAGGGTGGAAGGGCCGATTGCTAAACCACGAAGGTGGTCATAATGTTTTGAGTAGACAGTGTATCCTTCTATAGAACAGTGCATTTATATATATATATATATATTTTTTTTTTTTTTTTTTTTGGAGAAAATTATAGCAAATGATTTCGGTATTCATATTATGATGTATGACAAATGTATATTTGTCATACATCATAATATGATGTATGACGGGTGGTTATATAATAAGTTTCCCCATTCAGGAGACCCTAGTGTCAAAACGGTTAGAGATAGCGCTGTAAACATCGGTGGGTATGTCATTCAATAAATAAATAAATATTCATTTATTGCAAATACAGCAAGCCCATCACAGCACATGGCTAGGAGCAGGTAAAAATACAATGGGAATGAATAAAATAATCAAGTATATGTACATAGCAGATTTTATTATGCCTAGGAATTTTAGTTATGAATTTAAAAATTGCAGAACAGTTACGAATTTTAAAAAAATTGCACAACAGGACTTTTGGCTTTCAGTTGCAATTACTGGGTTGGATTATTTTTCTTCATTTTATCGGAAATCTGACTCCTGTAGGCTTCAGAGTTGATTAACCTGTTGCAATCAATGTTGTGATGATTTATAAGGTGAAGAGATGCATTGGGGAACATTCTGTCCATTTGTTTGAGCCTGGAGAGTTTGGATTTGAATTGCTGGTTTCTTGAATTTTCCCTGTTGGGGATAGCGATTATATTGGCTAAGTTTGGTGAATCGCATGCAGAGGTGATTAACTTTGCAAGAAGCATGACTCCAGACTCGTTGATCATCTGTTGCAGAGGCTTTGTTTTTAGGTTTTTATAAAGCTGTTGCCTGGATATTGTATGGGGAAAACGAAGCTTACTATTGAGCCATCTAAGAACCCAATATTCTAGGGCAAGGAATTTCTTGACGGTTACTTGAGGAGCACCAGACCAGATTTCGGAAGCATAGGACAGAATGGGAAAGATGCATCCTTGAACATTTAAGGCAGTGGTCTCAAACTGGCGGGCCGCATCCGGTCTCCCGAAGCAATTTTACACGGCCCGCAAATGCATTTCAATTATGTATTTGTTGTAAATACGGTGCTTATATTCACTCTCATTTTGTTTTAAAAAAAATTCCAGCCCGTCAGCTGCTTTCAGATCGTGCATCCGGCCCGCATGAAATTTGAGTTTGAGACCACTGATTTAGGGTATCTGGAAGCGATATGTAGAAGAAAAAAAAATTAGTTCGAATTTCCGCCACCAGGGGAGAGATTGCACTATAAACATGAGATGGAATACTTAACTTAGGATTACATTTTAATATCAGAACTTAGAAATCTACAGATATGAGCACCGTTCGGAAATCACCGTTACGTGTATCGACGTCCAGGCAGCATTTGATTCCGTATCCGTTCACGCATTGGCAAGGTTACTACGTGAGTATTACCTCATTGGTGGAGACGTGCTCTGGTTTATTCAGAAAATGCTCGAGAACAGGACCATTATTGTTCGCGATGGCAATCTGCGCTATACCAGGACTATTACAGCTGGAGTTCCACAAGGCGGGGTCCTGTCCGGAATCTTGTTCTCAGCTATTCTCGTGCCATTTGTGATAGGCCAAACTGACATCCTCACCTTTGCCGATGACATAAAACTGTTTACTTCTATCAACCCTGGAGACACTGCTGAATACATCAATACCTTAATCCTTCAGAAAATCCAGAACCTTGAGGCCTTCCTCTCCGGTTTCGGACTTCAAATCAATCCTGAGAAATCAAAACAGTTGACTTTCTCTCTCAAACGGAGCCCAACAATAGTACAACCCATTTTAAGAGGATGCGCGATTTCTGCCGTCCAACAACATACAGATCTGGGCGTTATTTTTGATCAAAAGCTCTCCTTTGTACCGCACATAGATAACTTGCAAATAAAGTTCTGTCGACTCCGGTGGATGATTAAACAACAACTAATGCACGTCCATGACCAGGCTGTGGGGTGCAGATATATTAAGACGTGTTTATCCGGTAATATTGTATGGCGCCGAAGTCTGGACCTCAACTGCTACGACCCATCTTAGACGGATTTTCGCGGGAGAATTCTGGCTACTGAAGTGGGCCATATGGAAATTTCGGCTTCCCTCTACACCAAGGACCACCCAGATGGCGGCAGCTCTCAACATGAGACGTCTTCCTGCCATCATTCACGAGAGAAGACTCGTCTTTGCCATCAAAATGATGGTCGGCATTATTTCAGTGCCAGATTTCTGGGCTAACTGTGGATGGAGGATCCCGGTCCCAAGCCTTAGGGCTAATCCAATCCTACAGGCCATTCCAAACCGGTTAAAGCTAACTGAGCGGTTCCTACCCGTGCAAATGCTGCAAGACATACAGTCCTTGGACGGCGACCTCTACAAATTCGCAGTCGACAAGGAATATAGGCAGAAAGTACTCGGTCGACTTCCTTCCCAGGACCACGTTAGAGGACAGTAGACCCTGCTCCCGGAGACCTATTCATCACTGCCCTGAATCCATCATCTCAGTGTACAAACTTTTCAGGAGTCATAATGCTCTTTTTTTTTTTTTTCTTGTGTTTATTGTATTATATGATTTCTTTTATGTAAACCCCTGGCTTGTAGCCGTGAAGGGAGTTGTATACAGCAATGTGCTTTCTGTATATAATAAAGAATTCTTCTTCTTCTTCTTATATTGTTCTAATCTAAAATCCTCTGGTAATTGAATCAAAAGTAACTTCTTTCATTGACTATCTAGCGTATAATAGAACTCACTAATTCAGTGACACTACAGTTAAATTTTAGGTAAATTTTTTAAATATTATTTTAAATATTTTATAATTAATTGTATAAATTATTCATATGATCTTAGTTCAGTTTAGTAGGTGCAATTATTTACGGATGAATTTCCTTATTTTCAAGTACTGTGTTTAATTATTCAATGTTCTCAGTAATCTCGGTATTCTTCTTCAGGATCATTGATTTAAACGGATTTTCAACTGCTTCGTAGGTTTAAAATAATAACAAATAAAGTATACTAAATAACTTTACCTTTCACTTGCTGTAGCTCGTCTTTATATTGTAAATAGTAAGACTTACTGATGATGACAGCAAGAATAGATATTCCACAAATTGGCGACTTTGTATCGAGTCCACCTATGCTGCATTTTGCAATACGAGCCCTCTATTTCAAAACACAACAAACATCTCTACAATGTATGTTTGCCTAGAACATACAGTGCCGGACAAAAAAAACTGCATCACTTGTGAATTTTGCAAATAATGTGTTTTGCGCTGCAATGTGGGTTGTAGAAATGTTCGAAATGCATTTGTTAGATGGGAAATATATCTCTGTGAATGAAATCGAATAAAGAGACTCCACCTGATATACCTAATTGCCATGAATATCTTCCCAAAGAGTAAAATGCATAATTAATGGCAATATGAGAAACCATGCAAATGACAATCATGACAAGTTAACGTAATAGTATTATGTAAAGTAAATCACCAAAATAAGTCCTCAATATTTTGTTGTTCCTCCTCAAGTTGCAATTACAGCCTTGCGACGATCTGACATAGAGTTAATCGACTTCTGGATTTACGGTTGCCCAATTTCGTGGCACCACACCCTTACAATGCTCTCCTGCAGCTGAATCTTACTTGTTGGCTTCTTCTCAGCAATTTTATACGACATTATGTACCAGAAATTTTCAATAGGGTTCAAACCTGCACTGTTGCCGGGCCAGTCCACACTGTAATGCCAGCATTTCTGAGGTATGATTGCACTTTAAGGGAGAAAAACGAGGGAAAACATTGGTGTAATTATGTTCTAAGCCTTGTGAGACAAGAAGACAAACTCATCATTAAATCTAAATAGCATAAAACTTACCAATTTCGCTCTGTGGCAAGGTGCTGAGTCCTGTTGAAAAATTCAGTTTTGGACGTCTGTGTGGTGATACCAATAACGGGTTTCAGGGACTCCTCCAAGGTAGCAGTGTAGGTTTCTGCATTCACCGTTCCGTTAATAAACTTAATTCGCCCCACTCACCCCTTTACTTGTTATGCATCCCTAGACCATCTGACCGGCGGGGAACTTTACAGACGGTGTTATGCAGTCAGGATAGTATGCCTCCGATTTTTGTCTTCTGATATATCGCTTCCCATCCAAGTCATGCAGGTTGAATTTCGATTCGTCGGAAAAGATGACGGTGTCCCATTGCTCTTTTTTCCACGAAACATGCGTTTTAGCCCAAGAAAGTCGCTTCTTTGTTGACCTATCTTCGTTGGGTCAACAAAGGCCTCTTCTTGGGCCGATAGGCATGCATACTACATTCCCGAAAGCCGTCTTTGGATAGTTCGTGCACTTATTTCAACACCAGAGGCCATCTCAAAGTTCAGTTTTAGATCAGGAGCACTAGCATGGTGATTACGAAGGCATAGCCGTTTCAAATATCGATTTTTGGAAGGCGTAGTCACTCTTTTAGGGCCTGATCCAGGTCTTCTCTTCACATCACCGGTTTCACGCTTTAATTTCAGCACCCGGGATACTGTTGATTTGGTGGCAGCCTATTTTATCAGCGATAGCACGCGTAGAAAGCCTTTCCTGGACAGAGAAAAAGCTACACTTTTTTTTTTTTTTTCTTGGTGTCAACTGAATATATGAAGTCCTGCTTACACCTCCGCAAAACAGGATACTAATGAGCGTGTATACCCTTCCAACGCCGTATTTATATAAGCGGCTGACGCAATACCTTGCAACTACTGTCTGATGCAATGGAAGCGTTATCTGACGCAGGATTTGCGACAAACAAAATGACTAATCAAACAATATCTTATACGTTTCACTACAAATGTTACTTTTTATAAGTGATGCAGTTTTTTTGTCCGCCACTGTACATCGTACAGTGGCGGACAAAAAAAAACTCCACTGTACATCGTGCTTCTCAGTTGTTTTTTGAGGACTCTGGAACCCGACCTACAATTCGGCATGATCAAACAATTGACTTCAGTTTATCATCAAAGTTTCTTGCGACGACCGACTTTGAAGATATAATGATGATATCAAGAAACTTTGATATAATGCAACCCTACGCACAAGGCCTGTTTTCTAATTGACTTCTTAGACAATGGTATTTTTTTTCCCCTCTCCTGCTCCTCCTTGCATTCTGTTTGGAGTCAGCCACTCCACACTTACTTTTATTATATATATATATATATATATATATATTTTTTTTTTTTTTTATTATTTTTCTTTATTTTATTTATTTTTATTTATTTTTATTTTTTTATATATATATATTTTCTTTTCTTTTTTTTTTTTCTTTTTCTTTCTTTTTGTCTGCCCCTCTGGAATGGGTCCCCAGAGGATCCTGACCTACCTGCTGGCAACATCATGTGGGTCAGAGTCTCTTTTGAGACAGTATGTGCATTACTGGGACTGACCCACCTTCCCGTGGTGTGGACGAGTACCCAGAATCATCTGTCCAAATTGTAGTGATACTGTTCTTCACAGAGATACGAGGCGGAGTTGAACAGATGTTCTAGGTGCCGCCCTTTACAAAAACACATGTCCACATGACTTCAGTTGTTTGCAGTTAGGTGCATCCATCCTGAGAGTTAAGAACTATGCTAGTGTCGTGATATGTTTCTTCACCACTAATCGGCTCCAGAATACCACTTCCAAGTCTGCATAAATATTGACCTGGTAGGTCAATGCATACTGCATTTCATATATTCAAGTATTTATGTATGCGTACGTTTAATCCACACATTGTTTCCCATTTATTTTGGAAGCAGTAGTGTGTTACGGTAAAAATAATCCTATTTCTCTTTACTGTTCGAACATGATGATGAAAATAGGATTTTATGCTGTTTCTCTTGTCTTTCTGTCCACAGTTGAAATAAGAACAATTTATTATCGCTTTTTCTTGCATTGTTTTATCTCTGTAGCAAGCAAATCTAAGAGAATTTCAGTTCGTGGCTAGTGGAAAATCATGTTTGCATCCATCTTCGCAGTGGACACTTGATAATTCCTTGGAGGCTTTAAAGTGGAACGGAACATAGTCGGATTTTAACGAAATCCAAGAAAATCAGTGTCTTGGAAATTTCTGTTAGCCTTGCCGGAACTTAAAAAAATAAAAAATAAAAACCCGAAAGAAGATTAGGAACGTCGTCTTGTTATTTCTCTCTCTCTCTCTCTCTCTCTCTCTCTCTCTCTCTCTCTCTCTGAGATTCTGAGCTAAGAGAAAAGCCTATCGTTGGGTAAAGAAAAGGACACTAAATCTGTTCGCTGCAGTGTGTACTTTTGCCTCCAGTAACAGAAGGAAACATTATTCTTGACTTTGATTCCGAAGTACATTGGATAATAAGAACATCACCTAGCGTACATGCACTTTTCATATGGGATCAACTTTTGGTTCGCTTGTAATTCATTTTAATTAAAAAAAACTTGACTGTTTTGAATTGTGTTGAATTCTACACTGATCGATCAACCTCTCAGTTATCGGAGTAAACTATAAAGCAGGTAGAAGCGTGTAGTGACCACCACCACCTTTTCTGTAGAGTTTGCCGAGGCAGATAGTTACTCGATGTTGCTGTAATCTGTCTGTAAATTGCGTGTATTCTATGATCGATTTGCAGGATGAAAAACCCAAGTTTAATTGAAAATAAATAACGTCTTCGCCGGAGGCAGACCATTTCTTCTGCAGAACTAGCTTCTGAGGAAATTTAACGGAAGTAAACGAAATATAGGTCTTGCGAGCCGGGTTTCTCCGTCAATCAGTCAGTTCATCAGTGCTCCATCTTGTCTTACTTTCTTAACTTTTATAAAAATGCCAGTTCCATCGTAACTTACTCATCCATTAGAAGTACTAAGAGTATCATAAGCAAAATTCGGGGGCTTAAATATTCAGAAGAGCATATGTGCATGGCATGTCTAGTACTACAGTGGACGCGGTATCTAAAACATTCCACCGCTGTTAATAGATTCACACAACATGTAAATAAAACATTTTGTTTGCTGTACGTCTGTACAGCAAACAAAGATATAAACAGCCGCTGGAAGATGATTTTTATCGATGAATTTGATGCGTGGGTTATTCTGCAGGTGTTCCACTGCCGAATATCACTTCAAAGGCAATTGCAAAGAAAGTTGATGAATTGAAGTCTTATTTAAGACGTCTTTGGCTCGGTAGCCGAGAGGTCAGGAGCGGGAGTGCAGTAGCACCCGCTCTTTGAGTAGACCGGGGTTCAAGCCCCTGACTGTGAATACGGTCGATCTGCCAACCCGCACCGGACCAGCGTGGCAGATTATGGTCCATTTTCCCTCAGCATGAATTGTTGAGGAGGCTTCCATCCTGCAGTGGGCTGCACTTTACCTTTTTTGTTTTTTAAGACGTCTTGAATGCAGATTTAGACCAAATAATTTTACTAGGCTTGTTAAAGAGAAAAATGCGTTTGTTTTTTCCAGATCTCTTAGGCTTGACCTCCTTTATATTCATTTAGTTTACGGACCGCTGAGTTTCGTCTGCTGCTGGAATTTCCACTTCAGTGACTGTGTCGTGTGGGTGTCGCTTTTATTGGGTTCTGCATGAGCCGACACGCTCTCCACGTATTACTAATGAAAATTGCATGCACTACATGTATTCTAGGGATAGGCGCCCTAAAGATTTAGTAGGCTTCATCTGTACTGGCAGCAGCAGGTGACATCTTAACAAACTCGCTCATAAAGTACTTCTCATCAAGTAGTTTTTTTTTTATTGGAGTTTTATTTGGTAAAAAATCTGGTATTTGCTGCAGGAATATACATTTTCATGTAATCACGTGTGCCGAAATAAAGCTGTGTCCAATCCTGCACTTTAAAAATTGACTTTTTTTGTAAGCTCGCTCTCTCTCTCTCTCTCTCTCTCTCTCTCTCTCACAGAGAGAGAGAGAGAGAATACTTAAATCTCCATTAGCTTAGTTCAAACAGAACTCCAAAGCTTTTGTGAAGTGTAGCCAATGTTTTGAAATGGGTCATAATTTTTTTTTCTAAACTAACACAGGATTAACATAAAGACAAACATGAATTAATCATTAAGTTGGAAGACCAAAGTACAGGACAAGAGATTTCGAGTTCTGAAATCTACATGTGGAGTTTTTGAGATCAGAAACTGGGATTAACCCCTTCCCCCTGTAGATACGCAAACCGACTCTAGAACTGATTTAATTACGGTACTTAATTGCCCTTTGGGTAGCACAATTGGTGGAATCGCTGTCCTCCCCACACCGGGTGGAAAAAGACCTGAGTTCGAGTCCTGTCGATGACGTGATGAATTTTTAGGGGCTCTTTACACAACGTGTTATTGTTATCGAATTTAACGACACATAGGCGGCCAGGGCCATATTGTGTCTTTCTGATGGTGAATATGAAATATCAGCTTCATTAATATAACTATATTTTATGATATATTCCTATACGATTTAGGAAAGTAAACAGTTCTTCTTTATTAGGATCATCTCCAAGAATCTGCAATAAATTTATTGATGACTGTGTTTTAGCAATTGATTTAAAGGTGTTTAAGCGGACGTTTTGAAAGTGGGGACAGTCCACTAACAAATGGCGAATGGCAGTTGTGCTTGGCATGATGTACATTGGGGAGCGTTGTCTTTGGTTAATAGATGCAAGTGAGTGAGGTGCGTATGCCCAATCATTAGCCTTCCTAAAATTGTTTCTTCTTGTCTTCTTTTCCGGAAGCTGGAGAGTCATAGCTTTGATTCTGGTAAAGTTTGGTATAGTTTGATTTCGGTAAAGTTTGGTATAGTTTGATTTCGGTAAAGTTTGTTTCCTGGATAAAGTTTGTAAAGTTTTCGGTAAAGTTTGTTTCCTGGATAACCTCTCCAGATTACTGACTAGCTATTGTAACACGCTTTACGGATGATGGGTTTGAAATCGGTATATGGAACTTGACAGTTCTGTAAAATAGAAGTATCTGGTTTAGAAGATTTAAGTAATAGAAGTATTTGGCTGCAAGATCTGCTTTTTCATTTCATGCTATCCCAGAATGCCCTGGGATCCAGCAGAATGTGACAGATTGGTTTGATTCATTACACACAAGCAATTTAGACAATTTAGACGTCGCTGAGCTAGTTGGTCAGGCAAGGGTAGCATGGTTTTTCTCCCGGAAACTCGGGTTTTTCGTCCAGGAAAAACAGAAAATCAACCATAGAACACACGCGATTTACATACAGTATAAACGGAGCGATGTGGCCTTAGTCGCTGATACTTATAACACCCTATTACAACAACAATTATTTAATTAACCAGTCTGAACACTAGACGTAACCAGTGTCTGTTCACTGTTCAACTCAAAACTGCCAGAACTACTTCTTTCTTTTCTTCATTTATCCCTTCTACTTGTGTTTTCTGGAACAGCCTTATTTCACATGTATTTGCTGAAATTACAATTCACAGAAATCCAAGTCTAATGTCAACAAGTATCTTCTGTGTTCTCAGCCATGCACGGTACCAGTTATTGGCGGCAATATTTCTTTTTTGTTTTCCGTTTCTGTAAAATAGGTTTTGGTTGAAACCTGTTCACCAAAATTTCAGTTAGCACAAATCATTTCCCTTTTTATTTATTTTTTCTAATTTCTCTCAAAGAAATTGGTCCATTTGTTATGTAACATGCTCAAAGAAACAAAACTATCTCATGGATATTATAGAACCGTGATTCCATTGGAAGCAGTTTATTAGGTACACCTATTTAGCGTGTTGATCCGTTTTAGCACTGAGATTGGTTGGCTTGGGTTTTATTGGCGCCAAAATGAGGCTATAATGCGCCAAAACCAAGTCATATAAAAGATAACAGTTAAGATTGATTTCAGTGACCTTAAATTAATGATTTGGTCATTTCCGGATAAAATGTGAGTGTATAAGGCTCTTCAGACGACTGAAACTAGTAAAATATAAAATACGCTCGTGTATTTGGGCACCGTTTCTGACGTAGAATCGCCATTGATTGGATCTTATTTTGTTAATTAGAATACTCGAAACCTAGTTATAGTAAAAGTTCGTAAGGTTACAGTTTCCGAGATATTTATACCTGCGCTTCTGGCCGACTACTCCCTAAAATCTTCAATCCCGCTTGCTATACAACTGACTTGCAAACGTGCTGCATATGTCCGTTTTTATATGGGATGGTAAAAAACTTCCATTCAATGGAGCATTCCATTTCATAAAAAGGGTAGGTGAACCTAAAAAAGTGGCCGTGTAGTGTATAAATAATTATGAATACATGAAAGAAGAGGAAATATGCGAATAAATTTTTCTGCTTATCTTTTGTAATGTAGATAGATTGCATTCAATATCAGTTACATTTATTTCGTATAACCGGGATTCATCTAGTGTCCCAGTATATGTTGGAGCGTACTTAAATAATGTAATAATAATGTTGAAATGTACGTAAATAATTAACTGAATCTCACCATATAATATTCAGGAGAGGGAGTGTTTGTTCATATTTAAGAGAATTTTGATACTAAATGGCATTGCCCTAAATTGATTCTGGTTGCTCGTTGCTATAAATAGTTTATTCATGACTATAACAAAGAACAAAATTACTACCAAATTGGTACAATAACTTGTCGAGAATCGTAGTTTTGCCTTGCAGTTCTTTGAACAGAATAATTCGATCTTGTTATAGTTCCAAAGTGTACTGATAGATGGCAGGTGTAGTGAGTTCTACCTGAGATTTTAGAGTATGTGGAGAATTATTATTTTATACATATTTTCCCTTTAATTTCATATATTGACGAATTAAGTAGTACTTTAATTCATGATGGCTGTAATACTCATTAATCACGAGTATTTTTACTTTTGAGTTTCTAATTTATTTTCAATCGGTTTGTCCCAGGCAAATTAAACCACTTTTTACATATAGGATATTTCAAATCAAGATTTAACAGTCATTTCCATTATAGAAATAGAACCGGAGTATTTTAACTTGATAACCTATTTGTGATATTGTTTTATATTTTATATAAAAATCAAAATTGATAATGGGAAAAAGTTGGGAAATTAATGGGAAATAGTTTTTGAGAATACAATTTATGAAATATTTAACACACTGACATTAAACTTGTGTTAATTATTTCATAATTTTTTAATGTTAAACCCTAACAACAGCAAATTACATTAAGCGAGGGTTATTATGGATTTCGTGATGCGGTCGAATGATTCTTATAGGTCAAGACCAAAGATTCAAGTCGTTATTAGGATTCGAACTCAGTCGTTTTCCACACGGTATAGTAGGAGACAATTACCATTGCGGTACTCGCGAGGTTTTGAATGGTAGAATGTGGCATTATTTCTATCCCCTTGAGGGGTTGTCGCTAATACTTTAAAGATACTATATTTGACGAATTAATTCTTCTCGTAAGCGGTTGCACACTGATACGTTCTGTTTTCTGGGCGAAAACGTTTCGGGGAGCACTATGTAACCCTCACGTGAGACTGGCTAACTCAGCCACTCTGTGGAGAAAAAACAAAACAAAAGCCCATAAAAAAATTTCTCATGTCATTGAACGAAATAGTCTTTCAGATTCGAACCCCCAGCGTTTACTAAATTATATTTAAAAGTATTTGGATCAATAGAAGTCTTGCAACTCTTTTTTAATACATAGGCTATTCATATACCATATATTGTAGGTGAATAATCACTGATGAGCCATTTCAAAATTCATTATAATCAGACAACTAGAAATTCGGCAATTATTATTATTATTTCTATTTTTCATACATACCATATAGTTATCTGCATATTGTATATTGTGGCTGAAGCGTTGGGTATTATGGTTGTTGTCATGTCTTGATCGGAGGAATGAGTGGGCAATATGGCGGATGCGCAGAAAGAAAACTTGCTCGGTTTATGCACTGTGCACATGGAAATATTTTTCCTTACCACTTTATTAAATGTGCAAATAATGAATTATACTATTTTATTATTATAATCAGAACAGAGACTTGAATCCATGTTGCTGTTTGTTTTATTATTAAATTAAAAGTTCCATAAAATGCTGTTGAATGCTATTGTAATAATCTGAGTTGAGTGGTATTCTGTTGAGTGAGGTATGGGTAGTAATTAATTGGCAACAAGCTATTTTTTTTTCTTTCTCTCACGTTTACGAGTTTCTCATTCGTTTTGTGGGTTATCTGAGGTTTTGATTATTTGGGAAAACTCATTTCCGATCCACTTCGGATACAAAATATTTAAGGTATTCTTGTTTTTTTGAGGCGATCTCCAGGTTTTCCCCTATATACCGCAGTAGCGTCTGAAAAGAAAATATGCCAAAGCCGGCAAGTGTGAATAAGCGTTGGTGTGCAAAGTTTGTGTGTATTATGTTGAACGTTGTGTCCCGGGGTCTGGAACTTCGCAGCTAGAATGCAGTGAACACCTGGTTCGCTGCTCCCTGACTTCTACTCCATGCCACGTGGAGGCTTGCCAGGGACCACCAAGTAAAGACTCTTAGTGGGATAACAAGAAAACTTATCTGAATAAATGAGGAAAAATGAAAAGGAAGGAACATAGCGTGAGAAGTAGGAATAAGGGAATGGATGGGAAAGAGAAGGAAAGCAAGGGATAAAAGGAATAGGCATCCACAGAAGAGGAAGAAAGCAAGAGATTAAAGAATATAAGACACTAGTGGACAAAGCGTACAGTTTGGTAAGGCCACACAACCAAATCAAAAGTAAAACTAATATATACATTATTTACAAAGCCATCAATGTATAAATATAGTGCAAGGGCATCAGAAATACATAGCTATATCTGAATAAATCAGAATATTAGTAAAACGGCATCGTTTTAAGTTATATCTCATACTGTGAATACCTTCACAACGAGTTGCCGTGTTATTGCACTACTTCGAATAAGTAACGCTTCACCTAAGGAGAAGACTAATGTTACTTATTCTCATATGGGGCGCCTCCATAGCCAGGTGGGCAGGAGCAGCAGTGCGTAGCACATGCTTCTTGATTAGACCGGGGTTCGAACCCGTGAGCCACCAAATACGGAAGATGCAGAAAGGTCAGGGAATGACCACCGCATATCCCCGGAGCAATATGGCCTTAGTTGCTAATGCTCCTAAAAACCAGAAAAAAAAATTCTCAGATGGATACCACCACCCATTCATTTATTCAGATATAGCTATGTATTTCTGATGCGCTTGCACTATATTTTATACATAGTCCAGACTCTCCCATAGCTTGAGGCTTATGCCCTAAACGCTTTAAAGCTAACAATTTAACATTTCTCTCAACTATAGAAGAATAGACAAATCACTAGTTACAGCAATAGGTAAATACTAAATTTGGTTATCAAAACTACAATCAGTTTTGGAGATTAATTTAATTTAACCCTTGTAGGTGTGTTTAATTTAACCCTGGTGCTTTCACTCCTGCACTGATGCGAAGAAATCAGAACACTAATAATAAGACAGTAAAGAAAACCCTAACATTCTACAACGAAGCAATAATGATGAAATCAGTTTTAGCATGTAACTCCATCCATTTTGGAGGATACAATTTAATTAACCCTATCAAGTAGGTTAACAAACACATACACCTAAAAGAGAACATAAACATACAGCACGTATCCTTTCCATGCTTAAACTGCCAAAGTTCACCATACTGCCCTACAAATCAACAATTAACACAAAAAAAAATTAAACCTTGTCCTAAGTTTGGTCCTTACAATAAACCCAAGACCAAAACAGAAAAAAACATCTATTACTCACACTACTCTAGATACAGAAACCTAAGTATCTAGTCTCATCCACATCTGCCATATTGATGATGATTGGATATTGATGGTGATGATCCACGTCTGCCATTGATGATTGAACAAACCAATTATCAATTCTCACAATACTTGTGAACCAATGTTGCATGGGAGAGAAATCCAACCATGTACAAACCAAGTCTCATACAGAGTAGCTGAGTATCAGCAGTGCATTCCAAGTTCAATAAACTTAATCTTAATAACATATCACTTTCAAAAACAATTAAACCAATCATCTGTCTGATTCAGTCCTAATATTCCTAGGACTATAGTTTAACGTGTTGCAATACCGCATAAATACATTTATTACCCTTTCCAAGTTTTATTCTAGAATCATTAATCTGGACAGAAACACGGTCCCTTAATTTCGGTCCAAAATTATTTACAACTATGTACAATATTCCATTCATGAAACAACCAGCTCAATATCCTGTCATTGTCTTCTATTAATCTTAGAATCCAAATACATACTAATTAAGTAATGCACCACAATTGTTTAGTCACGTCAAGGTGTATATCTCTGTTCATTATAGATTTTCTTCTGTTAAACAGCTTATCTGCATATTCAGATAAAGCCATAAAATTATCCTTCTTCTCTAAGAACTTCGGATAATCAGGAGTCTGCTGTACTTTAACTGGTTGTCACGTTTTCTTAATTTTGAATTATAAGACATTAAAACATGTCCTGTTTTGGCGTCGCAAATGCGTAATTAAGGACCTATTGGCATCATGGTGTCTGGCCGTACGGCTGTGAGGCTCAGTGGGATTAATAGAGGATGTCTAGGCTGGCCTAATAAGTGTGAAGTGTTTGATTAATTTTAATTTTTGAACCCCTGTGCTATTGGTAAGACGTGAAGTGGTGTCGGAAGTCCAGCTCCCACTCTTATTACTTGACATTGGTGGGAAGCTACAGTTTACAAAAATATATTTTTAAATCATGCCTGCATATTTGTAAAAAGTGATATACCTTGAATTGGAAGTTAGTGTCTGGAGGAACGAATGGAGACAGACATAAAAGAAAATTAATAAGAAGGCAACGTTGTTCGCCAGAAGAAGGAGCTTTCCTTTTTCCAGTTATTTTTGGTTTGAATTCTGGCTTTCAAATAAACTATAGGAAATAACAGCAGTTAGCCAACTAGCTTTTTGTACACTGAAAAAAAAATTGCTTAGTCTTATAATGTTATTCTTATGATGCAGAATATCTAAAACTTAAGAACAGCAATGCCTATTACCACAATCTTGATAACGGCCGTAATCTTAATCCTGTAAATCCTTCCATTTCCCGAGGTCAAAGCCCCGAGGTATAATGAATGAGATCAAGAGCGCACGTTAGAATTGAAGTTCCCAATTGTTTTCGTATCCCATGGCAACCAGCTTTGTCTGTGACATCACAAAGACCTCCTGACTTATTCGGTACAGCATAATTAGTGTAACTGCTAGAAAAGATAAATATATATTAGCCCAAACAGAATAATTCGATTACATACTGCGCGAAAGGAGACAAAACATTTCTTAGCCTTGAACAGCCATAATAAAAAGGAAAGTGAGTGCATCGCATCTAACCTGTAATTGTGTTACTAAATATGTTTCAATTGACTTCCAGTTATGTTATTAGAATTGTATTACGCTAATTTACTGAATTCATGTATAACGGTTTTCACGTATTTTCAAATCACATGTAAAGCTTTGATCTCCCTACTTGTGGCCGGAACGTTGAGAATTATTCTTTATCCAAAACTCTTCGAAATATTTAAGTGCATTGTTTATTCTGATGACCAAAACTGAAGGAAAAATAACATGAAAAATTTAGCGAAATTTGATTTTAAAAAAATCTAAAACATTCAAAGGAAAGCCATTTTTTTATTAGGCATGATTTGTACACAGCTTGGTTCGATTTTTTTTTTTTATTTTATTTTTTTTTTTTTGTTTCAGTTGCATAAGAACGTTTCTAAAATTTAATAAAGCTATAAAACTTGGGAGCTGTCGGGGTATCTTAGTCATGCGAAAACCGTTACGTGATGGTTGTAATTATACTTCCGAGATGGTATTAACTGACAGTTTTAAGGAAGTCCTCGTTCCATTAAGTTGGAACTTTATGAAGAGGGCACTGTTATCTTTTGCTGATAGCCGCAGTTAATGAGCAAGACGCCTTCGTTTTAATATGCAAGATAGTTTATATTATTTTAAAAATAAATAAGGATGTCTTGTTTTAAGAAGCGTTTTGGAAGGAAGAGTAACATTTGCTTTTGATTCCGACTGCCAAAAAATGCAATTATGAGCAGTCTTTAAAATGTAGCTTGATAGATGTTTATTATTTAAGCAGATTTTGAATTCAAAGAACGATTCTGCTTCTTCCTTTGAATTAAAAAAAAAAAAAAAAAAAAAAAAAAAAAAAACTGAAATTTTCAACCCTAAAAGTTTGTCTAAAAGTGTGTAAAAAATATAATAAAAGATAAATAAAATGTATTTCCTTGTATTTATTTATACATTTATATAAAATGTATAACTAAATAAATGTATTTCCTTGTAAATTTTGCAGTATTAGAAGTTTCGGGATCTCCTTTTCGTGTTGTGATTATACTCATGTTTTTTTTTTTTTTTTTTTTTTTTTTCTGGCACGTATAGTTTTCGTAATACGACCTCTGATAATATCATTACAGGTTAATTAAGATGATTTTGTTACAAAACAAATGAGACTGGTTAAATTACATTTTTATCCCTTTTACAGTTCAAAACCCAATACGCTTTATACATATAGTTAAAAATAACACTGTACACCACTGTAAAAAAAAGATATGTACAATTTAAAAATATGCAAATGATTTCTTTGGTACACTGTCCGGAATGTCTCAGTACAACAACCAGCAGCAATATTCTGCCAACATAAGTTCGTTTCAGAAACTTTAGTTGTAATTTCCCATTGACTTGATGAAATGGTTCTCTCTGCTTGTCCTTACTCACCGTGGTAAGGTCTTCGGGAAAGAAGTCTAAATGCGAATGCAAGAAATGAATCGTCAGCAACGTACGGCATCCCATTTCTTTATATGTATCTCAAAAAGTGTCCACAAACTCATTTGAAAGCTTCCCATGCTTTTAATTCTAAAACGCTGAGGAATTTTCAGAGCTTTCATCCTGCAGAGGCTCCCTGAGTTGAGGATTAAGAAAGAATTATAAAAGGATTCCCTCTTTCACTTAACTTTCGTAAATTTCTCACTTAAAGTAATAAAATCCTCTCTATTTCATTTTTCCTATTGCTTTCATAAAATTCTTCATTTAGACAATTACAACTGGTAAATTTTCAGAATAGTCGGCCTGATTGTTCATCATTATGATTTAGTTAAGAATGCATCATGCATAGTAAAATTTATGGGAGATAATTTTTACCCTTTTTAGGCAAACCATCTTTACACTTTTACTAATTCATCGGGTCTTACCTGAAACAGTTTATGATCAAATTATGAAATAACAAGGATATATACAGGAGGCGGAAATGGAAACACCAGTGACAAGAATTACAGGCATGCACTAATATGGTGTTGGGCCACAGTTTGCTTTTAAAACAGCTTATATTTTATCTGGAATAGATCCAATTCATTAACTGCCTTAACAGGAATATTAGAACATCCTTCATGGAGGTACGTTTCAAGTTCCTTGAGTGATGAAGATGGAGGAAATCAGCTTCTCGCTCTCCTCTCCAAATAGGTCCACAGTGGCTCAATAACTTTTACGTCTGGTGATTGTACAGCCATGGAAGATGCTGAGCCTCAGTTTCATGCTCTTCAAAACAAACTTGACAGCTGGCTTGTGTATTGGAGCATTATCAGCTTGAAATATGGCATCGCTTGTGCGAAACAATTTTTCACCATAGGATGAAGCTGGTCACTCAAAATGTCAGCGTAATTAAGGGGCAGTATTTCACCCGTTCAGGGTTGGTGATGGGACCTAAAAAACAAGATATCTCTGCCCAAACCATCGCTCCTCCTCAGTGTTTGATGGGTGGCACAAGACAATCATGATGGTGCGCTTCCTTTGACATATGCCAAACGTAAAAATCTTGGAAAAAATGTGATTGACGATGCGTCTGAACATATAACATGTTTCCCATCAAGTTTTTGTGCTCATTACACTATTGCATTCTCTTTGTAGCATTACTACCAGTGACGATAGCTGCCGAACTGTTTTTCTAGAAACTGGATTGCTGAGACTCACATTAAGTTCTACAGTCATTCTGAAGCATTCATTTTATATTTTTGGGCTACAATCCTTTTCACTTTCAGTCAGCTTCGATTTGCTGCCATAACTCTTCCTATCAGAATTTGGTTTTTCCTATTTAGTGAATGCAGACATTACTTCCGATACGGTTGCTCTGGATACATTAAACATCAGCAATTTTAGTTACTGATGCCCTCGTGCTAATCGTGCACCAACAATTTGACCTCTTGGAAATTCAGACAGGTCGGACCTGTTTTTTTCATATACCGTTTTATATCATATCTAAATAAACACCAGTTTTTATCATATTTCGTTCACAGTATTGCTTGAAATAAACAAACAAAAAATCATCACTGCATGTTCATAAATACGTCATACAGCCTTTACAAAACTACTACTAAAAACTTAAAAATCTAATTTGAAATACATTTTTGATTACTGCAACACTCGCAAAATCAGATACTTTTAAAAATGAGCGTGTCTAGCAATATGCAAAATGTAGCATGAAAATCTCACAGAGCTAAAACTAATAATATAAATAAAAATATGTCCCCATAACTCTTCAAACAGACTCAAAAAAATTAGGCGACCTCTATATTTCTACCTTCGGAGTTTAAATTTCTAAATAATTAACTATTAATGTATTACTGTATGTACTACTAAAATGTATTTTATATAAAAATCTTTAGAGGATAACCTCCCCCCCCTACACATTCACTTTTGCTATTGGGTTTCCTTTTAGTTTACGCCCTTCATTCGCGTACGTCTTTAGGAATATAGCCTCCGCTAACAGGGGGTTCCGCTGTAATTGACTTAAAGGTTTAAAGCGTTATGTGATCGTCGCTCTAAGAAAATGCTAGCCGTCTTCGTGAATAGAGTTATAAAACATAAATTATGAACCCAGTTTAAAATACAATTTTTGTCCTGACGACTTGTGACTGTCATAAAGCTGTGGATGGATGTTAACGTGGTACTTTGTCCTGAAGCATGTACTTAGCCTTCCTCCATGTCTCACAATGTCTGGGTACTTAGTATCTACCACTGACCTCCCTGCCATGCACTGAGCTCATCGCGCTGAACGAAAATAAGATGTGAACAGCCCAGTACGATCGATGTTACTGCGTGACCGTACGTCCTTTTACTTAGAACAACGCAATTACAGAAATCCTTGCAAATTTTAAAATGCGAATGCTAGTTAATTTTCTTAGCTGTATTTTTGGTTTTACAAACCATATCATGGAAATTAAAAGAAATTCAGTGAAACAAGATGTTCATTGATTTCGATTTAGGGGTAATTAAGCTTAATTTCAGAGTCAGAAAGAATCTCGGAGGATCTTGTCGAAAAGAAATCCTGTACTATCATTTCATCATTATTAAATTTTCTAAAAAAAAGTTTTTTACCTTTTGATAATACAGATCTCGATAACAACTCTCTAAAGGGAATTAAATTTCCAAGCAGTTTTGCTTTACAAAAAGAACCAAAATAATACATTTCAAAAATTAAATTTAATTAATGATTGGACAAATATTTCTGAACACAGAATTCCAAAATAAAATCCTCCAAACTCAACAACTGAGAACAGACACTGATTCTTTTGTCATAAATTAAATCCCTTTTTGGACTTTCATTTTCCCCCTCTTGTTCGCTGTCACTGTTTATCAGTAGAGTCGTGCTGGAAAGCCAGCTTTACAGGGATTTCTTTTGGATTATTCTTTGAGTGGCATTCACTCAGACCTGGAGGAGCTCTTTAATTTACTGTTTTTGTTTATTCATTTCACAACCCTAGCGGGTGGCTCAGTAGCTACTATTACCGCTCTCTCGCACCGCATGGGTTCGGTTCTGAATCACCGGCTGAAGTCGAGGTTACTTCCTTTTGGAGACGACAGGAAACTTTTATGGGCTCTTTTCGCTCTGTGGCTGTTGCAGTGGATTTTGCAGGCGGGGATATATGCAGCTCGTATAACGCAAAACTCTCTGCGCATTCGCAGTGGCATATATTCACGTGTATATTCGAGTGTACCTAATTAAAATGAATCTCACGATTGAGTATCATATGTAATGATACTCAACCGTGAGATTGAGTATCATTACATATGATACTCAGACAAAAATCAGAAAGTGGGTAGGAATTTTACCTCAGTTATACTTCCTCAGTGGAAGGATAATTTATATCCAGAACGAACATTTATGACAAAGAAATACCTTGATGGATGTTTAAACTCAGACGTGATATTTTGAATCTATGTTCAATAATTCAAAAGTCTCTACTCATCAGTGATAAACAAACGTGGTTTGGCTTGATTCTTTTAATTTAAATTTCATAAGGAATACCTATAGACTTGGTTGGAGAGTTTCTGTTTCTAAGGCTAGATTTGGACTCTAAAACATTTTTAAGTATAAAATTCTTTAATGCTCGTTAGTGATTAGTTTTTAGGTTACATTGATTTTAATCATACATTAATACACAAATGGTCCACCTATCTGTAAATTGTAAATTCGTTTTTATTTTCAATCTTAATTACTGTTATTATCTTTCAACTTTGTATATCTTAATATATTAATAATTGAGAATACTTCATTAGTGCCATTAAAACCATTTAAAGGGAAATATCTTCTTGAATATAAATCTAAAGTTGGGTGTACAAAATTCATGTAAAAACTTTCTTTTAAATTACGAGATCGGTTTAGGTCGATCATTCAATTGGTTCTTAAAAAGAAATTTTTCTGTTTTTCAGCGTACGTTTATAAATATATCTAACTGATTATTTAGTATTTGCTTTTCAATTTTTATTCAACATTTGAATAGAAACAATCGACTTACAATCCCTCAGCTTATCTCAGCCTTTTTCTAGCTTCATTTGTCTGAGATTCGATCCAAATTGCTACATCCACTTTAGTTAGGTAACTCTATTAGAGTTCTTCCTGTGCTTCACTTGACATTTGCCTTTCGGTTTCCAGTCTCTTTCATTTACGTGTATTTTTCTTAGATAAGTAAGTACCAGACCCTTCAAAGGTAGGATCATCCCAGAGCTCGTTAGTGATTAGAGTTTTTAGGTTACAAGTCTATCTGTGTGATTCGGCAGTGACAAAAAAAAAATTCCTTTGAAAATGCAGACGTAGTTAGTTTTATCTCTGAACAGCTTTAAACATTAATGGCTAAAATACTGAGAGTTTTCCAACAAGAGGGGGAGAGAGATGAAAGCCCAAATTGAAAGAACAGTAATCACTTTAAATAACATAGAGAGAGAGAGAGAGAGAGAGAGAGAGAGAGAGAGAGAGAGAGAGAGAGAGAGAGAGAGAAGAGAGAGATTTTCCAAGGAAAAGAATCATACGACTCTGATAAATCAAGACTTATTTTACTGTTATATTCTCTAATAAGGATGGCAGCGTACAAAATCCATATGAAATCCTTAGGTTGGTTAATTAATTTCATACATCTTGTTTATGCTAATAATAATGAGGTAAATCAATCTCAGTTAGATTTGCATTAGTGAAAAATAATAAGGGAGCGCTGTGCCACTTAATTCTGAATAGAAAACTGCTGTTCCAAAGTTGTTTTCCATACCCTGTTTACTCGGGAATTTTACTTTGTTACCTTGAACATTTATTTATCTTACTTGCGATTTTTAATTCATTTTGAACGAACTACTCAAACCTCGAATTCGTTCATTGTATTTCAATTAGCACATAAGGTCACTAGCAGCCTGATTTCCACGATGGAGGTGATTGCGTACGGTGAGTCAGCCACACTCTTGCTCCGAGCGACCAGTTCTGTAAATAACTATGGACTAAATCTTTTTGGAAGTTTCAAATCCAAAATGTTTATTGGAACTTAGAAAGATTCGTCACTCTGAAGCAAGGCATTGTTCTGTGGGGGAGTGTGTTATCGTTCATAGGGTGGGGCGGTTAAATTGGGACCTTTTGGATTCCTCATATGTATACCTCTGTGAAATGTATGGGTGAGTGTATATGATGTATATTCACGATTAAACCACTCGTTTTGTTTCTTATCACTACATAATAGTGGTAGGATATGGCATCACAACTAATGCAAATTAATTTTAAACTATTTAAAGTTTGGTATCTGAAAATCATCTTATTTTTTTTTCTTCGTACACCAACGTGCAGTAGGTTGAACTTTGTAGATCAATGCTAAGGTAAACTTTGCTGTTACTCCGTTACACTTATGGCCAGTTATTGTTTTTTTTTTTTTTTTGGAGTAGGATTCCATTTTTACAGAGGCTAATATCATTTGAACTGCTTTGCTAATATACACTGAGTAACCACTTTGCTAATATACACTGAGTGACTAATACGTTGTGTTAGTATTAGGTACGCTTACCTAATACTAACACAACGTAGTTAAGAAAGCGTGACTGAAAGGATTCCGATCTACGTTGACTCAATTGCTTCTCACAGCTGTTTCAAATTGGATGGGTTCTCTACCCCGTAGAGCTCCTTCTACCTAATCCCACAGAGGCTCAACTAGATTGAGATCTGGTGAATGGGGAAGCCACTGCACCAAATTCAATCTCATGATTTTTGCTTAGTAACATAGCATTATCCTATGGAAAGGATCCATTTGAAGATGGATACGCTGAAATTGTGAAGGGATGCTCCTGATCGGATACTATTTCTAGATTACTAGTGGAGAAACATCCAAATATTGCTTTACTGGTATCAGTGGATCAATGTGCGCCACAGAAACATTTCCCATACCATTCCACTGCCTGCGAGCATTGTTGACATCTGGTAGGATGGGTTCACGGACTCATTGCTGTGTTACCGTAGTCTGATTCTACCATCAGGCTTAAAGAGCAGGACGTAGGATCATCATAAAACTTTTTTTCCAATCCTGTACTGTGGAGTGTTGGTGTTCCTGAGTCCTCTGTAACCGAACCTTCTTGTTTTTTGCTGATCGGAATGGAATGGGGTTGGTTCGTCGGCTGCGATACATCATCGCTGACAATTTACGACTCGTTGTTATGTTCTAAAATGCCTCTTTTGTTACCACTCTTGACTGGATTATTATTTGACTGACTATAGCCTGAACTGAACTGAATTTTACCCTGCATAAGTCTTTTCAGCCTCTGTTGGCTTATTGGATTAACGATCCGAAACGGATAGGTGTACCTAATAAAGTTGCTACTCAGTGTTTACTTACATGTAGCTACAAGTGTTCTATAAATTTGTCAGATTTTTTTATTTCAAGAGCATCGCATACAATTTCCTTCGAGACTTAATGTTGTAGCTTATGTGCCAGCAGTCAGTCAGTCTTATGAAGTAAAATACATGTAACAAGGTTACGTGTATTTCATGTATTTTATAACCGACATTGTCTGGACCATCATTAAATCAAATAATGAGTACAGAGACGTAAGGATTGCGCGCGCGCACACACTTCTATTTATACTGAAGTCTATCACGGTATTTCTATCCCTATCTGCTCCCCAAACACCAACAACCAAAATAGTTCGGAATAGACACACAAGGCCACTAGTGCTGGAGAAAAAAGCTCCCATAAATGGCATACAGCCAAGACTGTTTCGGACACATTCTGAGCCTTGTGTTCTTGTTTTTTTCTTCCAGCCAACTATCTATCTATCGTCGCTTGGCGCCTTAGCGCGAGATTTAAGAAGTCCCGAAATGTCGCTGGTGATATCTGAAAGGCTTTGATTTGCAACCATTCATCTGTGCTCTTTGTGAGCATCGATTACCGACATTCCAAGCCTGAAACCGTATGGAACAGTGAATATAATACCAACGGGACCGCGCATGGAAGGACTGCATTCAAATGAAGTGATTATATTTACAATAAATGTGAGGCGAATTGAATAAATCAAGAATGGGTGAAGCCAGTCAAGTTAATATTTCAGTATCACTCACTTTCATGTTATTCACGAAATAATTTAGATATGAATATATCTGTTTTTCCCCACACAACATAACTCTGGTAGTTGGTCTCAGGCGAGGATTGCATTTTTTCCCTTACAGAAACTTAGATTTTTCTTCCAGAAAACCGACCGAAGGATACACAGTTACAGATACAATATACTGACGCCTGATAGCCTTAGTTGCTTTGACGCTTAACACATACCTAACTTAAACCTTTTTTCTAATTCTTACCTCCATAATCTTTTTAAATGTCCTCGTACCGAGCATATTCCATCAGATGCTTCCCTGGACCTTCCAACAGAAGACCAAAGGAAGCATTGCATGGAATGTGTGAATACTCTCGGTGCCAAAGGGTGTCCAGGTCCTTCTGGCATTTTTCCACTTGTTCTCAAAGCCTCTCCTCCGGAGATTACCCCAGTTTTGTGTGGTCTTTTTACTCTTTTATTCTACTGGAGTTTTTCCTTCTGCATGGAAATTTGCTCGTATGCAGCAGTTTCTAAAAAGGGTGACAAATCCTTTCCTTCTAATTATCGTTACATTGTGTTTACCTCAACTATTTCCAAAATAATGGTGAAATCCAGCTGTCATTTCTTATAAAAAACAAAAAAAACCTTTCATCTGATCGATGATCTCCAATAAGAGTTCCATTGCCCATCCAATGCTGATATCTTGGCTTACCTTACCCATCTCTAGATTATTTCCATGGAAACGTTTGAAATTCAAGAAGTTACTCTTGACATTTCCAGTGCTTTTGATGATGTTCGGTACAATGGGCTTCTTTCAATCAGGATACTCACTCCAAAAGCAAACAACTCATCAAAAAAACATGAATATATCCCATGCTTACATATGAAGCGTAAATTTGACCTTGGGCCTACACATGCAGAATTTAAAAAAAAAGAAGTATAGCCCTTGAATATTTGAAATCTCAGGTGTATTAATGCTACGATGGAGCATTTTTTATAATATCTGGAAGATGACCTAAATAAACCCCAACTCGATAAAGGAGACTAATATTGCACTCTGTGGCAAGTTCATTACAGCACGGCTTGAGTTTGTTGATCTCACTGTAATCATAAATGCACCACCAACGATCATTTAAGAAGCGGACATCTTTATATATATCCCGATTTAAGAGGCTACACCAAATGGACCGTCCGTTACCTAACACGTACTGCAGTTGAGCAACCACTATGGCATGGACGCAGCAATATGTAGTCAATAAATCGTATAGAGGTGAAATTGACAGGCCGTTGCTATCCACCACGATGCCTTGGTTATAAAGAACAAGCCCAGATCAGTCCTGAACGTCTGACCTGGGCTTAGTCCTTTATCCTTAGCCATAATCCGTAGGGACGCGATACGCTTGCTTCTGTTCTTTGTGGTAACAAAAGAAGAGTTCATTTATAAGCCCACTCGCCAGACCTTCCGAATGAAGTGTCTTGTTAAAGACTGAAGTGTTTTGGAAGATGCAAAACTCGAGGGATTACATCGTGGAAAATCATCTATTCAAGGACACATTTAACAATGCAACAATCTAAGTATGACTGAGTGTAAATATTTCGAGTTAGAACACCGAAATGGAGGTTCACGGTAGCGTTCCTTACTCATTACTCAGACTCATACTGAAAAGCAGGCTTCATCATTGTTTTTAAGAAGGTAGATAAAATGAAACCCTTTGCAGATTATATAAATTCTTTTAAAAGATAGACTTTTACTTGCCATCCACTTGGAAAGATTCGATGGCCCGCGGAACTAACCGGATTTTTTCCCCTTTCTTTTTTTTTATTCACGCATAAATAATAGATACTCACTGTGTTTACCAATCAGCTCATATCAACCACCAGGTAAGACTGTGAATAAGGAGTATTAGGCACAATGTGTGAATCTCTTGTTTTTCAAAATACTCAGAGTGAGGTCTCAGTTTCGGGGGAAAAAATTAGTTCCGGTCCTAAGACTTAATTTTCAACCTTAACCATGAGATAAACTTTTAACCATTAGAGGTTACTGAATAAGCTGGAAGATATTGTGATTGCTGGAAACATTCTAAGATGGATTGCAGGGCAGAAGGCAGAGGGTTGTGATCAATGGAAGTTCTTCAGATTGGTGTAACGTCAGCAGTGTAGTCTTCCAAGGATCAAGTTTTAGACTACTGTTGTTTTTCATAAACGACATCGACGAAGGGAGAAAGAGCGTATTTTAAAATTTGTGGACGACTTAAAAAGATTGGGAGAGTCGTTAATGACCAGTGTCAAGCAACACTCCTTCAGGATAGCTTGAATAGGCTTCAAGAATGGTCAGAAAAGTGCCAAGCTTTGTTTTGCGCTTGGGGAACAGCAACCCCAAAATAAATTATACATTTAGTGGGATTGAATAAAAATAATAGAAGAAAGGGATCTGGGAGTTACGATATGGGCAGACATGAAGTTTTCGGAGCAATGTAAACAGGTGGCCAGAAAAGCTCATGGAGTTCTATCGGTGATTAATCGAACTTTATCCTATAGAGATAGGGCGGTCATAATTCTGCAGTATAAGGCAATTGTAAGACCAGGTTTGAAATACTGTGTCCAAGTATGGAGACCTCATCTAAAAAGATATCGAGCTTCTTGAAAGGATGGTCCAAAGACTGGCAACTCGCATAGTGAGATCGGCAAAAGGGCAACCATACGAGGAGGGACTTCGATTACGTGGGCTGTAGAGCCCACGTAACCAAGCACCATAGAGGGGACCTGATTGCAGTTTATAAGGCTCCGAGTTAGTAAATTGAATGAATGCGAGATTTTCACTGTTATAAAGAATTCCAGAACTAGGGCTCATAAATCCAAATTACAGAGGAAGAGGTTTAAATAGATTGTACGAAGTTTTATTTTAGCCAGCTAGTAGCTGATTAGTGGAACAAGTTACCTTCGCAGGTAGTTGAGGCTGTCAGTTTGAAGAAATTGAAAGGCCAATTGGTGAACTTGAGGATGGAAGTGCATAATTTGTATTTTCTTATCTACTTTTTTTGGCCGGCGTAGTAAAAGCCTGTGGCTTCTTTGCACTATACGGCTAATACTAATTGTTACTACTATAAGAATTTAAAATATTATTTCAATAATAAATAGCGCATCTTCTTCTTCATAGCGAGCCTCCGGCTGTCCATGATTGTCACTAATTTCTCCTCAATAAACATATTTTAATAATAAATTTATTGTTAAATTTTTATTTTGTTGAGTGCAGTCAAATCGAATTGGTAGCGATATGAATTAAAATCATCACGGACTGTATGCATTATCATGAAAACTCCTATCCGAGTGTACGTGAATTATCGAAGGCATTTAATGTGTTGGCGAGAGTTGCACATCTGTTAGTGTTTCTGTCTCCCACTTAAAATATTTTGGATTGTTTCAAGCAAGCGGCGGCCACTTAGTATCAACTGGACCGTTAGTGGGTGGTATTCGGTGAATGGATGGGATCCTGTGAAAGTGAAAACGGAGTAGAGAATGTATGAGTATTTAGGTGATAAATTACCGCTGACGTCGCTGCACCTATCACCACGTGACTATCCGTGCAGTTCATTAATGCTTCAGTCGTAATTTTCTCCCCTCTCGTACGGAGTGGGTCGCGTCTCCATCCCACAGAACAGACTCCGCCTCCAATACTTCCACAACCAACATACAGCGCCACTTAAGCACGCGTTCGCGTGCTATGGCGTCCAATTTCATTGGTAGTACGTTGTAAAGGAGAGTTTTCAAGTAGCAGAGTTGTCGGTGCTTCGTCCGCGAGTGTACGTGTACCTGTGCGAGATATTACCAGCAAGCCTGCGTGGAAGGTTTGTAGTTGTCTTGTGCCGTGTGTATAGCCCACTACTGTTCGCTTTGTGTGCGATGAACTAGTGATACACGTGAGAACGAGCAACAGCTGCCACCATACCTCCTTTTCATTGCATTATGGCTGGAGAACACTCCTTCCGGGACCTCGTGTCACCCTCCTTCAATCAGCAACTTCAAGACCATAATGGCCTCAGTTTCAAGCTCATTAAAACCGGTAAGTGCTTAACACAACTTGTTACGCCCCGTGTCTACGGGCTGACACTCTTTCCACGAGCGTGCTAGCAGACAGACTTGGTAGGTAAAAGGATGTGTTCTTTTTAAAAAAAGTAAAGCAGCCGTATAGTGCGCATTTTTGGAATATTCTGAACTTTAAATGACGTCACTAATTAACACACCAGGTCGAAGTATTATAAATTTAATAGTTCTTTCTTGGAACAAAACCACGTTTGTTTGCCCATCCTTCTGTTATCAAATTCTTCGTTCGTACATTTGTGAAAAGTTTTCTGAAAGATTAATTATTTTTTGTACACAAAGACCTTAATTATATGCGTTGTTTATTTTATAAACAGCACTTCGGTTTTCCTCATTAGGTATCGACAAGAACAGTTTATTCCCGCCACCTTCTCTACCCGAATAACGTGGCCCTTTCTTGGAGCAAAGGCTAAAGCCCTGCCATTTCAGATACGTTAGAATAGAACTTGCAGGTGAGTCAGACGCACACTTCGCTTGACATATATCTCACTCATTAATCAATGTTGATTGTGGGACATCATACCTTTGCACCTGCTTTTTAATTATCTTACTTGTATAGATTTTCAAATGTGCAGCAATTTATTCATGTAGTTTGCAAAATGCGAACGGTACACCTTGCTGACTTGTGTAGACGCTCTCCTTATCGATCTGTTTATCACCTTTTTTACACAGGCTTCGGTGATAAGATATAACCTTGTTTAGCCACCAATTTGTATTATTGGGATATAATAACAATTAATCCTGTTCAGGGCGTTCACCTCCCCCCATTGCCTTCCAACTATCACTACAATTATAGAATACGGGGTTTCAGTAAAAAGTATCACCTCTAACGATGAACTAACACATTTATTATTTTTTATCGAAAACCACAGCCTCAGTTTAAGTGGACTTCTGGAATTCTTCCAGTGGTCGGTCAACTCGAACCCAGCTCTCTTCAGACGGGTAGCAGACGACGATATATCGTGTCCACTAACAACCCTTTCCCCTCTGCTCTTATGACCGAACCTTACGTTTACTAGAAAAAAACTGGAAAAACTTGATTTTGACTGTTTCAGGGACTCATTGAACAGTAGTTCTTTTTATCCCCACGGCATGTTCATATAGTTTGCGGGAGCTTGATTTGAGCAAAGGAAAAAAGACTATAGCATGCGATATGTTTACCATTCTTCAGTACTTTTTTCTTTCTGCCCAATCACCCCACCCTGTTTTATTCATTAATTTTGTAGGTTCCGATCTTACTCTAATCTGAAATAATCTTACTGAAAAGTCCATTTGGCTTTTTTAAATAAAAGGAAAAGGAAACGTTTGAGATCAGGTTAAGAGGGGAAAATGAATGTGTAAGAATTCTGTTAGGGTAAACTGACTGGTTCGTTTAAGAATGTCACCACGTACAAAACATAGTCTGCGTGCTGGCTGTGAAAACAGTGGTAGCCATGGCAACTGCCAGTACAAGTTTTGTGATAAACAGTATTTGAATTACCTTCATCTGCCCCAACCTATCTTTGATAAAGTAAAAAATATTTAAGTCAATAAAGAAACCAAGTTAATCATCATCTGATTAGATTTGAAACTTGCCTTTGAATTAACCTTCCTAAGAGTATATAACTTTATTTGGTAGGCCATCGTACTGCAGAAAGTAGCACTAAATTCTCCTGCCAGCAGCTGGTTTCAAATTCTGTCACAAAAATATGTTTTTCCTAGACTGTTGAAGTATGTATAAAATGGTAAACTCCTTTGCCATTTTAGTTTCAATGTGGCCATTGTGTACTGTAATTAAGCCTTGTTTAAGAGTTATCAAGTTGAATTTTCAATTGTATATTTTCTGTGAATCAGCTTGTCCTATCTGGAATCCTAATAGGCCACTATAATTTTCTTCACTGACTTATTCAGAAAAGACATCAGCATCGAGAAAGACATTTCAATTCTCTGGCAAACAGATGAATATAATCTGGAATAGCTGGAATTGAGAATCGTATAGTATTTTGTGTTTTTCTTTTCCATACATCTCCAAGAACATTGGCTTGCCTAGCGATTTGTGCATTCTCAAAACTCTGTACCCTTTCAGTTCTATAAAACTGTGCACTGTGGCAGTACAACGAGATAAACATAGATCCGAAACGATCTCGATATGTTAAAGCAAAAAATACTTTTGGCTTCTTTGGGGTGAAGGAAATCCTGTCCAGTAAGATTGTATTATCGCTTCGTATTCGGTTCTGTTGCCCTTTTCTTGATTTTGAATACTTCAGTTAAAATCCCTTGTCACCTTTTGCTGTGATTAGTTGAGGTCCTAAAGTACGCCCGGGAATGTGGCCTTCATTTAAAAAAGTCCCACTACACCATAAAGTTCTGAACAAGGGAAATGGACGTATCGATGTTGACTGAATTAAAAACAGACTATAACTGAATCTAGTTGACTTTACTTTCACGTGAATTATATTCATGTTTTTCAACATTATTTCCTAATGATGACAAAATGATAAAGGTCTATGTTTATATATTTGAGAAACTCTTCTAATTTCTGCTACTACAAAATAATATTATTAAAATAAAGATGTTTGATACATTATACGGATTAATTTAATCCTTAAGTTTAAACCTTACGTATTTACAACTAATTCAGTTCTTTTCAGTACTGGAATTTTAGTGTCATATTGATAAAATAGTTTACAAAAACTATGAAAATGTCATTACGCAATTTAGAATTAAAATAAGATTGACAAACGTTCGTTAAAAGAATGTATACATTCTTTTTGGCGAATTCTGTTGACGTTTTTTCAATTCCCCGTGCTACGATATCCTTGAATATCTTCCATCTTTTTAAAATTGTTTGAAAATAGTGATAACTCTGTCACAAACTACATATTTCCACATGAAATTATATTTCCCAAATGTTCTCGTGCATTAAACCGGAGTTGATAATGGTCGGATTGCCAACTTGATTGAAAATCCAAACTTTCTAATGTTCGAGTATTTATTTCTCTTTGGCCTATATCAAGATCCCCAATGAAATTTCTCTCCGCGTGCCAATAGAACAACACTTCTAATTTCTGTCCTGTCAGTTATGTTTGCAACACCTTTGCGATTCACTTGACATTGCTATTTAATTAACAATCTGGTATGTTTCTACTTTCAAATACATTCTAGACTACCTTTCCTTTCCTTTCCTTGAGTTAGAAAACATAAACGAAACCTGTTTCGTTTATGTTTTGGTAACTAGAATATTTGCAGTTAGAAAGAAGCCTTCAGGCAAACATGCAAATATTTCATCTCGATTTGGTTTGTCGGTCGCACTGGCTTATCAGTTTGATCGTGAAACAACTCCATTCTTTACGGTTGATTTAATAAACTGTGAATAAATAACAAATGAAACTTGATCGTTAAACTGAAGGTGGGAATTTCTTGTCCATGGTAAGAAACAGCCCGAGGAAGGTTCTCTCCTCCCTTCATCTCCTTGCTGAGTTAAGTTTCTTTCAGGAAAACTTTCAAACTGCTTGAGGCTCTCCAATGTTTATAAGCCGCTGGCTATGATGTGTACACTTTAATAATGCGAATTCATTTTTATTTTCAAATGTGAAAGATTGCTGTAATCTTATCCTTTCCATCAGAACATTTTATTATGAATTTCGCCAAGTGTAAGGCAATAAAATTCCTTCAATGGATAAGAATCGAAATGGGATGTTTCCCTAAATCGCTACTCCATTTCAGACAAAGTAAACGAGAGTTCCCCTTTTTCAAAGAGCCAAAATTGACTGAATGTAGATCGTCCAAGGACTTGATAATAATTCGGCTTTATTCATGGCTTTAAAAAATTCTTCAGTGTTGTATTTGTTAATTTTTTTCTAATAGCACAAAGCAGGGAGGGAGATTATAGTAAATTATTTTTTCTAATCAGTTTTCACAGCTGCATAGCAGGTGGTCGGATATCCACCAGAAACTTTCGTATTTGCCTCAAACTAACCATCAGAAGTCAGTGGTAGACGGATAGGATGGCCTTGGTTGTATTTGTAGAAAATTGTTTGCCTTAAGTCGTTACTTTTGGCAGTAATCTGTGCTCTCGCTTATGCCCTTTTGGAGCAGTTCTGAAAGCTGACTCATTTATCTTAACGTCCAAAAATCTAATTAACAGGAGCAGAATATTTTGTCGTCATACTGAACGCTCTGGAACTTGAGCAAAAATAAAAGTAAAAAAAAGTAATCTGATGTGATTATACGCTTAGTTCCTCCTTAAAGTTTGTTAAATCGGATTCAATTAAGAGCGGATTTATTCGTCCGTATCATAGGTTGAGTAGGAAGATTTCTTAATTTATTTTCTGTATTTCACTTGGCTTGGCTAATTCTTGAATTTCCAGCGTGAGTGATCTGATTTTTGAAATTTTGGGCATTTACAACTAATCGCTAATAAAGTTGTAGTTTTTAATGGAATTAGGAAGGGAGGTAATATTCAATAACCTTTTAGTTTTGATAGAACCGTTTGTGATTATTCCACGAAAATACAATTTAGAATGGATGAAAAAAGTATTTTTCACAGCCAAGTATTTTTCAATCAAAATTTACAAATTACAGTACACGCCTCTGACGCAATGAATCTTTGAAATAATCGGTTTTGAAATTATTGGTCTGCATATATGAAAACTTGCGAATATTTAAGTAACTTGGCTTAATTCTTTTCTGGATATCACTGGTTCCTGGGAGGAAGTGGGACTTCATATTTGGTTCATTCTGTAGGCTTTACTTTGGGGTAATGGCGCCTCCGTAGCCAGGTGGGCAGGAGCAACAGTGCGTAGCACAGGCTTCTTGATTAGACCGGGATTCGAGCCAGTTTTTTTTGTTTTTTTTTTGTAGTTGTTGGTGCATCGGCTTCTGTGGCCATAATGCACCTCCCAAGGTTTTTGCAGTACTTTGATCCAAGCCCGAGGCGGGATTCGAACCCGCGACCTTTGGGTTACTAGGCAGGCACTTTACCCATCTGGTTAGTCCAGTCGGCCTTCGAGCCCGTGGCCACCAAATACGGAGGATGCGGAAAGGTCAGGGAATGACCACCGCATATCCCCGGAGCAATATGGCCTAAGTTGCTAATGCTCCTAAAAAACAAATAACGACTTTGGGGTAAATTTTAAGTTCGTTTAAATATTTTATAGCGTTTCTTGAAACACTGCTGAAACTGACAGGACTATAAAAGATTTTTCAACTGAAATTCGTTGCTTATGGCTCGGTTCTATTTTGAAAGGTATCCATCCATGGGATTGGTAGTTGTATATCTGTTCTCTATAACTGTATGGAGATGAGAAAACTAATCAGTGAAATATTGTTGATTCTTTCATAGTGAGTCAACTTTTTAAAGTGGATTTTACTCTGTTTTCAAAGTCAATGGAATGGTTTGAGTTTCGAGTATTTTTAAAGGTATTATTTGAGGCATATGATGCAAGAAAGTGAGCTTATGCAGCATCAGCCAAAAAAAAAAAAAAAAAAAATCTTCCCATTTGTTTGTTTAGTTTGTTTACTCCAAATGTTTGTTTAGTCCAGCCTTAAATTTATTTACGCTATCAACTTCCACAACAATAGATGGAAGTTGTTCCACCAATCAACTACCCGCTGGCTAAAGCAAACTTCGCACATCTATTCTACAACTCAATTTGAATCTCTGCCTCCTCAGGTTCTTAATCTCAGCAAGTGGAAGTGTTCCATCAGTATTGAGCCTGCTCAAACCATTCAAGACCTTGTACACCCCAATGAGATCACATCGCAGGTGCTGCAACTGACAGAATTTAAGCCTCCCTGGTAAGAGAATTCCTTTGTCCCTCTCACCAATCTTGTTGTCTTTCTCTGTACGCGTTCTAGCAACTCTGTATCCTTATACAAGGCAATGGTCTGACCATTGCCTTGTACAAGGGGATAATCGCCTCCTTGTCTCTGCTAGCAAAATTCCTTTATATATCATTGACAAAACTCCATGACCTGCTCTGACAGCCCGCCTGCTGCACTGCTCAGAGAACTTCATATCTGACTGTACAATTACCTCCAAGTCTTTTTCGTTCTCCACCTCCCTGACTGTAGTACCACACAGTTGGTACGTTTCTCTTGGGTTACTGCTACTTATATGCAGTACTTTGCATTTGTCAATATTAAATTTCAGTTGCCACTTCTCAGCCCATCTGCCTAACTTTTCTAGATCCTGTTGCAGTAGCATACTGTCTTTACTATCATTAACGACTCTGACAACCTTTGTATCATCTGCAAACTTGGACATTAAGCCTAACATACCTCAATCGATATCATTAATAAATACACAAAATAACAATGGGCCCAGCATCGAACTCCGGGAGACTCCACTATTTCATATTTTCAATATTCGATCTATATTGAATAGATTTTAATTGAAAAGTGTGGGAAGCCGTCAGGCTCCACTGTTTTTGTCAGGTGAAAGAAACTCAGTCTTTCTGATTGAAAGATTTATGCAATCTTTGAAACGGTTGTTTTTCATGTTAAACTGGTGTCATGCCTCGGAAACGTTTTGTGGGATTGTTTGAGAGAAGATGGCAATGAATGCGGCCTTTTCCCATTTAAGAAATTCTGTTCTGTTTTTTTATGTTTCGTAGCCAGTGTGCGATTTGTACTTTAGCCATTTTCTGTGCGACTGTTGCTTTTGAATAAACACCGTTTTGGTTTGGTTTTTGGTTTTTTTTTTTTTTTTAGGAGCATTAGCAACTAAGGCCATATTGCTCTGGGATATGCGGTGGTCATTCCCTGACCTTTCCGCATCCTCCGTATTTGGTGGTGACGGCTCGAACCCCGGTCTAATCAAGAAGCGTGTGCCACGCACTGCTGCTCCTTCCCACCTGGCTACAGAGGCGCCCCACCGTTTTGGTGAAATTCATTAAACCCATTACGGGTTCACTCTGATAACTCGACTCTCCTCGGAAGTTCACGGGATAGCAATGATCAGCAGCTGCTTTGATAGGTTATTGGTTGCATCTTCAATGGCCATGTGACGAATACTCTCCCAGTCATAAGTTGCATAATGGTATCTGGTCCGAGTGGTTTAATGGAGACAGTAAGTTAATCATTGGAGGAGATGAGGAACGCCGTTTCAGCTCTTGTTTTTAAATTAGTCGTATGGCGCACAGAAGCAGTTAATGGTTAGAGTTAAAAGAAAATGAATTGTCTATTGGCAGGTTCTGCGGGTTATGGAATATGTCCAGAGATTGCCCTTTTATTGGTCGATTTGCTTGATTGGGGGAGGCCAGTTGAGTTCAGAAATGTTAGATCGTGCGTACTTTGGAATGGGCATATTGAAATAACCACCGAGAAATGTTGGAAGGAGTGGAGTGAGGCTTGCAAGTATAAGATCAACTTGTTTTGTTTCCTTTAGTCATCATTCAATTAATCCGACGAAATCAAATTCACATATACAAAGCTGTTATAGTGAATGTAGTTTATTTGCCAGACTTCGTATATTTGCAAGAATTGGACGTTTTGGCTTGCCGCTATCTGGCTCACTGTATATTTGGTTATCCCTCTAGCTTCCTCTTCTATTCCAAAATTACTTATAGTTTAAATGAAGCTCTCCCTTTCCAATCTTGTCATTGATTTGGACCATTATCATTATGAGTGATTTCAATGTGGATTATATACACAGGTAAATCTCACAGCTACGTAATCTGTAGCTGATCATCCGTTCTCAGAATTTATTATGGTAATTCTCAGAATATCTTGAGTAATTGGGGATATTAAAAGTATCTTGAGAATTACATGAAGTGTTTTATAGAAATAGGCAGTTTTCCTCCTTAAATTCTAAAGGTTTTGCATGTATCAAGGAAAATCGTTTCCTTGAAAAGTAACTTTTACTATATTTCCTAAATTCATTAAATTATGTGCGGTTTTATCTGGTTATTTAGAATTCGTGGATATCAGGACTTTTAACTAAAAAGATTTAAACTTGAAACAGCAATGGTGTTTAAAGAATTAAAGTGCCATCCATTTATCCTGGAATAGTTTGATAAATTTATGGATTTCCAACAAAAAAAAAAAAAAAAAAATCAGTCTCATGGAATTAGCATTATAATAAGCGATTATAGTGTATTTCTGTTTTTGACGGTTTCGTTAAGGCATTTACTTTATGAAATAGTCAAATGGTAAAACACTCTTTTGCACTGTGCTTTGGTTTGTTTAGTACTTTTAATTATGAATACCACAACCTTCTCTTTAACACCTTGATATTTAGAATTGTTTTATATACGGACTTCTTATCTCTTGCCTACTGATTTGGTTAGTCTCCCAGATAGAAAGGAGTTGGCTGTTGGATCACAAGTAAAATGTAATCTTGTTAAAAGTTTAATAAATACAAAAGTCTGTACTATTAATAGTTCTTAGTCTCTGTAGACATCTATAACAGAACTAGCCTTCACTTTTTATGGAATAGGTATTATTTAAATCAAAGGAATGATTTCTCAAACTCTTGGTGTTTTCTCCCCAAGAAATCGTTTCGGTGAATTTTATGCCTCATCGGTGGGAGGCATCTGGGAACAGCCAATGACATGCCAAATTAAGTAGTAGCATTTATACTACTTTTCGGGGAGTATTAGTTAATGACCGCAAGATGTAGCCAACTTTATGTAATAGTCTTAGTTTAAGAAAGGGACATGCCATCAAAAATAGTTGTTTAAAAAATCGCCTGTTCTATATCTTAGTTTAAAAGAAATCAAACCGTTGTGGACAATTTTTTTTTTTTCCCCCATTCTGATTAGATTAATAAGGATCGGATTTTTTTTTTCTTGGTTTCACTGCAACATCTAATTTGTCTTTTCTTTCTGAACTGAGGGTCTCCGTATTAGTTAAATAAGATCCTCCTATCTTCAGCTGACGGTAGACCTGACGCCAGGCCCGTTGATTTATTTGTATTCATTAAGTTCACATGAATTTAACGCTTTCCGCTTCGTTCATTAATTTTAATGGTTACAGTAGTTCATTTTGTCAGAGAGAATCAGCGAAGTTTATCTTTCCCAGGCTTTCTTTTTAATAAGGAAAGATTCCGTGCTTTACGTCAGAATCTTGGCAAAGAGCCATAAGCGTAGTCTTCCGAGTGTTCACGAAGTCTGGTTTGAACTGTCTGTTGTGTGACTTTGGCACTTAAGTTGCAAACAAACGGAACCCCAATTAAATTCACATCGTAATTTATTAATTTATCGCATTTCTTTTCTCTTTCCAGGCTAACTGAACTGACAGGCTACTTTTAAGTATATTTGATGTCTAATTTATAATTATATATGAATATTTTTATGAAAATTGTAAACTGAAACATTATAAGGTGAATATTTTTAATTGGCTTGCATGAGGTAGGCAGCTTCGTCACGAGACAAATTTCAAAGAATTCGCACAAAGTGTAGTCTTATGAAATGTGTTAACTCTTGCACTGCATTATTTCAACTTTCTCATTAACTTCTAGTTATCGTGTACAAGGTGGTGAAAAGGAAGCAATCTATCTCCACATTGCTGTGTAGAAGGCAGTATTTGATCTCAAACTGGAAAGCGCACACATTGGTGGAATAAAAATCCTGTACGATAAAACTCTCACTGGCTATCAAGGAAAGAGAACTCTCCTTACTGTGTGCTGCAAATCAAATATAAGTTAATTCTGCTGTGTGGGACGTAGATGCGCATTCTGACAGAAAATATTTCCTAGGATATATATATAAACTATTTTACGTGAAGGAAAGTAGGATTTCTTCTTTCTTAGAGAATAAAGAATAATATCACAAATCCTGTACAGCTTTCCTGGATCGATGAAATATTGATGACAGGTTTTATATAAATGCCAAAGTGGAATCTCTTGACCTTTTGTCATCAGGTAGTTCATATTTCACTTATTTTTGGGAGACTCGTATGTCATGAAAAAGCCGAAGAGCGCACTCCAGGATTAGGCAACTATTAATAATTTAAAAGGAGATCACAAAGGCGGGAACACTACTTCGGAAGAGGGATGAAATATTATTTGACGCAGAAGCCCAACAGTGGAACACGTAATTTGAATAGCATAAATCCAGACTGTAATAAGATAAGAAAAATACAACGTGATTTGCCTTTTGTGGTAAACCTTGAATTTTTGTTAAAGATTGAGTTTCTTTCAATCGGTTTCTTTCTTTCCATTCGGAGAATACGACAAACAAGCTCATATTGCTAAGCCAGGTCCATTTCGTTATCGTTTCTCCTTGGTGATAATCCAAGGTTAAAATATATGTTTATACATCTTTAACTTAATCGAAGCCTTATAAAAAAAATAAGTAACTTAAGAAACGGAAGTTAGTATTAATGTTAAGAATTTGAATGGTCACCTTGAAAACATTGCTGGTGAGAGAAACTTTGAAGTTGCATTTGAAGAATTTTTTTTTTTCCCTTCTACTTCAGTTTTTATGACATACTACCATCTTGCGAGTTAAAATGAGAAACTTAAGGTTCTTGGCCCTACGTGATCAGGTTCATAAACGAAATTCGCTGAAGCAGAACTACGGATGTTGTTTGATATATATATATATATATATATATATATATATATATATATATATATATATATATATATATATATTATTCTTTTGTAATATGATAGTTCATGCCGTATTTTATTTATAATTATAGTAGTTTTATTTAATTTAATTTCTTACTAGCTTTTTCTGTTGTATAATTATATATAATTATATATATATATATATATATAATTATATATCAAACAACATATATATAATTGCCGAATAATAATAAAAGCGGATTTTATTGGTTTGCTTTTAATGAAATTTGGAATGATGCGTCAATTTTTTCTTAAATGGCCAAAAATAAAATTTCAAAAATTCATCCACTGCGAATCGAGTTGTTACATGCGGACGGACGGACATATTGGAGTGTATACTTTATGCAAACGTGCGTAACGTTTCAAACAGGTTACAAGGTTTTTTCGAACACAATTAATTTAGCTGAAACTAATTGTATAGTGGAGTTTCAGCTAATTTATGAAATGTTACTTTTAGCATTTAAAAGTTAATTATATGCAGTAGCGGAAAGCGAGGTAATTATGCGAAATTTTGGATATCCGAAACATTGAAGCTGTGACCATTTTGATTATAAAAGGTTCGTCTGCATCTTATTAAGTTGATTAATCGCTGTAAGAATATATGAATAATAAGTGTGCAAAAAATTGCAATAAAAGAAACCCGATAAAGAAAAACATTCGTGAAATCACAGCTTTTTTTTTGTATTTATAAACTAAAATGCAGACTTTATTTCCAGTATTTTATTTGCCTTAGCAGTCTCCTTTTGCTTATGGTTAATACTTGAATTTCAGAAATTTCATGTTTATGATATATAAAAGTAATAAAGACCAATTGTTGGATTATTTTCAAAAGATGAAATAATACTGAAATGGTAGAACGATGATACAAATAAAAGCTTATGGTGCAAGTCGATTGTCGCATAGCAAGTTGCTGGCGTTTTATGAATTTTTTTTTTTTTTTTTTTTTTTTTCAGTTTACTTAATAAATAAATCGTGAATTATTACTATTTTCTTGCTATATAAATGCAAATAACATTTCAGTTAAAAAATTCAGGAAGAGAAGTAAACTGTATTACTAAAGCGTTGTTAGAGTACAAAACGCGGAGTGAATATTGCGATCTGATATATGCGCGGTGAAAACAATTGATTTTGTATATTATTAGTTAATCGATTAGTAATTAATTGGTAAAAAGATAATTAGTTATTTCTACTTTTGTTAATCACAGAAAAACAATTCAATTAATTTCAGAAATAAAAGTTGAACGCTCCCGATAACGAACTACGTACATTACATTGTTTTATGTATTAGTGCTTCTTTTAAAGATTTATATTCTTCTAAAATTCCATTAATAATTATCAGAATTATTTTAACGTTTAATTTAAACATTCAGCAATTACGATGGATGCTTTATTAATAATAAAGCATCCATCGTAATAATAATAATGAAGCATCTTTTTGCCATGGTGAGAGACCAAAAAAAAAAAATAATAAATACGCCGCCGTTAAGGCAGATATAATTATATTTAAAATATAATTAAAGTTATCTATAATAAAATTGTAATGACATTTTCCTTCACTAAAATTCATTTGTCTTCTCAGAATGTGCATCACTGAAAAGGGAGTATGTATTTATAAAGGGAGTTTCAATTAAAAGGAAATGCGGTCTGTTTCGTTTATTTTAAGTATTTGTCATCTGAACCTTGGTCGTATTTGGGCTGAAATTTTTTGTTTAAATCGAGCCAAGTATTACCGTTTTGGTATATATGATTAGTAAAATAATAGAGGAGTTTACCTCAATATTATGATAATAAAATTTTTATGATTATAAAATTTTTTATAATATGATTATAAAATGGTATATATGATTATAAAATTTTTTTATTAACTACTTTTTCTGAACGAGGAAGTTGTTTTCCTCGGTTTAGTCTAAAAACGTTATCGGTGTACTTCTAAAACTAACATAAATCATATTTTATATGAAGAGGGGGAAATGAACAAGTTTTATGCGATGTTCGCTCTTCTGTATTCGTGTTTAGCTGCACTAGGCAGTTATATTGCATCTCCACATGTTTGTTTTATTAAAATAAAATCGGTTTGTTTCGTTTCAGTAGTACACCGATAAGTTTAGCCTAAACAGAGGAATTTAGTCGAAAATTTACTAAAAAAAAGAAATTGATTGATTTAGAAGAAATTTAGAAATCGTAAAATTAAAATGTTGATTAGTTACATTAGTGGATAGTTACCGTGAAAGCGGTAACTATCCACTATATTATAATACTACAGATTGTAAAGTAGGATGTTGGGAGTCTCATTTCTTTTCGCGAGCTATATTAACATTTGGGATGAAAAGCGTATCTTTTTGGAAAAATCAGTTAGCTGGAGCAGATTTAATCGTTGAATGTGAAATAAGATTGGTTCAAATTTTGCCCTGCTTATTATGTTTATAGTTACATTGTAAATATATAGTCACATGGTTTATATTCAACATCCTTGTCTTCTGTCAGGCAACTTGGAACCTTCTTGATGGTCTCAAAGAATCTCCAAGATAGCAATAAGTATTTTAATCTTCAGAGCTACCGAACGGCAGTAGCCACGTGGCATCATTACAAGCTAGGAAGGATAGCAGTACCTTCCAGCCATCTTTTGCAACACTGTAGTCACCAAACCATTCCGATGACTTTCTTTTTGTAAAAAAACCTTACGTTTTTCACATTACAGTAGCAGACTACATTAACAGTGCACTGCTTCTCCATGAAATTAAACTTTAACGTGGGTTGACCTTTTGTCCGGATAAAATTTGAACCGGCCTCATATTTTTCAAACTCGTGTGTTATGTTCAACAGTCAAATATAACATTAATAGCTTTTCTTTAAATTTGCGGCTGTCTTACGTTTTGCGATTTCCACTCCGAATAACTGTATTTATAAAAGGAAATGATTTAGATGTTTATAAACCGCTTTATTTATGTAAAAGAATTAGGTATTGTCTGGAGATATGTTAACGTATTTATGTACGTTTGTACAGGAATAGACGCACACAGGCGGGACAACCTTGGGCGAAAGCACAAATTTCCTGTTGGCAGAGTTTGCCTATGTTATTCTAGCATTGTAAAGGGTGCTACTGTATTTACCTTCTAGTTGATATATATAATATTAGAGTTGCGAATGTTTATTCAGCTGTGAATTACTACCTGTCTCTAGGTTTTCTTTCTGCCAAAATTTCTATCTTAAATGTGCTAATCAATGCCGATTCTGATGTGGATTTATGTTTTACTATTTTAGGTTCTAGAGGAAGAAATTAATCAAATAATAGCATAACGTGCGATTATATAAGGAACCAACCATTAAACATGTCGAATAGTATTAATAATTCCGCTTTATAATCATGGTGTGCATATCCACCATGATTAGAAATCTTCTCTAATAAATATTTTTAACTATTTGGTTATAAGAGTACAGTAAAAATGTTCTTTAATAAAAGCATCCACAAAATAAGTGGACTAAGATGTCAATAAGCTGCACTTTCCTCACCTGGAATGAAACATTCTTTGTGCTAATATGAAATCGCATTGCGTATTTGTACTTTTCATACGCTTACAAAGTGTTGAGTATCATTATCAGATCCTTTCTCTCCTTTACTGAGAGAGAGAGAGAGAGAGAGAGAGAGAGAGAGAGAGGGGTTCTAACTTCCCCTGTGGTGCAATCAGACAATAGCATCCCAATTTGTTTAACTCACAACAGGAACTTCCACGAACAGCTTACCATAATTCGGTGGATAGACATCGTTTAGGACTTTAGATGAAGAATCGGTGAAATCCAGCAGTCAGTAAGCTCTGTGGGGGTGGGGAACAGCCAACAAAAATGGTTTCTTTGAAAACGTATTCTCAACTTGTACCCAAATGATGTAAGGAAGGGAAATGTTTTATATTTATTTAAAAAAAACATACGTTTTTTTTTTTTTTTTTTTTTTCTGTCATTAAAAACCAACCATCCGATTCAGCCATCTTGGTGGGAGGGTGCAGCTATCTACAAGACAATGCTCGAAGTTACTCTTCATGAAATTGGCATTCTGTTGCTCTCTAAGATTTTATATTTGTCATTTGTTCTCATCTCTTCTACCAGTGATAATGTATCTTATTAATTCATTATAATCATTCACTTCAGGGTCTTATACACCTCAATCAGGTGCCTCCTCCTCCAGACTGGTATACAGTATTCCACGTGCAACCTTATTGTCTTACATTAACCCGATCGGGAATCCTCATCATAATGGCTCACCAGATAGGACTTTTGTTTCACAAAACCGTGTTGTGCTCATATATTCTGTCCTTAATCACAGACTCATGTTCTTTTTCACCACGGAAGTCAAACTTACTATTTCGTACTTCGATATTCGCTAATATCTTATGGGATGGGATAACATCAGCGCTTTTCCATACTATAATAGTGACTTCATTAACATTACTGCTTCAATACTCTCATATATATCATCGCCTTTTTTTTTTTAGTATAAATGGATGTTTACAAGCTACCCCTGGGTCTTGTTCTAATCCTCAATAACTTTTTCCTACATGTTTTTCAGAGGTTATATCACTTTTACAAAATATTGACCTCTTTGTTTCTTCTTGGTTGAAACGTACTTATAGTTTTAAAGAATATTGTACATGTTCAACTTGTCTGCCGTATCGTGTGGACTGCCTATTTTTCCCCTGCCGTCTTTTGAAGTACTTATCTGATTTGCCCCTACACTTTTCTTTGAGACCACTGAGGTTTCTTTGGATACTACCCATTTTGTAACATTGTGGATCGGTTCCTACATTGCTATATCGTTGGTACAGACCAGATCTTTGGTAAGGATCAGGTCAGGGACATGAGTCTCTTGTTCCCTCTGGCATATTGCAATAAGTTAACCATTTTTTTTAAAAAATCTAATTCCATGTAGTGTATTGCCGGTAGTGACTGATTTATCTGTTCTGTCATTAACAGATAAATTAGTCACTCAACGCGAAACAATCATTTGTTGGCTTATCAAGTTGCTGTAATAGATTTATAGCCTGTTTTCTGGTGACTTCATTGCTTTTTGTGCGAATTACACACATACTCTCGAGAAGGGTGTAAATGTTTCCATGGTCGATTCCATTCACTCATCCTAGCTCACTTGGGTAGCACAATTGCTATAATCACGGTCCTCCCCACACCGGGCGGAAAAGAACTGTCTTCGAATCTCGTCAATGACGCGAGGGAGTTTTATGGGTCTTTTTCACAGCGTGGGTGAGTTAATCGGTCCCAGCCGAGGGTAGCATTTTTTCCCGGAAACTTGTTTTTCCCCCCCAGCAAAAAAGCAAATGGACCACAGAACACATGCAATATATAAACATATTATATATACGGCGAAATATGATCTAAGTTGCTGATGCGCCTAAACCCCAACAACCAATCAAGTTCCTGTAATCCCCCTACAAATTATCAGTTTCTCTGAATCCTTAACGCTTCTTCTGTGGTATGAGCAAAGTACCTTGTATCTCCTTTTTTTCAAATTAATTCAATCTTTACTAAGCAAATTTCTTGTCTTAACTACAGCAGGCTCTGCTAAGAAAAATTCCTCCCTATAAGCTTGCAGAGTCGCTCTAGTCTACGACTGTTTTCATGAAATTCCTCTTGTCTTCTCTAGGCGTAATTGCAGATATAACACTTTGATCTGTCACTGATTTTTTTTTTTTAGCGTGACCTTATTTTGCAACTCCATGCTCTGCTTTTTTTTTTGCTTTTCATTGGTTCGTCAGATAACCCTTTGTTTCCCCTAAAAACAGCTGATAGTCGGTTGGCAATATCCAGTGTTCCAACAGATTTATTTTGGCAATACGTCCAAAAAAATAAAGAGAATGGAGAGAGCGGTAAATGCAAGTTGGACTTGCTTCATTACTATTTACATAGTCTATTGTCCGCCTGGCTGTAAATTTCTACAGTGAACGCCATCTATACATGCTCAACATTCACACTTCAGATTTAATTAAGCATTTCTCATGTAATGTTCTCGAAGCATGTATCGTGCGGTATACCATAAAGCCTTCACCTGCGCTGCTCAAGCGATTTGTTTGTACATCGTATTGAACTTCCATTTCTGTGTGGTTTATATTAGTTGGGAAATACGAAGCAGTATGGGATGCATTATAATTATTGGTCCCACTATGTGGCCTGTTACCAATAGGATTAAAGTGGTACATGATAATCTGTATAAGATTTGACATTTCTCACTACTAATGGTCATTTATTCACTTCAGCTCAACGTTTTACTTTTCGGCTAGTGAATGTGTGTTAATTAGATTTTTCGACTTTAAAATATAGCAGTGAATAAATGAATTAGCTTCAGGAGTAATAAGTGGCTGAATTCCTGTATATGATCTGTTAAGAAATTAAGAAAACCGACGAGAATTTTACTTTCTCAAAACCTAGTTAGCTAAAGGAAATTGAATTAATCTGTGGGCCAAAACATTGAATTAGCAACGTTTGAAATATTACAATAATTCAAACATTAGTACGTTTTCGTTATGGGTGTCTGACGTGCCAATTGGACAAATTACTAGAGGTAATAACTGCCTGGATCTAGTGTGCATCTCCATGATTCATCCATACCCTGTCAGTTGTGTTTTTTTTAATATCAAAAAAGCAAACAATGAAAAGCCTCAAAAATTACGATTTCTAGCCTATATTCTGTAGACATCCAGAAATGCATCTTTTTATATCAATCTACCCATGGCACTCATTAAGAAAATCTGATTTTGAGTTGGAAACTTTCTCCTTACATGATGGATTTATTTCATTATAGACACAGTAGCCTTACTGACTAATCAAAAGCCAACAGAATATTTAATCGGATAACACCAAAGGCAACCGAGCAACGTCCACTGCATCATGTACTAAGGACTCGACTAACTTCTTTACGATATCAACTCAATGGACTGGTTGAATTACGTAAGCAGATGTAACCCTCATATACCATCAAACGTACCTGTCTCCAAGTCCAGGTTAATAAGGCATCTTCACAAATATCTATACCACAAGAGAGAAAATTATTATTGTCAGTATGTAGATTGCGAACAAATTCCACAATTTATTCTAAAATGTGCATGTTCATAGATTCGCTGCTGTAGATCTATAATGGTGTCGCCCAGAGGGAAAAATCTTAAAATCCTTTCCTTTCTACCTCAATAAATCATCTGAAATATATATTATTCCCATATACAGATTTATTACGCCATGAAATCTGATCAACCATAACGAATTTGCTTCAGACCACAAAATTATTATAAGTAACTTTAAGAATAATAATGAAACTATAGCAGCTTACTTGAATAATCCATCAGTTAATTCAGTAAATGTTTCGCTTTCTTAAGCTACAATATAAATGAAAATGCCTCTGGTTACATTACAAGATGGCTTGCAAAAAGAAAATTCTCTTACTATTGAAAATAGAGTACTCATGTAGTCTTCATTTTGGATGCCACAGTCTGGTGTCCTTTCAGGACTCCTTTTCACAGCAATTATCCATCCTTCATTAAAAAAAATCTTTTATTCCGATGACTTTAAACTTATAAGCACCATCCATAGTAGAGAAGATCAGCTATAGTAAACACAGACAAAAACTCAACTTCAAGAATTGAGTTTGATCAACTTTTTGCACTCTACGAGCAAATCACCATAATTTGAGATCATTTTGCCTTTAACCGTCTTGAGGTAAATGATCTCAAAGGTCTCTTGAAATCATTTTTCCTCATGAAATCGCAGAGATCTTGGCATTATCTTTGAAAAGCTTGTCATCATAATCCACTTATAATTTTCTACTTGAAGAACCTTTTAACTAAGATGGAGCGTCAGACAACGGCTCTTGTACAGTTAGTCTTAAGACAGCAAAAGAATACATATTTAGAATAATTCAACCAGTTTTTCTTTACGGAACAGAAACAACTTATTAAAAGATTCTTTTCTCTAGTTGTTGCGACGAATCCTACCCCACAAACAACAGCATTACTTCGAGTGACACGTAACCTGAAATTAAAATAATACAAGAAAACTCGTCTTGCAAAATTGAAAATAATAATTAAAATGATATCTAAAGATATTGATACTGTATCTTCCAATGACATAATACCTTCTGTATGCTTCAGTTTTTGCAGCAAAGAAAGCTGGGCATGAACCATCAAAGATCCCGGAGACAAAATGCAAAAAATATGTTGTTGTAGGTTTTAGGAGCGTCGGAAACTAAGGCCATATTGCTCCTTGTATATTGTCTGTGAATTGCGTGTATTCTGAGGTAGATTTTCTGGTTGCTGTAGGAAAACTCGAGTTTCCGGGAGGAAAAAACCACGCTAACCTTGCCTGAGACCGTCTAACTCAGCCACGAGAAAATATGTAGAAAAACAGTTCACTGAGTCAGAAAATCTGTCTTAATGTAGACCACAAACAAACAAAACAGGTGAATATATAATAATTTACAATTACATTGTACCACTCGTGAAAACTGAGTATGAACTACAACTTATAACTAAATCTTAACTAATTTTACTGATAACTACTTGTAAACCTAAACTAAATTATTCCCAAATTGTATACTTGTAATAGTGTGTAAAGATTATGTACAATATATAGCTAAGGGAATTGTGTAAGAAGATGAATCGGAAAATCCTATGCTCGAATCGAGCTAGATTCATTCGGGAATGAATTCCCGATTCATCTCCTTAGGTGAATCGAGTTCGACTAGGTAGATAAATCGCAAATCTTCGACCCGATTCGAAGCCACGATTTCCCGATTCTTTTACTTGGATGAATCTGGAAATCATGTGCTCCTGACATATTGCCGTTTATAGCGAAATTTTAGTCTCATCTTAATCCTAGACAAGATCATATATCTTTGTTAGGAGTATATGATCTTTTACTTTTTTTCGCTACATCTGATCACTATTTATAAATCGCAAATCCATCTCCCGCCATGGAATATTGTTCCTATGACTGGGACGGCGCCCCAATACTTCTCGGTCTTCTAGACTGCATTCAAAAGAAGGCATTTAGGTTAATTAATGATCCATTGCCAACAGTCTCTTCACTCTCATAGACCTGTTTCTTCATGCCTTTTCCACAGATTCTTTCATGGGAATTATAGAAGTTCTCTATCTCTTCCAAACCTGCCCGAACACATGCCGCAACCAGTCAGCATCCTTTTACTGTTCAACTTCAAACACACAGAACCAACTTTTTTCCTCATTTATTCCTTCAACTTCCGTTTTGTGGAACAGCCTTCCTTCATACGTATTTCCTGAAAATTGCGATCTACAGAAATTCAAGTCTAATGTCAACAAGCATCTTCTCAATCATCAACCCATGCATAGTACTAAATACTATAGGTTCCATTACCTCTCGTGCTTTTTTTTTTTTTTAAACAAGAAATGCTTATTCTTCGGTAAGTATTTTCTTTTCCAACGGGAAAACTCATTTAGTTTGGAAAAATTTCCATATGAATAAATCTGGCAATATACATTTGAACAGACACTTTGACATGTATTTAACAAAATAATCAGAAATGAAAATGTCATAAGCAATTATTAGACTAGTAGAGTTGTGTGAAGCTTGTTTTTTTTTCCTTTTCGATCTTTTATAATTCCGTATGAAAATAACTCTTAAACAAACATGACGGGGGGGGTTTAGACATCTCGTAGCACGAGATTCAACTCGCTGATAGAGGTTTTACATCTTTAAAACTAAGCTTTCTCTCCGTCACTGTCTTTCTGTTAGACGCACGAGAGGAAGGGAAGGGGGGGGTAGAGAAACACACTTCCGTTGTTTAGAGAAGAGGCTAAAAAATGAGTGTGCACACCGTTCTGCAAACAGGGCACGCAGCCTGGCCAGCATGCACGAGTTAAATTTAACGTGATACTTAACGCCGGTAGGAAACAAGGAAGTGAGGGGAGGTGCTGGCAGAACACGAGATTCCGGAGGTATTGCAGTTCCCTTCTTAGACTGTTCCCGACGGGTTGACGGTACGTGTTTCTTGGAAGGAGATTAGGGGTGAATAAGTGAGTTGTTTAGGCACGTTGCGAAAGGGATAATTAAGGAAAGTGTGTTATGAAGGAAAGGAACGAAGGCTTGTTTTGTGGAAATGAACTCGCACTCTGATTAATCAAGAATTCGAGTTCGTTCGTTCTCAAGATGATCCTGTGAAAGTGATGCGTATGTCCGTGATCAAACACCTGCTTTTAGCCGTGGACAATATCAGTGGAGGCTCTGCAATCGAATTAAAACGTTTTAGACTTTGTTTTTACTAGAATACTGTGGTCACTGGTAAATGTATTTCTCGTACTTGTCAACCCTGTTCGTCAGTGATGTGTGCATGAATAAACATCCTTGCAGCAATTTTGTATAGCTCTGCAGATTGTCGACCCTTCTTTGACAGAAGACAATAACTTCCATCGTAAACACTGCTCGAAATAACATGGATTGTTTCGATAAAATGTGTTTCCTTTAGATTGCCTTCTGTACGGAACAACACATTTTGGATACTAAAAATGTTTTCAGTCCATAATTTTTTCCTAATTAAATTATAATCTTACTACGCAGTTGATAGGATCGTCTACTTTTTTTAATGTGTATTAGTTTCACTTTTATGTGGATATGTATGCACATGTATTTTTGGTCAATTTGTTTCGTTTGTCGTTCCTGGCGCCCTCTGCGAGTCAAAATAAAGCACATGTTGGTGCGTGCCTTAAATGATTTTATAGAACAGCTATTTTTTTTATTTAACCTAAGAACCCCCCCCCCCCCCCTTTTTTTTTTTTTTTTGACTAGGGAATTTTTTTTAAACTTTGGTTGACTAGGAAAACCTTTTTATTTTGTGAATTAGTAGCATACAATTATTTTCAACGTAATTTAAGCGAGCATTTTAATGTAAGGTGGATTTGATTTAAATGTGGGCCGTATTATATTTTCCGACGAGTTTGTTTTCACGATTTCCTCATTTCTTATTATGCTTAGTAATGCAAATCAAACTTAAGGCAACACCAGTATCTTAATTCTTGCTGTACATATTTACTAGGGCCTAAAAATTACGCTTTCTTGCGAAAAGTTTGACTGTGACTATCAACTCCAGCTGAACAACATGAGCGCCTCCGTAGCCAGGTGGGAAGGAGCAGCAGTGCGTAGCACACGCTTCTTGGTTAGACCGGGGTTCGAGCCCGTCACCACCAAATACGGGCGATGCGGAAAGGTCAGGAAATGACCACCGCATATTCCCGGAGCAATATGGCCTTAGTCGCTAATGCTCCTAAAAACCAAATAACAAACAACAAACTGAACAACATGCTTTACCAGAAAACAGTCAGGATTAAGTAGCAACTTTCCTCCATGCTGGAAGAGTTCAGCAGGATCCACTTAAGAAGGCTACTTGAACTCTTGAACTCGCTTAAGTCAAACAGTTCTCTTGCTATATCGGCATACTACACAGAGGGAAAATTCTGGTCATCGTTTTTAAGAATCTGCTCTTTCCCAGATCGTATACCAAGATGAATGGTTAAATTATGTAATTGGGGTTCACTGTCTCAATCCTTGTCCCTGATAACCGTACTCAAGTTCTGGCATCTATCCAGTTGACCAAAGAACAGGAACTTTACGAGATCAATGCTCTCCAACACTCCAATGTGGGAGAGCTTTGTTAATATAACGCACTGCGTACATTAACTAATTTGTTTTTAGTATCATTGGAACAACTCTGTTCGTTCTGGTAGGTATTATTCATATCCGCCCTTGTTTCTACTATAAATCTTATATCAACAACAAATGTAAACGAAAATATGCTTAAATTTGCCTTTAACCAAATCATAGCCAGAAATCATAAATACTTCTTAATAAAGTTCATTAAAGTAAACCAAATCTACTATTGCTTTGATATATATAATTTGTACATCCGATGAAAACTTCTCGGCCCATCTAGTAAGATATGTTATATTAAATTGTTAAGGTTCAATTGACAGCTAATAAATAACTTGGAAAATTACATTTGATTCTCGCATTGATTATCCGACCTGTAATGTTAAGCTGATTTAGAATAAGATGTGTATTTTCACTGTTAATAAGGAATGAGCATAAAATAGATTTACTTCTCTTCCACGTAGAGCGAAAATCTGTCTGGCTACAACGTGAGTGGTAGTTGCGATTATCGGGTGCAGTAGCACGTAGCAGAAGTTTTGGTGCTTAGAAGAGATCACAGTGATATAAGCATTACTTTTATTATCAGATTTGTTCTGGCGGAAACACTGTGAAAGACTCAAGTGTATTAAGATTTGTTTCCTGTTCATCTTGCAGAAGTTCATTCAACAGAGATTGAAAGATTCGAAGCAGATAACATTCTCCTCCGGTGAAAGTTTTTTTTTTTTTTTTTAAATGTTCAATTGTTTTCGATATTCATGCATTGGTTGAAATTAATCTGACATCAGTCTGTTGCATTTTAATTGTCGATTTCGTTAACAACTCCTGTTACGGGTTTTTTTTTTTTGTTAAAAAATAGATATTGATGGAATTCGTAATGTAAAATTAAAAGAAACGGTTGGCTTGGGCCAAGAGCCATCAACGTTCGACAATTGAAGAATGGAATGTGGACGGATGAATCCAAATTGGAAATTTTTGGATCCAAGCGTAGTTTGTAAGACAATGAACTGAGGCGCTTTCGTAGCCAGGTGGGAAGGAGTAGCAGTGCGTAGCACACGCTTCTTGATTAGACCGGGGTTCGAGCCAGTCACCACCAAATACGGAGGATGCGGAAAGGTCAGGAATGACCACCGCATATTCACGGAGCAATATGGCCTTAGTTGCTAATGCTCCTAAAAACTAAATAACAATGAACTGAAGAAAAAATGGTACCACGTTATTTAGTGCCTACAGACAAGCACCGTGGGGTTCCATAATTGATCTACGGATTGCTTCTGTTTATCTGGAGTGGGATCATCTTTTATGGGATCATCTAAACTGTCAAATCCAAGAAGTCTGCCCATCTTCACAAAATTTATGGGAAACCTTTCAGATCGCTTAGAATAATGTTAGTCAAGACACGGTTATAAAATTAATCGCCAGAATGCCACGTCTGTGCAAGGTAGAGAATGTTTTGCAGAAAAATCAGTATAGTTGTTAATAATAATCATTTCAATTTTTTTTTTTTTTTTTTTTTTGCATGCATTGTCATAGCTAATTTAAAAAAAATTAATGAAAATTGTTGTCATACTCTGATTCCAAACTTTTAGGCGGAAGTATATATTTAATGAAGTTTAATGCTTTTAAATGTAAGATTTTGCTTGAGAACAGAAATAAGGGAACTAGAAGTTAGTTTAATGGTTCAGGAATAAAAAAAACAAATTGGATTACGTGCACACGATACCATGTGCTTTCCTAGGAAGGCACAGGGTATATTGTATAAACAAGAGTATTTAAGGAGGAAGAAAGCCCTGGTGTGTTAAAATATACTAGTTTTTATTTTTATAGCCTTTGGTTTGATTTTAAAATTTATTGATGCCACACTAGATCCTATATTGAATCTGATTTGGCATGCCACATTCGAGAGGTAGAAGAATCCTTCTTGAAAAATAATTCTTCTGTGAAGTTAAAACGTAATATATCTACTGTATTTTTCTACAACAGAACACAGTTGAATTTGCTTCGATCCGTTCCTGATTATGGAATAGTACAATTCGTGTGAGTGTAAACAGGTGTTGCAGCAAAGGACACTTTCAGATTGAAATTCTAAGAATAACTCGAGGAGAGAATTTTCCCTGCTGTACAATTCATCTGCAGTTTATTGCCTGTCTAATCTACAAATATCATTACAACGAACCGCCTGAGAGAATTTTGCCGAGCACTTTATTTCTTTCAGTTTCTCCAAACATTTTTCACATCACACTCAGTATAATGCGAGCACCAGTCAGATATAAAGATAATTTAAAATAAAAGCGGAACTAAGGAAGAAAACTTTTTTTTTTTTTCTTAAGGGAAAAAAAAAATCTTTTTTCAAAACTGCACTACGTAGAGAGAGAGAGAGAGAGAGAGAGAGAAGCAGTTTAAAATAAGCTCCTTTTATTATTTTAAATGAAGAGGTTAAAAAACGCTTAGTTCCCCTTTATTTTTAAGATTTAATAAAGGCAACATTATTCTTAATATTTAGAAGGAAACAAAACTATGCTACAGAAGAAAGACAATTTCATATCTCCTGTTTACTTGCGGGAACAACATAATTTGTGTAGAGCAGAAGCTCTAATGACAGATGAAACTTGTGACATCGAGCTGTAACGACAAGTGAAACTTGTCTGCAGTGCTGCCAACAATGAAAATTAGAGTTCTAAAACTCACAAGTAGTTGTTATTGTACCACAGTCGTGTTCTGTATGTTATTCAGAAGTTTGGACTTATTCTTTCGCCTTTCTTTGCTCAATTGTATTTAATTTGAATTTCTGGCCTGTATTTGCTTCTCGTTTTTACACTCCAAGTCTGATTTTGGATCGAAGTTCGTCTGGCATTGTTAGCTCTTCTGGCTTGACTTTAGTTTGTCCAAGGATTTCATTTACTCTTCAATAGTCATTCGTTGTGCATCTGAAGGTCTTAGTTTCCGGACTTTGACGAGTTATACCTCAATAAAATATTTATCAGACTGATTGTATCGACTAATTCTGCATACCATAAGCAAGTGCTTCATGTACCGCAAAAGTTTCATTGCGTGACGTAACAGCTTAGCCCTATGTTTACACTCTGACAAGTTTCTATTATAAATACTTGAGATTTTGTGGTAATAATGATTACAAACAACCTGACATATATATGCTGCCTGTAATGGATGCAGGTACTGATCGTTTAATTAAATTTAAGATATCTTAAGATTTACTCTAATTGTGAGAGTAAATCTTAAATCGACTAAGAGGAAGCTGGAGTAAACATCGCCAAATAAGCTATTAAAATGTCTGTAATTAATAAAATATTACTCTGTTTTCAATGGATTTTTTTCAAAGAATTCATGCTATTTCTTTGTTCACAAGATGATTTTTCTTTCTATATTATATATATTTGGATATGGCCAAGGCTTTTTGACTCAGTGCCAATTTCGCAGTTGTCTCTTAAGTTTTAACAGTACAGTATACTGTTCCGGATAGAACTCTGGCCTACGTTAAGTTTTTACACCAAAGACTGCCAGTCTTTACGCCGTGGAGTAAAACCTGATAGTGGGCTGCTTGAAGTGATCCTCTTATGTTTGGTATATTTATGAATGACATTGACAACGTGCCAGGAAGTATCGAAAATTAGCATGTTAACTTATGCCAATAACTTATATATTTCAATAGGTAAAAACTAATGATCTTAAAACCAATAGTGACAAATTGTTCACATTTTTTGTGAATTATATTATTATTAAAGCGATTGAAACTGGTGTTCGTGGAGTTCAGTTTTCTAAACATTTGTAATTGAATGAAAATCACATTTTCTTCAATAACTGAAGAGACGTCTAGGTAATTTGGAATGTTAAAAATATTTTAAAACTATGATAACACTAAAAATATCTATAAATCGTTGGCGTACGTGTTAGAATTTTGTCTCTACAATTTTGGTTGGCTGGCGGTTTTGTTGTATTCAATAGAGCTTCGTAAGATATCTCATCTGATTAGAAAATAATACGAAAATCGAAACAGTTGACAAGGTCGCAGTGTTTCTACTGAAGACGAACATTGCAGCGCTGGGTATATTTGGCAAGAACAACAGTAGTTTGGCATCTAGAAGAATCTGCTTGCGAAAAATCTTCCTTCTAAAACTATCGTGTTTGTGATAGTGAGCTGCATATTTATGTTGCACGTTATTGTTAATGAAAAGGGTAATACAATGTTTAATTTTGCTGTTTTGCAAAGTCTAAGCCACCAGTTTTCAGCCGTGCTTGTTACATTAATAATGTGCGATCCTTCGAAATGTGCATTTAACGAACATTTTATAAGATGAATTATTAATGGACCGACAGTTAACGAAGAACTATCGGTCGATAATATTTTAACAGAACACCAAAAGAGAATCATGAGGAATTTCTGGAAAAGCTTCTTTTATCTGACTTACGCGAGTTTAGTTGAATAAAAGTTCAGTTTCTCAACGCTTTGAAATAATCAAGAATAATAGAAAATTATGTTGAATTTGGCCTTTCTGTGGTTGGCACAAAAGCATTTAAGTGGCTAAAGATAGGAAATTATTCTTAGTCAATTTTTTCGTACCAACAATGGCGATTTGGATGGCAACATTGAATGCTCTCTGTAATTGTCCTGGAGTTCCTGGATAAAATATTTGTTAAAAGGGTGGGTTCTAACAGCTACCCTGAGGTGTTATGGCAAAGGAATGGCGTGGCCTACAATATCACATGATTTAAACCCATGTAATTTATATCTCATTTCAAAGACGTTTTATATAGACTTCAAGGACCATTCCTTCGCTGAAGAAAGCGATTGAAGATAAGTTTTTTTTTTTTTTTTTTTTTCTGCTTCGCAACTTCCTCCCTCCGACTGCGACACATTAACTTGAAGGACACATTGACCGTGTTGTAGTACGAATTTCCCGTCACTGCTAAATGTATTTCGTGTTAATTTCTGTTTCTAAACAATTCGTTCTTCAGAGGAATAAAATAGTATGATGAATCAAAAAAATGACCCTATGTTTAAGGCATTAGTGGTCAAATTTTTTAAAGAAAAAAACGTACTTCACCGATGCAATTTGCAAGAATATGTAGAGGTGAATGTATTGTAACCTAGATAAGAAACGTTTGGACACCAGCACGTTCTTGAACTCTTGTATTTCATTTTTATTCATATTTCCCTAGTCTGCTTAATGCCTGCATGGTTATCGTAAAGGACAAAAGAACTGCTGTAATTATTTGCCCACTAACCTTAAAGATGCAGCGTCACTAGGAAGTCACCACGATGGTAATAAGCATTTGATCTTCTTAACAGTAATGTGTGATTTGTCAATGAGTTTCTAGTGTATCTCCTACTGCTGGGGACACCTCCGTGGACAGGAGCAGCAGTGCGTAGCACACGCTTCTTGATTAGACCGGGGTTCGAGCCGCCCGTGACCACCAAATACGGAGGATGCGGAAATGTCAGGGAATGACCACCGCATACACCCGGAGCAATATAGCCTTAGTTGCTAATGCTCCTAAAAATCTAACAACAACCTACTGCTGGGTGCCGCCCATTCTTTAAATATTCGCGTTTTGTGTCTTCGCTTGATAGTAAACAAAAAATAAACCTTAGTTCGCTGGCCGCGGATTTCGTTTTACCACTCCCTCTGCCTAAATCACGCGGCGTTCGATGACACGTGACAAAATGCTTATTAATGCGCGACCTCCTGTGGGAAAACGCAGCTATTTCTATGGCAGATGACATTCAACGGCTGTGACCACCGTAAAGATAGCTGCACGGGATCCGAACTAAATGTTAACATCTCTACAAGCGTTGCTCTGCAGTGGTTGGTTATTTATGCGAAACTCAGTAGTTTAACTCGAAGACTTTAATGCTTGTTAGAGTTCAAGATTTGGAGTATAAGCCATTTCAGGGCTCCATTATGTTTTCACAACAACAGCGGGAGTTCAATCAATACTCCGATGGCAATAAGAGATGATTAATTCATTCTCCCCCCCCCCTTCCGTCTGCTTTGAACAGTCTGCTGCTTGGAATGAATGATATTCCATCAGTGAACACGCAGTACTGCTTCACCTGAGAGGAGATGCGAAATTGGAGTTGATGGAATGTTGAATTCCAACGTATTCACTAACCGTGTAACTTTCTCAATTTTCTCACCTCTAACATTTTGAAGAGCGCAGCCGGAATGGGTTTTGAGATTTTTTCTTTTAGGCTTCTAATCTTTATATTCTGTGTAAACTTAAAATTTGCTTAGTACTGTATTATAATATTCATAGCATTCTCAATTACGGAGAATGCTATGAATATTATAATATTCATAGTATTCTCATTTACAAGCTACCGGAAGCATAACCTATCGCAAATCGAATTGATTCAAGCATTGCCATTCTTCGTGATTGTCAGATTTTTCAGTTATTTTCTGAACGTAAATAAATAAATAAATCTTTATTGTGAAGTAGATTTACAGCACAATATCCCATCACGGCGACGAGCGCCAGGGGTTCACATATAGATAACATAAGTACAAATTCAAATGGCTACAAAATATAGCGAACACATACAAAAGGCTACAAAATACAGATTACAAATGCAAAAAGAAATACAAATACATCATAAAAACAAGGAGCTGAACACAAATAAAGAAAAACAAATACAAGTTGGCAGTGATTCAGGTTTCAAGAGCTTTGATAAACTTGTGTCTGTCCTTCTTTTTACTTATTATGGTGTCGATGTCGGCGTCCACACGGTTGAGGGCAGCGAGCATCTGCTTGGGCAGAAATCTTTCGGTGAGTACACGCCTGTTGTGGTGAGCCACAAGTGCTGGTACCGACCTTAGGCTTGGCTGTGGAATCCTCCAAGAGCAAGCATTCCAAATATTTGGAGATGATATTTGGCCTGAGATGAGTTTGGCTGTGAAGACCAGCCTCTTTTCAACGATCAGGAACTTCAACCTCGGGATGTCGAGTGCTTGTGCCATCATGGTAGTTGTGGTAGCGGGAGGTAGCCGAAGCTTGTTATTCGCCCATTTCAGTAGCCAGTATTCAGCAGTGTACACCCGCTTAAGGTTTGTATGTGCAGCAGAGGCCCATATTTCTGCACCATAGAGAATGGCAGGGTAGACGGTGGAGGTGATGAACCTTTTAACAGTGGCAGGATGTCGGACGTGTAGCAGCTGCTGCTTTGAGATCCACCGTAGACGAGAAAATCTGGTACTGAGTTTGTCGATCTGGTGGACAAAGGACATCTTTTGGTCGAACAGAACGCCAAGGTCTGTGTGCGAGGGTACGTTTGGTATTCGTACCCCTGCGAGTGAAACGTTGAGTACTGTCGGCATGGATTTAAGGGAGAATATAACCTGAGCAGACTTCAGAGGGTTGATTTTTAGATTGAAGTTTGCCAGGTACAATTCTAGATCCTTAAGTTGGGAATTGATCCTGTTGCTAAGCTGGGCGGGGTCGTCGCCAGGGTTAATTGTAAAGTAACCTTACCGTATGTAAATAATAAGATTCTTTATTACCATAAATTTTATACACTAGTGATTCCTTACACAGAAAGCCAGAGGAATCTTACAATTAGTTTTTATACAAGTGATTTTGATTTATAAAAAATAATAAATAAAATAATAATAATAATAACTAAATAATAATTAATAGATCAAAGCAAAGCTAATAGTCAAAATGTAAAAATGAATGAAGTAGTAATTACAGCGAAAAAGGACTACAAGTTGAGCTGAACATGAAATTACATCGGCTAACTAAGATCGGCACTTACATAAATGTCCTTTACAAACAGCAAGATGGGACAAGATGCCATCTCGATATGCCTTGTCTATCGTCCACAGGTCGATATCGATGTTGAGCGAGTTGAGTGTCCAGAGTCATATTAGGGAAGTGTCTTTTGAAATTCTGTAACCGCTGGAGCCTTGAGCATAAGGAGGGTGTACTACGGAGATGGCTACCTGGCAAACGCCAACCAACCGTGTTCCAGATGTTGATGTGGTCCTGCTTAGCTGAGCACAGATGAAGGAATGACTTTATTTTTAGCACATGGGCTCTGTGGACTATGGGCGTATATTGCAGGTTGCAGCAGAGAGTAGATTTAGATGTGTAGATCTGGTGCGACCACAAGTTGGCCCACTTAAGCACCCAGCATTCGAGGCCCCATAATTTCCTGAGGCTGGTGGGTGGTGCCGACGACCAAACTTCCACGGCATAGGAGAGTACACTACAGAAATAAGTTGCGAGCTACTTCTTGATTATTTTCTTATTGTGCGTTTTGCACAGATCAATTTTCATTCCCCAGAACGCTCTCAGGGCTTTGGAATACTGAGCTTGGATTTGTTTTTTATAAGTGAGGTTGGCATCAAGGATTACTCCTAGGAATTTTACACTGTCTGTGGGAGTCAGGACATTTCCTGCCAATACCGGAAGTAGAGAAGATGCAGTATCAGTAGAAGTCATCCGACTTGGCGTAAAGATAAGATAGTTTGACTTCTCTGGATTGACTGACAGGCCAAAAAATTTAGCATACTTATAGAATGTATTTAGGTAACTGTTTACAGATTCAGAGGCGGTTTGTCTTTCTTGTGAAGGACCAACATGGCGTTTGCATGGCAAATAGCAAACAATATCATCAGCATAAGATAGGAACGCTGGAATTTGATCCATTAGTGGAACGAATATTGCTACAAATAACAAGGCTGAGAGACAACCACCTTGTGGAATCCGTACTTCGACGCTTTTAGTGACTTTAACGCCATCGCTTTCGAAGTGAAGCATTCTCCTAGATAGCAAACTATTGAGGATCTCGAGCATCTTTCCGGATATCCCGTAGAATCTCTCAAGTAAGGCAAGAAGGGGTGTTATTTGGACTGAGTCGAAAGCAGATTTCATATCGAGAAAAATGGTGTGAAGATCTTCGTTGTCATTCCAGGCCTGAAGTATTTTCTGTGATAATGACTGTAGGCAGGTTACCGTAGATCTATTAGGCATGGCATAATGGGTGTGTTCTGGCCTATGCGCAAAGATTGCGAGTGCTATATCATTATAGATGCACTTCTCGAGGCATTTCAGGAAGGGAGAGGCAATTGATATTGACCTGAAGTCAGCCGGTCTTTTCGCATGAGACTTTTTCGGAACTGCCACGACTCTGTCTGATAACCAGCTTGAAGGCACCTGTGCAAATTTGAGTACTTTGTTGTAGAATAGAGTGAGCTCTTTGCTGATGAAATGAGAAGCAAATTTTTAGACTAAACAGAGGTATTGCGTCAATTCCTATGGTGGACTTTTCAGGTAGTGAATTTATTATTTTTATTAGTTGTTCTTCGGAAATTTCTGTATTACTAGTAGGTGAAGAAATGTTAAGCGCTTCGTTCTAAGGATATGCTTCGGACACACGGTGATCTCGCTTAAAACGCAGCACATGCTCACACCATTCCTGGACATCTAACGACAGAGGGGTGCAAGTATGACTTGTGGACCACACACGTTTTCCGCTGGATAGACGGCCGTTCGTGAAATTGTCAATAGAAAATTGTTTCCTCTTCTGGAAATCCATCCTTGCTTTGGAAAATCTGGCGTATGACTCTTGTAAAGGCGACTTCTTGTAAGAGGCATGGGCTGCCTGTTTTTCCCTAAAGGCCTTGGTCAGGAGGTCATTCCACCATGGCTTTGAGTGGGGACTAAGGATGCAAGTTTTGGACATTGCAGACCTTGCAATGAATTCCATCCATCTCGAAAGCCAGTAGGCAGCCTCATTTATGTTAAGCTCAGCCAGTATGTTCCATGGGTAAAGTTGGAAAAGGGTAGTAACTTTTCCAATGTTGATGTATTTTGGATTGTATACTCTCCTGACAGTGTTCGTAGTTTGTACTTGTGTACGTTCATCCTTGGGTGCCTGCAGAGATATCATCGCAGCAATCGGTACATGATCGGACGGGAGGAAGTTCTCAGTTATGGTCAGGGTTTCCTCTACTAAACAGTTTGAGAAGATGCGCTGCAGGGTGGCATCGCCGTGTGAGGGAGGAACATGAATAAGACCAATGCCCATTTCCGACATGTTCAATGACAGAGTATCTAGGAGCTTCTCTGTGGCTGGCAGTGGAAGGTTAAAGTGTCCGAGGATGATGAGCTTTTGCCGATGATTGATTGTGGATGACAGCCATGCTGTCAGATTAAGGACAGAATCCTCAGAAACTGGTGGAGGTAAATAAACGGCACACACAGAGATCGACAAACCAGCAATTCGGTAGATTCCAAGAACAGCTTCAATATCACCTCCTGGATAAGTGGATGCCTTAATCAGGGGTAGTGAACTCCTTTGACAGATTGCTACACCACCACCTCGTCTCCCAGTTCTATTAGCAGCCAGCGTGTGATAGCCAAGATTTGAGGTGAAGGCAGCAATTTCCATTTCATCTCTGAGCCAGGTTTCAATCAGAATGACGAAGTCGTACTCTGAGCAGGAAAGCAACTCAAGTAGACCATCTAGCTTGTTTTTGACACTCCTGATGTTTTGTAGGAAACATCGAATTTTTACTTCGACAGAAGGTTGTACTATGATGAGATTACTCTTGGAACAGTATTTGCTATTCATATAATGATCTGAAATCTCGTCCCGGGATCGATGTCGCGTTCGATGTAATAAAATAATAAACTTTTTAAATATTCTGGCAGACTGTTTTCTAAACTATCCAAAACAAACTATCCAAACTTACCATACATATTAAAACATTGGGGTAAGATTATACAGAAAGGTTGATTTTTGTCGGCACAAAGCTCGTCCAGTTTGACACTATAAACTGTAAGCTAGTCTAATATAAGACTTGTGTCCAGGTGAGGATTGAAGATATGACATAATAAAATTGTTAAAGATCGGATTAATAATTTTTATTCAAATGTCTTTCCTCTCCACACGTCAATGTAATCTCCAGGAATTTGACTCAAGTTCAGCAACATTTTTATTTAATTTGCAAGATAATTGTGATCTTAAAAGCAAGTCACTTGACGCTTACTGTGTATACTAAGGCGGGTGTTAAAATCGAGCATTTCAAACTTCCAAGTAGCAGCGCATATTTTTCCTTGTTTGTCTCACGTAGGTATTCCGTTCTCTTGAGGAAATTAAGAAAATCCCTGATCATTCCAGAAAAAGTTTTCCATGATTACAAAATATTTTTGGAAGTGAAGATGATGCGTATGTATTTCCAAAACTGTCTTTTGTTTGGTTTCTGAGTTAAAGTGATGAACGTGTATTTCATCTGTTTTATTCACAAATAAAATTAATGTGAAAAAATGTTTATTTAAGGCTCCAAACATGGCCTTGATTACTGTAGTTGTATTTCCTGTATGAGAGGAAGACACGTCAGAAAACCTTTATGCCGAACACGACCAAAAGCCTTTGAAATGTCAAGAGCGACTGCGGGAGTTTTAACCAAACTTTTCCATTAAATTTGTCCATAGATGGGTAACATTTTGGAAGTAACATATGGCAGAATATAATGGATCGACACTGACGGAATCTTTACTGGTGATCATTGATCAGATGGAAGGTTTCTAGATAGTTCAAGAGTTGGCGGATAATTGAGTTCTCCATTAATTAGAAAAAGTAGAAGTAAGTGCAATGGGACGATAATTGGATAGGAATTTGTCCCTTTTAGTAGCTGCCTGGATATGAGCAAATTTCCAAAAAAGCAGAAGGAAAAACACCTTTGTATTAAGACACTGAAAAAAGGCAACACTGAACAGGAGTCAGTTCAGGAGCATAGGTTTTAGTAATAGAGGCATGTGATGCAAGAGAGCAATGCTCATGAACTTGTGTAGTATCAGCCAAAAAAAAAAAAAAAATCATACATCCATTCCCTCTAAAAGTTTGTCCAGTTACTCCTTGAATTTATTTAATTTTGAGAACAAGTGACGAAATACCATCGGGATCTTGAGCTTTCTTAGCATCGAGATTGTTCAAAATTCCTTCTGACATCCGTTTGATGGAAGACAACAGGAGGCATTGAATGGAGTGTAACGGGGTACACTCCATTCAGTACCTCCTGTTGGAGGTGGTTTACAAAGATCATCAATACACGAGTTGGAAGAAAAGCAGAATGCTAGATTGTCAGCTTTATCTTTGGCTGAAGTGGCAGTAGGTCTCGACAAAGGTGGGAGCAGAGATGCTTTAGCAAGAGACCAGAATGCTTGACTACGATTCGGACAAGAAACTAGTTTTCTGCTCTTAGCCCGTTTGAAATGTAGTTTGGACTGATTAATAAAGGCTTTTAAATTGTTGGGAGTTTTGGTGTAGGCAGAAAATGAAGCTGGAGATGTGGACGCCCGCCAATTACAATATGCGATATTCTTATGTTGAACAGCTTAACACATTTATTGGAAAACCAAGGTTTAGATAAAGGACGAGATTTTAAGGTGGAGTGTAGAATAAAGGATTTCATCCCTACAAGAATAATTTCACTGACATGATCTAAGCAAACTTTTGACATCAGAAGATTTGAAACAGTAATCAGACCAAGGAAAAGAAGAAATTATATCATGCAGATCATCCCATTTTGAATTGTTATGCCAAACAACACTAGGTTGAGAATGGCCATGAGAGAAAGGCTCCATTGGAGAAGAGACCATTACCAAGTTGTGAGGTACCTAGGAGACCACTCACTTCGACTGCGTTGTATGTGAGAAAAAGATAAAGCATGTTGGCTGCGTGGTTAGGATTGTCTAGTATTCTGGTAGGTAAATGAACGATCTGTGCAAGGTCATTAGTAGTTGCAAAAGTCTGAGCATCTTGACCAGCTGGGACCGTGTGACAATAAAATGGAAGCTAGCTCGATTTTGGATCATTAAAATCACCAAGGAAAATTACTTCATTGTTAGGAAAGTTGGACTGGAGGAAGCCAAGTTTCAAAGAGAGGAAGTCAGAGTTAAAAGTGATTAGTGGAATTGGGAAAACAATAGGAGCAACAGATGAATTTTTTTTGACAGAATGTGGTAGAGATTTGAAGCCAGAGAAGATCGAAAAGAAGAGATTACAAATTAGTATGACAGGGAATATCAGAGCAGACATATGCACAAGTACCACCTTTGAAGCGGAAGGATTCATACGGAGAATAATTTGGATAACTGAGACGGGTAGTAGTTGAATCAACTAATAATTGAGAATCTGTCAGAAAGAGTATATGGAGTTTGGCAGAATGTAAGTGGAAATGTACATCATTGAGATTGTAACTAAGACCACGTATATTTTTGAAACGAAGAATTGTTTGGAAGGTTTAGATCTTTTCGCATTTAAGTTTGATCTGTTAGTGAGAATTCATGATGTATTCAGTAGTAAGAAAAGGTGGGGGGACATGCTGTATGAAGTAATGAAATTCTTGGATATTGGCTTACATATGGCAGGAATTTATATAGCTCCTTGACGTGGCCTCGACAATGTCCCCCATATCCAATACTCGGACTCCATCCAATCACTATTTGGCAGAGCAGAGGCAGACAGCTTATTCACTAGCTGATCCGGAAGCCTCCTATAGAGTTACCGATAGGTTCTGTCCGGGGGACTATCTTGCCGCCGGTCTCCGAACATCGTTTTAGAGCTGTGTCCTCGAAATATAAGGAAGATTGTATCTCGTCCATCATAACCTCAAAAGACATCAATCATGCTGTATGATGGAAGGAAGTGGGGGAGGTTTCTGGAGCTTTTGCTCTGAAAACTAAACATGGATACCACCACTTCAAACCTCCAATAAGCAAAGTGGTGGTATCGCACCAGTTTATGAGAATCTTCTACCACCTATTATTACCTGGTAACACAGAGGGGGGGGTAGCATTCCTTCTAGTTGTTTGGGCACCACATCTCGAACTCTGCTTATGTTGCTTACTATCTGAGTGGTCACCTCCAGTATACTAGGTGCCATATTTCAGGACTTGCACATGGAGGTTATACTCAGGGTTGCTAATAGTCCCACCATCGTAAAGGTGCAAGCAGAGGATTTGGCTGTCACAGATCGACCGAACATTCCTCGAAATTATGTCCACTTGACTTGTGTCACTTGAATATCAGTTCCATCAGCGTTTTAGACTCCCAGGTAGCAAGCTCAGCTTTACATATCTGAGAGAATGTCTGTTACAGCTTAAAGGAACAAATCTCCAAATCGATCTTCTGAATCTGATCTCCAAGTAGTTGCACTTTACGTTTAAGAAGTCTCAGGAAATCCTGATTTAACGGTAACATAAAGATGGTGTTAAACTTGAAAAAAGAACAATATTTCATATTTAGCATTTATATTAATTTTTATTCAGGCACGGAAACAGAATCGATTCGCTTCGCTTTATAAAGGTTTTCTTATCGTGGAGTTACATTGTTTGATGCAATCGATAGGCCCTTAGAACAGTTCATTGAAACTTCATCTTTATTTCGCTTGTAGCAGACCAAGATTGTTTGTAGAATAAATCTTAATTACGGTAGGAAGTTATCGTTAGACTTCGTTAGACTAAAGTAATCGTTAGACTTCAGTTTACGCCTTCATGATAACGTAAGTTTGTAAAATCAATATAGTGGAGAAAGCAGATTAAAAACTGAATTGAGCTTAATGCCTTCTGTGGTCCATTAAACTAATTTTTATTCTACCTCTTTTAAGGTGTTAAAATGCAATAATATCGAACAACTTGAATAAAATTAATGTTTCTGTTGAAAACTTCTAAGAATAATCCAGATGATTTCTCCAGTTATATTGCGGATTTAGTTGTCAATAACAACTAAATCCACAATATATCAATGAAGACTAGACGTTTTATTTCAATTACTTTCTGATTGTAGGTCGTTATTGGAGTTGTAGATACAAAATGTAGATGATGCAATGCATGATCGCAGTGCAGATACTTCTGTAAGTCGCATGTGCAGACTGGGCGTTTTCGATGATAGAGAAAGCATTTCCCAGAAAGTGAACTTTATATAACTGGTATGGAAGAGCAAAAAGTGGCGTGAAACAAAATGACTTCTTCTCAGAATTCGAAAGTAAAAAGAATCGTCTTCTGTATATAACCCAAGAACGTCTTCACCTAATAAGAAGAAATAGATGAATATCTGAACTAAGCAAGATATCCACCATTGCATTTGAGTCTGTAGCGGTCACAGTTCTTAGGATTGCATACCTAAATGACATTTCCGCCGTAATTTGCAAGAAGGAAGAAAAAAATTAAGGTGAAATACGAATAACCCTAATTACAGCTGCAGTTCATTTCTGTCTATTGGTCGTCCTTTTTTCAAATATTAAAGTTAAAACCTGGGGCCTGTCAGAATAGGCGATTCCACTCATGTTGCAGGGGCAATATTACTACTGGCAAGTTAATGGGACTGAATCCAGCTCTATCACAGAAGTTACGGCCAAATTTTCCACTTTTCATTTCCATATGAATCCAATATCATATTTTTGTTTTTTCGGCATAAAGGATCACTGTTGACCATATTCTTTCCTGATAACTAGAAAACACTTAAGGAAATAATTCTGTTTGATGATGAAAATAAATTTTAAGAGGGGGAAACAGCTGGATTTGCGCTCGAGGTAATTTTTATTACCTCGAAAGTGTGTTATAGCCCAGTAAGTATATTTCCTTCTGCACGAGTCTAGTTATTCTCTAAGAGCTGTGCTGGTAGCCTAATCGACTTTGAGGTCCATCTCCAGCGTTCAGAGCGTCGAAGTGAATTCCCAAGCGGCTTCCGCAAGGGAGGTTGCGAACAGCCCTCGGTAATAACAACGCTGTGATCCCATGAGATGTGTCACGCAGCTAAGAAGTAGCAACGGAAAGGAAAATACAAGGAAGAGAACGTTTTCGATCATTCCTATTCTGTCACGCGCGGAGTATGACGCACCTTCCACTTGATTTGTGATTTCTTTTAATGCAACCTCTAGCTCCACTAATGCATTCCGCTTAGGTGAATTTGCTGTATTTCTTACGTGTAAGTTCTAATAGTTTTCATTTGAATACATTTCTTAAGGTAACAAATGGAGTTATGCTGCATCTTTTGATGGATTGTGTGTGTTAAAATCGAATAATTTAAAACTAATTGTTCTAGTAAAGAACTTATGAAGTTCTTAGTATTGAAATCATAGTGTCTTGGCCATTTGTAGCATAACTGAAAATCGTGATATAAAAAAAAAATGGAGAAAAGTTCCAGAAGAGTAGAATTAAGTGTATGAAACTAGGCAAGATTTAGGCGCGAAAACATACAACAAAATACAGTACTGTATAAGGAAACTAATGTTCTGTTTCTCCTTTATGTGAAAGTGAAGTTACTTTATAATTTGAATCATCTGAATTTTATTTTTGAACTAATTATTCAATTATAATCGTAATCGTAAAATTATGTAACTTTTTTTCACTATGTTCAATTTAATTTTTGATTTCCAGCTTCCTTCTCCCATTTAATGGACCATTTCTGAATTATAAAACTTCTGCATAGCTTGTCTCTGACGTGAAAGCATATCTTAAAGCAATTTCCTTTTCATGTTTCACAATTATCTATTAAGATGCGAATTTTTAAACCTTGTAGATCTTCATTAATACAACATTTCTAGACGAGCCGATCTCTCTATTTGTAATACTTTGAAAGTGGGAACGTCATTGATCAAATTGGCTGTGTCGAGTCCTGGGGATTTTGTGGGCCATTCGCGAAGATAGCGTTGACCAAGTATACATTCTGCGGATGTCCATTCCTAAGTGACAGTTTTCACTGGATGCTCTTTATGGGATGTGTGCCTCCGTAGAAGGTTGGCAGTTATCTTACCATACAGATTTTGAAACCGTTGACACAAAGTTCCTAAAAGAAACGACTGGGAACACCTTGTACTTTGTTGAGCAAGCTGGCTTCTTTCTTCTCAAAATCCATTTAATTTTTCTTTTATGGTAATCTCTGTAAAGTGCCACAAATCTGTTTATGATTGGAACCAAAGTTCTTCACACTGGATTTAAATTTCGATAGGTTATAATGAAGAGAAAAATTAGGTTACTGATTTAGAAATGAACTGGTTTACGCACGTTTTCAGATATTCGTTTTACGATCCGTATTGTACTCTTTTATGGAAAGCTGATAAAAGATAATAGTATACTGGTGCCATTTCTTTTAACACTAGTTGAGAAGGAAGGGGAAGCAAGACATTAAAACCAAAATTAAGTCTTCCTTGCTAGTACAGACATGCAGGCTTAAACAGCCAGCAATAATAAAAGTAACAAGCGGTAACCTTTTCTTTAGTGTGGATCAGTGCATACCTATAGCAGAGTAGTATAGGCTTCCTTCTTTAAGAGTTAAAAAAAAAAAAAAAAAAAAAAAAAGCTGTAATCTGGTTTGCTTAATTTATACTGTGCAACCTTTGTCAGTACATTTCTTACGGCCTCTCACTTCTCATGGCCAGCATACTGGTTATGATCGCTGTTCCTTCACACCCTAGAGGAATTAGTCTGTCACGGACGACGGGCTTGTTTGGGTTTCCCTCGCAGAAACTCAAATACTCAGTTTTCCAAAAGTCGAAAGCTTGACCACAGACTTCGCGATTTACCCACAATATACTAACGCTTCGTTGATGCAGAATCTAAATAGGACCAAGTTCAATATCTGTATTATTCCTAGTGGAATAGGTATTCAACGTTTTTCTATTAAAAAAATAAACGACAAAACGCAGCGAACTTTATTTTCATATCAACCAACCCAACCTTTTCTTTCTACTAGTGAAATATCGATAATATGAATGTCCGCATACACCCTGAATTGATTTGCATCAAATTGTAATACGTATATAAAATTGTCACACGCTCTGGATTGGCTTATTTTCATCTGAATTATTTGGAAAATCTGGATTATTTTCATTAAAATTTATTTTACTTGCGCTCAATCGAAGTTACTGAACTACAGTACAGTAACGCTGATTTCTCTGTCTTTTATTACGAAAAATTCCAATGAAGTGAAACGTTTTAATACATTTGACCGTTAGTTTTTGGTAGTCGATAAGGTAGTCTGCTCATAGGAGGACTAGAGTACAAAATTCTTTTATTTTTTTACTAGGAAACTGTGAACTAAACTTCATCTTAAATTTTGTGTACAACTTCAAATATTACTTGTTAATTAATACTTCTATGCCGGCTGACAATAAGAAGTGCAAGTATCCCCTAAAAAAAGTACTTAATTTGAAACTAACTCACCTTCTGATTGTACAGAGCGCTGGTTCTTTTTCATCTTGAACAAACTGAAACGCTTCCAACCATCGTTATTCAGCCAGAACGTACGCTCCCCCTCCGCTAAATGACTAATCTTGCAGAGCTTTTTCTTTAGACGTGGCTAGGGTAGTCTGGTTAGTATTAGCAGTGGCAAATGATTCAGGGAAGCAAGCTTTACAGCATTACAATCTATTAATCTGCCCATTTCTTCTAATAATTTATCTTATTTTTCCTTAAATTTTTTTCAAACTACCCAACCCCACAATACCAGATGGAAGTTTGTTCCAACAGTCAGCCTCTGGCTGAAAGAAATTTTCCACACACCTATTCTGCAACATTCCTTTTTCAGTTTGTGTGTTATTCGAGTAAAAGTAAGCATGCCATCAGCATTTAGTTCACTCAACCCATTTTAAAGCCTTAAACTCTTCAGTAGCGTCTCCTTGCAGGTGCCTAGTTTCCGTGTGCTTCTACTTGCAGAACTGAAGTTTTCCCTTTGTAAGAGTTCCAGTTTGTGTCCCTCACTAACCTTGTTGCTCTTCTCTGCACCCGTTCCAACAGATTTACATCTTTGATAAAACGAGGCTTCCAGATTTGTAGTACTCAATATGTAATTTATATGCATCCATTTTTCTTGTCTGCCACGAATCTCATTCAGTTCATCTGATACCCGTTTAGGTCTAAATCTTGAACAATATCTCTTGGTATAAGAAGCCTAGTGGCTTCTACCCTTCCGATTAAGAATCTGTAGTTGATAGCATCATCAGTTGGTCACACGAAAAAAAATTTAAAAATTGAGACCATTGTAATTACTTTTAAGAAAGCAATTTTTTTTTCATTTAATCATTGATAGTAGTTTTTTATGAATAGTTATTAGTGGTTTACGGTAAACCATCGGTAAACTGTGATCAGTACGGCATAGTGGTTCCTTTATTCTGAATGTTCTTAAAGTTCTTTTAAGAATGTTCTTAAATGTATAAAGAGTGGCTGTTGATAAACAGATCAAGAAACTCTTACTGTGTGACTGACCATCCCGTAAGTTAAGAGTTGAATATATAGGGAAAGTTAAAGTCCTCCAATATAAGACATTCTGATTTAACCCACTGTTTCTCTGTATAGTTCTTCATTATATTCATCACAGTCATTTGGCCTGTAACACACTCCTGCTCATTTTTGTTTTCCCAATGGTTATTGTCACACCAGACTGACTCAGCATTGCGCTGGTCACCCATATTCACCAGGTAGACTGCTTAGATTATTTGTGCTTCTTGACCAACAGGATAATTTCCTTCTAGTCATGTTCTGTCTGCTCTTGTACACATTGTATACCCCATATTCAAATTACGAATCTCTTATATCTGAGTGGCACCGTGTTTCTAATATCTTTACAATGTTCACATTTGATAACGCTTCCAGGTCTCAAATTCATCTAATTTATTTACTATGCTCCTGTCATTAGTGTACAAGCAATTATACTGTGTACTTGCTAGTATGTGTGCGTGTTACCTTAACATAGACCGTATTTGGTTGTCCCATGGGAACCCCAGCAAGCCTTGTAATTCCCCTTCTATACCAACAGTTTTCCGATCCTCCTAACGTTGCCTTGATATCATCAGCAAATATTGTTGCTCCCTTCGTGAGGCGCCTCCGTAGGCAGGAGCAGCAGTGCGTACGTAGCACACGCTTCTTGATTGGACCGGGGTTCGAGCCCGTACCCACCAAATACGGAGGATGTGGAAAGGTCAGGGAATGACCACCGCATATCCCCGGAGCAATATGGCCTTAGTTGTTAATGCTCCTAAAAACCAAATAAACAAACAGCTCCCTTCGTGTGTATACTATCGGTGTAGGTACACCATAGATAACTCTTAAACTACGATGGTAGTGTGGAAGGCATTATCGCTGTAAAAAGTCACTTGTTAACAAGGCATCATGATTAGGCCTCGTAACTTGACTGATTGGCACACTCATCAGATGGCTGATTAATCAACGTCTGTATTGCCATCATATTTGCCTTCCAGGCAGCGTTGAGTGGTTTCCACTCAAAGCACGAGCACGGTCGGAAAAAAAAATTGCAATCAAGTCGCACATGTGTTGTCGTCCAAATTGTCAAGGACTGCTCCTTGTCTTGCGGTCTTCGTGTGAATAAGCTTGACCGTCTGAATCGTTAAAGGATTCCATATGTAAACACTACCTTCACTCCCAAAAACTTCACTGGGTTCTTCTCCACAGTAGCTGGTACGATTGTAGCTTCAAAGCGCGCCCGACAAATTTATATTTGGGGATTTTATTCCATAATACTTTCAGTTGGTATTGGCAGTAAAACATTTGTATACAAGTATTACTTGACATGAATTTTTAACCAATAGAAAGTCTGCTTCCATTGGTTACGATCTTAAATATCACATAGTGTAATAATACGTAACATTTCTTTCTTATGTGCATTGATCACTGACATCTTCATTTTGAGTACATTCGCAAATATGTGGGCGCGACAATGTGACTTGCTGGAAGAAAGAAAAATGAGTAACATGGTCTTCATACAGGTAGTCGGAACGCGAACATGACGTATGGCTGAAATTATCTGGATCAATTCCAACTTATTATCTGATGAAGAAAAGTAACTGAATGGGCTGGCAGTAGTAAAAGGCACACGCATTCATTAAATGTGAGTTATGAAAGGACAGTGTTAGTAACCTGCCAAGAATCTTCATGGCCATCCGTTCTGATTATGTCCACTCTAATTTTGAGCGCGATAAACACGAAACTGTTTATAATGCTGAAATAAATGCCCAGTTTTGCTTAACAGTGTTATTTTTATATTATTATCATTAATGTTACAACAAAAATCAAAATACTAATCGTAATTATGGTCTTCATAAAAAAAAATGTAGGGTTTAATAGCTTTAAATTTTATTTAAATTTCATTTAAAATAGTTTGTTTTCATTTACGAATTGTCAGAAAACTAATATTGTAGTCTGTTTAAATTAAAAGAACCTTCTCTCGCATAAAAAAAAAATCAAAATTAGTTTATAAAATTCGGATTTAATACAGTCATCCAAAAGTCAAGAAACAGTTCAATTTATTGATTCGACTTAAAAATGAACATCTTGTGAAGAAGAGAAATGGAGTTTAAAACTTGAGTAACAGAGAGCTTAGTGATTTTAACTGATTGTCAACAAGAAACAATAATTCAAGATGGCGATGACCTTGCGCTACCATTGTTTCTGGTCCAAAGTACTTTTCGACCACATTTTATGAAAAAGCAATAATGGCACCTCCACATTCATCGCAGGAGATTTATCTACAAAGTCTACCACTTCGAAAACTTGAATCCAGAACGCATACGAGGTGTTAGTAATTGGTCTCGAGCAACTGGATCACAGCTGTTGCAACAGCAATGTGTTATCACAGTAGCTAGATTGCCTTGTGTTTGGAGATTTATCTCACGATCCGTGACCACCTCTGCCTTTTTAATCCGTGCACACGACAATGTTTCTTATGGAGAATTTGTCTCTCCTCAAGGAACGTGCTTATGGAACTATATTCAATTTCAGTTGTAGATACTTTTGCTCATTTTTTTTTCTGTAAGGCTAACTGAAAAATAATATTACTCTCCTTATCAAAAGCATCCTAGTGAGACTTTAGGTCTTCGTTTCCTGGCTTGTGCCCCCAAGTTGAATGTGTTTGGAACTTGACGGCAGGAATTTTCAACATCTACATTTCTCATTATCGGAAAATATTCTCCATCGTGCGTGTCATATGCAATAGTTTGACTGGTCCAAACCAAGCCCCCCCCTCGCTTTTCATTCCCAGTTTATATGAATTTAAAGTTTCAATCTGCGATATCTATTCTAGTTGAAAAATAGTGCTATTTTGTTTTCTTTAATTCAGAAATATTTGCCAAGTCTTGAATTCTCAGGTTTTATAATCTACTGTTATCAGAATATTTGCACAGAATCAGAGAGTTAAGATGCTGTTCCCTGGGTAGGGGACAAAAAAACTTGTAGAAAAAAAGAAACTGAGGCTCTTGCCAAAAGTTTGGCTACGGAACCATAGAACGTACAGCGCGGCTTTTTTTTTTTTTTTTTTCCCCCTAACCTGAATTTAGACAATTTGGCTGACTGAACTGCTGTCTTTCTCTCTCTTCGCATCTGCACCGAAACTTGGACGACTCTGCAGCAAGAATAAGAGGATTCTCACGTGCACCAGAAGAATCCCACATGCCCCCGAGCACAGATATCGGTTTTGGGCAGCTTATCGCTGCTTCACTTTCCGAGAGTACTGGAAGGGCCCATTTCTCATTTTATTGATCTGTTTTTCTCTTTCACGCTCCCGGTTTTTATTGTTTGTGGTATGCCATATACTGCCCACTAGTTTTCAGTGTTCTATTCCCTCTGTAAATTTTGCTTCGCGGTATCCAAATCACAATTCATTCTAAAATTACGTAATTTAAAGATTTCTAGAATTCCTTAAGTTGTATTTTCCATGCTCTTCTTTTGATTCGGATTTTGGCTATTAATTATTGGACCACTATACATGTATAATGATTTTAACTGAGTGGGTCATGTATATGACCCACATTAATATTTGACAAAGGGATCAAAAGTTAAATTACCTTACTATTTTAATAAAATGTTTAATGTCTTTTCATATTTATCCGGCAGTATATTTTATTATTCTCTTCGAATAGTGAAAAAAAAAAAGGATGTAAGGAAAAAATGGATGTAAATAATGAAATTATGCGAAGCTTGTGTAAAAGTGAATATGATTTTGGCAGGCTTGTGGATTTTAAATAAAAGTTGTGCAGTGGGTGATTTTTAAGAACAATTTTCTAACCAAATTGTTTCGTTTGATATAATAGTTTTCAGAGTGAATTGGGATATCGATCTCCATAATTCGTATTTGGGCATCTAAAAATCCTTGTGCTGAAATTGAAAGAAATTAATTCCCTTAGTGTTATTTTGGAAGGAATGTCGTATGAGGGGGTGGAGTTCTTGAACCTTTTTGTTCGTTTAATAATTTTTACCCAATTCATAACTTCAAGGAAAACATTTATTATATGTTAGCACGTTTCTTTATACTTTTGCTGAACCAAGGTATGAAAAACTCCTTAAATTGGTGAGGCCATCACGGACCGCTAGAATGGTCGCCAAAGTCATCATTTTAGATCCCCCCCCGTCAGTGTTTTTTTTTTTTTTTTTTTTTCCCCGTCATGAGAGCTTATTATTAGACATATGTGGTGAGAGAGAGATCCAGCTCAGGACTCTAGGTATGCCAAGCCCATACTCACCGGATGTGAGCCCTTGGTTATTTATTTATTTAAAAGTAAATATATAACCAAGAGATATCTAGGAGTTTTAGATTTGTTTTGTATTGGACAAACTTGTTACCTTCTTTAATAGATTAAAACAATGTAAATAATGCCAATACCCCTCTGACACAGGAGGGAGTTTTGTGAGAGAGAGAGAGAGAGAGAGAGAGAAAATCTGATTAGAGTTCATTCGCGATTATCTGAAGTAAAGGACAGAGAAGCGTTGTTACCGGATTTCCCTTTAGGCAGCTCGGGCTATGGAGCATTAGTATATCGTGTCTGTAACTAAATTTTTGTTAAGGCTGATCTGTCTTCAGAATAGCTAGAGACCTGTATCAGCCAGCGCAATTCCCTAAGAATAAGGCTGCCTCGTATGGTTGATGCTAAAAATGGATTTTTATTGACTATCAGTTTAATTTAAAAACTGGTTTTCGCTGAAATAATAATTATTTTCGATAATAAGCTTACAATCGTAATTTATTTTAGAAGGTGACTTTATCCGAAAGATATTTATGAACTCATATTGGGAGTTGACGTCACAACGAGTGACACTGCACATTTTAAATTTCCATCACCAGCAAATGTCTAAAATTTCACAAGAGATATTTCAGAGTTATTGTAGTTTTGACATATAACAGGATCATCTGAAGTACACTTAGTAAATAGAAGAAAATGTTAACTTTGACGGTAGCAGAAAACTAAAATTAATGGCAAGGTGTGGGATGAAATCGGAAGACCGAGCTGACACCCATCTGTCACCCAAAAATTAAGTACAGCGTGGTAGAGATGGTATGATGGGTACTTGGCATGGTGCCTTGTGAGTAATGTTCGATCATGATGTTATGTTTACATACGGAACACCGACTGATCTATAACAATAGAGAGAAAAACCCCTGAGTTTTAACATGCACGCAACTGTGAAGGACGTGTGTGGATTGATCTGTAAATCCTGTAGTTGGCTTGAGGTACGAAACAGAATGTAATTAATGTGTATAATATACATTTTCTCGAAAGGAAGTTCCCCCTTTAGAGAATATTTTTGAAGATAATGGCATGTATACGTACTGCACAGTTGAACATGCTTAGTATAGAGCAAAAGTTATAATTCAGTGTATATATTGTTTTCATGGATTTTATATCTGCGAATTCGAGTCCAGAGAAGTAGCTTGCCTCTTTGTAAGATCGAGTTACACGGATTTCAGAGGTTCTGACGTTCTTTGGGACTACTGTTAAAGAACAGTCATACGGGAGTGAAAGTGGAATCGCAAAGTGTCTGACTTGGTATTTTGACAGAGGGAGGCCTCAAAACGGTCAAACGTTTCGTCAAGCAAAATCTCTTGAAGTCCAAGAATGCAAACAGGAGAAACTTTCATTGTGGTTACTGTTCCATGGACGATATGCAGCGTACAAAATTATGGTCCCAAAAGTTAATGTTCTGCTTGTACTGGGCATAAGTTTACTACGATGAATTATGGTATACGCTGTTTCAATCTGAATTAAAATGTAGGTATGACGAAAGTCCCAGTTACGCGTTATAGCACAGTGGATTAGTACGCAGCTAAACTCTGAATTAGTACAAATATGCAAAGGTGGCATTATTTGTTATATCTCATATTGTGAATACCTTCACAACGAGTTGCCATGATATTGCACTACTTCGAATAAGTAACGCTCCACCAAAGGAGAAGACTGTTGTTACTTATTCTCAGCGGATACCACCACCCAGACGGCACCGTTTCAGGGCTATTTGTCCCTTCTTCAGTGGGTGGATAGGTAGGTACCCTAGTGATGCAATGATGACAAAACAGTTATGAAGTTTAACTCCACAATATTAGAGATGCCTGATGGTGTATAATATAAACTAAGACAGTCTTGATTTATATTATAAACCATCAGGCATCTCTAATATTGTGGAGTTAAACTTCATAACTGTTTTGTCATCATTGCATCACTAGGGTACCTACCCACCGAAGAAGGGACAAATACCCCTGAAATGGCACCAGGGGGAGCCTGATGTCCGGAGTTTCCAAAAATAGGTAACAACAGTCTTTCCCACTGGAGAAGCGTTGCCTATTCGAGGAGTTTGAGTTTTTGAGTGGTGTGAGTTAGAGTTACTGTCCCTTTCATTCTTCTACACCATTTCTTTTCCTCTTCCACTCTTACTATTACTTTCCCTCTACTTTTTTGCTTTTCTAAGTCTAATAGGGACAAGTGGATAGTAGAGTTATCTCACACATATACAAAATAGTCCTGAAACGGTGCTGTCTGGGTGGTGGTATCCGCTGAGAATAAGTAACAGTCTTGTCCTTTGGTGAAGCGTTACTTATTCGAAGTAGTGCAATGTCATGGCAACTCGTTGTGAAGGTATTCACAAATGAGATATAACTTAAACGATGCCGCCTTTGCATATTTGTGCTAATTCAGAGTTTAGCTGCGTACTAAATAAATTTTAAATAAATTTTCTGTTTATACTCCGGCACGACAACCAAGTCAGTAGAGTTTACAATAAATCGGCAATACAAATATTTATCGTATTTAGTAGTCATGGGCTTGAACCCCGGTCACTCAAGGAACGCGTGCTATGCATTCTCGCTCCTGACCACTCGGCTACGGCAGGCCTAATATGATGTGTTTGCACTAACTTGTGGCGCGTCCGTAGCCAGGTGGGAAGGAGCAGCAGTGCGTAGCACATGCTTCTTGATTAGACAGGGGTTCGAGCCCGTCACCACCAGATGCGGAAAAGGTCAGGGAATGACCACCGCACATTCCCGGAGCAATATGGCCTTAGTTGCTAATGCTCCTAAAAATCAAAATAACAAACAAGCACTAACTTGTACGCTGTCTAAATCTCTCGCAGTCTGAGGCTAAAGCCAGTGGAATGTAATCACAACCCTTCGCTCAGCGGGTAGAAAAGGTATGGGTTCAATTCCCTTCAATGACTATGAATTTTTAGGTGCGTTCTTGGCAACATGGTTGACTTGGTCGGTTTCAGGCAAGGGTTGCATGACTTCATCTCCCGAAAGGTGGGGTTTTTTGTCTAGTAAATATGTAAATCGCGTATAAAGGAATATACCTGATTTAGACATGATATACTGACGCCTCATAGCCTTAGTTGCTTTGGCCCTTAACATACATAAGCATGATGAGAGAATGGTTTTATTAATTTAGTAAAATGGACGAATTAGTCTGTCCAACTGGCGAGTCACGCGTGTCCTCTGAAGAGTTCCTACAAACTTCTTTCTTAATGTTTAGTGTCTGCTAGGTACCAAGAGTATAAATAAGAAAAATATATTTTTTTCTTATGCTTTGGGAAGGCCATTTGGGATTTACGACTTTCAGAGCCGATATGAAGTACCTTTTTTGATGCGGGAATTTCCCACCTTCCTGCAGTGTGTTCCACGACATACATCATGATGGGGATAAAAACACAATTATAAAGCAGAAACATTGCTTTATTCCTCAATCTCCAGTCAGCTCTTACGGCCTTCTTAAACAGCGTATATTACGTAAACTTTCCGGTTAAATCAAATACTCTCCAGAACTCCTAAGATTGGCTTACACCATATTAAAATTTGATTTTAGTCATCCAAATTACCAATGTTTCTTAGTATAACACATTGTGTATTAACTGTTTTTACTGATTTTGACAGTTTTATATTAATTTTTAACGAACTTATTCTGTTATATTATCAGCAGGAAGTTTAAGAAATGCAGTCGTACACCATTTTGTCTGTACTCTGTGAGATGACAAATATTCACGTAAGTTTATTTTTACCACCTTTTATCCATTATTCCACATTAGTTTCATATATGTTCTGGCTCAAACCCGACTGTTTTCTTATTCTATTCATTTAAATTTCATCCTCGAGGGCTGGGTATCGACTGCATTTTTAGATATTTCCCATGCTTTTGATTCTATGTACCCAACGATTTTAAATAATAAATTATCTTATGGGGTGTGCCTCCACTTATATTTAATTGCATTTCGAATTTATTTCTTCAGAATTGACTGTAAGGTGCGATCGAAGGTGTCCCATAGGATTCCCGGAGGATCAAACAGGAAGGTGTCCCATACTATTCTCTTTTATTGGGACCTCGCATTTTTTTACTTGAGCGATTTGCCTGCAGTAATTTCAATTAGTGTTCATTGGCAGTTGTTTTTTCCCTGATTAGAAAATGTATTGGGCGACACGTGGTTGTAGCACATTTAAGACTTTTCATTCGAGGTACTTTCAGATATAGAGTTGAAAATCAAGCATTTTCAGGGGTTTACATCCTTATCGAACATGATTTCACACATAATGTGAACAACTTTCTTCATATCTGGAAGTCGCTGTTCATGTCATCACCGGGGAAAGCATAATCTCAGGATGAAATACCATAAACTCATTCTGCCAAATTCCTTCAGAGATAAAGTTAGCAGAGGATGAAGAAGAGATAGATTGGCTTAAAATATTGTAATCCTCGGACAAAGTGTACCATTCACTCACACCCATTAGCTGATCTCTTGCTTTATTCTCGCCCTGATCAGTATTTTTTCTTAGTTTAATTTTTTTTTCAGTTCAAATTCATCCATTGCTCCTCATCTTATTACAAGTAAAGGAAAAATGTTTGTTTTTCCTTCTAAGAAGAAAAATTGGCTTTCTTGATAAGCCGGAATACGAAACCATACCTTGATTCCCCAAACGCTGAATTCCTTCCTTCGTTGTCCAGATAACAAAGATGATTTCCGTCCCATTAGTTAAGCCCCTAGCATTGCTGTCGGAGTAGAATGATGCGAGTACCTTTTCTCTTTCTTTCTAAGCTTATTACGTCACTCCATGTGCTCCAAACCTCCCTTTGTCTTCAATAAACCTTTTTTCTTCGCTCACGATTTTTTTCTTATTCCTTCATCGACTGGCGTCTTTCGATTGTCGTTGAGAGGTTTTAACAAATAAAATTCCCCCCACCGTTAGTTTACAAAGCGTCTCGTACCTTCTGCTGCAAGAAAGTCTCTGTATCCGTGCCAGCGTTATATCGAGGGTGTTATTTCTATTTCTTGTTCACAGAACAGATGTCCCTTATTTTGTAACCTCGACAATCTAGACTTGGCACCTTTTTTAACGATTTGTATCTCCAGGTAACCTTTTGCCTAGTTTTTATAAATGACAAGAGGACACCTTGGAAACTTCATTGCATTCCACTGAACGTCAACAACCACTAGAATCCCCTCTAATGACGCCAAACAACGGCTGACAAACTACTGTACAGGATTGTTTTTTTTTTCTTCTCCCCTCCACTAATTTAAGTGGTATAATGCCATCTAAGGAAGAGCACAAGACGATATCATATCGAAAAAAGTACTATTGATACTCCATCACCTGTTGTCCAAATTCATGTCTGCTGATAGCAATTACCTAATAAGATTCATTTATTTTACCTTGTCCAGGTAATTAGCAGGCTATTTTTCTTTAAAAAAAAAATGCGTGATAGACACTTAAGCATAGAACTGTTCGGGATGTACTTCTGGTTTGTTGTGTCCTTCATATCTTTTCCAGCAGATTCTTCCAATTGCGAGATTTCTAGACCTGTTCACAGTACTCGAACTGTGGTATAGCCGTTGCTACTTAGAATGTCATAATTGCCTCTTTGTTTCTACTGGCAAAGTTCTTCTACATCATTGATGGAACCCATGCGCTGTTCTGGCAGCCTGTCTGTAGCGCTTTATTTTAAGTTTGTTGCTTCCTAAGTTTTTCAATCGGAAAATTATTCTTACCAAAGTGCAAATAGTATCTTGAAATTGCTAGTGTTTTACTTTAACTGCTATTGACTACGTGAACTAACAACTCAATTTCGGGTGTGGGGAGAGTTTGAGTGAGAGTTTTAACATTGTTTAAAGTTTTAGCTTGTAACTTTTTGCCTGAATTAAAAGCAGCTTTGCAAATTTTTTCCCCACGGTGATTTAATTCCACTGCTAGCTTTGCTATAACTGTGTTTGTTTATTGCAACCATCCCCTGCAGCTACGTTGATAAGGGCATCACTGTAACAAGAGACAGTTTGTGGTTGGCGAAAAGGAAGGCCACTTTACAACTTTAAAGGAAGATGATGGAAGAAAGTTTAAGTTTTAATATATCTCAAACAGCCAATGTTTCTAATATTTAAATAAACCTCGCGGCCAGTTCCTTTTGGTTTAATGCTCTAATAAAATGAAATGGAAGAAAGAACCCAAAAATATGCTACAATGAAATCCATTCCCTTGGAGGTGCACCTTTTTACTTGGGAACATTTGCTTCCTTAGACGGTGAAGTTTTCTTTCATTTTGGCTTTATGAGGAAACAACATAAAGACACGTTTCTCAGTGTACTCCAGTTTGTTTACAGAAATTTTATGCTAGGATGTATCAATAACAGGTAAAATAACTCCTGTTTGATAACTGCCTCACCACTGCCAACCCGCTATATATATTCTAAACTACTCCGATTATTTGCTTCCCCGGCCAACTCCTTATATAAATCACTGAGCAGCTTTTTTCCGGCGCCTCCGTAGCCAGGTGGGAAGGAGCAGCAGTGCGTAGCACACGCTTCTTGATTAGACCGGGGTTTGAGCCCGTGACCACCAAATACGGCGGGTGCGGAAAGGTCAGCGAATGACCACCGCATATCCCCTGAGCAATATGGCCTTAGTTACTAATGCTCCTAAAAACCAAATAACAAGCAAACAAACTTTCTTTCTTCTCATTTTACCTTCCCTGTCGTCAGAACTGTGACCACCACTTAAGTTTCGGTATATCCAAAGTATAGCTATAAACAATCCGTACAGAAAATTTCGGCCTTTTTCTTTTCTTAGAAATATATACCGCTACCATGATAATTGGCTAAAGAAACGGAATATGAGGCAAACGATGGAACAATCATCAAAGCATGAAATTTGCCCTTAAATGGAAAGATTTTTGATAATGAAATTCATGTTTGATTTGTGGACACATCAGTTATTGCAAAAACATTTTTAAATGAACTTACTCGAATCGTAGGACACGTATTTTCTATAATTTTTACTATAAATAAGCTGATAAATATTACCTGGTGTCCAGTCCGAAATATTACCAAATTACCAATCAGTAATTTTACGATAGCGCTTAAAGACTACTTAGTGAATTTTATGCTTCACTGTGACATAAGCTAGCCTCGTTTTAAATGGGAAATCGTCTTATACGACAAACAATGAAATATAATTGAAGATTAAAATTATTTTCATTTCAATTGTAAAAAATAAAGTATTCACACTGATATAGTAAGTATTATCGTGATTTTAATTGGACAAGATGCATCGGATAATCTTTCTGGATAAAAGAAAATATAAAGGTGGTTTTCAATATTCGCCCATCTTTTTTTTTTCTCCTCTAGAATAACGAAACTGCTGTAGAGTTATAATTTACAATTATGAAGGCGGTTTGGTCTTTTCCATACTAGTTACATACCCGACCCCTTCAATGGACTACCATACTTAGTGGTCCATTTAAGGGGTCGGGCCAACCATGGCAATCTTCCCTTAATTATCCTACTTTACTTGTGATACAGCTAGAGCTATTGAAGAAAGCAAAAGTGTTACGAAAGTTAAACTTTTTTTTTTATTCAAAGTAAACAAAAAAAAACAACTGGATAGCCCGTAACTTCTTTGATTAATATTTTGAATTTTTTTAAAACAGATCAATTGAACTTTCTTCTATTTACCTTTACTTGTCAAGTGTGACATTTGATACATCTGAAAATATGCAAATTGAGGGTGACGCTCTCTTAATTACAGCATTGATATCATTAATATTATATTAATTCGTGATATCTGTCAGTCGACATTATCGCCCTCTTAAGGACGGTTTAATAATTAGTAGATTATAAAAGGATAAATTAGTGAATATAAAATTAATGCTTTTGAATAAAACTAATACACGTTTATTAGCTCTTTAATTTTGTCTTTTGAGGTAGGGCCTTTGACAAACTGACATACAAGTTCTTATATTCATACAGATACAGCTTAGTTGGTGTCGAAAGAAAGTAATGAACCTATTCTGAACTGTGCTTTGCCAATGCGCCATAAAACACCAACTAACCAACCGAACTGTGCAAGGGTTTATCACAGAATTGTATAAAAAGTTATAGGATAAAATAAATATTTAATCAGAGAAAGCGTACCATTAAACTATACCATATTTATTTAAATACCGCCTTAAAATTTTTTGAAAGATGTAAAGAAAACTGGGGAATGTCTTCCTCTTCAGAACGACCAAACGCGAAGTATTGCTGCTGCCACCAGTTCTTACGATCACAAAGATAGGCGATAAGCTTAATAGGGAAGTGTGCAGTAAGTGAGCTTGCTTTAGATCTAAATTGCTTAGGGACTCCAGAAGACCTTGTGCCTATTCTGAAAGTATGGATCATTCGAAATAAGTAATGTATTTTGCAATTCGCATTACTACTTTATTTTTAGGGGATTTTTGTCTTTGAAATATTCCTTGTAAAGTGGAAAACGTCACCTTATTTAAATAATAATAAAAAACATTTAAATAAAACATCTTATTTAAATAAATTTTAATACTCATTAAAAAGTAAGTTTAGTCAAATTTTTCATCGAAGCATGAATCCATGTACAATAATCAAGGTTAATTTTTATATAAAGTTTATTTTTAAAATTTAAAGCTTTTTATTATCTTTAAAATAGGAAAAGGAAACACTTCTGTTATCCCTTCTTCAGTGGTGTTCTAAGAATGCTTCCAGATCTTTGTAGCCGATTAAAATATTCAAGACTACATTTTCTGAATGTGAAAAATTTAAACTACTTCATTATACCGCGTTTAAAAGAAGAAAAATCCACTTCCTAAACAAAATCCATAAAAGTTGATGATTGGCAAAGTTTTGTTTTCTTTTATGTCTCAAACCACCAAGGCCTAAATCCACAAGCTAATCCATATATTTGCATAATTCATGAAGTAAAATGAGTGACGTGACCAGGAGAGGAAAAGTTGTATTCGTCGGAATGTCATGTTCACATCACGTTTTAGAAGTTTCGCATTTCATGAATGATAATTTTGACTGGCCTTTACTAACAGCACGAAAAGAAATCTGGTATGTGATAAACATTGCTTTTAACAATACTGCTAAAGCATTTTATATACAGGATATGTTTAGGGAAAAAACAATACCTATACCAGTAAAATACATGGAGGAACCACAATGTTCTCAAAGCGTTAGTAGTCACATTTTAAAACAAATAATTTGTCGATTTACTGCAACACTGAACTAATGAATGCGAAATATTAATTTTTAACATTTAACCGATTGAATTGACTTAACATTTATTTACTGTTTTCTTCAAAATAACCTTCTATTAATGCTATATTCTTTTATTTGTCACGTAGATTTTATTTTCCAAAATAATATAAGTTTTCGTTGCGATCTTAGTGTCAAGTTTTTCTGTCTTATTCCTTGTTAAATAAAGCAGCAGAGTGATGGAATAACTACTCAATTTTGAATAGTTAATTCTCGCTCGATTATTCATTCATGAGATGGCAGGTCCCAAATTGCCTCAAAATAAGATTCCTTCATTAGATGCCCGTCACCACCAAATACGGAAGATGCGGAAAGGTCAGGAAATGACCACCGCATCTCCCGGAGCAATATGGCCTTAGTTGCTAATGCTCCTAAAAACCAAATAACAAACAAACCTTCATTAGATACAGTTGTTTGCTTAATACGAATCGGTAGTATCCTAAACACTATTTCTTATATGACTAGAGCCTCTCGGTCTTCTAGAATAAACTTAAACTCCATCGCCAGAGTAGTATGGCACTCTCTGAACTCAACAATAATGAACGTATAAAAATCTCCAGAAATTCTGGAAGATATCAAAATACGAGGGACGAATAAAAGGTATCGGGACTGAATCCGTGAAAACTGAGATGTTGCACTTAACGGAATGAAAAGTCAAAAGCTACTTCATCTTACTATGTTTTTACCTTTTAAATGTTTTGCATTCCAAGGTTTTCTTTCTGTTTAGAATATAGAATAGTCACAGGGAGTCATATCCGGTGAGTATGGAGTTGTTTCGCTGAAAAAGTTTAGAAACACGCCTGAACACTATATATCACGCGAATCATTCAAAGCAGTGCCCTGACTCCATGCGATTTATCGTATATATATATCTCAATTCAAATTGAGTCAGTCTCGATACTTCTGAACCTTCGAATGCGGTCTCTGTCAACGTTTAACCTTGATGGTCAGTTACCTTTCATTTGCCTTTATCATTCGAGACTATTGGTCTTCGAAATGTTAACCTAAACTTCTGTTGTTCGTGAAGTCCTGCCCTATGATATTTTATACAGGCTCACCGAATCTGTACAAATCGTGCTAAAGTATAAACAGAATATATTTTTTTATCTTCTTAATTGGTATATTTTACTGAATTTGCATTCATTGATCTTTTACGAGAGATATGAGTATTGCGATGGTAGATTTGGAACTGCAAAATGTATATTTTAATTTGTTCTGTCCTTCCTGATTCAGTTTACGTTAGATTGAAGTGTCTCCTGGATATCTTCCGAGACAGAAGGAATTGCCATAATTTAAGTGGTAAAAGATATACAAATAAGGGCAAGCCGTTGCCTTTTATCTGTTTTCTAACTGCTGTTGGTCCAAGCCAATCCGTAAACACTTAGTGCACTCATCATGATACCAGTACACTCCCATCTTGACTTTTATTGAAACACCCCGAAGAATAGCAGCTCCTGCAGCAACATAATCCTTAATGAAATTTACGATCATTCACTCTAGTGTGGTCGTTATGCTACGCTACTGCAGAATAAGTGGTCGTAACCTTATTTCGGCTTTTGTGTACTCTTTCTTTCTGTTGATCTCTCTCCAGAAAATGTTGAATCGCTTATGTGTTAGCGATATTCTACAATAATGACTATATATGGAAATAAACAAACACACACTTAGTTTAAAAAAAAAATCCATATTATATCGTCTCTTAGCGAACTGATAGAGTAAGGAGTTGAACAGAATGGCAAAGTTAGCCCCATCATTTAAACCTAATTTACAACAAATCAGTTAATGAATCTTCCGATATTATAAACGTCAATACGTTTCACGGTTCTGTTTTTTTCATTATGCCGGGAGTTACGTTGACTTATTTTTCTGTAGTCTGTATTGGATTCCCATAAGCATAAATTATATTTAAAAATAGCTCGAACTATAATTGCTGAATCGTGCGTTGTGATTTATATTGCAAAGTATATTTAGGTGTTAGGAGGAATTTACTTCCACACGTTCTTGCAGTCTTAAATTACGAGTTAATTATTGTAAATAGCAGTATCTATATCTTTGAAATTACCATTTCCTACCTCGGTAAAGTTCAACAATCGGCAGCTTCTTTGATTCCATCAAAGTGGACTTTCTTTTTTTTTTGGGAGAGAATGCAAGTAATCGCACTGCACTTCGAATTTGATTCTGAAATTCTCCAAGAAGTGCGTGTCTTTAACACTTGAAAGGATGGTGCAAGAATGTGAATTCTTAAACTTCAACTTCAGAATAAGTTGTTTACTCTGGATCTTTATTAGTTTTTTCCCTCGGGCTTCTAAGATCGGTACCATTGGAGATTTATGTTGGGAACACCACCTTGCAATGAGGTATGCGATAATGAGTATACGGACTATTTTGAAAATCGTGCACAATCGCAACATGGAACTGTGCGTGGCTGAAGGTTGTTGCGAACAGAATAACCAGCACTGCTGTGAGGCCGTGTTGGAAAGAAAAGTTACACCAGTTGCGTGACGTAGTATCCTGTGTGGCCATGAGTGTGTTTGTATGAGAGTGAAAAGAACCCTGAATAACCAAAGCGCATGGCAGCATACCTCAATATTCTGAAGTATGCTTCGTGCTCGTTGCACCAGACTGGCACTTATAGTAGTGTAAACAACGCGTACTACTTAGGCCACTAGCGCCTCCGTGCATGTTAACTAGCATGCAGAATAACACTTCCTTTAAGGAACAGTCATTGATTCGATCTAATGGAGAGATCATGCTTAATGTATGGTTCTCTCGTGTAAGATAGCTGTGATAGCCAGAAATTCACATTCAATTTCGAAATAACGTCGAAGATGTTCGCTGGGCAGGTAGTTGAATGGCGTCATAGGCTGCTTGCAGATCGAGGTAATTGATGATAATCTGTTTGGTCTTCAGAAGCACTGAGGATCTGTGAAGTTGGATGACAGATTAGAGAGTAGATCTGCAGTGAAAAGCAGCGTTGGATTTGAGAAGAGTGATTCTGAAGGATTTCAATAACCATCAGAGTAGGGCTCGTTTTTTTGGAATAGCTTGAGAAGATAAGATGCTGATGAAATTGAAGGGTTTTAGGAAGGGGTTCGATTGCATAAAATTACAAGCTGGAGGAAAGTAATGTTCTTCAGTAATCCGGTAGTAGATATTAAGAGGTTAAAGAATGAATATGCCTGAGTTTCTGAGAAGGAATTGAATGATTTTATAATCACCTGTCAACGCAGGACATTCATGGCTTTGACCTGAAAGCTGTGTACAGTATCAATAGAACGAAGAGGATTGAGGCGTTGGGTATATATTGGTGTTTGTGTATTCAATCTTCTTCTGTATATAGAAGAGGAAGAGATTATGGTCGTAATGCATACTTGTTCTAGCAACTGCATTAGCCCATAAGTATTAGTTACAGCTTGATACAATTTATTAACTTTCTTTCCATATTATTCATATAAATATATACATAAGCTTTGCTCAGGTTCAGTATGCACTACCTAAGATAGCTTTTTCTATAACATACTCTATTTATTAATTTATACTTTCATGGATTTTATGAATACGCATTTGGGTTATTTATATATTAACAATTGACATATAACTTTGTTCTTATTAAATATGCAACTTAGAAATTCTTATAATAACATGCTACATCGGCAGAGTAGACTAAATTTGACCGAGGAGACTATTTCTGCTCTGGATAGTGCTCCTAACTATGTTAATACACATAGACAAATAACACACACACACACACACACTTCACAGTGCAATCTAGCATATAATGATTCTGGCTCTAATATTCGAGATCCATTTCTTAAATTTCAACGTTGTAATAACAAATTGTCTTATTTGTCCTTATATGCATCCAAATCATGCTACAATTAATATAAATACGCAAATATTTTGCAAAATGAATAATGTTGTATATATGATCACTTGTTGTACTTGCAATGTTAAATATATTGGTCAAACCAGTAACAATTTACATATCAGAATGAATTTACATCGTTCAGACATTAATACTTATAATAACAAGTCTAGTAAGAAAACAGGTAATCTTGAACATGATATTGAATTTAGACATTTCCAAAAACATACATACTTTTGGTAATATTTTCATTTCAATTCTTAAAGTAATTATTAACACAAATGAAAGATTACTGCAAGACGAAATTAGCATGTTACAATAAAAAACACTATATCCAATGGGCTGAATAACAGATTTAATCAAAAATACATGACTAATAATTTGAAAGATATTTGTGTTTATAATATGTTTCATAAATCTAAATGCAAAAGAAAATATAGTAAATCTAAAACATTTTAAGAGCGACCGAGAACAGCTAGGGGATTTCATAGATTTATTTAAAATTTGAGACACCGATTCTATAAACATTGTCTAAAATACATAATACACTCTTCAGCATTAAACTCACTCAAAGCCTTAAGCAGGAACGCTAATAATAGTCTTTGGATCTTGTCACCTTATGCACATTATACTAGACATCGTTAAATTCAGTATTAATATTTTGAATATTAACAAACAACCAGAAAACTCTGGCCTTGTCTTATATTTTCAAAATAAAATTATGGATAATTTGGATATACATAGAATTATTAACTTACGTAACGACTTGCTACCTATTAAGAACTTACATATTAATATCAGATTTAGATATGCTAAACCATTTGGTCTTAAAGCATATAACTATAAAATAATAGCTACAAACTTTCACAATATTAACATTGGACAGGATATATGTTTGTCACAAGCTTTCATTTCTTAGATACGTAGATACTAACCATAACCACATTATAACCGGCGATTTAGATATAATTCGATATCCCGAGCTTAGAGATATTTTATCACTCGATTTTAAGTTTCGACCCAATCTACCTGGTAATAAATTAAGTTTTAAAACAACTTGTGGTGTAGATTTATTAAAATACTGCATAACATCTGCATACAAATATAACATACCTGTTGAGGCATACCACATGTGGCTGTTCATAATGCTAAATATCATATTTAACAAATATAATCAATTGAAATTCATACCGGATAATCTAAATATTACAAAATTAATAAATAAGCAGCTCAAAGTAATACACAAAAATTTTGTAATTACTCCGGTTGACAAAGCTACTTGCAATTATATCTAAGTCATATTGCATAGAAATTATTAAAAATGAACTGCAGTCCAGCAGCACATACAAATACGTAGCACATCTTCTCCTAATGTAATAATCAAAAAACTAATAGCATTGCATAAAAAATTAAACTAAAATATCCGTTTATATATGGTATACCTAAATTTCATAAATCACCTATTGCATTTAGATTCATAACATTATGTAAATAAATAAATAAATATTCATTTATTGCAAATACAGCAAGCCCATCACAGCACATGGCTAGAGGCAGGTAAAAATACAAAGAGAATGAATAAAATAATCGACTATATGTACATAGCAGATTTTATATAGATATTAACAATGCCTAGGAATTTTAGTTATGAATTTAAAAATTGCAGAACAGTTATGAATTTTAAAAAAATTGCAGAACAGGACATTTGACTTTCAGTTGCAATTACTGGGTTGGATTATTTTTCTTCATTTTATCGGAGATCTGACTCCTGTAGGCTTCAGAGTTGATTAACCTGCTGCAATCAATGTTGTGATGATTTATGAGGTGAAGAGATGCATTGGGGAATATTCTGTCCATTTGTTTGAGCCTGGAGAGGTTGGATTTGAATTGCTGGTTTCTTGAATTTTCCCTGTTGCTATTATAGCTATTATATTGGCTAAGTTTGGTGAATCGCATGCAGAGGTGATTAACTTTGCAAGAAGCATGACTCCAGACTCGTTGATCATCTGTTGCAGAGGCTTTGTTTTTAGGTTTTTATAAAGCTGTTGCCTGGATATTGTATGGGGAAAACAAAGCTTACTATTGAGCCATCTAAGAACCCAATATTCTAGGGCAAGGAATTTCTTGACGGTTACTTGACGAGCACCAGACCAGATTTCGGAAGCATAGGACAGAATGGGAAAGATGCATCTTTGAACATGCTTAATGACTGTTTTCTGTCTTGAATCGCTGCTGTTTCTTGTTTGATTAACCATTTTGCTTTTTGAATTTTTTGAGCAACATATAAATAGTGGGCATTAAAGGAGAGATTTTTATCAAAAACAACTACAAGGTCTTTGTGAGCGTTAACATTTGGGATTGGGACATCTGCAATTTTTATTTCTATGTGGTTGGGTTGTTTCTGAAGGGAATAAGTAATTTGAGCAGATTTGCTTGCATTTATAGTCAGATTGAGATCTTTCAGAGATAGTTATGCTAAAATTCCAGGTAAAACGTTAGAAAAGTTACTTAAAACTATATTAAATAATGTAAATAAAACTATTATAATAAATAACAACTTACCGATTATAAATGCAATAAAAAATAGCAATATTCAGCAAATACAAACATCTTACTTTAACCGTTTATTCATTAGTATCAATCTCAATAATTTAAGAGATATTCTCCGAAAGCTATATTTGGAATATAAAAAATGCTATAAAGTTTGATTTAACCTACTGGGATGCTCTAATAAATTTATGTATTTTTAAGAATTACGTATATGACGGAACTTTATTATACTTACAAGTGAATGGCACCCCTATGGCAAGTCCAGCATCCTGCATTATTGCAAACCTCTATCCATATTCTACACAAAGAACATTCCAAGATAACCTACTTATGTTCAAATACGTAAATGATCTATGTATGTTTAATTGTCCGCATTTCGTTCAGGATTACAGCAGATTATATCCAGAAGGACTTGTATTGGAAAAAACTAACAGTTCTGATATTATAGCAAATTACCTGGATCTTCGTATAGAAATATTCCATAATAATATAGATGTAAACGTATATAATAAAAGAGATGCATTTAATTTCAATGTAGTCGGCCTTACAAACTGGAGATCTAATATATCGAAATCAGTGCATGCTATATCATTTTATCCCAATGCAAACATAATAGCATTGTACAATAAGTTGATAAATAATAATTTCCCTGTCGCTTACCTGAAATACCACTTCAGGAAGGCGATAAATATAATAAATTTCAAAAATTTATTTCCTGAACCCTTCAATATAATTACCATAATTATGGATATAGAGCCATGTATATTATTTACATAGGATACACTTTGCTTTCTTGGTGTCTTACGGCTTAGAAAACTTGTACCCACCGGCCTGCAATTATAGTGTATCATTTATTTTATTTTATAATCACACTGTATATACTTAAGTTCACGCTAAGGTGACATGCAAATTCAGCTCAGTGTCCTACTATAGGAACGGGTTTGCGATCCCGGGCATACCCGAGCTACAACTTATATCTTGTATCGTCTTTAAGCTGTTCTACACTCTTTGTTCTTATTTCTCCGAAATTATTAGTGTAATCCGAGGATTTAGGACAAACTATTTCTTATTTGTACTACTATATTTTCGCCTTTATGTAGTTCAGGTTCTATTATTTCTACTCTATTAGTTTTTATTTTTCTTACTATCTGCATGTTTCTCTTTGCGTTAACTTAACTTTAATTAATTAATTATTTATTTTTACCGTATCAATCTATCACATAGGGGTCACCACATATATACTCACTAGAGGGATTATTTCGTAACGATTAGTTGTTACATTATGTCCTGGATACGGTAGATATGCCTTATACTGTACTTCACATTTATTCTTATTTTAATTATTAAATTACGTTCTCTGTCGGGTCAACTATGTTTAATGTATGCTTACATTTATACTATCTTTCTTTTGATTCTAAAAAAATTAACTACCTTTTAATTGGTTTAGATTCAAATTACTTAATCTCTGAATTTTTATATATATCTTAGCAGATATTGATCATTACAGAAACAGCTTGTTTTTTGCCTTCAGTCTGGGTGGTTGGCCCCAGTTGAAGTAATCTAGATTGTGGGTAGACAACGATAAGTTGTGTGTGTGTGTATATATGTATGTATATATATATGTATTTTTTTTTTTTTTTTTATCCCTTGCGTTTCTTTAAATCCAGTTTGGTATTATTTGCTTGACTTAACTTCTATATTATTATCTTCAATATCATACAAAATATTTTATCCACATTATGGTCGTAATGGATAATTGTTCTAGCAACTGCATTGGCCCATAAGTATTAGTTACAGCTTGATACAATTTATTAACTTTCTTTCCATAATACTCGTATATACAGGGTGTCTCAAAAATATTGGTACAAACGTTTAGGGGAGGTAGGTAACATCTAAAGGAATGTGAATCGCATAGGAACCCATAGCCGGAAACGTCACGGGAAAGTAGTAGCAGGGGCACAAGAAGCAGAAATGACACAAGACAGTAATTAGTGGCAAACATTTATTTGACATAATATTAACAATGGAGTACGAGATGGATGCATTTCATGATGTTACAACAGATGCTCGAAGGTTCCACCATGAGACACAATGCATGTGACACCGACGCAGCATGGATTGGCGGACACGGTCGAATACACCTGGAGTTTCTTTGACAGTAGCAGCAGCGCAGACGAGTCTCGCCACGAGATCCATTTCCGTCTCCACAGGCGATTCATACACTATAGATTTGAGGGCCGCCCACAGAAAGAAATCAATGCTCGATAAATCAGGTGAGCGTTGGGGCCAGGCAACGGGTCCATCACGGCCAATCCATTGATGCCCAAAACGCATGTTCAAATGGTCACGAACACACCTTCCATAATGGGCAGGCGCCCCGTCATGTTGAAACCAAATGTTGCGTCTCGCTTTTGCTGGAACATCGTCAAGTAACCCTGGTAGAACTTGTTCAAGAAAGATCCGATATTTAGCGGAGTTGATGCGGGATGGTAACAGGTACGGGCCGACTAAGCAGTCACCGACCATACCTGCCCACACATTTATTGCGAAGCGATGTAGTGTAGCATGGGGGGGTGCACACCGTGTGGGTTGTCGTGAGCCCACACATGAGCATTGTGCTGAACGAATAAGCCTTCCCGAGTGAAATAAGCCTCATCCGTGAACAAAACATAGGCTGGAAAATTCAAGTCTTGAACACATTGTTGGAGAACCACACGTGCAGGATGATCTTGGGGAGCAGTAACTGAAACCTTTGAAGATGAAAGGGGTGTAAGGAATCGTCGTGCCAGACACGCTGTACACTGCAACGAGACTCCTAAGGCACAGGCAACGGCACGTGTGCTGGTAGTAGGATTATTCTGGACGGAATTCAACACACTTTCTTGCACGGCGGGAGTTCGCGTCAAACGTGGTCTGCTCGCATTATTCCTGTTACCTCTAAATGACCCATAATCGCACAAATTTTGATGCACACGCGCAAACAAATGGTGGTCCGCTACGTCTGTCTAGGAAGCGTTCTCCATAAATTCGTTGAGTGGCTCGTCCATTGCCCTCTGCTAATCCATACGCTAGGTGCATGTCTGCCAGCTCACAGTTCGTATATCGATGCATGCTCGTCGTGCGGCGACTACTGCTTGAATGAGTAAACCAGAAATTTTCCCTCTCGCGAACTGATGAACAGCGCCGTGTACCGACTTACGGTGACGTTTCCGGTTGTGTGTTCCTATGCGATTCAGATTACTTTAGATGTTACCTACCTCTCCCTTAAACGTTTGTACCAATATTTTTGAGACGCTCTGTGTATATGTATGTGTATATATGCAGGGTGATTCACTACCAGTGCGACAAACTTGCAGGAGGTGTAGGGGGCACAAAGACGAATCGGAATCACATAGCATTGCAGGGTCCGAAATGCCTTCGTCATGCGGGAGGTCACGTGAACAAAGAAGCAAAGAAAAAGAACAGAAACAGCAACTGGTTAGTGTTTTTTTTTTTTTTTTTTTTTTTTTATTTGGTAGTTGTTGGCGCATCGGCTTCTGTGGCCACATTGCACCTCCCAAGGTTTTTGCAGTACTTTGATCCAAGCCCGAGGCGGGAATCGAACCCGCGACCTTTGGGTTGCCAGGCAGGTACTTTACCCACTCGGCTAGCCCGGTCGGCCACTGGTTAGTGTAACTGAAATCATTTTAATGACAAGTTTTACATTGCAAAAAGCCATGCTACAGAAGGTGTTCGAAAGTTCGACCAGAAGCAGTCATACAGGCTTCACAGCGCCGCCGCATGGAATCCCTAACGTTCTGGAAGATTCCTGGCGTGTCTCGAATCTCCCCGGCAGCTACCGAGATGCGAGCGACGGGGTCTTCAACTGAATCAACGGGGGTCTCGTACACCAATGACTTCATTTGCCCCCAGCAGAAGAAGTCCAGGCATGATAGGTCCGGCGATCTAGCAGGCCAATGAACCTGACCACCACGACCTATCCTTTTTTATTTTTGTGAATTGGACTTTTCCAGTTTGAATTAACTTTCATTGTACAAAGTATATTATGTTTTGTACAACCTTTGCTCTGTTATACACTTTTACTGGGCTAATGCCTGTTGTGTATATTATATGTTAAAAATAATAATAACAATGCTGTCCAAATGTAACGTTTAGGTGTTGGCGGACGTCATTGGTGTAATGTGGGGGAGCCCCATCATGCTGGAACCATATTGAGCGGCGCAACGACTGAGGAACATGTGCTTCTTCAACAAGTTCGGGCAGAACTTGCTATAGAAAGATCAAGTATGCCCTACTGTCCAGACGAGGGGGCAGAAGGTACGGCCCAATGAGGTGGTCTCCAACAATGCCGGCCCAAACATTGACAGAGAAACTGCGTTGAGTTGCACATGTTCGCGTACCATGGAGTTTCTCCAAAGCCCACAAATGGACGTTATGTTGATTGAGGGTTCCCTTTCTTGTGAAACTTGCCTCATCCGCGAACAATACAGACGCAGCAAATGGGCTGCCTGCCGCACTCAGTTGAAGAAACCAAGTAGTAAAAGTCCTCCGGAGTGGATAATCCGTAGGCTCCAACGATTGGACGCGTTGCAGATGGTATGAACTCATTTGGTTTGTTGACAGTATCCTCCATACAGTGGATTGGGAAATACCCAATCGTTGGCCTATCGCTCGAGTACTCTTACTCGGATTGCCTTTTGCAAGACGTAGGACATTCTCCTCATTGTCTGGCGTCCTCGTCGTTCGCTCTCGATTCATGGTACCTCTCGTGAAACAACCAGTCTCACGTAACCTTCTGTGCACACGTGCGAAAATCGTATGATGAGGAGCACGCTTGTGCGGGAAACATTCCTGGTACAAGCGCAGAGCGGCGCGCCCGTTACAGTCCGCAGCTCCATACGCGAGGTGCATGTCGGCCAGTTCAACGTTTGAATACTCGTCCATCCTACTGCCTCGGGAACCGGTTCGCAAATGCTTACTTCCAGCGGGATCGCCGTTCACCCGACCTCCCATTCAACGTCCTGTACCGCATGACGAAGGCATTTCGGACCCTGCAATGCTATGTGATTCCGATTCGTCTTTGTGCCCCCTACACCTCCTGCAAGTTTGTCGCACTGGTAGTGAATCACCCAATATATATATATATATATATATATATATATATATATATATATATATATCGAAACCTTTCCGTTATGTAAATAAAACCTGGTTTTGTGACAAAGACACAAGTCAAAGTTTCGGTCATTTGAAGTTTCTCTTGAAATTGGAAATGCGAGCTTACTTACAAGCTCTCCAGAGTTTCCACTTAAAGATCTTATGTTTCACCCAGCAGAATAGATTAAAGAATATGAACGTGCTATATCATCGTGGGGAGATGCACAAAATTTTGCCAGTACACTAAATAGAAGATATATATATATATATATATATATATATATATATATATATATATATATATATAAGTGGCGAAGTACTAGGGTCACGATTAAAGAACCCTCCTTTGTTAGAGCTGACTGGAGAGGTCGATTCAATGGAAAAAATGCAATTGTGCTACCATTGTGACCAATGTTCCAAAAATCACACCCTTGTAGTGGTGGTGATTTCTGGAACTGATCTTAGTCATTATGTAACGACTAACCTGTCCCTTACACTACGAAGAACTTGCTTGCCAAATTAGGTTGCGTTTGCTCTAATAGATCGCGCTCTAAATAGGAATACTTTGTGGCCAACCCGGTGGGGTTATAAGCTATGCTTTAGCTGAAGAATCCATTACAGGATAAACCAATAATTAAAAGGAGTAGAGAAGGGACGAACAAAGTAAAATTAGAAACATATTGACAGCAGCGATAATTCTTTCATTCGCATGCATGTGTTGTGACCGTGGGTTTATCAGTGCAAAGAGGTGGTGATAATTAGATAGCGGTGCGACAGTTACGATTAGGTGATAATGAGGTAAACAAATGACGTGGATCGATCTGCGAATAAACTGCTGGAGGCCAAAGCAGAAATTCCTTGTGAATCTGGCTTGTAGTTCTCGTGTTTTCCGAAAAGTATATGGCAGTTTTTTATTGTTTTTGCCGTTGGTAGCATGCCACGTGAAACAGTTAAAGGACCTTCATGTACACCGCTGAAATATTGTATGAAACTTAAGTTTTGGACTCTGTTATCGACCCGACTTTTGCACTTATCAAGGTGTGATTAATTCTCTTAATGCATTTTGCATGTCCTTAGAGTGCTAACTATATTTAAATGATGGCTGTTCTCATGCCATGGGAAGTTTTGACCCTGACACCTTCAATCCCGCCTTTGATCATGGAGTAACTGTACTCAGCGATGTGGAATGTGAAAATTTCATTACATGGACGAACTTAACTTAATGTTGTTTTGTTCAGCAACAACAGTATGTTAGCATCCAACTCAGATTCGGAAACATGACTTGTTATTAAGCCTCGTGTATGTAAGATGCCCCTTCATTTGATATTTGGCTGATTGGAGAGGGGAAAAACGAATTTTCAGGAGGCTGAAAACATGCAACTCTCTCTCCTGAGCTAACTCCACACAGGAGTTCCAGTCTCGATGGAGTTATTTCCTGCTAATGTCCGACACGTGGACCACGTTGAAATGATTCGTGTCGCCTCCGTATTGTTGTGTTGCTCCTTTAATCAGCGTGTTGTTGGTTGCATGGAATCTCCGGTTGTTTTTTCACGGTTGGTCCACTCTTCATACACACGACATAGCTGTATTGAAACTCTGAATGAAGGCGTCCATTTCAATGATACTCGTCCCTGCTAATCTTACCCCAAAGTTTGTCCTCCTTTATAACTTTTGTCAATTTAACTTTTTATTCTTCATTGAATAGGCCTACCGAATGCTGTGGTTCCAGGTTCTTCAGTTGACAATCTACCAAGCAAGGGTTATTTATTAAAAACAGCCGATTTTTTTTTAAACTAGGTCCGCAGTAAATTCCAATCCAGTTTGATATGTGGTAGTTTGTGACCATCAATGGGGACCTATCCACAGCATAGAAAAAAAACCGATATTTCCACCTCAGTCGCTTCGCACATTACATCTAATATTATTTCCTCGGTAGTCTTGTTTCATCTGATTTCAGCACACAGTTCAATCTGTGAATATTTCCAAATCAAGTTTAACGATTCTCACTAAGAATCCCCCTAAAGATTCTGCCTCGAATCAAATTTTGTGACAGCAGAGTTCCAATCCAAATCGATGTGCAGTATAGCATACATGGCGATTTGCAGTTGCGCAAATATCAGTGATTCTAAAATTGCCTTGACTTTTGACCTATGTCTCTTTTCTTGAACTACTTCATCCCTTAACCTCATTTTCACTGTATGATCGATATGTAGCCATCATGGGATTGATCTCGTTCCTATTGTCTTTACGTTAAATCGTTTAAACGTGTCTTCTTGCCATCTTTGACGTTTTCACTCTGAGAGTGAACAAAGCGGATCGATTCAGGAACATTTGTGATGAATATCTGCATGTAAATCCTTTGTACCATAAGTATATTCGGAATAACGTGTGTCATTTCAATCTTCCATATTAAGTGATTATGGAATGCAAACTTGATAGGTATATTATTAGTAGCAGTAATAGAGGCAAAGGATGCAAGAAAGCAAACTAATAGAGTAGTATCCTAAAAAAAAAAATTATACTTCCCATTTCACCTGTCGATCTCTTCTTACAGTTTATCTAGAATGAATTCTTCTTGAATTCATTGAAACTACCCATTTCTACAACTCTAAATGGAAGTTAGTTCCAACAATCAACCACCCGCTGGCTGATGGCAAATTTCCGTACATTCGACTTGCAACTATCCTTCCTCGATTTGAATTTATGCCTCCTTGTGTGTAGTCTGAGCAAGAGGAAGGGTCGCTTCAGCATTGAGTTTATCCAATCCACTCAAAGCTTTAAACACCTTAATCAGATTTTCTTGCACGTGCCCAGTCTCCATACGCTGTAATTTGCAGAACTGAAGCCTTTCCTGGTAAGTTCACCCTTTTGCTCCCCTCCCCTCCCTTCCCCTCTCCAATCTTATTGCTCTTCTCTGCACCCCTGTTCCAATAGATCCACATACCTCCTAAAATGAGGTATTATCATGCACAATTATCCCAAAGTCTTTACCATTTTGCATTGTCCTGGGTGTGGTACCACTTAGATGGTACCTTATTGTGAGATTACTGCTGCTCATATGCCAATTGCTACTTCTCAGCCCAACTGCCTGATTTAGCATTAGTAGAGGCATGCCTATCCAGCTCAGTCTTAAATTTATTTAGGCTATCAACTTCCACAACAAAAGGTGGGAGTCTGTTCCACCAATCAACTACTCGGTGGTTAAATGCAAATTTCCGCACATCTATTCTCAACTGTCTTTCCTCAGTTTGAAACTGTGCCCCCTCAGGTTCTTAATCTGAGCAAGAGGAAGAATTCCATCAGCATTCAGCTTGCTCGCTCAACCCATTCAAGGCCTTATACACCTCAATCAGATCACCTCGCAGGTGCCTCCTCTCCAGGCGCTGCCATTTGCAGAACTTAAGCCTTTCTTCCTAAGAGCACCGCTTTGTTCCCCTAACCAATCTTGTTACCCTTCTTTACATAATATCCATGATATGTCTTAACTATTACTGCAGTATTTTTTTTCTCATACGTCTTCCGTATTTCAAGTCAAGCACATGTAGAGGTACAATCACTTAAGCGATTTTGATTGAATACAATATGGCGTGAGCTTTCGCATTGTAAGAAGTGATGTTTAAAATAAAACGTTTTGTCACTAGAATATTAGGTAATCATCTGCCTATTGGCAGAAGTCGGTCCTGTGTGAAGTGAATTAATGGTTATAAATCTCGTGGTGTCCGCATTCCTCTAGTTTTGTGAAGGACTTCACAGGAGCGGACGATCTTTGAAAAGTCCATCTTTAAAGCAAGCGAATCCCACCCGAAGAGCTTCAAGTGATGCCGGTAAATTACAAAAGCAGCTACGTTCATATCAATCAATTTAACTTTGTTAATTGAATTACCTAATTTAGTTAAATTTAGTTTATTAAGTTTGGTCACTATTGTAAGTAGCCCTGTTTGTTATGAAAGTTCGTCGCTGGGCCATTCACTGATGTTATAATTTAATTCAAGACTGAGCAGAATAATTGAACTTGCTTCTTTACAAAGCAAACACCTTTGCCTTCTTTCCTTCGAGCTTATTTCTCCCTTTAGGGTATCCCTATTATTATGAAAAACAAATGCCTTATGACAATGACGCGAAACAACTATAACTCTTGTACTCTTCACTGTTATGTCTACCAGAATGATACATAAACAACTTCAAATGACTTACTTGAGTCATGAAGGAATGTGAAGATCGTGTTCTCCCAGCCGTCTTTTGCTGATCAAGGTCAGTTAAACTGAACTGGAGCATTATCCATAAACAGTCATGAAATACTCAACTTCCAAAGTAGTAGAGTAACTTAGTTGACTTTCTGTCGATGTATCAGAAAATATGTCAGCTCATTTAAAATCCAACCTACCCAGTTATAGCAGGTTTAGTTTCTTAATATATTGTTTAAGAGAGGTAAACATTTAAATGGTACTGAATACGATGGAGTTGATGGAACATATAGCCATTAAATTATGGAAATGTAATGGTCTTTCTACAGCGGTTTAATAATTGAGTTTGAATAATATAGTGTTTGAAAACATGCACTTTTATACTAATAGGAAGAATTACAATCCTTGACAAACGTGTGCGCCAATTGGGTCTGAGTCTCCTGCACGTTCAATTACGGTTCACTTCACCGAGACAAAAGCCTGTTATTGGGTGGCTGAATGAATTAATTTCTATGTATTTTGTACATAGACTACCACATTCAGCTACTTAATAAAAGTACTCTATCTCAGTAGGTCCGATTCCAGAAGAATTAGCCACTTTTTATCATCCTTATTCTGAATATACGACAAACTAGCGTCAATTTATTCAATTCGAGTATCGTCATTAATTCTTTACAGCGTAATATAAGATCGCATTAAATAATGTTAAGCCTTTAAACAGAGTAGCAAAGTTTTATCCAAATAATTTAGAGAAATAATGCATTTTCATTAGCCAATAATTTCGTGAATTGAAAATAACATTAACGAATGAGTTTAAGATATATATTTTTTATTAAGAAAATTAGTGATATATAATTCACCCTCTATTTGAAGGGTTTTTTCCTTTATATAAATTCCCTATTGCTTATTAAATGATTCTAGTGTAACCGGAATTAACTTGTTATTATGCAAGATTTGCCGAGAAATGAGCCTTGCAATGGAGGCGCCTCCGTAGCCAGGTGGGAAGGAGCAGCAGTGCGTGGCACACGCTTCTTGATTAGACCGGGGTTCGAGCCCGTCACCACTAAATACGGAGGATGCGGAAAGGTCAAGGGAATGACCACCGCATATTCCTGGAGCAATATGGCCTTAGTTGCTAATGCTCCTAAAAACCAAATAACAAACAAACAAACAACCTTGCAATGGAAATGCCACAGCCGAAACAAATCTTTCACGAGAGATCCGAACGGCAACCCTCTTCTTACTCCCCCCTCGTAGTGGCGAACCTAGTAGTGTGATATTATTAATAGTAGTACTGGCAGATGATGCATTTAAAGCCTTAAACACTTCAATAAGGTCTCCTCGCAAGTGCTTAGTTTCTAAACGTCGCAATTTGAAGAACCGATGTCTTTTGTTGTACGAGTTCTTGAGTTAAATCTCATTACTCTTCTCTTCATCTTTTCTAACAGATGCCCCTCCGAAACTGATGCCTCCAGACATGTATGCAGTACTCAAGATGTGGCCTGACACATTGCATTGTACAATGCGATAGCAACCGCCTTTTCCATGCTCGAAAATTCCTGTTTATAATTGACAAAACCGATGAGCTGTCTTGATAGCCTTTCTGCACTGTTCAGAGAATTAAGTCTGACTACTAAACTAAGTGTAGTACAACATAGTTGGTATATTTTCCTGGGATTTATGGCTGCCCATATGCATTTACCGATGTTAAACCTCACCCACTTCTCGTCTGTTTGCGTAACTTATCTAAATCATCTTGCTGCAGTAGCAGTACCTTATCACTGTCATTAACCACCCTGTCACACTGCGTATCATCTGCAAACTTAAACATTAAGCCTGATATGCCTTCATCAATATCATTAATAAATATAGAAAACAATGGGCCCAGCGTTGAACCGTGGGGGAATCCGCTAATAACTTCAGTCCACGAAGATCTACGCCCATTTAAATTTCCCCTTATCCATAGTAATAACTAGTCCCTTCGCTGCTAGGGAACGCTCTGCGTTTGAAATCACACGTGATTTGGCTACTTTTCTCAAAATAGTGAAATTACTCTTAACCTGTACCTTTTTTATGTTGACTGCGCGTAGAGCTGTGCTTAATGGAAAACTTGTGGCAAGATCGATGGGTCTTATCGCTAGAAAATGCAGCTGACAAAATACATAACTTCTGTTTGCCACCTTCCATTATATTGTCGCTGCACTCAGATTTAATGAAAGAAGAATATCGCGCCTCTCGCTCTACACACATCCATTCAATATTATTGATAATATTTAAGGGATTGTTAGAGACTAATTAATTTTAACGAATTATCTGCCTGATAGTCATGTGTTCATAGGTTATCGGTAATCTAGTAAAAAGGCTGAGTTAGTTTTCGTATCCATCTGAGCAGAGAAAGCTCTGGTTATTGTGTAGTCTGTTTACACGATGTGTATATGTTAGCGTACGAACAAATTTCCATTCGTCTTCATTAATTTTAACTTTAATCAAGAAATAACTCTCCCTCGGTTTCAGTAAAATCCATTCATTTGTACAATCTGCACATATGCCAGACATTCTCAATCGGATTCAGATCTGGAGAATTAGGTGGCCGGGGTAGATGGAAATCTTGAGTATGTTCCTCGAGCCATTCAGATACGATTTTTGCGCGGTGGATGTTGGGTTATCGTCTTGAAAGAATCCATCGCAATCTCGGTAAAAATTAAGAATTCCAGGTTGAATTTGGATTGGTCCCATATGACAGAAAGCTATTCATGGGTGCTAAAATGACTTCACGGTACGAAAGGACCAAGTCCGTACAAAGAAAATATACTCCGCACCATAATGCCATCTTCAGCCACTTGAATGGTGGACACGAGGCACTCTGCATGATGTGAGGTTCACGCCACAGTTCCACACTATCATTTGGTATAAGAAAGTAAATGGAGATTCGCTCCACGTTATCTATTTCAACTATTCTACAGTCCAATCTTTGTGTTGGTTGCACCACTCCCGTCGAAACTTTTGATTTTTAACAGAAAGAAGTGGCTTTCGTAGAGGCACGACTACCGGATCACGCATTCGTCAACTTCCGATGTATAGTTTGGTTGGAAGTGGGTCTTTCTTTTCCTAAATTGAGATTTTCAGTCTTTTGCTGCACATTGGACCTTCTATTCTGACACTTAGTTCCTGCGGTCTCATTCTTGGAGTATGAACTTCTTTCGCGTTTCTTTTTTTTTAGATATGAATTCTCACTTTGTTTTAATGCTAAACGCCCTCATATCCATTGTTATTTGGTTTTTAGGAGCATTAGCAACTAAGGCCATAATTGCTCCGGGGATATGCGGTGGTCATTCCCTTCTCATATCCATTACACCACGGATTCAACTATTAACATTGTTCTTAACAATGTCAGTTCATAATATCCTGATTTACAATATCAGTTAGTCATTTGCGCTAAGGCATCAATTTTTAATTTCATGCTTAAAAATTAACTCATTAAATTCTGGTTAATATCATAAACTCTATTCCTGGTTGAGACTCCTCGAATGACACATGATTCATCTTTGTAGATCAATACTAAGATCATATATATCGTGAAACAGAAATATCTCCAAGGACTGTTTTTGATTATATGTAAGAGATTGCTTACAAATATTTTCTTCTGTCTTTCATTTCCTATCCGTTATATCTTCTACATATAGAAGTTTTACTGCTGTTTTCTTTATTAAGAATGCTAACTATGCCTGAAAAAGGATACGTCCTTGTGCTCCTCCTTTCTAATTTTCTTGAGGAAACCATTACTTGAATGTTACAAGAAATCTTTGGTTATCTTAAGCACACCACCTTTTCTCTTTCCAGTTGAAAAAAAAATCGCTCTCTGTTCTCTTAAATTATAAAATTTTATTCCTCCACGTAAATCCCATACGAATTGGGATTGGCACAATAAAAACCGTTTGGTCCCATCACAAATCGAGATGTGCCGCTGATAACTTTTCTTCCCCTTCCCCTCCTAGAGCCACATGAGAATAATGCTTGCTCTATTTCGAATTACATGCTAGAGAGAAACGGGACCGTTTGTTAAGAGGAATGCGACGAATGGAGAAAGGCTCCATACAGGAAACACGATAGCGGTATCTTTTTCAAGTATTTGCCTATGTGGTTCTATTGCTCCTTGGTCTTCATTGTTTCGTGTCATCAGTCAGTGATTAAGAACAGAATGCCCCATATTTCTGTTCATAGCAACGGAAGTACATGTTGCCATCTTCGTTTCAGATGCTCAGCGTGCAGAAGCGACATTCTGACCTTCATAATAATGCATCCGCTTGGTGGGGTTGAATTAAAAAACATAGAGAAACAAAAGGGATTACGGAGTCCATTTGAGGTCTACAATTTGGCTACAACGGCCTGTGGCTTCCTTCCATTATATGGATATTACGAAGCCGTGAAAGCATGCGATCATATCTTTGTTAACCAAGAGGATTAGCAGACATATTCGTGTGTAAACAGAAGTTGAGCTTAGCAATTCTTTCATTAATTCAGAACTAAAATCTGTACTCGGGATTCAACTGTGGAAGTGAAGATTTTCTCAATTCAATAGTTAAATATGGTTTTCCAAATTTTTTAATGTGTTGATAAATAGTTCATATATGAAATGTGGTTATAGATTACGTCAGCAAAGCACCAGTTGTATTATGAATTCTATGGTTGGCTTCGTTAATATATTAAACTTTGTTCAACAGTTACCTTTCGTACACATTCAAAGCAATCATCCAGTTATATGGAATTGAGCTACGGTTGGAATATTAACATTGAAATCTTGATCAGTCAACCAAAGTTGGACAGATCAGAGCTGTCAGTATGGAACTTTTGAAAAACACTACCAACACTGTTGATATTCAAGGGATCTTCATAAACACTATGGTGTATATTGCATAAATAAATCTTATACGTAATGATGCAATGAAATATATAGAATTCGTCTTCATTTGTTATGCTTAAGGTATGAGAAAATAACTTAAAATTGGCTACGCCAAAGAAAAGCGCCAGTCTAAATTGAATTCATATTACAAATTGTCTGAATTTGGATTATTTTGGGGATATTTTTCAAGGCCTGTATACCCGTGTAATTGTCTGTCTACAAGTTTTTGTATTCATCCACAGTTCTCCTGTGTTAGCAAAATGTCAGTGTGACCTTCCCATTATAACAGCGACTCCATCTTCTGCGTCACCTCTTTGTCGGCCGTCAAGTACAGAAAGAGGTTAGTGGAAAGAAGCGGAAATAGTTTTCACTCGAACGGAAATTAGCAGTTATTTGAACAGTTGACTGTTGTGTCATAGGTGGGAGGGCAGAAATAGTTTGACACTACACAATTCGACTGCTCGTAACTTTTGCGAAAAACGGAACAAGGCACTGCCTTAAGATTAAAGAAACAATATTTGTTCAGTCGAAAGAGGTCGAAATGTACACCCACGGGTTGGCTGGCACCGATACTGGCCCGTGGAAGATTTAGGACTGGCCTATTTTCTGGTGATCCTTTAATATTTAAAACTAGCCGAATGAGCCTCTTTCTCTGCGCAACTTCGTGAACTCGGTTCGTGTCCTTTAAAACCTTTGCTAGACTTAGGATGACAGTTTTCAAGAGTACAGTACTTCAGAGATTCTTCGTAATAGACCTTCAGATGCAATAATTCCAGGAACAGCCATGCAGTGTTAAATAATTTGAATTACTGTAGATCGCATTACCCTAACATTTACTTCCTTAATCAAGTCGAAGCGTTGCTAAATTTCGCATTAATTCCTCATAAGATTTTTGCTTGAGGCGTCTGTTTCTTTTTGAAACTACAAATATTTTGGTATGCTTTCCGGCAAACAATGAATTTGGCATAATTGAAGCCTATGGCCTGTAATACAGCCCGTTCACGTCTTGGCGTTGCAGGATGTCCTCTGATAGGGGTTACCATGCGTTGCACAATGTCCAGTAATGCCCCCCCACAGTGTCATGCGGATGATCGTAGCATCGAATGTCATGTTTCAATAGGTCCCAAACATGCTTATTTGGATTGGAATCGAGTGAAGTTGGGCGGTCATGAGAGGACAGAGAACTCGTTATCATATTCCTGTGACTAGTTATCAACCTGGGCATTTTCTCGTTGATGCACACCGGAGTTATTTGGATATACTGTCATTATTAAAGGGTGTGCTTGGTTGGCACAGTCTCTGTAGCGCAGTTAGGAGAATCACCGGCCTCCCCACACCGGGTTTTTTGTCCAGCAAACAGCAAATCGACGACAGATATATAAACAGATGACCAAAACATTGACTAGCGAGTCGTTATGCAAATCGAAGCAACTGCAGGTGAACTACGGCGCGTGCGCTAGTCGGGACACTATAAAAAAACACCTGATACTGAGCTCCGTTAATTAGTGTTACTCTTGATCTTCAGATGGAAAAGGTAGTGGACTTAAGCGAGTTTGCCAAATGCCAAATTGTAATGGCCACACGACTGGGTCAGAGCATATTCGAAACGGCACGATAGTGCGTGCTCACGGTCAGCCGTCGTTAGTACCCACCGAAAGTGGTCCCACGAGAGAAAATCCACGAACCGCCGACGAGGTGTTGGACGACCACAGCTCATCGATGCTCGAGTTGAGCAAAGGCTCTCCCGGATGGTACGTGGCAACTGTGGCGCAACTCGCCGGTAATTGGAATACTGGTGACGGGAGTAATGTGTCACAACAGAGTATATCGAACTGTGTGTTGTGAAAATGGGACTGCGTAGCCGCTCCCAGTGCCCATGCTAACCATGGTTCACAGGCGACAGCGCCTACAATAGACATGTGAGCATCGAAACTGGACCTTGAGTGATTGGAAGAAGGTCGTCTGGTCCTCCAATGAATCACGTTTCCTGTTGCACCATGTGTTCGACCGGGTACGTAGTTTACCTGGGTAAGTGATGGCGCCTGGATGCACCGTGGGACGAAAACAAGCCGGTGGCGGCGGTGTCATGCTTTGGGCGATGTTCTGCTGGGGAGGATATCTTGGGTCCAGCCATCCATGTGCCGGGCACTCTGACGTCTACCACCTACCTAAAGATCATTGCTGGCCAGATACACCCTTTCATAGCAACAGTCTTCCCCTCTGGCGGTGCCGTCTTTCAGCAGGATAATGCGCCATGCCACACCGCCCGGATTGTTCGAGACTGGCTCGCAGAACATGGACTTTCAGATATTGCTCTGGCCTCCAAATTCCGCAGACATCAATCCCATCGAGCACCTGTGGTTTGTGTTGGAACAGCAACTCCGATCTGCGGCGGATCGGAGGACCTTACAGGAGTTAAGTGATCTGCTGGTTATGTGTTGGTACCAGATATCACAAGGCACATTTAGAAAAATGTTGTAGCGTCCATGCCCTTGCCGGGTACTAGCTGTTTTGGCTGCACGTGGAGGACCAACATCATATTAGGTAGGTGGTCATAATGTTTTGGCTCATCGGTGTATGTCGCAATATAGCCTCAAGTTGCTGATGCGCCTAAAACCCTACAACAAATTTGTTCGGTGATGAGAAAGGGTGACCATCCTGTCGATCAAAGAACGCTGGGCATGCCACAAAAAAGTCAGATTCATCCGGAAAACGTTGGACACCTTAGAAGAGATCCTACTATCCTAGTCATCGACAGTGCCTTTGCTTTATTCTTCGCAAACACTGTTATGTACCATTCTTGCAGGATGCACTCCAATCTACTAATCGGACTGACTGCGAAGTGTTCGCCATCATCTGTAATAACTCTGATCACTTCATCTTTGTGCACTCTGCCTCCCACCTCACCACATCCGTTGAAGTGATCCTTCTCTTTATCAACTATTGTTCCATCTTCACAAATATTGTAATAGCTTATATTTCCCGATCTCCGTCAATGGACAGTATAGAGCAAATCAGCGATTGATTTCTCAATAGTCTTCAGCCATAAAAGTCGTATGTGGCTATTTCAGCCCGTCAATCTTTGCATCCCTGAAAATAAGATTCACGACCGCCAGAATGTTAACCTGAAACGAAATTTTGAACCAATCAGACACTGCCACTTAAGTGGCTTGGCTTTCATTAATGCGCTCATCAACAGTAAAAGATGGCCTTTATCTTTCCTACAGAGCATTTAGCCACTTCTAGTACTACTAGAAGTGGCTAAATGATGCTAAAAGTGGCTATTGATGCTAAGTTACTGCCCTCAAATATCTTTCTCCTTGATCGCAGTACCTCCGTTGGGTCGAGTGTGCTATTAAACACTGTTTTAATCAAATAAGGTTAAATGGTTAGGTCATAGACGTTCGGAGTTTTCAGTACTTTGTTTTCCTCAATCAGTACGTTACGTTCAGTAAAGGAATCTGTGCCCTACAGCTGTCAGGCGAAATAACAGTTTTTTTTTATTTTTTATCCAGTTTGTAAATTAAAAAAAAAAAAAACCAAATATTGCCGCATCAACTCAATTTTTTCCTGTATTTGTTGCCTATAAAACAAGAAATTTTAAGACAGTGAAGTAGAATGCGATGGCGTTAAAGAACAGTAGTCGAGTTCGCTGTTTGAATAAAATATTTCTCGAGTAATACTACAAGGTTACTCCGTATCTTGCACTGTACCTTAGGTGGATCATAGTTTAAAACTATGAACCACCTACGGTACAGTTTCTCAATGAAAACACTTAAATAGAACCCAATATGATAAAGCGACTATTTGCGATATCCGAAATCTAGTTTCACCAGCGAAAATTTGGTGCCAAAAACTGAATATCATTGGCGTATCTGCAAACCTCAGTCAGTCTCTGTGATACTTTCTGTATGCGGTTGTTTATGTCGCTCAATACTTCCGTTGTAAGCGGTGTGCTGAAAAGATCCAGAGAAAGAAAGAAGGAAAAAAAAGTGCAGCATTCCTGACTAGTTTAGATCAGTGTGAATAACTCTTGACGCTCTTCTTCCAAATTCCTAAGTGTGTTGTTTGGCTTTGAATCACGCACGTGCTACCATGACGTTCGATTTTAGTGTTGCTTACAATTTTCTACTATTAATACATTAGTTATTCTGTGTTCTTTTTTTTTTTTCAGACCTGGACGGTAAGGGTGCTGCATCGTTTGGTAAAATTGCCATTTATTAAAATACAATATAAATTCGTCTTCCCGTAATTTATATTGACAAAAACGAATTTAACTTATACAGTTTTCAGTACATCCCCTCTGCTCCACTAGACCTTGTTTACAAAAGGTTGTTATTATTACTTATTCAATTTTAACTCCTGTACAGCGCTTGCGCTAAGAGGGTTGTCATCATAATACGCATTAACTGATTTTTTTTTGTTTTTTAACCAGCAGCTTTTGGACAGTTAGTTTTTAATCCATAATTCTATCATGTGACAAATAACCATTACTAATAGGTTAATATAATAATAATAATAAAGTTCTTTATTCATAGAAATGTGGGACACGATTCCCGCTACAAGCAACCAGAGGAATCTTACAATTTATTGTACACATTACATTTAGTACATAAAAACTACGTGGGCACACAGCAAATACACAGAATACATAGACAGTGCAATATACACAGCTAATATTGCAATAAATAAATTTTATAGTTATTATAATAGATTTATTCATTATAGAGAGCTTATATTGCATTACAGTATATAGGTTTTATACTTATTATATACAAGCTGCAACACATTGAGACAGTCTGGAAACTTCACTGGCAGGTATTCCGCTGACAATTGCAGGAATGCTGAATGCACTTCACTATGGATTTGTGCTTTTCTCTTCTGTAGGCAGAATCTCTGGACCACACATCCAAATCAATGTTTTCGGAGTTCAGCGGACCGATGATGCTGTTCGGAAAGTTCCGCTTGAAGGTCGAGAGCTTCTGCAGGTTAGAACAGAGCACTGGACGGTTTCTGATGGCTCTGCCAGGGATTTTCCAGCCTACGATTTCCCAGATATTAACGAAGTCGAAAGCAGCGGAGCACAGATTAAGCGCCGTTGTGAGCTTCCTCGCATATGACAGGTGCTGGGCCGTGGTGTATCTGAGATTGATGCAGAGCTGTGATTTTGATGTTGTATAGGGTAGGTGAACCCACTTTAGGACCAAGAATTCCAGACCCCAGAGTATCTTCAGACTGGACATAGGAGCAGCTGACCAAACTTCAATACCATAACTGATGACAGAACTAAAATAGTAGAGGAGAAATTTTCTGACTGTTTCCTTGTTGTGCGCTCTACAGAGATCAAGTTTCGTACCCCAGAAATCCCGTAATGCTTTTGAACGCAGTTGCTGGATTTGTTCCTTGTACGTTAGGTTTTCGTCCGTTACCACTCCTAGGAATTTTACGGAATGAGTGGCGACGAGAACATGCCCCGCAATGGAGGGCTGCAGAGAAGCTGCTGAGTTGAGTTCTTCTTGTGCTCTAGGTGAGAAAATGATATACTGTATTTGATTTTTCAAGGTTTATTTTAAGCCCAAAATAGGTAGCGTGTTGATAGAAAGAGGACAGATATTTGTTCAGGATGACAGAATTCGATAATTCCTCTGTCTGATCTGGAGAGGTAAAGTATGTTTGGGTCAAACGGCACCAGGGATTTTCCCCATCTCCGCGTAGTTTACATTGTCGTGTGATACAGTACGCTGTAAAGGCCAGAGATTTAAGTGTATGGATATTGTACATGAGTAGTGTTGTGTACCGTTGTTCTTCTGGCCATTTAGCCGCCAGGCCTATGCTGAGGCCGAACGTTGCCCACACTTCGCTCCGTGGAGGCAGACCAGGTACACCAATATTTTAAATAAGTACTCGGGCAGGTCCTACCACCTAGTTTCCTGAGATTTCAGTGGCTAGGACCTAAAAAAAAAATAATAATAAATAAATATAAAGAATAAAAAAAAATAAATAAATAAAAAAATTGAGAGGTGATCGCGTGGTGGTTGCGCTAGAATAGTGAGGCCGAAAATTGTGGGCGAATATAATTTGGCTGTAATTCTGTTAGGATATGTGGGGCTTGCGTGCAGGTAGAGTGGGAGACTGAAAGCTGGGGGGACGACAGACAGAAGAATGGAGTCGATAGGGAGGTGACTCCAAGATTTGGTGGGGCATGCCCATGCTCCACCAGAAGGGAAAGTGTGGGTGGCAAGGAGGGAAGAAGACAGAGGCACCATCACCTCCCCACCCCGCCAGGGAAAGGGAGGAAGAAGTGGGCCAGGCAAGGGCCCCGGCTCAGATCGCCAATTAGGCTAGTGTGCAGAGAGGCTCTGCAGTTTCTCCAGTCGGTGGAATGTCATTTCTGTGATATTGTCCGAGGTTTCCAAAAGTCCAGTTTATTTTGTAGCCATTCATTGGTTAGGGTCCCATCCGAGGTTATTTAGTTCAGTCAGTTTGGATGTACATTTGTGATTTTATTTTGGTCCTTCTGCTATGAAGTCGGATCCCTGCGGGTTTGATTTGTTCTGGTATTCTTTAGTGGTGTCATTGTTTTTCAGATTATGGGCAGCTTTGATGGGTACTTGCATTCTCTTCATTGCGGTAGTTGCCGCTGGCGGAAGGTCCGTCTTCTGTTGAAGAGGCCATGAGCGAATTTTGTTAGCGCTTTGTCTTCTAGCGTTTGTCGCAAAACTAGGAACACCTCATCCTGGAAGAAGCTGTCTTCTTCCAGGATGAGGTGTTCCTAGTTTTGCTAATGCGCCAATAAAACCTAACAAACAAACAATCCTAGTTTTGCAGTGTGAATCGAATTTCAGTGATGAGCCGGTTGCGTAGATCTTCATACAGGTGAAGGTGCTCCCATGTTTCTGTTTGGCCGCAGTGGCAGAGAGGAGTGTCACTGAGTCGGAAGCCTGCAAAGTAAGATCAATCTGGCCTCCCACATCGTGTTTGAAAATGTTGGTAGGTCGTTTTGTTTGTTAAGGATCATATAGCAACTGTTTGCCAGATACTCCTCCAGGTGTTGTCAATTTACTGCACCGCGTTGCTCCGGGGTTTCACTAAACCACACAGTTTGTATTGTCGCCCACTACGATTTTAGCGTTCGGGAATTCCTCCAGAACATTTTGCAGGTAAGTTATGGCTGGGAGGATATCTTCTCCTGGCCGACAGTAAAGTGATACTGCATAAAATTCGCCCAGTGTAGTGATGACATGGGCACATACAGCCCATTAGAATGGAGAGTAAAGTGTGTTTAGGGTCAAACGGCACCAGGGGTTTCCCCCATCTCCGCGTTGCTTTCGTTGTGAGTGAACCAGTTCGCTGGGAAATGCCAGAGATTTAAGTGTATGGATATTGTATATGTGTAGTGATGACGTGGGCACATACAGCCCATTAGAATGGAGAGGTAAAGTGTGTTTAGGGTCAAACGGCACCAGGGGTTTCCCCCATCTCTGCGTTGCTTTCGTTGTGGGTGAACCAGTTCGCTGGGAAATGCCAGAGATTTAAGTGTATGGATATTGTATATGTGTAGTGTCATGTACCGTTGTTCATCTGGTCGTTTAGCCGCTGGACTCCTACTGAGGCCCAACGTTGCCCCACTTTCGCCCTGTGGAGGCAGACCAGGAAACACCAGTAGACTAAGATTTACTATGGCAGGTCCTGCCGCTGAATTTCCTGAGATTTCGGCGGCTAGAACCTAAAAAAAAAAACATGTATATATATTTATTTTTGGTAAATTCGACGAGGAATAACGCTAAATTTTTGAAAGGCCGAGTGTATGGGCGAACAACGTAATTTGGAGATGATTAAATCAATTCCGACGTGTAGGGCATTCGCTTGCGTATGTGCAGGTAGAGTGGATGGGGAGACTGAAGTCTGGGGGAAAAGACAGAAGTATGGAGTCGAGAGAGGAAGCAACCCCAAGTCACAGTGGGGCATGCCCATGCCCCACCAGAAGGGAAAGTGGGAACGGCGAGAAGGGGAGGAGACAGTAAGACCGTCTCCCCTCCACCGGGGATATGGGTATTAAAGATGAAGGTGGCTAGGGTGCCCTCTTCAAGTCGCCAAATGGCGTTTGGCAGCTGTGCTGCGTTGTCTCTTTCCTTTCAATGTTGAGTCGATTTCAGTCCAGTCGCTCATGGGGTAAGCCCCGTCCTTGTGTTTTTCACTTACTTGTCTCAAGGTTTTTCTCTGAAGTAACTCCATTGGATAGTATTTATGGTCTTGTACAGTTTAACTTGTGGTGGTCTTTCGTCAGACCCGATTTATGGTAATTAGCAGTTTTCTCGTCTCGAAGAGGTTCTGCGCATATTGAGAAAGTGCTCTGTATTCCTCTTCTTGTGTCAGTGAAGTGGGATTCCAGTCCTTTCGGAACGTAGTGTATCTTTGTGATCAGGATGCCTCTGAGATCTTGGTATTCTGGGCAGTCGTAGACCAAGTGGTTCCAGAGAGGTATTTGGTATGTTGAGGGTCTTGCGGCTCCTGGGATTTCTCCCATCTCCGCGGTGTTCTCTGTATCGAGTGACAGTACCATGTCAAGCCAGAGATTTATTAAAGTGTGTGGATCGTGTATAGTGTAGTCTGTTGTGCCCATTGTTCATCTGGCTTATTGGCCATCGGGCCCCTGATGGGACCCGACGTTGCCCATACCACGCCACGTGGAGGCTATCGAGGTGTTACCAGTAAGGAATCAGTACTCTGGCAGGTCCTGCCACCTACTTTCCTCAGATTTCAATGGCTAGGACCTATAAAAAAAAAAAAAAGACATTGCTTTAATCGCTGTTGGTGCTTTGTTTGGTCATAGAGATTTGCCTTAAGAGCGAGAATGGATTGTACGCTGGATGAGTTTTATTTTTGGCCGAAAAGGGTCGGACAAGCAATTTTGGTGTAGTTACAATTTTGACATGTGGGGCTGTGCGCTGTGAAGGTAGACAGATTTGGGTGGATAGAAGGAAGGCTGGAGGGTAGAAAAAGAAGAAAGGGACTGATAGAGAAGGTTACCCCCAAATGTTCAGTGGGCATGCCCATGCCACACCAGAGGGAAAGTGGGTATTGCAGGGAGAGGAGGAGACAGGGGTTCCCCCCCCGCCGGGAAAAGGAGATAAAGCAGGCCCGGAAAGGTGTCGGAGAGGTGGACATAGTATTATTGTTATGCGGTTCCCGTGGTTTCCCACAAATCCGCGTTAAATGCTCTGTTAACATAGCAAAGCCAGTCAGTGTGGGTTATGTGTGAGTAATGTGTTGTTTGACTGGTCTCTTCGTTACTGCGAGGCGCGATCACCAGGAAGGAGTCTCCCAGCATCCGTCCACTGGCACGAGGAGCCGGACCAGGGAGTAAAAGACATCTGACGGGCCGTCCACACTCCTGCAGGAGCGAGAGTAGGGAGGGCCAAGGAAAGAGCAGAGAAGAGACAGGAAAGTGGAAGACAGGGAAGATGGCAGGGAATGAGAGAGCGTAGGCATCCCGCCCGGGCGAAAAGGAGTAGGAAGAGTGCTAGGTCCAGTTGTGGGAGTCCTGGAGAAGGACTGTTGGTAGGAAGAAGAGGATAGGTAAAGTTCAAATTAAGAGTCCAGGATTGTCACAATGGAGAATCACAAAGTGGCGTCGACAGGGCTGGCCGCAATTTGCAGTTTCATGTCTGGAAGTTTCCGGTGCTGGGTATCAGTTGCTGTCTAGATGAGGTTATCTAGGACTAGTGTTCGAGAGTTGCAGGTGATGCCAGCGATGACGAAAGACCTCGTTGGCATAACTAGTCAGTGCACGGAAGGCATTAGATTCCAATAACTTGGTTTCTCGCCGAAGTGATGTAGTGTTGAAGGTCTAGGAGTAGTTGGATTCTTAGATCTAAGTATACGTTTCATGAGTGCATCACGTGATCCCAGTCTTCAGGTTCTCCGCAGGTACAGAGGGCATCCTCGACTAGGCCGAACTCTAGAAGACGTCTCTTGAAGGACCCGTGACCAGTTAATAGGAAGGAAGCATAGACGTTAGGGAAGAACCAAGTGGAACGTTGTTTGTTGATGTAGGTTACCTCAGGAAGGAAAAGTTTAGTAGTTGCACCAGTTGTGGATTTATTCCAGCGGGTTTGCCCTAGGTTTATCAATTCTAGCCACACACGTTTATGTTCCTGTTTGATGTCGGTATCGGTACGGGTTTCAATTGTAAGGAATTCAACTTCCTTATTCTTCTTAATGGCATGAGAGGGTCCGATAAAAGCGACGTGTAGGTCCAAGGGGAGGTGGCCTGTTAGTAGCTGTAGGGCGGCAGTTGATGTCGTTCTACATGCGCGGGTCATTTGTAGTAGCATAAGTCGTTGAATTTGCTGAATTTTACGTTGAGCATGCACTAAAGTCATTCGGTGGTACCATACTGCAGCTCCATATGTGACAATTGGTATAAATACTGCTGAGTATAAAAGACGTTGAGTTGGTCCTTTAAGACCCCAGTCCTTGCGGGTAAAGCGTGCTAACATAGTGATGTAATTTTTTATCTTTTCTTTGATAACTTGGATATGGGGGATAAAAGTTCTCTTGTCGTCCAAAATTACTTCTAGGTACTTCACCGATCGGTAGTTTTTCAGTGGGCGCCTATTAAAACGTATGGTCGGAGGTCTGGAGAAGTCTAGTTTGCCTTTTAATAGGAGGGTTTTGCTCTTCTCAGTGGAGAAAGTTTATTTTCCGTGGCCCATACGGACAGAGCAGAGAGAACAACCGTAGCCTAGGTTTCTATGGCGGCGCGGGTAGTGCCCTCGATGATGATAACCATGTCGTCGGTGTAAGAAAGCTGAGTAGTGTGTGGATAGTCCCTCAGGAGCCAGTCGTCGAGTATCATATTCCAGACAGCTTGCTCCAGGATGGAGCCCTGGGGACAGCCTCGGGTTAGATGTTGGGTGATGCAGTGATATTTTGTTTTGATGCTGACCTTACGGTTAGAGAAGTAGCTTTTGAGGCATTGGTAGAAATTCCAGGTACAGTTAGGGACTCTGGCCCTCTGAAGAACGCCCGGCCACCACAGTGTCAAAAGCTCCTTTGAAGTCAATGAAGATTGCCAGTACATAAGTTGCATCCGACTGTTCTGCAACTTTGAGGGTTTTAGATAGAGCATCAATTGTGCAGCCCCCTAGTTTGAATCCAAATTGAAGCGAGGATGCCAAACCATTGGCTTCATATCGGGGTTGGAAGCGGGAGAGCAGCAGTCTTTCAAAAACCTTGCCGAGAATGAGAAGCAGCGCAATCGGGCGATATACCTTGGAGATACCTGTGGGATTCTTAGGTAAGAGCCTCAGGTTAGCATGCTTCCAACGTGATGGAAAGTTACCCTCATTCAGACAGGTGTTGAAGAGCTGAAGCAGTATCATTGGAGCTATGGCCCAGAGACGTGGCACAGTCTCGCCTTCAATAAAATCCAGACCAGGAGCTTTACCTTTTTTGATTTTTTTAATTGCTGCATCGACTTCCTCCTCTGTGAATGGTTCCTCCATAATGTCTGGCTGGAAGCTGGAATTTTGTACTGCTATCTTTCTGTGGATGTCGGTGTCAGAGTTGGTGTTGTCCTGATATATTAGTTCATCCAGAATCCGGTTGATTGTATCTTCCCAGTGTGTAGTCTCAGATGAGTCATCAGAGCGGACAGAGTGTATGACATCCGTGGATCACAGCTTATTCCTGACCAGTTTGTGGACTAAACCCCACGGATTCCGGTTCCCCTCAGTCTCGACAAGGGAACGCCAGGGGCTTTGCTTTGCATGGTAAATTTTGTTAGTATATTCACGGCGTACTGCTTTGATTCGGTCTCTATACTGTTCTACGATGTGAGCAGATTCAGTCCTCTTGCGTTGATACTCTTTGCGAGCGCGCTTCAGAGAATTGCGCAGGTTAATGAGTTCCTGCGACCACCATGGTACAGATCTTGGGTTCCTGGAACTTTTTTTTTTTTTTTTTCATGGAAGCCTCTGAAACTTTGAGGAGCAGACTCTGCACAAAGTCTGTTTTCTGCGCACTGTTCATTGATTGGTAGAAGTTGCTAGCTGGGTCATGAAGAACATCTTGAATTACATTGTCAAACTGGTCCCAGTTCGCTGTTTTAGGCACTTGACGAGGGAGAGCAGAATCGGTGACACTGTAAGTGATGAGGCGATGGTCGCTAGTAGTGGCCGTGTCATGCACCTTCCAATGAAGGAGTCTATTGCGAAGACAAGAAGTAATCAGTGTGATGTCCAGTTCCCGAAGAGTAGATGGTTGGTTGTCCTGGTCTGTTGATGATTTCAAGGCCGCGTGAGGCAATGAATTCATCTAACATGTCTCTTCTTCCATCGGTTGAGGTGTTGAACCATTGTATCGACCGGGCATTCGAATCTGTTGCTATAATGACATCAGTGTTCTCCAGGAGGTCAAGAGCTTGTTCCAGTCGAGCTATGTGCGGGTGGATATCTGTACCAAATTGAAAATATGCTGTTAGGACCGCAATACGGCCGATGCTGCCTTCTATTGTAGCCCCCGCTAGGTGGCGAGTGCAGAGTGATTCTATCTATGTTGCTACTAGGTCTGGATTGCGGACGATGATAGTGGTGAGGCACAATTGGTTTGTCGTCTGGATTTTCCTGAAAGCCAGGGGTACTCAGAGACCCTTCCACGGACGCAGTATGGTTCCTGAAGGAGAAGAATATCTAGATTCAACTCTTCCATTAGAGGATGAAGCTGTGTTGCCACTGAGATGGATTTTTGGCCATTGATCTGAGCTATACGAAGTCTGGGAGAGGTGGGGGGGTTGAGCATCCTATTTTCCATAGTTAGTCTTATTGAGTACTATATCTGCTGCTCTTCTATATACAAGGCTCGCTCCATCCCGCACAGAGTGATCGTAGGGTTTGTTAATTGCTTTGCAATTTGAGCATTTAGGAGGCGAGGCTTTGTTGGGACAGTCCTTGTAGAGATGCCCTTCCTCAGCACAATGCCCACATATTGGTTGTTTTTTAAGACACTTAGCAGAGGTGTGCCCATAACCAAGACATTTGTAGCATTTCAGAACTGGTACAAAATCTCTGAATCTGTGGGATGACCAGCCCAGAAAAATTCTATCCTGGCTGTGTAGGAATCTCCTTATCCTGAGGGACACTTCTATAACCCAATTAAGTCGACCACGAGTCCATGCATTGGTGGAAAATTGAATTTTCATCTCCTCAATGGCTTCTTCTTTGCTCATGGATTCAAAGAGATTCTATTATATACTTCCTCCAGTAGGTCAACTTTCTGGATTGAGCCATCTACATCAACCACAATTCAACTTGGTCCCCTGAGTTTAGGGGTTTCAAAGGTAAGAGTTAGATCTTCAGCTGTGCTGCAGGACTTGATCTGTTCTAGATCTGACTTAGTGGCTGCTTCCAATATTATCCCTTTGTCGCGAATTTTGCGAATGCTTTTGATTTGGAGATTGTCTAATTTTGATTTTATCTTCTTTAGGTCGGTGTTCTTCACTTCATCGCTATCTGGGATGTCGCACCCTTCTCTAGCTTTTATAATCAGCATATGCTTGTTCTGTGTGGTGGGGATCTGAGGTAGTTGGAGCTTGGCAGCATAAGACAACTGGTGCCGAATATCTTCATCAGAAGCTTGGTTGGAAGGTAGCCCAGTATTCAGAGCTGCTATAATTGAATTTTTGGTTACTGTAGATAGTTTTATTAGTTTGTTGGAGTTGGGCATTGGTGGCCTTCAGCTGTTCATTTTCTATAATGACCTCATATAACTTCTTCAAAGAGTCCCAAAAGCGCGAAATTTGTAATGATACGGCCCTGGTGACGTTTCTATTTTTGCTACGGAGGCAGTGTTCCATCTTCGCCTCAGTTTGTGTATAATTTTCAGGTTAGGAAAATCTTTGCTGAATAAATTCGGCATTTCATCCCATTCCTCTTCATCCTCCCATTGTTTAGGGGGGAGTGAACCAGATGCTTCGGGTCTTTTGAGAACCTTTTTCTTGAGTGTAGGAAGTAGGTGTCGGAGAAGTGTTAGCCGGGCTTGAGAGGTAACAAATAATATTGTTATTTGAACGCAGGTATTTCATTCATTAGTGGAATAAATATCGCTGAAAAAAAGCAGTGCCGACAACGATCCACCTTTGGAGTATACCGACTTCCACCTGTTTTGTGATGCAGTTATTCTCTTGCTGGAAGGTAAGGCACCTCTTGGTCAGCAAATTTCTGAGGAGCTTCAAAACATTACCCGTGAAACCGTAGTAGTTCTCTAGGAGGTACATAAGTGGCTTAACTTGGACAGAGTCAAAGGCCGCTTTCAGATCCAGAAAAACAGCATGCATAACCCTTCAAGCCTGGGAGCAAGGCTTCCAGGTTTGAAGGGTTTTTAAATTCAGGGCCTTTATGCATGTTATCGGCGATCTTTGTGAAAGCGCGTAATGTGTATGCTGAGGTCTCTGGGAAAGGATCTGATTGGCAACCACTTTAACATGCATTTCTCCAGGAATTTGAGAAAAGGGGAGGAGATTTAGGCCTTTAATAGGAGATTGAAATAAATATTATTATTAACTATATGGTGCAAGGAAGCCTGAGGCTTATGCTTGGGGGGATTAAAACATATATGAGAAAGACTTAAATTTCGATAAAGAAGGGCAATGGAGTTCAACATGCAATGTAAGCAGTCGTCAAGAAGGGTAGATCGTGTTTATCTGTTATTTTATTGCAATTTTGGAAGTAGAGAGGAGGGCTTCGTTATCCTTTTATTCATCCAAGCCTACCCCTATGAGGAAATGTTTGGTTGTTTTCTGCTCTGATTAGCAAATAGACACCTTATGGAGGGGTGGATTTGATTGTAGTGTATAATGCATAGAGTGAAGGAGGAATATTCTCACTGGTGAGTGAGACAAGAACAGTGAAATCTTGGGGGAAGAATAGTTTATGAAGCAGCATGTTTGTAAGATTCGAATAAGTTTCCCGCGATTGTGGGCAAGGAAAAACTCCAAGTATTGGATAAACACTTTATGCCGATGAGAATTGAGTTTTTTTTTTTTTTTTTACATCATTATGCTATTTTAATACTTTTTTTTTTTTCTTTAATGCGTTTTTATTCCTGATGAAGTGCAGTTTATTGATTCAATAGATTTTATTTAACTGGCTTTTCAATTATCTTCGTTATGTGAAGATCTCTGAAAGTTTTCTAGCAGTTATGAGATGTTGAAATATTTTTCTTTTTCATTAAAATATCATACTGCACATCACATACTTTTCGTTAATCTCATTGCATAGCTCTGGTAATATTTTATTTTATTTTGATATATTGTTATATGTGAAATAATATAATAATGTACAGCATTTCATGTATTAAGTTGCTTTGGTAATATATTTCATTATCGATTATTTTCCGAAATCGTTTCAACTTTCTCAAAATTGAGGAAATCAGATGCTACTATACGTTTGTTTGCGATTTTAAGTGTTTTTTGTAATCCCAAAAGTATAAAAGCTTAACCCTATTTCCTACGAAACAGACACTTTCCATAGATATACACTGCCCGACAATAACAGAACAAAATGTTTTTCATGAATATTTTATTGTGAACAGTGTAGCCGAAGGCGAATATTTGATATAATAGGCATCCAAATTCCGACCTTACACAGCTGCATATTATGCAAATTTTCATGACTATAAAAACACGGATTGTGACCAGATCACTCCATTCCCGTTTTTTTCTCTTGCTTAGTGTGATAGGCACACCTCCAGTACTCAGGATGGCAAGTCATTGTTGTTTAGATGTTTTTCTTTTGAGATGGCGGGCCGTTGGATTACTTTAAGCAGGCAGGCGGAGGTGGCACGTTGGCTTCATGTGCCACGCAGCGACCATGGAAGCAGTTTCAGGAGACAGAAACCATTATAAGAAGAGCTGGCAAAGGTCTCCTGATGGATACTTCAACCAGAACAGACCGCTATCTGACTCTAACAGCAAGACGGAACCATGCGATGTCCTGTCATCAACTATCTCTTGGGGTTGCTGCGGCCACAGGTGAGGTGAAAACATTTTCAACCAGAACCCAACCTTCAAAATGGGAAAGGAGTTCACCAAATGGATACACGGTACCAGTATATTGTGATAGTCAAAGTATGAAACAACCCGTTAATCATCTCAACAGCAAAGATGCAGGTTTCAGTGAAAATAACTCTCCCAAACCTGCATCTAAGATTACTGTAAATAGCCACTCAAAGACCTCTCAGGTGTCCAACCCTAAAATGTTAATGCATTTTTTTTGGATTCGGACTGTGTTAAGAAGGCGGATCTCTACGCAAGGAAGCGGGTGATTTGTATCCCATTAATCCTCGGCGTATAGGGAACCCTCCAGGGTTTCCCCTATATGCCGAAAACAGATCCTTGAACCCTATGTGCGACTTTTTAGGGGTGCGGTTGGACCAGATTTTCTTTTCATGCACTACAACTCCACTACACATAGAACTGAAATGGCGAAGGAATATCTTGAAACTGAAGAAATCCAACGACTACCATGGCCAGAATGATCATCAGACTTAAATCTGAAAGAACATGTGGGATGCCCTTGCGCGTCGGTTTGCACGCCGACGGCCAACTGCTCGATTACTCGGCGAGTTATAAGATCTGCGCTGGTAGAATAATAGGATTTGTTGCACAGAATATTATAGGCGCCCTTATATCTAACATGGGTCACACTGTCAGTCCAGTTTAGCCGTTGGAAGCGACCATACACAGTACTGATGTCATGTGACCGTATATTTGAGCATCTTGTATCAACTTCCACAATATGACCTTTTGTTAATTCTTATGCAACCCCTATACATGCCCCTTACATCTGTCCGAAGTTTCTCGATGTCTTATTTCATTGTTCTATGGTACAATGAAATAAGAAGTACACAGCCGTACCAAATTTTGTCCCATTTCATTGCAAGCTGCACGAGTTATACCACGTTTTCTACGTGTTCTGTTAATTTTGTTAAGTAGTGTACTAAATATTGCATTGGTGTCAACGTTTTGATCCATCTTTGGGAATTTAGTCCCAAAAGTGGAATCGGTTGTCAGAGCGAAACTACGAGAAAGTAGCCCATAAGGATGATGTACATATCATTAATTTTCCTTGTGGATCTTTAATGCATTCATATATCATGCTACTTCGTAGGATAAAATATAATGTGAATGTTTATTCTTATATTAGAAAATTATTAAATATAAAAGTTCTGATTTATGTTGAATTGCTAATAAGAAACTAATGTAATAAATTCATTTAAGTGCATACATTACATAAATCTCTTCCAACTTTGCCAACTGAATTTATCCGGTTTTCTGTCTTACACTATTTTCTTTTTTTTATCCTTATCAAGTAGTTTATTTTCCTTCTTTCAGTTTTGTCGTCATGAAGGATAATCAAAGTTTGTCTCAAAATGTGGTATTAGTATAATATCATTTGGTACATATATTGAATGTGCTTGTTTGAAAATAGATTCAAAGTGTTCTCCTTTTAAGACCCAGTAAGCCATTTAAAATTTCAAAAAACCGTGCAGTTAATTTTCTGATTTTTCATCCCTTTGACAGTATATTCGGTTCCTTCTATTTACTTAATGGTAAAAGGTAGTGCCAATTTTAACTCCTCTCCTTGAAAAGTTATTACAAAATTTGAATTTTCTATTGCTTATGCATGAATATGACCTGTACTTGTGTTTTCTGAGAGAAGTTTCGGGATTTTCTTTGGATTCCTCAATGTTTGCCTAGCTTCCTCCACTATGTCAGAGACTCGCATGGATGATCACTCAGCACACCTTTTCTGTTGAGTGAAAAGGCAATCTTCTTTAAACTGAACGACAAATAGTATTTTAATGCATCGCACAAACAAAACTCTGTACAGAGTTTTCTTTCTACAAAATTTCCATTTCTGTTGGACTTTCACGGTGAAAACTTACTGCTGCATAGTGTAAGCGTCCATGGTATTCTGAGTTGAAATGACACATTTTTCAAATTTGCTGACTTAACTTTTTATTATGTACATAACAACAAGTTTTTAAATTTTCAGTGACAAGACAGCCATAACTCCAAATATACAGTATAGGAAATTAAAATGGTTTGATGAATTTAAAAATCACCTTGTATTACTCGTTTAAATGTGTTTTAACTCCACTTTAATTGGCCTTGATTAATCCATCGAAGCGTTGATTAATCAAGGCGAAAATGGCGGTACATATCGGTCCAAGTATGTACCAAAAATGGCGGTACATATCGGCTCGTGTTGCAGATTATGTGCGATTTTCAGAAATTGGCAGTGAGAAACTGTGCATAACTTTAAAGGCAATTTATAGGATTTGGATAAAGTTTCCCATCCAAGCCAGACACTACGTTTTTACTACCGAACGAAATTGCGGAAGTATTGGTGGATAAATCATATTGACCTCGTTTCAATGACAGTTTCTTTTGAATTTCATGTAAGAATCCATTTTTTTTTTCCCTTCTGGAATACAGAAGGTCATATTTACTGGAGCAAATACAAATTAGGTTTTGAATTATTCATAAGGTTGTTGAATGTGTGTCTGGCAGACACGTCAAAAAAAAAAAACAAGTTAACGCTCACATTCGCTTTCCGGAAGGCTGGTCACCAAATTTTCATTCAAATTTTATTTTTGAGATGTTTTTTCTATAAACAGCAAGAATAACATGTCTCAGAGCTGATCTGTTGGAAGAATTTCCGTTGGTGATTCACGTGAGAGTTATAGTCTGTTTCTTTGCAAAAACTGTCGTGTCTATGCCGAATTATCGCTAGCAGACGGTGATAAATTTCTGTGGTCAAGGTATAAGGATATGCGTGGTCATAAGTCAAAACAGCTTATTAATGAACGAGTCTGTCTCTGAGACAGCGAGTGCTTTCCCGAAAAGTAACAAATCTGGAGGGTCGGCAGTTGCTAAAGCATGTACTTAGCCTAGGGACGTTCCCTCAAAGGGTCGGACATCACGAATGGATCATTAGATGAAGAGTACTCTGGTTCGAAGTGAGGCAGTGTTAGTGGTGATACAATTATTAGGGAGACTGAGAATGTTTGTAATCGAGACAGGTAGGATAGAACCAGTATGTCTTCGCCACGTGCCAAGAGTGATAATCTTAACTAGTTGTCAGTTCTTAAGGGAATACTTCGGTCCTTATCCTTTAATATTATGCCTTTTATTGTGCTATCCTTTGATCAAACCGTTATTGTGACAGCAATTCTGTCCAAATTGATAAGATGAGCGATATGACAAAAGCCTTGTAAATTAATTGGAGATCTGAGAGACTATGCAACGCCTATGGGGGAAGTTTTCTTTAGCTTGGTCTGCCCTAGTTCGTCATCTTGGATATAGGGTATGACTAATTTCATTACGGTGAGCGCGAAGAGCGGTGGTTTATGCCGGTTATCAAAAGTTGCTTGAAAGCTAGAAGACTGTTCCACAGCCTTATAAAGTACAGGCAAATGTTGAAGCCGTATGGTTTTGGAGATGAGTAGTGGTTGAGGAAGCATGATAATGGAGTGTGTATTATAACCCAAATGATTCCGAGAAGTATGATAAAATTCTCTCTAAGCAACTTGAGTGGACAAGAAAAAGCGAGTGCATAATTATGGCTGACTTTAACTTCCTCCTTATAGATTGAATATCGTAGACAACGTAGTGCGAGTATGTTAATTATTATTATTATTTTTTTTTGTTGTTGACTGCTATTTCAACACGTTAAAGAAAACGGAGGAGGGGGGGGGGGCAAGTATCCTTGACCAAATTTGACGGAGGATCTAAGCAGTATCAAAAATATTAGTTTAGATATCGATAGCGGGGAGTGATCATGTCATAAAATGGCTAGAATCCAAGAACTTCGGTGATCAAAGCCAAAGGTCAGTACTCTGATTCAAGGAAGGGGAAACTATGGTGGACTCGGCTATTTCTTGAGCTCTGTCATCTGCAATTATTACTGTATGCTGTTTGATACTAATGCATTATGGGAAATGTCTGAAGGATTTATCGTGTAGGCCACAAACAGATTCGGTGCAGTTGAAGTACTCACTGCCAAATTGTAAATCCTATCCATCCCCGCCAGTTTCCGAGTGACCTCACGTGATCGTTAACCATACCAAACCAGCCCATTGGTATAGTTAATCAAACGTACTCAAAGATGACAAAATGGATTAGACAGAGCAGAAAGACTTAATTGAGCAGAAGAAAAACATGGCACTGCTCCATGTGATAATTATAAGCAGATGCACTATGCAAAAAAAAATCAAAGTAAATTTGATAACTTGCAAGGTTAAGATCCAAATTTTTGTATCATGACAATTCAGCTGAAATGGGAGGAAGAGTTGAACAGGGAATTTTCAATTATTTTTGCTATTGAAAACGTATTGTCAATATGTTTTCAATAAAAATGGTTAAAGATGAATACAGGGCCATTTCTACAAGAATGATATCCTATATCGGTCTCAGCATGGTTTCTTGAAGAAGAATTCTTTCTTTACTAATATGATATATTACTCTGAGGTTAAAAGAAGTTGGATGCAAGAAACTTGAACATTATATCTAGATTTTTAGCAATGCTTTTGATAGTTCTTCGCCGGTTTGGCATATTTCTTCAAATGGATATTCTTCAGGGTGAAAAGTAAGTGAACCCTTCGGACACTGTTTATTTCTTTTCTTTCTAAATGAAATGGAGGGAATACTGGGGGAATCTTTAAAGTTTTTCTGACAAGTTAAATGTTTAGAGGGTAATTAATGCTGCGTAAAAGATTTGAAGGATTAAGGCCAGCAAGTGCAAAGTATTGCACTTGTGGAAACTTAGATATTGCACTTGTGGAAAATCATAGATAAACATTTGTGGAAACAAATGTTTATCTATGATTTTTCAAGTAGAGAGGAGGTCATTATCATTCCTTGAACCATGCACACCATTTTTATGCAATTTTGCTACTAATAATGATACCTGCATAGGCCGTATTTAGTATTCATAACGTCATTTGATGCAGCTGACAAATGAGATATTTGTTATCTAAATAGTGCTAATTAGTGAGTGTAATTTTAATGAGAACGCTTTCAGAAGCCTTAATGAGCATATGATATTTTTACTTAATAACTTTTAGATCACTTGAGAATTTTTAACACTAAAATATTAATTAATACATGACACTGCGCAATTGCTTATTAACAACATTTACTGCTGTAATTCAATTTCGCGTTGGCGTGCAGCGTCTCCTGTACATGTACTCAGATCTACATTTGCTGTTAATTTTTAATTCATTCTGCTAATTATGCTCTTCTTTCTTTGATCGTATTTGTTCAGTTCGGAATCGTGTAACGAAGAGGAGGGAAAGTGACATAAGGCTGTTTCAACATGTCGGATTAACATGGGATTTGCGCGCGCAGCATTTGAAACAAGATAACAAATTTCCCGAACTAACGCTGAAATATGACTTCCATACCTATCCGTCGAGAGTGAGAGGAGAAAGAGAGAGATGTGGAATGAATGTTGGTATTCTGTATTATTTAAATTTTTTTGATAGGAATTGTATAACCTGAGTGTCTTACTGATTGATTGGGCTAATCCTTGCTAAAGTTTTTCGTTCATTATTAGATGATATTTTTCTGAATTTGATACGATTCTGAAGGTTTATTGTATTCAACATTTCATCCTTAATATTAATATAATAATGTTAAATTTAGCCTTTTCCTTAAGGTTCTCTTTAGATTGCGCGTTCTTTTCCGGTTATATTTGCATTCAACGAATATTGTTCTGAATTCTTCTCACCAGATCGAATTCATGTCTCGTGCATTTAGTTTTGGTAACAAAATCTGATTCGTAATAATTTTACGTTCTTATTTGGACATCTTCCCGTCCCACGCGTAAGCCTCCTCTAAGATTGATTCCTTAAACAACAAATGTTGCCCATTCTGCTCTCATTATCTCGGTCTATTAACTACAGTGCTTTTCAATATTCTGTTGCAATCCAATATGAATGCATCTGGGAGCGTGATGGTAATATTAGATCCAGACTTGCGTGTTTCCACTCTTTCCTACTGTAATTACGTGAAGTTGTTTGTGCCATAAATAACTGCAAGGAAAATGGAAGCGAAGAAGGATTGGGTAACTGCAAGACTCACATTTCAGATTTTCCTTATTGGAAGTCATTATTCGCATAATCAAATATTGATGATAAATATTCCTCGACTGAATCTGGCGCTATCTTTTCTTCAATCGTGTAAACTGATCTTTATATTACAATAGATTAGATTTGTTGTTGTTGTTATTTGGTTTTTAGGAGCATTAGCAACTAAGTCCATATTGCTCCGGGGATATGCGGTGGTCATTTCCTGACCTTTCCGCATCCTCCCGTATTTGGTGGTCACGGGCTCGTACCCCGGTGTAATCAAGAAGCGTGTGCTACGCACTGCCGCTCCTGCCCACCTGGCTACGGAGGCGCCATTTAGATTTGTAAAAATGTTCAATGTGATCTCTTCACAACTCTTAACATATAAACATATTTACGAATACTATTGAAATGTTGTTGAAAGAAAATAAATTATTATTAACGACTATAAATTTTAATTTGAAATAAATTTGATTGAATCACTGTGTAAAAAAAAAAATACTTCTGCCTGAGATCGAATAACCTGATGAAAAATGCTCTATGTTCCTCCGATGTCGAACCGGCCCTTTATAATGGTCCGGTTCGAACTGGAATAGAAGCCGATGCACATATTGGTCAAGAGGTCTTTTACTGGCTCCAAAAAGTATTGAATGCTGAACACGAAGTCCGTGTTACCTACACTTATATCAAATAATGATCATCGAAGCAACTGCTCAAAATCCCATTGGAAACGGAAGGAATTCTTGAAGATTTTCAGTCGAGCCTACCGATTTCAGGTGGAGCCAGTCGGAGTTTTCAGTCTGCTCGACATCAGGAGGAACGCCATCCAGATGAAAGTTGACTGCTGGGCGTTGAAATGGGAAACGTTTGGCTTAATGTATAAGCGATCTAGAACGTATTCCAAGAAATCTGGTGAATTTATCAGCTCTCCATTATCCTTCCTTCCTATTTTCCCAATTTGTGGAAAATCCTTGTGAAAATACGAAGTTGATTTCAGTTTCGAAATATGTGTAGAAAACTTAAGGGAAGTTAACATACTAGAATTGAAACAGCATTAGTTACAAATAACAATCGTGTGTTACTTGTTGGGATTTGGTTTTTGAGATCAATACATCTGCGAGATCTCTCTACCGTGCTTAAGATAGTATTGTTAATACTGTGGTTTATTTTTGCTAGGGGAATTCCTGTTTCAATTCACGCCTGTGATAGCGCGAGGAAGAATATAGAAATTTTTTTGGAAAATTAACTGATAACTGTCAATGGGCGTGAGTAATGGTGGTGGTGTAGCAAACTTCAAATCTCATTTTCAGGTAGTTCGAAAAGAGTAATTCTAATTATTTATTAATAACTTTTAATTCTATTCATAATTAAAATGTACGTTGATATAATATCAAACAAACATTTTCGGTAACAAAATTGATTCGTTCTATCATCAAGGCTAGTCAATTTTCTTGGGAAGGACTGGCGTGAATGTTTAATGTGCAACAAATGCTTTTTTTTTTATTTTTTTGTCTCAGAAGACTTAGTTAATAAAATAGTAAACGTTCTTTTTAACTTATACGATTTAATAATAAATATTTAAATTGATATAATGGAACTTTAATTAAAATCTGAAATACGAGAATTGTTACAAAATGATTTACTGTAATCCGAATTTCTTAAATCGAAAACAACTCTCCCATAAATAATATTCAAAATGGGGGGGGGGGGGTAATAACTTAATTTTTAATATTATTTGTCCCAAGTAGTAGCATCAGAGAATTAATGAGGGATAGACAAACAAGTAGGCAGTCTTATCATTAAGATAAGAGTAGCTCAGTAATGCTACAATTGGAAATCAGTAATAACAGCATTGTAAGGAGCAAAAATCTCGCTTACAGGACCCTGCTTGTTTTGAAAAACACGCCCGAAAATGGGATTACATACATGTAATACATACAACATACATGTAGTTTTATTTTTAATTGCCAACAATTACGATCGATTAAGCGGAAATGGCGATATTCAGAGTAATCTCCAGCCAACCATGCTAAAATTGATGAAATTCTTGACTATGTGGCCGGAGTGCGTTCAGGATCTTGCAGTGTCCCCGAAATCAGTTAAATTGTGGAATTGATAAATGAGGTTAGCTTTGATAATTTATAAATGATGTTTACCTAAATATACCGGTGTGTTTCTTCAAAAGCTGCTGTTTACTCTAAAAGTGTTTTAGAATATTTAAGTTAATGATTACAATCTACTAACTATGTCAACAGAGCAGTTTTGGCTGCGAAATTGTCATCTGATTTCCACGAGCGTTGTCTTTATATCTGCAGTTGAAACCTGTGACTTAAAAAAAGCTGTCTCGCATTGTGTCTGCTGGCAGTGCATATGTTTTACGAGAGCCAAAACAGAGAAATGTGACTTAACCGAACGCAACTAAATGTCATTATTATTTCTCTCGGGGCTAACATGTGAGCAACACTTATATTAGAAGACTAAAATAGCGTAGACCCCCACCGGGGTTACGTGTGTCTACGAGCCACGAACTGAAGGTTGGCTGGCGCTCAAACACAGAGAAATCAGTGGTCTTGTTACAGATGTACACCACTCTGTCACCTTAGGAACCAGGGAAACAGCGACAGAGTATTTATAGTGAACGTGAACACGCGACTGTCTTTGAAATAACCGCAGTATCGGATGTTTGTGAAGTTAGTGTCACTAACAGTGTCGATCCAGACCTACTTTTTAGAGTGGGAGGAGGTATAAAACTCGTGCGTAAAAAGGAGGCAATTAGTTGATTCTATCGCGTACTACGATTTAAAACTGGTGGAAAAAATAATGAGTCTTCCCCCAGGCAGACCAGACAAAACTTGATAAAAATAAACTTTTTATATCTTGCTTTAAAATATTCATACTAAATAAATTTTAAATATCAGTGCATTAATTAAGAGGTAACCTACTCTTTAGCCGAGTGGGCAGGAGCGGGAGTGCAGTAGCACACGCTCTTTGAGTAGTCCCGGTCTTCAAGCTCCTGACTGCTGAATACGGTCGATCTGCCAACCCGCACTGGACCAGCGTGGTAGATTATGGTCCATTTCCCTCAGCATGAATTGTTGAGGAGGCTTCCATCCTGCAGTGGGTTGATAATGGCTGCACTTTACTTTTCTTTACTTTACTACTCTTTATCGACTTAAAGTCGAGGTTAAATTAGTCTTCGATTGTCCATCACCATCCTGGGAGCATAGTTGGTATAGTCGGGTGGAAAAGACCCAAGTTCGATTCCCGGCAATAGCGCGAGGAATTTTTATTTTCACAACGTGGCTGAGTTATTCGGTCTGTGGCGAGGATAGCATGGTTTTTCCTCCCGGAAGTCTTCAAAAAAATTATCTAGTCATTCCAAATTTCATTAAATTTGGACCAATAGAAATCCAGCAAGTATTAGTTATTTTTCCGCCCATACGCGTGTAATAACTCATCTCTCAGTAGATGGATTGTCATGAAAGTTTATATTTTGGCCTGCTGCTAAATAGATTTCTTGAACCTTCCCAAATTTCATTAAAATCGGACTAAAGGAAATCCGATAATTATAATGTCATCCGTCCGCATGTAATAACTGGACTGAGTGGATGACTTTTTTGTAAAATTTTATATTTGACTTGTTTGAAACGATTTATTGAGTTTCATAATATATTATTGTATATTGAGAAATTACAGTATTTTTCTGATTTTAATGAAAAATCCTGTATTACAGTATTTTATTTATTATTTTTTTCCCATTAAAATCAGATCGATAGAAATCTGGCAGTTTATTTTTTTTTTCATACATGTCACAGTGCATAGGATACCCTTCTTCTTCTTCTTTAATGCTGCCGAATGACGTTTGCGACTTCGTTTTGATATTGTTCTCTGTCTAGCGCTGCGTGTAGAATTTGTGCTGTTGTCATGTGAAGCCAGGTGTTGATGTTATCTAGCCATGCCATTTTCGGTCTGCCTGGGCGTTTCTTGCCTTCGATCTTTCCCTCCAGGATGAGTGGTAGTAGGTGATATTTTTGTTGGTTCCTAGCGATGTGACCTAGGTATTTGCATTTCCTGCTGATGATGGTTTTGAGCAGGTCCCGTTCCGTGTGCATGTTCTGCAGGACCTGTGCGTTGGTTATCTTGGCTGTCCACGGAATTTTCAGCATTCTTCGGTAGAGCCACATTTCGAAGGCCTGGAGCTTTTTTGTAGTGGCTGATGTTAGAGTCCAGGTTTCTACACCGTAGAGCAGTATTGGCCAGATGTAGCATTTCAATGTGCGTAATTTGAGCACGATGTTCAAGCTTCTGTCGGTGAGGAGGGTTCTCCATTTGGTGAATGCCTGCCTGGCTTGTTCAATTCTGCTTTTGATTTCGGCCTCATGGTTCAGCTGGTCATCAATGAGCACTCCGAGATACTTGAAGCGGTGTATTTGCTCTAATTTTTCGTTGTTTAGTTTGATCGTGATTTTGCTTGCAGTCCTGCTGACCTTCATCACCTTTGTTTTCTTTTTGTTGATTCGTAGCCCCCATGCTTGGCTTTCTATGTCCACTTCGTTCAAGATGGTCTGTAAATCTTGTTCTGAATCCGCTATTAGTGCTGTGTCATCGGCATATCTTAAGTTATTGATGTAGTGTCCGTTAACTTTTATGCCGATGTTCTTGTCAGCCAGTGTTTGGTCGAAGATCATTTCCGAATAGATGTTAAAAAGAATGGGAGATAATGGACAGCCTTGCCGGACGCCTTTTTTTATTGGAATTGGGTCTGTCAGATCGTTGTCATAGCGAAGCCGGGCTGTTTGATTCCAGTAGAGAGTTGTAATAAAGTTGATATCATTGTTTTCAAGCCCAAGTTTTCTCAGTCGGTCAATTAGGCGGTCGTGGTCTACTGAATCGAAGGCTTTCTCGTAGTCAATAAAACATATATACACGTCTTTTTGATGTTCATAGCACCTTTGTAGCAATATTTGTAAACAGAAAATTGCTTCTCTGGTGCCTAGTCCCCTGCAGAATCCGAACTGTGTGTTTCCTAGTGCACTTTCGCACTTACATCTTATCCTTTGCTGAATCACCTTGAGGAAGACTTTTAGCACCTGGCTCATTAGACTGATCAGCCTGAAGTCTTCGCATTTCCGGCTGGTAGCCTTTTTTGGTAGGGCCACAAAGATGGATTGGAGCCATTCGGATGGAATGTCGTTGTTGTTGTAGATTTGATTGAACCATTTCGTTAGTTGTTGGATGTTGCTGTAGTCTAGTTGTTTCAGCAGTTCCACATGAATCTGATCAGGTCCACAGGCCTTGCCTGGCTTTGTTATTCGGATGGCATGTTCCACTTCAGATGTTAATATGTGGAGATTGTCTTCCTGTGTTTGTTGTTGCGTTTCTGCCGGTTTTCTGTTGGTGCCGAACAGATTGTATATATAGCTCTTCCAGGTGTCGAGTTTGGCTTGTTTGCTTAGTATAGGTTGATTGTTGTCCGTATATAAACTTGGGATAGGAGCCGGTTTGTAGATGTTTCCAGCCTCTTTAAGCTTCTTGTGCAGGTTATAGTTGTCATTTTTCTTGATTAGGTCTTCGATTTCTGCACACTGATCTTCCATCCATTTTTCCTTCGCCTTCCGGATTTCCTGTTTGATCTTTTGTTGTATTTCTTTGTATTTTTCCCGGTTGTTGTTGTTTTTGAATATTCTCCGTTCATCCATTAGGTCTAGTATGTGCTGGGTCATCCACCGTTGTTTCTTTTTCGACGCCTGATGTCCTAGCAGGGTTTCTGCTGTTTCATTGATGCACTGTTTGAGTGAACGCCCGAATGCTTGCACGTCTGTTGTTACTGCTTCGATCGATCGGATTGTAGTGTTGAGATGAAGCTGTACTTGTCGTCTGTTGGCGGTGTTCTTCAGTTTCTCCAGGTCGATTCTTTTTGTTGTGCTTGTGCGTTTGACTGCTCGTAATTTGAGACGTAGTGTTGCTGTTACTGGGTTATGGTCTGATGATATGTCAGCTCCGGGGTAAGTTTTTGCATTGAGGACACTTGACTTATATCTGATGTTGATTAAGATGTAGTCAATTTGATTCCTGACGATATTGTTGTCAGAGTCTTGTGGTGAGGTCCAGGTGTATAGTCGTCGAGGTGGTAGTTTGAACCAAGTGTTGGCAATGCTAAATTTTTCTTCTTGGCAGAACTGGACGAGTCTGTCGCCTCGTTCATTCCGTGTCCCCAAGCCATGTTCTCCGACTATGTTTTGTAGCTTTCCTTGACCGATTTTGGCATTAAAGTCACCGAGGATGACCGTCATGTCGTGCTTCTTCAGCGACTTTAAAGTGTTGCTTAGCTTGTCGTAGAACAATTCAATTTCTTGATCGTCTTTGTCCGCTGTTGGTGCGTAGACCTGGAGCACATTCAGGTTGATCTTGTTGCCTGCTAGCTGTAGTAGTGCGATTCGTTCCGATATTGGGGTGAAACTGGTGACTTTGTTGGCCAGTTGTTTGTGGACAACGAAAGCGACGCCGTACGTCTGCTTGGTGTTCTCTTCTCCTCCGGAACAGAAGACGTGGTGGTCGTTTGATATAAACTTCTTTGTTCCAGGCCATTTGGTTTCACTTAACCCAAGTATGTTGATGTTAATGCGTTCCATTTCTTGTAAAGCATTGGCTAGTTTTCCTGGTTGTAGTAGGCTTCTAACGTTCCATGTAGCTAGTTTCAGAAAATTCTTCGACGCAAGCTCGGAGATTCTTAGCACCCCTGCCCCATTCAAGGGACGCCGAGACTCGGGGCCGTGGTTTATTTTGCTTGCTATCATTGAAGTTTTCAAGGGAAGGATAATCCAAGTAGTTTCCCGTTGCTTTCTTGGATCACAATTTAGTTGAAAAGGTCGTGTGTGGACCTTTTGAAACGGGTTTCGTCTGACGTCTCCACTGAAACCTTTCCGCCATGGAAGGCCCTTCTGGGAGCATATATCTTTCGGTGCTTTAGTAGTTTAACAAATTAACAAATTAAACTACTAAACCTGCCGCAGCCATATAAATGGAGTAGCTCTTATTCAGTGATGAAGCTGCCTCGTGATGTCATAATTTTACGCAATTTATGCCGAATTTCTAGTCATCACTGACCAAGCAGTTGGCACTGCTGTAGTTTTATCTCCTGGAACATCCAAATGGCTGACTCGGTAAAATCACCGTGACCTTGAAAATACCAATAATGTATAACTCAGCAAAACGTGAGTATTTTTAAATACAATTTGGTATCCTGAAAACTTCTACATCAAAGCTATCATGTAGCACAACTATTCTACTAAGAATTCCCAGTGACTGATTATAGTTCCTTAAAAATTTAATGACCTTGAAATTTCCTATGTCCGAACATAACAATGATAACCATTTTAAAAAGTTCAGTCCGAAAAATAAAACCACGTTTAGGTCTCAAATCTTAACCTATCACTCACCCACACTTATTTTATCTAAAATATAACTTCTTTTTGAGTAACACTCCCGAAAACCTTCTTTATTTATTAATTTTTAAGAGCGCACTAATTTAGCTAGCATACAGCTGGTGCCACCAGCGCCAATATACGGTATAGGATACCCACATACCGTATATTGTTGCTAAGGTACAAGACGTTTGTTACCAATCGCAGAATGGAGTGGACAATATTGCGGATGCGCAGAAAATAAATCTTTTCGGTTTTTCATAAACGCGGTTGTTTTTTTTTCCTTTTTTTGTAATAAATAATGAATCATTACTATTTAACTCTCCTGAAATATAGCGCGTGCATTAACTAACTTGTTGTATCTAACCTTAATTGGGTTACCCCTTCATTAATAGACAATTACTAAATACGTAAAGCTGAAACAGTGTTAACATCATGGTTGTGTATAACAGATAAATTTAACATTGTATTAAAATGCAAAACGTATATTCAGCTAACATAAACATGTCACTCTGAAAAGAGTGATAGTTGACAAGCAGAGTAGGAACATTTTGTTACTGGAAATGTCATAGCGTAGACTGCTAGGAGGAAGCAAAAGCAAACTGTCTAGATGCTGCGCTCATACCGCAGCGTCATCTTATTAAAATAAAACATTGAATATGTGGCAGTATTTTATCAAGCGCTTATTCATTTCTAGACATATTCACTTGCAGTTTTTTTTTTTACTTTTGAAAATAATAGATATCTCAAAAAAAACAACACACTTATGCACCTTTTCAGAAGATTTAACATGGTCATGAAATAAAGGGATCAAATAAGGGACTTCCTTGTTACGAGACAATGAAAATAAAAATTGGTGATACAGCGAGTAGGACATAGAATCATAATTGAAATAATCAATTATTGGTCATAATCGATTATTAATCACTATTATATCCATCACGATATAGCAAGCATTTAGGCATAGGATCTCAATCTGAATATAAATGAAACAAATCTTCTCAAATAACTTTCTTACAGAAACAACCAAACCATATAGAAATTAAAATTGCAGATGTCTCAATTCCAAATATCTATGCTCACAAAGACCTAGGAGTTGTTTTTGACAAAAATCTTTCCTTTAATTCTCACTATACGTTGCTCAAAAACTTCAAAAAGCAAAATGGCTATTCAAACAAGAAACAGCAGCAATTTAGTGGGGGTGGGGGGAACCAGTCATAAATCATGTTCAGAGATCTTTCCCATTCTGTTTTATACATCAGAAATCTGGTCTGGTGCTCCTCAAGTAACCGTCAAGAAATTCCTTGCCCTAGAGTATTGGGTTCTTAAGATGGCTGAATAGAAAAACTTCGTCTTCCCAATACAATTTCCAGGCAACAACTTTATGAAAACTTGAACACAAAGCCTCTGCAACAGATGATCAACGAGTCTGGAGTCATGCTTTTTGCGAATTTAATTACTTCTGCAAGCAATTCATCAAACTTAACCAACATAATAGTTACCCCCGATACCGAAAATTCAAGAAACCAACAATTCAAATCCAACCTCTCCAGATTCAAACAAATGGACAGAATGTTTCCCAGTGCATTCCTTCACCTCATAAATCATCACAACATTGATTGCGAAAGGTTACTCAACTCTGAAGCCTACAGCAGTCAGATATCCAATCAGATAATGAGAAATAAAAACAGCAGCCTGCCTTCAACCCAGTAATTGCAACCGAGATATGAATTTGGGTTTTATACTTTTCCTTTATACTGAATTTCTGCCTCTAGCCAAGCTCTAATTGCAATAAATGAATATTTATTATTTTATTTTATTTTTTTTTTTTTTTGGGAGCAGGCCGTGGTTCAAGCTCACATTACTAAATACAGTGTTCTTCTATTCTGTCTATCTTGTAAACGTCTCTGACCTTATGTGCCATTTCCGGAGTATAAACAGAACATTTGCATATATAACCCCCCCCCAACAATGGGGCAAAACAGAATCTACGTGGGCCAGTGTAACAAGTAATTGTGTTTGATATAACTGGAGGGATCTTCACTTGGTAGTCTTTCTACCAACTATATCCAGATGAATATAGGTGGTTGAAGCTACTTCTGGCAAAATCAGATCTCTTAAAAATGAGGTTGAAAAATCCCGCAGCAAGTACAATAAATCACTTAATATATGCCGGAACTTTAAGCCATAGAAAAGTTGAGATATACTGAAGAGCGAATGGAACAGGCTTACATCTTCCTGGAAGATGTAAGCCTGTTTAGATTTACATCTTCCAGGAAGTGCCACGCGTTATAAATAATACTCGCCGTGTAGCCACCACACCTGAGAAAGATTGATAGAAAGCATTTAATTTGGTATTTTCCGTTAGTCATTCATCAAACAAGTCAGGATGACCGTTTTGTTGGTATCCATCTAACTTCCGTTGTCAAAAGAAAGCTTAAATGATTCATACCTATATGAACTGTAACCTTACCAACACACACCTCTCTTGATTATTCTTTGCTTCTCTTCATGCAGTTTTAAATAAACAGTTTCTTTTTCTTGCTGTAAGAAGGAAAACAGTACAAAGGATGTCTTACTTCTCTGGTTTGTTCTAATTATGTAAAGGCGTTTTCCCTGAAAACAAAGCTCTTTTTTTTTCTGTAAGATCTCATCCGTGTTTTGTCAACATTAGAGATTTGTTTTTTTTCTGTAATGTTATTATAAAATAAATTTGCCGTTCTAATTTAGTAGGAATCTTCATTAGATTTTTTTTTCAGTTGCGATTTCATAATTTTTTATCAGCCAAAAAATTATAATAATAAAATAGAACCTTCATACGATTCCCATTCTTGAAAGCTAGCTATCCAATTCTGTGTTATGGCAACTCCATTTTTCTCTTTATTGTTAATTAATATTTTATAGTGTTTGAAATTTTTCTGTTTATTTTTTTCCAAAAACAGAATATTTCCATTTAGAAATGGAAATGAGGGCTTCTGTCGATGATATATTTCTTACAAGAATACGGCTTAGATCCCGTACAAAAGTTGAAGATATAGAAAAAGTGTTTCCCTAGCTACGAAAATGTAACATCAGGTTTAAGATGCTCCTAAACTATGTCGAATTCTCATTGCAAACAAATAGTTCAGGGCACCCTGTACTTTTCAACTGAACAGTAGTATTAAACTGGTTTAAATTATATTGTTTGGTTTCATGCACAAATATGATTCGATTGTCTCTTACAAATACAGTATGTGCAAATCGGTGAACGCGGAACATCGTAAAGTTCTATTCAGAGTGTCAGGGAACTAGATACAGTATTTACATAGTGACCTAATTGAAGTGCTTGTGGCTTTAAACGGGTTATGTAAACATTGCTCTTAGAATGTTTACCGTCAATGAGACGACGCAGGGGGACATTTTTAAATTGAAAAAGGATTGTTTCTGAACGTGTGGAAATTTCCTTCATCCGTAATTGGATTCGTGGAATCTACTTTCATGTAATGTTGTGGAAGTGGTAGTTTGAATAAATTTAGTAAAAGATTGGAAAGAATGTGCAAATGAAGTAGATAAAATTAGATATTTTGTTATTTATTTTAATTTTGGCTGATGTTGAAGGAATTTTTTCATCCTTTCCTCATTTTGCCAATGCTAATACTTTTTCTACGTTTAAAGCTACAATATTAGTAATCCATTACAGTATAGTAGTTTCTTGATTTGTTTTAGTTCCGGTTGGACTCCCTTCAAAGACTTTCATAAAATCAAAGTTATACGGAGGGAATATGGTTTTCCCTGTGAATTATTCTTGGTTTTTCATCCCCATACAATATGCAGATTGCAAGTGAATCCATGCGTGTACAGTGTGATTCACGCCAGTGACTGTTAAAAACGGTTAATGAGTTATTCATTTTTGAAGTCATTAATTGTAAATTCCTCTGATCTAGTGGTCATACTAGGGAATAAACAGAAATTCCAGGGTTCTATAAAGGAATTGGAAAGTTTCGTTATTAGTGCATTGTAAAATCTTTGAAACGTGAGAAAGAGTAGGAGTACTCCTAATCGAAATTATCACATAGGAATATACTTTGGATTAGGTTATTTGGTTTGTTTGTTTTTTAGGAGCATTAGCAACTAAGGACATATTGCTCCGAGGATATGCGGTGGTCATTCCCTGATCTTTCCGCATCCTCCGTATTTGGTGGTCACGGGCTCAAACCCCCTGTCTAATCAAGAAGCGTGTGCTAAGAACTGCTGCTCCTGCCTACCTGGCTACGGAGGCGCCTTTTGGATTAGGAGTACTAATAGGAGTATTTTATAGGAATACTTTACAAGAGTTTATCCTTCAGAGTCATTCGAAAAGCCGCGGGGAAACATAAGTATAAAGTGTTCACATGCACACATTTCGTGTGGTATACCATGCGTTATACGATACTTATTCGTGGTAAGGAATGGCTTTCAAATCTCTCGGTACTCTTTCGCATCATTAATTTCGATACGAACGATACAAAGAAAACTGGGTCTCACAACTTGTTTAGCTGGCGCCAGTCATTAACTATTCTCCCAGTAGTCACAAAATCTACACATTTTGGTAAGATGTTCTGTATTAGTTAATTTAACTTTAATTATTCATAATAACGACATCATTGGTTTGTTTAAAAAAAATAGTCGTCATATTTTGTACCCGTGAAAGTTTTGCTTAAAATTTTAAATAGACTTCTAAATATTTTGATTTCATATCTGATGTCACTCAGATTTCAGTACTGGCAGACAGAAACGGGCCATATTACAGAATTTGGTGTATCTGCTGATATTAAATTCAGAATAACATATAAAGGATTCTTTTAAGCTGTCATCCAGCGGTGAGCATATCTTTGGATATGCTCGCCTTTGCATCTGGGTAAATCTTAGAATCAATATTTTTAATATCAGACTGAGATAAGAACGGTTCATAGCGGAGTTCTCTACAAAACCAAATAAAGAACTCAATACATAATCTTTTAACTTAAATCAGTAGTATTCAATACATACGGTTCGGGAAACTTATTTTGCTGGGTAAAGTTCACGTAGGTTTAGTTCGATGGTGTTTCTTCCCCAGGTCTCCCCCCCCGTCCTTAGTTGTTTTCGAAGCTGATATTCTGTCAAGTTTCGGTATTGTTGCTGTGGTAACGCTTCTAACAGCACTGAATATCTGTAAAGATTTTGTGAAAGATCTAGCTGTTTCATTGATTTGTTGGATGAACATTTCCTAAGGAGCAGTCTATCCACAAATTCTAGCGAACGATGAATAAAACATTTGTTTTTCGAAAGCGACAAATGTTTTGCTAAGTAAGAGGGAAAATTCCTTCCAGACAATCTGTCTGACGTGATATCTCTTTCACTCTAAATAGAGATGTTTTAAGGAATTGGTGTTTTTTTTTCTCCGCTTTGAACCGTCCGTAACAAGGGGGTAGCTAAGAATTAGCAAATTGTGCATTCATGGTAACGATTTCTTTATCTTCATTTTAAATAAATGAAGCGATCTAGTCTTAGAACGGAATCTTAAACCAAGTGAATTAACTAGTGAAGTTTCTATTGGGTAGGAATGCATGGTTGGGGACCGTGTGTGTGGTTGGGTGGAAATACCAATTTTACAAATACGGTATTGGTTTCACCTGCCTGATAGAGATTGGCATTTTGAATAGCGATTTTGCATTGAAAAGTTCGTCCTTGATGCTGGGTTGGTAGCTAAGTAGATGGGTTTAGAGGGCTGCGAAAGAGTCGATCTATACGACACAACACATAATCAGCTCAGGACAGAAAGCCACTCCCTTGGGTTGTATAAGACGAGATAACTCGCAGTACTGTTACTGTGTGCATTAGTCTGTAGGTTTTCCATTCGATCGTTTTATTACCTGGGCTTTTTCGCTATTCGTAATGGGAAAGTGGAAGCCTAACCATCTGTGGACCGCTTCAAGTTTCTCAGGAAAACGTAGATACTCTAGATTCTTTTATATTTCCGGGAGTACAATGAAGAAAATTTTTTTTTTTTGTTTTTTTTTTTTCTCCTCTCTCAAGAACCGAAAATTGTCATACTTTTCATGTAGCACGCACAAAGACAAGCTTCATGAAATTTTTCTTGATCTTACATGACCTTTTTTCTCTCAATTGTTTATGGACGTAAATCAAACTCCTTTTGCTTCTGAAGTTATTTGAATTTCATATGAAAAGCTCTATGGTTAGACCCGAGAGCCTTTGACACGTGCTTCGATAGAAATTCGGTGTTTTATTAGAAACTTAACAAATTATGTTTAATTTCTGCTTGGTTTGGTGTTTATTCCATCCGATTAAACTAACTTCTAACGGGGAAAAATTGAGTGAATTATTTTTATTATAATGAAATAAATTCTAAACCATAACTAATGTAATATTATTAACTGATTTTTTTTTCCTTCTCTGGTAATAAAATGCTCAATCAATAAACAATGTCATCAAAAAATATGCAAATAATATTTGAAGGAAAAATGCTAATTCTAATGCTATGTTTTCCAGTAGCATTCAAAAGAAATAGCAGAGAGGTATATATCTTTAAAATAAGAGGTTTAAAAAGTAGGGTCAAGTATACAGGGAGCTACCAAAATGATCCTGAATTCTAATTAAAATTACATAATGCTTTTGCTTATCACCTATTCTATGGTATCCTTTTCAAGTAAATCGTAAGTCTCCTTATTAACACACACAATGTCCAGCGATGCTTCCCTTGCTGGAAGCACTTGTGAAATCGCTATTCATTATCTCTTGCAATCACTCGATTTTTCCGGTCTTAACAGGATCATTAACTCTTCTTCTTTTGCCTTGAAGTTTTGATTCTATATGTGGAAAAATTCGTGGTGCATGACCCCATCGATTTAAAACTAATAATAATAAATAAAAATAAACCACGATCGAAATGCTTTTGATATTCTAGCGAACCTGTGACTTTTTCGGGCGTGGAGTTGATTTTTTTTTCTTTTTTCACGAAAGGCTGATGCTGCTGCTTCGCTTCTGGAAGTCCATACATATATACATACATGTCTCATTGCTAGATTACATTTCGGAGGATTACAGGGTCACCCTGAGCATATCCTTTGAAGATCACACGACGTTCTTTCAAGCCCATACTCAAGTCTTATTCCTATGAAACTTTCTAATATAAACTTGTATTTGTAAATCTGCAACACTGTATATAGTCATAAACTGTACAGTAGTTTCAGTGTGCCCCGAGCAATGACCTTGGCGACATTCGTGGTGTGTATATATATATATATGTCTACCTCGAGATTATTAGCGGGGGAATACTTCGTCTCGTTCTCCTCACTTTTTAATCTAAATGGGGAGGGTGAGAGACTATATATAAATCAGAGGTTACTACCGGACGAAGATTCGCAACCCCACAGGGCCTTAATAGACTTCCCTTGCTATTTCTTGGTGAGACTTGTAATGTGGGGTCGACAAACTGTAATATAAATACCTGTGTATGCCAAGAAAACTGCTTTAATGTTAACATAAAGTTAATACAATAATTATGTGGATTGATCTGAATTCATTTTATTTTTTTTTTAATCAGACCGACAATTTAATGTGCTACAGACCACTTAAATCAGAACAAGCAAATGAGTACTATTTAATTTTATATATTTTAGTAATAACCTAATATTTATATACATTATATATATTATATTAGAAACTTAACAAATTATGTTTAATTTCTGCTTGGTTTGGTGTTTATTCCATCGAATTAAACTAACTTCTAACGGGGGGAAAAATATATATATATATATATATATATTAGGTAGTAAAAGCTGGCAAGAAAGATGCAGAACTTCTACTGAAATGAATAAATCCTTTATACTCGAATATTTCAAATGGTCCCACTTTATGTTCGGCGTAGTTAATAAAAACAACCAATACTTTCAAAGGCTGACGTAAAGATAATGTATATAATCTTTACAGTAGCGAGATAAGGCATTTGAAGTAATCTAGGGAGTATTCTGTCTTGATGAGATGTTAATATCTATTCGAAGATTTCCCTAGTATGAGTGTTTCAACGTTGGACTAATCTAGATAATGGAACTCTGGCATTCTTTCTCATCACCTTCCTTATTGGTAAGGGATACGAAGGAAGGGAAAAGTGGTCATTTGGGAAGTGTTTATATTGCGTGTCTCGCCATTCGTGGCACATAAGAAACGGAAAATGGAAATCCCCCACAACAAATGGTTTCTGAGTTGAGCACTTTGTAAATCTCACCACGAAAATATCTCCTGCCCAATAACTGATCCTTGTTGGGTGATTTTAAAGTCAAGCTGCAGCCAGGAAATGCGTACGAAAAGAATAATGTAAAAGGTTCGATATCTGTATGACCAGCCGTAGCATGAAATAAATGGATCGGTCGGCTAGCTACGCTGGGCGCCTTCAAAGCATTACCAAAGACAACGCTTTGAAGGCCCTATTCAAAATATACTTTTAAAATTTGTAGGAAATAATTTCGTTTAGGTCAGGACGTTGAAATGATATTGAAAAATATCATTTTAATTATTAATAGTACTGTGCATAATAGTTATTCAATTTTAATTACAAACCCTGAGCTCTAATAAATAGTTGCGAATTACTAATTGGGAAATTTCCAATGAAAAATATTTTCCCGGCTTTGAGATTCTTTTACAAAATCCTCTTAATGTAGTAATCAACCGTTTAATTACTATTAAAGTCACCACTGTCTTCTTTGATGTATAAGAAAGACTGAGATAAATAAACTTTATATTTGTAAAAGAAACCTACATCCGAATAGTCACTGAGCATAAGCAAAAAATCTTTGTACTTTTTTTTTTTCATCCATTTTTTTTTCTTGGAGGAAAACGCGGGATAATCTCTACTGATGAAAACTTCTTCCATCAGATGACAGCCCCGTTAATAACTTGTCATTGGCACCGCATCCGTTTTTAGTGGTTAATTTATCTTAATTTCGTGATTGGTCGACTTTTGCAAAAAATATCTTATTAAAATAAGATATATGAGTAAGTAAACAGCATTCCACGCATTTCCTTAGGGAATACTGTTTATTTTATTTGATAAATTTTAAGAGCAAACAGGAAAAAGAGGGAATTATATAATTCAATTATGCTACACTAGGTTCAAGGTTGTGATAAGCCATCACTTAAAAAAAATGGTTTGTCTCTGAACGAATAAACGAACAGAAATCAGAATTATTAAAGAAATGATTCCAGTAGTAGCTTTCAACTTGGTGTTTTTGTGCTTCAATATGAAAACATTGATTTATGCAGATGCGAGTATGCGTTTGTCTGTTAGCACGTGATTAATTTTAGAAGACTCCTCACAATGTATTTTGAATGGCTCAAAATCTAGGTTTACGGTTCTATATTTTCTTTCAAATAATTTCACATAAAAATAAAAATGCAGAGGTGGGAAACATTTGAGCTAACTCTCGCAGTGGCCTATTCATTTACCGGGAAACTTTTCGTTAAGAAATGCTCTTTTTGGGCGTATTCCTGTAAAATTTTCTTGTTCTTGGCCTCTAATTATCTCACGTACTTAGGTGTGAGCACATCCTCTTGAACATCAAGAGCAAATTGGTGTGTTTTTGACATCGATGGGATGTGATTCCATCGATGTTAAAAACACATTTCAATATACTTGTCAGTCTATTTTCATTTTCGAATTTGCTCCTCCTAAGTCAAGAGATACCCTGCATTTTGTAGTTCTAACTCGCCCTGATTTCTCCTTGTTCCCAGAACTAAACTTTTGCACTGGTAGATATTTCCATGGTATTTCAGATCCAGAAAAAAAATTGTCTTAGGTTAAATAAGGCTCTGAAAGGGCCTCCAATAATCGCTTGACTTATTGTATCATCTCAAATATGAATTACACCCAAATAACTGTTTTAAAAATACAGCCCGGAACTTTTTTTTTTGACTACATGTAGTATATCTGATGCAATAATCGCTCGATTCTTGATATGGTATCAGAAACGTTATTATATTTAATTTTCCCATTCTTTTCGACTGATCTTTTTACAATAAAATGTATATTGTATTTTGGAATAAAAATAAATTAAAAAATTTATCCCAAAATACAATATGTAGTAGACTGTTTCTTTTATTGTATAAAACGCCATATTATACCAAAAATCCTTAGAGAATGAAAATTTAACCATTCTAATTAAGCAGGTTCTGAGAGAAAGATGTTATTGTTGGCAGAATGTCTTTTAAATGTTTTCGGTTTATTTAGTGCTGAGGAATTACAGTAAATCATTAAGAGCATTTTCGGCTGCTTCCCGCCTATTTTCCGAGTGTCATTTACTATCACGCGCCTTGACGTAGGTTGGTTTTATTTGACGCAGTTTTTCTCTTCGTAATTCTTACCTTCGTACGAGAGATTATTTCTAATTATAATTCACTCCGAAACATCTTTTTTAAAGAATCAAGAAGTCAGTGACGTCTAAAAGACCATCAGAATTCCCTCGTGGACACTACTCTGAAACATGAACATAAACCGACTTTCTGTGTTGGAGAGAAACACAAAGTGCATTTGATAGTTTAAACGAGATGGGGAAATGTCAAACGGCGGTTCCTGCTAAGTGCGCAAGTGTGCGTGATTTGTAGCTCTCCATCTTTCAGGTACTTAGTTCCATGGCCAGCCAGCGAGGCCTGTTCTTACAGTTTTCTAAGTGACAGCATCAGAGAAAAACATCGCATGTAACAAGATGAGGTACGAATAAACGCAGACTGTAGCTTCAATAGTGCCAAAATTATATTGAGCGTTTTGATTGACATATCAACATTTTTACTTTTTCGTAACCATTCCTTCTTTTCTTAGGTACCGATAAAGTATCTTTGAGTGAGTTATATATATTTTTAAATATCTTATTTCACTACCGATGGTCCCCCACATCTGCCAGTTTGGCTACAGAGAGTGTGTGTTTAGTGTCAAACGGCACCAGGGGGTTCCCTGGTGTAGTGGAGACAAAGTACCACGCAAGGGAGCGTGGCTAGGAAGGCCTAATAGCAGCAGTTGAGCTGAACTGGGCTGGTGGTTCTGTAACTTCTGGGATGAACCAAGGAAAGAGTCTCTCTGAGAAGTGTGTCATAGAAGTTTCTTATTTTGATCTTCAATGGGTGCTGTTTGAATGCCTAACCCGTCTAGCAGTGAAGACAGATTGTGCAAACTCAGTAAAGGCGGCGTAGCGCTGCTCGTCCATTATAATCAGTGCACACAATGGCGGAAATTATTTTGGATTTTAGTGGCAAACCTTAGCCGGAACGCGTCATGTTCATGGCAGTCGTGCATTACGTGATCTCACGTTTCTTCAGCCCCGCAGTGACACAGTGGATCATCTATGCCTAAGGATGGTAGCTTCCCTTTAAAGGGTCTATGGCCTGTCAATAGAAATGTAGTATGGAAGTCTGGTGAGTACCAGGGAGGAGGCTTTGGACTGATGAGGTTCAGAGAGGGAATGAACGTTTTGGTTATTAGTCCTTTATTGGTAGTGTTCCGTGTCTCTTGCCAAGTCCTGTACATAATTTGAGTGATTCTCTTCCTTTCCTGTTTGGGGTTGTCATCAAGGCTAAGAGTAATGCGTACTGTTTCGGTGGGAATACTCTTCTTCAACCGTTGATACAATCCTCTTCTTATTATTGGAAGACTGGCTGTTTGGCCAATGTCAGCACAATAACGTCGTGTCTGCAACCCTTTTGGAGAACTGTGATCTAAAGTCTTCAGTCGAGACCGTAGTCCTTCGATCTCAGATGATGGGAGTAGGGATTCCTCGCCCATGAGTTATTCCGGATTTTTCAGCTCACACAAAGTGCAAGTTGGCCTGTGGACATACTTACACAGTACAGGGTTGTGAGAGGAAAGCTCTGGAGCCGTTAAAATATTAATGACTTCAACTGTGTGCAAGTGGAAGGTAGTGTGGCATTAGTGATGCTAAAGTAGTTTATTATAGGTCGCAAGAAACCTAATTTGTAAACTATTATATTTTCTATTAGTGTTTACAGTACTATTGGTAAGAAAATATAAGAAGCAATTAGGAAGAGATAAAGGAAAGTTTCTACCTAATTTCAGAATAATATAGTAGTACATAATAATGCATCAGAAGTTAGCAACGAAATGCCAGTTGATCAAAGAAAGCGTACTGTATGACAAGTACGAACCCCAGGCTGTACTAGAAACCCTGACCCATAAGCTGTACTGCGGCGTCATAACGGACAAGACTATCTTTTACAACAGACTGAACATACCCTTTGTCGACAAGAGAGAGAAAAGGCTACCTATCTGATTGACATAGAGGTACTACCCAACATTAGATAGGGTTCACAGCCAGCTACATGTACAGGGTCCCTCCCCGTCTCTTCCTCTGTTACCTGTTGACCACATGTACAGGTGTTCAGGCCGCTTATATCAGGATGTGGGTCACGGGAAATCCTGGGATGTGGGGATGACCTTGTAGAACGATTTGATCAATTGAAGAATATTTTTATTTTATATAATTCAGGTAAAGTAAAAGTTACGTTTCACCTCTAGATAACAATCAAATGCTACGAGGGTAAACACAACCATAACATAGCAATGGAATATCTATATCGGTAATATAAAAGATACAAAGGGAATATGTTCGACATAAATGCTCTATATTCATTCAGCGTATTCTTATCTTAATGATGCAAAGTGGTCTGTTATCAGTCAAAAATGCAATTACGTGACGTAATGGGATTCCAGACATGTTTGTGCACCAGATGTTCAATTAAAAAAAGTTAGTTTAATGAGTTGTTTACGATAAAGCTATGAGGAAACTTCTCGTCCATTACATAGACCCCGTACAGGTTTGTAATTGGGTGTGCGTGTCCAGCTACATTTTATTCCCAAAAGATGGAGGGATATTAAAGTGTTTTGATTGGTGGCTTTCCGGGAAGAGGGTGTATATATTTTTTCTAGTCGGTATACACATTCGATATGCTTTCTAAGTGTATTGTTTATATACTGACTTGTTTGTTTTCGCAATGTCTTGTGTAAGTTTGAAAATTGCGTTGTCAAGAGGAGTTAGACTCCACATTTCGTCAATTCGATCCTGAAATCTCCATCGAATCACGCAATACTGTTATTTCTTTATCTGCGGACGGTTATGAAGTCGCGCCTGCCTACCCTAAAAAGATGCTTAAATGAAGGTCGAAAAGCAAGACTTCATTCTTGGTGGGGCTTGCCAAGTAGTAGCAAGAGACAATGCTGTTCGTTTCTCCCTTCAAGATAGTTGTTGAAGTTGACATCAACGGTATTTCTACCCTAATTTCTCGTGCTAGCAGTATTAGCAACCATCTAGAAGTTTTGCGTGGACACAGACATGTTTTCAAATTATGGCAGAGATTTTAGCATCGTCTCTGAAGCACGTTTGTTTTAAAATAGGGTACGTTTGACGTACCTTAAACGAGATGGATTTTCTTTTCGTTCTCAGTGATTTTATGAAAAAAATGCAGCTCTTTCGCATTGATCGAGGAACTGGAACTTACAGTTCAAGACTCGACATACCAGTTGCAGGTATACAGTGTTTTTTATTTCGTGTGGCCCAACATTTATTGATTTAAGGCCAAAGTTAAGCCAAATGTAATCTGTCATTTATTGATTAAGCTAAATGTAATTTTTTAATCATTTCTATGCCTGAATTATTTTTGTAATGAATAATGCTTCCCCGCAAAGTCAAAGCTTTGCGGGTGTGCTTACCTTTCAGGATGCAATTGTTTACAACAACCAATTTTTCTATGATTATATGTACTGTGTTTAAACTATTTCAGCGTCAGTTTGTAATGAATGAACAATTGCACAGCGCTTATTACCCCCCCCCCCCCCCGAAAAGCCAGGGAGTGTTGCGGGCCGACCTGTCTTCCAGAATGCCACTGGAATAAAACCTGCTATTATAAAACCGCGGTTATACACAAGCTGTTATCCACTATATAAACCTGTGAAACATCGTTTCAAACGGCTATGAGCAGTATCGGACACTAGTATTAATGTAATCTGGTCGATTTGAATTCAATGACGGATTCAAATATCTTTTTTATCTGTGATTTATTGCTTAAGTCGTTTTGCCTGGATAGTTTCCCAAAAAACCTAAGCGCGGATAAGGGAAAACAGTTCTGGAATAAACATGTGCAGGATTTAATGAAAAGGGAAGGTGTTCATCTGTTTTCTTCGTATAGTGACACGAAAGCGAACCTGGTAGAGGGGTTTCATCGTACAGTGTGTGTGGGTAAATGTGGAGATATTTTTCTCACAAAAATACATATCGTTATATCGATATGCTTGATGCTCTCGTTGAAGGCTAAAACAAAACTAAGCACAGAACAGGGCATGCCATCGACTGACGTCAATTTTTCTAATGAATCAGAGGTGTGGGGCCGCCTTATATAGCACACCCCTACCTCCTGGCCGTTCATTGTTTGCCAAAGGTGGTGATGTTCGCATTTCAAGCCAAAAATCTACTTTTGTAAAAGGTGCGACTCAGTTGGTCAGAGGAAATCTTTGTGCTGAACGATATTTATAAGACATCACTTGTGAATTATCAGCTAGTTGATACATCTGACAATACCATCTGTGTAAAGTTTTATTCAGAAGAATTGCAAAAGTAGACCACCCCGAATTTTATGTTATCGATAGAGAAGAGTGTATCGTGGCAAGTGGCAAATTTTGGTGAAATATAATTCGTATGCAGACGAATCGGAATTGCGTCGTTTATAATCATTTTATCTGCACTTGTATTACTGATTGCAATGCCCTCTATGGATATCAGCTAGAACTAAATTGTTACTACCAATACTGGCAACCTCCAAAAACCTAGGATGAAAAGGTTAGGAAGTACGCAAACCTAAGACAGGAGGTCAAAGAGATGTGGCATATGGAGCAAGTAACGACCATCCCGATCACCGTCTCACCACTGGCATGGTGCCAAATGCCCTACACAAGAGCCTAGCTGCAATAGGTCTCCCAGAAAACACCTATAAGGAAACCCCAGAAAGTCGCAATCCTGAATACCTGTAGGATAATCCGAGTTCCTTTACAAACAGTCATATCCGGACACCATGTACCAGTATCCTTACGGGGTCCTGGTACAGAGTTTTTTTTTTTTTTTTTTTTTTTTCCCCTCCCCAATCATGGAAAAATAATAACATAATACTCTCATTTTTAAAGGTCAATTCAACGACAGTTTGTATAAAACACGTTTGTAAAATTTTATTTTAAAATTAACACACAACACAATCGAAATAGTATATAAATAAAAATGCATGCGTTTACTCCAGAAGTATTAAATCATAAATTCGCAATGTCAGAATAACTGTGCGGAGTTCCATCTGGTTAACGCAGTTATCAAAACTATGGGGGACACTAACAACACGCACATTTTATGCGAACAATTGGTTATGTAGAAGACATCACGGTGAAACAGATAAGATACAGAAAAAAAAGTACAATTAACTATTGGCATGCCACGCGGAAAAGAATTCGGCAAATTCCAAAGTGGACAATGGCATGCCATAAAGCAGAACCTTTAATACACATATATTTTTTTAAAGGTATAATAAAACTTCCTCCTGTGATTGAGTTTGCACTCAGGCTTCCATTAGTGGTCATCTCTGCGAAAATAACACGGCTATTTCGTCTATTAAACATGGTTTTGAGGCAGGTAACTTGAACCCTTAATGTGGAGAAAATGGCGATTATCTTACAGAATCGCCCTTCCCGATTTGAAAGATGGTTATTTTCTCCCAATAACCTGACATTTCAGGGAACTTTATCATTTGAAAAATGCAAAATATTAATCTAAATAACTGCCGCATATACAGGGGGATATACAGGATATAGAGGAACTTTTGTGCTCAATTTTGATTTCTAAAAAGTAGGGCTTTATATGCCATTAAAAGAAGTTACATTTTCGTAGCCAATAGTTATTGAGTAATCGGCAACAATCTCTATCGGCTTGCTTACAGATTCTGTTGAAATTGTTTTATTAAGGAAACGGAGTGAGTGGTAACTGGTTTCATTCAAACTCTTAGTTCATAACGCGCTTTCTTTTCGAATATTTTTTTTTAATTTTGATCTTGCAAACTTGATATGCAATCTAGAAGAGACTTAACTCTTTCTTGCTTCGATTTGTTGCTTTTTATTTCCACACACATAAGCACACACACAGCTGGTCTTGAATCATTTATCGAATGTCTCTGTAATTTGAATATAAGTTGCAACTTCGTCTTTCGCTTCCAATTTACATAAACAGAAATATTTGAAGGTTTGATTAGGTCTTCAGTACGTTTCCGCTTTAATTAGTGTGTGAAACCGCACTTGTTGTCTGATTTATGGGGCGATAAGGGGAACTGAGTTGCAGTTTGTCGATCCCCCCGCTTCATATCATTACTCAATTACAGCGGCATGTCAGCACTAACGATAAGAACGTGAAAGTCGAACTCAAGTTGCTTCCACTGTTAATTAACATTTCTTGGCGTCAGTTAATTGGAGATTTCACTGGATCACTAATATACTGCTGTTTTCATAATATTTTAATTTTTTTCAGAGATAAAAATATGGAGTAGCTTAATATTTAATAAATTTATTCTTAACAATGGATTTTTCCCGGATTTTCAGCCAACACAGTCTTAAGAAGCAAAAGAGTTTCTGAATAAACTGAAGGCGTTTAATACTATCTGTCTGGCAATCTTTCTGAATTTGTTGTTCTCCACGTATACAATTATTAATGTTAGAGTGTAGTTAATAATAATCAGGACCATCTTTACCACAATCACTGCAGTAGTTGATCTTATACAATGCACACAGATTTTTCCTTGCAGATGAAATCCATTGCCGAAAGAAAATATGCCCTTGATTTCTATGTTCTCTGGTATTTGATCTCTGATGCGACATTTCCAAAATGACTACTACAAGTTCTTCACTGGATACAAATATTAGCCGGCAGAGGGTTGCATGGCTATTGATTCCCGGAAAGTCGAGTTTGCCATCCGGCGAAACAGCAAGCCGACCAAAAAACTCGCAGTTACGAACGCCCCGTTGCTTTGGTTTCTTTTGCGCTTTACGCACCTAACTGATCATAGACCCTTGCCATGGTTTACACTTACGTGTTATTTTTAAATTCTTCAAGTCCTCTTCAGTTGAGGCTTAAGCTAACAGATCCCAAAGGAAACAAGGATTTTCCCCGGGGTGAATTATTTCGATTTTTTTTCCAAGTAATACACTATAAAAAAATAAGAACCAATAATAAAAGAACCAGTGCACTAGTGAGAAAACTAGACCATGCGCCAGAAAACTCAACTAAATCCACCTTCTTGACCATGCTTCTTTCCGACCAACTTGGTGGTAGATTTTAACTTCCAGTTATGGAATAAATTGCTTCTCTCACTGATTACCAAAATTGCTGCCACTTAGCTCATTATTAAACGCATGCTTGCACATTTTATAAATAAGTCTAAAAACAAATTGCAGATGTAGGATGAAGCAGGGCACTCCGATCGGACCCGCACTATGCCTAAGTGATTCGAGGAACACGCTGAAGATATCACTCATCTTTATTGACCTCCAAATTTGCATGATCTAAATCCAATTGAACACCTGTCGGATGTTTTGAAACGGAAAGTGAGGCGTGTGGATACGCAATCGTTACCTATTCTGACACTATGGGAGGCTTTGCAGTCAACATAGCTTTCCTTCCTACGGACGTTTTTAGACATGTAGTGGAGTCAATGTCTAGGCGAATAGCGGCTGTTATCCGTGCGAATGTTAGCCCAACACTGTATTGTTAGTCATAATTCAGTGATCACAGTGTGTACCGTACGAGTATATCATACTGGTTTGTTATATAATGATGTACCGAATAACATACTTGTACGTCAGCCTCAAAAAACTTTCCCACACCACCTATCCATCTCCTCTAATAATGTGCGTAAGTAATCTTTAAATTTATTCACTTCCACAGTACCAGATGGAAGTTTATTTCAACAGTCACTATATGGCTGAAAGCAAATTTCCGCATACTTATCCTGCAACCAGACAACTGCAGGATAGATGCTGCACTTCGCAGAATTGAAGCCTTTCTTATAAAAAACACCGTTTTATTCCCCTCGCTTACCTCGTTTTTCTTCTCTACACCCGTTCCAACTGATCCCCATCTTTCCTAAAATGGGGTTTCCAGACCTGTATGCAGTATTCAAATGGTGTATAACTCAATAATCACCTCCTCATCCCTGCTGGCAATATGCCTGTGTATCATTGACAAAAACCCATGGACTCTCCTAGCAGTTCGTCTGAAGCGCTCAAAAGGCTTCATTGGACTGCACAATTTCCCGCAGGTCTTTTTTGTCTACTACCTTGTCCGTGGCACCAAGTTCGTACATTATTCTTGGGTTACTGCTACCCATATGATTGCATTTGTCCATGTTAAACTTAAGTTGCCACTTCTCAGTTCTTTCTCTTCTGAATTAAATAGCGAATATAGAGTAGCACAAATATACATATGTGTTTAAATAGAGATGTACAAGCGTGGCCGACCAGGGTCGCAAGTGCAGGGGCGTCTCCGTAGCCAGGTGGGAAGGAGCAGCAGTGCGTACCACACGCTTCTTGATTAGACCGGGGTTCGAGCCCGTCACCACCAAATATGGAGGATGCGGAAAGGTCAAGGAATGACCACCGCATATTCCGGAGCAATATGGCCTTAGTTGCTAATGCTCCTAAAAACCAAACAACAACAACAGCAAGTGCAGGCGGCGTTTAGCATCTCCTGATCTCCCGCAGATGTGCCCAACACATATGGTAGTCACGGGTGTCAATAATGACAGTTAAAAGCACAGTTGGATGTAACGTGGCATTTAAAACTTTTAATGTAGTGAAGACTTCCTCTGTGTATTTCTTGTTGTCTACCACTTCTTGGAGGTCAGTCATCAATTCGAATGAGGGCAGTATTTGCTTAAGCAGGAATCTGTCGGCGAGTGCTAGCTGGGTAGGGTTTACTAATGGCTGTGCTGAAGACCGAAAATAAGGGGAAGGAATGTGCCAAGAGCAATAATCCCAGAAATTCGGCTGTATGATTTTACCCGTGACCATCTTGAATTTATCATCGCAACCGGCACATTTGAAAGGCATCTGTTAACAGCGCTCATTTTAATAGCCAGAATTCATCTGCAAATATCCCCTTAAGGTTGGATTCTGCAGCTGAGGCCCATATCTGTGAGGCATATAAGGACTACCGGGTATAGAATGGACATGATATATCTTTTACTAGATGTGGGTCATTGGCGTGGAGCAGCTGTTACTCGTCGATCCAACGTAAAGAAGTCAGCCTCGAATATATGGGGTTAACTGATCGGTGAACGCCAGCTTGGAGTCGAGTACGGCTTCCCATATCTTTGTGCGTTTGAACACTTGGAATTAAGGAGCCACTGAGCTCAGGCTCCAGCGTTGTTGGGCTGCCCTTCAGTGGAGGTTGAATGCTTTAAGGTAGTCAACTATGTCCTGTAGTTTCCTGTTTATTTGTGGAGTGGTTTCGGCTGGCGAGTTGGATTATTGTGGAAAGGAGCTTGACATCTCGGCATATGTGATCCAATTGCATCATGCGTGATATAACTGCAGGCACACCTGCAGTTATATCACGCATGAAAGTCGTTTTCCGACCTTTAAGACGAGGGTCTCTTGGATAAGAGAGATTACAGTAACCAGATTTCACACGGAAATCGGAAATTGATGTACTTTTTAAGAGGTGTAGGAGTTGGGGTATTAAATGTGGAATGGATGTCAAGATAACTGACAGTTCCTGTATCTATTCTAGGGCTTTTGAAATGTGCAGTGTCGTTGCAAGATTAACTACAGTTGACCTTCCTAAACTCTCAATGTATTTGCTGAGGACTCTCGCAGAGAATTTGGTCGGTGATGGAAGATAGTAGTGCTTTCTTCAGTGTTTTTGGAAATACAAACAACGCGAGCGATGGGCTTATGTAGGCTTGGGAGAGTTGATCGTGTGTAGGAAGGGGCCGGACGGAGTAAATTTACACTGGTGGAAAGTAATGATTTTCAAGGCATCTGTTATATAAATTGAGAAGCGGATCGATGAAGACACTTAATCATTTGGCAATGAACTGGGGATGCCATCGTCACAAGGTCGCCTCCGTAGCCAGGTGGGAAGGAGCAGCAAGTGCGTAACACACGCTTCTTGATTAGACCGGGGTTCAATCCCGTCATCACCAAATACGGAGGATGCTGAAAGGTCAGGGAATTACCACCGCATATTCCCGGAGCAATATGGCCTTAGTTGCTAATGCTCCTAAAAATCAAACAAGATATCGTCACCGGCAGATGTATGTTGTGTGATGTGATGAGAGAGAACTGTGGGGGGGGGAGGGAATAAGAGGTCTTTACTTTATTTCTTATTTTGTTGATTATTGTTAATAATAATGTTATTAAGTTATTAAATATTCTTTAATTAGTTTTGTTCCCTTTTATTTATATAGACCTCTTTTCCTATATCCCCACTTACATATCTGACTTAGACTTCACAGGAGAATTCCAGATTCAAGGGAACTTGTCAATTACGTATAATTGACCCTTCGGAAAGGCTGAATGTTCAAGAATGACAAAAGCACACATTAATTTATAACATAACATAGTTTATTTACACATATATATATACAGGGTGTTTCAGTTAAACGTTTCAGAACTTCTAAGAGGGGTAGGGTACATCCTGACAACTCGAAATCATATAGCAATGTGGGGTCGGAAATGCTTTCCTGAAGCGGTGTTGTACACAGAAGCACCATAAAGAAAAGAGACCGTAAGTGAGAAATCGTTTTAATAATACATGCAAAGAAGCAAAAGGTACATGGATTAAAGTAAGTATTCGAAGTTTCTTCCACAGGCTACAATGCACGCCTCACATCTCTGACGCATGGACATCCGAACATTCTGGAATACTCCAGGCGAATTTCGAATTTCTTCGGCAGCTACTGCCATTCTTGCAACCAGCTCCTCAGCATTGTAAACAGGGTGTCATAAACCAGCGATTTCATATGACCCCAGAAATAAAAATCAAGACATGATAGGTCGGGTGACCGAGCAGGCCAACGCACGGGACCACCACGTCCGATCCACTGTTGACCAAATGTGACATCCAGGTAGTTACGAACATCTCCGCTATAATGGGCAGGGGCTCCATCGTGTTGGAACCACATTGTCTGTTGCGTCGATGCAGAAATCTGTTCATCTCTCAAAAGTTGTGGCAATACTTGCTGCAGAAAGATCAAGTAGATAGGTCCGGTTAGACCTATCTACTTGATAATCCATGTACCTTTTGCTTCTTTTCATGTATTATTAAAACGATTTCTAACTTACGGTCTCTTTTCTTTTTATGGTGCTTCTGTGTAAAACACCGCTTCAGGAAAGCATTTCCGACCCCACATTGCTATATGATTTCGAGTTGTCAGGATGTACCCTACCCCTCTTAGAAGTTCTGAAACGTTGACCTGAAACACCCTGTATATATATATATATATATATATATATATATATATACACACACAACATGAAAAAAATGATCAAACTCAGGCACTTACTAGTATTATCCAAATTTGCCTATGTACACTTGAAGGGTTATTTCTTTATACACAACAAAATCAATATCCTTACACAAACCTATTAGTTTCTTCTTTCTTCACACAGGAACAATAATTACTTAAGAGGTTACTTAACATCTAACCCCCCCCCCCCCAAAATCTCCACCGTTAACCTCTCCTCAAAATCCTTTACCCCTTCCGAACTCTCCGGCCTAGAATTTGGCTTCAATTTTGCCATTAAAGAACAACTCTATCTAATAAAAGATTGTATAATCGAACTCCAGTCTAAACTCGATCAACATCCCGATAAGTGGCGACTTATACACCAGTCTAATAGGATAATAAATTCTAAACTCACATCTCTCCCTAACATAAAAAAACAACAGCTCTCGGATTTACAAAGACTAAGCAAAACTCCAAATATCATCATCCAAAAAGCTGACAAAGGAGACACAATCGTTATCCTGGACAAGAACACCTACACAGAAAAAATGGAGTTAATTTTAGCCGACCAAGATACATATACAAATGACAGCAACCACAACGTTACAAAACTTAAAAATAAGCTTGATACAATTCTCAAACTCAGACAGAACAAAGAAATCAACCTCTTTACATTACAACAGATAGGTATTCGCAACAACATTCTGCCCCACATGTTCGGAATCACCAAGTTACACAAACCTGGCCACCCACTAAGACCTGTCGTTTCTTTTAGTAAATCAGCTTTTGCTAATTTATCCACCTTCCTTGTCAAAATTATATCCCCGCTCAATCGATTCTCTACATTCAAAATTAATAATACCAACCAAGCATTCCAAAAAATCAGCAACACCACCATATCCGACGGAGACGTATTAGCTTCTTTTGACGTCATATCCCTATACACTAATGTGCATATTTCCTTCACCCTGCAAGCATTACGCGTACTTCTAACAGCTGATGACACTTTAACGAAACGTGCCTCTCTTTCAGTTGACCACATCCTTGAACTTACCACTCTTTTACTAGACACTAGATATTTTAGATTCAACAATAAAATTTATCGAAAAACATTTGGTTTACCAATGGGTTTAGGCATTTCTGTCCCCCTTTCTGAAATTTATCTCGCCACTATTGAAAACCAAATTTTACAACCTTTCCCCTCTGAAATTGAATTATACATCCGCTACGCCGATGATATCCTAATAATAGGCAACAGAACAACCATAGACAATCTTTTTTTAAAATTCAATACATGACAGGCTAAACCTTACCCTCGAAATCGCAATGGACAACCAGATTAATTTTCTTAACCTCACTATTTATACAACAGACAAATTTAAATACCAAGATTTTCAGAAAAAATACGCACACCGGTAAATATCTACATTTCACTTCACATCATCCCCTTAGTACCAAAAAAGCCATCCTACACAACAAAATCTACAACGCTATCAAATTCACCTCTTCACAAAACGATCTACACAATGAACTTCAATACCTTACTGATAAATTCATAGCCAGGAGCTATCCCCCTCAACTCATCCAACACACAATATCCACCGTAAAAAACAGTATTAATAACCCCACCAGACACAGTCACAAGACAAATACTCGCATAGTTCTCCCTTACCATAGTGAACTCGCAGCACAATTCCGACGTGCATTCAAAGATACCGACATCTCCCTCACCTTCTCCACTTACAATAAACTAGGTTCCCTATTTAATTCTTACAAAGATACACACAAATATCCCATCAATGATCTCAATAACTTAATATATCTCATAAAATGCCAACCGAACTGCGACACCTGTTACATCGGCAGCACAACCACCAAATTCGGTTCCTCCACAACTTCCAATACCCGCGCATACTACCACTTCAACAGTTTCAAGACAACTCAATCCTGCACTGAGTTAACAACCCATGCTCAAACCCACAACCACACCCCCCTTGTTGACTCTGCCATCACTATTATTAAACTTAGATCGAGGTACAGAATTCTTCAATATGAAGCCCTCACCATCGAATGGTACCGACACCATTCTGATCTCAACATTATTAACGCTAAACTTCCCTTCAACCTTTCACCGGCTTGGAACCTCTCGCGGCTAAAGTTCCCACGTGTCAAAAAGAGCATCATGGGAGTTTAGATTAACTTTAAATACAACACGCGCTCACTTCTCTTCCATTTGCCAACTGATGACGGTTTACCCACGAAAGTCCATCGTAACGACTATTGGCACCACCTGTCTTCTCTCTTTTTTTCATTTACATCTTTCAACCTCTTTATGACAACCAAGGATTGGAGATCTGCATTTCTACTTCCTTGCACTCATTTTAAAATCTGTTTAAAATATTTTCACCCCATTCCCCGCCTTAGTTCTATTTAATGCCTCTTTCAACCTAAATTTAACCACCATCTACCAAAAAATTTTATTGCAGATTTATACAAGGTGAGTACCGTTTTCTAAGCATTTGCTATTCATTTTTAGTCACATTTATCACAGTATTATAAGGATACTATGATTTCACTATTACTTAAGAGGTTTAGTTCACACTCTTTCTCTTATGTAAGTCTTATTCTTACCTTATAAATTGATTTAGGAATTTCACTCTTAATTTCTGATTTAATTAATTCTGTTTTTGTCTTGGGGAATATGATTTCACAAACTTTCCCTAATCAAGAGAGATAGTACATTTGACCTCAATTTCTGGACTAATGCCGGTCCCAAGGGTTAGCTACATTCATAAGGCTATTTCTTTCTCTGTATCTCTCTACCCTTCCCTTCCAAAATATATCATACCTATATGTTAAACAATAACTAATAACAAATATCCAATTTTTCCCTTTTGCCTTTCTACCTATTTCAAATTATACTTTACTCAAAATCCAAAACTATCATCTGACTTATCTCTATATTTATGTATATTCATTTATACCTTTGTACCCCCTTCCCTTAACATCTTTCTAAATTTCTACTAATCTGCTATTAGAGTTCCTACAGTCCTTTATAGGTAAGTGAGAATACCTTATAACTAGTCACTTAATTTAAGAATCGGATTTCTCCGTTTTGGGGCCTTCAGCTCCTTGTCTGGGAATGGCATCATCGATCGTTTGCCAAGGGCATTCATCTCAGGACTTCTAGTTTCTCAATGGGCTGTAGTCTACATCTGGATAGGGCATCACTGTGTTTCTTAAGAATTTATGGGCTCATCTTCGATACTGCTACTTAGCCTATGGTTCAGCTATTCTGGCGGACTCGGGATTACAACTTTACCTTCTCAGCTCACTTATTGCGCATTGCCTTTATCACTGCCTTCGGATGATGGACTAGGGTTATTTTTCTCCTGACACTACTTATTTTCACGCTGGCCACTTTCTCTACCTTCCTATTCATCGAGCTACTAATTCCGCGTTTTCGCTCCTTCTCTCGAGCTAGTAATTTTGCGGATTTCGCTCCTCCTCTCTCCACCTTATTAAAACTTATTCACAAGAAGAAAACTCACGGGGCATCTCTCACTAACTCCTCCTCTCCACTTTTTACAGCTCATCCACAAGGAGAAAGCCCCTAGGGTGCCACCCTCGCTCCTTCGCTCCATCTTTTAAAAATTTCTTATTAAAGTAAGAAATATTTCACAGCGTTCGTTTGCATACGGGTCACTATCCTTGCCTTCCAACTACGGACTACTCGACTGTTCTCTTCTATTATGAAACTCCACTAACTTTTAACTTACTGACTGCACTTAAACTTATCTAACCCTTCACTACTCCATCTTAACTTTGTCAGAACTTTCCTAGCTGGCTGACAGGACAGGACTTATCTAACCCTACACAACTTATTACTCATTTTCCCACTAACACTGTCAAAAACTCACCTCCGTCTTTCCTAACTCATCTTCACAAAATACCAACAAAACTCAACTCAGTGACTCAACTCATTCTTTCCCTAACACCGTCAAAAGTTCAACTCTGTGTTTTTACTAACCCATTTCCACAAACACCGACAAAATCTCAACTGTGTGACTTTTAACTCATTTCCATAAACACCCACAAAATCTCAACTGTGTCCGTTTTAACCCATTTCCACAAACACTGACAAAAATCTCAACTGTCATATTTTCTAACTCACATTAAAAACACCAACAAAACTCAATTTTTGTCTTACTTAACTCATTTTCACCAAACACTAAAAATCTCAACTGTATCCTTTTTTCTCATTTTCACCAACTGTGTGCCCCTTCTTGGCTGTATGCGCTCTCTTTTTGTTTTCCGAATTTGTGTACCGCCCTTTTGTGTTGGCCCACCTTCGCTCCGAAATTTAACCATTTGTACTTCAATATTTAAATTTACATCCCGACTATTCGCTAGTGTGGGTTTCCCATGCTATCTCCATCCCCGCTAGATTCAACCTCCCATTTTAATATTAATATTCTTTTCCCAGGCAGTCCGCTGCTTTGAAGTTCGCCGCCATCTTTCTGTTTCACTTAACACCTTTTCTTCCTAATACTGTATCTCAAAACTTGCTATCACCGACAGCCAGACGCCAGTCTTAAATCTCATCGGAGCATTTGTCGAGTATTTACTACCCGTCTCGTCTCCAGATGTTACCGATCAAAGGAATGTCCCGACAAACTCAGTCCTTTGCTGTATTGTTCTTTCGGAGCCATAATTATTCACACGTACTGACTAGCTGCTACCTGTGTCCCGTTGTTATGGTGTTATTTCCCGTGTGCTGGGAGCTGAGGTGCACCCCTTCTGCTAGTCATTTCTTTGTTTACCCCTCTCTCTCTTGTGACCTTGTCTAAATTTAATCCCTTGCGAGTGACCCATTATCTTAGTAATATTTGTGACTGGTAATGTTTTCTGCCCCATATTGCTATATCATAAGCTTTAATAAATTAATCTCACTTTTGTATAAAATATTTACTTGTAAGATTTTACACCTTACAGAACGTTAACACCGCCCGTATTAGTTGTTGCTTGGAAATACGGATTGTAGCGAGACCATCAGTGAAACGCGAGTGGCTGAAGATTCGCAGGTTAGGTAGAGGCGGTTAAGAAAATCTGGCAATGCAACGTAATCGAGCCACTCTTCCGGTCGATGTTCCAGAAAGAACTAGTCTTTGTTTTGTAGAATGGCTTTCCCTTTTTTTTTTTTTTTTAGGTTCTTTCGAGGTGCGTCTTAATTGCTGTCGTTTTGTTTCTGTTGAATTCTGTCCTAGCTCTGGGAAATGCAATGCTATTTTGCACGTTTCCGGAAGATTTCCATGTGGCGTGCAGTGATTATTTGAGGTGGAAGCATTGGTTGAGTCAGTCTATCACGCTCTGGAGAGGAAAGTAATGATGTTGGTAGCGATGTGAAGGGCGACAGTATTAATCCACTTGGTCATTAGATTAATTTCGAGGCTCAGTTCGCACCATCCAAGATATAGTAAATGAGATAGTAAATGTAGTTTCAGCGCACTGAATTCAGAAATTGTGGGGGAAGTTAACTTTCACGCAGATTTGGGTTTTGGGAATATTGAAGTTTTCTACGGGTGGAAGAACGGTAAATATGATTAGGTCGGTGGTCAGATTGAAACAATCACAAGAGTCTGAGCCAACTTTTGAGGCGTTGGATAGGCAGCGGAAGATTGAAGTCTATGCATTATAATATGAGTGGCCTTTGGGTGCAGTTTATTAATTATGGTTTTTAACCATTTAGGGGGAACCATCTACTTTCGGATTTGATCACATGTACCCGAATAAAAACTATTTGTTCAACTGTTATCATTATGCTTGTAACATAATGATTTACAACATCAGTTATTGCGCAAATGCCTCAATTACTGAATTTCGAATTTAAAAATTAGCTCATTAAATTCTTGTTAATAGCATAAGTCGGTTCCTGTTTTAGACTTCGAATGATATATGATTTGTCTCGTAAATATGAAACTCAAGGCCAGTATCGTATATTGTTAAATTGATGTTCTTTTACTTCAATATTTGCGAACTTATATGATTTAATTCAGCATTTAAGCGGTTGTAATATTTTTTGTGTATTATTTTGATCGTTTGTATTTTAAGGTTTTATTTTATTGCCAAGGTAATTGGCAATAAAATATTACATAATTTGGCATATTACCTTACAAGGTAATATGCCAAAATTACAATTCATTCTTACTAAAATGTATAATTTCAGTTTTTTTTTTTTTTTTTTTATTAGATTATTAGTATTTTTTGCGAAATAAGCAAGTTTTACATTATATGGTACGCTTTTGTTCATTGGTTCTCTGAAGGCCGAATGAAAACGTGGTGTTTTATTTTTTTTCCCCCATCAGTTTCGTCTTGGTTGTTTGGAATTGAACTGCCACAAAAGATAAATTTGATCCTTTAATTAAGCTGCGGAATACAGGATTCGCACAGTTCGGAAGATTAATCTATATCGCCCCTTTGTAATAGGAGCACGAAAAGGCGCAGATTACAAAAATGACACCGAATGCTATCCTTCTCTATTATTTTAACGGTAAAGTGCAGCCCACCTTGAGCTGTGAGTATATGTGACGTGCATTTCCTATTATCATCAGTATTTCGAAGTAGAAACTTACGACGTTAGCAGAAGAGCCGTGACTGGCATGCTGCATCTGTTTACCACTTTGACATTTACTTAAATAATCCACCTGTTCGTATAGTGAGTTCCGTGGTGCCCAGCACAGACAGAAGGGTGCGCTATTGCAATCGAAATTAGTTACTGTGACGCTTTTAGCTTGACTCCCTAAGCTTTACGGCTTTGGGGAGAACTAAAAGCATAAGTGCTACTTGCTTAATAAAATACCATTATGATGAAACCCCAAGTTTTTCTCAGTATTCTGCACTGGATCTGAAATTTTCCAGCGTTAACGATCCATTGTTTTGACGCATTAAACAGCTAGAAAAATGTTGAAATATTTTCGTGAATCATTACTGTCGAGTATTTCGTGTTGTTAAAATATGGCTAATTACCATAGTATCGCGTGTTCTATTCTGTATTTAGACTAATTTCAAAAAGGACTAAGTTGTTTGAGCTATAGTTAAGTCATATCTCCGTATATTACTGTCTGTAAGTGAACATTTTGGTAGGGAAGTTCGTAGGAGCATGGAGAACCTTTTTCCACAGCCTGAAACAATTTCCTAATTAAAAGCGAACTTCAGGAACTGCTGTGTAATTCATAAGTTCAGGGGGGTTTCCACTTTCAAAAATGATTTCGGACAGTTTAATTTGCTTAATACTAAGATTTCTCGAAAATGCTTAGGGAGTAAAGATTTTTGAAGTTTAACGACAAAAAGTATTAAATAAAAAAATAAGCGATAAAAGCCATGTTGATACTTGGTCGTACGTATGACTTAAGCAGCTCGGCCTTTCTTTGTAACCTCTGGGTACAAGTCTGTACTGGCGACTCAAGTACAGAAACGCTCTTACTCTACGTAAGTTTAGTCCAACAGTTAACCACTCGAATTAAAAGAAATTCCCCAAATCCATTCCGAAACAATCCCTTCTTAGTTAAATATTTCCAGTCTGTACCACTTGAGAAAGAGGAAAATATTAAACGAACGGTTTACAAAACTAAGTATGCAGACGAACCTTTCAAATGGACGGCGTCGGTATGATCCGGCACCGCCCATTTTCCGTAAATTGGCGATGTTTATGAAAATTAGGGAAAAATTTTCTGACCACCTGACAGTCAGTATATACTGACTGTCAGGCTAATTACCATAGTATCAGAAAATTTGTTCTCGAGATGGCCATTCGGCAAGGTTAGCTCTGACAGTGAAAGTGGAGATTCACCTAAGAAGTAAGGTTTTAACACGTTTCAAACTACATCGAAAAATTTGTGGGTCGTGAAATTGTCTGATTGCAATTCGTGAATAGGATTAATGACTCGTCAAATATAAACATAGCAAATGTCATCCATTTTTATTTGCCCTTAAGCTGCCTAAAAGAAAATTAAATATTATACAGGAGAAGCGCTAGAGTCTGTTGATGATCCACAATTATGTCAAGAATATAATTGTGGAATCACCATCTGACAGGACCTGAGTCTGTTGGTGATCACAGTATAACAATACGACGTGATCATTCACTGCCACTTTTCAGAATAACTAGATATACCATCCAACTATAGGCTGGACTCTACTCACTCTGTCTCAATAGCCCAACTAATGCTTATTGTAGATTCTTGTATCTCTTATTTTACATTAGGGTGACCTCGCTATCGCTTCCAGACCCAAACGCACTTTGTCTTGAAGATCGTTGCAAGTTACCTATTCAACTCTTACTCTACTACTTAGGCTTACGAATCCTCCGCCTCCATCTTGTAAGGGCCCGTCTTCTTCACATGCGAGTAGAACTTCACATTTTCGTTCTTAACTGCCCTTACTAGTAATATAGGATTTTACCAACCGTTAATTGACAAATTTTACATGTTAAGAACCAACAGCTTTACTGTTTAAAAGCCAAGGATTAGATCACGGATTAGGTCCAGTCTTCATTTGATTTTCTTTATTACAGGTCGTGGTCCTTTTAAAGATAACTTTTTTATGTAACTGTGGTCAAACTGGAATTCGAATATATGGTGAAAACAAGGAATCCATCCTGCAAGGTGTGAATAATGCAGGCCAGTTACACAAGTTATAATAACAAATGTTTTAAGGTTGAAGAATCTGTTCATTACTAATATATTCTAAAAATCATACTGTTCGCGGTTGTTTTCTCCTGTTGTGGTAATGTTTCAGCGAACTAAGGCCATATTGCTCAGTATATACTGTCTGTAAATTGCGTGTGTTCTGTGGTCTCTTTTCTATTTGCTGCACGAAAAATCAGTTTCCGGGAGAAAAAAAGCCATACTACCCTTGCCTGAGACCGACTGACTCAGCCACGTTGTGAAAAAGTCTCATAAGAATTCCTCACGTTATCGACGGGACTCGAACTCTGGTATTTTCCACCCGGTGTGAGGAGGAGACGATGATTCTACCAACTTGCTATCCACGAGGGCGTTTTCTCCTCCTCCTCCTCTTGAGTGACGGTTACGTTGCTCTTTCCTTCACAAAAACATAAAAATATCAAATTGATTTGATTTTTTGATGTTTGGTTTGTTCTTTTGTGGAAAAGAAAACATCCGAAACGTATGATTTACAGACTATTAATAATAAATATTCTAAACTTAACAGGTGCTTTTATTTCAAGTATGAAATTTACCTCCGATAATTACTGAAAGAAATCCATTTCGTTAATGAGGTCTCCTTTTGCTCATTAAAGCATGCTATTCTGCACTCACCAAGAAAGTAGAAACCTCTATTCAATATCTAGTAGGACCGTTTTTTGCCTGAATTACGCCGTCGTAGCACGGATTCAACTGGTCTCAGTGAGTCCAGCTGTAGATATTGACCATTCTTGCATCAGGATATTTGTCAGCTGCCGTACTGTGGTAGTCAGCAGAGAACTGCGAAGCCGAACGGCTTCGTAGTTTTGTTTTTAATTATCTGTTGACTGAACTGAACTGAACTCAATCGAGAATATCCCACATTCTCGATTGGGTTCAGGTCTAGAGAATTCACAAGACAGGGTAGATGTTGGAAATCTTGGGAATGTTCCTTCAACCATTGAGATTATATTTAAATGATGGTGGTTAGTTACGTTGAAAGATTCGATTCCATCGAAATCCGAGTCATAATAAAGGATTGCTGGGGAAATTAGTCCGATATTGACAGATGTTCATTGAAGGTTACGGGACCTTCTAATGTAAGAAAGGGAAACATCCGCACCAACAGAACATAATCCATAGCAGCTGCTTGAGTGGCGGACACGAGACAGTCTAGATGCATGTCTTCATGAGGTTTACACAGCACTTTCACCCAGCCATTGGTGCAAAATAAGTAAATCGAGACACGTCAGAAGACATTTTTTTCCTCCTTCAGTGCAGTATTGGCGTTGATGGCACCACTTTCGAATTTTGAAACCCATTCGATTAAGAATCCCCTGGAAAGCGGACAGTATTTATTTGATGCTAAGGAACTTGTGATCATACCATGTGACAGCTTATATATAACCCCTGGCATTGCTGCTGTGAAGGGTACATTGTATACATCACTGTAGTATACAATAAAGATTATAACCCGTATTTCCATACAGTAATTATCTGTTGACGCTGTCTAATTTTTTTGGCCAGTGCGTGTATCGTACTTGAGTATTCTAGGCTTGGACACTATCATATTTCACTGGTTTTTACCCAGTGGTGTTTATAAATTTCAGTTAGGTTTATTTAATAAATGCTTACCAATTTGAAGAATTTATTTCGAATCGGCAATATCATACTTTTTGGATACTTACTTTTATACTATTTTCTGGTTTCCGAAACATCATTCACACAAAATTTAATGTAAAAATTCGCATCGATCTCTTCGGGTCTTTTTTAGAGATGGTCAAATTTATTCTCTGTTTTTCCTTATTGTAATATCGAGCCTAACTTCGTATTGAGTTGTAGCGCCAAAGGGGGGGGGGGGAAGAGGTTTCCCGTAGATGTAGTAAAGGAACGAAGAAAATAGCTTGCTCAATCAGTGCATAGACAGTTTTTTTTTTTTTTTTTTTTTTTTTTTTTTACCGTTTCAGAATAATTTCCATTTTGCGATTTGCTTTTCCAGAGTGCTTTAACGTAGTCTTATAAAACAGTGCGTTCAACCATTTGATACCGTTGTACAGAAGAAAAGGGCATTATTTTCTAGTCGACATCCCATATGTAATGCAAATATTTGATGCTCTTCGGCTAACGTACCCTGATGTTTACGTAATTTCGACAGTTCTTTTTTGCCTTCTAGCGGTGCAGTGGAAAATTCCTAAATAACTCCATTACTACCGTTAGAAATTTCTTTTTCTTAGGTCTTAATCCAACTTTTTCTTTGACCTTTTCTTAATCTTGCGCTTACCTTTTCTGTTTTCGCTGTTATTTGAATGAATAATTTCTGATGTAGTAAATGACATCAGTAATCCTAATTTGAGTCGTGTTATTGCACTTGAGAGCTGTGGACCGCGTTTTTGTTTTAAATCTTACTTTCTGAATTTTTGCGAGTGAAAAGAAAGAAAGAAAGAAAGGAAGGAATAATAATGAAGGAAGGAAGAAAGGAAGGAATGATGTTAAGAAAAGTGATCTTCATTATCGATTGACGGATTCGTTTGTTAAAGAGGTCATGCGCCAGTCTTCACAGCAACCTTTTTGGTTTGCTATGAATACTTTGCATAAACGGATCATTCGCGTATTTCCTAATAAAATCAAGCTTTATTTTGGCCGTGACTTAACTTATAACTCCTGATTGTGGAGGCATTCAGATTGTCAGCTGTCCGTTATTTAACAGTGAACATTGACTGGGGAAACAAAAATATTGTAACACATGTGGAAGGCATTGAGTACCATTGCAGTTCGTTTACCGAACTACTATTTACCTTTGCAGAACTACTCGAAAAAGCACCTGAGTAGCAGAATTAAGCAAAATTCCACTTTTGATTAATGGCCGGGATGGAGAGTCCATTACTGGATCAACTTTTTTTATTAAACAAAGTCGCAAGACAAGGACCAAAAATCATACCAATAACACGCACTAGAAAAAGCAACCGTATACTTGAATGAAACAAAACTGATTGATAAATTACCTTTTGGTATTCCAGAAGGATTCTGATCCTGCTTAAAAATTAAAATATCCTCTGCAATACAAAGGAGGATTTGGTAGCCTCATCGAGGCTTTCAGGTCTGAATGTGGATTTTCTAACCTATTAGATTGCACATTGTGATCCCAAGAGAAATTTCTAGTGGCAGAGTGGTTATGATGCGGTATATAACGAGTTCCCTATAGTATTTTATTTTGTTTTTAAAGAGGATCTGGATTCGAAAGTTTAGAAGGAAAACTACAACCTTTTTGAATATCTTCGTTCTTTAACATGGACTAACCACTAATCCACTAACTTCCAGCCGCTTAGACACTAGGTGCCAAGGCCCTTACCTACCTGTGTCAGGACCGGAACCTATGAGGTAAAGTTGATCAATCAGTGCTAAAAGGAGAAAACGTACGATGCAAAAGGACAGAAAACAGTAGCACTTTTTTTTTCCGATTCTGATCATCCTTTGAGCAAGTTATCATTACTTTCGATGTAAAAATGTTTAAAGAATATTTCTAGCCCTCCACGGTAAGCAAGTTAGAATCAGGTACTTGAAGTCACAGAACATCAACTTTTAGAACGGCTCTTGAAAATATCTATTTCTGTTAGGAACCTCGACTAAAGTCACGCCTCGTGTTATCTTTAATACCTCTAAAGATGTAATGGCCGAATGGGATTTACTACATCTGGGGGGAAAGAACGAGCTCCAAGACCAAAAACTTAATCCACATGAATATTCTGTGCTGTGATTTCACAGAAGGTCTAGTTTATTTTCACTCATTCCACAGAGCAGTTTGTAAAGGGAGTTGCTATGTGTTTTAAGGAACACACTCATACAGACTGCTCTTCGCAATCGCAGAAATGCTTTAACTTCAGATGGGGGTCATACAATTAAAATGAATGTGCTGCAAAAGAGAAAACAAAATTGGGAATCAAGTAACTTATCAGTGGGAAAAGAAACATCCCATCTGATAACGTCCAAAACCTATTCATCAGCAATCAGAAGTCGCTGTATAACAGTGATTCAGATGTTTCCGTTTCCCCCATATCTCAGTGAGTACATATTGTTCTTTCAAAGACTCAATAGAACAAATAAATAAATAAATAAATTTTCTGTTTATACTCCGGGACGACCAAAATGATCAGAGGAGTTAAATGCAATAAAAATCAGACCAAGGCCATAAAAAAACCCACTCTTAGTTCCTCTGAATGCTGATTCATCATTAAGAATAACGAAAAAAATTTTTCTGATAATGGTAAAAAAAATATGGAATGACAGATGGAATAATCAGATACTTCCAGATAACTCGACACTTGAAAATACATGTAAAAAAAACATACAAGACAGGCTTAGCAAGGCCAATTTCCAAAAAATGACAACCAAAAATGAATAGCCGCAAATCGTCTGGATCTCGGAAACATATTCCACTAGAATTTGCAGTGACATTGTCACACGACTAATAATGAATGCAGTTAATTTCTACACCGAAATCATCTTCTGCAATGCGTAGTTGTCCAAAAATGCTGTGGAATGCAGACTGCAATAATGAGAAAAGACAAAAAAGCCTAGAATTTATTCCTTAAACATCCTATCACGAGCAGTCTAATGCAGTACGAGAAAGCAAGGACAAAGGCCGCTATGTAAAGGGCGCCTCCGTAGCCAGGTGGGCAGGAGCAGCAGTGCGTAGCACACACTTCTTAATTAGACCGGGGTTCGAGCCCGTCACCACCAAACACGGAGGATGCGGAAAGGTCAGGGAATGAACCCCGGAGCAATATGGCCTTAGTTGCTAATGCTCCTAAAAAAAAAAAAAAAAAAAAAGCTATGTAAGGAAGCAAAGTTAAAAAAAAGAAACATGGATCCGTTTTGTATTGCTAGAGCCACAGATATTAAATTGATTTAGAACAAAATCCGACAAATCAATGGTAATACGCTACTAACTAAATCAGTTTTAAATTGGAATAGGACATTGATCCTTATGATGTTGAGAACCACCTAGGAAAATATTTCAAACTATCAGCAACATCTTTGTTGGCCTTCTTTCAGATACACAAAGTACAAAGCGAAAAATAAGACACGTCACTACCACAAGAATCATACAATCGACGCTAACTATAGGTGAACTGCGCCATAGCCTTGCATAGTTAAAAATAAAAAAAAAATAACATATAGCAGGTCGCGATGGAATTAGTTGTTATGACTGAGCATCTCACTGAAGACTCTCTTAAAGTTATATCACACCCTGTATAGGAGAATATACATGGAAGATGATTATTCTAATAGCTGGAGACTTTCCAATACTGATTCTTGCGTTTCCCAAACCAGAGAAAGATCACTCTGGTACTCTTAGGCCTATTTCACTTAACTGCATTTCCAAGAAGATGGAATAAATATTAATACTTGGTTCCTGGAAACCATGTGCCTTTAGTTCGCTGATATCAATACGGATTTCAAAAATCGGGGTCTCTGCTAGACTGAATGGTAAGAGCCGAAGAAGTAGTTCCTTAATGCCTTGCTTAGAAACAGCCACCTGGTTATGGTGTCCCTCGATATAGAAAAAGCATTTGGTATACCTTGGAGACATGTCACGCTGCATGAGGTACATGACTTTGGTTGCAAGGCCATATTCAAAGATTTATACAATTACTTGAGAAATAAAACTGCAAGTGTTCATTCTTAATCTTTTCCCTAATTGTCCAAGAAAAGAGGTTTTTTTTTTTTTTTTTTTTTTTATATTTTCCGTCCGAATTAATTAGGTAACTAGATTTACATACAGTACTGTTCATATATACACTGGTGTTCAAAGAAAGTGCATCACCTAGGAATTTCACATTTATAACCCTTTCTCGCGATGGTATGTTACAGTAATGACTCGCATCACAAATAGAAATATAAACAAAAGATATTTATTAATAGTTAAGGCAAAGCTACTTAATATTTGACAGGTGCTCAAATATTCCAAAATGAGCATTTGCAACCTTTATACAACAGTTTTGGTAAACACGACAATTATGGCTGAAATGTTATCAGAAGCCTTCAATTTATCGTTTTAAATGGAAAACAAAATGAAAAGTTCACAAGGTGCAAACTAATATTTAGTTGAACCGCATCTGGCCTCGATGACAGCAGCACACCGTCGAGGCATTGACAAGATCAATTTCGGAAGATAATCAACTGATTAGTTCATGGTTCCAAACAAGAATTATGGCTTCCTGAAGTGGGTTTCTTTCTGGCAACTGCATATTCCACACGATGCCAACAGTTCTCTATAGGATTCAGGTCCGGGCTGTTTCCTAGCCAGCTAAGAGTTGTAATGGACCGTTCTTCCAACCATTTTTTCACCTGTAACAAATGTAAACACATTACTGTCGAACTTCTAATGCAGAAATGAAGCTAAAATAACTACAAAAGTGCCTACTTACACTTTTCGCCCGATGACAAAGAGCAGAGTTGTCCTGAGAGATGCAGTTACTTAGCAGGTTGAAATGGTCTAATGGTTGACAGCAATTTGCCTTCCAATATAGCCAGGTATCCATTGGCCTTAACGGAACCTTTTATAAACTGCAGGTGACCTACTCCGCGATACGAAATGCATCCCCTTTATCATTTGGCTGGTAGGGAATTTCACCGTAGACACCATACAGTCTGGATGGTATTCTTTACTACGTCTACGGCGAATCGTTTGTCTCCCATCAGAGCCATGCAGGTTGGATTTCTTCTCATCGGGGAAAATAAGACTTCCACTGTTCGGGGGTCCATTTGACATGCTCCTTACACCAAATTAATCGGGCCTTTTTTGTGTGAGGAGGGGCTTCTTCTTAGGACGACTGGTTAAAAGTCCATTTTTGAAGAGGCGTCTTCTGACTGTTACTGCGCTTGCTACCACTCATGTATGTTCTTCCCATTCTCTGTTCAACTCAGACGAAGCTTTAGGGTTTTGAAGGCATAAGCACTTCAAAACGCGGTCCTGGTTTGGCGTAGAAACTCGTTTGCGTCCGATTCCTTTTTTTCCTATCAGCAGAACCCGTATTCTTGAGTTTGGAAAGAAATCTACTCACGGTTGTCGTTGTTTTTTTTGTTTTTTCGGAGCATTAGCAACTAAGGTCATATTGCTCCGGGATATGCTGTGGTCATTCCCTGACCTTTCCGCATCCTCCGTATTTGGTGGTGACGGGCTCGAACCCTGGTCTAATTATACTCATTGTCTACTGATTACAAGACACTCCATAAGCAGTATGACGGGAAGAACATCCTTCCTCACGTAAAGCAACAATAGCACTCTTTCTTTGTGGCGTCAACTGCACGTAACTTGCCATCCTGACACAAACAAGGAATGACTGCAACTATTGCAGGCGTGCTTATATCTAGGCTATATATAGCTAAAAGTAGCAGTTAATGCAATCACCTGTGCGTGTCAATCTTATCTGATGCAATCTGTAAGAAATATTGCCATATACTTGTGTTATTCGGACGACAATTACAATTTCAAGGTGTGATACACTTTCTTTGAACACCAATGTATTTTTACGTTGACGTTCTTGCCACTTCCTGTCATTTACAAAATATACTGAGTGATCACTGAATTATGACCATCTGCGTAATACTGTGATGGGCCAACGTGCGCACGGATAACAGCCACTGTTTGCCTAGAAATTGACTCCACTAGATGTCTGTAGGGATATGCAGCCATATTTTGGACACGCATCATCATCTATCCAGTGTGTGAATAGATGATGATGCGTGTCCACATACCTCACTACCCGTTCTAAAACAACCCGCAGGTATTCAGTTGGATTTAGGTTTAAATTTGGAGACTAATCAAGATGGGCGATATCTTCACTGTGTTCTTCGAACACTTGTACACAGTGCGAGCGCGATGACACGGTCTCATTATCGTCTTGGAAGATCTCATTTCTGTCCGGGAAAAAAATACAACATGGCAGGGTGTACATGTTCTCCTAAGAGCTGCATGTATCTCTCACCGGCGAAACGTAAGTCCATACGCACCACCAGGGATCGTAGTTAGTTTTTTCCAGCAAAACATTCCCCATATTAAACAACCATAGCTCCCTAGACAGTGGATACCATGTGCGATAGGTCCATGGACTTGTGTAGCACCAGGTATTTACGTCTGGGTGTGCGGCGCATCGTCATTTGAGATATTGTTCTTGCATTCCGTATATTGTATTTCGATGTCAACTGTCGCACAGTGACCTGCCATTCAGTCCCTACGGCACTGAATGGCAGGTTCGTGGGAAGAGAACGGTGAAGCCGTTCTCTACCCACGAACATCCACTTTGCGTAATTCTGTCGGCGGGAGGTAGTTTTACCCGTGGGCTGTGAACAACCGACAAGATATGCCGCTTCCGATGTGGAGACACCCGACGCACGAACTCCCACAATCATTCCCTTTTAACCGAGGCCGCCTTCTTTATTGGCCCCATAGTTCTATCTTTCTCGCTCCCTGCCCCACTCTGCCTGTATACAAGCGAAAGCCCCACACATCGAAACCTAAATACTCTAAAATATGTTACGCCCAATTTTCTGCTTTTCAAACCCTAGCGCAAACCCCACGGAATATAATGAAAAATATGTGTGTATCTACATGTATATTTTATATATGTACTTTTTTTTTTTTTTTTTTTTTTTAGGTCCTAGCCACCGAAATCGCAGGAAATGGCAGGACTTGCCAAGAGTGTATATAAGCTACTGGGTTCCTGGTCTGGCTCCATGGGGCGTAAGTGGGGCAACATTGGGCCCCAACAGGGGTCCAGCGGCTAAACGACCAGAAGAACAACGGCACACGACACTAAACGATCCAAGACCCACACATCTTTAAATCTCTGGCATCTCTCAAAGGATTCCCACAGAACATATCACAATTTCTTGAGTGTAACCTTAGAAAACAAATTTTCTAGAGCGTAACACACTACAACGTAAACTACGCGGAGATGGGGGGAAACCCCTAGTGCCGCTTGACCCTGAATACACTAACACTTAATCATTCCCTTTTGAAACACCATCATAGCTTTACTATAAAGATATCACTTTCCATAACTGCTACTTTATCACTTTTACTTGCACGAACAGATGCAAATTACCACTGCTCCAGCATAAGCAGCCATTCGGCGTTTTATACTGCGAGCTCTGTGGTATAGTCCCTTGCGGATGGAGGTGGTCATAATTCAGCGATCATTGCCTGTACTTGCACAATGCAGTGATATTTACAGAAAATATTAAATAGATCTGCGGATCAGAAGCAGTGGTTATTGTACCCCAGCCCAAAAGACGATTAGGGCAGTTGTTTTTTTACAACTGCCCTCTAATCCCGCACCCTACTCTCTCAAAGGATTCCCACAGAACATATCACAATTTATTGAGTGTAACCTTAGAAAACAAATTTTCTAGAGCGTATAAAACATCTTTGAACAGTTTAGTTTAAAAATAAGTACCGACCTATCCTGAGAGCATTGTCTTGCCGTGCACCTATATCGATCTCTAATTAGATCAACTGGGCAATGACTGTTCCCAGCTATGCTTTATCTAAGTCGAGTTTTCTCAGATGATACAATCCATCATAGTGGCATTAGAGTTCTATGATGATATCACCTGCTCAAAACTTAACGTGCAGAAGCTTTGATCCTCCACTTTCTCTTCACCGAGAAATCCTTCTATTGAATTATGTTGCAAAGATAAGCCTCCCAATGTGCGAATTCCCGTGCGAACATAAATGAAAAAAGTTACTGAAATAGACCACTAATGAATATACTCGTCGATGTTCGCCTGAAGGAGTTATCCACCCAGTGGAACATAAGCTTAGTCCTCGACAAATCCACCATGGAAATATTTGCATTCTACTGGAATGCACTGTTTTCACTGTAGAATTGTGCTCTTCTCTTAGCAGCTCTGGAGCATACTCTAATTTGGTGAATGAAATATATGCCCTTCAATGTAAACTTGTAACATAACCGCCATATATAGATTACAAATTGTTCATTATGCAAAAATTAGCAGGAATTTGGGCCAGAACATGTAAATAATAAATTATTCCATATAAATCTTTTTCCTAAGAAATTATCATCTTGCCTATAAGAATAGAAACGAAGTTGTTTCCCTTTAGGCGAGAGAACGTTTCTATTTTTTTCGAACAGTTTGCTTAAGGTAATTTCAACTCTATAATATGCCACAGAGGATAGGCAAGATTTTGGAGCGATCTGCACTTTTCTTAAATTAATATTTAAGTGGCTGCATTTAGGACTACCAGATCTCAAAAATGAAGCGCTTCCTGCATGATTTTTGATTGGTGCAATATGACTTCAGTAGTTTCTGCGCCACTAACTGAACTGACTAAGAGAGAAAAGAATGGGTATAAGGTATTTTTCATCTATGTGAATGCAAGGAAGAAAAAGGTGAATCAGGTCTAACCCATGTGCACTGGGTGTGGGAAAGGCTTAGATAACATAGCTGTTGTTGCGGATGAATTGACCAGATACTCTGCATCTGTCTTTACTGAAGAAAGACCCTGAAAGTGAGGATGAGTCATATGAAATTAGACTATCTCACTTAAAGTAGACTCTGCCTCATCTGAGTTTGAAATTACAGATGACTTCATTACAAAAACTTTCGAGCATAAAGGCAAGTTAGTCCTGGAATTGATGGCATATACCCAGTAATTATGAGGAAGGCCTTTAGGGAGTGTACTTAACCATTGGAGTTAATTATGAGAGCACCTTTAGATTTGAGAAGTGAGTGCCAGAGTATTAACTAATAAATAAAGGCGGTTCTAAGTGCGAAGTTGGGAACTAAAGACCAGTTAGTCTGACTCTAGTGGTAGGGGCAATCTAAGAAACAATGATCAAGAGTGTAGTGCAATCCAGGGACATTTAGATAGATATGGTATTCTAAATAACACACAACATGGTTTCGTTAAGGGAAAATCATATTTATTATTTATTTGTTAATGAAAAATCAAATTAACGATAATAGAGGCATGTGATGCAAGAAAGAAAGCGTATGAGCTTAGGTAGCATCAGCCAAAAAAAAAAAAATCATACAACCATTCCCCCTAAAGGTTTTTCCAGTTCGTCCTTGAATTTATTTAAACTATCAACTACCACAACGACAGATAGAAGTTTGTTTGTTCCAGCAATTAACCACCCGATGGATAAAGGCAAATTTCCGCACATCTATTCTACAACTGTCTTTCCTCAATTTGAAATTATGCTCCCTTAGGTTCGTAATCTGAGCAAGTGAAAGATTCCCATCAGAATTCAGCGTGCTCAACCCATTCAAGGCCTTATACACCTCTATCAGATCACCTCGCCGGTGCCTAGTCTCCAGCCGCTGCAATTTGCGAACTTAAGCTTCTCTTGGTAAGAGCATCTCTTCATTCCCCTCACCAATCTTGTTGCCCTTCTATGTACACGCTCAAGCAAATTTATATCCTTCCTAAAATGAGTCCTCCAGACTAGTACGCAGTACACAAGGCGTGGCTTGACCATTGCCTTATACAAAGGGATAATCACCTCCTTTTCCCTGCTAGCAATTTTCCTGTATTTCATCGACAAAAAACCCCATAACTTGCTCTTGCAGCATATCTGCATTGCTCAGACAACTTCAAATCTGACTGCACAATTACTCCAGGTCTTTTTCATTTTCTACCACTTTAAGTATAGTATCACACAGTAGGTACGTTCCTCTGGGTTCACTTCTATCCATATGCCGTACTTCGCATTTGTCAATGTTAAACTTCAGTTGCCACTTCTCAGTCCATTCTCCCCAAATTTTCTAGATCCTTGCAGTAGCACACGGCGCCTCCGTAGCCAGGTGGGAAGGAGCAGCAGTGCGTAGTACACGCTTCTTGATTAGACCGGGGTTCGAGCCCGTCACCACCAAATACGGAGGATGCGGAAAGGTCAGCAAATGACCACCGCATATCCCCGGAGCAATATAGCCTTAGTTGCTAATGCTCCTAAAAACCAAATAACAACAACCAATAGCACACTGCCATTACTGTTATTAACAAACCTGACAACCTTTGTATCACCTAAAAACGTCGACACTAAGCCTGATATACCTTCACCAATATCATTGATAAATATAAAAAACAGCAGTGGGCCCAACACCGACCCCTGTGGGACTTCGTGGACTAATAACATTAGTCCACGAAAAGCAGCATCCATTGATTACCACCCTCTGTCTTCTCCCACTCAACCTTTTTATCCATTGTAGCAACTTACCCTTAATACCATTCTGCTCCAATTTGTAAGGTAGTCTTCCATGCGTAAGTGTTAAAAGATTTCCTGAAATACAAGTATGAGATATCAAAATTATTTTTTGCATCCAGTTCCTTTGTAGCCACATCATAGTATCCAAAATCAGATTTGTCAGACAAGACTCTCTTAACAAACCCATGCTGTGTCTGAATTATTGCTGCAGTCTTGTCTAGATGATCCTGCAATGCATCTTTAACTGCCGACCGGGCTAGCCGAGTGGGTAAAGTACCTGCCCGGCAACCCAAAGGTCGCGGGTTCGATTCCCGCCTCGGGCTTGGATCAAAGTACTGCAAAAACCTTGGGAGGTGCAATATGGCCACAGAAGCCGATGCGCCAACAACTACCAAATCAATCAATCAGCATCTTTAACCAGTGACTCCATTATTTTACCCGGAACAGAAGTTAATCTAACAGGTCTGTAATTACTCGTGTCACCCTTCGATCCTCCTTTGTGAATTGGGGATACATTCGCACATCTCCAGTCCGTGGGGACTTCCCCCCGAGTCCGAGGATGCTCTCATAATTATGGCTAAGGGTTTACTATAACTGGTTGGATCCCATCCACCCCAGGTGCCTTTCTTATGTTTAACTTCAACAATTTCTCCTCCACTTTGCTCTCAGTTATTACAAAATCATTAAGCACCCTGCTACAATTTGATAACCTTCTGGCATTTTCAAACCTTAACTCCTCATGTGTGAATGTAGATGCAAATTACTCATTCAGTTTGTTTGCTGTCTGAGCAGGATCATGAACAGTCGAACCATCGATATCAAGTGGACCAATGTGATTCATCCCCTTTCTTTTAGTTTATATCAGTAAAGAAACCCTTGCTGTTTTTCTTAGCATCCTTTGCCAACGATTTCTCGTAATCTGCCCTCGCTTGCCTAATCTCCTTTGTGACTTGATTGCTTACACCGATGACCAAAACATTATGACCAGCGAGTCTTTATGCCAATCGTAGCAACTGCAGGTGAACTATGGCGCGTGCGCTTGTCGGGACACTGTATAAAAAACACCTCATATTGAGCTCCGTTAATCAGTGTTACTCTTGTTCTTGAGATAGGAAAGGCAGCAGACTTAAGCGAGTTTGACAAAGGCCAAATTGTAATGGTCAGAGCATATCCGAAACGACATGGCTTGTGGGATGCTCACGGTCAGCCGTGGTTAGTACCTATCGAAAGTGGTCCGAGGAGGGGAAACCCACAAACCGCCGGCGAGGCGTTGGATCATCACGGTTTATCGATGCTGAGGTGAGCTAAGGCTGTCCTGTATGGTAAATGGTAACAGAAGGGCAACTGTGGTGCAACTCGTCGGTAATTGGAATGCTGGTGACGGGAGTAATGTGTCACAACACAGTACATAGAACCGTGCTGAAAATGGGGCTGCGTAGTCGCAGGCCGCTCCGAGTGCCTATGCTATCCACGGTTCACCGGCGACAGCGCCTACAATGGGCACGCGAGCAACGAAACTGAACCTTGAGTCATTGGAAGGTCGTCTGCTCCGATGAATTACGTTTCCTGTTGCACCATGTGGACGGCCGTTGACGTGTGCGTAGTTTACCCATCGCCGTGCTTTGGGCGATGTTCTGTTGGGATACCCCGGGTCCAGTTATCCATGTGCAGGGCACTCTGACGTCTACCACCTACTTAAACATCATTGCTGATCAGGTACACCCTTTCATGTCAACGGTCTTTCCATCTGGCGGTGCCGTCTTTCAGCAGGATAATGTGCCATGCCACATCGCCCGTTTTGTTCGAGACTGGTTCGTGGAATATGAGGAAGACTTCCAGGTACTGCCCTGGCCTCCAAATTCTCCAGACATCAATCCCATCGAGCATCTGTGATTTGTGTTGGCATAGCAACTCTGATCTACGGCGTCTCAATCACGGATCTTATAGGAGTTAAAGGATCTGCTCGTTACGGGTTGGTACCAGCACATATTTGCTGCATGATCGTTGGACTCTCCAAGTCACGCTGTCTTCAAAGGAAAAAAGTCTGAACATTTTGAAATACTTCTCGTTGAGAAGCATATCTGAACTTCTGCCGTCTGGAAAATCAAATTATGATTTTAACAACAAAAGTTTGGGGAATTTTCCTTCTGCTTGAGCAACCCTTCAGTGTAATAACTTGCCTTTCTCTGTTTTTTTCGATTTAAATGTATTACTCAGATATTAGACGTAAATCCTCTTCCTTCCAGTAAATCTATTTTTAGCATCTTAAAACTGATACTTCCTCTGTTTTATCCATACCTATATTATTAATTGTTTGAAGAATTTCTACGGATAACAAAGGTTTTCCCTTTAACTGTGTTTCGGAATCGTGGTAATTTTAGAAATCTTTATAGTAGATTAAGCAAATAATTGTAGTTTACAAATGACAAACAGAATCTCGCATACACTGAATTCATTGAACACGCTCTTGAACAGTCTCATTCAACAAAATGATAAATTCTAATCAGTACATGAAGCCTTGGTTTAACCTTCTCCTTTTAGCTGAAATCTCTGTACATTTTGCACGTTTAAAAGGCATTCAGGAAAGTTAATTTGTGGAGCACGAGCGTCTCTCTCCACCCACAGTACCAAATTATCAAGCACAAAGTGCTCTTTTTGTAATTTAAAATAGCTTGTGTTATACTTGCTAATGTACCAACACTATTAAGTTGCTGTATAGAAAAATATACGGTAAGCCCTTGCTTTTCTTGAACTCACCTTTTACCTACACTCCACTGTTTCATTTGTCTCGCATTTTCCAAACAGATGAGACACGAAACTTCCTTGAATCACCGTAATGGGAACGCTCGCTGTACTCATCTTCTTTATATAGGGACAGTTGAATGCACTACTGGAACCTCAGGTTGCCATGGTGATGGCTGAGTTTGATTTCAGTTTAGAGTACTCAAATACGCTATTGTCGAGCCGATAATGACAGTATTTCAGGAAAAGACCTACCTGTTTTTATATGTATATATAATTATGCAACCGATTTTTATTTCATGGGATCACAGGACAGTGAATTCATGAAATGGTTAACTGGTGAAATTATTAATTTTCAATCGCCAAGAAGCGAGGTTCCATTTGCCGAGAAGTATTGATCTACGCACATATAGAGGGAATGGAAAGAATCTTTATCCTGGATGTTTTTGGCATTTGATACTTTGCACACTGTTGAATATCAGCGAATTCAAACATTGATTATCTTGAAATACTGAGATTCTTAATCTCAGTATTTCAAGATTTAAACTTGACACAACAGATTCTTCTAGTCTTTCTCCTTGGTTTTTACTACAGCCCTAATCCTGTAGGCATCTCACGAAGTGACATGTTTCGATGAACATTTCAAAACCCTATGTTGGCATTTTGCCAGTACACGATGGGATAGTGTACAACTAAGGAGAGTTAATCCTAAGGTAAAGCTTTGAAACATGTTTTTGCTCATTAAAAGCTACCTAAGACTGGTTATTGCCAGTTTACATCTAAGTGTGGAAGTAAGAGTACTGTCTTTATAAATTATGCAAAATCCAGATGTGCTTTGAACTGTAAAAGGCGTATTTTATTACAAATAAAACTTATTTTCTGTTTGTAATAGAATTTATACTCTGGTACGGCCACAGGGAATTTACTAAGTACAAGAATATTAATTCCTTAACCGTGTCTCCAAATACAACTGAGGACTGCGTGTAATTAATTTGTTAAAGCTTCATAAATTTTAATTCGGGCGCCTAGCCGTAAGGCGGTGATGGACTTGCCTGTATTTTTGCCATTAAATGATTATTTATTTGATTTACGGTACTTGTGTGATATCCTGTGGATTCGACTATGCAGCATTGATAGCTTTATATTTATACTCTGCAGCAGCTGCAAAGTTTTCTATTGGACTGAATGGTTTTTTATAGGTTTCTTAGCGGGCAGTTTGTTTGAGACTATCCCATGAAGTATCTAATCTACTTTTTTTCTGATTGGCTCAGGGAAAACTCACAGATGAGGTGTTTACAAAGTTGGGAAGATCCTGGGCAGTTTAATCTGAGTACTTGTACTTCATTGAGTAACTGCCATGAAGGATTTAAGCTCACATTTCTGTGCATTTCCATGTGAATTTGTGTGGGTATAGACACTTTCTGAATCGTTAAATTCATCTGGATTTTATTATAATTAGAATAAATTGATTTTTAAATATCGATATGTTACGTACTTTGTAAATTGCGTATATTGCAATTTTTTATATACTGGGTGATCACTGAATTATGACTACCCCTATGAAAACTGAACGCGACTCGTTGACCACGTGAGGTACGAGATTGCGGAGTTAGTCGACCTACGTAGCATAGATAAGGTGTCAGTGGTTCAGTAGGTAGTAAAATTCCGAGAGTGATGGGTAAAAGGAAGGATTTATCGGACTTTGATAAAGGACAGATTGTGGGTGCTCGACGAGCTGGTGCCTCGATTTCCCAAACCGCTGAACTGGTGGGATGTTCGAGAGCCGCCATAGTTAGTGTACCAGTCCATTTTGACTGGCGTCAAAATGATCAAACAACGACCCGACGGCAAAACTGCAAAGGTCAGCGAAAGGTCGATGTTAGAGGTGAGCGTCGGGTCCGACGACGCGAACAGGCGCAGCACTGTTGAAGAATTGACTACCCAGTACAACATGGGCAAACCCGGAACATGACCATGCGTCGCACGTATGGGCTATAGCAGCAGATGACCCCTACGGCATACTCTCCTAACCAAGGTTCATCGGCGTAAAAGACTCGCCTGGTGCAAAGAGCATGCAAGTTGGACGTTAGAAGACTGTAAGGTGTGCTGGTCGGATGAGTCACCTTGTCTCAGCCCCTTCTTTGGTAGATTGGGTTAGATAAAGTATTTTATCTAAACTTTAATATATGCCACGTTGTTATTTTAAAATTCCCTAATCAGTTCCACAAGCTCTGGATCAACTAACATATTTTGAAGGGCTTTCCATAATCCCTTTCTTGAAATGGAGTCATAAGCATTTTCTAAATCGATGAAGGCAAAAGGTATCTTTATTCTTTGCTTATGTGGACAAACAGATTGTCCACACAAGAGCGACCTGACCTAAGTCCACTTTGTTCTTCACATATCTTATCCGTTACCTCCTCTCGTAATTTTAACTGAAGCAATTGAGTGTAGTCTGGACATAGTGCAATTAACACTTAAGCCTCTATAGTTCCCCGGATCCAGCTTATTTCCTTTTTTATATATGGATGAAATAAAACTTACTTACTATTCATTTGGAGTTTTCCTTAGCTGTATACATCTGTTAATCAGCTGTGCTATCGGATCGAAACGACTTGGTGGTCCATATTTAATTAGTTCCATCGCTATGTTCCCGGGGTCTGGAGATTATTTGTTCTTCATTAATTTTGCACAGTCAAGAACTTGATGTTTTGTAATTCCAATCTCCCTATTATCTACTGGTGGAGGGGCAATTATGCTCTGATTGTCTTTCATTTAGGAAGTTATTATAATGATTTTCCCATATTGACACGTCTATAAAGTCTATAAAGATCAATTCTTATTTGATCGAGATTCATTTGTTTTCAGTGCTCTGAAGGATGACTGTGTTCCTCCTAATGAGCTGTCAATTTCTTGGCATCTTTTCTCCCATGCTGCACTCTTGGATTCAGCAATTTACCTTTTTAACTGCTCTATTTCACTTTTTGTATTCTTCTCTATTTTCCTGATTTTTATTCATTAACCATTTGTTATAGGCTCTTTTATTTTCTTTCACCAAACTCGCTACCTTCTCATTCCACCAATACTGTTGCTTATATTTGTGATCAATTAGGCGGAGGTTGGCAGCCTTGTGTATGACCGTTTTAATGCTGTTATATAAGATATTCACCTCTTCTAATTCTCCAATGTGAGTTGGGCGGTTCTGGAGTCTTTTCTGGTAAATATCTTTAATACTGTCATGAAATAGTAGTTCTAGTTTATAAGCAATATTTTCTTGTACTACCCTATTGTCTTTACTGACCGTATTAGGTCTCACTTGCCCCTTATTCCTGTATTTGAATAATATATCTGCAATCAGCTGGTAATTATCCGACCAGTAGTTGGCATCTCTCATTACCCTGCAGTCTTTTGTTGTCCATATCGACTTCTGGCGAGTAATTATAAAGTCTATAATTGATTTCTGCTGGAGTGATGGTCGGTCCCATGTATATCTATGGACGTTTTTGTGTTTAAAAAAAAAGGTGTTAAGAATTTTCAGGTGGTACTGTTTACAGAAACCGATGTCTCTCACCGTTGTCAATCACAGTCTCTTCTCCAAATCGACCAATTACATCGTCATTCCTTTTTGAACCAACCCTTCCATTTAGATCTTCTGTAAAAACTATTTATTGTTTCTTCTTAACCAAATCCATTTGTTCATAAAGCATATTGTAGAACTTATCCTTTTCGGCATCAGATGCATCGTCTACAAGTGCATATACACCCAACATAACCATTTCCTGGCCATGTATATTGAAAATAACTTTAATGCATCTATAATTAATTTGATCACAGCTCTTAACAAATCCTTCTAGTCTCTTACCCATTTAACACCAACGCCTGCTTTAGCTATTTCTGATTTTTCAACCCCACTCCAGTAATGAGCATATTCTCCAATCTGTTCTTTTCCTTTTATCAACTTTATAATCTTTGTTTTTAAATTTCGTGGATAGCATGTTTTTGTGTATAAGGTTACTCTACAAATATCGTAAACTAAAATCAGAAATATTATGCAGTATTTAAGAAATATTATCCACTACCTAAGGGATGTGATACTAATATGTAATAATATACGGAAAATGCACTATCGATAGACATAAAAATTCACGTAGTGAATAAACAAATACTGTATGTCTAAATCGAACACGGTAAAGGATTGACACTCTGCATTATCTTAAACAAATTTACAGTATCTTTATTTGACATACTCTACAGTATCGTAAACAAATTTACAGCTGGAAAATAAAATAAGGGCCACAGTTGTTTAAAGTAACATTAATACTAAAAAGTAGTTTAGGGTTGAAAGCCTCTAACTACGGGAAATTTACTAGAAGTACAAGTTAGTGCGAAGCCTTCGCAGAGGAACGTAACAAATTTGAGGAAAGATTTTTATTAACGGTATTTGTACAGATTTTGTATGAAAAATTTAAATCCTCATTTCTGATATGAAAAACTGAAAAGAATTAGCCTAGAATTTCATTAGGCAGGCATGAACGAACCACAACTAGGCTACTTGAAGCAGTCAGATGTAGAAAGAACTGCCAAAAGAATGACTGAATTCCAAAACAAATGAAATACTATACGAAGGGAAGGGAGTTATTTAAACAGATATAGCTCTTGTATTTGGGGGCACATTGTAGAAATATAGCTACATACTGATGCATTGCTATGCTAGTTTCAAGAGAGCTAGCATAGCAATCTACCACAGTAAATGAATAATGCAGATTAGGGAAATGAAGTAGTGTAGAATAGATTTCTTATTTTTTGTTTTTCGATATAAGTTTCATCTCTCTACAACCAGGCGAAAAGTTCGTTCATAAAAGGCTGAAATCATTATTACGCAAACTAATTCCATATATTCAAATTATTAAATACAGTGCAACCTCGATATAACCGGGTGTCAGGCGACAAATATAATACCCGCGTTATATCCGAAAATATTTTACCATTTTTTCCCAATTTTTTTTTATTAACTTAACTTTATTTATAAAGAATTAAATGCTTTAATTCTTTGAGTATACAGACTAAAAGACAAAGTATTAAAGGTTATATCATTCACTTTACATTCTACTAATACACAATGCTGTTATGGACTTGTCACGCATTTCTTCTGAATAATCAATAATAGTCATGTAATTTAGTTTGCCGGAACTGATGACAGCGCCTTTTCAGTATACAGTTCTTAATAATGGTCAGATGCAATAAATGAAGATACTGACGTTCTAACCATGCCATCACCTCATTAATATTTTCAAGCATTTTGTTAAATTTCTGGTGCTTTTTCTGACGAGTAATCCACATTATCTTCTGAGTCACTCTGTCACTGGCCTTCTGTTTTTCGATTATCTTCCCACTGTTCAGAGGCTACGATTTCTTGCTCGCTCAGGTTAATGTGAAACTAGTGCTTCCGTATCCACCTCAATCCAAGCAGCCAAGTCATTTCCTCCAAGATTGCCACCATGTTACAAGCAGCCTTAACTTCTTGTTCTGAAAATGCTGCTAATTCAAGGTTGTTATTAATGATCTCACCTTTTCACAGATTTCAGTTGCTGTTGAGCTTATCTTCTTCCACGCTAATCTAATATTGTATGCAACGTCTTTCAGTGTTAATGTTTTCAGAAAGTCTAGAACTTCAATTTTTTTGAGTTCATAGCACCACTCACCATGAAAGTAGGCTTTGAAGACTCGAATAATTCCCTGATCCATGAATTGGTGCAGTTATGTTCCTTGGCTGAAACGCGATTCTGATCTTGCAATCTTTCGATTTCAGGACATCAGCTTAAGGATGAGTTGGAGCGTGATCCAACGAGAATGATCCAGTAACAGAGCCTTCTTTTTCTCCAATTGTTTTGGAAACGAAGTGAAGTCTCACCGACAGTACAAACTCACTTTCAAACATGAAGCTAAAATAGCATTCGTCATCCAAAATATCACTCTTTGGAGGTATTTTTATAAATCTCAAATTGATTTCATGTTGGAGTGCTTAAAACACCAGGGACTTCGTCTTTTATTGATGCACAATGGCTGTAGCTCGTGGTTTCCAGCGTTTGCGCATAATAACACAGTAATTCTTGCTTTGTTAGTTTTTATGCCCGCTTTGTTGGGTGAGTTTTTAACATCCATTGACTTGTCGGGGGGAAGGGGGAGTTTATAGTACAGCGCTCTTTCGTCACAATCGTTCAACTGTTCATCTGTGAATTCACCATCTTGAATCACATTACTCAGAAATTCAGGAAACTCCTTTGCTGCTGTAATGTCACCAAATGCAGATTCGCCTACCGAGGATATCTCATGGCCTTCAATCACCAAAGCCACCCTTCGGAAGCTTTTAAATGTGTCGTCTCCACTAAGTAGCTTATAAAATTTAAGTGCCTGTGCTTTAAAAATTACGCCATTTATCGGTACTCCTTTACTATGTTTCTGCAGACAGCAATACAGAAGCGTAATGGTTTCTGTAGAAACCACTTGTACTCTTATAGGCATTGGTACACTTCACACTTTTCACTAAGTCTAGTTTTCTTTCTTTAGAGGCCTATTTCATTATTCTACGAATGAACTGAAATTTTATCCTATTTCACCCAACCTCTGTTCGTTCCTTCTGGAATTCCAAACTGAAGTAATCGCCATCCAATATGGAATTGGATGGTGATTACTTCAGTTGTAACGATTTGCTAATTTTATCGTGTATTTATTTCTGTTTCCCTAGAATTTACCGTGTTTTTTAAGAAAACTAAATCAAAACCAAACTGTCCCGTTTATTATATTGCCGAAGTGAAGTCCAGTGATTTCTCCGTAAATCACTTGTCACTTCATGTATATTTTTGTCTAGTTTAGCCCTTAGCAGTTTTTGCCGTTCTAAGTGTAACTTTTAATCGAATAAAGGATGCCATGTGCTGTTATGTACAGAAATTTACTTTGTAACTAATGTAGCACTTGACGAACGGTAGCCGTGTTCCCCTCCAGAGATAGCTGTTTGTAATTAGCGTTCCTCTGATATACTCTTTTTCATTGTATCTCTAGCTACTAACTTGCTGAGACAGAGCGACTACTTACTGAGTACCAGAAATGACTTGGACAGACGGTGGAGAAAGTAGTTGCTGGTTAAGTTGTAGAGTTGTGACGAGCAGCAAAAAAAGCTGTCCCACCAAATAGTCAGAAGGATCCAGAGAAATAGCCATAGTATATTTAAACGTGCAGTTGTTTACTCTGGAAAGTTCAACCAAGGCCTCCTCGGTTCCACGTCCTGGATGAAACCAAACTGATCAGAGGACTTTAAAGAACGTTCAGTGAAAGGACAATTTAGACGGGCAATAAGTCATTCAAAGGTTTTACCCAAGTTGGACAATAACTCAATAGGACGGATAGGCCTTAGAAGTAGGAGTATCAGGTTTTGAAATTAATTTTGACAATGCTATCTTCCAAAGGACAGGAAAAGTTGCCAACGGTCAGAACTACTGCAGTTATATGAAATTGCTAGTTCTTTGGACACAATCTATTTTGGGGACATGATCATACCCGAGGTATATTCGAAACCACGGTATGAATAGGCGCGTTATATCCAGGTCGCACTGTATAAAAAAAAGAAAATAACATTGTCCACGGACAAAATTTTTCATAATTTAGTCTTAAAAGAAAGGATCAACATGAGTTTAAAATATTTCATATTACTGTCATGTGTTTACAACAACCTGGCATCTGTTCATGTATGTAGTAGTATGTTATTTATTATGCTTACTGTTTCAAGTCACTTTTTTTTTAATGTAAATCCCAAACACGAGAAGTATTAGAACCTATAGTACTTTGTACCGTGCTTGGGTTTGGAGAGTAAGTTCAGGGGCACAGGTTTTGAGAGCAAGTGAAGAAGACGAAAGATATTTGTTGACATTGGACTTGAACTTCTGTAGACATAATTTTCAGGAAATATGTATGAAGGAAGGTTGTCCCAGAAAATGGGCAGTTGAATGAATAAACGAGGATAAATAAAAGGAAAGATAAAGTTTGTTCTGTGAGTTTGAAGTTGGACAGTAAATGGATGTTGGGTGGTGGCGGCGCGTATTCGGACTGTTTTGAAAGAGAGAGCGGGAATTATAGAAGCCAATTCAGAAGAACAGTGCCCATGGAAGTATCTGTAGAAGAGGCATGCAGCAGAAACGGAAAGTCTGAGACAGAGAGTGGAGAGAGACTGTTAGAGATTAATCATTAATTAACCTAACTGCCCTCTTCTGAACGCAATCAAGAAGCCTGAGGGACATTTTGGTGGCAACCTCCCAGATGTGGGAACAATATTCCATGGTAGGGCGGATTTGAGATTTGTACAGAGTGAATAGCTGTTTGGAAGAAAAGTAACGCCTAGAGCGAAAGAGAAAACAAAGTTTTTTTTAGATGCAGAGGAAGCAATATTTGTAATGTGCTTGTTCCAAGAGAGATTAGAAGTCACGGTAATCCCCAAAAGAGATATATCATTTGCCTAGAAATCAGAGTGTCACCATAGATAAGCATAGGAGCAGAAGAATCCTTTTTGCGAGATATAAGACAAGACTGAGTTTTAGAAGGATTGAAATCAACTAAGTTGTCTTTGCCCCACTGGAGAATTATCTGGCGATCGGCATTTAAGAAATTGGTAGCAGATTTTCGAGAAGTTGAAGCTGATTGAGCAGGACAAGGTTTCTCAAGATGGAAAGTCGAATGCAATGTGCTATCATCGGCAGAACTATGGATAGGATTTCCACTCAATGGAAGGTCATTAATATACAAGAGGAAAAGAGTGGGGGAAAGAATTGAACTTTGGGGGACATCGGCATTAGTGGAGAAGTTAAAAGATAGAGAGCCATCACCCTCAGTGAGTGATCAGAGAAAAAACTGGATAACCAATTACAAAAAAACAGTTGTAAAACCATAAGATGGAAGCTTGTTCAGAAGACCTTTATGCCAAACACTATCGAAAGCCTTTGAGGTGTCAAGAGCAACTGTTTGTGTTTCACCGAACTTTTCCATTGAATTGGTCCATAAATGGGTAACATAAGCCAGAATATCACCAGTGAATCGACACTGACGGAATCCATACTGGCGATCGTTGATCAGACGGAAGGTTTCTAGGTAGTTTAAGAGTTGGCGGTTAATTGATTTCTCCATTACTTTAGAAAGAGTAGAAGTAATTGCAATGGGACGATAGTTGGATGGGAGGAATTTGTCACCCTTTTTAGGAACTAGCTGGATATGAGCAAATTTCCAACAACGACCTTTCGAACAAGAAAGTGAAAAAAGTCAAAGAACAGGAGTAAGTTCAGGAGCACAGGTTTTGAGAACAAGTGGAGAAATACCATCTGGACCTGGAGCTTTCTTAGCATCAAGATTCGCAAAATCCTTCTGACATCCTTTTGACGGAAGACCACAGGAGAAATTGACTGGAGCGTGTTGGGAATGGTGCATGGTGTTTTACCAAGATCATTAATACATGAGTTGAAAGAAAAATGTGATGCTAGCAGGTCAGCTTTATCCTTGGCTGAAGTGACAACAGAACCATCTGGTTTGGACAGAGGTGTGAGCAGTGATGGGCAAAAGTTGCGGCCAATAGCTTTGGCAAGACAACAGAATGCTCGGCTACTATTAAGGCAAGAAACAAGTTTTCTATTCTTAGCCTGTTCAAACTCTAGTTTGGACTGATTAATAACTGCTTTACAATTGTTGCCAGCTTTGGTGTAGGTAGAAAATGAAACTGAAGAAACAGAAACAAGCCGATTACGATATTCAACGTTCTTCTCTTGATCAGCCTTAGCACGTTTATTGGAAAACCAAGGTTTAGATAAAAGACGAGATTTTAAAGGAAAATGTGGGATAAAGGATTCCATCCCTGCAATAACAATTTCATGGGACGATCTGAGCAAACGGTGACATCAGAAGTTTTGAAACAGTAATCCGACAAAGGAAAAGAAGAAAAGAAATCTTGCAGGTCATCCCATTTTGTATTCTTGAAATGCCAAACAATACGAGGTTGGGAATAGCCATAAGATAGTGGCTCTTCTACATTGGAGAAGAGACAATCGCTAAGTTGTGATCTAAGGTGCCTAAAGGAACTCTCACTTCGACCGTGTACTTACAAGGGTTGTTTGTGAGAAAAAGATCAAGCGTGTTGGCTGTATGGTTATAATTGTCTGGTATTCTTGTAGGTAAATGAACAATCTGTGCAAGGTCATTAGTAATTGCAAAAACCTTGTCGCTAATATCTGTAATTGAAAAAACCATCTCGACCAGCTGGGTCAGTTTGACTAGAAAATGGAAGCCAGTTGGAGTTGTGAACTTTAAAATCACCAAGGGAAATTACTTCACTGTTAAGAAAGTTGCAAATGGAGGAAGTCAAAGAGCTCCAAGTGATTAGTGGAGTTGGGAGAACGGCAGAGACAACAGATGAATTTGATACAATGAGATAGAGAGATTTTAAGCCAGAGAAGATCGAAAAGAGGAGATTCCAAATTACCAAGTCTCTGACAGGGAATATCGGAACTGAGATATGCACAAGTACCACCTTTGAAGCGGAAGGAATCAAACGGCGAATAATTTAAACAACTGAGATGAGCAGTGGTTGAATCAACCGATAACTGAGATTCTGGCAGAAAAAGTACATATGGTTTGGCATACTGCAACTGACCCGGCGGGCAACCTAAAACACGAAAAAAATAGGCTACAGACCCACCTCCTAGATCTTTGGCAGAGAAGATGGACAGAGACTACAAAAGGCGAAGTAACAAAAAGATTTCTACCAGACCTCCGGAAAATATACCCAAAGCAGCCACCGTGGTACTTCCCAGGGTACCATATGACAACACTATTAACCGGACACGGACCCTACAAGGAGAAGCTGTTTGGCTTCCGGCTCGTTGAGGACCCCAACTGCATATGTGGGAAAGTGAAAGCTGGAGCCACATAGTCTATGATTGTCAACACTATGAAGACCTCAGAGGGCTACTAATAACAAGGTTAAGATACTTCCCAAAAGGACTGGAGCACCACTTCCTGGACACTGAGGATGAATATAGGGCACTCTCCCAGTATGCGCAAGACCTATTCACCAGGAGAAAAACACTAATAGCTATCTACAGCAACGTACACAGAGATTGACAAAAATTGGCGCCAAATGTGACAAAAAACTGAAACCCCGCAGAGGACCAGTACTTGGACAAGAAGAGTGCTGATCACACGGAAGAGGAAAGCAAGGACGGGGGAATGCAGCACAGACAGTAGAGAACAGACAAAACGCAGCACAGTTGGAAACAGCTTGATGGCGATCTGAAGAGGACACCCTAGCCCTCTTCACCTATTATTCCCACTTCCTTGGGGGGAGGGGACATTTTTTGTTCCTTCTCCTCCACCCCCAAACTTCTACTCTGGTGGGGCATGCCCCACTGAAAACTGGGGCTATCTACTCTATTGGCCCCATATTTCTGTCTTTTCCCCCCCAATCTTCGGTCTCCCTCCCCTCTCTACCTTCATCATAGCGAAAGCCCCACACGTCAAAAACTTAACATGATAAAATTACCTTACGCCCAAAACTCGGCCTAGCAAACCAAAGCGACATTACCCCTACAACAGCGCAGATTTTTTATTTATTTATTTTTTCTTTATTTATTTTATTTTTATATATATATATTTTTTTATTTTTTATTATTATTTTTATTATATTTTATTTATTTTATTTTTTTTTATTTATTTTATTTATTTTATTTATTTATTTTTTTTCTTTTCTTTTATTTTATTTATTATTATTATTATCATTATTATTATTTTTTTTTTTAGGTCCTAGCCGCCGAAATCCCAGGAAATTAAGCGGCAGGACCTGCGAGAGTGAATCTACAGCTACTGGGTTCCTGGTCTGCCTCCACGGGGCGTAAGTGGGACAACGTTGGGCCTCAATAGGGGTCCAACGGCTAAATGACCAGATGAACAACGGTACAGAACACAACACATGAACAATTCCCACACACTTTTAAATCTCTGGCATTTCTCAGTGAACTGGTTCACCACAATGAAAGCAACGCGGAGATGGGGGAAACCCCTGGTGCCGTAAGACAACAACACACACTTACACTGCAAGTGGATTTTTCTATTTTTTTTTTATTATTTTATTTATTTATTATTTTTTTTTTGTCTCCTTTCCTCGCCTCCCCATGTCGTGGGGCATGGGCATGCCCCACTGAAAATGGGGAACCACCGTCCTATCCGACCCCAGCTTCTTCCTATTTCATCCCCACTCTACACTCTCGATCCTATTACTTTCTCTTGTACAGCGATTGCCCCACGTGTCCCAATTTAAATCACATCAAATTTTGCCCGACCTTTTAGGCTCTCTAGAAATAGTTTTTTTTTTTTTTTTTTTCAGCGTAAAACCCCACGCAGCGCTTTCTAAACGCAGTTTTACTTAAATCAACAGCTATAACTCCAACCTTTATTTTAGGTCCTCATCATCATCAGCCATTTTCAATCCACTGCAGGATGAAGGCCTCTCCAGCAACTTTCCAGTTCTTTCTGTTTTGAGCACTGGCCATCCATTTACTACTCAAAAACTCATGAATTTCATCTATCCATCTCCGCCTTTGTCTTCCAGGTTTTCTTCTAGCTCCTCTTCGGTACCATTCTGTTATTTTCTTAGTCCATCTGTCATGTCTTCGAGCTATGTGTCCTGCCCAAGACCATTTTAGTTCTTTAGTTTTGATAAGAATGTCCTTTACTTGAGTTTGCTGCCTAATCCATGTGCTTCTCTTCTTATCTAACAGTCTGATTCCCAATATAATTCGTTCCATTCTTCGCTGTGTAGTTCTTAGCTTCTCTTCCATTCTTTTGGTGAGTGCCCAAGTTTCACTTCCATAAGTCATGGTGGGGAGTATACATTGATTCATTATTTTACGTTTCAGACAAACTGGGATATTGCTCTTCAGTATGTGACTATATTTCCTGAATGCTATCCATCCAAAATTTATTCTTCTCTTGACTTCCAGCCATTTATCATTATTACAGCTAATAACTTGTCCCAGATAAGTATATGACTCCACCTTTTCAATTACTGCTCCTTCAATCATTATTTCCCTTTCCGTGGCATACTTGTTCATCATTACTTTTGTTTTAGCCATATTCAACTTTAGTCCAAAATCCTTACTAACTGTGCATAACTGATTAAGATTTTCCTCTAATTCTTTGGGATCGTGGCTTATGACCACAATGCCATCTGCAAATCGTAAATTGTTTAGGTACTCTCCGTTTTAGGTCCTAGTCACCGAAATCCCAGGAAAGTAAGTGGCAGGACCTGCCAGAGTATAATTAGTCTCTTCGTACACCCGGCCGGCGTCCCCGTCGCTAGGTATGGTAACGCAGAGTCCCACTGGGGCCCGGCGGCCAACAGGCCGGAAGAACAATGAGCACAACAAACTACATACCACATGACCCATACATTATTTTTAAACCTCTGGCATAGACAGGGTACCGTCACTCGATACATAAAACATACGCGGAGATGGGAGAAATCCCCGGAGCCGTCAGACCCTCAACATACCTATACTGCAAGTGGAAATGGACATCGTTGAGATTATAATTGAGACCACGTATATTTGTGAAATGAATTAGGAAGTGTTTGCGAGGTTTAGATCTTTTCGCTGATAAGCTTACGCTATTAGTTTGACAATTCATAGTGTATTCAATAGTAAGAAAAAGTAGGGGTCATGCTGTATGAAGTAATGACATTTTGGATATGGCATACACATGGTAAGAATATACCAGATCCTTGACATAACGTGGCCTCGACAATGCCTCTGCATACACACTACTCGGACTCCCTCCAGTCACTACCTGGCAGAGTAGAAGTAGCAAGATTATAAACTAGCTGATCAGAAAGCCTCCTGGAGTTACCAATAGGTTCGGTCCTGTGTACTAACTAGTGGCCGCCCTGCGAACACCGTTTTAGAGCTGTACCCTCGAAATGTAAGGAAGATTGGATCTCGCCACGATGTTCTTCATAACCTCAAAAGTCATCAATCTGCATTGATGGAAGAGAAGGGGAAGGGTTGATCGGAACTTAGCTCTAGAGAAGAAACATGGGTTCCATCACTTCAAGCCTTCAATAAGCAAAGTGGTGGTATTTCACCGGTTAATGAGTCATCTACCACCTAGTACTGCCTGGTAACACAGAGGGGCGGCATTCCTCCATGTGGTGTGGGCGCCACAACTCGATCCCTGCTTATGTTGGTTCACACCTGGGTGGACACCCTCCGCGTGCTTGTGTATGGAGGTTATACCCAGGATTACTAACAGTGCCACCATCGTGAAGGCGCAAGCAGAGGATTTGGCTGTCACAGACCGTCCGGACTTCGCCGAAATTGGGTCCACTTAACTTGAGTGTCACCCGAATATCAGTTCCATCAGCGTTTTAGACTCCCAGGTAGCCAGTACAGCTTATCTGGCATATCTGAGAGTGTCTGTGACAACCTCAATGCCATTATACAGGTGATTAGGACAAATTTTTACAACTTTTAGACTAATTAGCGAAACTTCACTGTAAATTGGAACTGGTAGCAAGTTGCATGCTGTCTACAATTTTGCTCATCAGTTAACTTGTTGGGATCAATTTCTGACGTACTGAAATGTCGAGTTGTATGTTACTTATGACAATTCTCTAAAGCAGATTGGTGAGTGTTAACTCGAGGTGTTGTTAACCGCTCTCTAGAGAAAATTCTTGAGTTTTCAGTAATTTTTGACTTTAGAGAAAATTGATTTTATTGGTCAGCAATTCAGAAAGGGTGAAAAGATTCTTTTAAAGAATGTTTTCTGTGGGGTCTTCTTGGCATGTAGTATTCATCAAGACATAGTGAACGGATTACCTACAATCCTAACAGCTCTCAACATAAAGTTCCCAGGAACTTTATGTTGAGTGCTGTAGGATCATGTCCCAGTGGCATATAAAATGATAGGTCTTTCAATATACTTGGCGAATGTTAGATGTCTTTTGCATCTACTAAACTCTTAGCAGTTTGGCCAGAATGCTCTTCCCTTCGGGTGAAGTGATCTTGAAAATATAAGGTTTTCATCTTAGTTGAGAACAAGACCCAGTTAGGATAAAATCTTTTGAACTTTCATATTTTCTAGGGCATGAATATAATTTTCTGACGATTTTTCATCATCAACATTTGCGAGGATTTCGCAGTTTAATTTGATTCTGCCTGCCTACTCAGTTGGGTTTTAAGCTATAAGCTACGAAGTGCAGCCAACCTTTGCTTAATCCATTGTAGAATATCAGTCTGAATGTAGTGTCGGATGATATTTAATGTTAACTTTTATATGCGTATTAGTTTCTCTACTTGGAAAAAAAAAAAAAGAGATATTTATGTATACACACACACGTATATATTCGGATTTCTATTAAAGTTACATAGAATCGATAACAGTAATGCCTTATTCACTATCGATATTGAAATTATTTAACACTACCAGAACTTGTCGCTCATATCTGTATTGTTTAGAAGTGCATTTCGGTGGCCCGATTTTCAAAGGCTGAAAAACTTGGAATACCCTTATTTGTTCTGTCTGAGATAGGCTTAGTACATCCTCGATTGAAAAGAATTTTAGAAATTCCTTCAAACGAGTGGAAGGGGTGCGGGTGTATCGTACGAACTAAGCTGTCTTGGAATTCTGTTCACTTCATATTCGTTTCTTAATTTTAGAACCCCTTTGGAAAATGGCATTTCCTAAGATATGTGAATTGCATACCTGCTATTTCTAATATATCTTTCTGTTAACGAGTATATTTTAATCAAAGAATTCAAAATGAATCAGCACAAAGTTTAGAACAGTTTGTCTTTAGCCTATAAGTAAATTAACTTAAATCTTTTTTTCCGCCATTATTGCGAGATAGTAGGCCTCTTATCTCAGTGCATCGTAATCTAATTGTTTTTTTTCAGTAATGACTTATTTAACTTATTTTCCAATTAAAAAAAACATGTTCGTCGAATATAATTTGAATCTGCAGTCTGTTTTCTCCTACAGTATGGAGTCCTTTTTGTATTACCATAAACTTACGTTGTTGGAATAAGCAGCCCTATATCGACCTCCACTAGAAAGGTTAGTCAGAAAGACCCAGCTCCTTCAGTTTAGCACAGAAAGGAACGTGACTCGTGAGAAATAAGTAGCTGCAATACTCAGCCAGCCAGCCAGTCTGTTTTTCTTATAATTTGTTCAATCTAATCTACACAAAGTTGCCATACTTCACTCTTCCGAATGTTTCGTCTCTTTTGCCAAATTTCTCCAAATTCAAACTTGAAGCTTTTTTAATTTTGTCTTACTTCAGCAAATTAGGACCATATTCAATAAATGCACTGTTTATTGTTGTTTGGTTTATAGGAGCATTAGCAATTAAGGCCATATTGCTCCGGGAATATGCGGTGGTCATTCCATGCCCCTTCCGTATTTGGTGGTGACTGGCTCGAACCCCGGTCTAATCAAGAAGCGTGTGCTACCCACTGTTGCTCCTTCCCACCTGGCTGCGCCATGCGAACCGGGAACCGGTTCGCATGGCGCTATATATATATATATTATTCTTTTGTATTATAATTCTTTTGTATTATCATTCTATTGTTTCTTAATCTGTCTTTTAAGAAAATCGAACTATTGTAAACGTGTATATATATATATGTATATATATCTGAAAATTAAAATAAATATGATATTTAAAAATAAAAACATCAGCCAGTAGTACGGCAATAATGCAGAGCGAAACAAAACGTAAAATAATATAAAATAAACAAACAGGGAAGGGAAAGTAGCGGTAGTAGGACAAAAGGTAGTCGATAATCCCCTATATAATTTAGTCAATTAAGTCATTAAACCCAATTATTAAAACATGATGTAAATTTAAAATAATGCCAATTATACATAATTTAGCGGAACCCCCTCGAAGGTACCATTTCCAAAAGACGTGAAATATCACCAAAAAAGGGTTAAAGAAACTACCAAAAAAACTAAAATATCAAAATAATAGACTGACCATCATGCCCCATATCGACAGAGGACCACGAGGCCAATAATGGTCATGGAATCTTTACTTTTATTTTATTTACTTTATTTTTATTTTTAAATATCATTACTTTTATTTTTAAATATCATATTTATTTTAATTTTCAGATATAATTAGGCATCATGTGGAGGATGTGCATTTGCTGCCTCTAATGATAGCTACATAGCCATATTTATTTATTATTTTTATCACTTTCGCCTAACTTTTACCTCACATAATATATGTATATGTATATATATATATATATATACACACACACACACACACGAGTACAAGAATGAAATCCATAGATAGATTGCTCTACCTTTTTTTTTTTTTTCACGATATAATACGCTTAACTTCCAGACACCGCAAAGAGAATATTCAGAACAGTGCTTTTTAATTAAGATGGGTTACGCTTGCCCTAACCTCCCACCTCATAAGCTACCGATCGAAAACACTCAATCATAAATCGTTATCTGAGGTCTGTCCTTTAGACCCAGTTCAGTCTACGCGGTAACACAGTGGTTATACTGTCCTTTCCACAATGGGTGAAAAAGTCGTGGGTTTATGGGTTTTTTTTTTCCCCACACTTTGTGGCCTAGTTTAGGCATGGTCCACTCCCGGAAGCTCAAGTTTTCATCCAGCAAAACAAGCAAATCGACAAGAGTGCATACGCAATTTGCTGATAGGGCAGATGATCGTTATCGGGCGGACCCAATGAGGTTCCATTTACAGGGTGATTCACTACCAGTGCGACAAACTTGCAGGAGGTGTAGGGGGCACAAAGACGAATCGGAATCACATAGCATTGCAGGGTCCGAAATGCCTTCGTCATGCGGTAGAGGACCTTGAACGGGAGGTCGCGTGAACAGCGATCCCGCTGGAAGCGATCCAGCATTTGCGAATCGTTTCTGTTGAAGAAACCAAGTAGCAAAAGTCCTCCGGAGTGGAAAATCCGCAGGCTCCAATGATTGGACGCGTTGCAGATGGTATGAACTCATTTGGTTTGTTGACAGTATCCTCCATACAGTTGATTGGGAAATATCCAATCGTTGGCCTATCGCTCGAGTACTCGTACTCGGATCGCCTTCTGCAAGACGTAGGACATTCTCCTCATTGTCTAGCGTCCTCGTCGTTCGCTCTCGATTCATGGTACCTCTCGTGAAACAACCAGTCTCACGTAACCTTCTGTGCACACGTGCGAAAATCCTATGAGGAGCAGCACTCCTGTCTGGAAACGTTCCTGGTACAAGCGCAGAGCGGCGCGCCCGTTACAGTCAGCAGCTCCATACGCGAGGTGCATGTCGGCCAGTTCAACGTTTGAATACTCGTCCATCCTACTGCCTCGGGAACCGGTTCGCAAATGCTGCTTCCAGCGGGATCGCTGTTCACGCGACCTCCCGTTCAACGTCCTCTACCGCATGACGAAGGCATTTCGGACCCTGCAATGCTATGTGATTCCGATTCGTCTTTGTGCCCCCTACACCTCCTGCAAGTTTGTCGCACTGGTAGTGAATCACCCTGTGTATATATATATATATGTGTGTGTATGTATAATCTCATTATCTTTATTAACTTATAAAAGCAGATCTTAAACTTACCTTTCAAGTATTTTGTGTGTTAGATGAAAGTCAGTAGCGAACCCTTATTCACTATAGGTATATACAACTTAAAAGAAAACATTACATAATATTTGTAATTGCGAAATTTGCTTGCCGGTTTTTTTTTTTTTTTTTCTCTTCTGTGGACAAACAAGCAAATTACGTGGATTTATCTATTATGGGTAAGATTACATAAGGCGCTGAACTTAATTTCATATCCTAGAGTTTTAGCGGAGGTTTTAATGAGTTTGTTTCATAAGAACTTGGGACTGCGTGCCTACAAATATTTAGCTTGGTCTTCGAGGTATTTGTGCTTAATTTATAAAGAAAATATTTTAAAGTGGTGAATAGAGATTTATATTGTAGTTTTTCGTGTACATAACCCCCATGCCAGAAATAGTTCCAGTAAATAAACATTGGGAAGCCTCCGCTAAGGCATAAAGTTCTGTTGAGGTCAGATCGCAGATGAGTCAGAACTGAGTGGCCCGAAGAGCATAGTAGATTTCGTCCCGATTCGGAAACAAGTTGAGATAGTATCGATAACCTTGGAGTAAATATAACGCAGGGCGCCTTGCGTAAGAGTTATGGTGTCGCCCAAGACGATGTTTCTTGAAATGAAAAGCAATTTAGCTGCTTGACTCGAGAAGTATGCGTTATTCACTTTCAGAAAATAACCTAGGGGTTTCGATCTGATGCACTTCTTCCGGTTGTGATGACGTCACGGCAAGTTTTGTCTTTGCGTTTTTGTAAAGTTGATTTTAGGATTGTACGATCTGTTTTTGGAGTCGGTCAAAGTGATGGTCGAAATATCTACTGTTTAAACTCTCGTCAGAAATAAGATTTAGGAAGATAATCGCAGTGTGTATCATGCCATGAAATTAATTTAGTGAAGTGGATTGGCAACAAATCTGAGAGAAAGATCGAGTTGGCTAATAACACGACCGCTATTTATTGTGGGAGAGAACTTACCTAGTCAGCTGCTCTTCGGTAACTTTCAGTGATGCGCTTTCGCCTCACTGACAGTTTTATACTATCCCGCCTCGATCTTATAAAATTGTCACTATTTTTGTGCCCTGGGAAAGAGCTCTACCCAACTTCGAAACTGGCCTCGCAGAAAAGTACTCGTACATCCTGCAATATTTTGTTCTCTCTGATTTACCGTTACAAGAAGCGTCTTATCGAACTAGGTTTCTCGAGTGTTCAATTCTTTCATCATTTCTCATCGACTTGATCTAACTGCATTAAAAATTCGAATTTAGATTTGGTGCATCCCTATATTAAATAAAATTGATAGCTGTAGAATAATTATAAATTTCTATGATTAAAAAAATAAAATTGGCTAAGTAATCAGTAACTGAGTTGACCGTTGTGTTGAATGAGGAATGTCCGAAAAATTGGTTGCAGTCAGCCGATGAGAATATAGTAATTAAGTTGAAGGAAAGTGGGCTGACTCAAATATTGTGTATCAAAAATGCTTCTTTGAAGTATGCAGGTGACCGGTTACTTTCGCAGTGCAGTGTAGTTTAATATGGTGACAGTGGTTTCATGATGATCTTAAAGATCTGCAAGTTTTTTTTTTATTTTTTGTTAAAACTGTATAGGATACTTAGAATTAATGCACAAACTGAAAGTATCTTCTTTCCTGGATTAATGGTTACTGGATATAACGAGATATATAAAAGTACCCATTGAAAATAAGAGTTAGATAATAAAGTTTACTGACGGTGAATTGGTATTTATTTGCAAAGTTCTTATGTGGAACAGATTTTGAAGTCCATGGTTAAATGTTTCGCGAATTTCTTAACCCTGCAAAAGTTTCGTTTTACAGAAACTTAATGAATCTTAAACACCAAACAACTAACTTCATTCAAAATTTTCGTGTAATCATTAGCAAATACGCAATATTTTCTAATTTTGGACTGAAATCATTATTGGGTCATTAAATAGCTTCTGATCAGATCGCAATTCTTCCACATTCCATTATCGCCGAAAAATATTTAGCTTTCAGAAATCTTCTTTCCCCAATACGTGTGTCTCACGAAAAATGTTATACATCTTAAAGGTGTCCCGCAAGCGGCGAGTCCTTTGTCTCCTTATTTTCGATGGAATTTTGCAAATAATCTAGAATCTTATCAGTTACGCTGAAGACCTGAATTTATTCTTTAAATGAAACAAACTTGAAATCGTCCAGTGCATCACATCAAAAGCCAGTTACACACATTTTCCATCTTTAATACCTGCAAAAAATTGAGTTTAAATTAACAGACTGATTGTCTTATATATATATTTTATATATATATATATATATAAAGAGGAAGACACGGATGTGATATTACTCCAGGGTACTTACAGCGCTCAAATTTAAAAGCCAAATTATTAGTAGTAGTAGTAGTGGCATGTGATGCAATTAAGCAAATGTATGAGCTTATGCAGCATCAGCAAAAAAAAAAAAACACACCATTCCCTCCAAATGCCTGTCCAGTTCCTCCTTAAATTTATTCAACCTATCAACTTCCACAACGACAGATGGAAGTTTATTCCAGCAATTAACCACCCGCTAGCTAAAGGCAAATTTCCGCACATCTATTCTACATCTGTCTTTTCTTAATTTGAATTTATGCCCCCTTAGGTTCGTAATCTGAACAAGTGGAAGGATCCCATCAGAATTCATCGTGCTCAACCCATTCAAGGCCTTATATACCTCAATCAGATCACCGCGCAGGTGCCTAGTCTCCAGCCACTGCAATTTGCAGAACTTAAGCCTCTCTTGGTAAGAGGATCCCTTCATTCCCCTCACCAATCTTGTTGCCCTTCTCTGTACACGTTGAAATCAAATCTACATCCTTCCAGACCTGTACGCAGTACTCAAGGCGTGGCCTGACCATTGCCTTGTACAGAGGGATGATCGCTTCCTTTTCCCTGCTAGCAAAATTCCTATATATCATTGAACCCCATGACCTGCCCTGGCAGCCTGTCTGCATTGCTCAGAGAACTTCATATCTGCTTGCACAATTACTCCCAGGTCTTTTTCATTTTCTACCACCTTAAGAGTAGTACTACACAGTTGGTACGTTTCTCTGGGGTTACTTCTACCCATATGCAGTACTTTGCATTTGTCAAGGTTAAACTCCAGTTGCCACTTCTTAGCCCATCTGCCCAAATTATCTAGATCCTGTTGCAGTAGCACACTGCCATTAACAACCCTGCCAACCTTTGTGTCATCTGCAAACTTCGACATTAAGCCTGATATACCTTCAGCAATATCATTGATAAATATACAAAACAACAGTGGACCTAACACCGAACCCTGTGGGACTCCACTAATAACATTAGTCCAAGAAGAGCAGCACCCATTGATTACCACCCTCTGTCTTCTCGCACTTAACCATCCTTTTATCCATTGTAGCAACTTACCCTTAATACCATTCTGCTCCAATTTGTACAATAGTCTTCCATGCGCAACAGTGTCAAAAGCTTTCCTGAAATCCAAATATATGATATCAAAATTATTTTTTGCATCCAGTTCCTTTGTAACCACATCATAATATACTATCAAATTTGTCAGACAAGACTTTCCCTTAACAAACCCATGCTGTGTCTGAATTATTGCTGCAGTCTTGTCTAGATGATCCTGCAATGCATCTTTAACCAGCGACTCCATTATTTTACCCGGAACAGAAGTTAAACTAACTGGTCTGTAATTACTCGTGTCACCCTTCGATCCCCCTTTGTGAATTGGGGATACATTTGCACATCTCCAGGCAGTGGGAACCTCCCCTGAGTCCAAGGATGCTCTCATAATTATGGCTAAGGGTTTGCTTAGTTGCTTTGCCGCCTCCTTTAATATAACTGGATAGATCCCATCCACCCCAAGTGCTTTTCTTACGTTTAACTTCAACAATTTCTCTTCCACTTTGCTCTCAGTTATTACAAAATCATTAAGTATCTTGGTTCAATTTGATAACATTCTGCCATTTTCAAACCTTAATAATTCTTCACGTGTGAATGTAGATGCAAAATACTCATTCAATTTGTTTGCTATCTGAGCGGGATCATCAACAGTCGAACCATCGATGTCAAGTGGACCAATCAGATTCAACCCCTTCCTTTTAGAGTTTATATAAGTAAAGAAATCCTTGCTGTTTTTCTTAGCATCTTTTGCCAAGGATTTCTCGTAATCTGCCTTCGCCTGCCGAACCTCCTTTGTGACCTGATTACAGATTAACTTATATCTGCCATAGGCTTCTGAGTCGCTTGATAATTTATATGCATCCCATGCATTGTTCTTCTCTGTTACGAGTCTCATTAGTTCATTGGACAACCATTTAGGCCTAAACCTTGAACAATATTTCTTAATAGGTATGAAACGTTTAGTAGCTTCCACGATTAATTCCTTGAATGCTTTCCACTTAGAATTTACTGTTGGTAACATCGTCAGTTGATCCCACTGTACAGAATTTAAAAACTGTCGGAGACTACTGTATTCGCCTTTACGGAAGCAAAAACCCTTTCCTTTACCCCTGATGGTAATTAAATCTTTAAGTAAATCCCACGTCAGTACACTGTGATCACTGCCACCTAGTGGTTCTTTTTTCTGCAAATTCCTAATACATGAATGATCACTGCTGATAACCAGATCAAGAGTATTACTTTCTCTGGTTGCCTCTCGAACATGCTGCTGCAGTTAAATTCCATCAGGATTTAACTGTTTTACAGCATGTAAACCTAACATTTAAGCAAACTAAAAAAGCCTGGCAGCAATCTGGGCAATTCGACAGGAACGAACTAGTTTTTCAAGGTTGTTCTTCGTAGTAAGGTTTTAGGAGCATCGGCGAGTAAAGCCATGTTGCTCCGTATATACTGTTTGTAAATTGGGTGTGTTCTGTGCTCGATTTTCTGTTTGCTGGACGAAAAACCGAGTTTTCGGAAGGAAAGACCATACTACTCTCGCCTGAGACCGACTAACTCAGCCACCTTGTGAAAAAGGCCCATAAAAATTCATTCCTTACTTCATCGACGGAACTCTAACTGAGGTCTTTTCCCCCCGGCTTGGGGAGGACAGTGATTCTACCAACGTACTACCCACGAGGACAGTTTTTCAAAGTCGCAACTTACAACTCAGTATATTCAAACATGTGTATCCAGTCGCTCTGTGTGCCTTTTTAACCTGCTCGTATGCACAGCTTACGTTCTTTAACAGGTTCGTTTGAAATAAATACTAAATTTTGAATTGGCTCAACAATTTAGGAATCAATCTATATAATCAGAACTATCTTTCATTCAGCCCTATAACAAATCCTTAAAGATAAATTTTTTAAAGTGTAATCTTTACAATAATTCAACCAGTTTTTTTTTAATTCTATTTTTATTTTCAGTGGCTGACTTCACTCAGCAGCTATCTTCCATCCATGAACAACACTCTGAAGAGCTCCAAATGTTGGTGGAAACATTTCGCAAGAGGAACTCAGAACTTCGCAAAGAAAGGTAAGCGAAAATATGTTCATCTAGATTGAGTGGCCCGAAGACTGTTTCGCTCGGATAGTGAAGGAGTATGAATCAACAAGATCATAACACAATGCATAAATTAAAATATTCTTAAGTAGGTTGCAATATGTTTTTTTTTCTGTCTGCAAAATAGCCCGTTACGCGAATTATCAGATAATCCTGAGAGCCGCCTGCGATCAAAGCCTTTACGATGGTGGGATTGTTTTAGTAACCGTAGGTATAAACCCCATTGAAAACCCTAAAATACCAAGTATAATTTCGGCCATCACCCAGGGTTCGAGGTGTTGTGTCCACACCATGCAGAGGATTGGCGCTTTTGTGTGTTACTGGGCAATACTAGGTAGATGACTCCCATCAACCGGTAAAATACCACCACTTTGTTATTTGATTCTTGAAGTGGTGAAAGCGATATTTAGTCTCCAAAGCAAAGCTCAGGCAACCCCTTCCCCATCTCTTTCAATAAAAAAAAAAAGAATTATCTTTCAATTTCAGCATGAGAATTTATTTTTCTAATACACATAATGGCAACTGACTTATCCATTTAATTTGAAATTCGCCTAGACGTTCCAAAACGTTTGGTTGGGAAAAATTCGTCTCATCATCACTTTCATATTTCATAAATCCTCCATTTCTAGTTGTCGGACTGGACTAATTTGAGTGAATAGAATTTGAATCAAGGGGCGATTTAAAACTTTATTGTGGATATTTCATTGGATAATCACTTGGCAGAGTCTATTTTAGGCGATTATTATTAGTAGTGGCAAATGATGAAAACAAGCTTTTACATCATCGGGGAAAACAAAGAAAAGAAGAAAGAAAAACATTCCCCACATCACCTGTCCATCCCTTCCAATAGTTTGTCTAGTTCTTCCTGGCATTTATTCAGAGTACTCATTTCACAACAAACAAAGAAGTTTGTTCCAACAAGCAATCCTAGAACATCCTGCATTACTTCTTTAACTAATGACTCCATTAAAAAAATCTTGTTTAAGCTCCCCCAAGAACAACAGTTCAAAGGGGTTTACAATAAATCATGAATACAATCGTTAATCTTATTTAACAGTCACGAGCTTGAGCCACGGCCTACTCAAAGAGCATATGCTATTGCACTCTCCTTCCTGACCACTCGGCTAAGTTTTGGAATAGAAGTTATGCTGGCGGATCTGTAATTACTTATGTCACTCTTTGATCCCTCTTAGTGAAGTAAAGATACGTTCGCACATCTCCAGTCCATAAGGTCCTCCCATGAATCAGTAGATGTTCTCATAGTTATGGCTAAGGATTTGCTTACCCCATTTGCTGCATTAATATAATTAGATAGATCCATGCGGCTCAGGCGCTGTTTTAATATTTGCTTCAACAATTTCTGTTCCACTTTCCTTTCAGTTATGAGAAAATTATTTTGTCAGAGTTTGAACTTCCGTCATCCCCTTCCCTAAGCAAGTCCTCGTGTAAATATAGATACAAATTACTTATTCAGTAAAATGGGCCAATATGATTCAACTCCGTTCTTCTGCTGTTAATGTAAGTAAAGAAATCTTTGCTGCTAAAGAAATCTGCCTTCGCTTGCCTGACCTCCTTTGTGACTTGATTACAGAATAGTTTATATCTACGATAGGCTTCTGTATCACCTCAATTTATATGCACCCCATGCATTTTTATTCTATGTCACAAGTCTCATCAGTTCATCTGACATTTTACAACTCTGAATCGTATTACAACTCTGACATTGAGTTGTAATACGATTACAACTCTGAAAGACGCATTATGACCTTTGTTACCGTAAAGCCTACAAACAAACAACTCTGAATGCTTCCCATTTAGAATTTGTTGTTGGTAACATCATCAGATGGTCCCACTGTATAGAATTTAAAACCTGACTGAGACCACAGTCGCCCTTACGAAGGCAAAATCCCTTCCCTCTTGACAGTAGCAAGCTATATCCTTAAATTCCACATCAGCACATTGTGATGCTCACCCAGTGGATCTTTTACATGCAGATTCTTAATGCATGAAGAATTAGTGCTGATAATTATAATCAGATCAAAAATCTTGTTGCCTCTGTAATATACTGTTGTACTTGCCAGTGTGCGAGTGACCAATCCATAAGTTCCAGTCAATATCTGAAAAGTTAAAAATCCCCCAGTGGGCCAATAAATCAGAATCCCCCATTCTGATTTATTGGCCCACCATGTGTCTCTGTATTGTTCTTTGTTATGCTCATCGCAGTCATTAGGCCTATAGCACAGACCTACTCTCAGGTTTTTTTCCCACTGTTTACATCACACCAAACTGATTCAACATTGTATTGGCTACCCATGTCGACTGGATGTACTGCCTTAGGTTTTATATGCTTCTTAACTAAGCACATAAAACCTAAGCATAACCTTCCTACCTTGACTTTCCTTTCTGTACACACTGTACTCCACATATTCAAATTCTACATCCCTTTTGTCTTAGTGACATTGTCTCCGCTGTTCCTCCAATGTCTGCATTTAATGACCCAATCAGTCAAATTCATCAAATTTACTTAAAATGCTCCTAGCAATATACATGCACGTGTTCTTATCCATAGTTACCTTAACCCAGCCCATGTATTTGCTTGTTATACGATGACCCTCATCAGCTCTTGAAATCCCCGACACCTTTCTTTCTTGGCTGCTGCATGTTGCCATAGAAGCCACTTTCACCTCTGCCTGGGGCTCTGGTTAATCTATTAGTGTGTGTGGTATTTCATAAGTAATATGGAAGAACCTAAATTTAAAAATAAGTTATCCAGCCGAAATGGGGAAAAAAAAATTGTTTCCTTTGAAGAGTAATTTTCTTAAATTTGAAAGATAATCTGAATTCTCATGATGTAATTGGACTGTTAATGTGTACTAATTAACTGGCTTATAAATTAGAATTATTCTTACCCAGGTAAAAAAAATATTATGGTATGGAATGCCATTTAATATCTAGTTACAATTCTTCGGTGTAAAAAGCGAAAAAAAAAAAAAAAAATACGCTGAGAGCAGATTAACTTGTTGCAGCATTTCTGTTTTGTAGAGTTGCATAAGATTTTCTACCATAAATTGGCATTTGTTCAACTCATCTATCATCTAAACAGTAATATGCAAGCCAGAATGTTCTTGGATAATTAAACGCTGAGTAAAAACTAATCACTAGAGACAGTGTATTTATGTTAGAAACACTTAGTAAATTAACCTCCGAGGCTCATCAGTCTCTGAAAATTCTCTCTAAATGGATTGAGGCGGAAAAATAATAATCTGGATTGAATAACACACTTCGATTCCATTAAATAGAGGTAGTAGGCTTTGACAAGGAATTCCCATTAGGGACTTCCTGTCAAAGGTTGATGGTCTATAAGTGAGAGCATTAATATTTTGAAGAATGAAAAATTGGCTGATAATTACTGTCAGTTAAGAGTAGAGTTTACATATAACTACACTCTATTAGTTAGCTGTTAAAATTAAATTATTTGTGAAAAATCCATAACAGCTTTGATTTCTCTGATTTATGCTGCGCGTGTTTGCATAAATTCTCTCACACTATGTGCAAATATTTTCTTAATAGCCATACGATGATATTTATTTATAATTCAGAGACACAAACTTGATGATGCCATTTTTTTTTGATATGATGATTATTATTTAGTATCGACAAAATAGCTAACTTTTCTTCATCCCTTCTTTGATTAAACGACTTCAACCTTTTACAGATTCACTGTATCCCTGTCGTCCCCCCCCCCCTTTTTATTATCATTAATGATGTTGTGAGCTTTGTACAAGAGTACTTACAGTATTCTTTCCTAAAAAAATTAATAATAAATAAACTGAGCTCTTTCTCCTAATTTTTGTTGATGCTTTTAACGTAATAAAAATAATAAGACTATAGAGAGGAATCATATCTATAGTCCTCTCTATAGTCTTATTATAGAGACTATAGAGAGGAATCATATCTGAAATGTAACTGGAAAGATTGCTTGTTTATGGGAATTTCATAAACTAGCCTGAAGTATACGCGTATAACAATTCTTACACACACTGATGCAATTTAGTCGCTGCTGTTGCTATTTGTGAGCGTGAGCCATTGTTCTTGGTGAAACAAGATACCTTTTTATCTATTCCCTTCTTTTAGACTTGATGGCATCTTGTAATTGACATATTAGGTTAGCATAATATACTCCTATTTACAGTTTGACTTGTTGAACATAATCCGCAATTGCTGTTCTTTTGGAATCGCAGCACTCATCTTTCCAACCATTGGAAAGATTTTTCGCAAACTCCCGAGTCATTGAACTAGGAGGTTTCCATTGTTTCGGCTGTTGCTTTGACTTGGGTTGGTATTAATGGATCCACATCTCGTCCGTGGTTACACTTCTTCCTAAAACTTTTTCCGAAGTTACTTCGTAATGTGTCTACAATTCCTGGGAAGCCTTGCACCGACCACGATGTTTTGGAAGACGTGGGATCAGTCTTGCAGAAACCTTTTGAACCCAGTGCCTACATCCTTTAGCCTGCACTATTTCGTGTATTGATATTCGCTGTCTGCCGTCACCATATCGTGTATTGCGTCAGTAATTTTTTGATGGTCGTAAAACTTAGAGTTATCTTCGACTTTCTCTCGTTTGAGTTCTTCCGCCCCCGCCTCTTTTTCCACCATGACATTATCAGCAGATATACCCAGAGTGTGTACCATATTATCATGAATTTCTTTCTGCGCTAAACCCTCATTATGCAAGCATCTTACGGGAGCACGATGTTAAACCATTTAACATCGTGCACGGGTTAAACCATTCATTGACAGGGTTCATAGAGAAAATTTCACCACTAACGAAATCAACCATTCGACATAGCAACCAACAGAACAGGAACATATGAATCCGAAATGCCTTCAGCTCAGTTGCTTCATCCAAAATGTCAGAAGTCTCACCAACAAACTAAACACACTTCAATCCCTGCTCCTCATGGAAGAATATGAAATTGTATGTATCACAGAAACATGGTTACCCAAGAGCAATCACCTAGATACCCTCACGCAGCCAACAAAGTACAGATCTCTAGAGAATTCCAGAGACGACAGAAGAGGAGGTGGAGTCGCACTGGTGTTCAGAGAACATTTTCAACCCACTAAAACTAAAACCAGCCAAACATCTAACTTTGAATCTCTTTCCACAGTGTTATCGTTCAAGGATACCCAGATTCAAGTCTGTGTAATATATTTTCCCCCAGATCATACTGAAGATTCAAGAGTGGAGCTACACAACTGGATAGCTACAAACTTAGAAACAAACCTCAAAACCATAGTGACCGGTGACATCAACTTACCTACAACACGCCATGAAGAAGCCAAGAAAGAACTGGACGCCATATTTGTTGCCCTGGGCCTCGTACAATGTATTACCAGCCCAACCAGAGGTAATAGCACACTCGACCTCGTATTCCATAATGTTGACAGCATATCTATGATCACCTCTTCTTTTAAATTCTACTCTGACCACAATCCTATCACATGTGAAATCGCCTTACAAAAAAATCACAATCATCACTTGCCCAGAAAAGAAAACCAACCTGAGAGAGAACTCACCTTTTCTACTAAATTCCTGAAACCAGAAATCATCCTCAGACGTCTCAGAGAATTCAACTGGACACACCTATTCACTGTCCCTCCTGATGTAGCCCTAAGCCACCTAGCCGAAGAGCTTTATGGAATAGCCAAAGAGGGAGCTGCAAAAGAAATATGCATCACCTCCAGAACCTCTGTATGGTTTAATCAAACACTCAAGCAAACTTTTCTCCAGAAACAGAAGGCTTACAGACGATGGAGAAAATCAGTTGACACCGAAAACTTCAGCGCCTATAAAAAGGCAAGGGCTCTCTTCTTAAGACAAAAACGACTTGTCTGCAACCAGTTTGCCCTGGATAAGCTGAAAAGATCTAAAAGACTCCAGAAACAGAGCCATAAGCAAATCAATATGAAGGAAGAAATATTTAAAGAATGGACTGAACTTACTTTTCAACAGACCGACCAGTCACATGTTCCACCCCCTGTTACACTTTTTGGCCCTCTCTTCAAACCTCCAATATCACTCATAACCATAACCCGAACCCATCTGATGGAGGTCATCAAAAAACTTCCACTGAAAGCTGTTGTGGGTCCCGACCGGTTTCCTCTGTTTCTAATCAAAATCTGCAGTACATATATTATAGACCCACTAGTCCATATTTTTAACAAAATCTTAGAAAGTGGGGAGATTCCCCACATACTTTGGAACACATACTTTGTGCGGCCAGTCCCTAAATGCAGGGACCCCAAGCGGTCTCAAGATTTCAGGCCGATTGCCATCGGCTGTGGGTTCCTAAAGATATTTGAAAAAGCAATCCAGCCCACCATTGCAGACCACTGTTTCAATCACAGGCCTCCGTACCTCCACACTGTGATTAAGGGGAGATCTACTAACAGCAACCTCCTAGACACCCTTACCAGAAAGCCCTCAACAACAGGACACAGCTTGATGTTATTTTCTTTGACATAAAAGCGGCCTATGACAAAATAGATATAACAACTCTAATCACCATTCTCCAGCAGTACTTTAACATCACTGGAAGGATTCTCCGTATCATTAAATCAATCCTGGAGCATAGACATATCATCATATCACATCGCAGATTTCAGACAACTTGCATTACTAATAGGGGTGTCCCGCAAGGGGGAGTCCTATCGCCAACCCAATTTTCCGCAGCGCTGGAGCCCTTCCTTGCATCCCAAACTGACTTCCAATCATACGCCGATGACCTGAAACTTTATATTACATCCTCTGACCAAACTCAGGTGCGTAGCACTACCTTGCAGGCAAATAAAACCATACATAACCTTCAACAATATTTGGCTTCCATCGGACTACAGATTAACCAAACAAAGACAGCTCAAATGTCCTTCATCTGGAAGAAGTCACGCAGTGACATTAATCTTACTATCAATGGATCACCCATTCAGAAAGTTAAAACGCACAAAGATCTCGGATTAGTGTGGGATGATGGGCTGACATTCCAGGCTCACCTCCTGAACACAAAAACAAAAATGTACTCTGCTATGTGGGCGATCCGCCAGGAACTAACGGGAATTCATGACGCCGACCTGGTAAAGAAATATGTTGTCCGATGTGTCTGTCCTATACCTCTCTATGCCGCAACCATTTGGTCCTCTGCTCCCACAACACACTTCAACAAGTTCCTCAGCCTGGAATACTGGCTCCTGAAATGGCTCAACTGGCGGACTGGCAACCAATACGCCATTTCTAGGGCTCAGTTCTACATAAATCTGGAAGTCACCCCCATGGAAACAACAGATTGTGGCAGCAAACCTTCGTACACTTGCCAGACTAATCACAGACGACTCGACACCACTGACATCACTGATTTAATAAAAACTCCACGCATTGCCGGAAGGAATCAAATGGACCCAAGGCTCCCACTCACAATCAGCTTGAACAACCTGAAAGGATTGAGACGCATGTTCCCAGGAAACACGGTAGATTTGATGAACAATCTAGCCATCGACCTGGATAGATTCTGCGAACAGCATTCATACAGACGTCAGAAACTAAAGAACACATATGCAAACATACACTTATGAGACGACACCAGAAGGAAAATGCCACCACAATGCATCCCGTTAAAGATAGGTGAAGCCATCACTGGTCCTCTCTTACTTAGAATCTACTACTCCAAAGACGCCTGGCTGCACTATTACGTTCAAGATTGAAGAATAGAAGAGATACCACGTGCAACAACCGGTGAAGGACTGCCTCATTTCTTTATATTTTGTATGTTTCCCTCATGCTTATGTAATTTATAGCAATTTTGAGAAAATAATATCCTTTAATTCTATTAATTATGTAAAATAATAAACACTAAGTTCTGTACCTGTCGGGTTAAGCATACATGGGCCCCATGTAACCGCCAGGCACATGTCCCTGTCTTAACCTATGTGTGTAAATATCACCCCCCTAGCTTCTAGCTGTCCAGGGGGTGGCTCTTTGGCAGAGCAATAAACAGATTTAATAATAATAATGTTCAAATTTGTCCAATATTCGAGGGAAAAAACACTAAATTCAATGAATTCTCAGTGTGTGGTATGGGTGTTTAATGGTGCACAGACTGCTATCGCTATAGTGCGCCTATAATAAAGTTATGAACTTATTTTGCGTTTATTTATACCAAAGACCGAATTTCAAAGAAGATATACTCATGATTTTATTGGTATTATTTCTAAATGAGGCTACGAACTTTTCAACCCCCCACACCCCATCTGGCACACCTGGCTACGGAGGCGCCAAGATTATTAGTGATGGCTGCTACTAGAATAAAACGTTTCCAAGATACATACATATCTTCATTAAGGTATTTTATTTTATACGTAGGTGTTTTATGCTCATAAGTTCGGTAAATAACATTCTTTCAATGTAAGTTGGTAACTCAGAAAACTATTTGATAAGGCAATATGGATGGATATATTCGAAACTTAAAGCTGACTTATGTTTTATAACAACTAACAATTACCTAAAGTAATTGTTATTTGTAGTAATGTACACGTCCATTTCCCCCCTTGCGGAATATGAACAAGATGGAGAACAGAACTGGAGAAGATTTGAGTGGTTTAAGATTATTATTAGTTGTTGTTATTATTTGGTTTTTAGGAGCATTAAGCAACTAAGGCCATATTGCTCCGGGGATATGCGGTGGTCATTCCCTGACCTTTCCGCATCCTCCGTATTTGGTGATCACGGGCTCGAACCCCGGTTTAATTAAGAAGCGTGTGCTACGCACTGCTGCTCCTGCACACCTGGCTACGGAGGCGCCAAGATTATTAGTGATGGCTACTACTAGAATAAAACGTTTCCAAGAGACCATCGATGATCAGACGGAAAGAGGTGATAAAACCATAGAATGGAATTTTTTTTTTGTTCATTTGTTTTCCACGCATACAAAATAGCAACAAGAAACTGGTTTGCAGTTAACTTACAATTGATGTGAACTCTTTTTTAGAGAGAAGTGAATGTCGCGACTGTTTCGAATAATTCAACCTCGTCAGAGATCGACTAACTTGTCTACGGTATTGGGGGAGTAAAATAGTTTATTGCTAAGCTATATACTGCATTTTATACCAAAATTAGAAAATGGTATTTTGTAATCTTTTCTTTTATTTGTAACAAGCATAAATCTAACGTGGCGTTAATTTTCCCACCATAAGCCAATTAACGTCATTTGCAGATATCGTGAGAAGATATAAAAACAAGAAAATTTGGGGAAAAATCAGGTGGCTTTCGCTAGGAATAATATCGCTGTCTACAGTCCAAATTTCAGTACAAGTTATCCGAAATTAACTTATATACGTATTTTTAGTTTAATAGCAAACAGTTTCGCATATCGTATTAACACCTCATCTAATATAACTAGATGAGGTGTTAATACGATATTTGTTCTGATGTGTTTTAGGACCACTTATTTTTAACTTTGGATAATCGCACAAATTCAGTAATTATCTTAAAAATTTGATGATTGATTGAATACACAAATTTACGGTTTTTTTTATAAAATGTGTTGGCGACCATCAGGGAGGTTGTGTGTTTGACATACTTCACTCTTTCCATCGTTGCCATAAATGGTAATGCAATCATTAATTGTATCATTTTCACTAGATCTAAACATTTCGTAATTATTTCGCTCTGTATTTGGCAATTTAAATCTGTCTTAGATTAATTTAACAAGCGGTATTAATATATGATACTGACTGCTTCATTCAATTCTCCAAAGAAATTTCATTAGCATCATAATTTACGATAATGCGAAGTTCGTTTTCGAATATCAGAGTTCCTTCATTTTTGCTGCATCAGCAATCAATCTGTTAATAATTAATTTATTTACAGCTATACATTGCAATAATTGCCCCATTAAAAGTTTGTTTACATGGTATGAAGCGGCAATTCCCCTCTAAAAATATTTTAGATAAAACATGACATCTGTAAAGTTTTTTTTTTTATTAATAGTAATAAGTCAACTACATCCTATGTTCCCAGGTGGTTACCCTCCCAAGAATAACCGGGCCTAACGCTGCTTACCTTCGGTGATCGGCGAGAACCGGTGCGTTATGCCCAAAGCTATATGCCATAAACTATTACGAGCATTGCTACCACCACAACACAGGGAAATCGAAAGCGGATGCATCAAATTATCACTCGTTCTAAATGTTTTTAAATTACCAATGAGATAGTTGGTTGTTCAGAGCACCTGTAATGCGTTTACTTATGGCTTAGTTTGCTGTGTCGAATTTTCGTTGCGATTTTTGTCAATTCACGAACGCAAGTTACTCCAATCTGAAAACTTCATGGAGCGCGCCTAAACAAGTTTCAGGTCAAAAACCGCCGGTCTGACACCGTACCACAATTGTTGGGAAATTTTGGGCTCGTGCTTTCTAGACAACGCGATCAACCATTCAGATATATTTCTTTTTATAAAAATACGCGCAATCTCCTTGGTCGCTTTTTAACTTTGGCATGGTCTTCTGCTTGCGTTGATGACATTTGGCCGAAATGAGATCTTCGGAAACTCAGGAATCTGTCATACAGTTTGCCTTGAGCTGTGGCCAACTGTATGTCCACATTGAAATTCGCGGAGTCCGTTTTAGTGTAGCATGTCAACTGTAAGTGACACCTCTGTCTCCTGCAGCTTCATTTATACTTTCGTTATACGCACCGCCCTCTACAATATTTCAATAACCAACACTTTGCATAAAATGTAATTCTTCGTTTTCATATACTTTTGATAACGAAGTATGCGTTTGTCGAAATTTCATCTGACTACTATTCAGTTCTAAGTTTCTACACTGAAATTCTGGAGGTAAATTACCAAACTGAACAAAATTTGAAAAAGATTTTTGCATGTAATATAGAAATATTCAATGCGCAACTTTATTTTTTTGCATTTTAAGTTTCAGTTAAATAGGAATAATGCCAAGTTTCCCATACTTAGCGTTTCTGCTTCTCCTAAATTGTATAGGTGTCTTCTGTAGGCTTTTACTTGTTTATAGATATTGTGCGTATAACTTTATATGGGAATTATAGAAACAATTTCATAAAGTTTTTATTATTATTATTATTATCTTTATTTTCTCCTAAGAGACACCCGCTTACAGCTATTAACCAGGGGGTGCACATTCATATATACAAATATAATTTATATACATAATTATCTATTTATAATTTATACAAATCAGTCTTTATAAATTATACAAATTATACAATGTCTAAATTATACATTTTCTAAATCATACATTGTCTAATTAATTATGTTATACACATCATTGCCTTATTTTACATGACAGGCAGATCGAAAGAGAGCACAAGCATAATTTACAATTTTACAAGGAATTAGAGAATGTTCACATCTACAGCACTATTTACAGCGAGTTCACAGAAAGACAAGACGTCCAATATAAACATAACAGGAGCAAAAACAGTCCCGACCAGTTCATTTTCTTCATTTCCTGCATTCTCTTTTGTTTCCCTCTGTCGGCATCACTCAACATTTATAGGTGGAGTAATGCCTTTTGAAACACTTCGGTCCCGTATCTCTTCTCTGCGCAAAGCCTTTCTGGGTCTGCTTGAAGATCGTTGAACATTTTAATAGTGTTCAAAGGAAAAAATCGCCGAAGGCTTTCCAGCTGTGTGAGCGCGCTACTGATTGGAAGGGATGTTGTTCTATTCGCCCACCTTTGCGTCATGTGGGGCCGAGTCAGCAGGTGGTCAGTTTTCGGCGAGTCGACTCTTCCGTTCAGTAGTTTTGCAAGCGTGAGGATGTTCTTGGTGACAATAATGTGAGACCAAGGCGTGACATCCAAGTTGGCATATAAAATGGTTCTTGAGATTGTAAATGGCTTCGTAGTGATCCTGTTTAACCATCTCAGCATCCAGTACTCTAAACCCAGGAAAGCCTTGATAGTAGCAACTGGGGCAGAAGACCAAATCTGAGATGCGTAGAGAGGGATGGGGATGACGCATCTTAAAATATATTGTTTAACAAGGTCAGGGTTCCTGATACCTACTAGTTCTTGTCTGGAGGTCCATAGCGCTGCGTAAGTTTTCTTCTTTATATGTCCGAAATGTGGTGTGAAGTTTAGGTTTTCGTCCCATTTCAGACCAAGATCAATATGTGTCCTGACTTTTTTGACCACACTGCCATTTACGCGTATTGATATGTGGTTTTTTAATACCTTGTTGGTGAAAACCATTTGGGCTGTCTTGTGTTCATTTAGTCGGAGCCCCATGCAATTAAGGTATTCTTGCAACTCGGCGATTTTGGAGTTTGCTTCGTTGTTGCATTGTAAAGATGTGTTTTGGTCATTCGAGGTGACGAAATATTTCAAGTCGTCTGCATATACGACAAATTGCTTTTGATTTTGGGTCAGGAAGGGATGCAGTGCTGTTGCGAAGAGAGTAGCAGAGAGGACACCACCTTGTGGGACTCCCCTGTTGACTTGGAAGGTCTCTTTGGAAGTTCCATTTATGGCAGTGATGTGTCTCTCCCTCAAAGAACTCGTTATTATAGCTAATACGTGCCCAGTTATATGGAAATATTCCTCCAAGATGATAGTAATAGCCCAGATGGATACACTGTCGAAAGCGGATGCAACGTCTAAGAAGACAATGTCTAATTGCTGTCTGAAGTTAAGGGCGTGTTCTATTCGAAATAGTCTCCATGAGATTGGTGGTAGTAGATCTTTGTGGGATCACTGAATGAAGGTACTCCGGTCTATGCCCGAAGCAGTGATGGTTGATGGTATTTAAAATGGATTTCTCAAATATTTTTTGAAACGAACATCCAATTGCAATAGGCCTGTAGTCTTTGGCGGATTTAGGATTGCTAGTTTTGGGAACAGGTTTAACGAAATACGTATTCCATATCTTCGGAAAGTGGTTTTCACTTAAAATTTTGTGGAAAATGTGAAGGAGCAGATCTATGATGTATACACTGCTGATCTTAATCATGAAGAGTGGGAATTTATCAGGCCCAATTGTGGCTTTATTCTTGAGGCTATTCACAGCGGCTTTAATGTCATCTCTAGCGATACTGATTTGAGACAGTTCAGGATAGAACTCTGTCTTCAGTTTGCTAATTGCTTCACGGATTTTCTCTGTGTTGATTTCACTTTCAACTTGATTTTCTGCTAGAGGAGTTCTAAAGGTGGCTTGGTTCCATTGTGAGAAGATGTGCTCGGGCATTATATCCGTACGCCTTTTCTTATTATATATCCTGCTTCCTTTCTGTAAATGTGATCGCACCATGTCATAGTGAGCTTGACGTTTCAATCGAATGAACCGCGCTCTAGCTTCTTTATATCGAATATAATCAGGTGGGTGTTCAGTTTTTTCCATTTTCTGAACAGTTTTTTTGCTTCTTTTTAAAAGCATATTTTACTTGTGGACTAAACCAGGAATTTGCTCGATGGGAAATTTTTATGTGTTTTGATGCGCCCTCAAGAGCAATAAAGTGAAGCGTATCCGAAAGTGCTTCTAGGGCATCGTCTACGGGGAGTTGGAAGAGATTTTGCCAGTTGAAATTCGCGAGCCGTTTCAAAATTACGTCTGGTTTTATATACTTGGTTGAGAAGATAACATCAGCGTTGTTTTCCCTCTTCCAGTTCTCTTTTTGTCTACAAGCTTGACTTCTCAGGTTGACTTGGATTGAGAGAGGGATGTGATCCGAAGCGAAGCGAGTCGTACTGCCAGTTAATGTGATGTCTAGAGCATTATAGTATACCAGGTCAAGGCGCTGTGTGCCTCTTGTGAGGGGCGTTTCAAGTTGTTTCATCGAGAGGGTTTCCATAGTATCATCCAATTCGCTCTTTGCATCTTTGTACTTAGGAAGAGGCATGTTCAAATCTCCCATCACAATAGATTCTACATTTGGGTTCAAGTTTGCAACGAGCCAAGTAAGGAGTTCATTTCTGGCTTCGCTGTCATGGTTGGGTGGATGGTATATAATACAAATTTATACATTCTTTGTACCTTCTCTGAAGGTTGCTGAGACGGCTTCAAAATTTTCCGAGTGTGACTCTTGGTTTTTAGTTACAGAGAAATTATTCTTATAGAGTATCATTACTCCTCCTCCTCTTTTGTTTTCTCTTCCTCTTGTAACGCATTTAAAACCAAAATTGTCAGCCAGAGCATCTAGCTGTCTATTATTATGAAGCCAGGTTTCTGTCAGGCAGATGAATTCATATTCGGAACTTAATAGAAGGTTCTGCAAAGTGCGCAGCAAAGTGGCTATGCTGCGCACATTTTGAAGGTAAAGAGAGACTTTACTTTCTTTCGAGTCTGATGAGGAATTCCTTAATTGCTACTGAGCAACCCTGGTTGAGAGCCTCGAAGCACGTTCCCTGAAGCGTTTAACCAGGGTGCCAGTGGGCCAAATGGTTTTGTCTAGTAATCGTGCTTCACAATTAATAGGGCATGAGATAGTGAAGGAGGAATATGCTGGATGTCTTGTTCGTACTTGTCGCACTTCCACGTCAATACCCATCCCCTCTACGCACATTTCTTTAATGACGCTCGGTGTGATACTGGGTTCAATCCGCGAGACAAATAGCTTTCCTCTTGTTTGAACTGAGGTGATGCTGTATCTTTCTGCAAGACAAGGGTGATAATCAGATGGCTGGGATGTTGGAGGATGATGAGTAGGATCGCCATTTGTCCGTATGGCATGTTTAATTCGGTATGTATACATAAATGTGATATATTATCAAAGGCTGTGAAATTTTATCCATTCCCACTTCGTACCTTTTATGTAACTTAATTCTCTGAACGCTTCAAAATATAAATAATTTGAATTAAGTGTAATAATATCGAATTTTTAAAACGTTACTCAGTATTGTTTCTCAATTTCATTAAGACCTATCTTGTTTTTTTTCTCTTCGACACTATTCTGTTGTAAAAAAAAAAGTATTTTAAAATATCAGTAATAAAAGCTATTTTATAAATAGCTTTTATTACTGATATTTTAACCATGTAATGCTTTTAGTGGTATTCATTAAATTATCTACTACATCTATTCTGAAAGTTGATCTTTCTGGTAAAAATTCTACCACGTAACTGAGACAGGCTACCTGATAAGATTGAAAACCCTGGAGGGGAAAAATTCCAGTTATCGGTACGATTCTAACTAGTCAATTCACTTTAGCCCAAGTTCTTACAGAAGTCAAATCCCTGGAAAAAGAGAAGAAATAAAATATGAAAATACATTTCCATTAATGCAAACCAGAAGCTCAAGGATACTGCGAACATCGGTTTCTGTGTTCCGTGCTCTACAAAGCTGGAATTGCTGGAAGGAAAACGTTGAGCAGAAGTGGTCATTTTAAACACTGAAAGCTGCACTTGACATTTGAAGAATTTGCGAATTGAGAAAACTCCCTGGAGTGCCAGCCACCTTGACCTTTATAAGGAATGCCAGAAAAGTTTGTTCGTTCCTTTTGATAACGCCACAATTCTTCCGCACCGTGCTTCGATAATAGCATCTGGAGTCACGTGCTCCTCCGCTGACAACGAGGTGTGCTACTCCCTAGCCCAACTTATTTTTTTTTATAACCGCCGGCTGAATAGATATTTGTAGAGGCGGCACTGATTCCGCCTTTCGTAGCCAGCTGAAAATGCAGAGTCCGTCGGACGTTAATTATGAAAATCCTTTGCCGAAGGCTCCAAATTGTCGTATGGTGCAAGATTTCTCTGGTGGTGAATTGGAAATCATCTTTCCAGCCCTTCAGGATTAGAATATTAATTGTACTTCAAAGTCCCACAGGGTGCGTTCTAAATAACGGGCGATTAGCGTTGATTAAATAGAGACTAATTAAAATTAAATCCAAGAGCTTATATGGAATTCACAACCCTTGGCTAACATCACTCTTATTATTCATGAAGTTAACAACAACAGAGTGGAAAAGTTTCTGAATCTGCCTTTAGGCGGACCCAGAGAGTTTGTTCTTTTCACTAATTTTTACTAAGCACAAAATATTAAAAATAGCTAAAATAATAACATGCCCTTTTTTGAGGTGAATTAAAAGAAACAAGCTCATTTCATATTTAACTTATGGGAATGAAAGAGCACGAGAGTCATGATTTCGTGAAAATGCAGATCGACAAGGCATGATATAAAATAGAAGCAAATAAATTTTGTGCTTATGTGAAAGTCTGGCCGGCTTAAAAATCTAGAGGCGTGTAACTAACTTCATTAGTCTTTATTTTCTTTACGGTTTGTCACTTTAAACTCTTCCTAAGGAATTTGAATTGTTTTATTTTTCTTCGAGAAGCCGCTGCCTTAATTTCCCAAAGTGATTTTAAATTCGAATCATGCAGTGATTTTTAAGAGGTCCTTGTATCATAATATATGTGGTTTTCCAACGTTTCCCTTTTTTCTGTGGTTTTAACGCGAATTGAAAATAATTGGAAATTTTACAAATTTTATTTACAGTGTTCTAAATAATAGTATTCACGCACATAAATTATTGACGTCCATTTTCTTTTTTTCAAAACATTATTCATCTCCACTTTCTGTTCCAATTCTTCGTTTAAATATTAACTGGATTACTTTTCTCCCATAAAAAAGCATTCATAACCATGAAATAATTGGCATGATCATAATACAGCTGACAGCAAACCCGTAGGCAATTTTCCAAATTTAACCATATACTGGTTCCATAATTTTCTGTACAAAATATTTTTTGTTGAAAATAAGCTCGAAGATTGTTTCTTTTCGGTTTCTCAAGAATCTGAAATTTGCGTTAAACCTTTTTTTTTCTTTCTCAAATTTCCATCGGAATAGTGAACTATATACTAAAGTATATAATAGGCCATTTATCCGTGGAAATGTGAATTCTACTTTATTTTCATTAATTTTAAAATCAGCCTACTTTTTCTGAAATATTTATACTTGTATCAAGTTCAGTGTATCATCATCTGTTTCAGAATGATGAATCGTTGCGATTATTAAGATTTTAATGATTTTTGATAATTTATAAATCAGCATCTGCGATTGGAACGAAAAACACTAGAGATCCCAAGAAATATTTTTCCATAAAATTGTAAAAAAACTGACAGCATCACCTTGCCCGCACTTTGTTGTTGAACATTTGCCTTTTGGGAGTGCATGCTTCCACTGTTTTAACAATTGTTTAGTTTCAGGATCATAGTGATGGATTCAGGTTTCATTCACAGTGACTAATTATGAAAAAAATTCCTCTTTCTTTTCCTGGCTCCTCGACAACATTTTCATGTACACGTTATGCCCTTTTCCTTCTTCTGGTAAGTGGTCAAATGCAACTGTTAATGGATGATGTTCTCCACAGACCGCACACTAATTTGGAACTCCGCAGATCGTATTTGTAGAGGTGGCACTGATTTGACTGATTATTTAACGCTAAAACGGCGATCTTGCAAGATTAATGCCTCAATTTTTGCAACACTTTCTCTATTATGGTATTTGTGGGCGTCCTGGGATTTCTTCGTCATGCACCTGGGCAGTCTTCTTCATAAACAGCGACCATTTCCTCGTGGATTCTTTTGGGGGTTCCTCTTGCAGTAAGAGGAACCGAATCACTAATCTGAATTCCACTTTATCCATTGTGACACTTCACTCAGTACGGAAAAGATAAAAAAAAATGAATTGTTAGATCGAAACCAATATTTGTGTGGTTGCTGTAGAGATTAAGGAGTAAACAAAAAAATAATTCATCTTTCTATCACAACTACTTGGTGAATAAAAATCTTTTTTAAACCCTTCGTATTTAAGCCAGGTAATATTGAGTAGCAACTTTGTGTAGTGAACTTCAACTTTTCAAAGTCGTAAATTCTCCCGCTGCCAGCGGTTGACCCCAATCTTGTCTATTCTTTTTTCATTTTGAAGCGTATTAATTTACACGTTTCTTAACCCATTGAACTGTAAATTGTGTCGTTTCTATTGAAGTAGCGCCATTTCTCTCTTATTTTCACGTTATTCTATTGGTAATTCTCATTGAATTACCAATTTTCGATCCTGGGTTTTATCATGTCACACGTACAAACTTAAAGGTTTAATTAAGCGTTCCTCCTCGGCTTTCAAGGTGACAGTTATAATCCTTTTCTACATGCAACTTAACACTTCCAGATTTTGCTTATTATGATATCGTATGGTTCCTATAATATCTTTTAATATCTCATATTGGCTAGAGAAAATTCAAATCAGATTAATTTAAATTCTTATGGTTTAGAAATCAACTTGTATTTCAATTGTGAAACTATGAATCACTTGGACAATTTCGGAATCGTCTTTTTATTCTACACAACTGCAAAGGACACTCTTCTTTTGAAAAGTCAAACTATTACTGATTCTCCATCTAGTTTTAAACAAATGTCTTCCCTCTGTTCGCTTTCTTTTTATAAATAAACATCAGATTTGTTACGCTCTTGCTGCACTCCATTGTTTCATTAAACATGTTGTGGGGGGGAGAAAGAGAAAAGTCACGGCGCCAGATGTCAGGGGGGGGAAGAATAATGTCACGGCCGCCAATTGTTGGGGGTGAGAGGCTGAAGCTAAATAAAAGGGAATTAATTATAGTTACGGCTAATTACGGCACCTTTCATCATGTACGTTCTAGGTAACTGGTCCACCTCCACAGGTGTTACCTGGACCTTCTGATGTGGCACTTGCATTACGCCTTCGCACTTTAGAAAAGTGGGATGCTCTCAATATTTTGCACCTTCAGTGTATATTCGGCGTGATGTGTTCGTTTCGTACACCCTCAACATAGGAGAGAGAAGAGAAACTCACCTCTCCTAATGCTGCAGTTTGGACCTGTTAGCGTTGTGTAAATATTGAGGAACTTAAGTTCGCCAATATGCAATAACCCTTTATCATTTTATCTTATTCAAATCTGGCGATTACTGGTGTGAAGAGGAGTTTAGCAACGAGGCATAATTTCAACATAACAAACATATATTGAATTTATATAAAAAGCATGTACACATCACTCATATTCTCTTAAAATCTTCCTGATTAAAACTTCATTACCAAAACATGATGTTTGTTAACATAAAACATTACATGATTCATTTGGTTATTTTATATCCCTTTTTACAAAGGGATCATACCATTAACATAGTAATTTACAGTAAACTCATATATATATATATATATATATATATATATATATATGGATGGCCATCGCCAATTCTTAAGTATCAACATCTGGACTGGCGCCTCTGTAGCCAGGTGGGAAGGAGCAGCAGCAGTGCGTAGCACACGTTTCTTGATTAGACCGGGTTCGAACCCGTCACCACCAAATACGAAAATTGCGAAAGGTCAGAGAATGACCACCGCCTATCCCGGAGCAATATGGCCTTAGTTACTAATGCTCCTAATAACAAACAAACAAACCTACTCTTAACTTATCCCTCAGTATAATAATTAAGTAAATGGGATAATCAAACCTTTGTATTAGCCATTTAATATCCATGCTACTCTCCAAAATTAGGTTCCGCGACATATAATACATGTCATGCTTAACATTGTAAATCATAGGAAGTAATTATCTTCTTTTAATACTTAGTTATTCCGTTATTATTCCATTTAAAGGTTTGCCTTTCACACACACATCTTACACATAATAAAGCTTTTCTGCTTGCCCCTTTTTATCTTCTTCCTTGACTCTATGGGCTGGCTTCTCCACTCGGGCTTTCCTTCTTGCTTCTCTGGAATGACACTGACACTTAGCTAACCCTTTACCGCAGTTTTCACTTCGACATTAAACACACTACCAAAAGACTGACCAACCACTCGCACAACTACCGACAACTTTCTTTACAACACTCCTCCCGGGGTCCCGCTAAGGCCCTCTTTTTAAACCAGGAGCAGCTGTCTATGTTTAGACAACTACTCCTTCTCATTGGATGTTCTAAGTCCAGGGTCACATCCCAAGTGTCTGAACAGCGCGTGCTGGATAAGGAATCATCACCCCCATCCTCCAGAAATTTTCACCACCATCGAACCATGGGTACGTCACGACTCTTTTGGTATGATCACCACTGTGGCTCTGCCATCACTTGCACAATCTTGACCATTTTGGGCAAGCAAGAATGTTACTTAACACCAAAAACACTTAGAGAGCTCAAGGTATATGCTGTACACTTGGGGAAACAATTTTCCCCCACTCTACGGAAATCTACCGCTGTACTGTGAATGAAAACCTAGGCTTATGTGGTATGTACATCTACATGGCTTCTTCTATGCTAGTTACGAGTGGGTGGACTTTTTCTTAAGGTTCTTAATATTTAAACTCTAATTTTGAATAATGTTTGCTTGATTCTACTGGTTTCCCTCCTTGTGACGGAATTAAGCTTATTGATTAAAATACAGGTGCTCGATCAGTAATATAGATATCAACAATAAAGGAAACCAGGCTAATGTTGGCTTTATCAATTAATAAAGGTTTTAATTTAATCAAAAGAGAAAGGTGGGATCTATACCACTCGTAACAATGTCGATTTGTGTAAGTTTCGTGTATCTTCTCTAGCGCTATATTTCAGGCGCGTTAGCAAATAATTCATGATTTATAAGGGAAAAAAAGAACAAAAAGGCAAAGAGTTTTATGCGCGACCCGAGAACATTTCGTTTCTGCGCATCCGCCACGTTTGCCGATTCACTTCATTCCTCCAAACAGTCCATGGCAACAAATATCCGCGATTGAACTACACCGTTCGACAAAAATTAACAGAGTACGTAGAAAACGTGTAACTTGTGTGGCTTGCGATTAAGTGGGACAAAATTTGGTATGGTTATATAAAATAACGATGAAATGAGGAGACAGCGAGAAACTTTGGTCTGATATAAGAGACATTTATAGTGATTGTATGAGAATTACCAAAAAGGTCACATTGCAGTGTCCATACAAAATGCTCGAAAATATGGTAACATGATATCAGTACGGCGTATGATCCCCTCCAAGGGCTAAACAGGCCTAACAACGGTGAACCATGCTCGATATATGGGTGTTTATAACGTTCTGTGGCAACAAATCCCATTCTTCCACCAGCGCAGACCTTAGCTCACCAAGTGGCCGAGGAATTGGTTGTCGGCGTGCAATGCGTGCCACATATGTTCGATTGGATTTAAGTCTGTTGGTAGTGCTGGCCACGGCAGTCATTGAATATCTTCAGTTTCAAGATATTCTTCCACCACTTGAGCTCTGTGTACCGTGGCGTTGTCGTGCATGAAAAGAAAATCAGCACCAATAGCACCCCTAAAAATTCGCACGGAGGGTTCGAAGATCAGTTCTCGATATATCTGCGCAGTTACGGTACTATCAAAAACATGAAGGCCGTTGATGATTATTCCTTCCCACACGAGAACACCGCCTCCACCGTAAGTGTCCATTTCTCTGATGCTGGAGGTATGATACCGCATTCCTGTTGTCTCCAGATGAAATAACGTCTAGAATCTGTTTGTAGTCTGAAACGGGACTCAACAGAACTGTACTACACCATTTGTCAGGGCTCCAAGTCATATGTTCATGGCCAGTTCTGCGGTAAATTGGAGTTAATGGGATACAAACCATCCGCTTCCTTGCGTAGAGTCCGCTTGAATTGAGCTTTCTTAACACAGTCCGGTTGGAAATTTTTCCTAAAAAAATCCAAATATAAAATTCTATAAAAAATCCATCCACTTGGCGTCGAGTTAATACTGTACGTGTGAACGTACATGGTGAAGGAAATGGCCGCTTTACGCATGTATACTAAAAAATAAATATACTTAAAAATAAATAAATATAATCCGAGATATTCGCCTCAAAAATATTGGATTTTAATAAAGTTTGGAATATTTTCACAAATTTTGTAAGAGCCAAACATTGTTTCCTGAAAATCCGTACATTCAGAGTTGAAATTTTTACACGTGGCTATACGAATATTCTTGAAGGCTCTGAAATTTATTTCTTAAATACAAAATCTTCCAAGTTCTTTACGATAGCTGGCTGGATGTAAAGTTCTTCTATGGCTCTTTAATCTTTCCAGTATTGACCGAGGAAGAAAATATATGAACAGCAGACTTGAAATTTGTTTCAACATTATGCAGCGTAGAATTTAATATAAAGATATTAATCTATTTTTATTCATGCATCTTTCTAACCACAACGGAGACATCGCGATGCGATTATAATGCTTTGTGATGATTATTTTCAAAACTTTCAGATTTATAAATAAACGATTAATTGCCAATGCAGATCGATAAATAACTATATATACCGTATATATTTATTTTTGCGGACAAAAGTAAGATAGATGAGACAGTGTCGTGGTGGGATGCGAGCTACACGTATTCTGAAAGGCTGAATCTGTTTTCTTTCAGATACACATTGGCGGTTTTAGATACAGGGACGATTCAAGTGCATTAACTGGTGATGGAAGCGAACGCCACCGGACAGACAGAACACGGCAATGCATTTTATCTGTCTCAGAGATGTTAGATAGGAAAACCATTATTCATCAGAGAAAACACAATGTCAGATTCGTAACGGAGGATTTCTCATCCGAACCGTAAAGGAAAAGAAGGCGCCTGGATAAAAAAAATGTTAACCCGAGACAGTATCTGGGTATCTTCATGTAGCTTACCTCCTCCTTATCGATCAACTTCTTGTTCGTGAAAAAATACTACCTATTAGTGCATCTGAGGTAGTAGCCGTGCGCATTTCGTAACTTGCACATCCGAGGGAACCGGAAGACCGAACTTGTTTTTATATCAACAGTTTCGTGTGAATTAAATCAGTAGCTCATAATAAAGCAAGATCGATATCGGGCTCTATTAACGTCATAGTTGAAATAACTGAGATGTAATGGCTCTTTTAATACATGTATTATTTTTAGAACATAGGTACGTTGGCATGAATGAATTCGTTCTGTGTATTTTACAAAAGTTTTCATCGGAGTATTAAGAACTCAGTTTTATTAGGCAGGTTTAACAGAAACCAATGCGGTGATCGAAACTATTGCATCATCTAACTCATTATTCTCAGTAAGCAGCGTGAACCACGTTGTCATTTAGATGTTTAGGATCATATAATGAGTTCTAGCGTATCAGGACAGAAGTCATGCAGTTTTCGTTACCTTATAGACTTATTCGCCGGCAAATAACGCTGGCAGCCTATGACATTTCATATTTCCAAAATGGCGTCTCGGTAATATGTAGTAAACTCAATCAAGACTTTCAATCATGCTCTGACTATCTATGTGGATAAATCCTGGCGTATGATTTTATTTTATTTTAACATGATTATATCATTCAAGAATTTACCAGAAAGTAAAGGACCCAAAGATGAACCCTGTGGAACACCCCCTGTATTATAAAGTGATCCACACGGATGACGACACCCCATGGGCTGCCGTTCTGGTAAGAAACACCAACATCAGCGCAACTAAAATCACACAGCTGTGTACTCCATGGGCTGCTTGTGCACAACTTGGCACAGCATTAGGATCTCTATATGTCGTGGCACTCTACTGCAGACCGGGACAAGATATAGGCTTTGCAATCGACTACCTCCGATGCCTACAGGACACCCTACCAAATCAAAGAGTCATCATTGGAGCTGATGTCAACTGTCGCTCCCCGGCATGGCACAGCCTCACCCCAGACAGGCGAGGAAATGGACAACTCTTAGAAGACTACCTTGCAGGATCCTATCTAACTGTACTAAATCGACCCCACCATCTGCCAACATTTTCGAGCACCCTCTGGGAGGCCACAATTGATGTCTCCCTGGCCACCAGGAGTATGGCTGGACATGTGACTAATTGGAGGGTGGAGGAAGCATGGACCACCTCAGACCACCGGGCAATAACCTTTTCAGTTGAAAGACAACTAACAAGAATAACTCAAACAAACCAACCACAAATGAGATATGCAGTCGCAAATGCAGACTGGACACTGTATAGAGAGTTGCTCACCACGGCAATTAGACACAATCTGGAAAACATAAACCCCCGGAGCGACCCGGATGCCCTTCAGAGGGAAACTACAAAATTATTACTAAACATCAGTGATCGAGTTATAAAAAAAAAAAACCCAAAACCTGGCACAGTACCCTGGTGGACACCAGAAATTGCAGTACTACGACGACAAATGCAAAAAACAAGAAAAGACTTCCGGAGAGCTCGCAGAACCTGGCCTGAAGATGAGGTGGAGGTCCTGAGACAACATTACAGAGAAGCTAGGAACCGTTACACAGACACCATAAAAAAAAGTAAGAAGGGTTCTTGGGAGCGCCTAGTGTCTACTTCTGGAAACACCGACCCCTGGGGCATAGTCTACAAGGTGATAACCAATAAGCTTCCCAGGGGCGAGGTCATTAGTACTACCAGGACACCGGAGGGAAACCTAACGACCACTTGGGAGCAGTCAATGGGCAACATACTGGACAAAATCTTCAAGGAACCAGCAATATTAACCATGCAAGAACAACACGAAATTTGCAAGGACAACGCAATCTATAACACCTCGACAATTGAACCCCCCCTTCACCCTGGAAGAGCTCAGTGAGGCTGCCACCAAGATCAGAAATCGCAAATGCCCAGGACTGGACATGATCGAACCAGAGATCTTGAAGAAAACTGCAGAATTTGCACCGCACTTACTACTTACTCTCTACAACAGGTGCCTGGAAACAGGCAAATTCCCCACAGCATGGAAAACAGCAAACACCAAGTTGTTACTTAAAAATCCTAACAAAAAACCGGACTGCCCAGAGTCATATAGACCTATTGCACTGCTCTCAGTGGTCAGCAAACTATATGAGAGACTGTTGCACAAGCGAATCAAAACCCACTATGAGAGGACAAACCTGGCGGCTAGGAATCAGTTCGGATTTAAGCCGGGTTCCTCCACAGTGGATGCACTTGGAAACTTGCTTCGGAAGGCACAGGAATGCAGAAAAAAATACCTACTAGTCATTTCAGTTGATTTTGCTGGGGCATTCGACTCACTATGGTGGCCGAGCGTCCTAGCCAGACTAAGGGTGGCTGCAGTCCCTATCAACCTATACAAGGTAATGGAGGACTACCTATCTTGCAGGAAAGTAGAAATAAATGCCAACTACCAAAAAGTCACAAGATCTGTATACAGGGGCTGCCCGCAGGGGTCTGTCTTGGGGCCACTCCTTTGGAATATGGTTCTCGACGAGCTCCTGAACCTGGACCTGGGGCTGATCGGAGCCCAGGCCTTTGCAGACGACCTTATTCTTACCATTGAGGCTGACTCAAGAGCCCAACTGGAAACTACCGCAAACCAAGCTCTGCAGAAAATACAAAATTGGGCTACAAGAAACCAGTTAAAAATTTCACCGACGAAAACCACATCTATTCTACTAAAAGGAACCCTGCAAATACTGCGTCCACCCCAAATTAAAATAGGTGTGACCATTAAACTTGCCAACCAAATGAAATATCTAGGAGTTATCCTAGACAAAAACTTATCCTTTCAACCTCACCTACAATATATAAGGACGAAGATAAGACGTTACTCGGCACTAGTGGCGAGGGTTACGAGAAAAGACTGGGGATTAAAAAAAAACAGCACTAATGTTGTATTATAAGGCAACCTTCATCCCTGCGATAACTTATGCTGCTGCAGTGTGGTACAGCAAAACGACGCTTGCAGTCAATAGGAGAACTCTGGATACGATACAAAGGACCATTTTACTAACAACCACACGAGCATGCAGAACAGTAAGCACACCAGCGTTGCAGGTGCTTGCTGGAGCGCTCCCCCTCGATTTGGAGACTGTAAAAGCTGGCTTGCTCTTCCTGCATGCCAGGGGGGTTGCTGCCACCTTCCAGGATTTCATAATTGACCCAGCGAGTAGTACAAAAACAGAAAAAGTCCGATTACAGGCTTACCTACTTCGGGAGTGGCAACAAAGATGGACCGATACAACAAAAGGAGAAATCACAAGAAAATTCCTTCCCAACCTCAGCAAAATATATCCCAAGCAACCAGCCTGGTACTTTCCGGGGAAGCATTTGACTTCGCTCCTTACTTGTCATGGTCCCTTTAAGGAGAAGCTGCTTGGGTTCTGCCTTGTTGAAGACCCCAACTGCACATGTGGGGAGATCGAGAACTGGAACCACTTGGTCTACGACTGCCCAGAATACGAAAATCTCAGAGGCATCCTGATCACAAAGATACACTACCTTCCGAAAGGACTGGAATCCCACTTCATTGACACAGAAGAGGAATACAGAGCACTTTCTCAATATGCGCAGGACCTCTTCGAGAGGAGAAAACTGCTAATTACCATAAATCGTGTCTGAAGAAAGATCACCACAAGTTAAACTGTACAAGACCATAAAATACTATCAACAGAGTTACTACAGAGAAAAACCTTGAGACAAGTGAGTGAAAAACACAAGGACGGAACTTACCCCATGAGCGACTGGACTGAAGTCGACTCAATATTGAAGAAAAGAGACTTAACGCAGCACAGCTGCCAAACGCCATTTGGCGACTTGAAGAGGGCACCCTAGCCTCCTTCATCTTTAATACCCATATCCCCGGTGGGGGGGAGAGACGGTCTTACTGTCTCATCCCCTTCTCGCCATTCCCACTTTCCCTTCTGGTGGGGCATGGGCATGCCCCACTGTGACTTGGAGTTACCTCCTCTCTCGACTCCATACTTCTGTCTTTTCCCCCCAGACTTCAGTCTCCCCACCCACTCTACCTGCACATACGCAAGCGAATGCCCTACACATCGGAATTGATTTAATCATCTCCAAATTACGTTTTTCGCCCATACACTCGGCGTTTCAAAAATTTAGCGTTATTCCCCATAGCATTTACCAAAAAATTTTTTTTTTAAATATATATATATATATATATATATATATATTTATATCTTAGTTTATTTTTTAACTTCCTTTTCCTCTTTTTTTTTTTTTTTTTTAGGTCCTAGCCGCCGAAATCTCAGGAAATTAAGCGGCAGGACCTGCCAGAGTAAATCTTAGTCTACTGGTGTTTCCTGGTCTGCCTCCTCGGGGCGAAAGTGGGGCAACGTTGGGCCTCAGTAGGGGTCCAGCGGCTAAACGACCAGATGAACAACGCTACATGACATTACACATATACAATATCCATACACTTTTAAATCTCTGGCATTTCCCAGCGAACTGGTTCACTCACAATGAAAGCAACGCGGAGATGGGGGAAACCCCTGGTGCCGTTTGACCCTAAACACACTTTACACTTTACCCCTCTGTATTTATTTAAAAATACTGGTGTACCTGGCCTGCCTCCACGGGGCTTAGTGTGGGCAACGTTGGGCCTTAGTAGGGGGCCAGATGAACAACGGTACACGACACTACACCCAACAGTATCCATGCACTTTTAAATCTCTGGCCTTTACAGTCTTCTATAACACACAATGTAGACTACTCGGAGATGGGGGGAAAACCCCTGGTGCCGTTAGACCCTCAACACACTTTACACTTTTACTCCTCTGTATATTCGTATAATCCGAATAAGAATCATTAAAACAGATAACACTTTTCCTATTTTTAAAATCTTGAAACCAGGTCAGAGCCAGTCCCATTACCCCATATCATATCAGGTTGCGTATGGTAATTGAAAAAAAAATGCGTTCTCTGTTTTAACTTTTTACAAGTTTACTTTTCCAATACATATTGAATGTGTTAGAGGGGTAAGAACTATACAGTAATGTGTAATCGTAATAGGTGAACGTTCTAGGGTATACATATATTTCACTTCATTTAAAATTATACGCCATTATTAACATATTCAAGATACTGACAGCGCTACTGTTGCGGACTTTGCTCAGGTATCCATTAAGACACATGTTCTACTGGAAACAGATTTCTGAGTTTCTCATGGAGTATTTTTCTCAAGAGATAATCACCGTGAGACGTTGAACAGCACTATTAAAAGATAGTGTTTGCATTTTGTCAAGAATTCCAGTTTTGTGTTTTAGCAGAAGCTTGTGGAAAAATAAAACGCTTGAAAGAAGAAATAAGCAAAAAAATATATAAGTAATAAAAAGGCCTATTACAGAAATTATATTACGCCTTTGCTTTGAATTAAGTTTCCTTACACAATAGCCATATGTCGCTAGCATTCCCTATTGTGATAGCATTCCTCTGTTATACTGTATTTTGCAATTCACCCTGGACAGCATTTCATAGGTCCAGGACTTTGGAATCTGTTTCGGTTGAAAATCGTATTCCGCTCTGAGGATTGGGCAATCATACTGCTGGAACTGCCTGTCATTAGGGAACAGAGAATCACTGGTTTGCAACGATCTTCAAGTACATTCTGCATTCCAAGAATATTAGAAGAAAAGCAATTCTCAAGAAACTCACAAGAAAATATTCCTCGAACTCTGATCGATGGGATTTAAGTAAACTGTTATCATCATATTAGTGGCCTGCTTATCTGTGTTTGGATATTTTGGATATTTTACTTTGATAGCTTCTATTTTGTAAACACCTCTGAAATATCGCGCCGTAGGGTTGCTCTTTTTTCCTATATAGCAATAAATGAATTCCTATTATATATAGGAATTTAGCTGTAAACATATCCATCCTGGACTTCTTTTGGTGAGGTCTGGATGCGAATCCCGAATCAGACTAGGAATTCTTAAAGACATCTTCAACGGGCTGTAGTTAGCTGATTTCAGCGGAAGGAGTAGGGTTATTTCCGAGTTATCTCCGTGTTATTTCAGGTTTTTCAGCTTGTGTAATATGCAAATTTTGTCCGTAGAGACAAAATACACAGTGCAATATGTCCGTCCTTCGATGCTGATGCATGTATAATGATAACAACACATACAGTCGTAATGTTATTTCTCACAAACAGCAAAAGATTTTCATGACATAACTTCTCCGTGGCAATTGAAAAATTTGTAATTGCCATGGAGATGTAATTACAGAACCTTAAACATTGTAAGTTACTGCGTTTTTAGTTCATGGGAAAATTGCATGCGTTTGTTTGGCTGGTGTAAAACTAAAAAATCTGGTAGTCTCTCCGTGGATGCCAAATTGTCGGACACTGGACTTTTTTGGAAAATTAGATGCTGAATTATCAGAAATCCACGGGACTGCCGGATTATCTGACACTGATGAGAAGGTGAATGTCCGTACTTAAGGAAGGAATTGCAATTTCAATAGTGGTCCTAGTTACATTATTTTATTTTCAAATGAAGATCGTTTTGAGTTGCATTACAGGTTCTCCACACCTCAGAATCTTATAATTCATTAAAATGATATATTTCAGTTCATGACCCTATTTTAGAATTTCTCTGTTCTCTATCAGGAACATATTCCTTGTCAATATCCAAAGACCCAAAGTTCTTCCAGAATTGGTTGTATATTATATTCTCCCCCCCCCCGTACACTTCTCTCGTATTTTTTTTTTTTTTTTACAAGAGAAGTGTATGGGGGGCATATAATTTTTTTTTTATCAGTTTCGGTTGATTGTACATGTAGTGGCCGTCACAATATTGTCTGTAACAGATGGACCCTGTCATGGCCAGATATTCTACTGCCACTGACAGCTACTTTCTCGTAGCGAAAATGGCAACATTCCTTGCTAATGGTTTTAAGTATATCACTTGGTAGAGCGTTGCCCAATACATCCTTCGAAAGATAGCAGTTTTATGGCCATATTGTGGTTAAGCCCTCTTCCAGCTCTTTTTTTTATTGACATTTTATGGTCTTCTTCGTGTCATGCTGTTTTCAAAAAAAGAGTATTTTTAATCTTATTTTATTCGATTCGTGTTTGATTCCATAGTTTTCTTGTGTACATTGGGCTATATCAACCACTTCAACTCAATATTTAAAAAAAGGAAATTTGAGATCTTTTCGATTGTATGTTTTGTTTCTGTTTTGTTTAACAGAAAACGTTTGGAGTACTCAAGTAGAAACCTGTACAATCTCTAGAGTCCCTTCTTGAAAATTAAATATTTGACTCGACTACTTGTACTAGTAGTGATTTTGTTATATATTTTACTTGCATTTAAAGGATGCACTTGTTGATATATCTCAATCCAGAGGCAGAAAAAATGTAAGAGGACAGTAAAATACAATAGGATGACAAAATATACTAGTTTTAAAATCTCATTTTAAGATTCAGATAAACAGCATTATATTTAACTGTTTCTGAACCTGATCGCTCATATCGTATAACAGTATATTTTATACCTTTTATGTGTAGTTTGTAGTTCATAGAAGCTCGTTAATCCATACTGATTAGTAAAATAGGAAAACAATAAAAGTGTTGTTAAGCGCTTCTAAAATGATTAATTATTTAATTCTAACGTTGTTAGAATAAAATTGAAAGAAAACAGTGTCAAATGATAATTATCACTTTTCAAATTTTGTAACATACTGTAAAAACAATTTTTTTCATAAAATTGTGGCAGTATGTACACCTCATGTGCACCCTGTATGCACGACAGATGGTTTATTTGATGTGAAACATACTTGAAAATCAAAATGCACAGTTAGAGCCGAAGTTATTAACGATCTAACGTTTTACGCTCACGCCCGCTACTTACTCTACTGAAAGATTAGCAAATTTAGTATCATATCAGCTATTTTAGGCTAGTATTATACTATTTGGTATCCGTTTTTTTTTTTTCTTTCTGCTTAAACTGATGGTGCGTTCTCAGGTTGTGCAATGATGTGTTTGGCTTTTTTCCGAAAGAGACGGTACCTTATTGGTAGTATTGGCAAAACAATGCAAGGAAATAAGCTTATACAATATCAGCCAAAAAAATACCAAAGTTATCTACTTCATTTCTCATCCCCTCAAATAATAATTTAACCAATTTAATTTATTCAGATTTTTGCACTTCCACATAAGTGGATTGAATCTCTGTTCCTGACTATTAATTTTTCACTTCGCATTCATGTCCTTAAGTATGTGTGCAGTCTGAAAACAAGTAAAAGAATTGGTGGGGAGATCTCACACTCCGGTTAGATCCGCACGCTGTAGCTTAATTTCTAGATACTGCGCTTTACGGAATTCCAGTCTTGCTTAATAAAAATAGCCTTTTGTGCTCCCAGCTAAATAGTTGCTTCTGTGCACTCCTTCCGAAAATATGTCTCACAGTACTCTCTCATTCCTGAAAGTGATTCGACCTCTATAGTTAGGTAATCCAAGAAAACTAAGTTCTGATACCAGTCCTGGAAGTTTGACCCCTTCCTCAACTTTGCATAAATTACTACCTATATTTGTATAGCGCACAACAGATACTGTTTTTAAAAAATCGCATGTGCACCGTGTATGCGCGATAAATGGTTTATTTCATATGAAACATCTTTGACGAAAATCAAAATCGTTTAAATTTTTAAAATCGAATAGCTACAGCCGAAGTTATGAACGATGTAACGTTTTACGCTACTTATTCTACCGAATCAACGTTAGTTACTGAGTTAAAGTGTAAAGTGTGTTTAATGTCAAGCGGCACCAGGGGTTTCCCCCATCTCCGCGTTGCTTGCATTGTGATGGGTATGCCAGTTTACTGGAAATGCCAGAGATTCAAAAGTGTATGGATATTGTACATGTGTAGTGTCGTGTACCGTTGTTCATCTGGTCATTTAGCCGCTGGACCCCTACTGAGGCCAAACTTTTCCCCACTTTGGCCCCGTGGAGGCAGACCAGGAAACGCCAGTAGACTAAGATTTACTCTGGAAGGTTCTGCCATCTAATTTCCTGAGGTTTCAGTGGCTAGGACCTTAAAAAAATAAATAAATAATAATAAAAAAATAAAATAAATAATATATATATATATATATATATATATATACACACACACCCTATATGCGCTCTCGTGGAAGGGAGGCGCTAGGAATGAGGCCGAAAGTAGGTGAATTTAGATAGTTTAATTTAGATTGTGTGCGGCATTCACTTGCCCCACACAATTAGAGTGGGGGGAGTAGATTGAAGACTGGAGGTGAAAGACAGACATGGAGTCGATAGAGAAGACAGCTCCAGTTTACATAGTGTGCATAGTGTTAGTCGGGCGCCACCTGTGGTTTCCCACATCTGTGCCATATGTACACTGTGAAGAAATACAGAACACTGTAAATGCCAGAAAAAGTGTAGTGTGTTGAATGTGTAGTTTTGTGTTGGGTTCTGTTGTGTGTCCTGGCATTTGGCCGCAGGGCCCCTGGTGAAACCCCACGTTGCCCGCACACACCACTAGGAGGTAGCCAGGCTGCCCATAGTTCTCTGGCTAGTCTCCGTCAGGGTCGCCTCAGCTTCCTGAGCGGAGACAAAGTTAAAAAAAAATAATAAATAAATAATAAATAAATAAATAAATAATAAATAAATAAATTAATTAAAAAAAACAACAGCGATTAGATAGAGTGAGATAGTACAGTGTACAGAAGAAGAGGGGGAATGAAAGTAAGAGTAAGGGGCTTTAGGCGAAGGCATCCCCAACCAGTCAATGTGCACTCAGTCAATCAGGTGAAGGCGAAGAAAGGGGAAGGAATGGGGTTGAAAGTGACTGTACAATTGAGCACAGATAGGATCGCCATTTGGCGCCTCTGTCATCGACATCGGTTGGTGTCCAATCCAGGGGTTTAATTCAATCCAATGGTACCTTTCAAACTCCAATCATCAGATAGTTGTCCGTTTGATGGTGTGGCAGTCAAGTTCATGACTGTCTAATCTGGATGAAAGTCCGTCATGGTCTCAGACCGCCTGTTGTCTTCCTTGGGACCGTTGTGGTGCAGGTCAGGAACTGTAGATAAGGATTTCCTTCGGCTGAAGAGCTCTTGTGCGAAACGCGTTAAAGCTGTATATTCCTCCCTACTATCAAGCAGGTGTATTTCTTAGTCTTTGGGTATGTAGGTCAAGGAAGTGATAAAGGTGCAGCGAAGATCCTCATATAGGGGGCAGTCATACATAAGGTGCGACCAACTCTCAGTACCACCACAGGTGCAAGTGGGATCATCGATGATTCCCAGGGCCGTCAGTTTGCCTTTTAATGATCCATGGCCAGTTAACAGGTATGTAGCATAAAGACCAGGTGAAAACCAGGGGGGAAGCCTGGGGAACACCCTGTTAATGTAAGGGAAGAACTTTCTAGTGATTTCGCCTTTGTTGGAAGTAGTCCATCTCGCTTGCCACGCCTGCTGTAGATGCGTGAGGAGACGCTTCTTTTCTGCTGTTCTGTCGTTTGCGGGGTCTGTTGTGAATTCGAGAATGGTCTTGGAATTTGCTTTGGAGAGGTGGAAGAGTAGTCCACAGCGGACCACCTCCAGGTCCAGTGGCATGGCGCCTGCCAGGATTTGCAGAGCATGGGTACTGACAGTGCAGCAGGCACGGGTAGTAGCGAGCAGGATGTTTCTTTGCAGAGAGTCAAGGATTCTTTTACCACTAACAGTGCTTGCTTTCGGGTACCAGATGCCTGCTGCGTACGTTATAATCGGGGTAAATATCACTTTATAGAATAAGGACAGAGTGTGCCTATTGAGTCCCCAGTCCCGTCTGGAGACCCTGGTGACAAGGGCGGTGTAATTACGTATCTTTCTTCTTAGGTATTTAAGATGTGGCTGGAAATTCAATTTGTTGTCAAGTATAACTCCTAGATACTTGAGTTGAGTGGAGAATTTTATGGTCCTGTTGTCGATTTTTATCTGTGGCGGTCTGGCTTCATTGAGACTTGTTTGAGAAGAATAGAATCTGTTTTGGCGACAGAGATGGTGAGGTTATGGTGTTTAGCCCAGTCCTATAGCTTCTGTAGTGCATTATTCGCCAAAGTCTCTAGTCGGGCCCTAGAATCGCCGGTAACGGTGATAATGAGATCATCTGCATAGGCTTGAGAGGTGACCTCTCCCAGATCCATGCCAAGGAATTCATCAAGGACAAGAGTCCACAAGAATGGGCCCAGAACCGAGCCCTGTGGGCATCCTCTGTAGACCTGTCTGGTGATTTTCATATATGGAGCATTGACAGTGATTGACCTGTTGGAAAGGTAGCTTTTGATGGAGTTATATAGGTTTACTGGAAGCTTTGATTGGCGCAGTCTGCCTAGGACGCTCGGCCACCAAAGCTCCAGTTTACAGTGGGGCATGCCCATGCCCACCAGAGAGTAAGATTGGGGGGTGGCGCTTGGGGGAGACGGTGGAACCCTCACACTCCCCCACCCGCCGGAGAGGGGGTGGAAAAGGTGAGCCAGACAAGAGAGCTGGCCTAGGTCGCCAATACGGCGCTGCGTGCAGAGACTGCGAGATGTCCATGTGGCATTTGGTATAGACCAGTAGGATTTGAGTCTCTTCTAGGATTTAACTCCTCTTCTCTGATGTCTGTGAGCGTTACGTTTTGCCGCCAATTTGGAGGTCACTCATTGAGACCTGTCCAGTTAAATCATATTTTAGCGTCCATAGGTTATGGTTATTGTATAGAGGACTGCCTGCCGTTTTTGGTGCATACTCCGTCTGAAGGTCAGGATTGAGTATTCTAGAAGCAAGTCCAGGTCCATTTGATGCTGGAAATGTAGGATCATTAAGTCCAAGTCAATATAGTGCAGTTAATGCAGCAATTTATTCGCCATTAGGGTGGATTCCGTTGTCGTTTGGGAGATTGGAGCTGTCAAGCAGAATGCAAGTCCGGGTTGTATATTGTGCACGGAGGCTGGGCTTGCTCTTTCCTTTGGAGGTTGCCCTTGGGAGCCATGTTCCATCCATGAGTCAATTTGTGGCGGAAAGTAATTGAGTATGGTTGAGGTGAGTTCCAGTTCTGCCATGATATCCAGTGTAATCAACGGAAGTAGAACTGAAAGATTCTCTCCCATACTCTTCCTGTGATACGTGTTCCGTTTGATTATAATTTTGGTGATGAGTTGGGATATTTAATGGTCCTACCCCAGTAATCTGGTATTGATGGAATTATAAGTTTCCACCTGATCATGGAGCTTTCAGGTTCGGGGTGCGTGGAGTACTAAATTTGTCCTTGTTGTTCGTGGTTTGCAGGCAGTGTAAGGGTTAGTCGTCTAGCGTATAGGCTCTGAGCAAATTCAGTTAAGGCTTTGTAGGTTGTCCCATCCTCCAGCAGGTGGTGCTCCTGGTCTTTAGGGTTGCAACGCACTTGTGTGATTAGCTGGGCACGTAGATCATCATACAGTTCGTAGTCATGCATCTGGTGATCTCAGGTCTCGGGGGAGCCACAAGCACATGCAGGGTTGTCTATGATTCCAAGGAGATGAAGCTTGTGACGGATCGCTCCATGTCCTGTAAGGAGGTAGGTGACATGCAGTCCTTGGCAAAACCATGTGGGAAATATAGGGTACACTTGCTGCTCCAGATTTGGAAGGAACTTTCGCGTGACTTTCCCATTGTCAGAGTTTGTCCAGCGCTGTTGCCAGATTGATCGCAGGTAGATTTGAAGCTTGTTCTTCTTGGCTTTCCAATTGCTTGCCGGATCTGTTGTGTGGTCCAGATATGTTGTAACCTTTCCCCGTCCAAGCTGCTGCAGCATGCCTGTTCGAGTGACCTCAATGTCGAGGGGGGGGGGCAGCCCCTGTAATCACTTGCAGTGCGTGGGTCGACACTGTTTTGCATGCTCGGGTGAGGGTCAATAAGATGGGTCTATGTATAATTTCGAGCCGTCGGAGATTTACCACGGTTGAGGCCTTGTGGAACCATGCGCCAGACGCATATGTGATTACTGGGATGATAGCTGCTTTCTAGAGGATCGCCAGGGTGCGCCTTTTCAGCCCCCAGTCTCGGCATGTAACTCTAGCGAGCATGGCTGCATAATTTTTAATCTTATTCTGCATGTACTTTAGGTGTGGAGTGAACGACCGGTTCTGATCCAAGATAACTCCCAAGTATTTCAATTCATTAAATAGCTTGATGGTTCTGTCTTGGATTCTAATCTGTGGTGGTCTAGTTGGGGTTAGGTAACCCTTCAGTAGGATGGATTGAATTTTGGTGGGTAAAATTGTGAGACGGTGCCTTTCTGTCCATTCTCGGAGTTTGGTTAGCACTGTGTTTGCACGAATTTCCAATTGAGCTCTTGAGTCTGCGGTTAGGACCAGGGAAAGGTCGTCGGCGTACGCCAGTGCTTTTACGTCCCCTAGGTCGAGGGGAGAAACTCGTCCAACACATAGTTCCACAGGACGGGACCCAATACAGAGCCCTGCTGGCATCCCCGGTGTACTTGGCTTTCGACTTTGCAGTAGGGGGCCCTGAACCAAGACCCTTCTTCCGCTTAGGCAGCTTTTTATGCAGCTGTAGAGATTTATCGGCAGATGAGCTGCCATGAGGCTTGCGAGGACCCATGGCCACCAAAGGGCATCGAACGCCCCCGCAAAGTAGATAGAGATGAGAAGTAGATATTTCTGTGGACAGTTTTCTGCCATGTTCAGGATGCACTCCAGTGGGTCCAGAGTGGATTTTCCTGACTTGAATCCATATTGCCCGTTTGCAGGAAGATTTGCTGTAGAGTAGTATATTTTGATTCTCTGTTTGAGCAGTTATTCTAGCACTTTACTCAGCACAGAGAGGAATGAAATAGGTCGGTAGGATTCTGGTATGTGTGGCTGTTTAGTTGGATTTTTGAGGATTAATTTTAGGCTAGCAACTTTCCAATCCGAGGGAAACGTGCCAGAGTGGAGAGAGTGATTGTACAGTTCCAAGAGCAGGTCCGGGGTAAATTCGGCCACCTTCTTGACCAGTTCTGGCTCAAGCATGTCGAGTCCAGGGGTTCTATTGTTTATGGCAGTTTGGAGTTCTAGATGAATAAATGGATCCTCTACCTGGTAGGCGTCATTGGCCTGGCATATCTGTTGTTGTTCTTGGGTGTTGTCTCCTTCTACTGGTTTGAAATTGGCATTTAAAATATTATTGATGGTGTCCTGCCAGTTGTTGGTCATGGCGCCTTGGGAGGTGATGGTGGAGGGTACCACCTCTCCCCTGGGCAGCTTATTTGTAGTTCGGTAAATGATGCTCTCCATGGGCCAGAGTTGCCCACAGTGGAGACCAGATGCTCCAAGGACAGCTATTTTCGCTGCCTGATCATTGCAGTGTATGTGTTTCTAGCCTCCCTGTACTGATGTCTGAGGAACTCTACCTCATGGGTTGGGCCAAGTTCGTCTGGCTCTTTGGAAGGACCAGGGTATGTCTGCCAAAGGCAAAGGTTGATGACGTTGTAGAACGGATATCATCTTTTAAGGGCACAAAAGGTGATATAGTTGTACACGTTGGCACTAATGATATTAAGAGTAGGAGACCGACAGAATTACTTAACAAGTACAGGTCACTGTTGAACAAAAGCCGAGAATTAGGGTTGAATTTGAAAGTGTCTGCAATTCTGCCCAGACGTGATAGGAGGGAGTATATGATGACAGCCTTGTCGATCAATTCGGCCCTGGAAAGATTGTGCAAGGCTCAAGGGGTAGAATTTTTTTCAGCCTGGACTGGACTTGTTAACAGGAGAGACTGCTTCTACAGGGATGGGATACACTTAAATAGAAAGGGTGCAAGAATATTTGCTGATGCTGTCGAGGCAGCGTTAGGTGGATCGGAAAACTGCTGGCTTGGAGGGATACGAGGACTAATAGTTTAACAGTAGCCGTAGGCAGTGGAGGTGATTCTTGCACAATTTCTATTAGAATACGTGACCTGGAGCGGGGGTGTTGGGGGTTTCAGGGACGGATGGCAGTCATCCTGAAATAGGTGGATATATGAGATGTGTTAGGGTAACTAGGAATAGGAGCATGTATGCTTGCATGTATACCAATGCTAGAAGTATAGTAGATAAATTTGATGAATTTGAAGTGTTGGTCAAGACATCAAAGGGCAGATATTGTTGGGATAGCAGAGACGTTGTGTCACACAGATATAAGGAATGCAGAACTTGAATTTGGGGAGTACAATGTGTACAGAAAGGATAGACAGGATAGAAAGGGAGTTGGTGTTATGCTGTTAATTAAGAAAAACATAAAATCAAAAGAAGTGCACCCAGTTGATATAGATGAACAGTGCACTGTTGAGTCAGTTTGCTGTGACATAAGCACTGCGAAAGCAACAATAAGAGTAGGAGTGTGTTATAGGCCTAATGACTCGAATGAATACAATGAACAATTGTACAGAGAAATAGAGTGGGCCAGTAAATCAGAATGTCTTATAATGGGGGATTTTAACTTCCCAGATATTGACTGGAACTTGTGGGTTGGGCACTCACGCACTAGTCAGACTTTTGTGGATTTATTGGATGATTGTTTTCTGTAGCAGCATGTTCGAGGGGCAACCAGAGAGAGTAATACTCTTGCTCTGGTTATCAGCAGTGATCACTCTTGTATTAAGAATTTGCAGATAAAGGAACCACTAGGTGGCAGTGATCACAGTGTTCTGATGTGGGATTTACTTAAAGATATAATTACCATCAGGGGTAAAGGAAAGGGTTTTTGCTTCCGTAAAGGTGAGTACAGTGGTCTCAGAAAGTTTTTAAATTCTGTACAGTGGGATAAACTGACGATGTTACCAACAGTAAATTCTAAGTGGGAAGCATTCAAGGAATTAATCGTGGAAGCTACTAAAAGTTTAATACCTATTAAGAAATACTGTTCAAGGTTTAGGCCTAAATGGTTACCAAATGAACTAATGAGACTCGTAACAGAGAAGAAAAATGCATGGGATGCATATAAATTATCAAGCGACTCAGAGGTCTATGGCAGATATAAGCTAGTCTGTAATCAGGTCACAAAGGATGTAGGCAGGCGAAGGCAGATTACGAGAAATCCTTGGCAAAAGATGCTAAGAAAAACAGCAAGGATTTCTTTACTTATATAAACTCTAAAAGGAAGGGGATGAATGTGATTGGTCCACTTGATATCGATGGATCGACTGTCGATGATCCTGCCCAGATAGCAAACAAACTGAATGAGTATTTTGCATCTACATTCACATAAGAGGAGTTTTTAAGGTTTGGAAATGGCAGAAGGTTATCAAATTGTAGCAGGATACTTAATGATTTTGTAATAACTGAGAGCAAAGCGGAGGAGAAATTGTTGAAGTTAAACGTAAGAAAAGCACCTGGGGTGGACGGGATCTATCCAGTTATATTAAAGGAGGCGGCAAAGCAACTAAGCAAACCCTTGGCCATAATTATGAGAGCATCCTTGGACTCAGGGGAGGTTCCCGCGGACTGGAGATGTGCAAATGTATCCCTAATTCACAAAGGGGGATCGAAGAGTGACACGAGTAATTGCAGACCAGTTAGTTTAACTTCTGTTCCGGGTAAAATAATGGAGTCACTGGTAAAAGATGGATTGCAGGATCATCTAGACAAGACTGCTGCAATAATTCTTGCACAGCATGGGTTTGTTAAGGGAAAGTCTTGTGTGACAAATTTGATAGTATATTATGATGTGGTTACAAAGGAACTGGATGCAAAAAATAATTTTGATATCATTTGGATTTCAGGAAAGCTTTTGACACTGTTGCGCATGAAAGACTATTGTACAAATTGGAGCAGAATGGTATTAAGGGTAAGTTGCTACAATGGATAAAAGGATGGTTAAGTGCGAGAAGACAGAGGGTAATCAATGGGTGCTGCTCTTCGTGGACTAATTTTATTAGCGGAGTCCCACAGGGTTCGGTGTTGGGTCCACTGTTGTTTTGTATATTCAAAAATCAAGATGGCTTATCAAGCAAGAAACAGCGGCGATTCAAGGTAGAAAAACAGTCATAAACCATGTTCAGAGATGCATTTCTCCCTTTCTGTCCTATGCCTCCGAAATCTGGTCTGGTGCTCCTCAAGTTACCGTAAAAAAATTCCTTGCGCTAGAGTATTGGGTTCTTAGATGTCTGAACAATAAACTTCGTTTTCCCCGTACAATATCCAGGCAACAGCTTTATAAAAACTTAAAAACAAAGCCTCTGCAACAGATGATCAACTAGTCTAGAGTCATGCGTCTTGCAAATTTAATTACTTCTGCATCCAGTTCACCAAACCTAGCCAACATAATAGCTCACACCAACAGAGAAAACTCAAGAAACCAACAGCAATTCAAATCCAAACTCTCCAGACTAAAACAAATGGATAGGATGTTCCCCAATGCATCCCTTCACCTCATAAATTATCACAACATTGATTGTAAGAGGTTGCTCAACTGTGAAGCCTGCAGGAGTCTCATTTCCAAACAAATTATGAGAAATAGAAACAACTGCCTGCCTGCAACCCAGTAACTGCATCCGAGAGCCAAATGTGATGTTAAGTAATATATATTTTTGATCATTATAATTCATATTCGTTGTTAATGTACATATAGAATATCCTATGTATTTTTTATATACTGTATATATATATTTGTCTCCTTTGTATTGAATTTATGCCCCTAGCCTAGTGCTGTGATGGGCTTGCTGTAGTTGCAATAAATGAAAAATTTATTTATATTTATCAATGGTATTGATGAAGGTATATCAGGCTTAATGTCGAAGTTTGCAGATGACACAAAGGTTGGCAGGGTTGTTAAGGACAGTAATGGCAGTGTGCTACTGCAACAGGATCTAGATAATTTGGGCAGATGGGCTAAGAAGTGGCAACTGAAGCTTAACCTTGACAAATGCAAAGTACTGCATATGGGTAGAAGTAACCCCAGAGAAACATACCAACTTGTATGGTACTACACTTAAGGTGGTAGAAAACGAAAAAGGCCTGGAAGTAATTGTGCAGGCAGATATGAAGTTTTTTGAGCAATGCAGGCAGATATGAAGTTTTTTGAGCAATGCAGACAGGCTGCCAGGGCAGGTCATGGGGTTTTGTCAATGATATATAGGAACTTTGCTAGCAGGGAAAAGGAGGTGATCTCTGTACAAGGCAATGGTCAGGCCACGCCTTGAGTACTGTGTACAGGTCTGGAGGCCTCATTTTAGGAAGGATGTAGATTTACTTGAGCGTGTACAGAGAAGGGCCACAAGATTGGTGAGGTTAATGAAGGGATCCTCTTACCAAGAGAGGCTTAAGATCTGCAAATTGCAGTGGCTGGAGACTAGGCACCTGCGCGGTGATCTGATTGAGGTATATAAGGCCTTGCATGGGTTGAACACGCTGAATTCTGATGGGATCCTTCCACTTGTTCAGATTACGAACCTAAGGAGGCATAAATTCAAATTAAGAAAAGACAGATGTAGAATAGATGTGCGGAAATTTGCCTTTAGCCAGCGGGTGGTTAATTGCTGGAATAAACTTCCATCTGTCGTTGTGGAAGTTGATAGGTTGAATAAATTTAAGGAGGAACTGGACAGGCATTTTGGAGGGAATGGTGTGTGTTTTTTTTTTTTTTTTTGGCTGATGCTGCATAAGCTCATACACATGCTTTCTTGCATCACATGCCGCCGCCGCCACTACTGCTACTACGTCTCTTCTGATTCATGGTTCTTCTGAGCAGGTCCAGGTTTTGTGACCACCACGGACAGCATCGGAATCCTCTTCTTGGTTGTTAGATTGGCTGCCCTCACAATGGCATTTGTGACCGCACGTTGGTGTTGTTCCAGGGTTTGGTTCTGTAGCTTGTCGGCTATTAGATTGTGTGCATTGTTCATGATGGCGACTTTGAACGCATCCCAGTTTGCTTTGTTAACTGCGTATCTGTTCTGTTTGAGGCTGTTTATTGGAGCTCGATAGAGTGATCTTTGCATGGTAAAGGTGATGGCCCTATAGTCAGAGCTGGTCCAGTCCTCCTTCACCATCCATCTGTCAAGTGGCCGGCAAGGGTTCTGGTAGTCATGGTGGCATCGAGAGTGGCCTCCCATAGGGTTGAGCTGAATATGGGAAGGTTGTTAGGACGATTAATAACAACAAAGCTGCTGTTTGCCAGGAACTCCTCCATATGCTGGCCGTTTCTAGTCTACGCCCCGGCATCTCGCTATGCCACAGGGGCGAGCGGCAGTTGAGGTCAGCAGAGACAAGAACTTTTGCTCCCGAAAGTTCGGTTTGGACTTGTAAGTACTGAATTGCTGGAAGGATGTCCTCCCCTCGATGGCAGTATAGTGAAATCGCGTAGAATTCCCCTAGGGAGGAGACGATGTGTGCACAGGAGGCCCACTCGAAGCACAGGCGCGAGATTCCTAGTCAGGGCCGTGCGGTAGATTTTCTCAGTATGATGCAAGTCTTCGAAATGCCGCCCCTTAAATGTTTTTTCTTTAAAATAACCTTCGATTGTGATTTAAAAAAAAAACTGCACAAAATGTGCGAATACTATTTTTATTTTGAATATATAAACTACTTTAAAATAATGATATCAACTACAACAGTCTACTACAGTTTTACCCTTCTAACTTTAACTTTAGCAAATTGGTTAATTAGGGATGTGTAGTCTAGAGTGGCAGCCAATGTAGATTCAATAGAAATTAATGACAGATTTCTAAGTTTTGTTTCGCTTATTGAACTTCTTAAGTAGTGTTTTATTAATTTTAATGTGGAAAACTTCATTCCCCACTAGTTACAGAGACGGGGAGTGTTAATAAAAATTCTCAGGGCTACAACAGTATTCGGATACAAAGTAATTAAGTTATTTTGGCACAAATAATTTAAAACATCCAAAGGTTTCATAGAATATGGTAGCATTCGGGATACATCACGTAATTCTTCTTGAAGATCATTTGCATGTATATCTGATTCAGTTTCGACCCAAAGTATTGACTGGAGACTGAAAGAATAATTTTCTAGCGTTTTGTCATCTATGTCCTTGAGTTTTAAAATGTCATATGAAAACTGAAACTTTTTGCTATGGGTTTCCAGAAGCGTGACTCGTTCATTCAGAGAATTAAGGGTAATGTCCAGAATATAATTGAAAACGTTTGTTTTAAATTTATTCTCCTCTGTTAAGGGTTCATCGACAGCTTCTTCATAGTCAAATTGACGCTTTTTCCTTCTGGCTCTTAACTTCAGTTTCGGCAGAAAATTCTGTACTGCATTCAAGATTCTCTGCAATCTCATTAGCAGCAATTTTCATCTGATCATATCCAGATTGTCTATAACTTTTCACTTTTTGTATGGTTTTGAATAACATCCTTACCCAATCTGACAAATTTATAGTTACAGATTTCAATAGCTTCAAGACTGAATTTATTTCAAATAAAATATCATGCCAAAGAATTACACCGCATATAAACTTGTAATTTTTGCTAACCCTCTTGCTTTAACTTTAGTTTCTGCATCTCTGTTGACGTCTTCTATTATTTGGAATAATGCATCATAGATTTCGCAAAGTTGAAATCGTAAAGGTTTTAACGCTTCTACTCTGCTTGACCACCTAGTAGCACTCAATGGTTTTAGAGTTAATTATGAAACATATTTTTTAGCACTTCCCAACGCTTTGCAGAACCAGAAAAAAAATGTAAAGTTCTTGTACTATAGAAAGTTGTTGTTTCTGTAGAAGAAGACGCTGCATCATTCACAACTAGGTTTAAAGAATGACATGCGCAGGGCACATAAAACTCCCTTGGATATTTTTCAAGTATTCTATTTTGTACACCCTTTCTTACTCCTTTCATATTAGCTCCGTTGTCATAGCCTTGTCTTCTAAGCCACTTTAACTCAAAACCTAACTTTTCCAAATGTGTCAGAATAAGTTCTGTCAAACCCATCCCCGTTGAATCACTAGCTTCAAAAAAAAAAACCAATAAAGAATTCTTCAATTTCATATTTATTTTGAATGGAGTTAAAAGCGACAACTTTTATTGTTAATGAGAGCTGTTCAATATGACTTACGTCTTGGATACAATCGACGATTATCGAAAAATATTTAGCGATTTTTGTTATTTCGACAATTTTGCTTAAAATTATATTTCCCATCAAATTTATCAATTCATCTTGTATATTATTGCTTAGATAAGTCACAGACCATTTATCAGACTCGCGTTGAACTTTCCTGATATGTTCTTCCCTAACTGGATCAAACTCAGAAAGCAATTCTACCAACTTTAGGAAGTTTCCGTTATTAGGCTGAAACAAATGTTCAGTTGTTCCACGAAAAGCTAAGCATTGTGAGGCCAATAGTCTAATTATTGACATAATTCTTTTTAGAACTCCTCTCCAATGCTGAATTTCCATATCCATAATTCGTTATTATTCAGCGTCAATAACTTTTTTCTGCTTTAATCGAATGTCCAATTCTTTCCATGCTCTAAAAGCATTTCTGTGATTTACAGACTTTTCGTGCATTGTGAGGGCTCTTATAAGATTTCCCCGGTCAGAATAGCCTTTTTTGGGCCAGTCATTAATAGCAGACGAATTATCAAATAACATACAACAAAAGCGAAAAACGGCATCATTTGTAACAGAGTAAATCAACCAGCTTCTCTCAACGACTTCACGATTGCTCAACACTTTCATCATTGCTCAACACTTTCAAATAATGCGGAAGTGCAAATCTACGCCTTCCTTTATTAATAGGAAACTCGAATTCTTTAATTTGATGTGGACCCTTCTCAACCAGTATTTGACGAGTTTCAGATGACATGCAGAAAGCATTCCATAATGCAGGATCAGAAGGAATTTCGTTTAATATCTACTGGCTGCTACTGCTACCCGGCTCTTGATGAACTTCTGATGGTGTTATTTTTTGGCTCTCTTCAACAACTTCTTCTGGAAGTGATTGGGGCGGCACTGAGTTTTTATTTGCCAAATCCAAAGCAGTCGCTGTTGATGTGGACGGCTCATCTAAACAGGACTTTTGTACTAAGAATTCCTTCATAACAAAGCTTAGCTTTCTACCTTGTTCTTCATTCTTTAAGCGTTTCTTTTTATATTGACTTCCAGACAATTTTTTTCCTTTTCTGTTCCATACTGTAATAAAAATTCACAGTCCTTCGCAAAGATGCAACCGGGGGGGTCATTGAAAATGATTAAATATGATGATGTTTATCATGCTATTAAAATAGGGTAGATAAAATAACGATAGAAATGAGTTGCAAAACTAGTAAGATTTGTAGGTAACAGAACATAATAAATAGATAACGAATATCTGTCAAATTGACAGCTAGCAGCCATCTTTAACTTGTTATTGTATTGTCTCCACTTCAACGTATATGAATTTCGTAAAAATAGAGCAATAAATAACGAACGCAAAAGTAGGCAATTGCAAATATTTCCTAAGCAACTCTCTCTATATCACACACAGAACGCAAAAGTAGCCCAGTATTACCTAAATAACTATCTATCACACACACACACACAGGGCACATGTTCCGCACCTGAGATATACCCAGTCCATGCAAATGCTACTTTTTAATTAGAGTCCCTATTGTCTTAATCATTTTCAATGATAATAAGTAACTACAATTGCTGTAAAAAAAAAAAACTAATTCTCTTACCTGATCTACTTTTTAAAACTGAATTAAACACAAAAACTGAATTAATATAAATGCAAAAATATTATACTGATACAGATATATTATATATCTGATTTACTGATTTAAACACGGCACAGCCACTTGCCACTTCTCGAGACAAACTAACATTAAAATCAAATATTGTCAATAATTGTAAGCTCAAAGCGGAACTATCAACACGTGCAATTGTCTTTTGTGATAATTGCCGCCACAGCTTTTAGGAGCGGCCGCGTGGTATATTACAAACAAAAATAATAGCTTCGCGCTGTCGGATCAAAAGTCTTTCGGCGAGCTCTCGCCGACGATGCACCTGCACCAGAAACCGAAATCAAAGGGTACCGAAAGCGCTTAGGCAGATGCGTGCGATAAATCATAAATCGTATACATCAATATCGGAATAACATAGACCAATATAGAAAAGCGTTGCGTAAAGATTTTTAATTATTGAATGGTTCAAATTGTATTTTGATTTCTCTGCTTATGCCGCCCCCTTACGGTGCCGCCTGATGCGGCCGCCTCTCTGTATCATAGCACGGCATGGCCCTGATCCTAGTGACCGTTATATCCGGATTTCTAACCACCACCGCAGCCCAAAGAGTTGCGCCATCCACCTGGACGATCTTGTAGTTAGGCGGATATCCCCGGACAGCACCCGCACAAGTACTGCAAAAACCTTGGGAAGTGCATTATGGCCTCCATGAGGTATAGTGTGGGCAACGGTGGGCCTCATTTGAGATCCAACGGCTAAAAGACCAGATGAACAACGGTACAAAACATTACACGCCACAATATCCACACACTTTTAAACCTCTGGCCTCTACAGTGTTCTGTATCACACCACAATGTATATTACGCGGAAATGGGGGAAACACCTGGTGCCGTCAGACCCTAAACACACTATACACTATACACTATATGGCCATAGAAGCCGATGCGCCAACAACTACCCAAAAAAAAACGATCCTAACTCTTATTTTCAGAAATGCCAGCCTCCGATTTTCATCTTTGGATTAAAAAAAAAAAAAAAATCAATGTCAAAATAATCACGACAGTGAAAATTTCATGAGATTGCAATAGCTTTCCTGCAATACTTACGTGTAGAGCATTAATACAACCTTCACAGTGATATTTGGTACCTCATGTCACTTGACTGTAAAGTATATTGTACCAGTACATTTGTATAATAAATTACATTTAAAATACGTCGCGTATACTATATATTGACGCATACTTGCCGTATTTTCCTTTTACAAGCTGACGTTGACCACTGATATTTTTTTTTTTTTTTTTTTTAAGTAAAAAAATCTCCGGACGGAATTGGACCCTACATTAGTCATTCGTTTTCTGTTTCTTTGATATTGACTTACTGTCTGCTTGCATTCTGCTAAGTATTTTCAATTCGGTTTGCACTGAATTGAAATACTTAAAATAAAACGAATCTTATCACTCTTTGGTAGTTGACTAATAAATTTCAAATGTTTATTCATTGGCTGGCTGTCCAAGGGTAGATTTATGGATACAGTCGACGACTTCTCCATATCACTCTATCCTCATCTTTTCTTTTTATATTTCCCCCAATTCATCTATCAGTTTCCTCAATCTCTCTCTCCGGGCCTATTCACCTCAACTTTTCCCTCCACCGCATCCTTCTTCAGTTCCTCAACTCGGAACACTTACCCAATTCAATTTTTCTTTCGCCTTCTAATTTTTTCAGTTTAACGTCTCTTTTCACCCACCGTTTTAAAAACTTGCTCATTTCTCACTTTATTTAAAAACTTTCCAGTCTTCTAGTATCTTCCATTCTCAATGTCCATGACTCTGTCTGATAAATTACGCCACTCGATACCAGATTTGGTTTGGTTTTTTTTTTTTAGGAGCATTAGCAACTAAGGCCATATTGCTCCGTGAATATGCGGTGGTCATTCCTGACCTTTCCGCATCCTCCGTATTTGGTGGTGACGGGCTCGAACCCCTGTCTAATCAAGAAGCGTGTGCTACGCACTGCTGCTCCTTCCCACCTGGCTACGGAGGCGCTCTCGATACCAGAAATCGTACAAGTCTTTTTCTTAAACCAATTTCCTAAACTCTGATAATCTTCTTCTCTCACATAATAATCTTTTTTTTTTTTCAAAGTTTTCTTTCCCAGCGCTATTCATATTTCTCTGCTTTGGTATTTGGTCTTGAAGTAAAGACCAAATATTATACTCGCTCACCTATTCTATTCTCCCCTCCAGTTTCAATATTTAACTCCCGCCTTTCTCTTCTTACTCACCTTTGGCTTCTCAATATTTAGTCTCATCGCAGACCTATCTGCCACCAATGCCATATAAACTGAAAATCTAACACTCGGCCTCTCCCATGTTCTCCCCATACAGCTCTCTTTTCTCTTAAATTTTACTTTTTTTTCCTTATTTTTGTTATAGTTGCGGACAGGCAACACCTGTTTCGCACCTCTTCCTATTTTGATACTTCCAGTGTCTCTTTCTACCAGGTATAATGCACCAATCCATGGTTTCCCGAATAAAATTTACCCATGAATATGCATACTTCTATAAATTAATATATACTTCAATATTTAATCCATATTTTTTCCATCCTTGTAAAAAAATCTATTTCAAATGTTACGCACCAGAAAATATGAAAAATAGGTACGAATATTTTATGTAAAAGTGAGCAGCTCTTAAAATTTCTTCTGCTCCAGTACCTTCTACCTTTCTTCAATTGAAATGCGATGTGGTAGTTTCATTACCTTTGCATGGAAACTGAATTTGGAGGAGAAACACTTAACTGCGCTAAAAGAATTCCAGCTTTAATAAATGCAAAAACAAGTTGAACTTTAACAATATTATTGTAAAAAATTATTTTAATTTATTTTTTCATCATAAACAATCTTCAAAAGATACATCTGATCATGTCTCTCTATTTACACAATTCACTTAATATTTCAAAAAGCATTGTGAAAAATATTTTTTTTCTCCTAATTGGCAGATATTAACACCTTCTCTCGTGCTGATTTTCTTTTTTCACTTCCATATTTTCACTCATTCGTACCTGTGTGTATACTGTACACTCTGTCTGAATTGTGTTTACAGCAATGCTAATGGTGTTGCTAATAAAATGAGGGGCGTTTAAACTTCTGGTTAGAACTACTAACGGAAACCGTCACCTAAGGAACTGTTAGTTGCAATGCGGCATGTATACTTTATTTAGGAAGGAGAGAAATGAAGGGGTAGTGGGTAACTTCTGCTTGCAGAAAACAGCCTGTGTGTGTGTGACAGTAGCATTTCCAGATTCGCAACTCGTACATGACAGCATTGAGTCTGTTTAGTGTGAGGCACTGGAAAGCTTAGGAAATACGATGATAATCTCTATTCCCAGAAGGATTGTGCGAGTGCTTTTTTACTGAAATTTCACTCATTCTCTTTGATTGGAACAATTGGGAGGGAAACTCACCATGATGAGCAAAACCTTTGAACCAACTAGATGATTAATATCTTCTATCAGTGGGTTGAAATTCCGGATCTTATTACCGAAACGGGAATGGTCTCCACTCGCTGCACCAGATCACCCTGAAGATTCGATTTTTCCAAATAAAGCGTACTTTTTAAATAAAAAGATGGATGAAACCCAGGGTGAATAAAAAATAGAATATTATTAAAAAAACTTAAGTTTATGAAGTTTGACCAGATTTCTTACAATAAATTCTGCCTTTCTTGTATTAAACTTTTTGTGGTTTTAATTTCATGCAGTACATCGGACATCTCTTTTCAGTGACAACCGGCAGCAATCTGCCATCATGCTTATATTTGGTCTTTCCAGATATCTTCTTTTCATCTCTTTTCTATATTTGTGGAATCGTTGATAGAACCCAGTTCTGTTGCTCGTTGATAGAACCAAGGTTTTCGGAAAAAGTTACGTGGAAGTACAAGAAATGGACCGTCAAGCTCACCTTGCATCCTACATTTTGCAACTTATTGAACATATTTTGAACTGTTTTCATAATTAGCAGCTTTTTTGTTCTCCAGATGTTCTGAAAGTGTCTGGCGTGGTCATTTTATTTCTTCAAATTTCACGTCTGATGTAAAGTTTCTTATCCGTTTCGCGGTGAATAAACTGTGCAAATTATTGCAGAGATACTTAAAATAATTACCATCCTTGTGTAAAGCCTGTACAAATTACTTCATTAACTCTAAATAGATATGAAATGGAATTAACAGGACTTTCGCGTTCAATACTTTGAACTCGGTTGTCTGTTTGGCTATCGTTTCCTTGTTCAATTCTGAATCAGTTGTGTCATTCACAAATGCCACTTTTAGCGTAATCCGATTGCTGACTCCAGCAACATACATTGAACCTTCAAATAATGGAGAAAATTTCCATATCACCTTGTCGGAATTGATCCCTATCGAAACATTTCCCTAATGAAACGTCTAATATGCATTGATAAACAAAAAAATGCTCTACCATTTATATCCTGACATCCCACCGTTGATATTGAAGTCCTACTATAATAGACCAATAATGTCACGAAATAATCCAGAAAACTTCCGAAGGTGGCTGCACGTGGTCGTACCTCTGAAAAGAATAGTTCCCCCGGAATGTAGATCAACGTTGTCGCAGCACACACACAGGCCTTCACTGAGACGATTGGGAGGGACACTTGTCAGCACCTACCGATGACTCCAATTCATCATTTCGGTGCTGCCGTTCCAGTCAGTTACCTTTCAGATTGTTGCATCTTTACTGCTGAACTGAATGCAGTACAAATGACATTGCAGTCTATAAAATTGTACCAGTTTACTCAATGTCATATTCACTGACTGTCTCAGTACCATGCTCACTTTACAGCAAGCAACCAAGAAAACACCCCAGCTATCTACTTTATCATATTCAGAACTTGCTAAAGAGATGAAAGTAGTAAAAATTTATTGTTCCCTAGCCATGTTGGCATACCTTGGCAATGAGAGTGCTGACTGCTCAACCAAATTCACTATGGAACCAATTGACACCTCTTAAAATTTTCCACCGACTACAAAAATCTTGTAACAAATCGAAGTATAAATCACTGTAAAAATCCAGAAGACAAATTCCTTCAGATTCAGTTTTAATCTCCAGGCTTGGCCATTCAGCATCCGCTTGAATTGAAAAGAAATTACGCTTGCAAGACTAAGAATATGTTATACACATGTTACTCTTATCTTATTTCCGCCTCAAATCCACCATTATGTCCAAACTATCATACTCAACTCGCAATCCAACATATCCATATCACAGTTGACTTCCCTCAAACCATGTTCTTATCAAGGCTTATCCTATTTTGGAATGAATTTTAGATGTCATATCGGATATCGATGCAGTTTTCACTCTCCTAAAAAAGTACTTAATGCTATGACAGAATTTGATGCTAAATCCTATATACTGCACACATCTGGCTTTTAATGGCACCTGTTATTTGCTACCATTGTTTAGCTTAATGGTCTTTAGCTACCACTGCGCCTTAAAACCTCCAGTAACATGTCCGTACGAGTGTAGTGCACAGGACACTGCATGATATATTACCACGGTCTGAACCCAACTAATGCAAGACTTCGCCTAGGTTGTTGTAAGCCCGCTTTGGACCGTTAAATCATTGTAAAACTGTGCTTTAGGGTGGCGAGTGGGCTTGACGGTCGTTCCTGAGTGTGGCGGATGACTGAAGAAAACTATCTGCCAGGCTGTGCCATCCCGAGAATGAAGTTTGGTGCAGACAGCATGATGATCTGTGTCTGTTTTTCATGATTTTGTCTGGGGCCATTTATTATATTGGACAAAACCACGAATTCTGAGGCCTAGAGACGTCCTGAACAACAATGCGCTACATGTGTTGTGACAACACGTCGGAGAAGTCCCATACTTGTATCAGCAAGAAAACGTTCCATGTCATATTGCTTGTTGTGGAAGTCTAGTTTGAGGATAAAAGCGTCGAAAGTTGGAGTGGCCAGCCCAGAGCCCTGACCTCAATCCTATAGATATTCATTCTCTATGATTGATTCGATCATCAAGTGCGTATGAGTAGAGGCTGCTCAAAAATCAGAGCTGAACTTGCCGCGCAGCTTTCAAGTCCGAATGAATATCGGAGGACATTTACAAAACTGGAGAAGTGTTCCAAGGGGAGGAGAGGTTGTAATAAAGGCTAAAGGTTTCAGCACATTATTTTTTCCTAAAAAAACAAGCTCATTTGTAGATATTCTCGAATATTAATGGTAGGGCAATGTTTTTATACGGACCTTGGCTTTATAGTAACATGGACTTAATTTCGACAGCTGTCAGTAAGCACGAAATTCAAAAGTCTATCTGTATAATCATACAAGAAACCATCATTATCCAACAAGAAACTAATCGAGCACATCTAAAGCGCGCGCGCGTGTGTATATATACAAGGTGTCTCAAAAATACACGGCATAACTTCAGGAATGAATTCCTCATATGCAGACAATAAAAATATTTTATATCAACATAGTTCCGGAAATGCTTGGTTTCCGACTTTTGAAAGTCTTTCTATGACACTTAACTGTTCACATCGCCTTATAGTAATTGTTCAAAATGTTCACCTTCTGCCTGAATACAGGCCTCATATCGACATCTGATGGACTCGCGAAGACGATGCCAAATTCCTGGCATTTTTCGTTTTGTCTCACAACCTGCCACAATTCGATTGCGGAGAGTTTCCACATCAACTACCAGAGTCGAATACACCAATGACTTTAAATGGCTCCACAAGAAGAAATCTAGTGGGTTTAAATCAGATGAGCTTGGAGGCCAGACAGTTGATCCACCTCTACCTATCCACCGACCAGGAAACCTTCGATTCAGGTAATTGCGGGCTAGGTGGCTGAAATGTGCGGGAGCGCCATCATGCATGAAATGTGCTTGTTGATGAATGATCAGTGGCGTGTCGTCCAAGAAATCAGACATGTTGTTTTCCAGAATGTTTCTGTACGCCTACCCTGTGAGTTTGTTTGGAATAACTTATTACCAAAAATACCCGCCCAGATGTTGAGGCTGAACCGCTGTTGGTGATGTGATGGAAGAATTGCATCTGGGTTTTCCTCAGCCCATACATGCTGATTGTGAAGTTTTAGCATCCGTCTCGTGTGAACTGTGCTTCATCTGTGAATATCACTAAGGCAGGAAAGTGAGGAGTTGTTCCACACTGCTGCAAGAACCACTGACAGACCATTACTTGCGCAGGATAATCTGCTGGTGGCAAGACCTGCACCCGTTGAAGATGGTAAGGATACAGTTGGTGTTCTCCAGTGGCGTAGCTACCATGTAGGCAGGCAAAGCAATTGCCTCCGGGTCCGGCGTCTTTGGCTGTCTCCTGATTTTGCAATTTTCATTAATTAAGTAGGGGCCCGAACATGTTCTTGGCCTCCGAGCCCGAAAAAGGGTAGCTATGCTAGTGGTGTTCTCGCAACATTCTCCAAATAGTCGAACGTTGAACAGCCAGTTGCATTGCCATTCTGCGTGTGCTGATTCTAGGAATGGCATGCACAACATCCAAAATCTCCTCCTCTACTTCCGGAGTCATAGATCTTGGTCGTCGTCTGTCGGCAGCACGAGGTGTAAAGGTCCCATGTTCACAAAGGCGGTGATGGATACCTTCAAACGTTTTCCTGTCTGGACATCGTTATGGGAACCTTTCCTGGTACAAACGACGAGCCTTCAGAACATTGCCATCCGCCAAACCGTACATAAAGTGCATATCCGCTTGCTCCTGATTTGAGTACATGGTCGGAATGGAAAAGCACCAGATTCTGTCAGCACCTTGTGATGAAGGAAGTCACCTGTGGGAGAGCCGACCGGGTGGGTAAAGTGCCTGCCTGGCAACCCAAAGGTCGCGGGTTCGATTCCCGCCTCGGGCTTGGGTCAAAATACTGCAAAAACCTTGGGAGGTGTATTATGGCCGCAGAAGCCTATGCGCCAGCAACTACCAAAAAAAAAAAAAAAAAAAAAAGCACCTGTGGGAGATAAGACATTCCGTTTAATAATTCGGGAACCAAGAATTTCCGGAACTATGTTCATATAAAGTATTTTTATTGTCTACATATGAGGAACTCATTCCTGAAGTTATGCCATGTATTTTTGAGACACCCTGTATATATCCCATTTTAGTGTGTATGGATTAATTATATATGGGCGCATTTAATTATCAAAAAATCCCTTGCACTAGCCTGTTGAATACTTCAATGTGCCAACTGCCTTGGTTTCCCTTTTGTCATTTCCAAAACTAAAATTCTCAAAAACCTTAAGACCGAACCACCGGAACTTCGTGTCAAAGGAGCGAATATTGCTTTACTAGCAAAGCCTTTTTTTAAGATAGTAGTACTCTTCTGACATCGTTCGTCTCATAATTCACCTCACCAGGCTACATCAAAGGAATAAATTATTTATCGATCCAGCTATTATTAAACTAAACCGACTGAAAATAGACTGCCCTCGGTTTTGCAGCGGGTATCACTGTTATGCGAAAAATCCAAACTAGAACTATTCAAATACGACCAGCAAGTCTTGTGGTAGCAGACGAATCTAGATCCACAAAGCTACGTTTGTTTATAATAATAATAATTGTTTATAATAATTGCACAACCTGGTGTCTCCATCGTAAGAAGACCGTGATGTGCTTATCAATTTTTCTTACTCCCTCTCTTAAGGATTAGTGATCGCCACATGATCTTTCTTTACTTTTTCTGAAACCACTATCATCAGTTTTAAATCTATAATAGTTCTATAATTGAGGAAAAAGTTTCTAAATTGAGAATAGAATTGTTTTGTGTAACCGAAACTTTTAAATTCAGTGTTTTATAGAAAATTGAGTTATCTCCAATATGCAGAAACAGTATATTTGTACATTTTATCAACAACATGTCCTTTCACCTTTGTTTCATTTTGAGGATGATTTACTTCTGCCAGGAACAACTAATTTTGGCAACTGATACGTGCTTAAAACGCTTGTTATTAATGAGTCCATTGTTTTCTTTTTGTGTCAGAATTTTCCATAGCTGATTAGATTCGTATGAAGCTTATTTCCTTTATGATTCAATAGTGGAAGAGTAGCATATCGGGGGAAAACAGGCTCAGCCAGCTGCCACCTGGGAGGCAACTGTCGTCACTGTAGCCAATGTTGAACAAATAGTGAACGCTTCACTTGTAGTGCGAGAGAAAACATCTCACTGGGGTATAGGATGAAATAAAAATGTATGAAACTGAGTAGCTGAATGTGGAGGGAACGAGGAAAAACGTATTTGCTTCTTCTTTTTTTTTTCTTTTGCTTCACCGTTCAAGGCGTTACCCAATATAGTAAAAGTACTTTATCGCCTGATGGCAACACCCTTAAGAAATCTTCTTGATTTAGCGGGCTAAATTTAGAGAAATGTGGTGACCATTCGAAAACGAGATGCTCTTTTAAGTCTAACTTTCTTCAATTTCCTTAAGGAAAGAGGTAGGAAGTATCTATGGCATAAATATCTTGCATACCGAACTGCGCAGTTTTCATTGTATTGTTTTAAAAATTTAGGTACTTGGCTCATATTGATGTAGCAAAGCAGCGTTAATACCTGAATAATGGAATTTGTCGATTTATTTTGTAACTGGAAAATGGCTTAATGATCTTTGAATTTCTTGAAGAAATAGTATAGTGATTATCTGAGAATATCAGAAGAGATTTTTTAACTAGAAAAACTGAGTGGAAGAATGATTCACATTTCAGCTCGTGAATATTTTAATATACCAGTAATACTAATTTGAGAACATCTAAGTATTAATTGTATTAATTGAATAATTAATAAGAAAGCGTTCACTGTGCGATGGTGCTTTCTCGTATTCAAAAGAAATCTTGGAATGAATCTAAAGAATTCTCTTCTTAAGACAAAGTAAAATCTTAATTCGAAGTTTTATTCTTATAATCTTGTTGATCACTAGGACGTTTTCCTAAATGTATTTTTTACATTAACATTTTAATATAAAACAATTTTATCTACGAATCCGTTAATGATGAATTGAAAACCATTGAAGAATAACAAAACTTTTTTTTTTTTTGACCACTAACTTGATAAGTGGTTCAACGAATTTAGAAGGAACAGCAGTTGATAGTCACGGACGGAATAACGCGTTCATAAACAAAAAAAAAATTCAGCGCTTTTTATTTGCTAATTGGATATTTGTGTATGCAGAATGCTTAAGAAATGAATAAAACATGAGGATAGAAAAATAATAATTACAAATTGAACTTCGAGTGAAACAGGATAAAAATGCATAGTTTGTACCCGAATGTATTTTTTAATGCACTGCAGCTGATTAAAAATGGCATACTTAGTAACAGATTGTGATTTGTGGATTGCAAATATGGAGATAGAATAATTACGTATACTTAGTGATGTCATGTTTGGGACGCCATTTTTTTTTTCCAGATCAACCAATTGAGGTGATAAACATTCTGTGAAGCATTTAATAAAACATTAAAATCAATAAAATAATTAAATAATTAAATTGCCAGTAAACGAAGACGTACAAATCAATATATTAAAATGTATTTAATGTTTATGGGAGTTATGGAAAGAAATTATTCATGTTTCTCTCTTGATCCCTCTTTATGTAGATGAAAATATGAATTTCTAGTTCCTTTTTGTATTAAAGAATCATTTAATATATTCTTTTAAGGATTCTGATAGTATAATGTAGACTTAAAACTGTTTTTATATTAGTGAGGAACCGATCTGATGGGCCTACGCCTGAATTTCATTTTTGCTTGGGTTCTCTTCTTGTAATTCAGGACACGAGACATTATCTATAAATAAGCTAAGTGATGTAAGATTACTCAGTATTAATGCATTGAATTCCTAGTTCAGCTATAAATTATGTACAAGTAGTGTTGAATTATAACTTCTGTGAAGAGATAAAAAGCAAATCAGGTTTGCTACAGAGGCAAATCACCAAGAGATGCCTTAGTTTTACAATAAAAATAAATACCACTCCTCCCCACAACGATCTGCAGATCAAGTAGGGATACTATAAATAAAGAAATCTGGGGATATATTGTATGAACATTGTATACACTATTTAATCACTGCGACTCTAATAACTGAATAACATTTTATCCTTATTTGTTATCAAATGGTTGTGGTGGTCTTATAGTTATAAAGCCTACAGAACAGATCTAGAGATAAGAGTTCTGGTCCAAGTTCCAATAAAGCACTCATTGTAGGATGGAAAGACCCCTTTTGTCTCATAGGAATTATCCGGAACTGTGTAGGATATTTCCTCAGCTGTTTCATAATATGCGTGAAAGGGCATTTGCATTGCCAGGGATGACGCTCGACGCCCAGAATGTCTGTTTTGGAGAGGTATGGGTTTGAGACTCGTCGTAGACTAGTGGAATTTCTAAAAGCTTCTTCAATCGGAGCTGTAGTTCTCCGATCTCAGGGAAGAAGTATGGTTTTCCCTATAAGTTATTCCGAGTTTTGCAACCCACACAACATTTAAATTGGCCCGAGAGCTCTCTTATGTAGACGTAATACACACATGCGCAATGTGGTGTGAGTTGCTGATGCGTCTAAAAACACAACAATAATAAATTCCACTGAAGACTGTTTACAAGTGATTAGGCAAGCATTGACTTTGACTCTCATTCAGGCGCCTCCGTAGCCAGGTGGGCAGGAGCGGCAGTGCGTACTACAAGCTTCTTGATTAGACCGGGGTTCGAGCCCGTGACCACCGAATACGGAGGATGCGGAAAGGTCAGGGAATGACCACCGCATATCCCCGGAGCAATATGGCCTTAGTTGCTAATGCCCCTAAAAAAACCAAAATAACAAAAATAACGACTCTCATTCATACGAGATCAAATTTATTCAGTTAATAATTCCGAATGGTCACATGAATAGGATGGATAATGTCGGACGTCTTTTCGAGAACTGTTTTAGCGAGATGCATCTAGTCTTCTCAAATTTATTTAGTGATAAATCTCACTGATCAGAATCCTGGCTTTAGTCTCTGCGTAAGCTGCGATTTAAACCTCGGTGACATTTGGTTATGGAGATTTTTGAAGAACCTTGTTTACAAAACCCATCCTAATTTATTAGAATTGAATCATGTAATTAGAAGAGAAGTTTTCAATATTAATCAGAGCAAATTTTGTTTCTCGACTGGCCTTGATGGAAAATGAGGATTGATAGATAAAATCAATTGAATTGAGTCTGTAAATACTTTGTCAAAAAAGAAAAAAAAAAAAAAACTATTTATTTGTCACAGTTATCCCCACTCAGATCGCGTTTCAAGAATCGTTGTCCCTTCATCGGTGGGTAATTAAATACCATTAGTGTAGAATCGGACAATAAAATGGTAAATTTACACAATATAAGGAATACAGAAAGGTGGGTGTAGATTGCCAAAACTATTTATACAGGCTCCAATTGCTATCCTTGAAGCCTAGTTTGATCACTTTAAATTGTATTACAGAACTGATGTTGGACTAGGCTTTAGTTGGGAGATTCAGTATGCCGAGGACTGTATTTAATTAATGACATCTGATCTGTATTTATTAGTAATATGAATTCAAATTTAGTTTGCAATATATACCCTTGACTACTGATTAGCCAATGGTTTCAAAATAATCTGTTAGCAGCTCTTAAGATATTCGGCCGGATCCTGTCATGTTTTAACTAATAATAATGACAAAATTTATGTAACTGATTAATTAAAATGTAGCAGATAATGTTATAAACAAATCTCCAAAACGTGTAAGCCGCTGCAGTGCGGACAGATGCACAGAAACTGCTACATGAAAAGTGGTTACAAAATGGAATGGTTTGGAAAAGTGCCAATGAATACATAAGGGTGGTTCTAAGAGTGAAGTGGAAAATTACCGACCTGTCCGTCTACTTCAGTAGTAGGGAAAATCATCGAGGCAATGGGTGAAATTCTGGATTATTTAGATGGAAATCGAATTCTGAAGAACAGCAGTATGGTTTTGTAAAGGGAAAATCATGTTTAACAAATCTGTTTAACTATTTTGACAGTGTCACTCGTGAGCTGTATTTAGGGAATAATTTCGACATTTTGTTTAGATTTCAGCAAAGCATTTGACTCAGTCCCACAAGAGCGGTTACTTTATAAGCTGGAACAGGTTGAAATCGCAGGGAAAATTCTTAGCTGGATAGGAGGATGGCTTCAGGGTAGGAGGTAGAGGGTTGTGATAAATGGTTATTCCTCAGATTAGGTTAATGTAAGACGTGGGGATTCTCCAAGAATCAGTCTTGGCACCACTGTTGTTTCAGATTTTCATAAACGACATCGATGAAGGGATAGAGGGCGTGATGTCTAAATATGCAGATGATGTAAATATTGATAAAATAGTTAATGATCACCACCAAGCAGAGCTTCTTCATAGTGACCTAGATAGACTTCAGGGATGGTCAGAAAAGTGGCACCTTAGCTTTTAATCCAACCAAATGAAAGGTCTTACACCTGGGGAACAGTAACCCCAAAATAACTTATACAATTGGAGTTGAACTAAAATCGGTAGTGGAAGAAAGGGACTTGGGAGTTATAATGCGGTCAGATATGAAGTTCTCCGAGCATTGCAAGGAAGGCCTATGGTGTCCTATCGATGATTTAACGAACATTTGCTAGTAGAGATAAGGACGTCATAATCCCATTATATAAGGCTATTGGTAGCCCACATTTGGAATGCTGTGTTTAAGTATGGAGACCGCAATTAAGAAAGACATTTGAGCTTCTTGAAAGGGTCCAAAGACGGGTAACTCGCCTGGTGAGAGCGGCAAAAGGGCGTCTATATGAGGAAAGACTTCGAATATGTGGGTTGCAGAGCTTGGAAACTAGGCACCTTAGAGGAGACATGATTGAGGTGTTTAAGGATCTCAGAGACATAAGTAAAATGAATGATGGCGAAATTTTCACGGTTATAATTCTAGAACTAGGGTCCATAAATTCAAGTTACGGAGGAGGAAGTATACTGGATTGCAGCAAGTTTTATTTTAGCCAGCGAGTTATAAATTGCTAGAATAAGTTACTTACATGGCTGACAGTTTGGGGAAATTCAAAGGTCAGCTGGATAATTATCTACGGGAGGAGAGAAACATATAGGTTATCTATTTCCTTTTAGTTTATTATTTATTAATTGTTTAATTTTTTTATTAATATTATTTTATTCTTTCTTTTTTTTGGCTGGTACAGTATGCTTAGGCTTCCTTGTATCATATGGCTTTTACTAATACTAATATGTACATCATATACAGGGTGTCTCAAAAATATTGGTACAAACGTTTAGGCGAGGTAGGTAATATCTCAAGGAATGTGAATCGCATATGAACTGTAAGGACCCGTCCTTACATTAATTAATAAAAATTGTTAAATATTATGTGAATTTAACTGTAATACGAATAGTGGTTTTCTGGTAAAAACAACATCAGTTAAGTAGCACTGGAATTCAAAAATACCTTCCAGTCACTCCTTGTGTAGTTGTAGCTTGTTTGTATGGAAGTTCTTTGACGAGTCAGTGAAAGTAATATACCATGACAAATCCCCCATTAAAACAGAGGCAGATGCACCATAGTAAGGGCCAAGAGTACTTAAGCTGGCCCTCTTAAAGATTTCACGGTGAAACGCTATTAGAGGTGGGCGACGTCACCAGGTGTGCGCGCGTGAGGTCACGGGAGGAGCTGTGACGCTTCCCAGTTGACCTGAACTTCCGCTTCTCTTTCTGGATTGTTCTGGTATGTTCGAGGTCCACGGAAGTTGGGGCACAAAGAATAAAGAAGACCCGCCCACGGAAGAGGAGAGGAGACAAATGAGAACACAGGAAAAAGGATGTGCAGATCTCCTATTGGCCAGGAAGAAAATAGAGGGAATTTTGAGAGGGAGATTCTGAAAAGGTTTTCGGGGGCATTCTGGAAAAGTTTTCGTGAGAGTCGGAAGAAGTTTTCGGAGCGGTCTGGAGGATGATTTGAAGGAGTTGGAGAACGATACAAAGCAGAGCAGCAGTCTAGTTTGGGTGATAGCTGCAGACCTGAGATAGATGGAAGCAGTGATAGAAATTCTGCACATCCCGACAGCCCGTAGGAATGTTCACCTGTAAACATGGAAGCCATAGTGAGGAAGAATCACACCCTGAGAATTATATAAATAAATAAATAAATAAATAAATATTCATTTATTGCAAATACAGCAAGCCCATCACAGCACATGGCTAGGGGCAGATAAGAATACAAAGGAATGATATAAAGTATATGTACATAGCAAGTTTTATATAGATATTAACAATGGTTAGAAATTTTAGTTATGAATTTAAAAATTGCAGAACAGGGCATTTAGCTTTCAGCTGCCATTACTGGTTGGGTTATTTTTCTTCATTTCATCGGAGATCTGACTCCTGTAGGCTGCAGAGTTGATTAACCTGTTGCAATCAATGTTGTGATGATTTATGAGGTGAAGAAATGCATTGGGGAACATTCTGTCCATTTGTTTGAGCCTGGAGAGGCTGGATTTGAATCGCTGGTTTCTTGTATTTTCCCTGTTGGGGGCAGCTATTATATTGCCTAAATTTGGTGAATCGCATGCAGAGGTGATTATCTTTGCAAGAAGCATGACTCCAGACTCGTTGATCATCTGTTGCAGAGGCTTTGTTTTTAGGTTTTTATAAAGCTGTTGCCTCGATATTGTATGGGGAAAGCGAAGCTTCCTATTGAGCCATCTAAGAACCCAATATTCCAGGGCAAGGAATTTCTTGACGGTTACTTGGGGAGCACCAGACCAGATTTCGGAAGCATAGGACAGAATGGGAAAGATGCATCTTTGAACATGCTTAATGACTGTTTTTCTGTCTTGAATCGCTGCTGTTTCTTGTTTGATTAACCATTTTGCTTTTTGAATTTTTTGAGCAACATATAAATAGTGGGCATTAAAGGAGAGATTTTTATCAAAAACAACTCCAAGGTCTTTGTGAGCGTAAACATTTGGGATTGGGACATCTGCAATTTTTATTTCTATGTGGTTGGGTTGTTTCTGAAGGGAATAAGTAATTTGAGCAGATTTGCTTGCATTTATATTCAGATTGAGATCTTTCAGGTACTTGATGATTTCACAAATCTGTGAGTTCGCATCATTGATAACTTTGCGAATATCATCACTGGCTTTGGAGGTTATAAATAATTTTAAATCATCGGCATATGCCAGTAGATTTGGATTTTCTTGTAGAAGTGGTTGAAGAGATGCTGAAAATATTGTACTGGAGAGAACGGCTCCTTGGGGAATGCCTGTTGAGGTTGTGACGAGAATATCGTCAGTATTAGTGGGGAAGAGGAGAAGTCTGCGATTTAGGCTGTATTGAAGATAGGAAATAATCATTGCGTCAACGAGAAAGTGATTTTTTAGTATTTGAAAAGCTTTTTCGAGATCTATGTTGTCGAAAGCACCTTTGATGTCAAAATAAAATACGTCGCATTGTGCCTTGTCTTGAAATGCAGTTTGGATGCGTACAATGGTGTCAGCTAGGCTTGTTGTTGTGGAGCGCCCTCTGGGACCAAAATGCATATTGACAGGTGCTTTGGCGAAGATTGCATGTTGAAGATATGGGAGCATGATTTTTTCAATAATTTTAGTGATTATTGACGAAACAGCAATTGGTCGATGGCCGGAATGGTTATTTCTGCAAGCTTTTTTAGGAATCAGCGTAATCCTGAAAGTTTTCCACTGTCTTGGAAGGAATGGCTGGCAGATGCACCTGGAAATGATATGCACTAACGAATCAATGATGTATACGCTGGACAATCTAATAATAAAACCAGGGATGCCGTCAGGGCCTTCACTACTATCAGGGCGTATTTGGTTAACTGCATGCTGAACTGTATTTTTGTTCACAAGTTGGCTAACTAGCAGGGCTTGATCCGGAGACACATGTTGCACTTTGTCTGCTTGTTCATAGGAATTAAATGCTATAAATCTGTTTTGTATACCTTCAGTGAAAATGTCAGATCTGCTTGTTTTCATATTGCATCTTATCCATTCAACAACTAGATCATGCTGTAAGGTAGCTGTTGTTTTTGTAGAAAGTGCTCTTTTATTGTGCTTTAGCGTGGACATAACATAATTTTTGTATGACTGAATTTTTTTGAGTTGAAACAAAGCTCTGCTCTTTTTATATTTTATGTGTGCTGATGAAGTGCCGTATTTCTTCCACTGCCTGTGGTATTTTTGCTTACTTTTAAAGTATGGTTTCAGGTGGGATTGGAACCAAGGTTTGGAGTGAGAAGATATTCTAACAAGTTTGGATGCCGACTCTGTTTTCAGTTGATTCAGCCATTTTATAAGAAGAAAGGTGGCGTCCTGTATAGGAATATTTTTGAGAGAATCCCATGGGTAGTATTTTAAGAGCTGCAAAAACTTTTCTTTCTGAAGGAATTTAATTGATGATATTCTTTTAGTGATTTCCAGAAGGGGGCGAGGATTCCTGCAGCAAATTGTTGCTTGCAGTTCTATACTTTTGTGGTCAGATTGAAATGTAATGTTCGTACTAAGTTTTTCATGCAGTGGAAAGTTAGAGTATACAAGATCAAGCGCTTGATTACCTCTTGTAACAGGGACATTGATTTTGTTTGCTCCTAGAACTAAAAATGAGTCAGACAGCAGCTTCATTTGTAGATTATATTTGGGCAGGGGAAGGTTAAAGTCGCCCATTATAATGATGTTAGTTTGAGGCTTAAGAACAGTGGTGATCCAGGTTATTACTTCATTAATGATGTCATCAGTAGGTCCAGGCGGAATATAAATATTATAAATTTGAAGCAGAGATTCCTTAACTTGAATTAGTAGGGAAATTCCTTCAAAGTTGAAAGTATTAGAGTTGTATGTGTTCAAAACTTTAAATTTGGATTTTAAAATTATTGCTGCCCCACCACCTCTACGATTAATTCTTGATGTCATGAATGGCGTGTAGCTGAGATTCTTCGGCAGTAGGAAGACATCTTGTAAAGATTCCTGCATCCACGTTTCAACTAAACATATGATGTCATGCGATTCTTCAACCATTAATGAAATAAGCGTAGATAGTTTATTTTTTATGCTTCTTACATTTTGAAGAAAAATGCTGAGATGGATATTTGTGTTAGAAGGATGTTTGCAAACAGATGTATTGGATGGCAAGTTAAATGATGGATTAAGATGAGAATTAGGAATATTATTCTCTAGCTATGCAGAGAATTCAGCAGATTGAGAATTAGTTGGTAACTTTTCACTAGGGTTGTTGACCGATCCTCCAATAGCTCCATAAAATGGCATGATGAGTAGACCATTTGGCCAGATATCAGGATTTAGATATTGTTGTATGTCACAATCCTTTAGCTCAATTCTAAATGATGAATATGTGGGATGTTTCGTTCTTATTTTGAACGCTCTACCTGGAATTTCTAACTCTAATAGTAGTTGGTCCATCTGCTGGGAAGTAGTATTCGGGTCTAGCCTGCTAATAAAAATGTTATTATTTCTAAGCGTCGAACTATTTCTGTTTCTAATTTTAATACAAGACTGCACATTTCTTGTTCCTATTATGCTTGCATTTCTGTTGTTTTTGCGAGGAAACTTAAAACCTGGGGAGTTTGTAAGCAAGCCATTATGGGAAGGCACTTCAGGATATTGCTCAGTGCGATAATTTTGATAGTGCACGTACAAATTGCTTGGTTTTTGTTGATTACTAATAGAGGTGGATATAGGTTGTCTTCCTGTGTCAACACGTTGCGAGGAAACACGATTGTGTTCTCGGACAGAAAGAGAGCTAGAGCTTGATTTTTGGTATCGCGGAGCTGTTTTTTCTGGAACGAATTCTTCAGCATCTGGGCTGAGGGCTGGAACTGCAGAGGTCTGATGAAAAGAAGGGTGAGGCACCGGATGGCTTTCGACCATAGCCTTTAGTTCGAGAAGCAAGTGGTAGAATTTACATTGCTGATCTTCAATACGAAAAAGATGTTGTTTAATATCTTCATTTTCTCTAAATTGTTTCCTCAGCATATGTTCCAGAGAGGCAGATGAGCGATCATTGTTTGGGGCTGTTGAAGGCAGGGGGGACAGAGAGGAAGCGTCATCCGTTTGGGCGGAGGCATCTTTAGTTGACTTCCTTGTATGGTCTGAGGGCTTAGGAGATTGTACTATTTTGACGGGGGAAGACGAGGGATGGTCAACGTTGCTAAGGAGATCAGCATCTGTTGGGGTATCTTGGGAATTCAGCTTATGCTGATTAGGAGACTGTAAGTTTGCATTCCCCTTGTTAGTACTTTTGCATGAAGGGCATCTGAAATTGTTTTTTAAATTACTGGATTTAGAAAAGTTCTTTATTAATGAACATGCATCACAAAAAACCATACTGCAAATTCCCTTGCAGATAACCCAATTCCGTACTGTTTTTTGACAGACATTGCATGAAACCGCTTCTTTGGGTGGCATGTTGAAGAGTTGAGAATGGCTTTAAATATTAGCAAAAAGAATGTAACAAATAAGCAGGTGAGCTGTTATTGACACAGCAGGGGATCGAAGAGAAGAGTATTAAGCCTGAAGAAATAACAAAACAGTTCGGACGTGGGAGTGGCGGACTGCAAAATTGCTAGAGGGCTGCAGGACTTTAAGCAGGAACACTGTCAAGGTCACGAACAGCTTTGTGTCAAGGTAGGAATTTCAGGTCAAAAGTCAATAACGTTGCTGTTTGTAGCTATGCTAAACAAAGGCTCAGATACTAACGTTGCAGACTAAAAGTTTAAGCTTAAATAAATAGTACTTATCTTGATGAAGACTTCATAAAAACCATCTGAGTTGCTTGATAGTCATCTATGGAACATGCCAATACATAGATTTTATAAAGATGCCATTTAAAAACTACTTAAAATCACTATAAAGCAGGAGCTGAATCACACACGTCTAACACCTAGGCCACAGTGACCTGAAGCCAGTCGAATGAGTGGTCGAACCATTGACCTACTCGAAAACCCCTCTATCCACGGAAGAAGAAATGCTGACCTGTAAAGAGTATGCAACACTGATTGATTCCAGCCGTGCAGTACCCGGTAGGGAAACACCATAAATCACCGAGATCCCCAAATGAGCGTCCCCGCATTCCAGTACCTGAATGACCGATATGAAAGGAAGCCGAGCAGAGAGGGAAGTTCCAGACCAAACACGTAAGTGCTAGAGAGTTTACCGAAATAGGTGTACTTAATTTATTAAGGAGAGGACTTTAGGAGAAAAATGTGTATATTTAAGTAATGAATATATGAATAAAGGGGTAATGTATTTAAGACGGACGCAGCCCATAATTTGGAGTGAAGCTCCTCATATATATGCTTGCTGGAAGGAGAGATTATAATAGATAACTGAGAATTGTTTAAAGTTGGGAAAGGTTTTTATAATATGTATGAAATTAAAGGTTGAAATTTCGATTTATTATGAGTTGATTTGTGGAGAGTATTTCTGATTTGAGTAGGGGCTAATTAATAAGTGATATATAACGGTATAGAGGATTATCTGTTCTGAAGGGTAATGTTAAATTGAATTGATTAATATTTCCTGTTGACCTGATTGCAGAAAGGGTGTCTGATTGAATAAATGCAATTTTCTTACAAATTGAGACACGAACTCTGAAAGTTTTTGTGAGCCAGTTCATTGGCAGGTAGTTGGTTTATTATACAGACTGCTCAGAAGAAGAGTGGGAAGAATCTATGTAAAGTGTATGACACGACCTATTGAAGTCCCTGTAAAGAACATGAAGAGACACCATGTCATAATGAATAATAATGTGTATTAGAATAGGATATCAGATGATGAAACAATTGAGTTTGAACAAGATATTTACACATATAAAGGTTAATGAATTAACAAGTCACCAGCCAAATATAGTTTGACCAAATACTATTGCTAATTTCTGTATGATATGTTAATAAACATTGTTTTATTTTACATTCATGTGTTGGAGTCTGTCATTCCGAAACTCAGCCAATCCTGTGGAGAAATACTTAAAATAATTAAGGTCCCCTACGAGTCAGGTAATCTTCTGAGAACAAACAAGTCAGATGCTAAGTGGGAGGATTGGACTACGGGGATATACATATAAAAAGGGGATAAATTATAATAATTAAAATATAAAGAAAATTAGGGCAACCAAGAAAAAACATTAATACCCCAACCCCCCATAATAATAATCCACCCACCCCCACAGAACCCATAACCGGAAACGTCACTGTAAGTTGGTACACGGCGCTGTTCATCAGTTCGCAAGAGGGAAAATTTCTGGTTTACTCATTCAAGCAGTAGTCGCCTAACGAAGAGCATGCATCGATATACGAACTGTGAGCTGGCATCCATGCACCTAGTGTATGGATTAGCAGAGGCCCACACGTGCGTGTGCCCCCATGCGGCACAACATCGCTTCGCAATAAATGTGTGGGCAGGTATGGTCGGTGACTGCTTAGTCGGCCCATGCCTGTTACCATCCCGCATGAACATCGCTAAATATCGGATCTTTCTTGAACAACTTCTACCAGGGTTACTTGACGATGTTTCAGCAAATGTGAGACGCAATATTTGGTTTCAACATAACGGGGCGCCTGCCCATTATGGAAGTTGTGTTCTTGACCATTCGAACAGGCGTTTTGGGCGTCGATGGATTGGCCGTGGTGGACCCGTTGCCTGGCCCCCACGCTCACCTGATTTATCGAGTCTTGATTTCTTTCTGTTGTGTGCCCTCAAATCTATCGTGTATGAATCGCATGTGGAGACGGAAATGGATCTCGTGCCGAGACTCGTCTGCGCTGCTGCTACTGTCAAAGAAACTCCAGGTGTGTTCGACCGTGTCCGCCAATCCATGCTGCATCGGTGTCACGCATGCATCGCGTCTCACGGCGGCACCTTCGAGCATCTGTTGTAACATCATGAAATGCATCCATCTCGTACTTCATTGTTAATATTATGTCAAATAAATGTTTGCCACTAATCACTGTCTTGTGTCATTTCTACTTCTTGTGCCTCTGCTACTACTTTCACGTGACGTTTCCGGTTATGGGTTCCTATGCGATTCACATTCCTTTAGATGTTACCTACCTCCCCTAAACGTTTGTACCAATATTTTTGAGACACCTTGGAGATATAGATCGGATATAGAGATAATATTATACTGTACTCACTATATAACAAAATGAGATTGACGGTTATGACAAACAAAATGGTTGATTTAGTTTAATATACAGAACTTGACACGAACATCATTCTGTGAGACTCACATACGCAGCACTTTGGTCTCTGAGAGAGAGAGAGAGAGAGAGAGAGAGAGAGAGAGAGAGAGAGAGAGAGAGAGAGAGAGGAAGGGTCAGTTTCGGAAGTGTGTGTGTGTTTTTCTATAATAACCAGGTTCGACAATTAAGTACTGACATGATGGAGTGGAGCATTTCAGAATTATCAAAATATGTTGGCGGGTGTACTGCAGGGGTGGGATAAAGACTGAGTTTAGTGTCCTCCACTGCAATTAATCCCATGTGTTGGATGAAAATATATTGTTCCTTAAGATGTGACAATACATGGTATTTCTGATCAATTGTATATCGCTAATATAGTACTTTTTTTGTGGAGTACTGTATTATGCTCATGTGATATAGTGCTCCACACTGTATTGAAGGCGTGGGTTTCAGAGGGCAATTACTGTAGATTTCACTGTCAAGCCGAACTGGCCCAAGGAGTTGACGAAAGCTCGGTACTTGTCGATGTCCTTGGTTGGTGCATTAGTATTGTGAAGTGGCAGGATTAGGATAATAAGTTTGATATGTAGCCGAGTGATCAGGAGCGAAAGTGCAATAGCACGTGCTCTTTGAGTGGACCGGGGTCTAAGCTCGTGACTACTAAATACGATTAATGTTTGAACTGATGATTATTTATAAACTCCACTGACCTAGTAGTCGTGCCAAAGTATAAACTAGAACATGTCTTCTGCCCGGCAAATCCTTGGGGCTCATCAGCATTAACGTGTCGAGAGTATAAGAATTTCGTCAAAGAGCTGAAGTGTCGAACCTTGGAGGTAGAAAACAGTATATCAGAACTGATGTGCTAGTATCTCTTAAGGAGTACGAGTTCATTAATTCCGACATTGTCAAATGCTGTTTCGAGATCAGTTCATGCAATAGTAAATTCTGCCTTTGGTTCAAGAGTAGATATGATTGCGTTGGTTTCAGCCAGAGGTTCATGTTGGTTGAACTGTTGGAAAGTGAGTAATGGATATATTATTCATAGACATTTATTTCTGTAGAAATAGTATAGAACCGTCCAGCTAGGGAGGAAGGTTCCATTACAATGTGAAACAATATTTATATACAATTTATGGAGAAGAATACTCATTAAAAATCATTACAAAACATGGTTAGTAATGCTTAATATTTACGCATTTATTCACAGTAAATGCATTAAATCCACACAGAACTATAAATTGTATGAATGTAGTTCAGTACACTTGACATCGATGGTTCGACTGTCAATGATCCTGCTCAGATAGCAAACAAACTGAATGAGTATTTTGCATCTACATTCACACATGAGGAATTATTAAGGTTTGAAAATGGCAGAAGGTTATTAAATTGTAGCAGGGTGCTTAATGATTTTGTAATAACTGAGAGAAAAGTGGAGGAGAAATTGAAGTTAAACATAAGAAGGGCAACTGGGGTGGATGGGATCTATCCAGTTATAATAAAGGAGGCGGAAAAGCAACTAAGCAAACCCTTAGCCATAATTATGAGAGAATCCTTGGACTCAGGGGAGGGCCCCACGGACTGGAGATGTGCAAATGTATCCCCAATTCACAAAGGGGGATAGAAGGGTGACACGAGTAATTACAGACCAGTTAGTTTAACTTCTGTTCCGGGTAAAATAATGGAGTCACTGGTTAAAGATGCATTGCAGGATTCTAGACAAGACTGCAGCAATAATTCAGACACAGCATGGGTTTGTTAAGGGAAAGTCTTGTCTGACAAATTTGATAAGATATTGATGTGGTTACAAAGGAACTGGATGCAAAAAATAATTAAAGGGAATGGTGTGTTTTTTTTTATTTTTTATTTTATTTATTTATTTTTTATTATTTATTTTTTTTTTTTTTTTTGGCTGATGCTGCATAAGCTCATACACTTGCTTTCTTGCATCACATGCCACTACTACTACTACTACCATAAAAAGTGCGTAGGCCTAAGTGGTAGACCGATGTAGATCCTTTCGTGAAACAATAACTTTCTTACACGGGATATTTATAAAAAGGGTCTGAAGTAAGGTGCTTGTTTGGCTTCTAATATGCATTTCTTAAAGCTTGATGAGGGCGTAAGTATTCTGCAAACGTGGCAATTCTGTAGGTATCCTTGCTCCGCTTCTGAGTGTCTATGCTGCCCATCGACTACTTGCCTGTATTCGCTGATGGCTCGGAGTTGTCTGTCGGATCTGCTGCTGTCTTTCCAGGTCATACTATATCTGGGAAGATTCCTCAAAAATGCAGCATATATAAAGCTGAGTTGTATGCTATAGAGTTAGCCTTGGACCACATTAAAACCCACAAGTATCAAAGGTGTACACTGCAGGCTTTATCGGGGATGAGGTATAATCCTCATTGATTCATGACTCGGATTCAGCAGACGCTACCTTCTCCCTGAGTGTTCATTCGACATTCGTTTCTGCTTGATTCCAAGCGACATTGGGATCAGGGGGAAATGAACTGGCAGATGCTGCGACCAGATCACCAGAACCCCACAAGAGTTATTGCCTGTTAGTCCCATATACAGACTACAGGCAGCTAATGCACGCTAAATTACTCTCCCAAATAGTAATAATCTTGGTATGAGCAAGTCACAAACAAGTTCTATCAGATAAAGCCTGTAATCCGACACTGGCAGTCTAGTCTGCTCAGGAACGGCAGAGAGGAATTTGTTCTAGCTCTCCTCCGCATAGGACACAGTCATCTTACGCATGCATTTCTGCTGAGGGCAGATGACTCTCCTATGTGTGAGAACTGTGGCACCATTTTAACTATTCGTCACATTTTAACCATTCATCACATTTTAACCGAGTGTCCACGTTTTGGGCACGAACGTGATTTATATTTTACCGCTTTTAGTCATCTGGCTGAGCCTTGTACACTCAGTAAGATTTTTATCCGACAATGATCACGTGTCTGCTATTTCTAGCTATTTTAAATCGGTAACTTTTTTACGCGTATTTAAAATTTACCTTTTATTGTTATTTATTTATTGATATATCTTTTATACCTATGTCATTTCTTAACATGGTGATCTAAGTTATTAAATCACCGAAAGCTTTTTTTTTTTTTTATACATGACCTGGTTTTGGCGCATTACAGTCATAGTTGCTAATGCACCAATAAAAATCCAAAATAAACTAAACCAAGCTTCTGAGTGTCAGTGGATAACCTATTAAATACCTCGATGGAAAATGTGTACACATGTGATCCGATCTAGGAAAGTCGTGCTTCTCAATTTTGATTTTCTCAGAAGTAGGTTGGTGTGGCTTCTATTACGCGAAGAACTTCCAAAAGCGATTGAAGTATACATGTATGCTGACGATCTCACCATTTCTTGCCAATCGCAAAGCATGAATACTACTGAAAGACAGCTACAAATTGCTTTAACGAAAATTCAGTCCTGGGTCTTACGCAATGGATATCATCTCGCTGAACAGAAATCCATTACCACTCATTTTTGCAAACTTCGGTCACTTCATCCTGATCCAGAGCTAAAGATAAATAACGTGCCAATTCCTCTTGTTCACACTGTCCATTTACTTGGCCTGATACTAGACAGGAAACTGAACTTTCAAGCACATGTGGCCTATCTTCGAACCATCTGCTTGAAATTAAACATTCTCCGATGTGTGTGTCATCCATGTCATGGGGCTCTGATCGTCATACCCTCATCCATCTTTATAGACGTCTCGCTTGGACTATGGCTCTCCAATATATGATTCTGCGAGGAAAAATACTTTAGAAGGATTAAACACCATCCAGCACAGTGCTTTGAGAGTCGCTCTAGAGGCGTTCAGAACCTCCCCGGTTCAGAGTCTTTACATCGAAACCCAAGAACCTCCCTTTACATCTTCGCAGAAAAACATTACTTCTGATATATGCCGTAAAAATCCGCAGTCTTCCCTCTAACCCTTGTTGGAGATGTCTGCACAATAATGAATGCGAGTCATTTTACAACAGTAAACCTAATGAAAACCGACCCGCTCCACTTAGATTTAAGGAACTGGCTCAATCATGGAATATAGAAATCGGTAATATATTTCAGGACATGACACCACCACCAGATCCACCCTGGACAAATATCTGTGCAATATATGACGACGTCTTTCAACAGTGGGGAAAGAACACCCTGTCTCCGTCCAATATCGCGCAGTTACATGCAACTTACACACTTTATAATTCAAATGCATGTGAAATCTGTACAGATGGATCAAAAACTGAGACCCAAGTATGTGCTGCAGCAATCTTCCCGTCATTCAGCACTTCTGTCTCATTGCCAGTAGAATGTAGTATCTTCACTGCTGAGCTCTGGGTCACATTATTGAACATCTAATTCCGTCTGCTTTAATATACACTGACTCACTCAGTGCTATCTCAGCCATAAATACTAATACCAACTCCTCTCACCCTGTAACAAAACAAATCCATTCTAAATTACTTGTGTGTAATGAATCAAACTAAACTGTGACATTCTGCTGGATCCCAGGGCATTCTGGAATAGCAGTAAATGAAAAAACAGATCTGGCAGCCAAACAACCAGATACTTCTATTTTACAGAATTGTCAAGTTCCATATACCGATTTCAAACCCATCATCCGTAAAGTATGTTACAATAGTTGGTCAGTAATCTGGAGAGGTTATCCAGGAAACAAACTTTACCGAATAAAACCAGAATCAAAGATATGGCTCTTCAGCTTCCGGAAAAGCAGACGAGAAGAAACAATTTTAGGAAGGCTAAGGATTGGACATGCGCACCTCACTTACCTGCATCTATTAACCAAAGACAGCGCTCCCCAATGTACATCATGTCAAGTACAACTGACCATTCGCCATTTGTTAGTGACTGTCCCCACTTTCAAAACATCCGCTTAAACACCTTTAAATCAATTGCTAAAACACAGTCATCAATAAATCTATTGCAGATTCTTGGATATGATCCCAATAAAGAACTGTTTACTTTCCTAAATTGAATAGAAATATATCATAAAATATAGTTATATTAATGAAACTGGATAGTATGAATCAGAGCTGAAATATAGCTGAAATCAGAGCATTTTCATTCCTGTGATCACGACAGTCGGTCGAAAAGCATTGTCAGCTTCAGGAAGGAAAATCGTTTTGAATATTTTCGTTAGATTCTTTTAATTGCGTTAATTTGAATTTTAATTGTTTTGAATTGATTTTGAATTGTGTTAAATTGATTATTTAATTATTTATATTTTACTTTAATTATTTATATTTTACTTTAATGTACCGGTAAGTTGTCGATTTTTTCGTTTTTTCCGTTTTAATTTCTGGAGGGTATCATACGGAAGTGTTCCACGTACTATATTGAGGTAAACTCCTCTTATTAATTTACTAATATTAATGAAACTGATATTTCATATTTACCATGAGAAAGACAGGCTGCCAGGTCCATATTGTATGTGTCGTTAAATTCGACAACAACCATTTATTTACAAAAAAATTACAAACCTTTAATGAACATTATATACATTTACATAAAAAAAAAGACTACATATATGCATATCAATTTCTTTATACAGGGTGATTCACTACCAGTGCGACAAACTTGCAGGAGGTGTAGGGGACACAAAGACGAATCGGAATCACATAGCATTGCAGGGTCCGAAATGCCTTCGTCATGCGGTAGAGGACGTTGAACGGGAGGTCGCGTGAACAGCGATCCCGCTGGAAGTCAGCATTTGCGAACCGTTTCTGTTGAAGAAACCAAGTAGCAAAAGTCCTCCGGAGTGGATAAGCCTCAGGCTCCAATGATTGGACGCGTTGCAGATGGTATGAACTCATTTGGTTTGTTGACAGTATCCTCCATACAGTGGATTGGGAAATATCCAATCGTTGGCCTATCGCTCGAGTACTCGTACTCGGATTGCCTTCTGCAAGATGTAGGACATTCTCCTCATTGTCTGGCGTCCTCGTCGTTCGCTCTCGATTCATGGTACCTCTCGTGAAACAACCAGTCTCACGTACACGTGCGGAAATCGTGTGATGAGGAGCACGCCTGTCTGGAAACGTTCCTGGTACAAGCGCAGAGCGGCGCGCCCATTAGTCCGCAGCTCCATACGCGAGGTGCATATCGACCAGTTCAACGTTTGAATACTCGTCCATCCTACTGCCTCGGGAACCGGTTCGCAAATGCTGCTTCCAGCGGGATCGCTGTTGACGCGACCTCCCGTTCAACGTCCTCTACCGCATGACGAAGGCATTTCGGACCCTGCAGTGCTATGTGATTCCAATTCGCCTTTGTGCCCCCTACACCTCCTGCAAGTTTGTCGCACTTGTAGTGAATCACCCTGTATATTAACTATATTAACCGTACAGTACACTATCTCTCCCTCAGGACTAATGCTCGAGGTCGTTTCTTTTCCGGTACAAATTATCCACTTTGTGTCAATTGTATCTTACATATTATGAATGCTCAATGAATATCCAATCATTCCCATCTATTACTATTTGTTATCGCTTACATCAGTAATACCCATTCAACTCTTATTTTGTTAGATCTCTTAGTTTTTAACACATGAGATGTATTGCAACTGGTATCCTCTTACGTCAGTAATATTCACTACAGATCACTCATTCTACCTTAGTTACTCCCTTCATTCAAGAGGTTTCTAAATAAATAAAATTTCCTTCTCTGCTAACCGTATCTGTCAAGTTATCATTTGTCGACACCTTGTCTAAATTAATGATACACGTTAACATATCCTCGACTTACTACCCTATGATTATATTTCTTTATCAATTCTTTTATACTATTTCTCTCTTTTTATTACCCCTGAACCACCCTTACGTTATTTCATTAACATGCATAACAAAATATCTCAATCTTAGTAACTAACTTGTCTATTTCAAATAGGATTTTCTTTAGAAAGAACTATCAATCAATTTCTTACAGAGTTTAGATTACGAGTCCATGAGTTCTGGGTTCAATAAAAAAAAAAAAAAAAAAAAAAAACAAAAACGAACAGACTTACGTTAAGGTAGTTTGATTTGATTTTGTAAAATTAATTCCGACTGCGTTTTTATCAATGACAATTTTATATTATTGAAAACATGATCATAATTAAAAATATTACTTTTTTTTTTTTTGTTTATTCAAGAGCCTTTTAATAGGATTAAAATACTCATAAATATTCCTTAATGTTGAAATAAACAAAAAAGGAAATTTATCAACGGTCTGTGAAAGGTACGGCTTTCCGGTAAGCCAAATACACCAATCCTGCTCTAAATTACGATAACTTGCTTCTAATTTCCATTTTTAAATCAATCAAACAAAAAGAATGGGAAATAATTCGGCCAGTTAGTGAAAATCATTGTCACGAGAGGGAGCCAGTGATCGATGTTGGATAAGATTGATTTTTAACAAAATCTGGAGTAAATTAAAAGTAACCCTGTTCATAAAAAATTAGGGGACAAAAAGCAGGCCGTAATAAAAACAAGTTAGTTTTTGAAATGCGTTTATATTTCAGGCGCGTTCGATTTTTTACTTTAATTGCTAAAACATCTTGAATATGTTGTTTGTGAACACACACACAAGCGACATCATGTTCATGAGTGTTATATACTTGTAACAACACTAACACAAATCTTGCACTCTTTAAAGCTATCAATACTGCATGAAACTCTGAATTTCTTTTTTCCATACGATTCTTTTAAATTTTTTATTTATCCCAACAAGAGCACGAAGCCGCCTTACATTTGTGATTTACAATTTAGTTTATAATTATCACATATACGTATTCTTATACATTATGTACAGTGACACATACCTAATATTTAAACATAAAATAATAAAAATATGTGAACATTAGTATTTTTTTTATTACAGAAATGAAAGAAAAAAAAAAAAAAAAAGTCAGTAAATATAGTATTTTAAAGATTTTTAAAATGCAATAAATAGTAGAATATAATCGTATAATTAATTTTATAATATAAGACGGATTAAAATAAAAACATTAGAAAAAGCATAAGTTACTTTATTGTCTTTTAGATAAATTAATCCTTCAATAGTTTAAATAGTACATAAAAATAAAAAAATATCATAAACTGTAAAACAAGTTAAAATTCATATTTAATACTGGTTTTACTAGAAAAGATATCAATGTTTATATTAAGAAATGCGGCGTTTCTGTTAAAATATTCAAATTTAAGATTTGTTCTAAATTCTGTGATGTTAAATGGATTCTGTTCCGTTGAAGGCCTAGGTGGACAGTTAAAGTTAATGTGGGATATTAATTTTAATATGTATGCATTGTTATTTTAATGTATTGGAGCTTCAGTGTTATCTTGATTTATAGAATATAGTAATTTACAATCAAACGTATTTCTTGTATCTTGCAAGGTGGGGAGACTAAAAATATTACACCAATCCTTATCGTTATTACAATTAAAATCTTAACATGATTTTTAAGTTAAATACCTGATAAGAGATTTTTGTACACGTTCCAAAATTTTTATTTTTTCCCAAGGGAGTCAGTCCCACATGTGTAGCATACTCAGATTGGACGAACGAACGAAGTATAGGCCAATTTTGGCATGTCAGGGCCAATAAAATCAAGCAGGCCCTTTTTACTTAACCAAGAATTATTATGAAAGGTATAAGAACAATTTCTGGTTCTTAATAGTCCTAAATCCAAAATTTCATGTATTCTTTTATTAGGCAGGGTTTTCCACTGTATAATTATACCAAACCACTAATTGTTTGTGAGAATCAGCTATGGTAATGACATGGCATTTTTCTGCATTCACAGATAGGCCATGCATTTTAATCCAATTAAAAATCAACTGAATGCCTTTTTGTAATTCCTCACAATCAATGAATTGGTTAATCTCTCTATACAACTTCATATCATCCGCATAAGTGATGATACTGAACTTTGCTTTCTGTAAATATGATTATACCATTCAAGAATTTACCAAAAAAGTAAAGGATCCAAAGATGAGGCATGCGGAACACCCCTCTATATATTCATATAATCCGAACAAGAATCATTAAAACAGATAACACTTTTCCTATTTTTAAAAACCTTGAAACAAGGTCAGAGCCAATTCCATTACCCCATATCAGCAAGCTTAATACACAATGTTATGGGGAACTGAATCAAAAGCTTTTTGATGATTTAAGTAAATAATATCCATCTGTTTGTGGTTATCAAGTGCCTTCCTAATACAGTATCATGCTCCATTGTCAATAAATTTTAGCTGTCGACCTACCCTCTTTAAAACCGTGATGAACGTGATGTATTTTATTATGGCAAAAAAAAAAAAAAAAAAAATTGTGGAATACATATATACTATGTATTTCCCAATTTTAGTTAGTGGCTTGATTTGTGGATTGATCTATAAGAAGCAGGATTACTCTTATCATCTTTCTTGTATGAAGAACTTATAGTAGTAAACTTCAGTTTATTAGGTAAATGACTTGTCTTAAAAATCGTATGTATAAAAATGTAACAGTTGTTTAGATAATACCTTGTAGAACAGGGGTGGGCAACAGCCGGCCCGCGGGCCACATCCGGTCCGCGACGATGTTGAATCCGGCCCCCTCGGTAAATGCATAAATATAGAAAATCCATACCTGACTACACTCGCCGTAAACGTTCGGCTTAATTCGGTTCAATCGGGAATCGCGGCCAGTACAACAGTAACCAAGTGATTCTACGCAGCGTCAAAGAGTTATTTCCTAATTATTGTAGCATCGATCGAACGAAGTTCCTTTGGGTTTGACTTCTTATTGAAAAAAATAATATTGGTGCGAGATATTTTATGTTTTATGCCTTTTCTAATTATTACAATTTTTAATTTAATCTAATTTATAGCCCATAAAATGAGCCAATTAAAAAAAAAAAAAGAAAAATTGATGCCGAATGCCTCATTTTCAATAATAATTGGACATTCAGATATTTTTTTTTTTAAAATACATTAATAATTTGGTAATTCAAGTAATATAACATTTTTTTTTTTTTTTTAGGTTCTGATTTTTTTTTATTAAATCGTTCAATCTATTCCGTCCCGCATCATGATGCGAAAATTTCATTCGGCCCGCTGACGAAAAAAGTTGCCCACCCCTGTTGTAGAATTTCTTCCCGGTAGTTATTGGGATACTATCCAAATTGGTATTATAGTTCATTGGAAATTTGGTAATTGTTGCCACTAATAGCTGGGCTAATTTCAAAATTGCTTATAATAATCATTTCCGAACATATCCTGCAAAGTAAAGTTATGTTACCTTTATCATTTTTAATGAATACTTTTCATGAAATGCTTTTTCAAAGCATTTCATAAATTCTTTCATAGTTGGTAATAATGTATTTTTTTTCCATATTCGATTGCTTCTTATATTTGGTCAAGTGATTCCAAAATGCTTGAGTTTTTTTTTTTCTCTTTCTTTTTTATATTTAATAACTGAATATTCTACTGAGGCATTCCTATTCTGTACTTCACCTTTTTCCTAAAAAAAGAAGAAAATCTACCGTAGTCTGTTAAACTGTTACTTTCTTTGAACTTGTTAAATTTTTTTTTTCTTTTTCAAAAATTTGGTTATATCATAATTAAATCAAGTAGGGTATTTAACATTCATTACATTTTTGTCTTACTAGGAACAGTTTGTTCTATAGTATTTATAAAGTTGTGTTAAGATATCTATAAGAATATCAGTATCTTTAATATCGTAGAAATTGTTCGTCTGATTGAGAGATAGTCCATCTAACTATTATTATTATTAGCTATATGGTGCAAGGAAGCCAGAGGCTTATGCTGCACCAGCCAAAAAAATAAAATTCCTGAGCCACCCTGAGAGAGAGAGAGAGAGAGAGAGAGAGAGAGAGAGAGAGAGAGAGAGAGAGAGAGAGAGAGAGAGAGAGAGAGAGAGAGAGAGAGAGAGAATCACCAAGAAAGAGAAGAATGATGATATCCAGCTCAGGACCCTGGGTGTGCCATGCCCATACTCACCAGATGTGAGCCCCTGGGTTAAAATATATTGCAGTTAGGTTTTTTTTTTTTTTAAATCAGATTACTTCAATTTAATTTAGTTAATTTATCTTTTTATTTATGTGCATCTAATTCAATGGGTGGCTTATTTGTTTCTATATCAGAGGAATCAACATTACGTGTAAATTCTTTTAGCTCTATCTCTGATATTATTTTTCTCCAAATTAACATCATTAATAGATCCATTTATAGAGAATCAGTCAATATTGAAATTAATATCCGATTTCGTTTTAATAAAGCATCAGATTTTTAGTTTATATTTGAAATTAATTGTGAGGAATCATTTAACTTTGATCGATAATCGATTACACCATCAAACTTGTCAGACAGCAAAGAAAATTTCTTGTGTAACTTTCTCAAATTAAGTTGATCTGTAATCCTGCAATTCGAGAAAAATAGTTTCTGATAAAGAAAACAGTGTAGAATTAAGATCATATTGTGTAGGTTGAGACCAGCTTCAGAGGGTCATCTAATACCACAGATGATCCTCTGAAGTTCCAATATCAGTAGAGGTAATTGTAACATATTCATTATGCTTTGAAGGTCCAGGAAGTATTTCAGTTGATTGTGTATTCCTTGTTATCAGCTTTATGTAAGCTACATGTGTAGGAAGCTTGACTGGTTTTCTGTCTTTGTCGTTTTCTGTATGACGTGATTCCACTACATCCGAGACACTGATTTCATTTATGTTATTATTACAGAGTCCACAGCTGATTCGTTTCTCCAAGAAGAAATTTTACTTAAATGTTCATCCCCCCCCCCACGGAGGTAAACTTGTTCTTGACTCAATTGTTGATTTTCTTGTTAAACCCAGTCTTCAAATCGACTATTTTATTTTTAATAATGGCTAATGCAGTTATTAAGTAACTCCGTATTTAAGTAAAGTATCATAAAACACAACTTACTTGAAGTGGACAACTCCTGAATTAAATATTAAAACAAATCCAAAACTTAAAACTAAGACAAAAAAGCGGTTATGGACATGTCCAACTGTTTACTTCCAAGTTACAGAATAAACACGAGAATCAGAGCGCTACCTCAGATTTTTTTTTTTTTTTTTTTCTCAAGTAACCTGTTTTTTGTTTTTTTTTCCCGACTAATTTGAATGGAAAGCAAACAATTAAAAAATAACCATTTTCCGAGTTTACATTTGTCTTGTTTTTAATAAAATTTATTTTGGCTCGACAAATATTTTTACCAAGCTCAAATACAAAATTTCATGAAAATCCTTGCACTGGGAGGATATAATATATATATATATATATATATATATATATATATATATATATATATACACACACACACACACACACACACACACACACACACACACACACAGGGTGTTTCAAAAATGATGGTCAATAATTACACGGGGGAAAAGTACAAACTAAAATAAGCAAAAAAAGTCCCAGTGAACATCGCGCCGAAAATGAACCGTTTTCGAGATAACGCACATTTTCTGTTAAGATCCGCCACTGACTATAGGAGCACTAGTTCAGCAAAAAAGCTGTGAATCCTTTGCTAAGGGTGGTTTTATTAAACATAAGATAATACATTTTTAATTTTTTGGTTTCAACACCACAGGATTTTACAGATGTTACAGGATGTTCTTTCTAACACCCTTTCCTCAACATCAGGGCCTATGCTTCTGTGCCTACCTGCTCGTAGTCCATGTGCGAAGCGCCCATGTTCTCTAAGCCGTTGATGTACCCTGATGAATGTGCGCCTGCTGGGCTACATTCGGCGCGGAAATGCTTCTTGGTACAAACGTGCAGCCTGAAGTGCACTGCCGTTCGCTTTACCATACATGAAGTGCATGTCTACATACTCTTCGTTGTTGTAACCTCTTTTCATGTTGACTATCCTTTGACGAGTACCAGTAAGCCTGCTACGTCTCAGAGCATTGAGAGAGGGGAAAGGGAGAGAATGAGCATAACCTAAACAAACAAATCAGTGGGGGATCCCAACTCTGAACATTCTAAGTACACGGTCGAAGTGAGTGGTCCTTTAATCACCTAATATCACAACTTGGTGATTGTCTCTTCTCCAATGGAGCCTTTATCTCATGGATATTCCCAACCTCGTATTGTTTGGCTTTACAAGAATACAAAATGGGATGACCTGCGAGATTTCTTTTCTTTTCCTTGGTCCGATTACTGTTTCAAAACTTCTGGTGTCAATGTTTGCTCAGATCGTGTCAGTGAAATTATTCTTGCAGGAATGGAATCCTTTATCCCACACTCCACTTTAAAATCTCGTCCTTTATCTAAACCTTGATTTTTCCAATAAATGTACTAAGGCTGTTCAAGAGAAGAACGTTGCATATCGTAATAGGCTTGTTTCCAAATCTTCAGTTTCATTTTCTGCTTACACCAAAGCTCACAACAATTGTAAAGCAGTTATTAATCAGTCCAAACTAGATTTTGAACAGGCTAAGAGTAGAAAACTTGCTTCCTGCCCAAATGGTAGCCGAGCATTCTGGTCTCTTGCCAAAGCTATTGGCCGCAGCTTTTTCCCTTCTCTGCTCCCACCTCTGTCAAAACCAGTTGGTTCTGTTGTCACTTCAGCCAACGATAAAGCTGACCTACTAGCATCCCATTTTCCTTCAAACTCCTGTATTAATGATCTTGGTAAAACACTTCACACCATTCCCAACACTCCATTCAATAATCACATCTCCTGTGGTTTTCCCGTCAAAAGGATGTCAGAAGGATATTGACGAATCTTTATGCTAAGAAAGCTCCAGGTCCTGATGGTATTTCTCCTGTGGGGGGCGGGGTAACGTTTATTACTTATGGGGTTATTTTTTTTGTATATCTTCCTTTTGTATTAATATTTTAATTTTTTTTATTACTTATATCCCCTCTTTATATATGTATATCCCCGTAGTCCAATCCTCCCACTTAGCATCTGACTTGTTTGTTCTCAGAAGATTACCTGACTCGTAGGGGACCTTAATTATTTTAAGTATTTCTCCACAGGATTGGCTGAGTTTCGGAATGACAGACTCCAACACATGAATGTAAAATAAAACAATGTTTATTAACATATCATACAGAAACTAATAATAGTGACTTGTTATTTCATTAACCTTTATATGTGTAAATATCTTGTTCAAACTCAAATGTTTCATCATCAGATATCCTATTCTAATACACATTATTATTTATTATGCTATGGTGTCTCTTCATGTTCTTCACAGGGACTTCGATAGGTCGTGGCATACACTTACATAGATTCTTCCAACTCTTCTTCTGAACAGTCTATATAATACACCAACAACTACCAGCCAATGAACTGGCTCACAAAAACCTTCAGAGTTCGTGTCTCAATTTGTAAGAAAATTTCATTTATTCAATTAGACACCTTTACTGCAATCAGGTTAACAGGAAATATTAATCAATTCAATTTAACATTACCCTTCAGGACCGTTAATCCTCTATACCTTTATATATATCACTTTTAAGTAGCCCCTACTCAAATCAGAAATACTCTCCACAAATCAACTCATTATAAATCAAAATTTCAACCTTTAACTTCATATATAATATAAAGAAACTTTCCCAACCTTAAACAATTCTCAGTTATCTATTATACCCTCTCCTTCCATCAAGCATTATTATGAGGAGCTTCACTTCAAATTATAGGCTACGTCCGTCTTAAATACATTACACTTTTATACATATATTCATTGCTTAAATCCCCCTCTTTAATTATATATACATATTTCTCCTAAAGTCCTCTCCTTAATAAATTAAGTACACCTATTTCGGTAGACTCTATAGCACTTACATGTTTGGCCTGGAACTTTCCTCTCTGCTCGGCTTCCTTTCATATCGGTCATTCAGGTACTGGAATGCGGGGGCGCTCTTTTGGGGATCTCGGTGATTTATGGTGTCTCCCTAACGGATACTGCGTGGCTGGAATCAATCAGGGTCGTATATTCTTTACCGGTCAGCATTTCGTCTTCCGTGGATAGAGTTGTCTAGTAGGTCAATGGTTCGACCACTCATTAGACTGGCTTTGCCTATATAATTTTCAGGATGTGATTCTTCCTTGCTACGGCTTCCATGCTTACAGGTGAACATTCCTACGGGCTGTCGGGATACGCAGAATTTCTATCGTTGCTTCCATCTACCTCAGGGCTGCAGCTATCACCCAAAGTAGACTACTGCTCTGCTTTGTATCGTTCTCCAACTCATTCAAATCATTCTCCAGACCGCTCCGAGAACTTCTTCCGACTCCTCCGAAAACTTCTTCCGAATGCCCCGAAACTTCTTCCGAATGCCACGAAAGCTTCTCCCTGAATGCCACGAAAACTTCTTCCTAATCTCCCTCTCAAAATTCCCTCCACTTTCTTCCTGGCCAATAGGAGATCTGCGCATCCCTTTACCTGTGCTCTCATTTGTCTCCTCTCATCTTCCGTGGGCGGGTCTTCTTCCCAACTTCCGTGGCCTAGAATATACGAGAACCATCTAGAACGAGAGGCGGAAGTTCAGGTTAACTGAGAAACGTCACAGCTCTTCCCGTGACCTCACGCGCGCACACCTGGTGACGTCGCCCACCTCTAATGGCGTTCCACTGTGAAATTTCTAAGAGAGCCAACTTAAGTGCTCTTGGCCCTTACTATGGTGCATCTGCCTCTGTCTTAATGGGGATTTGTCACGGTTATTTACTTTTACTGACTCGTCAAAGAATTTCCATACAAACAAACTACAACTAAACAGGGAGTGACTGGAAGGTATTTTTGAATTCCAGAGCTTCTTAACCCATGTTGTTTTTATCAGAAAACCACTATTCGTATCACAGTTAAATTCACATAATATTTAACAAATTTTATTAATTAATGTAAGGACGGGTCCTTACATAGCATTCCTCTTCCCCTAAAAAATTTATATTCCATATGTAAATTTTTTTCTTTCTTTCTGTCCTCAGACGGATTTTCCTTTATCCCAGATCCACTTAATCGACAGCCAATCTCCTCTAATTGCCTTTTTATATTTTCTAATTACACTTATATACCAGACATTACTTAAACTTATATTAAGCTTCATTAACTACTCCCATCCCATATTTTCGTCGAATACTGCTCCTAGATACATTTGCTGCATCCTGTTTATTTCCTTCAGTTTGTGTGCCTTCTCCTCACTGGAAGCTTCAGTTCTGTAATTTCCTAATCCTTCGATTCCTTTAATTTCTGTTGCTCCATTTAATTTGCGATCCTTCTCATCACAGCCATTCTCTCCCCCTTCATGTGTTTTCTCTCCCGAATGTAAACCGACCCTTTCTCTCGTTTCCAAAATTCCTACGTGTAACACCCTCCCCTTCTCTTGGCACCTTCCCTCATTATTCCTATTTGTTTTGGTGTTCTTATTTAATTTCCATTTGTTTTGTGTAACCAGAACTTTATTATCTGTGCTTGCCTTACACCCTTCTAATTCTTCCCCACTAGCTTCCTTTGGAGTTTCCCCTTTCTCTGGCTCATACTGGGCTCTGACGCCTGCCTTTCGCCTCCTGTCTACCTTTGGACTCGCCTGGGTATTACTGCCGAAGGTAATGCGGCCATTTCTCACATCTATCTTGGCTCTTAACTTCCTTAGGAGGTCCGTGCCTAGTATTGCGTCGTGTCGACGACTGTTTATTCTGTTTGCCACAAAATATGAATGGGCCACCAAGTTATCACACCCCTGTATTCTTACCTTGTCTCTGACAATGTAATCGGTGTGAATTTCTCCAGCACCTACCCCCTCCACAAGAAAATCGCGGCAACATCTTATATCTCCCTTACTCGGCCTTTTGCAGTATTTAATGAGGTAGTCCCACATTAAAATAGACCTCGAGGCTCCTGTGTCCACCAGAAACTTACCTGGTACCCCTCCTAAGCTGCCTCTCACATATAACAGGTCGTTTCTACTGCCCTTAGCACTTACCGCACCTAAAGATATGGCCTTTCCTTTGGCGGTGTTTAAGTGTAATGATGGCCTCCCGCAGCGGGCATGTCTAAAAGATCCATGTCTCTTGACTACGGCATTGTTAATGCGCTCTCGTTCATTCCGATACCCCCCTTGTTTTGCGCAATGCCTTTCCTCCCTGTGCTTGTCCATGTTTCTGGGGTTTTTTACGTGTGGGTACCTGTCTCGTTCCCAATACTCTTCCCTTTCCCAGCTTTCTTTAGCACCCTGTTTCACTTTGCAGTAGCGGGTCCAATGGTCTGAGTTCTGGCACTTATAACACCATTTACGACCGCCGTCCTTGTCTCCCCCCTCGTTTGTTCGTGAAACTATACCCAATCTTTGTTTCACTTCCGTTTGTTGCTGAATTTCTCTAGCATCATTGCTTAAGGAGAGCCTTTCCATCATCCACTCCATCTTTCTTTCGATGCTATTTAAATGTTTAGCTAACCCTTCGATTTCGCTCCCCCACTCCCTCGATTCCTTTCCTGTTTCAGGCTGCTTTCTGTCGGTTATCGCGTTTATCTCCTTTGCCCCCGTATTTTTGCTAAAGTTCTCAAGCCTTTCTTCCTCTAATGAGTGGGTGTACGCGTCTGTTAATGTTTCTGGATTTTTTCTTAGTACTTCTTTTTAAAATTGTGCCTGAGCCCTGTGATGAACTGCCCAGTTAGTATTTTTTCGAATGCCTGTTTCTCCGATTCCGATGTTTCTGTGTTTAGTTTTAAATTTAGGAGGCGCTGGTGGAATTCGCTTACTGTTTCGCGAGTGGTTTGCGTGTATCCTCCCAACTTTCCTACGCTTGTTAACAAGTCATTCTTTTTCCCAAATATTTTTCTTAATGTCTCAGTGAATCTGTGGAGCGTTACTATTTCTTCTGCCACTGTAGCCTGCCTGTATTTTTCTAATGCCTGTCCTTCTAGTTTAAATTCCCCTATAGTTATGACATCCATATCGCTTAACTCTTCCTTATCCTTAATTAGTTTTAATTTATTAATAAATTTTTCCACTCTTTCACTTGATTCCCCCTTAAATGGTTTCAAATACTTGCTGTATTTGATTTGTCCTGACCCCTTTGCTACCCCGCTTACCATTCTCACCTCCGGTTTTTCTTGGCCTTCATGTTCGTCACTGTGGCCCCAAAAATTTTCGCAGTCCTCGCCGCGTTTCCTACCCTTTCTTGGCATTTTTATTTTATATCTATTAATCTCTAGCTATCAACCTTAACTAATTAATATGTCTGCCGATTAATCTTTCTAGAATTCTTTAACTATATTAGATAATCTAATTCAATTTACCATTAACATTTACCTGCTTGATCAATAATCAATTAGTAAAATTTCAACACCCAATAATTATAAAACTTATTAATTTTTACCTATCTATCCTTGAGGTTTCCCTGTCCGGTCTCACTAATTAATTCAATTGTACATAAATAATAATTTCCAGTTCAACGCTAAATCAATACTTGTCTCTAAAATCCACCGTTATTTACCTGTTCCATCTAAAATTCATTCAACAATAATCAACTCAGTAATACATATATAATTCTAACTTACGCTTTCTGGCTCGCCAGCTGAATTTTTTCTATCAGTTTCAGCAACTGGATTACATATATATACATGTATATCTATTTTCCTGTCGTTCTGAACTCAGCCTTCCGTTGTGCAGAATTATCCTGGCTTTCGCTCGCCAATTGTGGGGGTGGGGTAACGTTTATTACTTATGGGGTTATTTTTTTTGTATATCTTCCTTTTGTATTAATATTTTAATTTTTTTTATTACTTATATCCCCTCTTTATATATGTATATCCCCGTAGTCCAATCCTCCCACTTAGCATCTGACTTGTTTGTTCTCAGAAGATTACCTGACTCGTAGGGGACCTTAATTATTTTAAGTATTTCTCCACAGGATTGGCTGAGTTTCGGAATGACAGACTCCAACACATGAATGTAAAATAAAACAATGTTTATTAACATATCATACAGAAACTAATAATAGTGACTTGTTATTTCATTAACCTTTATATGTGTAAATATCTTGTTCAAACTCAAATGTTTCATCATCAGATATCCTATTCTAATACACATTATTATTTATTATGCTATGGTGTCTCTTCATGTTCTTCACAGGGACTTCGATAGGTCGTGGCATACACTTACATAGATTCTTCCAACTCTTCTTCTGAACAGTCTATATAATACACCAACAACTACCAGCCAATGAACTGGCTCACAAAAACCTTCAGAGTTCGTGTCTCAATTTGTAAGAAAATTTCATTTATTCAATTAGACACCTTTACTGCAATCAGGTTAACAGGAAATATTAATCAATTCAATTTAACATTACCCTTCAGGACCGTTAATCCTCTATACCTTTATATATATCACTTTTAAGTAGCCCCTACTCAAATCAGAAATACTCTCCACAAATCAACTCATTATAAATCAAAATTTCAACCTTTAACTTCATATATAATATAAAGAAACTTTCCCAACCTTAAACAATTCTCAGTTATCTATTATACCCTCTCCTTCCATCAAGCATTATTATGAGGAGCTTCACTTCAAATTATAGGCTACGTCCGTCTTAAATACATTACACTTTTATACATATATTCATTGCTTAAATCCCCCTCTTTAATTATATATACATATTTCTCCTAAAGTCCTCTCCTTAATAAATTAAGTACACCTATTTCGGTAGACTCTATAGCACTTACATGTTTGGCCTGGAACTTTCCTCTCTGCTCGGCTTCCTTTCATATCGGTCATTCAGGTACTGGAATGCGGGGGCGCTCTTTTGGGGATCTCGGTGATTTATGGTGTCTCCCTAACGGATACTGCGTGGCTGGAATCAATCAGGGTCGTATATTCTTTACCGGTCAGCATTTCGTCTTCCGTGGATAGAGTTGTCTAGTAGGTCAATGGTTCGACCACTCATTAGACTGGCTTTGCCTATATAATTTTCAGGATGTGATTCTTCCTTGCTACGGCTTCCATGCTTACAGGTGAACATTCCTACGGGCTGTCGGGATACGCAGAATTTCTATCGTTGCTTCCATCTACCTCAGGGCTGCAGCTATCACCCAAAGTAGACTACTGCTCTGCTTTGTATCGTTCTCCAACTCATTCAAATCATTCTCCAGACCGCTCCGAGAACTTCTTCCGACTCCTCCGAAAACTTCTTCCGAATGCCCCGAAACTTCTTCCGAATGCCACGAAAGCTTCTCCCTGAATGCCACGAAAACTTCTTCCTAATCTCCCTCTCAAAATTCCCTCCACTTTCTTCCTGGCCAATAGGAGATCTGCGCATCCCTTTACCTGTGCTCTCATTTGTCTCCTCTCATCTTCCGTGGGCGGGTCTTCTTCCCAACTTCCGTGGCCTAGAATATACGAGAACCATCTAGAACGAGAGGCGGAAGTTCAGGTTAACTGAGAAACGTCACAGCTCTTCCCGTGACCTCACGCGCGCACACCTGGTGACGTCGCCCACCTCTAATGGCGTTCCACTGTGAAATTTCTAAGAGAGCCAACTTAAGTGCTCTTGGCCCTTACTATGGTGCATCTGCCTCTGTCTTAATGGGGATTTGTCACGGTTATTTACTTTTACTGACTCGTCAAAGAATTTCCATACAAACAAACTACAACTAAACAGGGAGTGACTGGAAGGTATTTTTGAATTCCAGAGCTTCTTAACCCATGTTGTTTTTATCAGAAAACCACTATTCGTATCACAGTTAAATTCACATAATATTTAACAAATTTTATTAATTAATGTAAGGACGGGTCCTTACACTCCACTTGTTCTCAAAACCTACTGAACTTACTCCTGTTATTTGCCGCCTTTTTTCACTTTCTTATTCCAAATGTGTTTTTCCTTCTGCTTGGAAATTTGCTCATATCAGCCAGTTCCTAAAAAGGGTGACAAATCCCTCCCATCCAATAATCGTCCCATTGTAATTACTTCTACTCTTTCTAAAGTAATGGAGAAATCAATTAACCGCCAACTCTTGAACTACCTTCCGTCTGATCAACGATCGCCAGTATGGATTCCATCAGTGTCGATCCACTGGTGATATTCTGACTTCTATTACCCATTCATGGACAAATTCAATGGAAAAGTTCGGTGAAATACAAGCAGTTGCTCTTGACATCTCAAAGGATTTAGATCGTGTTTGGCATAAATGTCTTCTAAACAAGCTTCCATTTTATGGTTTTCCAGTTTTTTTTTTTCTCTGATCGTTCACTGAGGGTGTTGGTAGATGGCTCTCTATCTTCTAACTTCTCCACTAATGCTGGTGTCCCCCAAGGTCAGTTCTTTCCCCCACTCTTTTCCTCTTGTATATTAATGACCTTCCGTTGACTGGAAATCCTATCCATAGTTTTGCTGATGATAGCACATTGCCTTCCACTTTCCATTTTGGGTAATCTTGCCCTGCTCAATCAGCTTCAACTTCTCGAATATCCGCTACCAATTCCTTAAATTCCGATCCCCAGGAAATTCTCCAGTGGAGCAAAGACAACTTAGTTGATTTCAATCCTTCTAAAACTCAGTCTTGTCTTATATCTCGCAAAGAGGATTCTTCTGCACTTATGCTTATCTTTGGTGACACTCCAATTTCTAGGCAAAATGATTTATCTCTTTTGGGGATTACCCTGACTTCTAATCTCTCTTGGCGCAAGCACATTACAAATATTGCTTCCTCTGCATCTAAAAAACTTGGTTTTCTCTTTCGCTCTCGGCGTTACTTTTCTTCCAAACAGCTGCTCACTCTGTATAAATCGCAAATCCGCCCTGCCATGGAATATTGTTCCCACATTTGGGGTGGTGCCCCCAAAACCTCTCTCAGGCTTCTTGATTCCATTCAGAAGAGGGCAGTTAGGTTAATTAATGACTCCTCTCTAACAGAGTCTCTCCACTCGCTTTATCATAGACGTACTGTTTCTGCTGCATGCCTTTTCTACAGATACTCCCATGGGCACTGTTCTTCTGAACTGGCTTCTATAATTTCCGCTCTCCTCCTCTCAAAACAGTCCGAACACGTGCCGCCACCAGCCCACATCCATTTACTGTCCAACTTCAAACCCACAAAACCAACTCTTAATCTTCCTCGTTTATTCATTCAACTGCTGTTTTCTGGAACAACCTTCGTACGTAATTCCTGAAAATTACAGTCTACAAAAGTTCAAGTCCAATGTCAACAAATATACTCTTTCGTCTTCTCAACCTCCAACCAAGCACGGTACTCAGTACTATAGGTTCTAATACCTCTCGTGTTTGGGAGTTTCATTAAAAAAAAAAAAAAAAAACTTTTCTCACCTTTATTGTTACTGGCACCTTGTGTAACTTTCATATCCATTTATACTTACTCAATTTAATTTAAAATTAATACGAATTACATATACTCTTGCATCTCCTTTAATGCTGCTTTGCGCTTTTAGGTGCTTCTGTCATACTAATTTATTAATTTTGCTTTCACCGAAACCATTTAACTACTGTTTACCTCTTTTCTATGTGACTCTTTAAGCTTTTCTTTTAAACAGTTACATTAAAAACCCATTTATATTCCTTTAAGTTTTAGCTTTCTGCTGCTTTGTGCAAAGCTATTCTTTAACACGCATCTACTTTATATATATATATATATATATATATATATATATATATATATATATAATTAAAACAATTATTCCATTAAAATTATTTGAGTGATAACCTACGATAAATAGCAATAGAGTAATATCAATAAATACGCAACGATTACATAATATTTAATTATTTAATGGCTTTAGCGATTATCAATATACCTTTATCTTAACGTAAGTAATGTTAAGATAAAGGTACAGTGCCCTTTTTGTTTTGTGTGTGTGTGTGTGTGTGCGCGTGCGTGCGCGCGCGCCGCTAAAGCGTACGCCTAAAAAAAATTATCTTATCTTCTACATCTTTACCAGAAAAACAACCTCTTCGTTCCCTTCTGCACCATTTTATCTTTCTGATATTTCTTAGATACACTATCTTAAACGAATATCATACTTTAAGTTGCCTTCTCTGAAAAGATAAATGATCACAGAGTTGGTACAGAGTTACGATAAGACTAATGTCTTAATGAGCTCATTATCGTTACCTATCTTTCCCATTTCCTCCTTAAATGCTTTTTTTAATTGAATTTTTCGTTTTGGTATGTAATTCCATGCACTCTTTTAATTCTGTTAAAGTACTTCATAATGTTATTTTCAGCGTTTCGCTTATATGGCCCCCTTAATAAGTGGAAATATTCATGTACAAAAGTTATGATAGTTTTTTTTTTTTTTTTCTCTTGTAGATTCCTATGAAATTCACCGAATAATTTTATCAGAGAAAAGAATCATCTCACCAAACAGTATACGATTCTAAGTTTGTACAGAAATGACATTCTTGCCTTCTTTATCAAGCACATATTTGAATGAAGTCCTTTAGGACTCTTCATTCGAATATGAGCTGCGGCTCTATTTAAGTAGCAGTAAAGTCCATTACTGAAGGTTAATTGTAATCTTACAATTGACCGAAAATAATAATATAATTACTGTTCAATGCAGTATGGGTTTTTTCTTCTTCACAGTAATGTTTTTAATAATTCTGTTTTCATATCAACTGAACTTTTCATTGCTGAAGTTCCCAAACTCTGGAGCGTATGTTAATTTTATTTCGTCGTTTGTTACATTCATTTTATCAATTTTTAATCAATCTTTGAGATCAAATTGAAGTGTTATTAATTATATAAGTATGTATACTCATAGCTAATTTCATGTCAAACCTATTTATGAAATAATTTAAGGGGGACGCAAGGTATGAAAGTTTTTTTTTTTTTTTTTTTTTTTTTTTTTTTAATCTCTTACCATAATACGCTGTGAAATACATTTGACAATAATGCAACGTAACCGAGTCAATTTCGAGAGTGCAGTGGCACACGTGTTGAGTTAACCGTGGTTCGAACTCATGTAACTAGTAAACACGATAGCGACCGTATCCTTGTTGAAATAATTAGTTGAAGTCCTCCGACTTCTGCGGTCATGCCAAAGAACCATTTTATTTTATTGACAGCAAATGGTATCTACAAGTTCAAGCAATGAATTTGTGTACTGATTTAATCGGGGTCTTATTGGATAATGCTCATGAATTGGACTAGCTAGCTGGTTTCAAACTCTGAGTAATTCAGAGAATATTAGCACATTGTGAAAAATTTAGAATTTTGTGTACTTCTTCATATTGAAACTTAGACAATGTATGTCTGTTGTTCCAATTCCTAATAAGAGAAGTATGCTATTTATCTATAATATGTGGCTCGCCTCCAGAAGTCAAAATTCAAGTACAAATATTACACACAAGAAATACACAAATTTAGTAATTACTGATTTCTGTACGTTTAGTGTTTATACTTCGCTGAAGAAAAGAAAAAGGAAAATAAATCTTTTCTGTTGATCTCGGATTAATAGGTTACCACCACAAGTTTCTTTCTACACTACGCTGCTTATTTGTAGTGTGTTTGGAAAGACTTGTCTTTTCTTTCACTTTGCATTTGTATAAACAAGGAAAACAACTCCTATTTGCAGAATTAGTAAGAAATTTAATGAATCATCTTTTCCACCAAATTGTAAAGGGAAAAAGTCATTTTTTTTCTAATGTTCAGATTTGTAATATGTGAATTTCTGAGGTAGCATTTACACCTTGAAACTGCTATTGTGGAAACTGGATTAGCCACACTGCCCAATCATAACCGTTTCCGCAAATTTATAATGCAGTAGGGGGAAATCATTTTGCGCGTTTATTCTGTTTTAATTTTTTTAAAACAGAGAATTTAGGGACTAAGTCTCTTGTCTATCGCAGAATTAAGGGTACACCAGAGAAGCATTTTCACACGCTCCTTATCAATGAGAGCGGCATACATATACTGGTTTTGTCGGAGTTTCACTGATTTGTGCCTGGCTTCTCGCTGATGAAGCGCAAAAAGGAACCCAAGTTACTTCATCGGTGAGAGGGCAGGTACCACCAAAACAGCCGTAAACTGGCATTGCATTACTAATAAAGTAACAACATACTTCTCTCAGGAGAATTTTAATTATTAAGACTGTCACACTGTGGTAACTTAAAGTAGCCCGCATTATGAAAGATTAATCAAACAGGTAATTATTCTGTTTACCCATCTCTTTACGGGAAGATCTCTACGGAATTTTTTCAGGGTAAAAAAAAAAAAAAAAATTAACCTGAAATTCTTAACCTTTCTTACTGTTAGTGATCATGGTTAAGAATTATAAATACGTAAGAATGGTGTATTTTCATTACTTCTGTGAAAGTTTAATTTGCTTAAAATGAACAGGTAAAGGCGGAATCGGAAAGGCTGGAACGCTGATTGTTATTAGTTCATTAAAATGTCTGCGAGAAACAAAAACTACAAGGTGTCTATAAATTATTCACCTGATTATGAAGCTCGATTTCGATTAAAATTTTATATTAATAGGTATTGTAAACTGGTTTGCTACACTTAATAAAGCAACTAAAGAATTTCTTATCACACAACTATACTTCAATAAACTTCCACATGGGCACCTTTGGTTGCACATAGAATGTGAAGACTGTAGGCGATTTCATTCCAAGTATTTTGAAGCATCCCTTGAGAAATGGAAGACAGTGCCTGCTCAGTCGGTCTTTTAACTGTTAAAACTCTTAACTTTTTTTTTTTTTTTTTTTTTTTGCATACGCCTTGTACTTTATGTAGCCCCATACAAATAAATCTATACATGTGATATCCAGAGAAAGAGGAGGCCATGGAATAGGACAATCTCAGCCGATCCATCGGTTAGGAAATATTTTATTGAGGAAATCGAGCACATGCAGGGCTCCAGTGTGGTGGTGCCCCGGTAAGCGTACAATTTGGGTATCTAGTTAATTTGCAGAGTTTACAGTGTTTAGCTGGAAAAAAAATGGCTCGATCACCTGGGACTATCTTTCCTTGGGATTATCAGGCTCGTGTTCATGAACTGAGTGGGGATTTTCAGATCCCCATGTGCGACAATTGTCTATTAGCTTTGTCAGATAGATGGAATGTCGCTTCATCAACCGAAATCGACATTTTCCAGAAAGTGCTCATCTTCGTCTATATGGTTGAGGATGTGTGCAGCGAATTGCTCTCGTTATGGTTTGTCGCAAGGCTTAATTTTCTCAGCGATTTGCACTTTGTAAGCATAATGTTTCAATCTTTTGCAAATGTGTTGCTCGCTGTATTTGCAGTTGCAGGCTTGCCCGGCGGATAGATTTTGTGGGAGTTCGGGTAAACACTTTCTGAAATTCCATAACGTTATCTGCAGATACACTAGGCCTACCTGCTCCTTTCTGGTGCAGCACACTGCTAGTTTCTTGAAACTATTTCGGCCGTCGCCTCATTGATTGTTCATTAGGTGGATCTTTCTGGAAGTCCCGTTGAAAACGTCTCTTTACAGTCTCTGGAGATATGGTAACACGCACATTGCTTTCTCCTGCACTGTCGCCATTTTAATGTTATTGTGTCGCATGAGAATAATGTCATTGAGTCGCTTTGATAACTGCAACAAACCATTTTGAGATACCTACTACAATAAAATTTTAATCGAGCTATAATCCAGTTGAATACTTTATAGACATCCTGTATTATTTGGATACTTTTTAAGCCTATTAACAGATCCATAATGAAGATATGCGTCTTTGTTAATAGGTGACCAGATGACAACACTGTTGTTCAGTGTAGGTAGGAATAATGGTTTCTATAGCCTGAACGTTTCATTCACTTTCCTCGTTTTTAAATTGAATATTTAACAGTCAACCTTTTTAAGAGTTTTTGAGAATTGATAATCGGACAGTGCGTAAAACAAGCAGTGATAATTTCTGGGTAGTATTTCAGGCCCTCATGGGTAGCATAGTTGGTAGAAGTAGAATCACTGTCCTCCCCACACCGGGTGGAAAAGACCAGAGTTCGAAACCCGTCGATGACTGGAGGGAATTTTTTTTTGGGCCTTTTTTAATATGTGGCTCAGCTAGTCGCTCAGTTAGGTGCCTTAAGTGAATGCATGAGTTTTTCTCCCCGGAAACTCGCAAGCAAACAGGCAAATCGACCAAAGTAAACGCGCATTTAATAGTACAGTACTGTCATATTGAAACTGCTATCTGCATTCATTCACTACAGTCAGATTACGGATTAGAGTCAGATTATGTACTCAGACTTGCGTAAACAGATTGAGCATTTAATTCACGGAATGGTAGCGTTGCCGTACAACTAGGTGGTAGATGACTTTCATCAACCGGTGAAATACCACCACTTTGCTTATTTGGAGGCTTGAAGTGGTGAAACCCATGTTTAGTCTCTAGAGCAAAGTTTCCGGCATCCCCCTCCCCCCATACTTCTCCTTCAACCCATGCACGGTACTAAGTACTATAGATTTTGATACCTTTCGTGTTTGGGGTTTTCATAAAAAAAAAAAAAAACAACACTCAAGGTTCAACAAAATGACGTTAAATGGTAGGAGAATGTACGTCCAAGACAGTTACAAGTACAAATGTCTAGTAGTTACGGGCGGCCTTAGAGCTGATCGTTTTGTGTGAGCTGCATAATGGAACATCTGAAGACTTGAGTAACGTTTTTGTTATACGCTGTTATCTGTGTAGGTACACCTTTTCCAGACTGTGAGGTACCGAAGTGATTGTCATGTACAAAAGATACAGTGCCACTTGGGTGCTTTAATCTTTGGCTAGTTTAGAAGGCTCACAGGTGTTCATACTGCTCAGTATGAATGGGTGTGACCTTGGCGAGGTTTCCATTTTTATTCTTGAAACTCTAGTTTCCGTCCCTCAAAACAAGCTAACCACAGAACGTTATGATGATTTCTCAGGTCTTTGAACTGTTTAAGTTGTAAAATGAACTATTCGTTAAATGGCCGAACATTTTTCGTCTACGATTATCCAAGGTGTGGATTATTAAACTTAATCACTTCCTAAGACGGTATGATAGTTTCGCCACTGTATGAAGATCACATTGTAATATCTTTGTTTATTATAGAATAAACACCGAACCCGCTTTGGGAATCTTTAAATCTAAGAGAAATGGAAAGGCAGATGTTCAAACCCTATTTGTAAGTAATACAGAAGAACGTTTAAAGAGCGGATTGGTAATGTAATCAATTTGTAAAATTTGTTTAAAGAGAAGATCAGAGTAACGTATATCAAATTTTTAAATTAGATATTATTAGTTACTAATAAGAATAAAGTAGGATATTACTATGAATAAGGAGAACATTTCTTTCCCAGAGAGTTCAGAACGCTTATATTTCGAAAATAGATATCTTCAATACTGGTGAAATTATCAGCGTTTATTGCCTGGCAATAAGAGGTTATGGTATCCATTGATATCTGGGACCGGGTATATATCTAGTGTGGACGTGACAAATGTACAATAGATGTTTTGAAAATTAACCAGGGGATATGGTCAAATTGATTGGAAAATTAGGCAGCTTTACTCTTTCTTGCAGGAGACACACAAGAGGACATATTTTTAAATTGGAAAAGGATGGTTACTGGATGGATATGAGAATTTGCTGTCAGCCAAAGTGTGATTAATTATTGGAATAAACATCCATCTGGCATTGTGGAAGTAAGAGTATCTTGAATAAACTTAGATTCACACAAGTTATTAGAAAGAATGGGCAAATGAAGTATGTGGGCTCTCCAGAAAGATTTCAGGGGGGGGGGGACTTTTTCCTCTAAGACTTGAAAATAAATTCCAATGCAGGTTCGAAACATGATAATCGTTCAGTATTGTTGAGTCGGTTGAACCTTTTTCTTTACTTATTACCTAAACCAACAAACAAAGTTTGATCACTGAACGGCTTCAAAAGCATTTAATTTTGACTTCATTGTTAACTCTCAGTAGTTTTTGTGTTAAATTTCTGAATTTAGCTGAATTAAAGAAATATTCAAATGCCAGAAAAACTAATCTTTTTTTTTTTTTTTTTTGAAGACCTTCTTACCAGAGTAGTTTATTTACCAGTTGGGAAGTCCTTTTACAGGAGGTTGAAGTCGATTCTCAGGTAAGTTGCTCATCAAATTTTCACTAAATTTCGTTAGTGTTCACTTTCTGTACATAGTTTCAAACAACGTAATGTAAACGGTAGACTGATATTTGGACCTTCACAAGGACTGGATAAGCATATCATGCTACATGAACAACTATGAAGGTGAATGACCAGTGGAGACAAATCAGCACGTGCCGTTTGTTTTAGTTATCTAGGCCCGGGGGTGAATAAAATTATAAACTGATCTAATACTAATTTCCATTTATCTGCTGATATAAAAGAGGCAATGGAGTCGAAGCTCTGACTTCCGTTGGCCGGATCCATTGATATAAATTGTTTGATATTGTTGGGAGTCACTGCGTAGGATAATTACGAAACCTTCAAATACTATACCTGTATTCTGAACCTAAATACCATCCACAGGATAACAGGAAGCATTGACTTAAAATATTAAGTATTCAAAACGATTAACTGGCGCTGTAAATCAGGATAATAAGAAGAAAAAGAAACTTTTTTTTTTTAAACAGCGTCTGGTGCACAAAAATTGAAAATGCTATCAAATTCCTTTGATTTCTTATAAAAAGAATACAGGCTGTTTTTGCTGCTGACAGTATGAAGCCAAACAACTTAACTTGAAGAGCAAAAGGAAGCATGAGATATTTACTAACAAATTTCTTTACCAAAAATGAGGAAAATCTCAGTATTGAAGAATATTTGATAATTTACTGTCTCGACTATTTAATTTAAAAAAAATTAATCGTTAAAAATTAGCATCAGGTAATTTGACGTTAGGTACAGCATACTCATACCTTTCCCATTTAGTCTGCTCATTTCATTACTTTTTATGCGTAAGTTCATGCCTTGCCTCCCAATATCCAGCGACACCATGTAAATCCAGCCAAATCTACATAAATCGTCTTCTCATTGAAATTGCACTGAACACCCATCCTTCCATGGATGGAGTTATAATTCCCGTGGATCATCATTCTGACCTGGATATAATTTATTTTTGTTACACAGAGCATTAAAACTATGATAAATGAATTAGCTTTCGGCTGGGTGACAGCCTTCATCAGATTAAAATACTTTGAATGGCAGTTAGAATAGAGATGCACTGCCAGGATGGTACGTGAGACACGTGGTTAATTGTTTGTTGATGTTTGTGGCTGTGACGTATGGTGGTGACGTGGCCAGCGTTTGTCTATGGACAGAATTACTGTTTCTGTGATGGGGTTAAGTTGACAACCACTGTTCCTGTTCAACGAGGTATCCGAGCATTTTATACTTAACGATTCCAACCAGGTGCGCCTTAGGTAATGGTGGGACTTGTCTACAACCACGACATCGCGGTGTGGGTCGATGTCGTGGTGGGTTATCCAGACATGCTCGGCAATAGCTGAGTGTTCTACATCCGCCAAACGGATCGCCCTTTTATGTTCTGAGAGGCGTTTCTCGAGACGACGACCAGTCTCTCCAAAGTAGCAGCTCGTGCAGTCACGGCAAGAGATGCGATAGACCACACCACTCTGTAGAAGGGTGGGGACAGGTGTTTTTATGTTGGAAACTGCGTTCTCTCCTTTCCAACATAAAAACACCTGTCCCCACCCTTCTACAGAGTGGTGTGGTCTATCGCATCTCTTGCCGTGACTGCACGAGCTGCTACTTTGGAGAGACTGGTCGTCGTCTCGAGAAACGCCTCTCAGAACATAAAAGGGCGATCCGTTTGGCGGATGTAGAACACTCAGCTATTGCCGAGCATGTCTGGACAACCCACCACGACATCGACCCACACCGCGATGTCGTGGTTGTAGACAAGTCCCACCATTACCTAAGGCGCACCTGGTTGGAATCGTTAAGTATAAAATGCTCGGATTCCTCGTTGAACAGGAACAGTGGTTGTCAACTTAACCCCATCACAGAAACAGTAATTCTGTCCATAGACAAACGCTGGCCACGTCACCACCATACGTCACAGCCACAAACATCAACAAACAATTAACCACGTGTCTCACATACCATCCTGGCAGTGCATCTCTATTCTAACTGTCATTCAAAGTATTTTAATCTGATGAAGGCTGCCACCCAGCCGAAAGCTAATTCATTTATCATAGTTTTAATGCTCTGTGTAACAAAAATAAATAAATTATGAATCCAGAGCACGCAGGCGTGTTTTATTATGACCTGGGTATGACTTTTTACAAGAAGATGCCCTCAAATCACATCGAAAAAGTAACAAAGTTTTGTTCCCTCAAATGGGCCAGTCCCAATACCTCCACGTGAGCAATAAAGTGATATTCCTTATTCAGGATCGGCTTTTTTTGCCTTTCTGCTTCCGATAGTGGCCGCACGGCACGATTTTCAGGATTAAGCCTGCTCTCATGAACTCTTCTCTTTACAATAGACAAATGGCTAACATTGGGAGATAACTTCCATTCGAGGAAATACTACCCATTATAAACGCAACGAAGGAAACGCAATGATGAACCCCCCTCCGACCGAACCAAGGATAAGACGAGACTACGTCGGCTGTTGAGTTCCCTGTCTGCTCGATCTCAGCGGTTAGACCTCAGGATGTAAATCGTAGTTTCTTGTTCCTGTTCTTAACCAAGCTTATCTGTACCACCCCTTCGCCGTGATAGGAACATACACACACATATATATATATATATATATATATTTTTTTTTTTTTTTTTTTTTTTTGTATAATTTAAGTACAATTAGTAAAATAGGCAAGATATATTTCATATAGGATAAGCTGGTAGCTGCTTAACCCTATAATAGCCATAACTGGTCCACGAGGCCAAACCTAGTAAAGGATGATCATTAGTCAAAGTAAAAATAAAACAATTAATAAACAATAATAATATATATCAAGTCAATTATAGGTAATAGGCCTGTTTAACACGGTCAAAAGGCAATTAATGAGATAAATGGATAGGTATAATTAAAGTTAGACAATTTTGTTGTTAACAGGCTGGATAACTTTAGCCCGACCGATAGCTAAGATGGAAAAAGCATGCATTAAGGAAGAAGAGAAATAAATGAGAACCAATATCCTTCAATTAATATCATATTAATAAGTACAAAAGGAGCATAAGCTAAAAAAGGAGAACGGATTCAAGGTTTAAGAATAGCAATAGTCCCTCAGTCCCCCTCGAATTACTCTCATAGTTCATGAGGTAAGAAAAATAGAATATGATAGTAAAAGTTTGCATTATAGCTTTCCCTTTACTTTTAACTTTTACTATCATATTCGGATTGTACCGGGAGCGTAACTTCCCGCCCCTTATAGAAAGAGATCCTGGTACACCATAAGTATAATGAAACAAAATATGATAATATAATGTATCTTATGGAAAAGTATCGGACTGTGGAAAGGCTAATTCCTACATGCTTAAATCGTGGTTTTCTTAACGTAACTTTTTACCACGATTTAAGCATGTAGGAATTAGCCTTCCCACAGTCCGATACTTTTCCATAAGATACATTATATTATCATATTTTGTTTCATTATACTTATGGTATACCAGGATCTCTTTCTATAAGGGGCGGGAAGTTACGCTCCCGGTACAATCCGACGTACATTTGCATTATAGCTTTCCCTTTACTTTTAACTTTTACTATCATATTCTATTTTTCTTAACTCATGAACTATTAGAGTAATTCGAGGGGGACTGAGGGACTATTGCTATTCTTAAACCTTGAATCCGTTCTCCTTTTTTAGCTTATGCTCCTTTTGTACTTATTAATATGATATTAATTGTGAAGGATATTGGTTCTCATTTATTTCTCTTCTTCCTTAATATATGCTTTTGCCGTCTTAGCTATCGGTCGGGCTAAAGTCATCCAGCCTGTTAACAACAAAATTGTCTAACTTTAATTATACCTATCCATTTATCTCATTAATTGTCTTTTGACCGTGTTAAACAGGCCTATTACCTATAATTGACTTGATATATATTATTATTATGTTTATTAATTGTTTTATTTTTACTTTTGCTTTGACTAATGATCATCCTTTACTAGGTTTGGCCTCGTGGACCAGTTATGGCTATTATAGGGTTAAGTAGCTACCAGCTTATCCTATATGAAATATATCTTACCTATTTTACTAATTGTACTTAAACTATACAAAAAATATATAATAAGACTGATGTAATGTTCTATCTAGATATGTATAGATGGCATTAATTAGTTCTTGTTTAGTTAACTTTACATAAGTTATTTATTAATTTTCTATAGTTTATATATATATATATATATATATATATATATATATTTCTGTACAATAAAGATGGTTTATTTAAGTAAAATCGTTTAAATATGCGTAAGTTAAAAGGATTATATATAATTCGTGTTTTCTAATTCGAAAAATATGTACTTTAGTGAAAGCTTAAATAAAGCGTTTTCTAATTCATAATTACTGAATTTTAAGGACCACCTTACTTAACCATTTGTGCTTGGGCGCAAACATTTAAGTAAGTGTCCCCATAATTCTTAAGATTTTGCACCTTAGGATAACTGGAATCATTGAATATCATATTTATAATCAAAATAAAAGTCATGTAGTGTTCGTTTTTTGTATAGCATATGTTTCTATTTATTATTCCCTGGCGATTTTAATGATAAAAGAAACAGCTGTAAAAAATTACATATCTTAAGTTAATGTAATATATTAACTAATATATGTATTAATAAAACATACAAAATAATGTTGTAGTGGACTGTAATTACTTTCAGTAATTTAACGAAACCATTTTATCTATAAATTTCGCAAACTTAAAATATCGCCAGAAACTAAGTGACCTTTTTCTTTAGATGCATGGAGATATCGCAAGAAGTCTTGGAATGCAAGTTGGAATCACGCTTTTAGAGAAAACTTTCCACCGTAAAATTCAGTCCAGGAAGATTTTTCTTCAGAGAGAAAGTTTTGAAACAATTTTGAACAAAGCGGAAGAGCTTTTACATAAAGTAGGTTAGGTTTTTATTAAAGTAATTGAGTACAAAATTTGTAATTGATACATTTTTAAAACTGTTACTGAATATATTGTTTGTGAGCGATGTTGGCCTCGAGTTTTCCATCCACAGAGGTAAATCATAATTCGAAAGCCTCACTCAGAAATCGAGTTTGATATTAATCATAAATGAAATTGAATTAATTTTTAAATACCAAATAATTGAAGTGACCGATGCGTTTGCACAAATCATTAACTGCCATTGTAAATCAGGATATAATAAGCACGGCATTTTGCGATCGAAGTAGATCGCAGAATGCCATGAAGGCTGCTTATAAAGGTTAAAAGTTTTACAGGCAATTCGCTAGCAGAATTGGGCATACATCCGGGTAAAGTAAAATGACTACTTTTGAATATGTGTTAGAAGTGTTCTAAATGTGTAATCATATTACTAACTCTGAAATATTTTTGAATGAAATCGACTTTCTAAAAGCATTTGTTACCAAAATTATCACAAAGCAATGCTTTAAATCTTACCAGGAATACTCCTGGTTAGGTTAGCCTGTACGATATACTATATATTCCTTAAAAGTATAAATATTCATTGATTGATATAATTTGTCCCTGCCTCCAGGCAAAGACAAATTGTATTTGTCTCTGCTTGGAGGTTTACCGTATAAAACTATTTCGTAGTGTCCACTTTAACATTCTAACTAGGCGATGCGCACTGTCCCAGTAGACATCAATTCATATTTTAATTCTTTCACAAAAGTTTTTCCCATGTACTCGTATATAATGTATGAAAAGGCAATTATAAATATCAGAGCACCAATTAATTTTCATCTGAAATTGGAAGTTAACACAATTGTTATAATTGAAAGGTATGCCGACATTTTATTATTCGTCAATAAATCAACTTTATTGACTTTAAATTTCGGCTTTAAATCAACTTAATCCTGGGTGTAATGCATTGTAACGTTTTGAACAATCACTGAAATTTGCTATTTTTAAGATTTTCTGGAATGTTTGTGCTATGATTTCCTTCTTATTTACAAATCCTAACACCTCTTCAACTTTACTTTCATTCTTTTACTGTGTTTTGTGTCAACAATAGGTCGTGAATTAGTTCTGATTGTTTAACTTTTTTATCCCGGTTATCTTCACTAAGATCTGTTTTTAGGGGCAGTCTCAGGATTTTCTAAAGGGAAGACTGAAGCAGTGTTCTAGGAATCATTAACTTTAATCATCATCAAACTTTAGTGAGGAGTCTATAGGTCGATAGTAACCATTGAATAAACAAAATGCTTTTTGTTGCAACACGAGTTTTACGCATCAGAACCCGCGCCATAAAAACAAATGTTATACATCAGTGGCACTGTGGTAGTGTTCTGTATCAGTTTGCGTTTGACTTTTGCGAATTATAAATCAAAGTTTAATTATTTTTACAGGCGATTTTGCACTGCAACAGTTACTTTTACAGGAACTGTTTCTCCCAGCCTTCGTGATCAATGCTTTACTGATCATCAGATAAGTGTTTTTATCTTAATTACACCGGATATATATTCATTAGGCCTAGTTGCCTTACATGTCACTTAAATGCCTGGATTTTTATTTGTAGTTATTAGAAATTGTCAAATCACTTCGTTATATTATAACAAAGTGATTTGGGCTGCATCGTATCTTTCAGTATTTATTGAGCATTTCCTTGTATATCATTATTCTGTATAAATGGAACCGCAGATTTGTATTATCTGTGACTATATGTGCGATGAATACCGATGTTGTAGCATCTGTTCGCACTTCTACTGTTTTAGTTGCATTCCCTCCAATCGCAAGCTAACTAGAAAAGCCCGCAACCGTTGTAAGTGTGGGGACTGCCTTCCCATCTCTAAATCTTCCACCAGTTTTCCAGTTTTCGTTCATCTAATACTGATATCACTTCTAATGATAGTTCTAAAACATGTTTAGTCAGTCGCATTGATGATCTGAAGCTTGTCTTTAATGAACTTAATTCTGTCAGAGAACGCTGTGCGGCTATAAATGCTGCATCCAGCAAACAATTTCTAAGCTTGCAAGATCAACTAACAAAAACGTCATCTGAAATGCTATCCTTACAGCGTAGTAATTCTTTGTTATCTAGCCTTCTCGAACGGCAAATTGCTGTAACAAGTAATCTCTTGGTACAAAAAATAGAAAACCTATTCCAAATGACCAGTAAAGATTCTATGCACGATGCTTCGACTTATCCACAACTTATTTCCAGTCCTACTGTTACTGAAGGCTGTACATCTGTCATTTCATCTCGTGTTTGTCTGCTGTTCCGAAAATGTTTTTACTGCAGTCCAGTGCCCACTCTAAAAAGTATATATGTCAGCGTTGCCCCAAATTTTTCTGCCTTACGATATTCGTATACACCAGAACCCTGGATCTCACATTTCCTTAAGTGCTACTTTACTTCTCCGTCTACTGTTGGCCCTCTGAGTGTCTCCTATTTAGCACCAATATCTAATCAATCATCGTCTCATATTCAATCTGTATCAAGATCTAATGGATCTCCTGTCTCTACAATCTCATCTATCTCACCCCAGCTTAACAGAATTAAATATCTCTGCAAAATTCGTCTTACCAGGGCTCCCAGTAATGAACCAGAAACTAATCCTGAAATTATGCAAGCTTTGGTCTCATCCTCTTCCTGCACAAACTGTCACCCTTCAGATTCTTCTATGCTACAGTCTAACACTGTGCCCACTAGGAAATCCCAAGGCCTTTCTCCACTTCATGAGGTACACTGTAGCGTTCCAAGCTCGTTCTTCACATCCTTCAACTGTGGGACTACTGAAGTTCCTGAACCTCGCCCAACAAATACTATCAATCTTCCATTGCTGATGCTTCTGATTGTGAAAGAGTTCATCCGGAATGAACCTATTCCAGTTCCTCCTGTCTTACATCCTAAGTAGGTTTCCTTCAGTGATTCTCATCAATCAGCTGAATCCTCTCAAGTCATTATCATTGCATTTGGATGGTAAAGCTACTTCCAATCAAGTTTCTCACCTGTCTTTGGATGCTGATGCTGCCCAGTTACCTAGTCCTCTGTCTGACAATGTCAAGTTCTCCACTACGCCTTCAAATATGTTTCTCGATTCTATTTGCTCTTCTGGAGTACTCATGCCGAATAAAGTGAATGGCCCTATAAAAGCACCTCAGCCCGTCGCTTTGACAGGTCAGTTCTTGTCCTCAGCGCCTGCGAAAAGTCTTCGCCCCACTAATAAACAGTCCATAATATCATCTGACCAGATGGTATCTCCTTCATCTATTATTATTATTATTAGTCACATGGTGCAAGGAAGCCTGAGGCTTATGCTGCACCAGCCAAAAAAAAACTTTCTGAATTCTCCTGAGAGAGGGGGGGGATAGAAGGGAATCACCAAAGAGAAGAATGATGATATCCAGCTCAGGACCCTGGGTGTGCCAAGCCCATACTCACCAGATGTGAGCCCCTGGATATCTAACTGAAGTAGAGCGCCCCTATTTGCCTTCTGAACTAATAAGAGCTCGAAGATTTCAAGCCGTTCCTCGCCGAGCTCGGTCTTTCATTAGTTGGCTTGCTCCTTCATCCCTCTTCCCACGTTGATCACGTAATATCTCACACTTCTAAACTTCTTGGATTAATCAAGCGTTCTTCCTCTGTTTTCAAGAGTGACAAAGTTATAATTCTTCTCTACAAGCAGCTTATACTTCCCATTTTTGATTATTGGGATATTATCTGGTCCCCACAACAGGAATCTCTTTCTCACAGACTTGAGAGAATTTAAATTAAATTCATTAAATTCTTATGCTGTCGAATTCATATTGCCTTTCACCGTCGAAATTATGGAACTCTTTGTGGTCGCTTTAGAATCATTCCTCTTCACTATAGACGGCAACTCCACGGGTCTCTTTTTTTTGTCTACAATATCATAAACTCTGTTATCGATTCTCCATCTCTTCTTGAACAAATACCTTTCACTAGACCCCGTTTGAATTCTCGTTATAAAATTAATTTCTCACTGCCTGTTCCTCGTACTCATTAGCATTAGTAGAGGCATATGATGCAAGAAAGCAAGCTTATTCAGCATCAGCCAAAAAAAAAAACACCGCTCCCATTTCACCCCTCCATTCATCACTTGTCCTCTGCTTCGTTTCCTTCAGGTATTGAATACTGAGATACAATATTGATTTTACTCTTAATCCATCTATCTGTAAGAATTTGCTCCTTACTCTGTTTTAGTTCTTAATGTAAATTGTGTATATTTTAATTCTAGTTTTGTATTGATTGTTACTGTTTCTCACCCTTATTTAGGGTCTGTGTGTGAGAAACGTGTGAGATAAATAAATACTGCAGTAAACTTCAGTTCGAATAGAACGGTCTGAGAAATCTTCTTTTCATTAATGTGTTGGCCATTGCTATAAAATGTAATGAAATATATAAGTTTATTAAAGGGGTTTTGTGATAACTAACGGTGTGTCATTTAGCCAGTAATTGTATTGCGTTTATGATCAGAGTAATTGGCTAAGTTAATGCATTATTAATATTTAGAGTTGCTGTCAGTGGGATGAATGCATCTAGTATCATACTATAATTCTGCTTCCACCTCTTGGTAACTCACCTTGACTTCGCAGGTTTGTTCATTAAATTAGCTGTACTTCTTGCTCAAGTAGCATGAATATTACTGGCCCTCAAATATGGTCATCCCCAATTATCTACCAATTTTTGATCTCGAATTAATACTGTTAGGTTAATAATTTCCTGTCAGAGTGTATTAAAACCATATTTCTTCTTAAATTACATTTATCAGAATTAGTTAACGTGCAGAAACACGATAACACGATGTGCTACTGTCATTTAAAACTACAAGTTAATAAGTTACACTATTGGTAGCAGAAACTTATGCTTTATCTCCAGAATATGACGGGCCATGTGTATTGATGAATAGGCGTAGTTGTCTGGGGAACGTTTTCCCATGGGGACTGCCATCTCAGAGCACTCCATATATTTAGTTATGTAATGAAGTTCCTTATAAAAGAATTAAAGAGAAATGCGACAACGTAACGATGAACTGGATAAAAATAGCTCAAGTGGTACGAAAATTTTTACAAATTCTAATCTGACTAGAGAAAATTTATAACATAATTCAGCCATGTTTTTATGCCTAAAAATGCGACGCTTCACAACTACCCCAAGGAGCCGTTCTCTCCAGTACTATATTTTCAGCATCTCTTCAACCATTTCTACAAGAAAGTCCAAATCTAATGGCATATGCCGATGATTTAAAGTTATTTATAATCTCCAAAGCCAGTGATGATATTCGCAAAGTTATCAATGATGCGAATTCACAGATTTGTGAAATCATCGAGTACCTGAAAGATCTCAATCTGAATATAAATGCAAGCAAATCTGCTCAAATTACGTATTCCCTTCAGAAACAACCCAACCACATAGAAATAAAAATTGCAGATGTCCCAATCCCAAATGTTTACGCTCACAAAGACCTTGGAGTTTTTTTTTTGATAAAAATCTCTCCTTTAATGCCCACTATTTATATGTTGCTCAGAAAATTCAAAAAGCAAAATGGTTAATCAAACAAGAAACAGCAGCGATTCAAGAACAGAAAAACAGTCATTAAGCATGTTCAAAGATGCATCTTTCCCATTCTGTCCTATGCTTCCGAAATCTGATCTGGTGCTCCTCAAGTAACCGTCAAGAAATTCCTTGCCCTAGAATATTGGGTTCTTAGATGGCTCAATAGTAAGCTTCGTTTTCCCCATACAATATCCAGGCAACAGCTTTATACCCTTTGTCTGAAGTGTCCTTTAGGCACTTCAGATCACAACTTGGTGATTGTCTCTTCTCCAATGGAACCTTTATCTCATGGCTATTCCCAACCTCGTGTTGTTTGGCATTACAAGAATGCAAAATGGGATGACCTGCGAGACTTCTTTTCTTCTTTTCCTTGGTCGGATTACTGTTTCAAAACTCCTGATGTCAACGTTTGCTCAGATCGTGTCAGTGAAATTATTCTTGCAGGAATGGAATCCTTTATCCCACACTCCACTTTAAAATCTCGTCCTTTATCTAAACCTTGGTTTTCCAATAAATGTGCTAAGGCTGTTCAAGAGAAGAATGTTGCATATCGTAATTGGCTTGTTTCTAATTCTTCAGTTTCATTTTCTGCCTACACCAAAGCTCGCAACAATTGTAAAGCAGTTATTAATCAGTCCAAACTGGAGTTTGAACAGGCTAAGAGTAGAAAACTTGCTTCTTGCCCTAATGGTAGCCGAGCATTCTGGTCTCTTGCCAAAGCTATTGGCCGCAACTTTTGCCCATCTCTGCTTCCACCTCTGTCCAAACCAGATGGTTCTGTTGTCACTTCAGCCAAGGATAAAGCTGACCTGCCATCCCATTTTTCTTCCACCTCATGTATTAATGAACTTGGTAAAACACCTCCCACCATTCCCAACACGGTCCATTCAATGCCTCCTGTGGTCTTCCGTCAAAAGGATATCAGAAGGATTTTGATGAATCTTGATGCTAAGAAAGCTCCAGGTCCTGATGGTATTTCTCCACTTGTTCTCAAAATCTGTGCTCCTGAACTTACTCCTATTCTTTGCCGTCTTTTTTCACTTTCTTATTCCAAAGGTGTTTTTCCTTCTGCTTGGAAATTTGCTCATATCCAGCCAGTTCCTAAAAAGGGTGACAAATCCCTCCCATCCAATTATCGTCCCATTGCAATTACTTCTACTCTTTCTAAAGTAATGGAGAAATCAATTAACCGCCAACTCTTAAACTACCTAGAAACCTTCCGTCTGATCAACGATCACCAGTATGGATTCCGTCAGTGTCGATCCACTGGTGATATCCTGGCTTATGTTACCCATTTATGGACTACTTCAATGGAAAGGTTCGGTGAAACACAAGTAGTTGCTCTTGACATCTCAAAGGCTTTTGTTCGTGTTTGGCATAAAGGTCTTCTAAACAAGCTTCCATCTTATGGTTTGCCAACTGTTTTTAGTAATTGGTTATCCAGTTTTCTCTCTGATCGCTCACTGAGGGTGATGGTAGTTGGCTCTCTGTCTTCTAACTTCTCCACTAATGCCGGTGTCCCCCAAGGTACTTTCTTTTCTTTCTTTCCCCCACTCTTTTCCTCTTGTTTATCAATGACCTTCTTCCATTGACTGAAAATCCTATCCATAGTTTTGCGGATGATAGCACATTGCATTCAACTTTCCATTTTGAGAAACCTTGTCCTGCTCAATCAGCTTCAACTTCTCGAAAATCTGCTACCAATTCCTTAAATGCCGATCTTCAGGTAATTCTCCAGTGGGGCAAAGACAACTTAGTTGATTTCAACCCTTCTAAAACTCAGTCTTGTCTTATATCTCGCAAAAAGGATTCTTCTGCTCCTATGCTTATCTTTAGTGACACTCCAATTTCTAGGCAAAAGGATATATCTCTTTTGGGGATTACCCTGACTTCTAATCTCTCTTGGCACAAGCACATTACAAATATTGCTTCCTCTGCATCTAAAAAACTTGGTTTTCTCTTTCGCTCTCGGCGTTACTTTTCTTCCAAACAGCTGCTCACTCTGTATAAATCGCAAATCCGCCCTGCCATGGAATATTGTTCCCACATTTGGGGTGGTGCCCCCAAAACCTCTCTCAGGCTTCTTGATTCCATTCAGAAGAGGGCAGTGAGGTTAATTAATGACTCATCTCTAACAGAGTCTCTCCACTCGCTTTCTCATAGACGCACTGTTTCTGCTGCATGCCTCTTCTACAGATACTTCCATGGGCACTGTTCTTCTGAATTGGCTTCTATAATTCCTTCTCTCTCTTTCAAAACAGGCCGAACACGTGCCGCCACCAGCCAACATCCATTTACTGTCCAACTTCAAACCCACAGAACCAACTTTTCAACTTCCTCATTTATTCATTCAACTGCCGTTTTCTGGAACAACCTTCCTTCATACGTATTTCCTGAAAATTACAATCTGCAGAAGTTCAAGTCCAATGTCAACAAATATCTTTTTTCGTCTTCTCAACCTCCAACCCAAGCACGGTACTAAGTACTATAGGTTTTAATACCTCTCGTGTTTGGGGTTCACATAAAAAAAAAAAAAAAAAAAAACAGCTTTATAAAAACCTAAAAAAGCCTCTGCAACAGATGATCTACGACTCTGGAGTCATGCTTCTTGCAAAGTTAATCACCTCTGCATGCGATTCACCATACTTAGCCAATATAATAGCTATCCCCAACAGGGAAAATTCAAGAAACCAGCAATTCAAATCCAACCTCTCCAGGCTCAAACAAATGGACAGAATGTTCCCCAATGCATCTCTTCACCTCATAAATCATCACAACATTGATTGCAACAGGTTAATCAACTCTGAAGCATACAGGAGTCAGATCTCCGATAAAATGAAGAAAAATAATCCAACCCAGTAATTGCAACTGAAAGCCAAATGTCGTGTTCTGCAATTTCTTTAAATTCATAACTGTTCTTCAATTTTTAAATTCATAACTAAAATTCCTAGGCATTGTTAATATCTATATAAAATCTGCTATATACATATACTCGATTATTTTATGTCATTCCCGTTGTATTTTTACCTGCCCCTAGCCATGTCTGTGATGGGCTTGCTGTATTTGCAATAAATGAATATTTATTTATTTATTTACATTTAGTTTTGAAAAAAATAAATGGTTTCAGTTTTATTTTTCATTCCAAATTGTAAAATGGCCCTCTGTGGTTGGGAATCGCTCGCATGGATTGGGTTGGGGTAGTCGCAAAACTAGCAAAAGAATTTACCATGAAACTTTCTGGGAACTAATCCTCTGAAAGCAGTAACCATCATGAAATATATTAAACCACCTACAGTCGCAAGAATTTCAATATTCGGACTGTTCCAGTATTTGCCGTTCCTTGGTTATTACTGCAATAGTTGTTCTGGTCTATTTAACCCGATTCCAATTTTAGTATAAGTTCCTTTTATTTGTCCAGTCTTATGACGTTATTTATAAATATAAAAGTAATTACTGTGTATGCGGTTTTTTATTTATATTTTTTGTTATCTAAATTTAAAATTGTTCCGTTCGGGTCTATACGATCCAGTGTGCAAATATCTTATGAAGTCACATTTTTTAAGCCTGTTCCACTATTCTCAGTTTGTTGTCTGAAGAAAAAAAAAATCCTCTCCTTTGGTCAGGCAAAGCAAATTCTTCAGCAAATATACCAAATGTTAAATAAGAGATATATTTGAGGGACCAGTGAAAGATTTGTGGAATTTGCAGAATCTCGAGGAATGTCAGTAATGAACCCTTTTTTTCAAGAAAAGGGTGAACAGAAAGTGGACATGGAAGAGCCGAAATGGATTAATAACTAATGAAAAGCTGCTCACCCATGCAGCTGGATTCCGATGGATGGCCAAACAGCATTTTCATTATATTAATGAAGTAACCACCACCAGACGGTATATAAAAAGCACAGTATACTCTCAGTTTCTCAGTGGTGTGAATTTAAAGGCAGTTTTTTTTTTGGAATAAAAGTCTGATAATAAGCTATATAAACTGCACGAGTTGTGATTCAAGTAGTTAAAATTATTCTGAGAATTTCCTATTTCTGAGAAAAACTCCCATTCCCTCTGCATGAAATTGTCTAACTATCGCCTCGACTGAAAAAGACTTCAGAAATTCTGTAGGTGAGTGGTTAAACCAAAGTATACAAAAAGTACGCGCGCTTTGAATGGTCCTGGGTCAAGCACATCTGAATACTAAATACGGAATAATATTATTGTATTCTCTCTATTTTCCAAACTCCTATGAGCTTATGTGGTTGTCCCGAAGTATAAACAGAATCCATTTTTTTATTTTAATTCTTCTGTCGAGTGGAATCGAACCCTGATCTCTCAAAACGAGTGGCAGAGACGGAGATAAAAATGGCCACTCTGGAAATAACTTTCAGTAATTCTTGAAGAGTCCTCTTCCATAGTGTAATTTTACACTGACCCTTTCGGAATGTATACCGCTACTTAGATTTAATGTTGCTGTCGTATTTTTATATAATTTGTGTCGATACATCTACTAAAAACACGATCAAGTTCACTAACATGTGCTGAAATTAGCGACAACGTTCGCTCTAGAGAAGCAAAAACCATCACGTTCCAGACTTGCCTTAACACACCGTCCAATTGTCGCTTTTCCGATTTTCAAACAAGGGCATGTGGAGATATCTGCTATCCCTGCAAGGTCATCTGTGCTACAAATTCGCCATACTCTGAATATGTTGACCAGACAACCTTATATATCCCCCATGCTCTTGTTTGAAAATTGGAAAAGTGAAGGAACCATTGATGTGCAACTTTTTTTTTTTTTTTTTTTTGATATTTCTGATTTTTATCTCTGATTTTTGGTAAAAACTCGAATTTCGGGCTTTTATAATAATATAACTATTTCACCGCATGAGTATCAATCTACAGTAATAATAAAATTACGCCAAAAGATATCGAAAAGCTTACTTCCTGTGTTATCATTGATATCACATGATTATCATCATCATTATGTTGGATATTATAAGACGCGCATGGGCTCATCTTGGTGTTCGTGAAGTACGTGACAGGGAGATGTTGTGGGGTGCGCAAGATAATCAAGTAAGTCACGTTTTACTGCGTTTCTTGGTTATCTTTCCTTTCTTGTGTTGCTTAGTTGCAGTTTTATAAGTTGTTCTTGATTTAAATGCCACACACGCACGCGTGACTTCCCAAAAATGAATATACGACGTATATTAATTTTTTCAAAACGTATTGTAAAAGAATGATGCCCAATAATCGGTAGGCGTACCGCTGCATTAGTATTCTATATAACCTGCTTCCAGCTCATTGGCTTCACGCTATCCGATAAACGCCACACCACTGGACTCTACCTACGCATGTCATTCCTTAAAGTGAAGGATCACATACAAAGCGAGATTTTCACCCATTGGTTTCGTCATTTCATTAAACATATAAAAAGACGATCCGTCATCCTAATAAAATATACTAGACACCTCGAAATCATTAATTTAGTGCAGAAGAATAATGTCAGCATCATCTTCCTCCCACCTTATACCAGCTACAAAATTCAGCCTTGACTAGAGTTTTCATGGAGCCTCTGAAAACTTTCTACTGCCAGAAATATATAAATGGCTGTTTCAACTCAATGCGAATAGTCACCACCTACCAAATCGGTGAAATATCTAGAACTGCCTCCAAGATAACTTGGAGAAATCGCAGTTAATGGTTTCCGGACGACAGGCCTTTTTCGTCCGGAAAAAGGTCTGATGCGGTCTGACGTTTTCAGACCGCATGAGTGACCTTGTCTTCGGAGAACACAAATGCTTCTCTTGAGAACCAGCCTTCTTTGGTGCATGGTGCGTAAGCTACCATGCAGCTCTGTGCATTTTCTGCCTTCCATTTCTGCTGAGCTTATTAGAGCATTACCCTAGTGCAAAATTTTGAGTTGGAATTGCAAAATTTTTATCAACCGCTTAGTTTAAGTACTTTGTATTTTAATGAACCAAGTCATACTATAATGATAATATATTTGATATATTTGAATCGTTTTCGAATGATAAGCCATATAAAATGTAACATGACAACTTTTCAGGGGAAGCACTTCAAGCTATGAAAGCTATAACAAGTCATTGTTTATGTTCGGGCATAGCCTGTTTCTGTACTTTAATACATACGGAAAGAAAATTGCTCAACATGTACAATGACTTTATGGTTTTTGTATCTTGAAGCTTTGCCCTAAACTTAAATGTCTCCTTCACTTCCTGCACCATCTCGCATTTAACATAGTGTGGATATATCTTGTTACTGAGCTGTTCGGGTCTTCACAATGCCCCCCCCCCCCGATGTTCGAAACCGGGCGGACTCAGTTTATTATTATTATAATTAGCCATATGGTGCAAGGAAGCCCGAGGCTTTTGCTGCACCAGCCCAAAAAAATACTTGAGTTACCCCTGAGAGAGAGAGAGGGTCAGAAATAGAAGGGAATCACCAAGAAAGAGAAGAATGATGATATCCAGCTCAGGACCCTGGGTGTGCCAATCCCAGATGTGAGCCCCTGGGGGTATTTCTTTGGTTCGTCTGAAAGTTGCTGATCAACTTATTGTCTAGACGATTTGGAGTGGTAGTAAGTTTTTGCTTCGTATTATAATTTATTATTCGACGTTTATTTATGCCAATCTTATATTTGAAATTTTTTCTTGTTTTTTCTGGTGTCAGACAGGACATGGTATTTATAATTCTGTTTTCCTAAAGGAATGGAATTTAATTATGGCGCACTCCTTTTAGAGAAAGCAGCATCAGAGTTTCAAACTGCCCCATTAGAGAGGTAATGCATGGATTGAATCAGGTTGTTTCATTTCAGGAGATAAAAGTATTACCTCCTTTACCTGGGCAGAAGTATCAGTAGGTTCTGACAACAGCACAGGCATTAGATGAAATTTTGAAACGGAGTTTCTGTTTGAAATACGATGCTTAAATCTGCACGAATTGGAAACATATGCAAAGTAGTTACTATTCACAGGATTCTTGTAGAAATGTGTAACGGTCCTGGTGAAAGGTTCTTTAGTAAGTATGAAAAGGTAGTTAAAGTTCACAGGAAAGAATGGGAAATGTCGGGTGCAGAAATACACGGAACAAATACATATGGATATGAGAACGCCAGTGCCCAAAATAATCTGATTAGCCATAGGTTACTGTTAATTAATCAGTCTGTCTGAGGTGCTGGGCAAACAAAGGCCATTTGGGAGCATAATATCAAAAGTCCCATTGTTATAATTGTAGTAACACGAGTCATATTACGGCCAGTTGGCCCAAGAATTGTGGGCGCTTTATAGCCTTAATTGCTAATGCGCCAATAAAAACCAAACCAAAGCCCAAGAATTGTGAAAAATGTGGAGCTACCACGCGTAAATATAAGCAATATTCTGGACGCACATTCGCAGAGAGAGTTTCCAGTGGGAGGGGGGGGGGTTAAGGAGAAGTAGGCAGTGAGTGAACTGTTAATGTAAAAAAAAAAATACAATAGTTCTTCAGACTGACAATGTGGATGAGACTCGGATATTAAAAATATCTCAACATTTGCAATAAATTATCACATGTCGGTAACAGTCGGGTTGCGCAACTGGCCTGAACATAGAGGAACACAATGTGATACAGAATGTACATAAACAGGGGCAGAAAGAAGAGAAGGGGAGGCGAAATGAAAGTTGAAGAGGATAAACAGGAGGTTCCAGGATGGACGGAGAGAAAACTAAAAGGAAGGAGATGTAAAAAGAGAATATACATCGATACTGTCATATGGTAAGAAAACCTGCTGAACACTTTCGGGATCGTATACAAACAAAGGAATATGAAAAAAACAGAATGGCTAAATGTAGTGGGGAAATTAGCATTAGCATTAGTAGAGGCATATGATGCAAGAAAGCAAGCTTATTCAGCATCAGCAAAAAAAAAAACAAAAAAAAAAAAAACACACCACTCCCATTTCACCCCTCCGTTCGCTCGAAATACCTGTCCAGTTGAGCCTTAAATTTGTTTAGGCTATCAACTTCAACAACAAGTGATGGAAGTCGGTTCCACCAACCAACCACCCGCTGACCAAAGGCAAATTTCCGCACATCTATCCGACATCCGCCCTTCCTCAATTTGAATTTATGCCCTCTGAGCTGATTATTCTGAGCAAGATGAAGAATCCCATTGGCATTGAGCATGCTCAAACCATTCAAAGCCTTATACACCTCTATCAGATCACCTCGCCGGTGCCTAGTCTCCAGACTCTGTAATTTGCAAAACTTAAGCCTTTCTTCGTAAGAGCAACCCTTTGTTCCATTCACTAATCTTGTTGCCCTTCTCTGTACCCGTTCCAGCAGCTCTACATCCTTCTTGAAATGAGGCCTCCAGACCTGTATACAGTACTCAAGATGTGGCCTAACCATTGCCTTATACAAGGGAATAATCACCTCCTTATCGCTGCTAGAAAAATTCCTGTATATCATTGACAAGACACCATGAGCTACTCTTGCAGCTCATCTGCACTGCTCAGAGAACTTCATATCTGCCTGCACAATTACCCCCAGGTCCTTTTCATTCTCCACCACTGTCAGTGTAGTACCGCAGAGTTGATACGTTGCTCTGGGATTGCTGTTTCCCATATGTAGTACTTTACATTTGTCAATGTTAAACTTCATTTGCCACCTCTCAGCCCATCTGTTCAACCTTTCCCAGATCCTGTTGCAGCAGCATAGCGTCAGTGGTGTACTTAACAACCCTGCCAACCTTTGTATCATCTGCAAACTTGGACATTAAACTTGATATCCCATCATCAATATCATTCATAAACATCGAAAACAACAACGGACCCAACACTGAACCCTGAGGAACTCCACTAATAACATTAGTCCACGTTGAGCAGTGTCCATTGATTACCACTCTGTGTCTTCTGCCACTCAACCATCCCCTTATCCATAGCAGCAATTTGCCTCCAATGCCACACTGCTCCAATTTGTGCAGCAGTCTTCCATGTGCAACAGTATCAAAAGCCTTTCTAAGAGCCAAATATATAATATCAAAGTTATTCCCTGCATCCAGTTCTTTTGTGACTACATCATAGTATCCAATCAAATTGGTCAGGCAAGATCTGCCCTTAACAAAACCATGCTGCGTCTGAGCTATAACTGAATTCTTGTCTAGATGATCCTGCAGTGCTTCTTTAACCAGTGCCTCCATTAATTTACCTGGAACAGAAGTTAAACTGACAGGTCTATAATTACTTGTCAGCCTTTGATCCTCCTTTGTGAATTGGGGTTACATTTGCACATCTCCAGTCTATGGGTACCTCCCCTGAGTCCAAAGAAGCTCTCCTAATTATGGCTAGGGGTTTGTTTACTTCCTTTGCTGCCTCCTTTAATATAACTGGATAGATCCCATCCACCCCAGGTGCCTTTTTTATGTTTATCCTCAATAATCTCTCCTCCACTTTCCTCTCAGTTATTACAAAATCATCCAGCTCACTGCCAATGTTTACTTTACCTTACATTCTCCTTCCTGAATAACTTCTCATGCGTGAATGTAGATGCAAAATACTCGTTTAGATTGTTAGCCACCTGAGCAGGATCCTCAACTGTTGAACCATCAATATCCAGTGGACCAATCTGATTCATCCCTTTCCTTCTCGAGTTTAAATAGGTAAAGAACTCTTTTCTGTTTTTCTTTGCATCCTTTGCCAAGGATTTTTCGTATTCTGCCTTTGCCTGCCTGATCTCCTTTGTGACTTGGTTACAGACCAACTTATATCTATCATAGGCTTCCATGTCACCCATTAATTTGTATGTATCCCATGCATTTTTCTTCTCTGCCACATGTCTCATTAGTTCATATGACAACCATTTAGGCCTAAACCTTGAACAATATTTCTTAGTTGGTATGTAAAGCCTGGTAGTCTCCAAGATTAGTTCCTTGAATGCTTCCCATTTTGAGTTTGCTGTTGGTAACATCATCAGTTGGTCCCACTGTATAGAATTTAAATACTGTCTCAGACCATCATAGTCGCCTTTACGAAAACAAAAACCCTTCCCTTTACCTCTGATGGTAGTTACCTCCTTGAGTAAATCCCACTTCAACACACTGTGATCACTGCCACCTAGTGGTTCATTTATCTGCAGATTCTTAATGCATGAAGAATCACTACTGATAATCAGATCAAGAGTATTGCTCCCTCTTGTTGCCTCACGAACATGCTGATTTAGAAAACAATCATCCAATAAATACAGAGAGTACAGACGAAGTTTGTTTGAAACTGTAAAACACGAGGGAACCGGTCTTTCTTTGCAATTAAAAAACGAGGAAAGGGAAGTAGTAAACGTTCAGTTTGCGTATGACGATTTCGTTATCTCAAATACTCGGAATAAGAGTTGAATATCGATCTTACTGCGTTACTCACCAGTAATAAGTTAAAATTAAATGCCGAACATAGGGGCAACTTAGCAGAAGTTGTAGTGAAATTTTGTCAGGAATAACATTAATGACGTGAATGTGCAGGGTCTGAGAGCGCTACACAAACAAACAGTGTTATGGCAAATTATGAAGAACATTGGGGTTAAAATCTGGTTTCTGCAAGAAACACATTTTGCAAGTTCAGCAGATGTTTAGCAAAATTTAAAATAGATATCAGTTGTTAAGATTCTGACGCTTTGGGACAACTCGCTCGGCAGGGGTGAATATAACAGTAGTTCCTCCGTTTTTAGGGAATTTACTGTTCGCGAGTAGCGATATAGAAGGCGGAGTTGTGGTTGTAGACTGGAGTTATGGGGAACGTACAATAATATTAATCAACGTGTGCAGTCCAAACACTACGTGGGGAAGGAAAAGGCTGTTTCGAAGATTGGGTAACTACTGTATATGGAGGGAGCGCAGTGCAGGTAATTAAGGATAATGGAAACCTATAATTCGACCAATTCACACTGTATTCTTGGCCGTTTTGTAAACTGTTATGAAAAAGAACTTTAGCGTCAGAGAAAACGAGGAGACAAATTGGATTGAACAATTTACACCAGCACAGAAAGCTTTTGGAAAATAGCTATGGGCGATCTAACCACGGTAATAAACTCTTGCAAATTACGATGTGTGCCTGAACTGGATGGGTTTGGGGTTGAATTTTACAAGACGTTTTGTCACTTGTTGGCTCCTATTCTTTTAACGTGTTTTTTTTTTTTTTTTTTTTTTAAGGAGGGTCAGTACTAGAAGGGTTTTTAAATGTATATAATAATAAGATTCTTTATTAACATAAATTTTATACAATAGACACAGAAAGCCAGAGGAATCTTACAATTTGTTGTTTATACAAGTGATTTTGTTTTATAAAAAAAAAATAATAATAATAATTAATAGATCAAAGCAAAGATGATAGTAAAAATGAAGTAGTAATTACATCGAAAAAGGACTACAAGTTGAGCAGAACATGAAATGACATCGGTTAACTAACCAAGATCGGCACTTACATAAATGTCCTTTACAAACAGCAAGATAGGACAAGATGCCATCGCGATATGTCTTGTCTATAGTCCACAGGTCGATGTCGATCGAGTTGAGAGTGTCCAGAATCACATTAGAGAAGTGTCTCTTGAAATTCTGTAACCGCTAGAGCCTTGAGCACAAGGAGGGGGTACTAAGGAGATGTCTGCCTGGCAAACGCCAACCAACCGTGTTCCAGATGTTGATGTGATCCTGCTTAGCTGAGCACAGATGAAGGAATGATTTTATTTTTAGCATATGGGCTCTGTGGACTATGGGCGTATATTGCGGGTTGCAGCAGAGAGTAGATTTAGATGTTGTGTAGATCTGGTGCAACCACAAGTTGACCCACTTCAGCACCCAGAATTCGAGGCTCCATAGTTTCCTGAGGCTAGTGGGTGGTGCCGCCGACCAAACTTCCACGGCATAGGAGAGTACACTACAGAAGTAAGTTGCGAGGTATTTCTTGATTATTTGCTTATTGTGCATTTTGCACAGATGAATTTTCATTCCCCAGAACGCTCTCAGGGCTTTGGAATACTGAGCTTGGATTTGTTTTTTATAGGTGAGGTTGGCATCAAGGATTACTCCTAGGAATTTGACACTATCTGTGGGAGTCAGAACATTTCCTACCAATTCCGGAAGTAGAGAAGATGCAGTATCAGTAGAAGTCATCCGACTTGGCGTAAAGATGAGATAGTTTGACTTCTCTGAATTGACTGACAGGCCAAAAAATTTTGCATATTTTAAGAATGTATTTAGGTAGCTGTTTACAGATTCAGAGGCGGTTTGTCTTTCTTGTGAATCACCAACATGGCGTTTGCATGGTAAGTAACAAACAATATCATCAGCATACGATAGGAAAGCTGAAATTTGGTCCATTAGTGGAACAAATATTGCTGCAAATAACAAGGCTAAGAGAGAACCACCTTGTGGGATCCCTACTTCGATGCTTTTAGTGACTGTAATGCCATCGCCTTTGAAGTGAAGCATTCTCCTAGATAGCAAATTCTTGAGGATCTCGAGCATATTTCCGGATATCCCGTAGAATCTCTCAAGTAAAGCAAGAAGGGGTGTTATTTGGACTGAGTCGAAAGCAGATTTCATGTCGAGAAAAATGGTGTGAAGATCTTCGTTGTCATTCCAGGCCTGAAGTATTTTCTGTGATAATGACTGTAGGCAGGTTACAGTAGATCTATTAGGCATGGCATAATGGGTATGTTCTGGCCTATGCGCAGAGATTGCGAGTGTTACAATATTTGCAAAGATTGCGATACAATATTTGCAAAGATTGCGAGTGCTATAGATGCCCTTCTCGAGGCATTTCAAGAAGGGAGAGGCAATTGATATTGGCCTGAAGTCAGCCGGTCTTTTCGCACGAGGCTTTTTCGGAACTGCCACGATTCTGGATGATAACCAGCTTGAAGGCACCTGTGCAAGTTTGGGTACTTTGTTGTAGAGTTGAGTGAGCTCTTTGCTGATGAAATTAGAAGCAATTTTTAGACTAAAAAGAGGTATTGCGTCAATTCCTATGGTGGACTTGTCAGGTAGTGAATTTATTATTTTTATTAGTTGTTATTCGGAAATTTCTGTGTTACTAGAAGGTGAAGAAACGTTAAACGGTTCGTTCCAAGGGTATGCTTCGGTGTTCTCGCTTAAAACGCAGCACATGCTCACACCATTGCTGAACATCTAAAGATCGAGGGGTGCAAGTATGACTAGTGGACCACTCACGTTTTCCCCTGGATAGCCGGCCGTTCATGAAATTGTCAATAGCAAATTGTTTACTCTTCTGGAAATCCATCCTTGCTTTGGAAAATTTGGCGTATGACTCTTGTGAAGGCGACTTCTTGTAAGAGGCATGGGCTGCCTGTTTTTCCCTTAAGGCCTTGGTCAGGAGGTACTACTTTTATACCGAATCAGGTAAGAGATTTAATACAAATTGGCAACTGGAGGCATGTAACGTTGGCTGATTGTGATTAAAAAAACTTTTGCCAAAGTTTAGACTACTAAGTTAGAACGCGATGTAACCCAGGTCGTGAGTAGGACGCTATGTTATGGTATACCAGCGAGGCGGACAGAATCCAACCTTTGGATACTAAAAGATGTATTACATTATCAGAAACAGATTTAAGTTTGGCGTTAGTGGCAATCGATTCCTAAAAAGCGTCTTCTAGAAACGATATGAATATCTTTTCTCCATAATTGAGGCAACAAATGTAGGATAAGCTGTTCGCAGTTCTGGGAAATTTATATACACTTTTAGTACTAGGCTTTTGATAAATGGAAAAATTTAGCAAAACGTTACTATTCTTGTCTCCTTATCTTACTCCCCTCAATAGGGGAGTGACAAGGATGTCCGCTTAGTCCTTCATTATTCACGTTGGCGTTGGAACTTCTACTGAAATGCCAAGAAAAGCAGCAAAGACTTCTTTATATCAACAGTAGAAGGAAGGAGTTTAATCGCATTGGTCCACTTGATTCCTCTTCCTAAATAACTAGTCATGCGTGAATGTAGATGCAAAATACCTTTTCAGTTTCTCAGAAACCTGAACAGAATCATCGCCACAGATGTGGGAAACTACGGGTGGCGCCTTCCACAAAACACTATTCCACTATGGTCTACTTGATGTCGATGGTGGTTTAACTGTTGATGATGCTGCTCAGGTTGCTGACAAACTGAAAAAGTATTTTGCATCTACATTCACGCATGACTAGTTGGATACTAAGTTGGATATTTAAGGAGAGGAATGCCAGAAGTGCATCAAAATCTAACAGGGAGCTAAATGATTTTGTGACAACTGAGAGGAAAGTGGAAAATAAATTGAAGCTTAACATAAACTCAACATAAGATTTATGCACCAACATAGAGCCGTGATGATGAAGAGATCGAAGAAATTTACACTGAAATTGAAACTTCTAGGTGAACAGAAAACTAACTACACCATTATTATGGGAGCCTTCAATGCTAAGGTTGGAAAGAGACAAAACAGTGCAGAAAGGGAAATTTTGGAATTAGTGAAAGATTTGTGGAATTTGCAGAATCACGAGGATTGTCAGTAATGAACCCTTTTTTTCAAGAAAAGAGTGAACAGAAAGTGGACGTGGAAGAGCCCAAATGGATTAATAACTTATGAAAAGCTGCTCACCCATGCAGCTCGACTCCGATGGATGGCCAAACAACATTTGCATTATATTAATGAAATAACCACCACCATACGGTATATAAAAAGCACAGTATACTCTCCATTTCTAAATGCTGTAGAGGTAGGGGCATCTGCTGCACCTAGCACAATTCGACTACTCTTTTCTTCTGAATTTTGGCTCTTAAAATGGGCCATAAACAAACAAACTTCCTCCACAGTTAAGGACAATTGAAATGGCCAGTTTGATAAAAATTCACAGGCTTCATGTGAATTTTTGTCAATTCCACACTGATTAGGGTAAAATGCCTTACCACAACTGTAAAATTGATCATTGGCAAGATTTCTGCACCATCATTCTGGAAACTGTACTCTTGGAGAATTCCTCAGCCTTCCCTCCCTCAGAGCGACTCCAACTCTGTGCCCACATCTCAGCCGTCTCCACCTATCCGATAGGTTTCTGCCATTTCAGCTACTTTCATGTGCCCAGTCTTTGGATGCTGACCTTAAGTTTTCTTGTGATAGGGAGTACAGATGCCACATCCTTAAATTGTACTTCCCTGTCCCAGATCCTTCACCTTGAAGCTGGCCTTAATGCCGCACGACAGCAATATGACATGAAGATGGCTTAACCAACCAACCTTGCAGTTTTCCACCTATATATTCTTTGTACATTGTGATGTTTATAATTGTATTAAACTTTGAGTGTTGAGCTGTATTTACTTTTATTTGTCCACATATGCATTTTTTATGTTTAATTTATTAATTTCCTTTTCTTACACATTGGGCTGTTACTGTTAACCCCTGGCCTTGTGGCAGTGAAGGGCGACTTTGCAATGCATCCATTTGTATTATTATTTCAATAAAGATTTCTAATAAGAAATCGACTTCATCCTCACAAACAGAAGATATAATGTGAGTGATGTTACCGTCCTGAACAAGGTAAATGTTGGAAGTGATCAGAGAATGGTAAGATGCACACTTCATATAGAGATGTAAGAAAGGAAAACACTGACTCGAGTAAATAATACGAAGGTGTTTGAGATAACAGAAGAGAAAAAGCAGTATATACTGCAACTTAAGAACAAGTTTGAGCTTCTGCAGACCTTTCAGGATCAAGGTATCGACGAGGAATACAACAACTTTCTGAAAGTGATAAAGCCAGAGAAATCTACAGGTAAAAGGAAATCCAAAGAAGAAAAAATTAGTCAATAAACACTTGTCATGATGAACCGAAGACGACAAATGAAGAGCAAGATAAACATAGATAATGACAAAATTGAGTATACTGAGTTATGCAAAGCCATTAGAAAGAGACAGAGAGGACCTAAGAAGATTTAACATAAGGAAATTAGAACAAGCATTAAGGGAAAACAAAGGAATTAAATAGGCAGCTATGAGCAGTAATACAGAAAGACAAATGATACTTAAACTGAAGAATAGTGATGGTGTGCTTATAAATAGCAGAGAAGGCATAATTCAAATAGCAGAAGACTACTATAAAGAATTATATAAAGAGCGAGGGAATAATGCCAGCAGTGGTGAAGATGGATCACAAATTAGCAAGACATACGACATACCCGATACCCTTCCTAATGAGGTATAACATGCATTGAAGAAAATGAAGCATCAGAAAGCCCCGGGTGAAGATGAAGTTACTGTAGAGTTATTAAAATTGGGAGAAAGAGACATGTCACAGAATCTTCACAAAATATATTAGGAAAGGCGCCTAAGGAGTGGAATAATGCAATCATAATTTTTCTGCATAAATAGGGAGATAAATTAGAAATTATAGACCAATTAACTTGTTGTCACACATCTAAAAGTTGTTCACAAGGGTCATTACCAACGAATTAGAAAGAATACAGATTAGAAAGAAAGAAATAGAGCAAGCTAGCTTTAGGGTAATATTCTGAACTATGGATCACCTTCACATAATATCGCAGCTAATGGAGAAAGCAAATGAATATAAAACACCATTATGCTTGGCATTTGTGAATTATTAAGCATAAGGCGATGTTCCGGACACTGGAAAGACAAGGCATAGATACCCCTCATATATTAAGATATTGAAGAAAATATATGATAATGCTATCTCTTTTATTACACTAGACAAAGACAATAGAAAATTTAAAATTGAGAAAGGAGTTCGACAAGCGGAGACTATCTCTGAAGTTGTTTACTGCTTCCCTTGAGGAAGCTTTCAGAAGATTAGACTGATCGCAGAAAGGAATCAATATAAATTTTGAGAGTATCTAAACCATTTACGATTTGCAGATGACATTGTAGTCATAAGCCACGATCCCAAAGAATTAGAGGAAAATCTTAATTAGTTATGCAGAGTTAGTAAGGATTTCGGACTGAAGATGAATATGGCAAAAATAAAAGTATTGATGAACAAGAATGTCACAGAAAGGGATATAATGATTGAAGGAGTAGTAATTGAAATGGTAGATTCCTAATCTGGGACATGTCATTAGATGTAATAATAAATGGCTGGAAGTCAAGAGAAAGATAAATTTCGGATGGATAGTATTCAGGAAATATAGTCATCACATACTAAGGTGCAATATCTCAATTTGTCTGAAACGTAAAATAATGAACCAAATACTCCCTACCATGACTTATGGAAGTGAAACTTGGGCACTCACTAAAAAAACGGAAGATCAGCTGAAAACTACACAGCGAAGAATGGAACGAATTATATTGGGAATCAGACCGTTAGATAAGAAGAGAAACACGTGGAGTGGATTAGGCAGCAAACACAAGTAAAGAACATTCTTATCAAAACTAAAGAACTAAAATGGATTTGGGCAGGACACATAGCTGGAAGACATGATGACAGATGGACTAAGAAAATAACAGAATGGTACTCCATAGGAGCTAAAAGAAAATCTGGAAGACAACAGCGGAGATGGACAGATGAAATTCACGAGTTCGTGGGTAGTAAATGGATGGCCATTACACAAAACAGAAAAAAGTGGAAAGTTGCTGGAGAGGCCTTCATCCTGCAGTAGATTGAAAGCAGCTGATGATGATGATGAACATAAAAAGATGGAATGATGTATCCAGTTATATTAAAGGAGGTAAGCAAACCCCTGGCCATAATTATTGGATTCAGTGGAGGTCCCTATGGACGGCAGATGTGCAAATGTATTGCTAATTCACAAAGGAGAATAAAAGATCACAGGAGTAATTACAGGCCTGTTAGTTTAACTTGTGTTCCAGAGAAAATAATGGAGTCACTGGTTAAAGAAGTAATGCAGAACCATCTGTGTCAGTGCAGTTATATTGCAGTCACAGCATGAAGTTATGGGGCGATATTGTATAGTAGGATGCAGTAACAAAGGAACTGGTCGCAAAGAATAATTTTGATTTCAGGAAAGCTTTTTATACGGTTTCACATAAAAAAAAAAAAAAAACTGCTGCACAAATCTGAGCAGTGCATTAAGAGCAAATTACAGCTCTTGATAAAGGGATGGTTGAGTGGGAGCAAACAGGATGTTTATTAATGGACACTTCTCTTCGTGGACTAATGTTCTTAAGGGAACCCTCAGCATTTAGTGCTAGGCCCGTCGTTGTTTTCTATATTTGTTAATGATATTGATGAAGGTATATCAGGTTTAATGTCTAAGTTTTCAAATGATAATAAGGTTGGCGGGGTGGTTAATGATAATTAAGGTGTTCTACTGCAACATGATCCAGCAAAATTAGGCAGATTGGTTGAGAAATGGTAGTTGAAGTTCAACATTGACAAATGCTAGCTACCACGTATCTGTAGCAATAATCCCAGATTAATGTACTAGCTGTGTGGTAGTACACTCAGATAGTGGAAAATGAAAAACATCTGGGGATAATTATGCAGTCAGATATGAAGTTCTCTTAGTAGTGCAGACAGGCTATCAGAACTGCTCATTCGACTTTGTTAATACTATACAGGAACTTTTCTAGCAGGGATAAAGAGGTGATTATCCCATTGTACAAGGCAATGCGCACAGGCCACATCTTGAGTACTGCATACAGGTCTGGAGTCACCATTTTAAGAACGATGTAGATCTGCTGGACGGTTGCAGAGAAGGGCAGTGATGAAGGAAACGAAAGAGTGGTCTTACAAAGTTCAACGAAAGCCTTTTAATTTGAAGCGACTGGTGATTAGGCACCTATGAGGCCATCTGATTGGGATGTTTAAAGCTTTGAATGGATTGCGCAAGCTCAATGCTCATGTCACTCTTCCCCCTTACTCAGACTACACACACGAGAGGGAAGGGCATAAGTTCAAATTGAGGAAGGATGGTTGCAGGAGAGATGTGCAGAGGTTTGCCTTCAGCCAGCGGCGGTTGATTGCTGGAACAAACTTCCATCTGTTTTAGAAGTGGGTGGTTTCAGTGAATTCAAAGAACTAGACAAATTGTTTGAGAGGACTGACATGGTGATGTGATATAAGTTTAGTTTATTTTTTTTTTTACTTGGCCGTTGGTTTTTAAGCTTGCTTTCTTGAATCATATGCCACTACTAATATTATTATAAAAAATAATAATCAAAATAGATTGCACTTAAATTATCCGTAGGTTACCGCTGCCAAAACCGACCCGGCTATGTAAACATACAGTGTACGCAGACGATGTGACCGGTACTCTCCATACAAGTTATGAAATGGAGAATTTATGGCGGTCCTTTGGTAAGACATTGCCAACTAAAATGAGGGATAATTTAAAGCAGTGTTTCTCAACTTTTTTTTTTAATTATCGCCCCTAAAGGGCTTTTAGACTTTTTTTTCCTAATCGCCTCCCCCATGAAAATTTTTAAAGAAGAAAATACTTTATACTCTTTATTACTCAATGGGATCCCTGATCCTGATACTTCTTAGCTAAAAGTTCAATGTTCGGTATGATGTTAGTAAGTTTAATTCTAATGTCTCCTCTTGAACATATATCAATTCTGTTTCTTTCATTTGTTAATATTTTATTTACTGAACTAAAACCACTTTCAACCATATAAGACGTTGGAAAACAAAAGTCTTTAGCCATTTTAGACTACATTGTTGGATAAAGAAGTTTAGTTGTTTTTGGTCCCCACAACTCAGCCATTCCACCTTTCGAATTTATATTTGCATTCTTTTATAATTTAATTCAACGAGTTCTTCAATTTCTTCACCAGCAGACCCGGCATCGCATCCATTTGGATCTAATGGCTTCACTTCAAAAGAAAATAAATCTGAAAATCCATTTCTCATTTCACCTTTTAAAGAACACAAATGATCTGAATAATTTTTAAGCTCATTTTCTCTGAGAGAGTCATTGATTTCAGTTAACTCTTGCATACCATGAAATTGTTTTCTTATTAAATTGCTTTCAAATATTTCCAGTTTTTCAGTGAAGGCTTTTAATACACATTTTGCCATCTATCACCGTAATTAATTTCCCTTGAAGTTGAAGTGATACTTCATTAAGTTTTCGAAAAATTGAAGCCATATAGTATGTTTGTGTGTTTGCTGATCTCCTTTGCTAAATCTGTCTCCATCACTTTCTAAAAAACTAATTATTGTATCAAAAAGGTTTACAAATCTTTTTAGACAGTTTCCTTTAGAAAGCAATTTGACTTCTGTATGTAAAAGAAGCCTCACATACTGTTCTTCATTATCAACACAATTTTCTGAAAAGGCTATCGTATTTGCTATGTGACTATTTTATTGATGGTTTTAATAACTATACTGAGAGATTGATAAAGAACTAGATTAATTTTTTTTGCAACCAGATGATGTCGGTGCACAATGCAGAGTATTGCAAGAACTTCGGGATATACTTCTTTTAGGTGGGCTATAAAACATGTCTATATATGTCTATATATGTCTATATATATATATATATATATATATATATATATATATATAATGTATCTATTTGTAAAATAATGAGGAGTTTACCTCAATATCTAATTTTACAAATATTAATATCAACGTAGAACGTATTGAGTATTACCGCTCTGATTCCTACTATATATGTATCTATATGTCTTCCAACCACAAAGTTAGCACCATCAGTGGCACAGGATACTACATTTTCCAATGGTACTTGTTTTTCATCAAACCGTGTTTTTACAGCAGCAAAAATGGATCCTCCAGTCAGTTTCTATAAATTTTGCAAACATCTCTTGCAATTTACAATCATTATCAAAATAAAGAACATATGCCATTAGAAGGGCCTTATTATCAGTAACTGTGGATTCATCAATCTGGATAAAAAAAATTCTCGTTTTTAGTTTGTCAATTAGCTGCTCTTTAATGTTAACTGACATCTCATCGATTAGTCTTCGAATTGAATTGTTTTTCAATGGCAATGTTTTTAAAATAGTGGAAGGATTTTGATGCATTCCTGTTGAAATTACAATCTCTAATGCGGGTCGTACAACAGTCTCAGCAACTGTGTGAGCACTACCAGTTTTTGCAATGGTTTCTGCAATTTTATAAGACGCAATCATTCCATCGTCATTTGTTTGTATGTTTTTTTTTTATTATTATTAAATAAGGAAGTAAGTGTTACGTTGCTCAAAATTCTGTTTTAATTTTTAAAATATTCTATATATTTACCAACTTTATCAGGATGTTTCCTTCTTAAGTGATCTAAAAGTCTTGATGGTTTCATAGCCTTTTTTGAAAAAGAACACCTAGACACACATAAGACACCTAGGCTGTCTTGAGTCGAATGGGCTTTCAGTAAAACCACAAGCTAGATATTCATCCAGATACTGTTGACACTTTTTTCTTTTGAGCACTTTACATGATTTGATGATGGGTTGAATAACTACCAAGAGTTAAATAAAAATAGTTTATATTTTATTATTTAATTCTTTGGATCAAAAGCACTGTGGATCAAAAATAAACAACTTCCACAAGGAAACAATAAATCAATACTAATTGTCGCCTAGACAGTAGAGGCAGAGAGTACAGAGTATTTTTTGGGTCTAACGGCACCAGGGATTTACCCCATCTCCGCGTATGTTCTTTGTATCGAGGACAGTACGCTAAGGCCAGAGGTTTAAAAGTGTGTGGATCGTGTATTGTGTAATATGTTGTGCCCCTTGTTCCTCTGGCTTGTTAGCCGCCAGGCCCCAGATGGGACCTGTCGTTTACGTACTCCGCCACGTGGAGGCCAGCCAGGTGTTCCCTTATAGTTTGCTCTGGCAGGTCCTACCACCTATTTTCCTGAGATTTCAGTGGCTAGGACCTAAAAAAAAAAAAAAAGAATAGAAAATAAAATAATAATAATAATAAAAAAAAAAATCATTAAAATAATAATTCTTCTTTTCTTTTGGGCACAGATGGTACATTATACGCAACTTAGAGGGGCTATACGGGATAAGCGCTGGAGGTAATAATATTTCCTAATGGGTCGGGCATGAATTTTGGTGTTTTAAATTTGTACGTGTGGGGCAAGCGCTGTTGTAAAGAGATGGGAGGGGAGGTGGAAGACTGGGGGGTTGGAAATTGGAAGTAAGGGGTCTATAGGGAAGATGACCCCTGTTGAAATAGTGGGGCATGCCCATGCCCCACCAGAGGAGAAAGAGGGGTGGCAGGAGGGGGAGGAGACAGCAGGCCGTCCCCCTCCCCCCTTGCTAGGGAAAGAGGAGTAAAAAGCAGGCTAGACAGAGCCAGGGCACTATATGGCTGTATGGCATCATAAGATGTAATCTTCAAGGTCCGAGTCCAAGTTGCAATCTTCGTCTTTGCATTGGTTCAGTGGTGGTCCAAGTCCAGAAGTCAGGTCCAGTTCGTCACGCTCATGTGTTGTATCTGCCTCAGGTGGTCACTAGTTCAGAGTTTCGCAGTCTTTCATATGTTAGTGATATGTGGCAGGGATCTTTGTCTTTCAAAGAGTTCGCGGGCAAAGACGGTGAAAGCCCGGTAATTATCTTCTTCTTGCAATATTATTTCTTCTCGGTTTTTTTAGCAAGGAGTTGATGCGTGTATATAGCTGACATCTGAGGTCCTCGTAGTTGTCACAGTCATGGATAAGATGTTCCCATGTTTCCTCCTGACCGCAGTTACAGCTCGGGTTGTCAGAGATTCCCAGCTCGTGGAGTTTTCCTCTGAAGGAGCCATGTCCTGTAAGAAGGAAGGTGGTGTGCAAGCCAGGGGAAAACCAGGACGGGGAAATAGGATATACCCTGCTGACATCGGGTATAAATTTTTTGGTAACTTGCCCTTTTGTGGTAAGATTCCATCTATTTTGCCAGATAGATTGCAGATGTTCCGTTAACCTCTTATTTTCTGAGGATTTGCTTTTTTGTGGATCTGTTGTGTAACCTAGATAAGTTCTGGTTCTTCCTTTCGAATGTTGGTGTAGCAGCCCACAGCGCACAATCTCCAGGTCCAAGGGAAGGAAGCCCGCCAGGACCTGGAGCGCATGGGTGCTCACCGTGCAGCAGGCTCTAGTTGTCAAAAGTATGGATCGGTGGATCGACTCCAGCTTTTTCTTGTTGACTGCTGTGTTTGCTTTCTGATACCAGGCACCTGCACCATAGGAAAGGATAGGGATGAAGAGGGCTTTGTATAGAAGAGAGAGGGCCCTCTTCTTTAGTCCCCAGTCCCTCGTGGTGATTTTGGTTATCAGGGCCGAGAGCCTTCTTGTTTTCGTTCTGAGATAACAGAGATGAGATGTGAAGTTCAAGTTTCGGTCTAGTGTTATTCCTAAGTATTTTAGTTCCTGTTTGAGTTTGATGGTCGCTCCATTTATTTTGATTAGTGGAGGTCTACCAGGGTCAAGGGCACCCCTGAGGAGTATTGAGTTTGTTTTTTCGGTTGAGATTGTTAGAAGATTCCTCTTGGCCCAATCCTGTAGCATCTGTGTGGCATGATTGCCTATGGCCTCCAGTTGAGCCCTGCTGTCTGCTTGAAGCATCATAATCAGATCATCAGCGTATGCCTGTGTAATGACATTTGGAACATCCAGGTTTAAAAACTCATCAAGCACCAGGTTCCAGAGGAGCGGCCCCAGGACGGATCCCTAGGGGCAGCCCCTGTAAACCGGTCTGGATACAGAAGTAAAGGGAGTGCTGACAGTGATTCTTCGATTTTCCAGGTAAGATTTCATGCAGCGAAATAGATTTGATGGGATTTCAGCCTATCGGAGCCTGGCCAGAAGGCTGGGCCACCAGAGGGAGTCAAAGGCTCCAGCGAAGTCAATTGAGATGAGGAGGAAATATTTTCTATTACAGTTTCTGACTGCATCAATGATCCTCTCGAAGGCATCAGTGGTGGAGCATCTCCTCCTGAAACCAAATTGGTTTCTAGACATCAATTGAGCATTCTGGTAACGGTTTTCAATTCTGTGGTAGATGAGTCGCTCAACGAGCTTGCTCAGCATCGACAGCAGAGCGATAGGCCTGTATGAGCCTGGCATGTCCTGGGGTTTAGTGGGGTTTTTCAGGATAAGTCTGACTCGGGCTGTCTTCCACGAAGTTGGAAAGAAACCCTCTGTGAGGCATTGATTTGCTAGGTTTAATATAGTATCCGGTATAATTTCCACTGCCTTTTTTTAGTATTTCCGGCTCTATTTGATCTTCACCGGGAGTTTTCCTGTTTTGCATTTTGGCTGCAGCTATGTTGAGTTCCGTTATCGTGAAAGGAGGCTCCACTGTCTGGGTGGAGTATTTATCATTCCCCTCGCAGAGAGTTCTCTGTTCATGCGTGTGTGGAATTGTTGAAGGTAGGAGGATATGGTCCAATATATTATTAATAGAAGAGTGCCAGGATCTAGTGTATGTCCCTTGAGGTGTTAAGGTGGCAGCAACGACTTCTCCCCTGGGTATTTACTGGTGGTGATTTTATATACCAATCCCCAGGGGTCTGCATTTCCCACTGTGGAGACAAAGTCTTCCCAGGAGTGTCTCTTTCTTGTTTTAATTTGAGCCGTATATTGGTTCCTGACCTCCCGGTATTGCTGTCTCAGTATGTTAACCTTTGCTTGGGGCCAAGATCTGCGTGCCCTTTGGAACCTTTTTCGGGCATTATTCACTCGCTGTCTTATTGCCTGGAGTTCTGGTGACCACCAGTGAACCACTTTGGGAACGGGCTTCTTCTTCCTGATGGCTATGTTTGCTGCTTCAGTTATAAGCTGCGTTACTTTTTGTTGGTGTTGGTCAGGATTGAGATATTTTGGGTCGAAATTTCTGGCTTTTTCCATCAATGTTTGTTGGAATAAGTTTCAGTCTGCTTTTTGGATGGCGTATCTTGGCGAGAGGAATCTAGGTGGATACTGTGCTACGAGGGAGTGGTGGAGGTCAAAGGTTAGGACTCTGTGGTCTGAGGTAGTCCAGTGTTCTTGTACCACCCAGGGGGAGAGATGCCCAACAATCGACCGAGTGGCCAGAGTTACATCTATATTTGACTCCCATAGTGTGCTGGAGAAAGTTGATGGTTGATTAGGTCTGTTCAGAACTGCTAGATTACTGTTGGAGATGTAATCCTCCAGGCGCTGACCATTTCTGGCACCCCCACGGTCTGGTCTCTCACTGTGCCAAGCAGGGGATCTGCAGTTGGCGTCCATTCCTACTATGAGGTTGGCATTCTGCATTTGTAGTTGGATATTTTGCAAATATCTTGTTACGGGCAATATATCTTCTCCCGGACGGGCATATATAGAGGTGACATAAAATTCCCCTAACGGTGAGGCTATATGGGCACATACGGTCCAGTTTGTACATAGGTCTGAGATCTTGGTTACCGTGAGGTCAGGATTCCGGACAGCGATGGCAGCTCACCGGTTGTCTCCATCAACTTGTACGATCTTGTAATGTAGGGGGGTAGCCTTTTACTTCTTTGTTGTAGGTGTAAGGCTCCTGTAGCATTAGTATGTCATAATTTTCTTCCGTGGCTTTTTTAGCCATTTGTGCGGCAACAGCCTTAGATCTCTGAGCATTGTGCTGTGCGAATTTAATCTTTGTTTGATTATAGTGATTCCTGTTATTCCCCATAGTCGGTTCTGTTTTGTTGTACACTCTTAGCCTTTATATAGATTGGACACTTATTATCCCGTAGTGAGTGATCAAATGGCAGCTTCATTTCTTTACAATTCACACAAATTGCAGGTTCTGCTTTCCTGGGGCAAAATGCGAATTCATGTCCGATGTCTGCACAATGCCCACAGGTAGGCTGTGTTTGCTTACAGGTGTGGGTTGTGTGACCAAAGCGGCAGCACCTGTAGCATTTGGGAACAGCCACATGCTCACGAAAACGATGGCTGCCCCAGTTTATATAGATTCTTGTTTGTTGGCTCAATGATTTCCAGGCCGCTGCTGAGAGCTCTATGATCCAATTTATGGCATTTCCGTTTCTGGATTTAGTTTTATATTTCGGCATAATGTGTTGCCCTGATTCTTCCTCCATGAGTGTCTGCTTCAAGTTTTTGCAGTATATTTCCTCTGTTAATTCTTCTGGTGTTGTTTCTTTGTCTATATCAAATACAATGATGCTTGGCCCTTTCCGTCTAGGAGGCTCTGATAGGAGTCCCAGCGTTGGAATTTTGGGGTTGCTGAATATACCTTTTATGTCCTCCACAGTTTCAGTTTCAATTAAAACCCTGCTTTTCTTGTTTTCTGAATAGATCTAATCTTAGTATGCTTGAAGTCACCCTTCAGTTTTTCTACTATTGTTTGTTTTACTTCTTCACTGGTCTTGTGTGTTTCTGCAGAGGCTGGCTTTAGTACAACTAGGTGCTGTTTTGGTATGAGGGTTTTTCTCTGTGCTGTTGTGGTTCGATTTGTAATGGTGCTTTCATTTGGCTTGTTTAGGTTGGTCCTCAGCGCTTGGGAGTAGGTAGGGACGCGCTGTAGCATTTCCTTTGCTCTACTGTTTTGATAGACTTGACGTTTGGCTAAGGCAACCTCTTTTTCCAAGTTGGTCTGGACTAGGATTGTCTCCATTTTCATCCATAATCCCACTATTTCCCCCCGGAGTGCAGTTGTAATCCTGTTATGTTGATCTTTAAATAGGCTTTCTAGGGTAGTCCTTAGAATAATAGACTGCTCCAGTGCAGTGCCTTCAGGCAGTCTGGGGTCCAGTGGGGCTTCTTGTTTTTCCTGCCCTTTTTCTGTCACATTTTATTCACATTTTATGTCTTCTCCGTTTGGTCTTTGTTCTCGCTTTTGGAGCGGGTTTTCATCTCCGATCTGGGAGCTGTGGATTGCTTGCCCTTTCTCTTTGCTGTGGATGCTGTTAGAGTACTGTCCAAATCTTCGTTATTCTCTACAAAATCTTCGATGTTGGGTCATCGTTATTTATAACCTTTTTCAGAGGCGTACTTGGATTTTTCGACTTTACGGCCAGGTCCGAATTATCGGGATTGTTTCGGTTTATCGGTTCCATATTTTCCCCGGATGAAGAGTTCTGAACGGCAACTACTGAATTGCTTAGCTACAGGAGTGCAATGCTTAGTGCAGATTCTGTTTAAGCTTGTTGACCTAAGCTTGTCAGGTGGGGGGGGGGAGTTCTCAACCCTAATCACCAAAATACCTGGATGTTGTGCTTAGTTTATTATTCGTTCTGGGAGGTCAGCACTGTGCACATTATTATATATATTCTCAATATCATGATATAGTGACATTACCTGACTTTTATTAATCCTGTGTTAAATATATTTAGTACCCCTAAAATGTTTTGGATATAGATGTCTTGAAGTAGCAAGTAACTCGCACTAACGGTCACTCAGACAAGGTCCGACCAATCAGGGCTCGACCGCGTGGGACACTGAGAACGTATTGTTATATATATTCAAAATATCGTAAATGTAGTGACATTAAATAACTTTTATTAACCTTGTATTAGATCAAATATATTTAGTACCCCTAAATGTTTATGGTATAGATGTCTTAAAGTACGTGGCAAATAACTCACACTAATAACACTTGGGGAGATTCTGCTGACGAGGCGACTAGAGACGGTCGTGTTCAAAGCCGCTAAGTGGATTTTTCTTATTTATTGATTTGAAATTATTGTTTTTCTAAAACTTTTGATTTAAATTTAGTAGTATAACATTATTTTGTGATTTTCTGATTAATTTGGTGTATTTATTCTTTACTCGGCCTTGTAATTGCATAAACGTATCGGTAAGGGTTTCCACGTGTTTCAACTCCGCTACCGTTCGTAAATTTCCCGCCATTGTGATACGATAGTTATGTACCGTACTAGATAGCGTTAGTTGAACTTCGTTAGCAGTTAAATTGTACGTTTTAAATAAATACATATAACGACTTAGATTACAAACGTAATATAATTAATTATATTTAACATAATTAATAACATAACATAATTAATTATAATTAATTAATAAACTAATAGAATCATGACTCAGACCAGAGCAGCAAAGCAAAGGGCTCAAGCTAATGGAAGTGCTGTGGCTCAGAGCAGAACTGAGGGGGGCAGTTGTCCTCTGACTCACAGCCTTATAAAATGCACTGTTTGCTTGTGTTTGCAGAGCAATCGGGTACGGGACATGATACTGCCATGGGTGATGTCTTTGTGTGTGCGCGATGCAAGGAGTGTATCGATATCATTCAACAACTCGGCGTTCTTGTGGGCCTATATGAGAGCTTGAAGGACAGGGTGGATGCCCTCGAAGAAACTAAATTGAGGGGCCCATCAAGCTCTCAGCTGCCCACATCAACGCCAGAGCTTGCACTTGGGCATTGCGTGACACAGAGGCAACCCCCAAGGCAGAATGCGCTGGTTCCGAAGGAACTAGTAGTTGTTGGTGACTCTATTGTCAGGGAAACGGGGAACACGCTTTGTAAAAAAAGATAGGTGGAACAGGACCAGGGTTTGTCTGCCAGGGGCAAAGGTTGATGACGTTGTAGAGCGAATATCATCTTTTAAGGGCACAAAAGGTGATATAGTTGTACATGTTGGCACTAATAATATTAAGAGTAGGAGACCGGCAGAATTACTTAACAAGTACAGGTCACTGCTGAACAAAAGCCGAGAATTAGGGTTGAATTTGAAAGTGTCTGTAATTCTGCCCAGACACGATAGGAGGGAGTATATGATGAGAGCCTTGTCGATCAATTCGGCCCTGGAAAGATTGTGCAAGGCTCAAGGTGTAGAATTTTTTTCAGCCTGGACTGTACTTGTTAACAGGAGAGATTGCTTCTACAGGGATGGGATACACTTAAATAGAAAGGGTGCAAGAATATTTGCTGATGCTATCGAGGCAGTGTTAGGTGGGGTCGGAAAACTGCTAGCTTGGGGGGAGACAAAGACCAATGGATTGACAGTAGCCACAGGCAGAGGTGAAAGAGATTCTTGCACTGCTTCTATTAGAATGAGCACAAGCCTGAAAAACAAGATGCATGGTATTTCAGAGACTGCTGGGAGCCATTGCGGTACAAGTAAACACATGGGTTGTGTTAGGGTAGCTAAGAATAGAAACAGGTGCAGGTATACTTGCGTGTACACCAATGCTAGGAGTTTGGTAAATAAATTTGATGAATTTGAGGTATTGCTCAAAACATCAAAGGCAGATATTGTTGGGATATCAGAGACGTGGTGTCACACAGATATAAGGGATGCAGAACTGCAATTTAGGGAATACAACGTCTACAGAAAGGATAGACAGGATAGGAAGGGGGGAGGGGTTATGCTATTAGTTAGGAAACACATAAAAACCAAGGAAGTGAAGCCAGTCGACATCGCTGGACAGTGCAGTGTTGAGTCAGTTTGGTGTGACATAAGCATTGGGAGATCAAAATTGAGAGTAGGAGTGTGCTATAGGCCTAATGACTCTGATGAGTATAATAAGGAACTGTACAGGGAAATAGAGTGGGCCAGTAAATCAGAGAGTCTTATAATGGGAGATTTTAATTTCCCAGATATTGACTGGAATTTGGGGGCTGGTTACTCACGCACTAGCAGGGCTTTTGTGGATTTATTGGATGATTGTTTTCTACATCAGCATGTTCGGGAGGCAACTAGAGGGAGTAATACTCTTGATTTGATTATCAGCAGTGATTCTTCATGCATTAAGAATCTGCAGATAAATGAACCACTAGGTGGCAGTGATCACAGTGTGCTGAAGTGGGATTTACTCAAAGAGGTAACTACCATTAGGGGTGAAGGGAAGGGTTATTGCTTCCGTAAAGGCGACTACGATGGACTGAGACAGTATTTAAATTCTATACAGTGGAACCAACTGATGATGTTACCAACAGCAAATGCAAAATGGGAAGCATTCAAAGAACTTATCTTGGAAGCTACTAGGCTTTACATACCAACTAAGAAATATTGTTCAAGGTATAGGCCAAAATGGATGTCAGATGAACTAATGAGGCATATGGCAGAGAAGAAAAATGCATGGGATACTTACAAATTAACACATGACACAGAAGCCTATGATAGATACAAGTTGATATGCAACCAAGTTACAAAGGAGGTTAGGCAGGCGAAGGCAGATTACGAGAAATCCTTGGCAAGGGATGCAAAGAAAAACAGCAAAGAGTTCTTTACTTATATAAACTCTAGAAGGAAGGGGATGAATCAGATTGGTCCACTTGATATTGATGGGTCAACTGTTGATGATCCTGCTCAGGTAGCTAACAAACTAAATGAATATTTTGCATCGACATTCACACATGAGGAGTTATTCAGCAAGGGGAATGCCAGAGGTGTATTCAACTCTAGCAGTAAGCTACAGAATCTTGAAATAACTGGGAGTAAAGTGGAGGAGAAACTGTTGAAGATAAACACAAGAAAGGCACCCGGGGTGGATGGGATCTATCCAGTTATATTAAAGGAGGCAGCAAAGGAAGTAAGCAAACCCTTAGCCATAATTATGAGAGCTTCCTTGGACTCAGGGTAGGTACCCATAGACTGGAAATGTGCAAATGTGACCCCAATTCACAAAGGAGGATCAGAGGCTGACACAAGTAATTATAGACCTGTGAGCTTAACTTCTGTTCCAGGAAAATTAATGGAGGCACTGGTTAAAGAAGCACTGCAGGATCATTTAGACAAGACTTTAGTTATAGCTCAGACACAGCATGGTTTTGTTAAGGGGAAGTCTTGCCTGACCAACTTGATTGGATACTATGATGCAGTCACAAAAGAACTGGATGCAGGGAATAACTTTGATATTATATACTTGGATCTTAGAAAGGCTTTTGATACTGTTGCACATGGAAGACTGCTACACAAATTGGAGCAGTGTGACATTGGAGGCAAATTGCTGCTATGGATAAAGGGGTGGTTGAGGGGGAGAAGACAGAGAGTGGTAATCAATGGACACTGCTCATCGTGGACTAATGTTATTAGTGGAGTCCCTCAGGGCTCAGTGTTGGGTTCATTATTGTTTTCTGTATTTATAAATGATATTGATGATGGTATATCAAGCTTAATGTCCAAGTTTGCAGACGATACAAAGGTTGGCAGGGTTGTCAAGGACACTACTGACACTATGCTGCTGCAACAGGATCTGGAAAGGTTGAGCAGATGGGCTGAGAGGTGGCAAATGCAGTTTAACATTACATTTGTCAAAGTACTACACATGGGAAACAGCAATCCCAGAGCAACGTATCAACTCTGTGGTACTACACTGACAGTTGTAGAGAATGAAAGGGACTTGGGGGTGGTTGTGCAGGCAGATATGAAGTTCTCTGAGCAGTGCAGACGGGCTGCAAGAGTAGCTCATGGAGTATTGTCAATGATATACAGGAATTTTTCCAGCAGGGATAAGGAGGTGATTATTCCATTGTATAAGGCAATGGTCAGGCCACACCTAGAGTACTGTATACAGGTCTGGAGGCCTCATTTCAAGAAGGATGTAGAGCTGCTGGAACGAGTACAGAGAAGGGCAACAAGATTAGTGAATGGAACAAAGGGGTGCTCTTACGAAGAAAGGCTTAAATTTTGCAAATTACAGTGTCTGGAGACTAGGCACCAGCGAGGTGATCTGATAGAGGTGTATAAAGCCTTGAATGGTTTAAGCATGCTCAATGCTGATGGGATTCTTCCTCTAGCTCAGAAAAATCACCTGAGAGGGCATAAATTCAAATTGAGGAAAGACAGATGTAGGATAGACGTGCGGAAATTTGCCTTTAGCCAGCGGCTGGTTGGTTGGTTGGTGGAACAGACTTCCATCCCTTGTGGTGGAGGTTGATAGCCTAAATAAGTTTAAGGCTCAGCTGGACAGGTATTTTGAACGAACAGAGGGGTGAAGTGGAAGTGGGTTTTTTTTTTTTTTTTTGGCTGATGCTGCATAAGCTTGCTTTCTTGCATCAAATGCCTCTACTAATGCTAATAACGGTCACTCAGACAATGTCCGACCAATCAGGGCTCGGCCGCGTGGTGTACACTGAGAACAACTGTCTTTGATTATCAGGCACCATATTAAAATTAGGCAGAAAACCAGTAAAATATCTGATATTCATCATGCAAAAACATATGTAGCTATAAAGTTGTTCATTTGCAATTCCCGATAGTTGATATTATCATCATTTAAGCGATATTTGCGGTACCGATAGCTTTAACAAAGTTCAACTTAATATACAATGGGAAGGTGTCACGTTGTAGCCCAGCAAGATCAGTGCTAAAGAAAAGTGACCATAATTTTTGTTTACCTTGGCCGATCTTTAAAAAAAAATGTGACACTTTAAACTACTAAAATCACGACAAATAGTGGAGCACCAAAACTGTGCGTCTTACCAGTAATTGGACAGCGCCCTCTCTCCAGAAAGTAGAGGCAATAGATGTTTGTCTATAGAAAGTAGAGGCATAGTGTGCATAGTGTTGGGGTCAGGCACCACCTGTGATTTCTCACATCTGCGCCATATGTACGCTGTGAAGAAATACAGAACTACTGTAAATGCCAGAAAAGTGTTGTCTGTTGTATATGACATATTGCGTTAGGTTCTGTTCGGTGTCCTGGCATTTGGCCGCAGGGCCCCTGGTGGGACCTCACGTTGCCCGCACACACCGCTAGGAGGTAGCCAGGCTGCCCATTATTCTCTGGCTGGTCTCCGAGAAGTAGAGGCAATAGACAAGCATTTCCTCATCCTCTCCATGCCTCATATTGACAAATGAAACAAAAGAATAAATAAACCATGCCCACTACGCACCGCCAAGGTCGCAGTTGTCGGAAAAGTTCAAATGTAAACGAATTGTGAATACATTTCCTCTGAAAGTTCTTAGGCATTTAATGCCATGGAAAGCAAAGGTGGTTGAATTAAATTACGCCCACTATCTTCCTTTTATCAAATTTTCTCACTCACTCCTGATATACCAAACTATTATATTTAGGCCACCCGAATAATTAAATTCATCTACCGTGCTGTCTTATGTCTGTTAATTGCGTGTATTCTATGGTCGATTTGTCTGTTTTGCTGGACGGAAAACCCCAGTTTGTGGGAGGAAAAACTTTGCTATCTACGCCTGAGACCGACTAACTCGGCCATGGAGTGAACAAAGTCTATTAAAATTCCTCACATCGACGGGATTTGAACCCGGGCCTTTTCCACCCGGTGTGGGGAGGACGATGACCACTCCTGATGTAATAATATATATATATATGTGTTAAAAATCAGTTGTCTTAGGGGGAAAAGAAAACCCAATGAGAGAAATTAAATATTAAGGAATAAGATGTCGCCGGTTAGAGTTGAACTTTGGAGGGCCACAAACCATTGTAATACCTATGATATTTTCTCCCCCCCCCCCCAAAAAAAACAACTTTCGCCCCCTTGGTGGCGATATCATCTCCCTTTGAGAATCCCTGATTTAAAGGAATGGGAAGTGTGGCAATTTTCGTTTGAAAATCAGTCCATCATTATATCCGTGATTCTTACAATTTTCATAACGAGCATTATAGCTACAATGTGACACATTCTAGCTATAATGAACAATATGACAATTTGATGTTCCAGTATTTCAGTTTTTATGACGGAGGACACGGCAAGAGAGCTCTGAAATTTTTGTTTTTACCCTGGGAAGATGGTGGAATAACTATTCCAAAAATTGAACTAAGATATATCTGTAAGATACTGCTGTACGTGATGAATATGGTTCAGTCAACTCATGGTGTATCCTCGTGGTGTATTTTTAATTATTTTGTTTCTAGTCATAAAGACAAAAGATTTTTGTACTGATAGTGAATGGAAGAAAATATAGCAATATTGTAATGCTGTGTATAGTGTCCCACCAATTTCTTGACCCTTCTATGTGTGAGTCTTGTGGCACAGTTTTATCAATTAGACACATTTTAATCGAATGTTCAGATTTTAGCAATATCCGTCTTACCGCTTTTAACCATCTGACTGAGCCATATACACTCAGTCAGATTTTATCTGACAATGACAACGTGTCTGCTCTTTTTAGCTTTTTAAAATCAATAAATATTTTTACTCATATATAAAATTTTTTACATTTTTCTTTTATATATTTGTTATACATTTTGACATAGTGACCTAACTAATTAGGTCACTGAAAGTTTAAAAATTTTTTATAAATGACCTGGTCTTGGCGCATTATAGCCATAGTAGCTGATGCGCCAATAAAACCAAAACAACAACAACAACAACCCACCAATTTCTTAATTACCATTCCAATGCGTTCGTGAAAGAAAAATTACAGACAAGTCCAGAAACTCCAGATGAACCACGAGTGGGTAAAGTGCCTGCCTGGCAACCTACAAAGGTAAGTGTGTGTCGTTGTCATACGGCACCAGGGGTTCCCCCATCTGCGCGTTGTTTTCATTGTGGTGAGAACCAGTTCACTGGGAAATGCCAGAGATTTAAAAGTTGGTAGTGTCCTATACCGTTGTTCATCTGGTCATTTAGCCGTTAGACCTTATTGAGGCCCAACGTTGCCCCACTTACGCCCAGTGGAGGCAGACCAGGAACCCAGCAGCCGTAGATTCACTCTGGCAAGTCCTGCCGCTTAATTTCCAGGGATTTCGGCGGCTAGGAACGAAAAAAAAAAGGAGGGGGGACGAAACGCTAGAAATTGGATCAGGCCGAAAGAGAGAAGTTATGCGGGGTAGAGTGGAAATAATTTTTTTTTTTTTTTTTTTTTTGAGTGTGGGGACTTGTGTAGTTGTGACAAGGGTCAAACGCTAGTCGCAAGATAGCTAGAGGGAAGGAAGACTGATGACTGTGGGGGTGAAAGACAGGAAAATTAGGTCAATAGTGAAGATAGGGGGGGAAGGGGCAGAGTAACCATCCCCTTGTCAAGGGAAGGGATGGAAAGTGAACCGAGTGAGGGTACCCGGTTCGGATCGCCTAATGACGTTTCTGCAGCAAACTGCACAATGCTTTTGTCGGGTCTTCCTATGCCATTCATGGTACATGTTGTCCCGTCCGTGTGAGTGGTCAAGTCCAGATAATGATTCCCGTTTAAGCCAGTGGCTAGTTCCAGGTTAAGTTAATGATTAGTTGTTCTTCAGATTGTAGCCGTTCGGTTTTTTTTTTTTGGTTGACGCATCTAAGGATCTTTATTCTGGATGACGAGTGGTTGGTTTGTAGGAAAATTGATGATAAGGTTGTGGGAATGTCCTTCTAGTAAAAATCCTACGAAACTGCATTAAGGCTTTATAATTGTCTTCGCCCTCCAAGAGATATTGTTCTTGGTTTATTGGCGAGAAATGTATTCTGGTTATTAAGAGGCAGCAGAGGTCTTCGTATAGTTGGCAGTGGTGCATGAGGTGCTCCTACGTCTCTGGCTGTCCACAGTGGCAGAGAGGGGTGTCACTCAAACTGAAACTGGAGAGTTTTGCTTTTATTGCGCCGTGTCCTGTGAATATGTAAGATGTCAGCAGTCCTGGTGAAAACCAGTTGGCGCTTTTGGGAAACACTAGTTGATTATCCGGTATGAATCTTCGTGTGACTTCCCCCTTTGTTGAAGTCGTCCAGCGGTTTTGCCAGGTCTGCTGTAGGTAGGCAAGAAGGCGTTTTTTCTCGAGTTTACGATCGTTCGCCGGATCAGTTGTGTAGTCTAGGCAGGTGATTGCTCTGTCTTTGGATAGTTGATAAAACAACCCACAGCGGACGATCTCCAGGTCCAGGGGGAGAGCGCCCAAGAGGACCTGGAGGGCGTTGGTGCTTACAGTACAGCAGGCTCTCGAGATTGTCAGTAGGATTGAACGTTGAATGGTCTCTAGTTTCCTTTTGTTTACTGCTGTTAACCGCCTTGTGGAACCAGACTCCTGATGCGTATGTTATTGCTGGTAAGAACACTGCCTTATAGAAGAGGGCTAGGGTCCCCTTCTTAAGCCCCCAGTCGCGACGAATGACTCCAGCTATTAGTGCTGAGTATTTTTTGAATTTGCTTCGGATGTAAGTAAGATGGGGTGTGAATGACAAACAAATTTTTATCTAGCAGAATACCAAGATAGTTAATTTTGGTGGAAAGCTTAATTGTTGTTTCCTGAATCTTTATCTGGGGAGGCCTTCTGATATTGAGAGAACCTTTAAGTATGATGGAGCAGTTTTTGTTGGGGATATCCTTAAGTGGTTTTGGGTAGCCCAGTCTTGTAGGATATTTATAGCACGGTTTGCATAGATCTCTAGTTGAGCTCTTGAGTCTGCCGCCAGCATCAGGATCAGGTCATCCGCGTATTCCTGTGACCTCACATCACCAAGGTCGAGGTTTAGAAAGCTGTCGAGCACCACGTTCCAGAGAAGTGGGCCAAGTACCGAGCCTTGTGGGCATCCTCTATAGACTGGTCGTGTGACTAAGCAGTACGGGGCACTGACGGTTACTGTTCTGTTTGCAAGATAGATTTTTATACAATTGTACAAATTAGCTGGTAGTTTTGTTTTCTTTCCGGAGTCTGCCGAGGACGCTTAGCCACCAGAGGGAGTCAAACACCCCGGCAAAATCTACTGAAATGACAAGGAAGTATTTATGACTGGTGGTGGTAGCTGCTTTGACGATATTCTCTAAGGCTTCCACCGTGGAGTATCCCCTTCTAAAGCCGTATTGGTTTTGCTTAGATGTTCTAGGAGTTTGCTTAGTACGGAATATGGGCCGGTATGATTCCGGAAAGTCTTGTGGTTTTGTCGGATTCCTGAGAATAAGCCTTAATTTTGCAGATCTCAATACTGCTAGGAAATGGCCTGCTTCAAGGCCATTTCCCAACAGTTGAAGAGGTTTAAGTTCTCATTTGGGATGGTTTCAACAGCCTTCTTTACGATCTCGGGCTCCAGCATATCTTCTCCTGGAGATTTCTTGTTTTTTATTTTTGCTGCAGCGGCGTCCAGTTCTTCCTTGGTGAAGCGATCTTCCATTGGGCCGTGGTGTATGTGCTGTTTTCCTCACACAGTAGTATTTGCTCTGGGGTGTTTGGTGGCGTGCGTTGATGGAACATGGCGTCAAGGATGTTATTTATAGATTCGGACCATGTCTTTGTATACGTGCAGGTCACGGGTTAGAATCCGGCTTCGGGCTTGGATCAGAGTAAAACGCAGAAACTTGGGGAGGTGCATTATAGCTACAGAAACCGATGTGCCAACAACTAACGACAAAAAAAAAAAAAAAAAAAAAAAAACAATAAGATGTCTTGTGGACTATCTATAAGCCAGACATACATTGTGAACTTTATTTGTTCTGTGTGTGTGTGTGTGTGTGTGTAATATATGTATATATTGTTTGTTTGTTATTTGGTTTTTAGGAGCATTAGCAACTATGGCCATATTGCTCGTGGATATGCGGTGGTCATTCCCTGACCTTTCCGCATCCTCCGTATTTGGTAGTGACGGGCTCGAACCCCGGTCTAATCAAGAAGCGTGTGCTACGCACTGCTGCCCCTTCCCACCTGGCTACGGAGGCGCCTGTATATATTGTATACACACGTAACGTACATAGAACGTAATATAGTAGCGACAATGCCAGTCTATCATAAAAAGCTTCGCTATTTGGGCAAATTGTTGGGAAGGATTATAACGTCTCTGCTGGGAACTGTTTCTTAGAGAATCCAGAAAAACCAGTATTAGGGAACTATTTATGCACGGTTATTTTTTACGACGATTCTCCCTGGCGTATCGATTTCTCAGGAAGAATGGGATGAAGGAATATTCTAGTAAATGACATCAAATACATTTTAGTCAAACAGTATTTTATTACTATCAGTTTGTGCAGAAAGTCTGGGCAGAATTTATAGATTCTTGAGAGTAAGAGAATTCACTCTTAATGAGGTTGCCTGCCTACAATTCGATCGTCCCTTGGGGAAGAAAAAGATTTTTACTATTTTTCTGATTACAGAAGCAAAATGTACTCCAAGGTGTATCGTTGTCGGCAGTGCTATTTTCAGCGATATTTATTCCGCTAATGAATGAGATACCTGCGTTTGTGGCCTACGCCGACGATAATGTATGTTACCTCTCAAGCCCTGCTAAAGCTCTGGTGAAGCAGACCAGACAAAGGAATTATCGAAGTCTGTTATCCGGAACTGATATCTATCCTTTTTCTGTGAATACGCCCCCTATTTTGGGCTTAAACCCTGAAAAATCCAAATGTATCATCTTCTCACCTAGAGCACAGGCATACCTCAACCAGCAGCCTCTACAGGCCTCCATTGCGGGGCATGTTCTCGTCGTTCGCCACTCATTCCGTAAAACTCTTTGGGGTGGTAATGGACGAAAACCTAACGTATAAGGAATAAATCCAGCAACTGCGTTCTAGAGCATTACGTGCTTTCTGGGGTATGAAACTCGATCTCTGTAGAGCACACAACAAGGAAACAGTCAGAAAATTTCTCCTCTACTACTTTAGTTATATTATCAGTTATGGTATTGAAGTTTGGTCCGCTGCTCCTATACCCAGTCTGAAGACGCTCTAAGGTTTAGAATTCTGGGTCATAAAGTGGGCCAACAATTGGGCTCACCTACCCTGTATACAACATCAAAATCTCAACTCTGCATAAATCTCAGATACACCCCAGCTTACAATGGCGCTTAATCTGTGCTGCGCTGTTCTCGACTTCATCAACATCTGGGAAATCGTAGGCTGGAAAATCCAGAGCCCTCAGAAACCCTCCTGTGTCCTGGGAGGTGGCGCTGACCAAGTACTGGTCAGTTGCATGAACTTGGTGCTCTGATATTTTGTGTCTTCAAAGTGGTTCAAAGTCTTCTCTTTGAATAAAATTGTGCCCATCACGTTCTCTAGGTGTTGATGGTTTATTTGTGCCCAACTTCTAAGGCATTTCGAAAATATGAGTAATTTTAATTTCGGGCTGTGCGTCGTTGCTTTCAAGAACACAGTGCTGAAATGTTATATAGATTTGGCTGTTGTTAACATTGCAATTTTTTGTTGTGGATCACCTTGATATTGCTTATTTTAAAACTTGAGTGGTGCAGTGAACTATTCTTGACTAGCAATAGTGATTCATGTTATTATGTAGATGATTGGCTCACACAAACTAGTTTTTTTGTAGCTGTAAATTTTGTCCTATAATTATGTACCTATGGAGGCAGCCATTGCCGCCCCGTGGTAGTAAACAAAGACTTTTGTTTGCCACATTGATCACGTGACCACCACGACTGCCTCTGATTGGTGACACCAGCCTTGATGCAGTAAGCCACTTTATTACTAACTCTAATCTCAAATAACAATTGGATAGAATATTGTTGTGATCTAACAGATGGCGTCATAAATATATAATAATTATAGCATAAATGCCTTAAATGTTATATAATTAGAATGAGCTGTATTATTGTTTATTGAAGATGTTTTAAGAGTTGTCTAACTTATGTATAATTATTGTACATCTTAGTAACTATGTCTGACGGAAATTGCTCATCTTCCATGCCAGGGGATTTGACCGTTGTCCCGCAACTGGCGGAAGCTGGACTGGCGGATTCCCAGGACCCTTCTATCAATATTGTTGATATTTTAGGGCAACATTTTCCCCCACTTGCACTGGTTCAAGAAAGGACAAAAGTAACTGATAATGGTCAGAATAATGAGACACATCCATTTAGATAGCTCTGCTGTTCTTGATTACGTTTTTGCTCTGAAGAATAGTTTATTTAACTTTCTTAAGAATGGGACTACGGTTACCCCTTCCATGATTGCCGAGGTTGGCAAGGTATGGAATTTCATGGAACGCATGTTACATGAACTAACCATTGAGAATGGAAAGCTAAAAACTGAAATTGCATGTAAAACATTGCCTGCTCAACTTTCAGCAGCTAGCTATGCTGGTGTAGCTGCTTATGGTGTAGGCAAACAGGTTAATGTGAGTGCGATCCCCTCCGGGACACAAACCAGACACGCGGTATTAGTGCATGCTGATGACAAAAGTGAACTCAAAACAAGTGACGAGATGAAACAAATGGTGACAAAGGAGTTTAAATCAGAATTGAAGAGAATTAAGATAAAAATCAATAAAAGGTTAGAGGTATTGTAATTGAGGCTGCCTCTAATAATGATCTTGAGAAACTAAAGAAGTGTAGTAAGTTTAAGAATCACAATTTAAATGTGGATCTTCCTAAGAAATTGAATCCCACTCTTATAATATATGACGTTAATAAAGAGATCACTGATAATGATCTTCTTGAGGACTTATACGATAAAAACCTTGCCGATTACAGTATAACTTGTGACGAACTCAAATATGTCAAGGTTAGATTTAAAATTAAGTCTAAAACTAAGAGTAACTTTCACTGGGTCATTAAAATTCCTGCCAACATTAAGAAAATTCTATTAAATACTGGTAATCATGTATATATTGGATGGGCATCACATGGAGTGAAGGATTTTATTATAGCATCACAATGCTTTAAATGCCTCGGTTACGGGCTCTCTGCACGTAATTGCCATCAACCTTGAATATACTTGTGGGCACTGTGGCAATCAGGGGCACCAGATTGAGTCTTGTCCTGACAAGGCTTCTCCTGCAACTTGTCCTCCAACTGTAAAATGCGCAAGAAGAAGGCAGATTATTCCTACCGTGACAACGGCTGTCCTGAGTATATACACGCGCAAGAGATGATCAAGTCTCGTACTAATTACATTTAATCGCAATATAAATCATAACACTAGCGAACCAATTAAAGTTTTGCAATTTTACTGTCAAATGTCGATCGCGATCTCTAATGACTAAACTAGAAAAATCTCTAACCACGATATCCAAATCTTAGCCCTTCAGGAAGTGTATTCATATAAAGGAGTTGTAAAGGGATTACCATTATCATCAAAAATTGCACAATCTAATACTGAAACTACTGGAAGTGGCAGGAACGCTGTGGCTAGGGTTTGGGCAGCCCTGGTTATAGTTGATCCAGGCATAATTGTCACAAAGATAACAAGCCTGTGCTCCACACATTCTGCCTGTGCCTGTCTGTAGGGTACGTTTGGGCAGGTGTATTTTGTTTCATTGTACTGTATTTTCAATGCTCTCAACGACAATAGATCGAACCTTACCTAAATTATGTAGAGGATATTCTCCACAGATTGGCAGGTAGAAGAGTTATTATGTGTATGGATGCAAATGCTGCATCTACATTATAGAACAGTCACTTTACAGATCAAAAAGGCGAGTTATTAGAGGAGTTAATCCTAACTAAGAATTTACATCTTTGGAACACTGTAGGGCTCCCCTCCTACTTTTGTCTCAGCATCTGGTCAATCCATAAATATCACGGTGATATAAAACATAAGAAACTGGCAAGTTAGAACTGCATGGTCAGTAAGTGACCATAACCCTATAACGTTTGAAGTTGTTATGGATTCAGGCTGTACGGCAAGAAGGAACTCGTACGATTTTCCAAGGTACAGGACTCAGGGTGCAAACTGGGAAACTTTTGAGAGCAGGCTATGCGTAGAAGCCACGGCTGATAACATCGAGAGAATTGGGCAACTGCCGGCAATGGAGCAGGTGGAAGCCGTAAATGATCTAATAAGGTTGGTCTGTGATGCCTCTCTCACAAAGAAAAAGAGAAAACAGAATCAGAAAACAGAAACCTGGTGGTCTCAGAATCTCACAAATCTGAGAAATGAATTGAAAACTGCTCGGCGTAACTACCAGCGTGCCAAGAGAAATAATAGGGCAAGGGTTGAGGTGGACCGTCTGGGTGACCTCTACAAGCTGGCCAGGCGGACCTACTTTAATCAAATTTAAAGAGAAAAGAAGAATGCTTGGTAACAACGGGTTAAATTGACACTAAAGGATAAACCATGTGGACTTGCTTACAAAACTGTAGCGGAGAAATTGCACCTTGGTGAGATCGTTTCGTCTATCTTGGCTGATGGGCACGAGACTCTTTCTTGGACAGAGTCGATGAATGCAATATTGGATGGCATTATTTGCCAAGACATTTGTGTACCAGAGAGTACGGAACAAACAAATTTAAGGATGGAGCACTTGATGTATTCTGGATTAACTGATGAGGACCCGTTTACTAATCTTGAAATTGGCACAGCTATTGATTCAAGTAAATCTAAGCCTGGACATAAATGTCCAGGCTTAGATTTACTTGAAGTTGCAATATTAAAAAGAATCTGGACAATCAAACCACAACTAATTGTTAATCTTCTTAATTCCTGTTTGGCTGATGGGCGTTTACTAACTCCCTGGAAGCAAACCAGTCTTAAAATTCTGGTTAAAAATCCTGACAAACCCCTCAATGTTCCTTCCACCTATCATCCTATTGCATTACTACCAGTGCTAGGCAAGGTTTTAGAAAAGGTTATTGTAACTAGATTTATGAAATATTATAAGGCTAAAAATTTACAAGTAAACGCTCAAAAGGCTGTTCAACTGTTGATGCTATAAAGTATGTAATGGATTCGGTCTCAAATGCGGATTCCAAGTATGTTCTCAGCCTCTTTGTGGACTTCAAAGGGGCCTTTGACACCTTATGGTGGCAAAGTGTCCTGGCGAGATTCAGGGAGGCCGAGGTGTCTGCTCCCCTTTATCGTCTAGTTTCTGATTATTTCCATGGTCGTAGCCTAGTGGTGTATTCTGATGTCTGTTCGCTTACTCGTGCTGTTTCTCGGGGATCAGTCCTAGGACCGGTCTGCTGGAATGTGGTTCTTGAAGGGTGGCTCGGGGTACAGCGCGACAAAATTTTGAAGGCGGCATATGCAGACGACTTGACCGTATATTTGTTTTTGGAGAGTCTCGTAGGGAACTTGAAGAACGTGCGAACGAAATCTTGGGAGACCTTGATGGTTGGTGTAGTGTAAAAACTACAGATTTCTGTTGACAGAGAATAACTAAAATGTCTGGAGAATTAAATCCACAACTTTAAAGTTATACTACGAGTGTATTTTTATACCAATAATTGGTTATGCTTCAGGTGCATGGGGTTATCGTGTTAATAACTGTTTAGTCTTGAAGTATTTGACTCAAGCACAACATTTCTTTCTTCTTGCAATCACAAGAAATTGCAGAACAGCGTCGACAATGGAACTCCAAGTACTGAGTGGAAAACTTCCTATTCAATATGAAGTTATGTACCACTACTTACAATATTATCGTCGGAAAGCTCTGCCTGCAAGGGTGAGCAACTATTCAATTAATTTAGGCATGCCAACTAAGGATGATAATTGTAGAATTAGAAGAGTTTGTTAACAGTTGGCAATTAACTTGGTCCAATGCAGAAGTTGGTAGAGTTACTTTTAGTTACATTCCTAACATATTAGAATTTGCCAAGCAACGGTTGGCCTGGTTTTGCCCAGGTCTGAATGTATCTTTTCTTCTAACAGGGCATGGCAGCTTGAACTCCAAATTGTTCACTGTGGGGTTGGCTGCCTCTCCATTATGTTAGTGTGGTGCTTCTGAGACCATGGAGCATTTAATATTTAACTGCTATCTCTATACAGACTTAAGAAATAATCTGCAGCTTCTTACAGAAGTGTACAATAAAGATGACCTACCATGTTTTGTCAATGATAAAGAAATTCCTAGCTTTTTGTAATTTTGCAGATAAATTGTTTGCATAAGAAGCAAAAATTGTTTGATGAATTGCGTAGGAAGAGACTAATTGGAGTTGATCTGTAAAGGGTGATGCCAAGTAATCCAGAGTTTGTGTTCAAGGACAAGAACTATTATGCTTTTTTGTCTATTAAATATGTTTTCTGTAAATAAGTCCTTAGTTTACTTTTTTTAAGTAAATATGTTGGTTCCACGATGGTAATGATGTTGTGTTTTATAGATTATTTGCTATAAATATAAAATTGGATTTAGTAGAATTAACAGAGAGATTGTCTGTTGGTTTAGTCGTTCTTGACCAGAGTGTGGTTCCTGTCAAAATGTGACTTGTAAAGACTATCACGATATTAATAGCGATTTTGTGTACAGAGGAACAGTTGGCTATGCATGTTGTAAATATGATATTGAATTGTAAAACGCTGACAGGGTGCTACATATGTTTGTACATGGATAGCGCCTTGCCATTTGCCTTCTGTGTTTAATGCTGAAATCTGGTAGTGATCAAGATTAATCATAGCATCAAAAAAACAAAAATTTGAGGCAAAGTGGTTGAGTCTTGTACAATGACTGGACAAGTATGTCTGGTTGCCGTGGACTATAGTAATACTTTTGAAATGGTGTTAATTAATGTAATGAAGTGTTATTTATAGATTTGGTTTTCTGATTAAGTTCCCCAGAAGTGGTGATCGTACTCACTTAGCTAATAGTAAGCATTGCATATAGGTTCTTTTTTTTATTTATTTATTTTTTTTATTTTATTATTTTTTTTATTTGTATTTTTTTTCACTCTATACACTATTGTAAACTTCTCTCTTCTGTTTCATGGGAGGTCTATCTCTTCCCCTTACCTTCTATCCAACCTCCCCATCCCTTCCAATCACCATTCTTCAATTCTTATCCCCACTTCCTTTCCCTTGGGACTCCCAAGCTTGCCCCAGTAAGAGTCTAAGCTAGAAAGTGAACCGTGGCGCGCCTCCTCATGGCCAAGGTTGGTGGGCATGGGACCAGGTGTCCCCTGCTTCTTGGCTGCAAAGTTGCCAGTGCCGGCACTCAACATAACTAGACACATACTTAGACACCTACATACATACACTTGCCGGCCTTCACTTTTTCAGATGCTACAGTAGTATATAGAGGAAACCCTGGAGACCGCAATTGAAACAAACACACCTTGATCTTGTGCTCTGTACTAACTTGCAGAAGCTTTCAACCTTCGAGCAGCACTTTCCAAAGATCATCATCGGCACGCTGAACTCCGCCAACATTCATTTGGATCTATGGTCCAGAGATTCAGCCTACAGAGGAGGAGGAAAGCGCAAATCCATATTCACTTCCCTCAACGTTCATGCATTGGTCAGCGGAACTGGTAATAACTCAGTGAACGGTTTCCATATTATCTCAATGCGTTGTATCATGTTATATAATAACTATATAATACAATATAAGCTCCGTATAATCACTATTTAGAAGAATCAGTTCAAATTATAAATTAGCTTCAATTCAGATCTCATGTTGATGAAAACAGAGGATTTGCTATGTTCCTACGTAGTTTTGTATGTACTTAATGTAATGTCATTAATTTTTAGTTTCCGGTGGTTTCCTATAGCGGGAATAGTGTTCCAAAGGGATTTGGAGCCTTTAAGAACTGTTTATAGGAATTAAAACAGAGCGCTTCTGCTTCTATTTAAATGTTTTTGTAGGTGGAGAAATGGCGTTTAGGATCTGACAAGCTTCTCAAAAGGTGCAGAGAATCACAAATCTTGTTTGGTTTGTTTGGAGAGGAAGTACGTCTAAAATTAATGTTATTAAAAAAAAAAAAAACCGCGTGTGTGTACGCACGAAAGATATATTTTATTTGAAAACATTTTTGACGAAAATATGAAACGTAAATGACGCAATTACGTGACTTATTAAATGACGTCAATTCAGTTACTAACGTTGATTCGGTAGTGAGTAGAGGGCGTGAGCCCGCTAATTACCGGTTGAAGGGCAAAGATGTCGTTACCAATTCCGGCACCCTTTGAACTTGTTCCTCATCATCCTTTTCTCGTATTTATCAAACCAATTATCTTTCCAACCGTCCGTAGAATCGTCACCCATGTTTTCTCGTTCCATTTCTTTTCGACTTCTGTTACGCCGTCGCTCGGCGTAACAGAAGTTACAACAACTGAACTCTCGGATATCGATGACGAAGTAAATACCAAACAGCCTCTTGACTGGTAATTTCGACAAAGATGAGCATGTCAATGCTTAATTTTCTTGTAATTTCAATGATGTCAAAATCAGGATACTCGTTCATAATTTCAAGGATCTTATGCTGTAAATTGCTAATCCCGCGATTGGTCTTATTTACGTATTCGACAACATAAGCAGCGCAAGAATATTCTTCCGTGATGAATTGAATGTCCATGTTACATTTTAAAACGCTAAATACAAAAGGATTGAAGTGGTTATGCCATTTTTGATGATGTTCTCCTTTCAGAAAGACTCTCTTGGCCGAGTAATACCAGGTCGAAATAAATCGATATAATATGATTCCGAATGAATGCAATATTCTTTAAAGAAGTGATCGATGCTAGTGTATTTCTTGTCTTCTAGATTCTTCCACAATTTCTTGTATTTGGCATGGGAATTAAAATCATTGTAGATCGTGATGGTCTAAATGGGGCTTCCAAACTCATAAACAAGTAAAACTATGTTTATGAGTTTGGAGTTTAATATTACCAGAAGATTTTGCAGCAGAAACGGACCCGAGCCGATTTATCATAGCTATTGTTGCTTTCATTCTGTTTTCCATTCCGGTTCTTTAGGAGCATTATTGAGCCACAAAAGAATGTCAGTATGTGGACTGCCACGACGTTGAAATAAATTCTATCCGTTTAAAATAGTTAACGACGTAATATTTTCGAAATGGACTGAAACGCTTAGACGGAAGTACAAGTTAAAATACAATCCACAAGTTTATTAAAATGAATCGCACATGTTGCCTCATTTTCATTATAACTAATGTCGCATTTTCCATAAAATGAAGAGCTTCTGCTTGCTCTTCAGGGATATCCGGATCGTCGTTTTTTTTTTAATTTGTATAAAATTTTTAGCAATTTAGGCCAGCCGATTTCCTTAGCGCTCAAAATTAAGAAGAACGTCCCTTTACCCAAGTGTCTGATCATCGCAAACAGACCTCTTTTACATTGTGTCCAGTAATAAGTTGAAATAGGAATCAATTTCAAAAACGCTAAATTGATTTCAATGCAGTTATTAACGTATTCTCGAGATTGTATTTGTTCATTGGTAAGCCGTCTTTTCCGTCCTATTTAAAAGCAACTATTAACGAATTCCGAGATATTAGTCTCATTATTTTCATGGCCATGTAAAGAATATGATAAAGCATCACTCCACACCGCTCTGAATAACGAAGTTCAATCGTTGCCATCATAAACGGTGTAACTTTTAAATTACCTGTCAACTCTCAATATGGACCAAGGCGAATGCTAGGATAGGGCAATTCTTCGGCATGTTCGTCAAAAAGTAAACTTCGTGGAACATTTCGTTCACCAGGAGCTATTCGCAAATATTTTTTTCCCTTGTTTATACCCAAGCACGACCACCAGATCAATGGAGTTTACAATAAATCAATCAAAACAAACGTTAATCGTATTTAGTAGTTACGAGCTTAACCCCGGTCCACTCAAAGAGCATGTGCTACTGCACTCGCGCTCCTGACAACTCGGCTACGTCATTTGTCATAACTCCACAAAAATTTGTTGTTGAGCGACTAACCTTTCTTCAATAGGTACAGCTTCACTCATTTCATCACGAGCATCATTGTGTTCCATGTCTTCATCGAAGAATGCTCCTACACGTTAACGCAATAATCGTCATCTATTCTCCGATAATTAACCATCGAATTAACATTTATATGAACATTTATAATTTGGCCCAAAATTCAGCTTGGCAGAAACCATGTCTTAGTATTTTAATTTGCATGAATCGTATACGAGGAGAAATGAGCCGCTGGGTCACGAAATCCAATCGAGGTGGAATAGCATCATTTTTGAGAGATGCTCGACAAGTATTAGAAGCCTGCATAGTCATTAATGTCTGCAGTTGGAAATTTTAGGAGAAATAAAGGTAGTCACTTCAAAAAACAACAATAACTTCTTGCATAATTCTCTCGATAACGCTCAGCTGGAGTTTTTAGCCATATTCGAAATACTCTTATAGGTTGTTAACTGAAATTAGATTTGGTATTTTTACAATTCAATAGTTAGCGAAATCCATTTGTAGGCTAGTATGACATCATAACCAAAAACTACTGCGAGAAATGATTGTTGTTTATTAAAGTGATTGTTTTATTGTTGCGTTCTTAAATGAAAACCGTTTAAATTTTTAAATGGTTTAATCGAACAGCGAATAATATCTAACAGCCACCGAAATTATGAACTATGTAACGTGTTTTGCTTATATCAACTACTGTACTTACTTACGCTACTTAGAAGGTTAATGTTGATTAAAATCTTGAGAAGCAGATTTTATTAAACTCTGCACTTATTTTCGTTCTCTGTGTTTTGGAACTTGTTCTTTTGTTGACACGAGTGGCCTTCTTCGGTGGTTTTGAAGCTTTTATTCTTGCATAATATTACTACCCGCTTCTTACGTTAGTGACTGAGTTAGCCTCATTTAGGAAATGACATCATTTCCGTCTCTTAGTATGAACGATGCAACGTTTTATTCTCACGCCCGCTACTTACTCTACCGAATCAATGTTAATGACCGAGTTAGTATCGTTAGCGCCATTTAGGAAGTTACGTCACTTAAAATCTAACAGCCAGCTAATAGGAATTGGCGTCATTTGCATCATTTCCGTAATAAAATTTCGTTACCGATTGGTTTTAATTCATAGGTGCCACCATAGATGTTTTCACATCAAAAAAATCCTGGCTTTAATTCTTATTAGATTTTAGGAATTGTGGATTCAGGTATTCGTTATCATTAGAGTTTTCATTGTGTTTCATCTTTGGACTTGATGGTCAAGATTATCTCTTGAGGTTTACTAGTCCACGTATGTAATTTTATATACCTGGTCCAAATGGTTTTTTTTTTTTTTTTTTTTTTTCACATTAATTTCATCTAAGTCGAAAACCGGGTTCGAGTAGTAGCATACTTTAAAGAAAAAGCAATATACTTGTCCATTTGAGCAGTATTTTGTTGTTTAATACCACGCCAGCTCGTGTAAAGTATCTCCAGAATATGAGATCGATGATATAAGTTACAAACCGAGTTTTCTCACCTACACGTACTTACATACGTACAAAAAAGAGGCTCTCTAATGCACAATGTAACATGACCTAGCATTATAGGGAGGGACAAAAGTACTATGAATTCGTTGTTCTAGAGAACAGTTGGGTTACACAACCTCATGATAGTGTCCTTAGTTATATTTGGATGTTACAATTTTCTCCGGCTAGTTTTGCAAACTTATTTTCGGTACTTAACGGTTTTTCTGCTTATGGTTGTATGATGTCGTGGTAGCTCTATGTTCGACAAAGAGAAACATCGTTAGTCAACATGACCATTTCAGTAAACATATTCGTGGCTTTAATGCGTTAGTTTGTCATGAACACAAAAGTAAAATTTACAAGAAACTTAACTTGCAATGCAAGCAAATACATAAAAATAAAATTATTACATCTAGTTTAATCTAATATAATTTAAGAAGAACATTAGTTTTTTTGCCGCTATTGCTGTCTGGCTTCCTTTATCCACACGGACCCTATAGGAGTCATTGCCTCCTCTCTTCCACCAACCTCCTCCCCCGGGAGTACTAGATTATTGCGGTGCGCAGCCCTCATCTTTTTAATCAAATAGCCTGCCCTTTCATCCAGGGGAAGGGCAAGGCTACACGCTCTCAACCTCCGGCCGTGCTAGGGACTAACAGAAATCCTTTCAATCGAGTATAAATGTAAAATATTTTTCTAAACGATAAAAACGTCTTATCAAATGGTTTTACATGAAAATTTGAAATGTCTTCAAAGCATTCGAAACAATATATAAGATTTAATTGAACAAGCCTGTGTTTATTTTAGCGGTGATTATTTTCTTATGTGCATCTTACTTTCAGTGTTTCTCTTCGTCCTTACAGGATACGTTACTTGAACGTGTTTAATTTAGTAGATCTTGCTAGTACGATGCGTAGTACTGAATACGTGTCCGCATTCTTCCAACCATAATTCACTGCAGAACTAATCTAGGTATAGGAAGACTTCACTCGTCACGAACGTGATGGAGACACGTACTAAATCACGAGTTCCTTCTTTGTTCTATCTATAGGAAGAAAAGTTTTGTGCTCTATCGTACACGAAATTGCAATGGATATAGCCACAGAAGTTTAAAATACAGTTGCAATGTACAGGTATAATAAAATTTCAGTTGATTCTGTTCTTGCTCCCGAATCAGTAATATCGATTATATGAAAGGTTGGAAGTAAGCATTGTTTTTTTAGGTACTTTTGCCATAATGGCATTACAGCTAGGGTTTATCATGTTTCTAAAATTTTAATGTTTGTAGAGAGGTGCTGATAAAATTGAATCAAACCTCATCGAATTTCATTTCTGTGAAATTTGGCAATATAATAACAGGATTTTTTGTAATAGCATTATCATTTGTCATGAATGATAATTGGGAAATGGATTGCTTTTAATATTGTAAGCTGTATTAAGAGCGAGGACTGTGTGTGTACAGGGTTGAATGTCTCCACTCAGAAAACTGAGTCTTTCAATGCAGCATCCGTTTTAGATTTTAAAAGTTTTAGTCAAAATGATACTTGGATAATTTTTAAGTCAAAATACAGATACAAAACCGCCTGCATATGAATAGGATTTGGATTAGGAAATATAAAACATTCCTGCTATCCGCTTAGGAACAGGTATAAAAGCAAGTGCATTCACAGTAGATTAATGCAACGAGTGAAGCGCTGAGCTTCCCGATTTTCAACTGTGAGTCGTCATAGGCTGCCACATTAGCAATCAGTCCGTTCGCATTATTGCATGAACAGACGGATTTGGTGATTACGCTAGCTCAGAACAGTAGTACGCAGAATCCTGTTGGTTCTCTTCAAAATCTGTGTAGGAAAAGTTCAGGGAGGAAACAAGAACTATTATTAGTAGAATAATGATACCTAGGGAGATTCACAGCATTGGATTTTACAGAAGATATGCAGCAAATCAAACATCAGGGCATGCAATGCGTAGCGTAGATTTGATTTTCTTGGTGCGCAACCCATTGTAATTTGTCTCTGGAACGTTGAAAAGTTGTGTTCTGATACACAGTTTTCAGATCTGATGGCTGTGTTTGGGTCTAGCAGATTCCCGGGACACGTTGAACCGTGAAGTTTGGCATAGATTCTGTCGCCGCCTTTATTTTTCTCTTAGTTTGGTTTGTACCATCGTCACCGAACAGTAAATGCCGTGCAGAATTTCCTCGGAGCTCCGATCTCCCAATTTGGAATGAACTGGAAAGTTGGCTTTGAGGTAGGCAAACACGCGCGTATTGTAAAAAATAAATAAATAAAATAAAATCAGTAAATGAATTGACTGCTGCGTCGGAGGAGGAATTAACCAAAATACCTCAGCCACCAAGCTTTATCACTGCTGCCAAACAGGCAACTTCGTGAACCATTCATTAGTTCCATATTTTGGAATTTATCGGAATTCCAGCATGAAAAGAAATCTCGGCTGTATTTTCCTATTTTAATTTTTTTTTGAAACTTTGTTCATCCATATCTCTGGGTTAAACCACCTGGTTTAAAAATAGCAGTATTTAATTCGTTTTCTCTATATTGATCTCTAATTTTGAATTCATGATTCTAGACTTGTTATTTTGTGTATTATTTTCTCCGTTTTTGATCTTCCCTTCTAATTGAATATACTACTTCTGTTGAAAATATTTCTAGTTGTTAATTACAATACAGAAAATTAGTATGTATATTTAGTGCTAATTTTAATCCTTGCCCATTTATTTATTGCCTATCTTGTTATTGGCACTCTGCTGTACAGGTATAAAATAAAAATGTTAACTCGAAAAAGAAGTGTATCCGAATGGAGTAGGGCAATATGTTTTGGTTTTACATCCGCTTACTAAAGCTTGTGCGTGCATTTATAATTAACGAAATTGATAGAACTACATTTTCGAAATACTTGATGAAAACATTATCGTATTAAACATTCCTTAACGGCTGATATATTATGTATTTTCTTTTTGTATAACTTTCAGTGCCACCAGGACTACAGTGAGGCATGCCGCAAGTTAGTAACAACCAGAAACCATGAGCATTTGCCCGAGTACTACGATATGCATAATGCTTATGTACAACAGTTGCATGCTGCTAATGGAATGATGGAGTTTTATTACGCAGACACTTTGCCTAAATTACTGGAGGTAAGGGTACAGTCATATTCAGCAAATTATTTACATTTGTTTTTCGAGAAATTGTTTTTTAATTGAAGAACGTCTGATTGTATTATTGTAAGTTACCATTACTTCCAAGTACGAAAAGAAATCCTTTTTTTCTAGTTTTTTTTATTTAATTACCTGCGCTTCATTTTATCTAATTGGTATATTTATAAATATTGAATTAATCAAAGAAAAGAAAAAAGATCATCCTATGAAAAATTCAAAATGAATAACCGAGTTTAGAGATGAATTACTAAACACAAGTAGATTACTGATAGTAGCGAAGGCAGTGAAAGACGAAAGGAGATTAAGCAGACAGAAGCGCGGTAGAGTGAGCAAATATACAAGAGGCTGACTGGAAATATTTAAGTAAAAGAGATGAGAAGCAGTCATGAGAATGGGGGGAAAAAAAGGTTTGAATTAGAACAGCAGAGAAAATAAACTTATTAGCGAGTACATAATGATGGTTGCATTATTTATTTTTAAACTGTTATAATAAAAATTGGTCTGGGGGTATTTAAAAGAATTTGAGAATTAAAAATGGAGGAGAAAAGGAATAACTGTGTAAAGGTTCGAAGTGAAAACGAAAACGGCAATAATTGAATGAAAGCACATTTCACAATAATTATTAATTTCTGTAAAATTTTAATCGTTATTACATTATGCACATCCTAAAACGCTTTGCCTTTTCGATATCAGTGTCTTGCAATCCTTTTTAAGAAAGATTACAAAATAAAACTTTAATGTTTTTCCATGTGAGTTATTTCAGGTTTTCCATCCCATACCATACAAATAGGCTCTTAAACATGATACGATCTGTACGTGGTACACTTGTACAGACATCTGCAACACAACGAAGAAATATGGTCAAAGTCGCTGATGATCCATCCTAAAAGCTAATAACAACATCCGTTTTCAGTGTATATAAAGAAAATAACTTCTGTATTCGTGACCAGAAAAAAAATATCCAAATTACATCATGAGAATATGGTTTCAGTATATATGTACTGCACCAATTTTCATTTTTATTTTAAAGTGCATCAAATTATATATGTGCTCACTTTTGGTGGAACATTTGGCAGGACACTGGTTGAAAAATGTATATCACTGCCCTCAATAAGGTCCTTCCATTCCACCTCATGCTGACAACCTTAGTTGTCAGCATACGCGAGATGAACTTCCTTAGTAAGGAAGGATGCTAAATTTTGCAGCAAAGTATTTTAAATATCTCTAGCTTTTCACGAGAATTACCAATTTTCTTACAGAGGGGTAAATCTGAAATGAAACATTTCAGCATATCGAAGACAATGCCGCGTCAACGCTAGAAACCAATCTCTTAACTAGTTTCTCAGTAGTGGAATGAATTCGTAAGAGAGTAGTGTAGTGAAAGGTAGTGGAGAGAGAGAATAGTGTAATGAATTAACTGTTTACCGAACTCTTTTGACAACCATTTTAAGACTTTAGAAAGCTGATATTTATATACTAAAACAAAGCATGAATGCGAATTAAACTGATATAACACTGAAGTCCAGTATTAACTTTGGAAATTAGTGAATTATTTAAAATATAATTTGATTCGTAAAATGTACCTTGAAGGGGAGAAGGAAAGTGATGAAGCGCAGTCATAGTGAAGAATTTCTGTGGTCGGGTCGAGGGTCATTCGCTAGCTACTCGTATCTGTTCTGCATATATGGTTTAAAAAACGTACTGCTTGCGTAAACAGTCAGTACGAAAAATGATATGAATGAAAAGGCCACGAAATGAGAGGAGATGGTTGCTAATTATTGACCTTCAACCTCCTATAGAATTTTTCTCCACTGTGATTGTAAATTTAGTTTGAATAGCAAGAAGACAGTTGTCGGCTAATTGTTTTAAACAAAATGGGGTACACTTGCCTTAATGGAAAGGTCCATAGGCACCTCAAAGTTTTTGATTAAAAAAAATAAAAAGGAGCACCCCCCCACAACTTCGACCCTCCCGAACGCGCTGTATTCACCAAAAATAAAATTCTTCATCCCTTTTCTTTGGATGGCTCCATTTCTTTATTAGTCAGATTATATCAGTGTTTGACAATCAACAGCCCCAATTCATTTAATTTATGTACAATACTCCTTGCATTACTATATAAAAAAAAAATAATTTGCGTCGTTTTTTTGGCTTTTGACAACCTTGATTCATCCCTTATAGTTGCGTGAGCGCAATTTTCTTTTTACTTTATAACTGCTGGTTGTTTTTGAACTTAAAATTAAGTATTCATTTTTGTGCTTAAGATTGTCGCAAATCATACACAGATACGCGCAGGGAGACTGCAAGTGTGATTTTGGCGTATGTCACTAACATGGGTCATTCCAGTCACTCTCCTAATCCCTCGAATTAGCAGTTTCCCTTAGGACTTCCTCAATGACATCAGCAAAAACTCTTGCACTTCCTCCTCTGTTCAAATGAATTCCATCTTTACAAACAATTTTTTTTTCTATTATATAGCAGGCTATTCTGAGAAAAATTTAACCCCATATGATTTGCACAGTCCGCCATGTTTGGAGATAATCCACGAGGCTTTCACCATATATTCTCTCCTATCATGTCTAAGCAGAATTGGTTAAAGAAGCAGCAGTGCGACACGCTTCTTGATTAGACTGTGGTTCGAGCTCGTCACCACCAAATACGGAGGATGCGGAAAGGTCAGGGAATGATCACTGCATATCCCGGAGCAATATGGCCTTAGTTGCTAATGCTCCTAAAATCCAAACAACAACGACTAAGCAGATTGCAAACACAAGAACAATGTCTTTTCTTGCGACATTTTTCCGGCATGACCTTAAGTGTCTTGACCAAGACACCAGTTCGTTTATGTTTTGAAGAGTCATTAGTACCCACATGGATCACCGCACACCATTTATTACCTTTTAAGAACTGATAATCACATTGTCTTTTCGCGACATCCCTCAGGTTCTTCTCAACTGGGAAAAAGGCTTTTTATTTTAAACATTCATTTAAGCACCTCCCTGCAGTTCATGCAACGCAGCCCAAGTAGAGAACCATATTGACCAACTAGTGTCACACAACCAGTAATACCCTACACCTGCGAGCAGGATCAGCTAAAGGCTTTGGGCACCATATGCAAATGCAGCGTTACAGGGGCAGATGCCAGTCACATCAATTCTTTTAAACTAAATTTTTCGCTTTGTTGTTATTATCAGGGAGCAGCGATATAATGGTGTGCCCGCACGGTAAAAATGTTTTGGGTTGCCTCCACTAAGTTGCACATGTATTCATCCAAATCGGATCAACGTACTGTAATGCCATTTGATCTCATGTAAGCTTTGTAAGTGGGGCAAAGATTACAGTAACAGTTGTCTGTCTACCTGGAACCATATAATTTGATCATACACCATGTCTTTAAAGATGCAGCAGCAGTTTCAAAAGATGCGTATATAATGATTTGTTATGTGGTGAATCGTGAAGTGTGCCCTCAAATTCTTTTAATTGTATTTACATCTACTGTTCTCGTGGGTCGGCGTTTGCACAAAATTCAAATAACTAAAGTTAATTGCATTTTTGTTTTGTTTCACGATTAATTACTTTAAGCCAACACTTAGAATTTCTTTAATATATATATATATATATATATATATATATATATGTCCAAATTAGATAAGTTATAGTGTAATGTAAGTACCTCCATAGTTTGAAAATCGATGTAACCACTGGCCAACCGTACCTCCAGTATACATGAAAAAATACATGAAAAATATAAAATATTAGGTTAATTAACATAATAAGCCTTACATGGGAACCCATTTTGCAAGAGACTTTGTCGAGGACTAAACCCCAACAAAATGACCAACCCGTGTTAGACTGAGCCATCGGTTTCTGTTATCATCTGCCTGTATGCCAAATCCAAATATCCATAATAATGGATAATTCATCTAATTTAAAATTAGGTTATAGTAAAGACTATAAATCAGTATAAATCTAGCCGTCCAAAAAGGGGTATGTCTAACCATAATTTGTAAGAATACAGGCTGGATGATATTTAGCCCGACCGATCGCTGCAACATTATAAGCACAACTGAGAAATTATTAATATTTGCTGAACAATTTGCAGAAAAATGGCTAAATTAGCTAACTAAAGGCGAACGGAAAGCAGTGTAGTTAAAGCAATAGTACCTCACTCCCCCTCGAATTACTCTAATAGTTCGTGGGTTATGAAAAAATAAGGCAAGAGGATAGATAAAAGTGAAACAGAAAAGGAAAAGCAATTTATCGATATTACATCGGATATAACCGGGAGTGTAACTTCCCGACCCTAATAGTAGGGATCCTGGTTAAGTAGTTAGAGCCGGTAAAATATATCAATAGAATGCGAAAAGAAACAGAAAAAAACGGAATGGCTAATTCCTAAGATAATTTACTATAAATCCAACGTCAAAATATCAAGTAGTGGCGAACTTTATGTAAAGCGTTAAAAAACAAAGGAGGGAATGCCTTTAAACAACAAAGGAGGGAATGCCGTAGAACCGGTATGTTCCCATCAAAGAATCTACATTAGAGTGTAGTGTGTTTAGTGTCAAACGGCACCAGGGGTTTCCCCCAACTCCGCGGGCTATACATTGTGGGTGTGAAACAGAACACTGTCAATGCCAGAGGTTTAAAAGTGTATGGATTTTGTACATGTGTAGTGTCCTGTACCGTTGTTCCTCTGGTCATTTAGCCGCTGGGCCCCTAATGGGACCCAACGTTGTCCACACTCTGCCTCGTGGAGGCAGACCAGGTACACCAGTATTATAGTTATTTACTCTGGCAGGTCCTGCCACCTAATTTCCTGAGATTTCCGTGGCAAGGACCTTAAAAAAATAAATAAATAAAAAAAAAACGTTATAGTTATGGGTCAGCCAAAATGAAGTACTATTTATGCAAATAAATGTTAAGTTTTTGGATGTAAGAATCTACATTACCATAGCCCAAGGCGGGAAAAAACTAAACGCCTGCAGCTAATGCACTAGACGTTTATAACTGCCGCATATATTGCACCACCTAAGATTTGTCCAATAATAGCCAAGTTTGGGATGTACCAAAAGTATAATAGCGCCCTCTATACCTAATACTAGTCCTAATGCCAACTATATTACCAAACAAGTACACTCTGACCTTATGCAATTTTGCCTTAAACTTGCATACAAGTATAATTTACCACTAGAGGCCTTCTATAATTGGCTGGTACTTACCAACAGCGAACTTAATCAACGTATATGTTCGATTTATGATATATTTATCATAACTACTATAGACAAGGCCGCCAATAATTATAGTTTCATCTGCAAAAAATTCTACGCCTCACTGTTATACAATGAACTACATAGCAGTGCTACATACGCTAGATCAAACGGTAACCTTGGTACTATTACCAAGAAGCTACTAGCTATACAAAAAAAGTTAAAACTTAATAACTACAACACTAACTTTCCTTTTTTGTATGGTATACCCAAGTTTCATAAATCGCCTATCAGTTTCAGATTTCTAACTTCATGTAGAAATAGCTACTCAAAGGTCCCGCATTGTAAGCTAATTGAACTGCTTAGGATTATCTTCAATACTATAGATTTCACTAGAATTATTAGTAATAATAGACCTATTTTAACCTTTATAAAGAATAATAGGCATAACATCAAACACATAAATACATATGATTTCAAAAACTTATTCACTAGCATCCCGCATGATAGTTTAAAATTGGTTTTAAATAATTATTTCACAGAATATAGCGAAATTTTACCCTGCCAACGTAATTACTGGGATAACCTACTTAACCTTTGTATTTCCAACAGCTATATTTATAATGGTAGCAATATTTTCATACAGCATAGCTATGGGGGCGAGTAGCACATGTCTCATTGCCAATCTATATCTACAACATTTTGAAAACAACTTCGATAAAGATATCAATATGTTCAGATATATAGATGACTTAATTGTGTTCAACTATACTAACTTTCATACAGAAGCAGTTAAACACTACCCGCAGGATTTGGTTCTAGAGGTCGCTAACAAGAGTGACTCTTGTAAAGCTGCATATCTGGATATAGACATTCATATTAAGAATAATAACCTAACTACCAAGGTATTTGACAAACGCAAAGAATTCAATTTCAAAACTATAGACCTAACCAGTTGGGGTACAAATATCTCAATACGTATCCTTAAAAACATAATAGTGACACAAGGTATCAGAAGATTATATATCTTTAATAATAAAAGTGATGTTATAGACGCACTGATCGATCTTAAGCATAATTTATTAGATAACGGTTTCCCACATAATTTCATTATGAAACATATGAGTACTGCTTTGTCCATAGCCCTAAAAATATACCACGATGATCTAAACCAGTTGGATACCATGGAAGCTATTAGGCATACCGTATATTGAATTATACGTACGGGGTATAGTTTCTCTGTTTTAAAGGAATTATTATCTGGTATAGTTTCTCTGTTTTAAAGGAATTATTATCTGGTATAGTTTCTCTGTTTTAAAGGAATTATTATCGGTTTTATACATCGGTATCTATGGAGCGAGTTGTTTACTAATTAGCCTTTGTATATACATGTACATACTAGGTACTGCTGCATAAACACGCTATATATAGCTTACGCCTTAGAAAAGTGGTACCTATATGTGTTTTTACAGTAGTAATTAATTCGTTTATATTTTACTAAGATTTCTATTCGACATCTGAGAATTATTGGTTTTGTTTTCTCTACTATAGAGGGCGCTATTATACTTTTGGTACATCCCAAACTTGGCTATTATTGGACAAATCTTAGGTGGCGCAGTACACGCGGCAGTTATAAACGTTAGTGCAGCGTTAGCTGCAGGCGTTTAGTTTTTTCCTGCCTTGGGCTACGGTAATGTATGTAATGTAGATTCTTTGACGGGAACATACTGGTTCTACGGCATTCTCTCCTTTATTGTTGAAAGACATTCTCTCCTTTGTTTTTTAACGCTTTACATAAAGTTCGCCACTACTTGATATTTTGACGTTGGATTTATAGTAAATTATCTTAGGAATTAGCCATTCCGTTTTTTTCTGTTTCTTTTCGCATTCTATTGATATATTTTACCGGCTCTAACTACTTAACCAGGATCCCTACTATTAGGGTCGGGAAGTTACACTCCCGGTTATATCCGATGTAATATCGATAAATTGCTTTTCCTTTTCTGTTTCACTTTTATCTATCCTCTTGCCTTATTTTTTCATATCTCACGAACTATTAGAGTAATTCGAGGGGGAGTGAGGTACTATTGCTTTAACTACACTGCTTTCCGTTCGCCTTTAGTTAGCTAATTTAGCCATTTTTCTGCAAATTGTTCAGCAAATATTAATAATTTCTCAGTTGTGCTTATAATGTTGCAGCGATCGGTCGGGCTAAATATCATCCAGCCTGTATTCTTACAAATTATGGTTAGACCATACCCCTTTTTGGACGGCTAGATTTATACTGATTTATAGTCTTTACTATAACCTAATTTTAAATTAGATGAATTATCCATTATTATGGATATTTGGATTTGGCATACAGGCAGATGATAACAGAAACCGATGGCTCAGTCTAACATGGGTTGGTCATTTTGTAGGGGTTTAGTCCTCGACAAAGTCTCTTGCAAAATGGGTTCCCATGTAAGGCTTATTATGTTAATTAACCTAATATTTTATATTTTTCATGTATTTTTTCATGTATACTGGAGGTACGGTTGGCCAGTGGTTACATCGATTTTCAAACTATGGAGGTACTTTACATTACACTATAACTTATCTAATTTGGACATACCTAACGTCCGATGTAATGTTCTATCGTTTGATGGCATTAATCGGTTTGTTCTATATGTAACACTTAATAATTTTATATATTTTTACAATTTAACTCTGTAAAATTTGGATTCTATATATATATATATTTTTTTTTTTTTTTTTTTTTTTTTTTTATTAACGGACTGTAGATAGCTGGTTGCTTTAGAAATGTTACATATGTATGTTTTATAATACAGTTATTTATCATAAATAGTGATTTTTAATTCTGTATTTTAGGAGCTAGAAGAAGTCTACGTGGATTTAAGCGATACTGTATCCGGCTCCGTCCTATCTGCTGCAAACCTACTTTCAACAAAGGTAGAGATTATTCATATTTTAATTTTTTAAAAATTACATTTTCGCTTATTATTATTATTAAATTCGTTTATTATAGCAAGTGATTGCTTTCACCCCTTTTACACAGCCGACCGGCTAGAAGGGTGTACAAAAATGCAAGAATGGCAATTTTTACAATGCAATATTTACAAATCATGTTTACAATATTTACAGTATTCTTTACAGAATGTAATCATCGACAACTTTAGAAGAGAAAATTATTCACAGTACCATTTAAAAGTCGATGTCCAACAGCTATTTTATATTTTGGTCATTCCTTCCTATTTATAAAGTTAAAGTTCCTAGCTTTTCCTAGTTCAAGCTTCTTCTTCATACTTCTATAGTTCAAGCAAGCTGTAAGTTTCAATGAGTCTCTCCACTCTGTACTGCTTGCCTTCACAGTATTTCACAGGATCTATTGTGCCAATGTATTGAAAAGGGGACCTGCGGTCTTCGGAAAGAAGTTCGTCAGACAGCACAGGTTGGATAGTGTAGAATGCAACGGTAAGTAGGGATTGTCATTACTTCGTCCAGCACGTGGAGTAGCGATAACTCCGTGAAGACTGGGGGAGTCAATCACACCAGTTAGCATCTGGGACAGAAGAAGAATATTCCTGGATGCAATGTGAATTCTCCAGCGAGTGATATTTAAGTTGGCATATAAAACAGCCCTGGAGATGGTGAATGCGCCGCCCGTGACTCTGTTCATCAATCGCATTACCCAGTACTCGACTGCCAGGAATCTCTTTATGTACGAGTTTGGTGCAGAAGACCAGATTGGTGATGCATATAGTACGATTGGTTGTAGGCACCGCTGGACATATCCACCGACTATGACTTTCATCAACCGGTGAAATACCACTACTTTGCTTATTGGAGGCTTGAAGTGGTGAAATCCATGTTTAGTCTCTAGAGCAAAGTTTCCGGCATCCCCCCCCCCCCCATACTTCTCTTTCAACCCATGCACAGTACTAAGTACTAAAGCTTTTGATACCTTTCGTGTTTGGGGTTTTCATAAAAAAAAAACCTGTCGAATTGCCCACATCGCCGAAAAAGTCTTAGTTTTCATGGTCGAAAAATGGTTTTGAAAAGTGAGGCCCTCGTCCCAAGTCAAGCCGAGGTCGGTGTGAGACTTCACTTTCCTTATCTGCACTCCGTTGTGATAGGCTATGATGTCATTTTTTATTCTCTTTTTTGTAAATGTGATTTGGGCTGATTTAGATATGTTTAGCTCCAGACCTATCTGCAGTAGATATGTTACAAGGCTGTTGATCAGGATGGCGGCTCGCTGATTTATCAGGTGGGTTTGTTCAGGGTCATTTGATTTTATATATAATTTGAGGTCATCTGCATATGATGAGAAATCAGTGTACCTTGCGAGGAAAGGTGGGTAAAGTAACTTCCCGGCAACCCAAAAGGTCGCGGGTTCGATTCCCGCCTCGGGCTTGATTCAAAGTACTGCAAAAACCTTGGGAGGTGCAATATGGCCACAGAAGCCGATGCGCCAACAACTACCAAATCAAATCAAAAAAAAATCAAGCGAGGAAAGGTTCAAGGGCCGCGGCGAACCATAAACCGAACAGGACACCTCCCTGCGGTACTCCCTGCTTTATAACACGCTCCTGTTTGAAGGATTTATGGCTGATGATGAGTTGTCTTCGCGTAAGGATGAAGTTGATGGCTTTTAGCAGGCTTCCTGTAATGCCAAAGTATTTTCCAGAATGTAGATGAGAGCGGGAATTGAGAGCTTATCATAAGCAGGTGAAATATCAAGAAAGATGACGTCCAGCTGAGATTTACTGTTGAGAGCAGTTTGAATTTTAAACAGGGTGTCTAGTAAGTTTGTATATGTAGATATTTTGGGGATCACAGTTATGCAGATGTTTGGATCTATGAGAGAAGCATTGTTCGATCAGTGATAAGATAGTTTTCTCAAACACTTTTAATAGAGTGCAGCCCACCGAGATCGGTCTGAAGTCCTTAGATTCCTTAGGGTTTCTTCTTTTGTGTATGGGTTGTACCCTGTAGTGATTCCATATTGTCGGGATTGATCCGGAATTTAATATCTGATTAAAGATTGACAGAAGGAGCTCCACAATGAAGGCACTGCACACTTTAACCATGAATAGAGGAAAACCGTCAGGACCAATTGTAGTTTTATTAGGAAGTCTATTGATGGTATTTATAAGGTGTTGCTTTGTTAGAGATATAGTTGAAAGCGGCTGTCTGGAGTGTATGAGGAAATCGCCCAGTTTTGGGGATTTGGGTCTGATGGCACCTCGTTGAAAGTCAAAAATACCCATTCCTGAATACATTCTCTTCCATATGGAAAACTTTGTTGCATTTAAATGCAATACGTTTGGAGTGATTTATTCTGTTGAGTACCAGCTGCCGGATTGCTTTCCTTTTGTATTTCAGGAAGGTTACCCGCTCTTTCTTGTACATTTGGTAGTCAGCTGAGTATTGAAACTTTTTCCATTTTCTGAAAGTTTCTTGTTTCCATTAGCATTAGTAGAGGCATTTCATGCAAGAAAGCAAGCTTATGCAGCATCAGCCAAAAAAAAAAACCCACTTCCACTTCACCCCTCTGTTCGTTCCAAATACCTGTCCAGCTGAGCCTTAAGCTTATTTAGGCTATCAACCTCCACCACAAGGGATGGAAGTCTGTTCCACCAACCACCCACCCGCTGGCTAAAGGCAAATTTCCTCATGTCTATCCTACATCTGTCTTTCCTCAATTTGAATTTATGCCCTCTCAGGTGATTTTTCTGAGCTAGAGGAAGAATCCCATCAGCATTGAGCATGCTTAAACCATTCAAGGCTTTATACACCTCTATCAGATCACCTCATTGGTGCCTAGTCTCCAGACACTGTAATTTGCAAAATTTAAGCCTTTCTTCGTAAGAGCACCCCTTTGTTCCATTCACTAATCTTGTTGCCCTTCTCTGTACTCATTCCAGCAGCTCTACATCCTTCTTGAAATGAGGCCTCCAGACCTGTATACAGTACTCTAGGTGTGGCCTGACCATTGCCTTATACAATGGAATAATCACCTCCTTATCCCTGCTGGAAAAATTCCTGTATATCATTGACAATACTCCATGAGCTACCCTTGCAGCCCGTCTGCACTGCTCAGAGAACTTCATATCTGCCTGCACAACCACCCCCAAGTCCCTTTCATTCTCTACCGCTGTCAGTGTAGTACCACAGAGTTGATACGTTGTTCTGGGGTTGCTGTTTCCCATGTGTAGTACTTTACATTTGTCAATGTTAAACTTCATTTGCCACCTCTCAGCCCATCTGCTCAACCTTTCCAGATCCTGTTGCAGCAGTGTCCTTGACAACCCTGCCAACCTTTGTATCATCTGCAAACTTGGACATTAAGCTTGATATACCATCATCAATATCATTTATAAATACAGAAAACAATAATGGACCCAACACTGAGCCCTGAGGGACTCCACTATTAACATTAGTCCACGATGAGCAGTGTCCATTGATTACCACTCTCTGTCTTCTCCCCCTCAACCACCCCTTTATCCATAGCAGCAATTTGCCTCCAATGTCACACTGCTCCAATTTGTGTAGCAGTCTTCCATGTGCAACAGTATCAAAAGCCTTTCTAAGATCCAAGTATATAATATCAAAGTTATTCCCTGCATCCAGTTCTTTTGTGACTGCATCATAATATCCAATCAAGTTGGTCAGGCAAGACTTCCCCTTAACAAAACCATGCTGTGTCTGAGCTATAACTGAAGTCTTGTCTAAATGATCCTGCAGTGCTTCTTTAACCAGTGCCTCCATTAATTTTCCTGGAACAGAAGTTAAGCTCACAGGTCTATAATTACTTGTGTCAGCCTTTGATCCTCCTTTGTGAATTGGGGTCACATTTGCACATTTCCAGTCTATGGGTACCTCCCCTGAGTCCAAGGAAGCTCTCATAATTATGGCTAAGGGTTTGCTTACTTCCTTTGCTGCCTCCTTTAATATAACCGGATAGATCCCATCCACCCCGGGTGCCTTTCTTGTGTTTATCTTCAACAGTTTCTCCTCCACTTTACTCCCAGTTATTTCAAGATTCTGTAGCTTACTGCTAGAGTTGAATACACCTCTGGCATTCCCCTTGCTGAATAACTCCTTATGTGTGAATGTCGATGCAAAATATTCATTTAGTTTGTTAGCTACCTGAGCAGGATCATCAACAGTTGACCCATCAATATCAAGTGGACCAATCTGATTCATCCCCTTCCTTCTAGAGTTAACATAAGTAAAGAACTCTTTGCTGTTTTTCTTTGCATCCCTTGCCAAGGATTTCTCGTAATCTGCCTTTGCCTGCCTAACCTCCTTTGTAACTTGGTTGCATATCAACTTGTATCTATCATAGGCTTCTGTGTCATGTGTTAATTTGTAAGTATCCCATGCATTTTTCTTCTCTGCCATATGCCTCATTAGTTCATCTGACATCCATTTTGGCCTAAACCTTGAACAATATTTCTTAGTTGGTATGTAAAGCCTAGTAGCTTCCAAGATAAGTTCTTTGAATGCTTCCCATTTTGAATTTGCTGTTGGTAACATCATCAGTTGGTCCCACTGTATAGAATTTAAATACTGTCTCAGTCCATCGTAGTCGCCTTTACGGAAGCAATAACCCTTCCCTTTACCCCTAATGGTAGTTACCTCTTTGAGTAAATCCCACTTCAGCACACTGTGATCACTGCCACCTAGTGGTTCGTTTATCTGCAGATTCTTAATGCATGAAGAATCACTGCTGATAATCAAATCAAGAATATTACTCCCTCTAGTTGCCTCTCGAACATGCTGATGTAGAAAACAATCATCCAATAAATCCACAAAAGCCCTGCTAGTGTGTGAGTAACCAGCCCCCAAATTCCAGTCAATATCTGGGAAATTAAAATCTCCCATTATAAGACTCTCTGATTTACTGGCCCACTCTATTTCCCTGTACAGTTCCTTATTATACTCATCAGAATCATTAGGCCTATAGCACACTCCTACTCTCAATTTTGATCTCCCAATGCTTATGTCACACCAAACTGACTCAACACTGCACTGTCCGGCGATGTTGACTGGCTTCACTTCCTTGTTTTTTATGTGTTTCTTAACTAATAGCATAACCCCTCCCCCCTTCCTATCCTGTCTATCCTTTCTATAGACGTTGTACTCCCCAAATTGCAGTTCTGCATCCCTTATATCTGTGTGACACCACGTCTCTGATATCCCAACAATATCTGCCTTTGATGTTTTGAGCAATACCTCAAATTCATCAAATTTATTTACTAAACTCCTAGCATTGGTGTACACGCAAGTATACCTGCACCTGTTTCTATTCTTAGCTTCCTCTTGAATGCTTCTCTGACTTCAGCATTGAACCATGCATTGGATCTGTCAGATAATTTTGTTTTTTGCTTGGAAGCTCCGTGGGTGGCAATTTCAACTAGCTGGTTAGCAAAGCTAGATATTGCGATGTCCATTGGTTCTTGCTGTAGGTCCTTCCAGTTTATTTCTGCCAGACGTGCCAAGTTGATCTCTGGGTTTAAGTATTTGATGGAGTATACTGTTTTGGTCCGCACTTCATTCCCAAATGCTTCGCTAGCATTTGAGTCGTTAGTAACGTTGAACTCAAACGAGATGGGAGAGTGATCAGAAGGGAAGCTGTAATGTTCAGTAGTCAGATTAAGGTGCGGAAGATTGTGGAATAACTGATCCAGTGTCTGGTTTCCCCTGGTAGGAGGTGTGGTTTGATGAACTAAGCCAAATGTACCAATGACTGTTCTGAGATCTTCAGTGGCTTCATGTCTAGGCGTAGGCATGTTAAAATCGCCTATAATGAAGGTTGGGGTATTGGGGGCTAGGTTGGCTGCTGTACATGCTTGTAGTTCACTCCGAGAATCTTCTGTATGATCGGGGGGTAGGTACACCAGACAAATTTGTAGTAGTATGGCATCCTTTCTAAATATGGCACATAGGGCTTCGAAGTTATCTGATTTGGTCACCTGAAATCTCAATTGTTTAAAACTAGATGAATACAGCAGTGCAACACCTCCGCCGCGTCTGTTATCCCTGGAGTTATGGAGGCTGAGATAATCGAGAGGCTGGCCTATTACATCCAGGTGCCTTCCGTGAGATAACCAGGTTTCGGTCAAGCAGATGAACTGATATTCAGATAGTAACATGATTGTTTGTAGAGGATGTAGTTTATTGCTGATACTGCGTACGTTTTGGTAGAAGCATTTAAGGGGAAGTATTGGGACAAGTTGGCATGGGGTTGACGTTGGTTGCTATCCTTCTGTTGTATTCTATCTCATACGGTAGGGCGAGGAAGAGGTCCGTTCTTTGTACATTTTTAGAGTTCCCGGTGGCTAAGTGCTAGTATCTAGTACTTTTAGTTCATGTTTGTCACAAGTAATAATGAATGAAGCATAGGAGGGATATCTCGTTTTCAAAGATTTCACAGCGACCTTGATCCCTATTTGCTCTTCAAAGAACTTAGATATATTGGCACCGGTTGTTGTGAAGGCCCGAATCTCGATATGAAGATTTTAGATTTTGTTTATATGGATGTTATATTGTGTATTGTCTCCAATATGTTGGATTGGTCGTCTGGTATGGCGTTGTTGGGCCAGACTGGGTTGTTCCTTGAATGGGACTAGCCCTCTGGGTAACCGTTCTATTTACAGAGCTATATTGGTGAGAAGTTGGATCATTGGCCATTAATATCACTTCCAAAGGGGATTTAGGTCGCGACTGTTGTAAGAGTGGCTGCTGGGAGACAATATTGGCATAAGTGGGTTTTTCATTGGTGTCACAACTTATGCTTGAGTGTAGGCACGTGGTATTTAGGTAAGCCAATTTTGACGGGAGAGTAACCATCTGTGCGTTGGTAGGTTTCGGTGCATATGGTTCTGTGTTGGGGCAGTGATTCATATCTATGCAGGGTTTGTTTGCTGGTAACGCAGTGCTAGCAACAGTTGTCTATGCTCTGTTTTCTGTTCTGCAGTTTGGATTTGTAATGTTCGGAAAGTAGTTTTTTGTACTTTCCATAATTTCAGGGCGTGTCTGTTCTCTGCAGGGATCACCTTCGAGCAATACTGTTTTGGCTTCACCTGGGAAGATAGTCCTGAGGCGATTCTTTAATCAATAAAACGCGCACCCAGTGCGCGTTTTGATTGGTTAAATCCTAAGGGGCTGTGAGCTTTTAGGGTACTCTACTTCTTCAAAATGTGTATTTGGATGTTCATTTCTATCCTTTGTTCTTCCATATGTTGGGATCTTAAGCCAATAATTAGAAACTCCTATAAGAATGATTTGGAAAACGACTTGGCAAAAGCGGACTAACCGTAAATAATTTTAACTAAAAATAACCTCAAGGTCTTTGTCGTTGATCACTATTAGGATCTAGACTCCACGAAAAGATGGTAAAACTTTGGCTGGTTGACAGCTTTGAAGAGAATATCATGATCTCAGATTTACTGGTGTTTAGGATAAGCCCAATCTTTCAAGGTAGAAAGATGACTCGCTGGTCTGTAGTTTACAAAATTAGTAATTTTGCTTGGGTCAACCCTGGGCTTTATGGAGGTCAGTATCTCTATCATCTGCGTACACCAAAATATCTTTCATGCGATCGGTGAAAGTATGAGCGTAGGTGTGAAAAGCAATCCGGACAAAACGCCTCCTTGCTACCTACTAGCAGCTGTTTTCCTAGTGTAGGCTGATTCAACTTATGCTTCAACCGGTTTCAAACTGAGTAAAAGTAGAATGTAAATTGTTATCTAGAAATTCATAATTACTGCGATAATGCACCAACCGTGTAACTAAGACTTTATTAAAATAGGAATGATATAGTATAAGACTGGATTAAATTAAAATGATATAATAAAATATACTGATTATACAATAAAAGCAACAAGATAAAATAAAATATAAAGAATAGCAATTCACTATACTGGATAAAACGGAATAAAAGCGATAAAAACAGCCGTAGCTTTCAGAGGCGACTGCCTCCTTTATCAACAGTAAGACTTAACTTGTCATGGTACATATTAAACAATTTCAGGATCACTGCTCGCAGCACGTGTTAGGCTCCAACAGTAGTTGGAGCATGGGCAGTATCCTCCACACGTGCACTGAAACCGGAATAGGCTCGGGAGCGTGCCTGACGGAACCGTTCATCCGGTCTCAGAATTGCTTCAAAGAGGGGGATGAATACGGATTCCCCTGTCTCTATTAATGGTATTATGATCAGAAGAACAAATCGGCAAACCCTCGACCCTTTGCGGTTCCAAAATCCCTGCGAGCGGCCTACTGTATAACCGAAAATGGCTCGAGAGTATGCGGATTTGCTCTTCTGAGCATAATACCATTAATAGAGATAGAGGAATCTGTATTCATCCCCTCTTCGAAACCGTGATTCTGGGACGGGATGAACGGTTTCGCCTGGCACTCTCCGGAGCCGTTTCAGTGAAAGTGTGGAGGATTACTGCCCATGATCCTACTGTAACACGTGCTGCGAGCAGTGGTCCTGAAATTATTTAAGATGTACCATGACAACTTAAGTCTTACTGTTGATAAAGGAGGCAGTCGCCTTTGAAAGCTACGGCTGTTTGTATCGCTTGTATTCTGTTTTATCCAGTATAGTGTAATTGCTATTCTTTATATTTTATTTTTGGTTTATTTTATTGTACAATCAGTATATTTTATTTTATCATTTTAATTTGATCCGGTCTTATGCGAGTACTATATTATTCCTATTTTAATAAAGTTTCGGTTGGTGTATTAATGCAGTTATTATGAATTTCTAGATAACAATTTACAGTTCTATTTTAATCTAGTTTTACTCAGTTTGAAATAGAACATGAATAAAAACATTCCCCACCCCAGAGGCCTATTTGAAGAATTGTTATCTAGAAAGCAAAATTAAAAATAATTTTCAACTTCTAGGAAAATTACATGCTCATTTTCACAATAAAATCATCTTATGTATAATTTTCTTCATTTTCAGGCACGAGAACAAGCAGAACATTATGAAAATATCAGTGCTGTCTCTCAAGCAGTTACTCCGAAATCAGATATTTCCAACTTCATTCGAACTCTGAATGTCGACCGGTTTTCTCAGCCATTACACAGGCACATATTCGCATTGCCTGCATTGGATGATTCCATACAAATGGTAAACTGTTCAGTAGTATATTAAACTTAGAAATATGTTGCTTGTGTTTAACCATATTTCCTATATGTTTAATTTTAATATAAAATTTGAATGAAATGTATTTTTCAGAATTTAAAATGCATTTAATTTATAAAAGCACTGAATGAATTTAGATATTGCTCTTCAATTTCCAAAATTTGGTTGAGCATTTTTGAAACTTCTGCACAATCAAGCATATCACATAGTTTGGATATTTCTCATCATTTCGCTGTCAGATCATTCAGTCATGGAACTTACTACCCTACCGATGAGGCGCCGAATGGCAGTGTGGGTTATGGCACACATTTTAAATAAACAGCAGCAACTACTCCATTGGAGTGTGCTTTCAGTTTAAAGTGCATTTCAATCACTTGTTAGTACATTTAGTTTGCTCTATGCTACACATAAACTGAGCCTTGGCCATAAGAGAGAAGTCAGTTTTTAGTACATTATTGGTACTAAATGTACACATTTAGTACCAATAATGTTTTGGTACTAAATGTGTACCAAAACATTATTGCACAGTAGTATTGTACATTTCTTCAGGAAGCTAGAGGAAAAACTCTGCTACCATTGCAAAAATTTCGCAATGGTAGCAGAGTCAAATCGGATGGAATCAAATCTGCACGCGTTAAGGCTGCCTACTTAGCGCATTTGGTAAAATTTCGCAATTGGTAGCACAGTTTCTATTGCCTGATATTTTCCCGAAATATTTTGGAAAATTCATTGTCATCTCTATAAAATACTATTGAAAAGGGCAGAATATTAAAAAGTACACTAAAATCTCGCCTTTCACTTTAAATACTCGATCAAACTTTCGTTATTAGTGTTTCGTTTTCTTGCAAATGCTTCTACAATACATTTGTACAGTACCTCTTCAGTATCCAACAAATATCAGCCGTGACGTTGACATTTCAACTCCCCTGGTACCTCATCTCCATGTGTTTAATGTCCTGTTTAAATCTCTCATGCCATCCTTCGCTTCCACTTGCAAATAAATGTGGAAGTGTCAAAATGTACCTTGACAATCATATTGCGGCCCAACTTCTTGAAATTCGCCAACATATTTTCAACTGCAGTCTGGTAGTCCGGATCTTTATTGTTCTCTAAAAAAATTCTCAACCACAGACCTGAAACTAATGCATATCAGAATTTCTCTTTTAAATTTCGTTCCCTCATTAGTATGCGAATTTAAAATTTTCTCCGGCTGTTCTAAAGAAATGTAGTACGCGTTTTGTCCGCGTAGAATCCTTTGTCATTTCTTGTATCTGAGGAAACATAAATTTTCTTTGATTTCACCATTTCAGACCGATTCCTGAATACATTTGCAGGAACACTTAAAGGCGTGTATCTTCTTCGCCGCAAGGTACATTCGTTCAACACTACCGATCATAGTAGCATGGCGGTGGACACGTTTTCCTGACTGTGACATAATTCTAAATCCTTAAATTATTACTCGCCTTAAAAAAAAACAAATAAACTCGCAGTTGATAACGATAAAATTCGAAACTGTCGAAACACTTTCGACATAGTTTATTTGAATTTTAGGCATTTGACTCAATCTCTCTTGAGAGGCTACTGAATAAGCTGGAACTTGTTTGATCACTGGAAAATTAGTTCTGCAAGTTTTAAACGTAACAAATGGCAATGAGTATATGAGCTCGCGTGCGCGACGTGGGGATGTTTCTGCCGTATCAGAAGCTCCATCTAGTTCAATCCCTGGATGCTGACTTGTTTAAAATCATAGATGATAAAAAGTATAGACGGCTCGTCCTAGATCTGCACGCGGTCTCCAACTACCAACTGATTTCAAATCCTTATAGCTGGGCAAGAATCTCACAGAAAACCGAAATCAAAGAAACTGCCATTTGTTATCGCAATTTATGTTATTTTAGTTATTTATTATTGTATTAATTTTCTTCCAAGTTAATATTATCTGCTATAAGATTTTTTTTTATACATTCTCTTATAATTTAATCTTATCTTCGATGACACTCCGATTTTTAAAGATCATATATCTCTGTTGGGGATTATCTTGATTTCTAATCTCTCTCTCTCTCTCTCTCTCTCTCTCTCTCTGCATAAGCATATTACAAATATTGCTTCCTCTGCATCTAAAAAACTGACTTTTCTCTTTCGGTCTCGTTGTTACTTTTCTTCCAAACAGCTGTTCACTCTGCAAAAATACGCCCTACCATGGTATATTATTCCCACACCTGGGGTGGCGCCCTCAAACCTCTCTCAGGGCTCTAGATTCGATTCAAAAGAGGGCAGTTAAGTTAATTAATGACTTGTCTCTAACCGAGTCTCTCCACTCTGGTTCATAGCCGTTCTGTTTCTGCTTCATGGCTTTTATATAGATATTTTCGTGGGCACTGTTCTTCTGAATTGAAGATTCAGAAGAACAGTGCCGCCAACATCCTTTTACTGTCCAACTTCAAACTCACAGAACCAGCTTTTCTTCTTCCTCATTTATTCATTCAACTTCCGTTTTCTGGAACAACCTTCCTTCATACGTATTTCCTGAAAAATACAATCTGCCGAAGTTCAATTCTAATATCAATAAATATCTTCTCTCATCTTCTCAACCTCTAACCCATGCACGGTACTAAGCACTATAGGTTCTAATACCTCTCGTGTCTGGGGTTTTCATATTAAAAAAACAATAAAAAAAATCGGAAGCCACTTTTTTCAGAGAAAAACAGAAAAATCCGTTTGCAGTGGTGCCGAGAACATTGTGATTGGTCAGTGGACCAAAGGAAGAAAGGCATATTGTAAGACGAATCACAGTGTACTGTTTGTACTGATGGGAGGCAGAGTGCGGTGAGAACTTCACGAAGCGATGGACCCTGCTTGATATCGGTGGAAGGTCAGATATCATCCAAAGAGTACCCAAATTTTGTATCGGATCTACGGCAACCTTGCCGTAGATCCGATACAAAGGTAATGGCCACTTTATGGTAGGGAAAATCTTAGAAGCAATGATTAAGAGTGCAGTCCATGGAAATTTAGAGGATGTGGCATTCTGAATAACAGGACATGGTTTTACTAAGGGAAAATCATGTTAAACTAGCTTAGCAGGCTGTTTTGACACAGTTTGGTTTTTAGCAGCATTAGCAACTAAGGCCATATTTCTCCGGAGATATGCAGTGGTCATTCCTTGACCTTTCAGTATTTGATGGTCACGGGCTCGAACCCCGGTCTAATCTAGAAGCGTGTGCTACGCACTGCTGCTCCTGCCCACCTAGCTACGGAGGCGCCTTTGACACTGACTCATGAGCTGGATGCAGGGAACAACTTCGACATAGTTTATTTGGATTTTAGGCATTTGACTTAATCTCTCTTGATTCAGAGGCTACTGAATAAGCTGGAACATGTTGGGATCACTGGAAAATTAGTTCTGAACGTTTTTAAACGAACGAATGTGTGGCTGCAGAGCAGAGGGTTGTGATTAATGGATATTCTTCAGATGTGATCAGAGTGGATAGGATCGGTTTTCTGGACCACTGTTGTTTCTGATTTTCATAAATGACGTCGAAGATGGGATAGAAAGCTTGATGTCAAAATTTTACGATTATATAGAGATTGGTAAAATAGTTAATGGTCAGCACCAAGCAGCCCTCCTTCAGGATGACTTGAATAGGCTGAAAGAATGGTCAGAAAATTGGCAGCTATGTTTTAATGCAGAAAAATGCAAGGTCAGAGCAACACCAAAATAAATTTTACTTTTTTTTTTTTTTTACAAATTATACTAAATTATAGTTGTAATTTAGTAAGCGTGTAATGTAGTAAAAAAAACAGTTGCGGAAGAAAGGGATCTGGGAGGTATAATACAGGCAGATTGAAGTTTTCTTTTTTTTTTTTTTTTGAGCAGTGTAATTAGGCAGTTAGGAAAGCCCATGGTTTTTTATCAATAATTTATCGAACATTATCCTGTAGAAATAGGGAGGTCATAGTCACCACTGTACACAGCAATTATAAGACCACATTTGGATTACTGTGTTCAAGTACGGCGTCCTCATTTGAAAAAAAGATACTGATCTTCTTGAAAGGGTACAAAACGGGCAACTCGCATCGTGATATCAGCAAAAAGGCGACTATACGAGGAAAGACTCTTATCTGGACTAAAGAATTTGGCAACCAGATACCGCAGAGGTTACCTGATTGAAATTTATAAGACTCTGAGAAGGGTTAATAAAATGAAGGCGAATCTTCACTGTTAAGAATTCAGCATCTAAGTTGTTACATTATTTTGTCCATTCCCTTTAATTCTGCCATGCTGAAGATGTCAGCATGACTGGCATCTTCAGCATATCAGCTGAAGATGCATAACTTAAAAAAATTATAATAATTAAATTAGCAATATTTTGCAATAATGAATCAGATAACAAGGATTGGGTAACTTCTGAAATTTAAACTGAGAAAATATACAAAATATCTTATAAGAATCAAATTTACAAAAAGCAAGATTAAATTTTTAAAATTTCAAATTATTTTATAAATTTTTATCAGTGTACGCTTTGACGAACCACAGCAAGTGTTATGTTTGGCAGGAGCTACTTGCTTAACGCGAGTAGCACCAATGCTTAACTCGAGGATATGTGGGCTAGGCAAAAGTTTTTTTGGGACACATGTAAGAAATGTTTATTATAAACAGGTCCTATATTTGGAGTATTTGGTCCATAGGCAAAATATTTTCTGGTGACTGGACTTAATAGTAAAAAACTAGGGCATAGGGGCCCTCGTAAAGTTAAGATTACACAATCTATCTAAAAATGTAAAGCAAATAAATCTGCATGTATTTCTAAGGAAATATATACGAATCTGAATATATCGTCGGCACACGCATTTCTTTGCCGCCTTTTTTCACTTTCTTATTCCAAAGGTGTTTTTCCTTCTGCTTTCAAATTTGCTCATATCCAGCCAGTTCCTAAAAAGGGTGACAAATCCGCCCCCCCCATCCAATTATCGTCTTAATGCAATTACTTCTCTTTCTAAAGTAATGGAGAAATCAATTAACCGCCAACTCTTAAACTACCTAGAAACCTATGGATTCCGTCAGTGTCGATCCACTGGTGATATTCTAGTTTATATTACCCATTTATGGACAAATTCAATGGAAAAGTTCGGTGAAAAACAAGCAGTTGCTCTTGACATCTCAAAATCTTTCGATCGTGTTTAGCGTAAAGGTCTTCTAAATAAGCTGTCATCTTATGGTTTGCCAACTGTTTTTTGTAAATGGTTACCCAGTTTTCTCTCTGATTGCTCACTGAGGGTGATGGTAGATGGCTCTGTCTTCTAACTTCTCCACTAATGCTAGTGTCTCCCAAGATTCAGTTCTTTCCTTCACTCTTTTCCTCTTGTATAGTAATGACCTTCTTCCATTGACTGGAAATCCTATCCATTGTTTTGCTGATGATATCACATTGCATTCCACCTTCCATTTTTGAGAAACCTTGCCCTGCTCAATCATCTTCAATTTCTCGAATATCCTCTACTAATTCCATAAATGCCGATCTCCAGGTAATTCTCCAGTCGAGAAAAGACAACTTAGTTGATTTCAATCCATCTGAAGAGGATTTCAATCCATCTAAAGAGGATTCTTGTTAACAAGAGAGATTGCTTCTACAGGAATGGGTTACACTTAAATATAAAGGGTGCAAGAATATTTGCTGATGGTATTGCGGCAGTGTTAGGTGGGTCGGAAAACTGCTAGCTTGGGGGAATTCACAGATTAAAGTTTAAAAGTAGCTGCAGACAGAGGTGAAGATGATTCTTGCACTACTTCTGTTAGAATAAGCAGCGGCCTGGAGCGAGAGCAGGGAAAAGGATATGATTATCCCTCTGTATAAGACAATGGTCATGCCACGCCTTGAATACTGCGTACAGGTGTGGAGGCCTCATTTTAGGACGGATGTAGATTTGCTTGAGCGTATACAGAGAAGGGCAACAAGATTAGTGAGGGGAATGAAGGGAGCCTCTTGCTAAGAGAGGCTTAAGTTCTGCAAATTGGTGAATTTTTCTTTTTTTTTTTTTTTTGGCTGATGCTATATAAGCTCATACGCTTGCTTTCTTGCATCGCATTATACTATTACTATAAAGCTCAGTCTTGTCTGATATCTCGTAAGAAGGATTATTCTGCTCATCTTTGTTGACACTGCGATTTCTAGGCAAGTTGATATCTCTCTTGGCATAAGCAAATCACATATTTCTTCCTCTGCATCTAAAAAACTTGGTTACTTTTCTTCCAAACAGCTGTTCAAGCTGTTTGGAAGAAAACAGCTGTTCAGATTACGAACCGAAGGGGGCATAAATTGAAATTGAGGAAAGACAACTGTAGAATAGATGTGAGAAATTTGCCTTTACCCAGCGGTTGGTTATTTGCTGGAACAAACTTCCATCTGTCGTTGTGGAAGTTGATAGGAGAACAGCTGTTCTTCTAACAGAGCTCTTGGAAGAACAGCTCTGTACAAATCGCAAATCCTCCCTACCATAGAATATTGTTCCCACATCTGGGGCGGTGCCCCCAAAACCTCTCTCAGGCTTCTAGATACCATTCAGAAGAAGGCAGTTAGGTTAATTAATGACTCATCTCTGACAGTCTCTCTCCACTCGCTGTCTCATAAACATACTGCTTCTGCTTCATGCCTTTTCTACAGATACTTCCATGGGCACTGTTCTTCTGAATTGGCTTCTATAATTCCCGCTCTCTCTTTAAAAACAGTCCGAACACATGCCGCCAAAATCCATTTACTCTTGAAATTCACAGAATCTATTTTTGATCTTCTTCGTTTATTCATTCAACTGTCGTTTTCTGGAACAACCTTCCTTCATAGGTATTTCCTGAAAATTTCAGTCTACGGAAGTTCGTCTAATGTCAACAAATATCTTCTCTCGTCTTCTCAACCTCCAACCCAAGCACGGTACTAAGTACTACCTCTCGTGTTTGGGGTTTACATAAAAAAAAAATTTAAAACCAAACAACAGGAACTACTGTTTCTTGTTGCAGATTCCTCTCTTTGATGACGGTTTCCCAGTGTTTAACGCCAAGGTTTGCTTGGAACACGCTCCTAGAGATGCTAAAAGGGTAGCCCATCTTCCTGTTTAGCCATCTCATGAGCCAATATTCAACCCCAAGAAATCTCTTCAGTTGAGTAGAGGAGGCTCCTCACCGAGTACCGAAGCGTAGAGCGGCATGGGTATCAAATTTCTTCGAACGTATTCCGAAGGGAATCCTCGGGGCCTAAAACCTACCAACTACTGCCGGATTTCCCAGGCGCCACAACCGTTTTTAGCCCATCTTGAGGTGGTCTTTGAAAGTAAGCCCGTCATCCCACTTCAACCCCAAATCCGTGTGGGAGTAAACTTTTTACGGGCGGTCCCATTGATTGTGAACATAATTTCATTTATAGTCCTCCTTTTTGTGAAGGTCTGAGCTGCTTTCTGGGGATTCAGTTTAAGCCCCAGACGTCCTAAATAATCCTGGAGTTCAAACAGTACTATCTGATTTTCATAGGAGACTGACTCTATCTGTGCTGGATCATCGGATGTGACTAGCATCTTAAGATCATCTGCGTATGAAATGAAGTTTGGTTGCTTCGCAAGGAAGGACTAACGCTGTGGCAAATAAACTATGATAAAAAAAACTCCCCCTTGTGGGATGCCGACAGAGGTCGTGGTGGTCCTGTCCAAATTATTGTGTAACGATATCACGTGTGTTTTCCTTATCTTTGAGCTAATTTTTTTTTTTTAAAATTGCAGAAAAATAGAATTTTATGTAAAAAAAAATATCTAAATTAAGTACGAAATATTACAGAAATTTATAAAATTAAGTTGCCTCCTGAATTCTAATTCAAATTCCCCGATGCGTCTGGTTATTGCGACTGCTTCTCCGCAGCCAATGCCTTGACGCATAATAGCCGTTGTTGCTAATGCGCCAGAAAAATCTTATAACAAACCAAATCCGCAGCGGCCATCGTAAAATATGCTTAAAGACTTTTAGCACGCTAAAAACATACTTAGGCTGAACATGTACAGAACATGTAACTAACTGAACTTGGGAACATTTAAAAAAAAGTTCAAATTCGCAATACTTTTCAAGTAACTTATGCTGTTCCTCCAATAAGTCAAGTAGATTGGCTTGAAGAACACATGTGAAAATCGTAACTTCAGTTGCCTTTGTAAAAAAAAAAAAAATAAATAAATAAATAAAATACTACTATTGTCACATATCGTAATGTGTAAAAGTATATATTATACATTAAGGTATTTATAAATTTAGTCAGCAAAAGCTAATGTAGATATCAGAGCTAAGTGGTTAATACAATTTCAGGAGCCACCTATGATGCTTCGAGACGAACTCATAAGTGATCGTGTTTCACACTTGTCAGTCCCTGCTCGCTCACAGAGCCTTAGACAAGATATCAACAATCTAGATTCTCAGATAAGACAACTTCAAGAAGCTGTGGATTCCCTTGTCAGACTTCAGCAAAGGTAAACTGTTACACCTATTGCTTTTACCCCAATTTGGGAATTGCATGTAATTCAATTAAATTTTGAGTTATCCATAAACTCTCTTTCTTCAGAGAGAGATAAAGCAGGGGGTGGCCAACTGTTTTTCTGATATGCTACATACTCTTATTACTTTAGGGATATATCGTGTGCTACCCAAGATAGATCTCTCTGGAGGAGGAGGAGGGGAGAGTCTGATTCGTAATTCGCCCAGTGCATGATATATTTTTGGTCCTTACATAAATTTCATGCGCTAGCTAAACACAAACCTGAGATTAATAAATCAGTTCTTAAAATAATATATAAAAAAAAAATTTTTACAAAAATTAATACAAAAATAACATACATGCTTATACAGGCACTCCAACTGTTCGTTTCCATCTACTTCTCCTTTTATACAGTAGTTCGCCTTAATAGGCGATTGAATCTGTTTCTAGCTTATAATTTTTGCAATATTTGGCTCCACTTTTGAACAAGTTAGTAGCATCAGAATTTTAATGAATAAATACTCTTTATTGTACAACCACAAAAATGAACACTACTGTTGTACAAGCCCTTCACAGCCCGAAGGCCAGGGGCTTAACAATATAAGGTAAGAAAATAATCAAAACATACAAATAAAATAAAAGTTAAGAATTACAATTATAATGTGATCATCAGTCAGTTTCGATCAAAAATAAATTTTTATTTTATTTATACGTGATCATGCCTGTTCGCAAATCGAAGGCTTAGTGTCAGACAATGTTAACTACAAAATTGCACATTTGTTTTGAGACGACTTTAGTTTAACTTTATACAAATAACAATGCATAGAAATGTAATTCTATTTGTAATTTGTTATTTGTAAGCGATCTTCCCTGCGACTTCTGCTGCGATTTCATTAGAGAAGTTTTTTCCCTTTGAGTTCAAACGTTTTTCCTTCCGTTATTCTAATACATAATACAGCCAATGGTCGTCCCAGGGGTGTCTCTTCAACAGAGAAATAAATTGATAATAATAATAAGAGATTTTGTTTTTCTTAAAGCATAAGGAAGAACTTTCCAGAAAGGAAAGTAACCTTTCTTAATTATTCTATTTATTAACCTTCTATTTTACTCACTTGGTGGCACTACTCCTGCCTCCCCGTGGCGGGGCTGGACCTGGGTGAAAAGACGTCACCCAGGACTTAAAAGGAGTTTAAAATGGACCAAGCTAACAACACAAGATTGGAGAAAGTTAACTCCAATAAATCTGATGACTCACAACTGAACATGTCTCAGGCTAAGAGAATGAAAATCAACACCTCTCATCCTACTGTTCCTTTCTTTTTTGTGATAGATTCGTTATCAACACAACCTTTTGGGAAATTATCCCCATTCTTAGTCCAGAAGTCTATAGTCCATGGTTGGATCACCAAAAATGATAAAACGATTGCAATCAGGTGATCTCTTAGTAGAAACTAAGTCATCAATTTGAGAAATTGCAGAAAACAACGACCAGTTAAAATTACTTCACATAATTCCCTGAATACAACAAAAGGTGTTATTACTGAATGGGACCTTTTTTAATTGTTTCAGACGAAGAGTTACTACGCCAGCTAACAGATCAACAAGTAATACATGTTAGGAGAATAATGATGAAGAAAGATGGAATTCTCACTGCAATTCGATCAGTAATTTTTCACCTTTAACAATCCTTCTCTTCCCCATTCAGATAAAGCAGGATATTTAAACTTGCAGAATCTGGCCATATATACCGAATCCAAAATGGTGTTACAACTGGCAACGATACGGACACTCTCAGGCGATACGTCGACGATCCCATCTGTCCGCTCTGTAGATCGAAAGAACACAATCAAGCAAACTGCACCTTTCTGTCGAAACTGTCACGGAAATAACCCTGCTTTTTCGAAGACATGCGAAATGTGGATATTAGGAAAACAAATACAAAAAAAAGTGTCCTATACGGAAGCAAGAAAACAGATACTTGCATTCAAACCTTCACGTTCCTATGCTTCAGCAGTGAAACGACAGCAAACTATAGCCACTCAAACGGAGGTGACAATACCTCCAAATAAAACGATAGACTGAGGTAAAGTACTGTTAATGAAAAAAAACTTCACATGAAACATCCAATTCAAAAGAGCAGGATATTTCCGTGCCTGGAAAGCAGAAATCAGAATTAACATCTTCAAAAGCAAAGCAAACAGCATCTAGTAAACAGGAACACACAAACATAGACGAAATAGATAGGGATGAACAGTCAGAGAAAGTACTAGAACTTCACCCTGCAGAAGATATTATACCTCTCCTTCACTGGTGTTCAAAATTTAAGGACCAGTCAGGTTTTCACCTGTAGCTTCTCATAGGAGTGGTCTGGATATGGGGAAAGGCATACCAAAGGAACCTCGTGAGGTACAGAAATGATGAAGGAAACAAAATGGTACAGAGCACTGGCTGCCATGATACAGATGCTTCACTTCCAAAGATGGAACAAAGGGAAGAGGTGGTTCTCAGTAGGCGATATGGCACCCCTAATGTCGATGCAGGCTTTGCACCGCCTGTCCATATTTATAACAATGTTGTTGATAAGTTCTTGCGGTAACATCGTCCATTCCTCTGTCAGCGCCATCTTCAGCTGGTGAACATTTTCTGGTGGGTGTGGACGTTTCGCTAGGCGTCACCCCAGAGCGTCCCATATATGTTTGATGGGATTTAGATTAGTGGAACGGGCAAGCCAATTCATACGAACGATGTCCTCACTTTCCAAAAGCATATCAACAGCTGCAGTGCGATTGAGTGTGGCGTTATCATCCATAAACACGAACTCCGAGCCAATAGCACCTCAGTACAGTATGCCTTCCAATATCTGGAGTTGTGTACGTCCATCCAAGATAACACCTCGACCGCCATATCGATCCCTTTCAGTGATGGTTGCGGGGTGATACCGCGTGCCAACCTCTAGCCAGATTAGTTGACGTCCACAATCGCTGCTGACACTGAATCTACACTCATCAGTAAAGATGTATCTTAAGTAAAGATTTTGTGGTTATAACCTTTAGAAATAGTGTTGGTCCTTAGGTTTTGCACACCACTGTATTTTACCAAATATGATAAACGAAAAAACTCAAAAGTGCAGTCAGATTCAACAAATAGTCTCGAGACCTAATTAATGCAGCATATCATTATACAATGGAAAATTGGATGAAATAAAAGATATTATTCAGCAGTATAAACCAGTCTGCATTTGCCTTCAGGAGACCCATCTAACACCTCAATCTTCACGCACATTTCAAAACTAGACGATATTCCGGAGAGACAGAAATTATAATACAACTGCCAAAGGAAGAGTGGCAATTTTGGTGAATAAAAATATACCAGCTAAGCAAATAACATTAAAAACCAACTTAGTAGCAGTGAGAATAGCCATCGGAATTTCTATAACAATCTGATCCCTTTATCTTCTACCAAATCTTCCCTTTTCCAGATCGGGATTAAACGATCTTACTATGCTACATCAACCTACCTATTGCCTCATGGGGGATATGAATGCCCATCATCGTCTTTGGGGATCTTCTCACATGGACAGTAGAGGTAACTTGATCGAAATTTTTCTAGATTATCAGTAAGGGGCTTAGAGAGGAACAGATATCCTGTGTGTTATCAGACACTCAGCCCAAAACGCTGATGGATCCAATCTCTCTTTTACAGAAGATTTAGGAGAAGTCCGGTTGGCCTGCCTCCCTAAAATCAACTCATGCACACCTTCTCGATGGTAAGCCCTGTTACGTCACTTAGGTGGCAACGAACGTGTAGAGTGGTTCTCTTCAAGACGCCTGGTCAGCGTGAAGAGGAAAAGACCAAACCCTCCAGCATATGACAGCACGACAAAACAAATGGCCCTCAGTCCCCAGCAGCTTTCACTCTCAATCTTACGGCAGCGAGAGGATCAGAGTGGAAGCAGAGGGTGCTAAGAATCTCTGGGTACGACCAGGCTGCCATGCACGTAAACTGAACTTGGCCTGTTATAACGTAAGATCACTCATCGGTGAAGACAGGAGCTGGAAAAGGAATTGGAATATCATCGGCTTCGCTGAAACAAGAAGAAGAAATTAATCACTTATAAGTTTATCAAGTGGAAATCTGCTGTACACCAATGGAAACAGTGAAAGGAGTGAAGGTGGAGTTGGGTTTCTGGTCCATAAAGATTTTAAAAACAACATTTTGGAATTCAAAAATACATCACCAAGGGTTCAAGACTAATACTCAAGATTTCTAAGAGGTACAAGCTAAAGATTATAATGATTTATGCACCAACATCGAGCCATGATGATGAAGAGCTTGAAGAAATGTACACCGAAATTGAGTCTTCTAGATGAGCAGAAAACCCACTACACTATTATTATGGGGGACTTCAATGCTAAGGTTGGAAAAAGACAAAACAGCGCAGAAAGGGGAACTATAGGAAATTTTGAAATTGGTGAAAGACTTGTGGAATTTGCAGAATCTCAAGGACTGTCAGTAATGAACACTTTTTTCAAGAAAAGGGTGAACAGAAAGTGGACATGGAAGAGTCCAAATGGATTAACAACTAATGAAATCGACTTCATCCTCACTAACAGAAGATATTGTGAATGATGTTACCGTCCTGAATAAGGTAAATGTTGGAAGTGATCACAGAATGGAAAGATATACTCTTGATGTAGATGTAGGAAAGGAAAAAACTGACTCGAGTAAATAATACAAAGGTCTTTGAGATAACAGAAGAGGATAAAAAGCAGTATGTACTGGGACTTAAGAACAAGTTTGAGCTTCTGCAAACTGCTCAGGACCAAGATATCGACGAGGAATATTACAACTTTCTGAAAGTGATAAAGCCCAAGAAATCTATAGGGAAAAATAAATCCAAAGAAGAAAAAATTAGTCAAGAAACACTTGTCATGATGAACCGAAGACGACAAATCAAAAGCAAGAAAAACACTGACAGGGAGAAAATTGAGTATACTGAGTTATGCAAAGCCATTAGAAAGAGACTCAGAGAGGACATAAGAAGATTTAACACAAGAAAAGTAGAACAAGAATTAAGGGAAAACAAAGGATTTAAATCAGCAGCCATGAGCAGTAATACAGAATGACAAATGATACTGAAACTGAAGAATAGCGATGGTGTACTTATAAACAGCAGAGAAGGCATAATTGAAATAGCAGAAGACTACTATAGAGAATTATACAAGGAGCAGGGGAATGATGCCAGCAGTGGGGAAGATGGATTGCAAATTAGCAACACATACGACATACCCGATATTCTTCCTGATGAGGTAGAACATGCATTGAAGAAAATGAATAATCAGAAAGCCCCGGGGGAAGATGAAGTTACTGTAGAGTTGTTAAAATTGGGAGGAAGAGACATAACACAAAAACTGGCAAGGCTCTTCACAAAGTGCATTAGAATGGGTGTGACACCTAAGCAGTGGAATAATGCAATCATAGAGTTTTGCTGCATAAGAAAGGAGATAAATCAGAAATTGGAAATTATAGACCAAATTAGCTTGTTATTCCACATCACATCTACAAGTTGTTCACAAGGGTCATTACTAACAGATTAGAAAGAATACTTGATGAGAATCGACCGAAATAGCAAGCTGGCTTTAGGACAGGATTCTCAACTATGGATCACCTTCACGTAATATCACAGCTAATGGAGAAAGCAAATGAATATAAAACACCTTTATGCCTGGCATTTGTGGATTATGAAAAGGCATTTGACTCCATACAGCATAAGGCAATATTTCGGGCACTGGAAAGACAAGGCATAGATACCCCATATATTATGATTTTGAAGAAAATATGTGAGAGTGCTACCTCCTTTATTAGACTAGACAAAGACAGTAGGAAATTTAAAATTAAGAAAGGAGTTCGACAAGGATTTTTTTTTTTTTTTTTTTTGATTTGGTAGTTGTTGGCGCATCGGCTTCTGTGGCCATATTGCACCTCCTAAGGTTTTTGCAGTACTTTGATCCAAGCCCGAGGCGGGAATCGAACCCGCGACCTTTGGGTTACCGGGCAGGTACTTTGCCCCGTCGGCTTCGACAAGGAGACACATCTCCGAAGCTGTTTGCTGCTGCCCTTGAGGAAGCTTTCAGAAGATTAGACTGGTCGTAGAAAGGAGTCAATGTGAACGGAGAGTACCTAAACCATTTACGATTTGCAAATGACATTGTGGTCATAAGCCACGATCCCAAAGAATTAGAGGAAAATCTTAATCAGTTATGCACAGTTAGTAAGGAATTTGGACTAAAGATGAATATGGCTAAAACAAAAGTAATGAAGAAAAAGTATGCCACAGAAAGGGAAATAATGATTGAAGGAGCAGTAATTGAAAAGGTGGAGTCATATACTTATCTGGGACAAGTTATTAGCTGTTATAATGATAAATGGCTGGAAATCAAGAGAAGAATAAATTTTGGATGGATAGCATTGAGGAAATATCGTCACATACTGAAGAGCTGTTATGTTGTTTGTTTGTTATTTGGATTTTAGGAGCATTAGCAACTAAAGCCATATTACTCCGGGATATGCGATGGTCATTCCCTGACCATTCCGCATCCTCCGTATTTGGTGGTGACGGGTTCGAACCCCCGTCTAATCAAGAAGCGTGTGCTACGCACTGCTGCTCCTTCCCACCTGGCTACGGATGCGCCAATACTGAAGAGCAATATCCCAGTTTGTCTGAAACGTAAAATAATTAACCAATGTATACTCCCCACCATGACTTATGGAAGTGAAATTTGGGCACTCACCAAAAGAATGGAAGAGAAGTGAGAACTACACAGCGAAGAATGGAACGAATTATATTGGGAATCAGACTGTTAGATAAAAAAAACACATGGATTGGGCAGCAAACTCAAGTAAAGGACATTCTTATCAAAACTAAAAAATTAAAATGGTCTTGGGCAGGACACATAGCTCGGAGACATGATGACAGATGGACTAAGAAAATAACAGAATGGTACCCAAGAGGAGCTAGAAGAAAACCTGGAAGACAAAGGTGGAGATGGATAGATGAAATTCATGAGTTTGTGGGTAGTAAATGGATGGCCTGTGCTCAAAACAGAAGGAACTGGAAAGTTGCTGGAGAGGCCTTCATCCTGCAATGGATTGAAAATGGCTGAGATGATGATCGAAATTTTTCTAGATAATCAAGTGAAATTACTGAATACCGAATCTCACACTTATATCACTTTGGCTACAGGTATCACTTCTGCAATAGACTTAATGGGTTCTTCATCAAATCCAAATATAGAATGGTATGTATTGTTGTGGGGGTTTGATGGCGCATAAGCTGCTTTTACTGTAATGCGCCTATTCATTTATTATATAATGAAATGAGAAAGTTTCATGAAGTCAGAATTGATTAAAAAGTCCAGTTTGCTTTAGTATGTTGAAAAATTCGGAAATATTTGCATTGTTGGTTTGTATTAAACGATCCTTAAACAGTGATCATTTTCTAATAGAATGTTACATAGTATTAGTAACGGCCGCATGGTGCAAGAAAGCCTATGGCTTATGCTGCCACCACCAAAAAAAAAAAAAAAAAAAAATCCGAACAAAGCAATGATAAAAACAAATAAAATAAATAAATAACTAAATAATAGTAATTAATTAATAAAAAAAAAAAGGAAATTAAACCTATCATCCTATGCGCTTCCCTTACCCGAAAGTACTATCCAGATGACCTTTGAATTTCCCCAAACTGTCGGCCTCTACCACCCATGAAGGCAACTTATTCCAGTAATTTATAACTCGCTGGCTAAAATAAAACTTCCTGCAGTCCAATCTAAACATTTCCCTCCGTAACTTTAATTTATGTCCCCTAGTTCTAGCATCATTTATAATCTTGAAAATTTTGCCCTCATTCATTTTACTGATGCCTCTCAGAGCCTTAAACACCCCAATCAAATCTCCTCTAAGGTGTCTAGTTTCCAAACTCTGCAACCCACATATTCTTTCTTCATAAGGACGCCATTTTGCCGATCTCACCAGGCGAGTTACCCTTCTTTGCACCCTTTCAAGAAGCTCGATGTCTTTCTTTAAGTGCGGTCTTCATGCTTGAACACAGTATTCCAAGTGTGGTCTAACATAAGCCTTATATAATGGGATTATCACGTCCCTATCTCTACTTGCAAAAGTTCGATAGATCATTGATAGGACACCATGGGCCTTCCTTGCAACCTGTTTACAATGCTCAGAGAATTTCATGTCTGACCGTATCGTAACACCCAAGTCCCTTTCCTCCAGTACTGGGTTTAATTGAACTCCAACAAGTGAATAAGTTTTTTTGGGATTACTGTTTCCCAGGTGTAATACCTTACACTTTGTTGGATTAAAGCACAGCTGCCATTTTTCTGACCATTCCTGAAGTCTATCTAGGTCTCTCTGAAGAAGCTCAGCTTGACAGTGATCATTAACTACTCTACCAATTTTAACATCATCTGCAAATTTAGACATCACGCCCTCTATCCCTTCATCAATGTCGTTTATGAAAATTAAAAACAACAGTGGGCCTAATACTGATCCTTGGGGAACCCCACTTCTTACATCAACCCAATCTGAGGAATAGCCATTTATCACAACCCTCTGCCTCCTGCCCTGAAGCCATCCTTCTATCCATCTAAGGATTTTCCCAGTGATTCCAACCTGTTCCAGCTTATAAAGCAACAGCCCATGTGGGACTGAGTCAAAAGCTTTGCTGAAATCTAAATAAACAATGTCGAAATTATTCCCTAAATCCAGCTCGTGAGTGACCCTATGGAAATAGCGAACCAGATTTGTAAAACATGATTTTCCCTTTACAAAACCATGCTGAGTATCCTTGAGAATTTCAATTCGATCCAAATGATCCTGAATTCCACCCTTGATCATTGCCTCCATGATTTTCCCTACTACTGAAGTCAGACTGACAGGTCGATAATTTCCAACTTCACTTTTAGAGCCACCCTTATGTATGGGAGATACATTTGCACTTTTCCAATCCAAGGGAATCCCCCCAGAGTCTAGTGATGCTCGCATAATTAGCCTCAACATACAGAGACAATAGACTCTTTCAGAAAAAACCAGAAAGTATGGAATGTAAAAAAAGCTAATTGAAGTAAATATATACAATTAATCAAGCTGGAGAAGCAATTAATAGAAACTCTGCCAATAGATGATGCTGTCATATATATCAAGAATCAACTGGTAGACTAATAAGTTGAAAAATATTTGTGTTTATAATATGTTTCGAATTGCTAAATTACATAAATCGAATTGCAAAGAAAATATAGTAAATCTAAACCATTTAAGAGCGACCGAGAACAGTTGGAGAATTTCATAGCATTATTTAAAATTTGGGACACAGATCCTATAAACATTGGTAAAATACATAATACACTCTTCAGTATTAAACTTAGTGCACTCAAAGCCCTAAGCAGGAAAGCTAATAATTATGTCTTTTTGGATATTGTCACCTTATACACATTATACTAGGCATTGTTAAATTCAGAATTAATATTTTGAATATTAACACTCAACCGGAAAACTTTATCATTGGCTTATATTTTCAAAATAAAATGATGGATAATTTGGATATACATGGAACTATTAATTTACGTAACGACTTGCTACCTATTAATACCTTACATATCTAATATCACATTTAGATAGGCTAAACCATTTGATCTTAAAGTATGTAACTCTAAAATAATAGCTACAAACCTTCACAATATTAACATTGGACAGGATATATGTGTTTGCCACAAGCCTTCATTTCGCAGATATGTGCTAAGTGGGCAGGAGCAGTAGTGCGTAGCACACGCTAATTGATTAGACCGGGGTTCGAGCCCGTGACCGCCAAATACGGAGGATACGGAAAGGTCAGGAAATGACCACCGCATATCCCCGGAGCAATATGGCCTTAGTTGCTAATGCTCTTGAAAATTCGAAAATCTTACCTCAAAAGAATTTATTGATTTGTAACGAGAATGTATACATTCTCAATATTTTTACTTTATTTCAATTTTATTTTCTATTTGTGATTAAAAAGAAGAAAGATAAACGTTTTCTGGTTAAATCATTTAGAAAAGTGTTAGTTTGCTTTTAAACTCAAATATAAAATCGAACATGTGGAAAAGAGAACTCTTCCCCCCCCCACCCCCACCCCCTTTTAAACAATTTTTTTTCACGTTCCGGAATCTGTTATTCATTTCCTTTGGACCACCAACGGGCATAGTGTTGGGGGTTAGACGCTACTGTTGGTTTCACACACCTATTCTATCAGTATTCTTGTGAGGTAAACAGAACTCTGTAAATACCAAAAATGTGTGTGGTTTGTGTAGTATAGTGTGTTGTTCTTCTTGCTACTTAGCCAACAGGGCCGCTAGTGGGACTGCATGTTACCCGGGCCAGGCCTGTTTCGAGGAGAGGGTTTTTCTTTTTTCTCCAAACCAGGGGCCTCGGAATGTGGAAAACAGCTATTTCTAGCTGTACAAACACGCCGAAGCTACAGTAAGTTTGTCAACGATCTGCTCATAATCAGGAACCATGGTAGGGATAATTTGGTCAAATTCTCCTATCCCATATAAACAAAATCTGTTGTGATATTACTTTGGAACCGGAACAACACAACGCTTTACTTTTCCGTGGTGTACCCATCACGTAAAACGGCACCTCTTTTAGCACATTAGTTTACAGGAAACCTTTTTTTATGTGAATCCCAAACACGAGAGGTATTAGAACCTATAGTACTTAGTACCGTGCTTGGGTCGGAGGTTGAGAAGACGAAAGAAGATATTTGTTGACATTGGACTTGAACTTCTGCAGATTGTAATTTTCAGGAAATACGTATGAAGGAAGGTTGTTCCAGAAAACGGCAGTTGAATGAATAAATGAGGAAGTTGAAAAGTTGGTTCTGTTGGTTTGAATTTGGACAGTAAATGGATATTGGCTGGTGGCGGCACGTGTTCGGACTGTTTTGAAAGAGCGCGGGAATTATAGAAGCCAATTCAGTAGAACATTGCCCATGGAAGTATCTGTAGAAGAGGCATGCAGCAGAAACAGAACGTCTATAAGAAAGCGAGTGGAGAGACTCTGTTAGAGATGAATCATTAATTAACCTAACTGCCCTCTTCTGAATGGAATCAAGAAGCTTGAGAGAGGTTTTGGGGGCACCACCCCAGATGTGGGAACAATATTCCATGGCAGGTCGGATTTGCGATTTATACAGAGTGAGCAGCTTTTTGGAAGAAAAGTAACGCCGAGAGCGAAAGAAAAAACCAAGTTTTTTAGATGCTGAGGAAGCAGTATTTGTAATGTGCTTGTGCCAAGAGAGATTACAAGTCAGGGTAATCTCCAAAAGAGATATATCATTTTGCCTAGAAATCGAAGTGTCACTAAAGATGAGCATAGGAGCAGAAGAATCCTTTTTGCGAGATATAAGACAAGACTGAGTTTTAGAAGGGTTGAAATCAACTAAATTGTCTTTGCCCCACTGGAGAATTACCTGAAGATCGGCATTTAAGGAATTGGTAGTAGATTTTTTTGAAGTTGAAGCTGATTGAGGACAGGTTTTCTCAAAATGGAAAATGGAATGCGGTTTGCTATCATCGGCAAAACTATGGATAAGATTTCCAGTCAATGGAAGAACGTCATTAATATACAAGAGGAAAAGAGTAGGGGAAAGAACTGAACCGTGGGGGACACCGGCATTAGTGGAGAAGTTATAAGACAGAGAGCTATCTACCATCACCCTCAGTGAGCGATCAGAGAGAAAACTGGATAACCAATTACTAAAAACAGTTGCAAACCATAAGATGGAAGCTTGTTTAGAAGAACTTTATGCGAAACACGATCGAAATCCTTTGATATGTCAATAGCAACTACTTGTGTTTCACCGAACCTTTCCATTGAATTAGTCCATAAAGTGGTAACATAAGCCAGAATATCACCAGTGGATCGACACTGACGGAATCCATACTGGCGATCGTTGATCAGCCGAAGGTTTCTGGGTAGTTTAAGAGTTGGCGGTTAATTGATTTCTCCATTACTTTAGAAAGAGTAGAAGTAATTGCAATGGGACGATAATTGGTTAGGAGGCATTTGTCACCCTTTTTAGGAACTAGCTGGATATGATCAAATTTCCAAGCAGAAGGAAAAACAACACCTTTTGGAATGAGAAAGTGAAAAAAGACAGCAAAGAATAGGAGTAAGTTCAGGAGCACAGGTTTTGAGAACAAGTGGAGAAATACCATCAGGACTTGGAGCTTTCTTAGCATCAAGATTCATCAAAATTCCTCTGATATCTTTTTGACGGAAGACCACAGGAGGCATTGAATGGAGCGTGTTGGAAATGGTGGGAGGTGTTTTACCAAAATCATTAATACATGAGCTGTAAGAAAAATGTGATGCTAGCAGGTCAGCTTTATCCTTGGCTGAAGTGACAACAGAATCATCTAGTATTGACAGAGGTGGGAGCACAGATGGGCAAAAGTTGCCGCCAATAGCTTTGGCAAGAGACCAGAATGCTCGGCCACCGTTAGGGCAAGAAGCTAGTTTTCTACTCTTAGCCTGTTCAAACTCTAGTTTGGACTGATTAATAACTGTTTTACAATTGTTGCGAGCTTTGGTGTAGGCAGAAAATGAAACTGAAGATTTAGAAATAAGCCAATTACGATATGCAACATTCTTATCTTGAACAGCCTTAACACATTTATTGCAAAACCAAGGTTTAGATAAAGGACGAGATTTTAAAGTGGAGTGTGGGATAAAGAATTCCATGCCTGCAAAATAATTTCACTGACACGATCTGAGCAAATGTTGACATCAGAAGTTTTGAAACAGTAATCCGACCATGGAAAAGAAGAAAAGAAGTTTCGCAGGTCATCCCATTTTGCATTCTTGTAATGCCAAACAACATAAGGTTGGGAATAGCCATGAGATAAAGGTTCCATTGAGAAGAGACAATCACCAAGTTGTGATCTGAAGTGCCTAAAGGATCTCTCACTTCGACCGTGTACTTAGAAGGATTGTTTGTGAGAAAAAGATCAAGCGTATTGGCTGTATGATTAGGATTGTCTGGTATTCTTGTAGGTAAATGAACAATCTATGCTAGGTCATTAGTAATTGCAAAAGCCTCAGCATCTCGACCTGCTGGGTCGGTGTGACTAGAAAACGGAAACCAGCTAGAGTTCTGAACATTAAAATCACCAAGGAAAATTACCTCACTGTTATGAAAGTTGGACTGGAGAAAGTTAAGTTGCAAAGAGAGGAAGTAAAAGAGCTCCAAGTGATTAGTGGAGTTGGGAGAACGTAGAGACAACAGTCGAATTTGAAACAATGAAGTAGAGATTTTTAGCCAGAGAAGATCAAAGAGAGGAGATTCCAAATTGCCAAGTCTCTGACAGGGAATATCAGAATGGGCATATTCACAAGTACCACCTTTGAGGCGAAAGGAATCATACAGCGAATAATTTGGGAATCTGAGATGAGCAGTAGTTGAATCAACCGATAGCTGAGCTTCTGTCAGAAAAAGTACATGGGGTTTGGCAGACTGCAAGTGGAAATGGACATCGTTGAGATTAGAATTGAGACCACGTATATTTGTGAAATGAATTAGGAAGTGTTTGGGAGGTTTAGGTCTTTTCGCAGATATGCTTGCTCTATTAGTTTGACTATTCATGGTGTATTCAATAGTAAGAAAAAGTAGGTGGGACATGCTGTATGAAGTAATGAAATTTTGGATATGCCGTACACGTGGTAAGAATATACCCAGATCCTTGACATAACGTGGCCTCGACAATGCTTCCCGCATACACACTACTCGGACTCCCTCCAGTCGCCATCTAGCAGAGTAGAGGCAGCAAGATTATACACTAGCTGATATGGAAGCCTCCTAGAGAGTTACCCATAGGTTCGGTCCAGTGTACTAACTAGCGGCCGACCACTTCGATTTTATATTTGGGTTTAAAAGCAAACTAACACTTTTCTGAATGATTTTTTTTTTTATACTATTGATACTCAGTGTTCTGACTGTGTCAAGATTGGGAAAGTTGAACTTCATTGTTTCCTAAGAATTTGCTTCCGAACTTGACCGGAAACATCACAAACATTCTCCGCCTCAACAGTTATCCCCTAGGGTTCATTAATTGCATTATCAATAAATGCATCCAACAGTTTATGTAACACCCCCCCCCACACACACACCAGGAAAAACTCCAGAGCCCATCCCATTTCATATTCCTTTACCATCTGGAATTGTGGGAACTGTCATCAATGGGGCCACTTGAGGGAGGGTGGGGTTAAATGTCGTTTCACGGCGTCTGAGACAACCATCAACCTTTAAAAGTCATTAGATCCTCTTGGTCTCGCTCAAATGTTACCGGATCCCATAAACTGTATGGGTCCTCTCCTTTTGGTCTCTCTTCTTTTCTAGAATTTAGGATCGAAGAAAAACAGGATTATCCCTTGCGGAGGGCCAGCGCAACATGACTACATGGCAATAAGGAAGAAGTTTGTTTGCGCCAGCTAGTGTAGTCGCCTGATTTAAGTGCTCTTCGTTTTCAGGTATTTCTACTCATTTCTCTGTAAAGTTTAACTTATAATTTAGTATGGTAGGATTCATCATTGTGAGCCGAACAAGAGGATACATCACTCAAATATTGGATTTACACAGGTAATATATTATTTGTATTTTAAGATGAAAACAGGGAGTTCTCTGAGCTGAGCACATTAATTACCAACAACAAGAACTTTCAGGATATATCGCAGTCTGGATAAACCCCTTGGGATTCACCATGTGTAAATGCTGCCCACGTAGGTAGTCAACTAAGAAGTAAGACGAGCGCTCCAAATAATCTTAAGACAATGCCGCCAGCAATAATGGTCAAACAATGTACCACCCTACAGGTGACACAATAATCTCTTAATTGCTTAAAGTACTAGAAAGTTTAAAAGTGCACTAAAGGTTAAAGGTAGCAGAGGAATTTCAGAACTATACAGAATTGCATATTAAGTCCACATTCTGGATCAACAAGAGATCATTCTGGGTGAATTAAAATGTAAAATTTGTGGAAATAATGAAGAAACGATTATTAAATGCATTAAATGCCTCGGGTTGATACTTGTACCAAGATATACCTCACTAACCTGCCCAAAGCTAAAAGACGGCTATTTATTTGTGATCCGTGTAAAGAAATTACGAAACAAATAACTTCCTGTAAGGTGCCAGATGAAGCTCTCATTCAAGAACCACAAAATAAATACCCTGAACCTCTAACGGATATCGATGCCGATACTCCTGAGAGTGACCACACGTTAGAAAAAGCTTCAAAAATGAATGAAGAAACAAATGAATCGCTGGATGATAATAATAATTTTACACAATTTCCTCTGAGCACTCAAGATTAGCATTAGCGTTAGTAGAGGCATATGGTGCAAGCTTATGCAGCATCAGCCAAAAAAAAAAAAAAAAAAACTCGCTCCCATTTCACCCTTTCGTTCGTTCCACATACCTGTCCTGCTTAGCCTTAAATTTATTTAGGCTATCAACTTCCACAACAAAGGATGGAAGTCTGTTCCACCAACCAACCACCCGCTGGCTAAAGGCAAAAGAACTAGAGTCCAATCCGGCTCTGACAATCAGGAAATCAGTATGCGTTTTCTGAATAAAAGCACGCAAACTGAAAGTATAAGCAATGCTGAGAGTAGTCATGCACTGCTAATGGCAAGTACGGATTTTCAGAACACAAGAAAAGCCCCTGAACAACTCTTATCAGCAATAGAAAGTATAGCTTTGAATCTAGTGGTTTTGATTGACGAAAACCAAATACTTCGAGCGCAAAATACAGAAATCTCCCAAGAGCTATTCACCTTCAAGCAATTCATCTTGAATCTCCATTTATCAGAACGTACACCGAGACCTGAAAGTACAGCATATGACAAGTACAAACAACTAGATAATGAATATCATGATTCAGACGCGATCTCAACAGAAACCCGACAACGGGTCACTAATAGCAGTGTCACATTAGAGCCAGAAAGAGTACCAGTATCCACGTGTAGCAAACGGTTCCCAGTGATGACCTCATCAACAAGTGGACACATACCGCAAGCTGAAGAATGTTTTGTCACCTTCGAACAGGAAAAAATCGATAAGTATCCGCATAACAGTACAGCATTTCCTCTCAGAGCTGCAACTGAACGCATAAAAACCCCTCATCTGAAATTCATACAGTAAAAAAAACAGAGGATACATTGAAAAAGGATATTCAGAATATAAGGGGTGTAACGCTTGCTTTTACTAATTCAGTCGATACAGTCAATGAGGTTGTCGGCTACTGCCTAAACCCGCCACAACAAAAACAATCGTTTTGGGAGTCTTATGCCGACGTTACCACTATCAGCCTAACTGGCGTCCGACCCTAGGGTAGAGACAACCAAACGGGCACCCATGAATAGAACCAACCTCTTAATCCCAGCGCGGGGTCGTAATTCCCTCCATCTCTAACAAGCATCAATGAAAAGGGTATCATAAGACATCATCCGAAACCCAATCAACAAAAGACTTGCCCAACATACAACTACAATATAACAACATAACGGCTGTACTGACTTGAGACCAAATCTTTGTGTCAAAATTAAATCCAAAAACCACTACTCAGGCAATCACAGAAATGTATTGAAAGGAATACTCTATCAAAGTAGATGTTAGACAACTACGTACGCAGCGCGCATCTTATGCCTCTTTCATTGTCTCAAAGCCTGCCAACCGCTAATAAGCTTGGACCCATGGCCACAAAATACACTAATCAAACCTTTTGAAGACAGAAAGGCTAGCTAAGTTGCAAACTCCATACACTTCAGTGTATTCTCCTTACTGCAGAGTACGATATTATTTGTTTAATGGAGACCTGGCTGAACCACAATAGATTTATTGACACTCTTTGCCTCACTTTGAACTATGTTGGTCAAGCTAATGGACGGGCCATTCGCCGCGGTGATGGAGTTGCAATCATCTATAAAAATTCCTTTTCTCGACATAGGACCAACTCAAGTAGTTCCGAAAACTTTGAAGCCATCTTTGTAATCCTTGACCTCGATGAAATTAGAATACAGGATTGCACTTTCTACCTCCCTCCAGAACACACCCTAGAGGTTAGAAAGCAACTAGCGGCATGGATTACTACCAATCTCCAACCCAACGTCCCTACTATTCTCGTTGGGGACTTCAACGTGCCCCTGCCAAGGTACTCAACGGCTCCGTCTTCTCTGGAAAACATGTTACATATGCTCGACCTTCATCCTCTTCAAACTCCCCCAACTCGGGGAAATCAGCAGCTCGACCTCATTTTTCACAACATACCTCATGCAGAACTTATCAAACCAACCTTCCTTAAATCAGATCATCAACCGTTAGATTGTGATTGATTGTGAATTTTATGCCCACTCCAACCTCTCTTATACGTCGGTTGAAAGATGTAGCCCGCTGCAAACGAGAAGAGTCTTTTCAAACAAGTTCATTAAGCAAGAAATAATTCTCCATCGCCTCACTACTTATAAATGGAACACCCTTATAGAAAAGTCAGGGCCTGAAGCCGCTTCCATCCTGGCTGAAGAATTATTTCAAATAGTTTGTGTTGGTGCGTCTAAGGAGATTCGGATCTCACATCGGTCTAACTGGTGGTTTAACAACAATATGAGGGTAGTGTTTGTAAGAAAACAAAAGGCTGGCAGAAAACCAGAATCCCTGAAGACTACATCGCTTACAAAAAAGAACGAGCCTGTTTCTTAAAACACAAATGCCAAGAGTACAACTTTGCAATTTCTAAAAAGCTTATGGTCTAAAAGAATCAATAACAACAAGAATACCAACTTCACTATGGACGAAACCTTATTTAGGGAATGGGCGAACAGTATCTTCAGAATCTCTCCAGATCCTAATTTAAAGTATAACTCTCTCGCACCAGACAATACCAGTTGGCTGGTAAATTACATGAATAACATGACTCCATCCGGATCCAATCTTGATATCAAACCTCTACTAACAGAAATCACCATAACCAAAGAAAATGTAATTCAGGCATTAAATAGTCTCCCAAATAAATCGACTTCTGGCCCGATATATTCCCCCTCTTCATCATGAAAGTTAGTAAGCCCATTCATCATTGAGGTCTTGCTGCACATATTTAGAGAAACCCTACACACTGGAATTATCCCTGAAATATGGAAACATTATTTTGTTTAAAGTCAAACATCCGAAAGACAAGAACTATTTTCGTCCCATCTCTATAAACTGCAATTTATTAAAATTGTTCGAGAAGACTCTGCTGCCAATTCTTGTTATGCATTTTTCCATAAAAGACCACCATATTTACACTCTGATTCCAAAGAAATCAACTGTGATGAATCTAATGGACATCCTATTTCGGATCCAAACGACTCTGAACGCGAAAGAACACATTGTAGTATTTTTAGACATTAAAGCTGCTTTCGATAACGTCTCAATCAATTCCTTGATGACAATACTTGAAAGGCATTTCAGAATACAGGGAGGTCTGTATTCTGAAATGTCGATTAAAAGTCGTTTCCATTTTCAAACAAAGGCATTTGAGAGTAGAACCTTCCAGTCGAACCACATCGTCTACAGGGGAGTCCCCCAAGGTGGCGTCCTTTCTGCACTATTTTTTGCTGCCGCTTTGGACCTCTTCCTCTCTGCGCATCCTGACTGCAGCTCTTACGCAGATGATATAAAACTCTTCATCTCGTCAAAACGCGATGACAAATCTGACGCAATCAACGCCAATGCCACTGCCCTAATAGAAGAACTTGACCATTATCTTGAGAATATTGGCCTATCCATAAATCCGACCAAGTCAGCACAAATGTCTTTCACTAACCTGAAGAAGAAGAAGATGGACATCTACATCAATGGTATTATGGTCCAAAAGGTCTCTCATCACACTGATCTAGGGCTCACCTGGGATGAAGGCCTGACCTCCCAACAGCACTTCGCTAACACTAAAGCAAAAACTCTGTCAGCAATGTGGGGAATGAGACAGGAACCTACTGGAGTAAACAACCAAAAACTTGCCACTCACTACATACAAACATGCCTTGTTCCGATTCCCGTATATGCCTCGACGATCTGGTCCTCTGCTTCCCTCACTAACATAAAAAAATTCATGGGTATCGAGTGCTGGATTTTAAGGTGGTTGAACCGTGTTAATGGCCACTCTTTCACCATCTCGAGATCAATCATGTAAACTAACCTCGGTTGCACTTCTTGGAATCAGTTGCTCATTACAGGAAATCTGCGTAATCTCTGTCAACTCCTCACCGATCCTTTGACGCTCCAAATGTCCATAATCTTGTTCTAGGCCCTAGGCTTTCTCGCGTCCTCTGCAATAGTGCATGGATTCCCCTAAGAAGCTTATTACAGAATTTAACTATGCTTAGAAGGTGTTTTCCGTCTAACATCCTCCAAACGTACAACTCCTTGAAGATTGATCCCCACAAGTTCTGTGATGAGAAAGCGTACAGATCTAAGGAGATACAGGACATGTTCCACCACATACAAGTGCAGAAGTTTCCGGATTATCTCCTTCAGGATGGAATCTCCCATGAACTCTACTTTGCTGAAGAATTAATTTGTTTTAAATTATTATTTGTTTGTATGTATATGTATTAACTGTATATGCATATATTAGGATGCGTATGTGTTTATGTCTCTACCTTTTGCTTGTGTCACTGTATATATTTGTATGTACTTTATTTGCTCACATTAGATGTTATTTGTTGTATTATTTTATAGAAACATAATGTTTATATATGCGTAATTTATTTACGATTTCTGTTTGCTCTTTAAGTTATAATGTACAAATGTATATAGGCACCCTCCTAGCTGAAGGCTGTTTAGGGGTGAAGCATATGTAATAAATTGAATAATAATTAAATATATATACTGTAATTATTTGCTAAACAATAGGTGAAGGTACGCCGAAATCAACATTAGCGGTCAACATTTTGTAATGCTTAAGACGAGAACATAATGGATTCATATTTTCGGTAACAGAATCTGGATCCTATATTTTCTGGTTAATCTAGTTTCCTTGATTTTTCAAAACCAAGAAGTATTTATTTATTTATTTATTTTTGTAAATTACACACTATGCTGAAAATATCCCTAGTTGGCGGTATTTTAAAATTCTGTATTTATAAATGAAATAAGACTAATTACAAAAATTTATTTCTTACCATGGTTACCTGAGATGAAACAGTTCGGTAGACTTAAAAGTATTTTCATATTAAAGTATTGTATAAATACTTTTACATGAAATACTGTCCCCCACCAAAAAATTGAAGTCGGAGTTCCAGTATTTAAGAGAAAAAGTGGATGTGGAGTTGTGATTAAAAGTAGTGTCACACCATTTTAGTAAATATAATATTTACTCCATTCTGTATTTGTATAAAAATCAGTTCATATAATTAAATGTACTATGAAATTGAATAAATTTTACCTTTCTTCAAAAACTGGCTTGTAATTTATCACAATTACAAGCCAGAAAAAAAATTGCAAAATGATTTTCTTTCCTGAAGCTGTCAACGCTTTTCGACCGTATGTCGTGATCACAGGAATGAAAATTACCGAATATGGGTGATTACGAAACTTAAATAGGGATTATTTGTCTTCGTGCAAGCGCGTAAAAGCCCACGAAGCGATTGTTCAGTATAGTGTGTAATTTCCGTATTGGCCAGGCCACAATTTGTTGAACAGTGGCATAAACAGCTTAACAGATTCTTTAAAGATACCGAATTTAAAATTGTGAACAGGCCAATACGGAAATTACACACTACACTGAGCAATCGCTCAGTCCTTTCCTCGTTCGTAACACAAATTAATGACCTGGTATACAACATTTCTTGCGGTGATTGTGACTCGTCTTATCAGGGTTCGACGCGATTTCCTTTGAATATTTGTGTTAAACAACATGCGGCTTCAGTTCGGGCTTCTCATTCAGCAGCGTTAGAATTAGCCTTTCATGCCGTTAACGAAAAACATCATTTTTTATTTAACGAGGCCAAAATACTTAGTGTCCAACGTAATTATACGCGCCTATTAATTGTAGAAATACAACACGAAAATTCTGTTAATGTTCGTCGGCCATATCTCATCTCAGATTCATGGGCTTGCATGCGCGAAGACAAAATCCCTATTTAAGTTTCATACCCACCCCTATTCGGTAATTTTCATTCCTGTGATCACGACATACGGTCGAAAAGCGTTGTCAGCCTCAGGAAGGAAAATCGTTTTGCAATTTTTTTTCCGTTAAATTCTTTTAATTAATTTCCTTATTTTTAACTGTGTTAAATTGAGTTTTATTGTGTTAAATTTATTTTTAATTATTTTTTAAACTATTCGTTACTCTAATGTAAGTTTTTCAATTTTTTCGTTTTAATTTCTGGAGGGTATCATAAGAAGTGTTTTACGTAATATATTGAGGTAAACTTCTCTTATTATTTTGCAAATATTGATATCAACGTAGAACGTATTGAGAATCACAGCCCTGGTTCATACTATTATCAAATGCTGTATAACAAGCTAATGTACGTCGATTATCAAATACTGTACCAATATTAGTTAATTATTACGTCACTTTCTTGATTCTTTCGGCACATTTACCAGAATTCTACTGCATCACAGTTTCGAGTTTTGAAAATACATCAATCACTAACAGTATGTGAGAAGATCATATTGCTATTAGCAAGGAGAAATTCTTCAATTTTGCCTCTATTCTTAGAAAGCAGATCGCTTTCGATATTGCCACTTAAAAACAACTGGCATGGGAATTGTTGAAGGGATTTATTCTTGAAGCCACAAACGTATACGAGTGGTGAAGTTCCATAAACGTAAGATGTCAAAATGGTTAGCATTAGCATTAGTAGAAGCATTTGATGCAAGAAAGCAAGCTTATGCAGCATCAGCCAAAAAAAAAAAAAAAAAACCCACTTCCACTTCACCCCTCTGTTCGTTCCAAATACCTGTCCAGCTGAGCCTTAAACTTATTTAGGCTATCAACCATCAACCACAAGGGATGGAAGTCTGTTCCACCAACCAACCAACCACCCGCTGGCTAAAGGCAAATTTCCTCACGTCTATCCTACATCTGTCTTTCCTCAATTTGAATTTATGCCCTCTCAGGTGATTTTTCTGAGCTAGAGGAAGAATCCCATCAGCATTGAGCATGCTTAAACCATTCAAGGCTTTATACACCTCTATCAGATCACCTCGCTGGTGCCTAGTCTCCAGACACTATAATTTGCAAAACTTAAGCCTTTCTTCGTAAGAGCACCCCTTTGTTCCATTCACTAATCTTGTTGCCCTTCTCTGTACTCGTTCCAGCAGCTCTACATCCTTCTTGAAATGAGGCCTCCAGACCTGTATACAGTACTCTAGGTGTGGCCTGACCATTGCCTTATACAATGGAATAATCACCTCCTTATCCCTGCTGGAAAAATTCCTGTATATCATTGACAATACTCCATGAGCTACCCTTGCAGCCCGTCTGCACTGCTCAGAGAACTTCATATCTGCCTGCACAACCACCCCCAGGTCCCTTTCATTCTCTACCACTGTCAGTGTAGTACCACAGAGTTGATACGTTGTTCTGGGATTACTGTTTCCCATGTGTAGTATTTTACATTTGTCAATGTTAAACTTCATTTGCCACCTCTCAGCCCATCTGCTCAACCTTTCCAGATCCTGTTGCAGCAGCATAGTGTCAGTAGTGTCCTTGACAACCCTGCCAACCTTTGTATCATCTGCAAACTTGGACATTAAGCTTGATATACCATCATCAATATCATTTATAAATACAGAAAACAATAATGGACCCAACACTGAGCCCTGAGGGACTCCACTAATAACATTAGTCCACGATGAGCAGTGTCCATTGATTACCACTGTCTGTCTTCTCCCCCTCAACCACCCCTTTATCCATAGCAGCAATTTGCCTCCAATGTCACACTGCTTCAATTTGTGTAGCAGTCTTCCATGTGCAACAGTATCAAAAGCCTTTCTAAGATCCAAGTATATAATATCAAAGTTATTCCCTGCATCCAGTTCTTTTGTGACTGCATCATAATATCCAATCAAGTTGGTCAGGCAAGACTTCCCCTTAACAAAACCATGCTGTGTCTGAGCTATAACTGAAGTCTTGTCTAAATGATCCTGCAGTGCTTCTTTAACCAGTGCCTCCATTAATTTTCCTGGAACAGAAGTTAAGCTCACAGGTCTATAATTACTTGTGTCAGCCTTTGATCCTCCTTTGTGAATTGGGGTCACATTTGCACATTTCCAGTCTATGGGTACCTACCCTGAGTCCAAGGAAGCTCTCATAATTATGGCTAAGGGTTTGCTTACTTCCTTTGCTGCCTCCTTTAATATAACTGGATAGATCCCATCCACCCCGGGTGCCTTTCTTGTGTTTATCTTCAACAGTTTCTCCTCCACTTTACTCCCAGTTATTTCAAGATTCTGTAGCTTACTGCTAGAGTTGAATACACCTCTGGCATTCCCCTTGTTGAATAACTCCTCATGTGTGAATGTCGATGCAAAATATTCATTTAGTTTGTTAGCTACCTGAGCAGGATCATCAACAGTTGACCCATCAATATCAAGTGGACCAATCTGATTCATCCCTTCCTTCTAGAGTTAACATAAGTAAAGAACTCTTTGCTGTTTTTCTTTGCATCCCTTGCCAAGGATTTCTCGTAATCTGCCTTTGCCTGCCTAACCTCCTTTGTAACTTGGTTGCATATCAACTTGTATCTGTCATAGGCTTCTGTGTCATGTGTTAATTTGTAAGTATCCCATGCATTTTTCTTCTCTGCCATATGCCTCATTAGTTCATCTGACATCCATTTTGGCCTAAACCTTGAACAATATTTCTTAGTTGGTATGTAAAGCCTAGTAGCTTCCAAGATAAGTTCTTTGAATGCTTCCCATTTTGAATTTTCTGTTGGTAATATCATCAGTTGGTCCCACTGTATAGAATTTAAATACTGTCTCAGTCCATCGTAGTCGCCTTTACGGAAGCAATAACCCTTCCCTTTACCCCTAATGGTAGTTACCTCTTTGAGTAAATCCCACTTCAGCACACTGTAATCACTGCCACCTAGTGGTTCGTTTATCTGCAGATTCTTAATGCATGAAGAATCACTGCTGATAATCAAATCAAGAGTATTACTCTCTAGTTGCCTCCCGAACATGCTGATGTAGAAAACAATCATCCAATAAATCCACAAAAGCCCTGCTAGTGTGTGAGTAACCAGCCCCCAAATTCCAGTCAATATCTGGGAAATTAAAATCTCCCATTATAAGGCTCTCTGATTTACTGGCCCACTATTTCCCTGTACAGTTCCTTATTATACTCATCAGAGTCATTAGGCCTATAGCACACTCCTACTCTCAATTTTGATCTCCCAATGCTTATGTCACACCAAACTGACTCAACACTGCACTGTCCGGCGATGTCGACTGGCTTCATTTCCTTGGTTTTTATGTGTTTCTTAACTAATAGCATAACCCCTCCCCCCCTTCCTATCCTTTCTGTAGACGTTGTACTCCCAAAATGCCAGTTCTGCATCCCTTATATCTGTGTGACACCACGTCTCTGATATCCCAACAATATCTGCCTTTGATGTTTTTAGCAATACCTCAAATTCATCAAATTTATTTACTAAACTCCTAGCATTGGTGTACACGCAAGTATACCTGCAGCTGTTTCTATTCTTAGCTACCCTAACACAACCCATGTGTTTACTTGTACCGCAATGGCTCCCAGCAGTCTCTGAAATACCATGCATCTTGTTTTCCAGGCTTCTGCTCATTCTAATAGAAGCAGTGCAAGAATCTTTCACCTCTGCCAGTGGCTACTGTCAATCTATTGGTCTTTGTCTCCCCCCAAGCTAGCAGTTTTTACGACCCACCTAACACTGCCTCGATAGCATCAGCAAATATTCTTGCACCCTTTCTATTTAAGTGTATCCCATCCCTGTAGAAGCAATCTCTCCTGTTAACAAGTACAGTCCAGGCTGAAAAAAATTCTACCCCTTGAGCCTTGCACAGTCTTTCCAGGGCCGAATTGATCGACAAGGCTCTCCTCATATACTCCCTCCTATCGTGTCTGGGCAGAATTGCAGACACTTTCAAATTCAACCCTAATTCTCGGCTTTTGTTCAACAGTGACCTGTACTTGTTAAGTAATTCTGCCGGTCTCCTACTCTTAATATTATTAGTGCCAACGTGTACAACTATATCACCTTTTGTGTCCTTAAAAGATGATATTCGCTCTACAACGTCATCAACCTTTGCCCCTGGCAGACATACCCTGGTCCTGTTCCACCTATCTTTTTTACAAAGCATGTTCCCCGTTTCCCTGACAATAGTCACCAACAACTACTAGTTCCTTCGGGACCAGCGCATTCTGTCTTGGGGATTGCCTCTGTCTCACGTGATGCCCAAGTGCAAGCTCTGGCGTTGATGTGGGCAGCTGAGAGCTTGATGGGCCCCTCAATTTAGTTTCTTCGAGGGCATCCACCTTGTCCTTCAAGCTCTCATATAGGCAAAAGAACGCTGAGTTGTTGCCTGATATCGATACACTCCTTGCATCGCGCATACACAAAGACATCCCCCATGGCAGCATCATGTCCCGTACCCGATTGCTCTGCAAACATCAAGCAAACAGTGCATTTTATAAGACTGTGAGTCAGAGGACAACTGCCCCCCTCAGTTCTGCTCTGATCCACAGCCCTTCCATTAGCTTGAGCCTTTTGCTTTGCTGCTCTGTTCTGAGTCGTGATTCTATGAATTTATTAATTATGTTAAATATAATTAATTATGTTACGTTTGTAATCTAAGTCGTTATATGTATTTATTTAAAAGTACAATTTAACTGCTAACGAAGTTCAACTAACGCTATCTAGTACGGTATATACTATCGTATCACAAAGGCACTTACGAACTTTATATCTGCGGACTACAATAAGTACTAATTAACTTTCAAATCTCGCTGTCTCAAACTAACGATCCTTACTAGGTCTATAAGCTACTTACAGAAATAATTCGATGTAAAAAAATATTCAATCAAGCGGCTAAATATGGCTAAAGAACTTCTCGTTCAGCTTAGTTGCAAACACGTGGATACCTTTACCGATACTTTTATGCAATTACAAGGCCAAGTAAAGAATAAATACACCAAATTAATCAGTAAATCACAAAATAATTATATACCACTAAATTTAAATCGAAAGTTTTAGAAAAACAATTTCAAATCAATAAATAAGAAAAATCCACTTGGGGCTTTGAACACGACCGTCTCCTAGTAGCCTCGTCAGCAGGGTTGTTTTGTTTTGTTTTTTTTTAATCTCCCAATGACGACTTATACCGCCGCTTCTTGTCGTTTATTTACTTATGACTTGCAGAACATCTGTTTACACCTATTCTATTTATTAATTGAATTTTATGATTTCTTTTTTTTTTTTTTTTTTTTTTTTTTTTTTTTTTTATTTGGAATCGAAGTGTCCTGGTAAATCGAGAATCTGCTGTGTGTGTGTGTGTGTGTATGTATGTATGTATTATATTAAATACACATTTTTTATTTTTGAATGGTCTATAGATCTCAGTAGTTTGGGAAACACTGGCTTATATGATTAATTTCCTGACTGCCACCCAAATAGAAATTGAAGGATATAACATCGTCAATTGGTCGCACTGAAACGAATGTAAAAACTTTCTAAGACCACTACTGTAGCACTGTAGTCGGAAAGCAAAATCCCTTCCCCTCAACACTACTATCTTTAATTATATCCCACATTAATTTGTTATGATCACTCCCTCCTTGTGCTGATATTCAGATCACTTGTACTGTACTGTATTGCTTTGTTTTGTTTCGTAACCTGCTGCTGTAGAAACAACAATCCAATAAATCCAGAAAATATCTGTTATACAAGTCGCCAACCCACGAGTTCCACACGATATCCGGAAAGTCAATTCCCTATTATAAGACATTCCGATTTATGGGCACTCTGTTTGCCATTGCAGTTGTCCATTATACTTATCGCAGTTATTTGTCCTATAGCACAGCGATTTTCATTTAATTTTCCCAGTGCTAATATAGTAGTATTAGAGGCACGTGATGCAAGAAAGCAAGCTTGTTTTCCCATAAGCTTAAAACACTGGACAAAACATACCTGAGAGAAAATGTTTTATCCAGTTCCTCCTTGAATTTATTTAAGCTGTCAGATGGAAATTATTTCTAACAAATTAGTTATTTAAGCAAAAACAGATGGCAATTAGTTGAAACAATAATCAATTACCGCTGACTAAAAGCAAATTTCCTCACTTCTATTCTACAACTGTCTTTCCTCAATTTGAATTTATGTCCCCATCAGTTTCGCAATCTGAGCAAGAGGAAGAATACCATCAGAATTGAGCCTGCTCAAGCCATTCAAGGCCTTATTCATCTCAATCAGATCACCTCGCAGGCGCCTATACTCCAGAAGTGCCAACCGGGTTAACCAGGTGGGTAAAGTGCCTGCCTCGCAACACAAAGGTCGCGGGTTCGAATCCCGCCTCGGGCTTGGATCAAAGTACTGCAAAAACCTTGGGAGGTGCACTATGGCCACAGAAGCCGATGCGCCAACAACTACAAAAAAAAAAAAAAAAAAGCTCCAGAAGCTGCAATTTGCAGCACTTAAACTTTTCTTCGTAAGAGGACCAATTCGTTCCCCCTCGTCAATCTTGCAGTCCTTCTCTCTACTCACTCAAGCAACTCTACATCCTTCCTAAAATGAGGCCTCCAACCCTGTACGCAGCACTCAAGGTGTAGCCTGACCATTGCCATATACAAAGGGATAATCACCTCCTTTTCCCCATTAGCAAAATTCCTATATATCATTGACAACACCCCATGACTTGCTCTGGCAGCCTGTCTAGACTGCTGAGAACTTCATATCCGACTGGACAATTACTCCCAGGTCTTTTCATTTTGTACCACCCTAAGTGCAGTAGCGCATAATTGGTTTGTTTCTCTGGGGTTACTTCCACCCATATGCAGTATTTTGCATTTGTCAATTTTAAACTTCAGTTGCCACTTCTCAGCCGATCTGCTCAACTTTTCTTGATCCTGTTGCAGTAGCACACTGATATTACTGTCACTAACAAGGCTGCCAACCTTAGTATCATCTGAACACTTGGATATTAAGCCTGGTATACCTTCATCAATACCATTCATAAATATAGTGAACAACAGTGGGCCCAACACCGAACCGTGGGGAGAGAACTCCATTAATAGCGTTAGTTCACGAAGAGCAACATCCATTGATTACTATTCTGTTTTCTTAGCCACCCTTTTATCCATTGTAGCAACTTGCCCATAATACTATATTGCTCCAATTTGTACAGTAGTCTTCTGTGAACAACAGTATCAAAAGCTTTCCTGAAATCCAAGTATATGATATCAAAATTATTTATTGCATGCAGTTCTTTGTAACCGCATCATAGTATCCAATCAAATTTGTCAGACAAGACTTTTCCTTAACAAGCCCATGCTGTGGCTAAATTATTACAGCAGTCTTGTCTACATTATCCTTCAATGCTTCTTTAACCAATGACTCCATTATTTTCTCCAGAACAGAAATTAAACTAACTGGTCTGTAATTACTTGTGTCGCCCTTTGATCCGCCTTTGTGATTTGGGGATACATTTACACATTTCCAGTCCTTGGGACGCCACTGCGTCCAAGTATGCTCTTATAATTAGTGCTAAGGATATGCTTACTTCCTTTGCTGCCTCCTCTAATATAACTGGATTGATCCCATCCACCCCAGATCCCCTTCTTATGTTTAACTTCAACAATTTCTCCTCCACTTTGCTCTCAGTTATTACAAGATCAGTTAACTCCCTGTTAGTTTGAACATCTGGCCCTCTCCTCTTTGAAAAACTCCTCGTGTGAATGTATATGCAAAGTACTCATTTAGTTCGGCAGCTATCTGAGAATGATCATCTACTGTCAAACCATTGATATCAAGTGGACCAATAATAGCAGTAGTGGCATGTGATACAAGAAAGCAAGTGTATTAGCTTATGCAGCATCAGCCAAAAAAAAAAAAAAAAAAATTACAAAACAATCCCCTCTAAATATTTGTCCAGTTCCTCCTTAAATGTATTTAACCTATCAAGTTCCAGAACGACAGATGGAAATTTGTTCCAGCAATTAATCACCGCTGGCTAAAGGCAAATTTCCGCACATCTATTCTACATCTGTCCTTCCTCAATTTCAATTTATGCCCCCTTATGTTCGTAATCTGAACAAGTGGAAGAATCCCATCAGAATTCAGCATGCTCAACCTATTCAAGGCCTTGTACACCTCAATCAGATCACCTCACAGGTGCCTAGTCTCCAGCTGCTGCAATTTGCAGAACTTAAGCCTCTCCTTATAAGAGGATCCCTTCATTTCCCCTCACCAATCTTGTTGACCTCTGTACACGCTCAAGCAAATCTACATCCTTCCTAAAATGAGGCCTCCAGACCTGCACACAGTAGTCAAGGTGTGGCCTGACCATTGCCTTATGCAGAAGGACAATCAGCTCCTTTTCCCTGCTAGCAAAATTCCTGTATATCATTGACAATACCCCATGACCTGCCCTGGCAGCCTGTCTGCATTGCTCAGAAAACTTCATATCTGACTGCACAATTACTTCCAGGTCTTTTTCATTTTCTTCCACCTTAAGTGTAGTACCACACAGTTGGTACAACACTTAAGTACTAAGTTTCTCTGGGTTACTTCTACCCATATGCAGTGCTTTGCATTTTTCAATGTTAAACTTCAGTTGCCACTTCTCAGCCCATGTGCCCAAATTTTCTAGATTTTGTTGCAGTAACACACTGCCATTACTGTCATTAACAATCTGATTCATCCCCTTCCTTTTAGAGTTTAAATAAGTAAAGAAATCTTTGTTGATATTCTTTGCCAAAGACTTTTTTATAATCAGCCTTCACTTGCCTAACCTCCTTTGTGACTTGATTACTGACTATCTTGTATCTACCATAGGCTTCTGTGTCATCTGACAATTTATGTGCATCCCATGCATTTTTCTTCTCTGCCACGAGTCTAATCAGTTCGTCTGACATCGATTTAGGCCCAAACCTTGATCAGTATTTCTTAATCAGTATGAATAGCCTAGTAGCTTCCACGATTTATTATTATTATTAGCCATAAGGTGCCAGAAAGCCCGAGGCTTATACTGCATCAGCCAAAAAAAAAAAAAAAAAGTTACTGAGAGAGAGAGAGAGAGAGAGAGAGAGAGAGAGAGAGAGAGAGAGAGAGAGAGAGAGAATGACTATATCCAGCTGAGGACCCTGACCCTGTGCCAAGCCTATACTCACCACATGTGGGCCTCTGGGGTAATGCTTCTCAGTTGGTACCATAAATTTTTAAGTAAGTTTTCTGAGACCACTGTTGTCACCTTCACGAAAGCAAAAACCCTTAACTTTATCCTTGATAGTAATAATATATTTTTAAGTAAATCCCACATCAGTACACTGTGAACCCCCCAGTGATTTCTTTATCCCCAAATTTTTGATACACGAATAATCACTGCTGATAACCAGTCAAAAACAAAACCCTTCACTTTACGCTGATGCTAGTAATATCTTTAAGTTAATCCCATATGAGTACACTTTGGTCACTGCCACCCAGTGGTTCCTTTATTTGAAAATTTTCAATGCACGAATAATCGATGCTAATAATCAGATAAAGAGTATTACTCTTTGGTTACCCCTCCTATATGCTGCTTCAGAAAAACAATCATCCAGTAAATCCACAAGTCCTGCTTGTTTGTTTGCGAGTGACCAATACAGAAGTTCCAGTCAATATCTGGGAAGGTAAAATCCCCCATTGTAAGACATTCTAATTTACTGGCCACTTTGTTTCTCTATAGAGCTGTTCGTTGTAGTCATCAGAGTCATTAACATACTCCTACGCTAATTGTTGTTTCCCAGTGCTTATGTCACACCAACTGATTCAAAATTGCACTGTCCAACCACATCACTGCCTTAGAACCTATGTACTTCATAACCCTGAACTATGTACTTCAGCACCCAAGCACTGATTCGCGGTCTACCTCCATATAGCTGCCTTGGATTCTGAAACATGTTATCCCATCTTGCCACTTGTGACTTCAGTATTAAGGGACAGTAATAATCATCTGTGGTTTATAGTAGATTTACCACGTGGCACGCATTTGGGAAAGTCTAAGTTCAGAGGCTAGTCAATTCTTAAAATCCTCTTTTAACTTATCTGAAACGGAAGGAACACATTTCTTAAGTCACGCATATAGATATGTGATACACCAAATGAGCTCGAGTACACGTTATGAATTCGCACAATGTAATCTAACCAAAGTTGCTGAAGTACCCGATTAATAGAATCATTGTTTCGGTTGTATTTGAAAAGAAATGGGTTAGAAAAAAAAAAAAAAAACTGCAGAATATTTAGAGATTAAATCGTTACAACAGATAACTAAAAAGTAATATCTTCACCGAAGAATTTCTGTTTTACTTCTGAGAAGTAATTGGAGTACAGTATTAATTTGTACAGTACGATATTTTTATGCGATACCTAATTAAGTGCTTATATTTGTGAAGATTTCTGCACTATCATCTTGGCGGCGCAGCTTTAGCTGCAAGATGTCGTCTGCTTGAAGTAAGTAGGATTTTTCAGTTGTGTTAAATTGCTGTTTGAAATTTTATACTCCTACTTATAAAAGTTTCTGATATTTCATTACATCGGTATACAAACTGTATTAAAATAAAAATACGGTTTTCAGGCTTACGAACTACTGAATATAGTAGTGATCCGATTACCTACCTTCTTAGGCGAACTGTTCATATAATGTTCGCATGGATTATTTTTTTTGCTCCATCCGTGTGTATATAGTAAAATGTGTAAAATGCTCAGCTACTTTACATTCGGCAGTGGAAAGAGGACCGACTGTTTGAGGTAATTGTTGGATTTCACCCCGGCTGATGCTCCGTGGATTAGTAGTAGTAGTGACATGTGATGCAAGAAAGCAAGTGTATGAGCTTATGCAGCATCAGCCAAAAAAAAAAAAAAAATCACACCATTAACCCTCAAATGCCTGTCCAGTTCCTCCTTAAATTTATTTAGCCTATCAACTTCCACAACGACAGATGGAAGTTTGTTCCAGCAATTAACCAACGGCTGGCTAAAGGCAAATTTCCGCACATCTATTCTACATCTGTCTTTACTTAATTTGAATTTATAACCCCCTTAGGTTCGTAATCTGAAAAAGTGGAAGGATCCCATCAGAATTCCAACATGTTAACTGAACTCAACTCTTGCTTATTAAGCATAACTAGGAATTTTGACATCAATTCTCAAATATCAGAAATTCACCTTTGCTTTAAAACAAAAGGAAATAATAATAATAAAAATATTATAATTATATTTAAATATTAATTTTGTTATTTAAATTATAAAAAAAGTTATCCATCAGAAGGTATTTTGCATCTACATTCACACATGAGGAGTTATTCAAGGAGGAGAATGCCAGAAGTGAATTAGATGATTTTATAATAACTGAGGAAAGTGGAGGTGAAATTGTTCAAAATGAACATAAGAAAGGCACCTGGGTGAATGGGATCTATCCAGTTATATTAGAGGCAGCAAAGGAAGTAAGCAAACTCTTAGCCATAATTATGAGATCTTCCTTGGACTCAGGGGAGGTACCCATGCACTGGAGATGTGCAAATGTGACCAAAATTCACAAAGGAGGATCAAAGGGTGACAGAAGTAATTATAGACCTGTTAGTTTAACTTCCGTTCCAGAGAAATTAATGGAGGCACTGGTTAAAGAAGCACTGTAGCATCATCTAGACAACACTTCAATTATAGCTCTGACACAGCATGGTTTTAAGGTGGTCTTGTCTTACCAAATTGATTGGATACTATGATGTGGTCACAAAGGAACTGGATGCAGGGAATAACTTTGATATCCTATATTTGTATCTTAAAGGCTTTTGATGCTGTTGCACATGGAAGGCTGCTGCACAAATTGAAGCAGTGTGGCATTGGAGGCAAATTGCTGCTATGGATAAAGGAATGGTTGAGTGGGAGAAGACAGAGTGGTAATCAATGGACACTGCTCAACGTGGACTAATGTTATTAGTGGAGTCCCTCAGGATTCAGTGTTGGACCCATTGTTATTTTCTGTATTTATATATGATATTTATGATTGTATATCCAAGTTTGCAGACGATACAAAGGTTGGCAGAATCAAGGATGCTAATGACAGTACGCTGTTGTAACAGGATATAGAAAAATTGAGTAGATGGGCTGAGAGGGGACAAATGAAGTTTAACATTGACAAATGTAAAATACTGCATATGGGAAGCAGTAACCCCAAAGTAATATATCAACTCTGTAGTACTACAGTGATAGAGAATGAAAAGGACCTGGGGGTAACAGGGAGATATGAAGTTTTCTGAGCAGTGCAGAAAGTCTGCAAGAGTAGCTCATGGTGTCTTGTCAACGATATACAGGAATTTTTCTAGCAGCGATAAGGAGGTGATTATCCCCTTGTATAAGGCAATGGTCAGGCCACGCCTTGAGTACTGTATACAGGTCCGGAGGCCTCATTTTAAGAAAGATGTAGAGCTGTTGGAACGAGTACAGACAAGGGCAACAAGATTAGTGAATGGAACAAAGGGTTGCTCTTATGAAGAAAGGCTTAAATTTTGCAGATTACAGTGTCTGAAGACAAGGCATCTGTGAGGTGATTTGATTGAGGTGTATAAAGCTTTGAATGGTTTGAGCATGCTCAGTGCTGATGGGAGTCTTCCTTTTGCTCAGAATAATCACCTGAGAGGGCTCATCTGGCGTACAGATTTAGGATAGATGTGTGGAAGTTTGGCTTCAGCCAGCGGGTAGTTGATTAGTGGAACAAAGTGGAACAAACTTCCATCTTTTGTTGTGGAAATTGATAGCATAAATAAATTTAAGGATTAGCTGGACAGGTATTTGGAACAAATGGAGGGGTGAAATTAAAGCGTCCCCCCCGACTGATGCTGCATAAGCTTGCTTTCTTGCATCGTATGCCTCTGCTAATGCTAAGGTACTTTTGTATCAAAAAAAAAAGAGGGTTTTATAATAATTTATTTAGATAATACAGGTTGTATTATGTGTAAAATTAAATATAAATTCAGTTATAGAATAATTCGGTTAGAATTATTCTATAACTGAATTTATAGAATTTTAAAATGCACTGCTTGCTTGATGTTTGTGAACAATCGGGTACGGGATATGATGTTGCCATGGGGGATGTTTTTGTGTGTGCGCGTGCGATGTAAGGAAATCAGGCGACAACCAGTGTTGTTATGGGCCTATATGAGAGTTTGAAGGACAGGGTGGATGCCCTTGAAGGATCTAAATCTAATCTAAATTCATAATTATGGCTAAGGGTTTCCTTACTTCCTTTTCTGCCTAATGACTCTGATGAATATAATAAGAAACTGTACAGGGAAATATAGTGGGCCAGTAAATCAGAGAGAGTCTTATAATGGGGGATTTTAATTTTCCAGATATTGACTGGAATTTGTGGGTTGTTCACTCATACACTAGTAAGGCTTTTGTGGATTTATTGGATGAACGAAGAAAGAACATGCTGATGTTACCTCCTGAACATCAGCATGTTCGCGAGGCAACTAGAGAGAGTAATGCTCTTTATCTGATTATCAGTAGTGATTCTTCATGCATTAATAATTTGCAGATAAAGGAACCACTAGGTGGCAGTGATCACAATGTATTGTAGTGGGATTTGCTCAAAGAGGTAACTACCTCTTTGCTTTTATAAAGGCGACTACGATGGTCTGAGACAGTATTTAAATTCTGTACAGTGGGACCAACTGATGATGTTACCAACAGCAAATTCAAAAGAATTTATCTTGGAAGCTACTAGGCTTTATATACTAACTAAGAAATATTGTCAAGGTATAGGCCTAAATGGATATCAGATGAACTAATGAGAGAGAAGAAAAATGCATGGGATATATGTTAAATAAAAATTTTAAATGACATGGAAGCCTATGATTGATATAAGCTGGTCTGTAACCAAGTCAAAAGGAGATTAGGCAGGCAAAGGCAGATGATGAGAAATTCTGGGCAAAGGATGCAAAGAAAAACAGAAAAGAGTTCTTTACCTATGTAAACTCTAGAAGGAAAGGGATGAATCAGATTGGTCCACTCGATATTGATGGTTCAACTGTTGATGACTGCTCAGGTCGCTAACAAACTAAATGAGTATTTTGCATCTACATTCACACATGAGGAGTTATTCAGGAAGGGGAATGCCAGAGGTGAAGTAAACTCTGGCAGTGAGCTAGATGATTTTCTAGTAACTGAGAGGGAAGTGGAGGAGAAATTGTTGGGATAAACATAAAAAAGCCACCTGGGATGGATGAGATCTATCCAGTTATATTAAAGGAGGCAGCAAAGGAAGTAAGCAAACCCTTAGCCATAATTATGAGAGCTTCTTTGGACTCAGGGGAGGTACCCATAGACTGGAGATGTGCAAATGTGACCCAAATTCACAAAGGAGGAGCCGTGGAAAATTGGATGAAATAAAAGATATTATTCAGCAGTATAAATCGGCCTGCATTTGCCTTCAGGAGACCCATCTAACACTTCAGTCTTCACCCGCATTTCAAAATTATACACTTTTCCGGAGAGACAGAAATGATAACAGAACTGCCAAAGGAGGAGTAGCAATTTTGGTTATACTAATATACCAGCTAAGCAAACAACATTAAAAACCAACTTAGAAGCAGTATCAATGAGAATAGCCATCGGAATTTCTATCACAATCTCGTCCCTTTATCTTCCACCATATATTTCTCTCTCCAAATTGGAATTAAACGATCTTACTATGCAGCTTCAACCTCCCTATTGCATTATGGGAGATATGAATGCCCATCATCTGTGGGGATCTTCTCACACAGACAGTAGTGGTAACTTAATCGAAACTTTCCTAGATGATCAGCAACTGAATTTACTGAATACCAGATCTCACACTTATATCAGTTTGGCTACAGGTATCACTTCTGCAATAGACTTAACAATATATATACTCCATCAATTTATCCCAGTATAGAATGGTTCGTATTAAATAATCCTTACAACAGTGATCATTTTCCGATAGTATGTTCCATACAGACACAATTGATTCTTACAGAAGGAACCAGAACAGTATGGAATTTTAAAAAAGCTAATTGGAGTAAATATATGCAATTAATCAAACTGGATAAACAATTAATAGAAACCCTGCCAATAGATGATGCTGTCCTATATATCAACAATCAACTGCTAGAAGCTTCCAAAGCTACAATACCTTAAATAAGTAAGGCAAGGTACAACTCTTGGTGGAATGCAGAATGTGCAACAGCAAAAACAAAATCGTGCATGGAATAGATTCTGAAAATATCCAACTACCCTCAATTTGACTGCATATAAAAAAGCCAAAGCTGAAGCGAGGAGAATTCAGAAAAAAGCGAAGAAAAATTCTTGGATCATGTTTGCTTCCACACTTACTAGGTGGAAGCAAACATGATCCAAACTCAACTCCTGGTTTGGTGTGGAAAAAAATTCGGATTTTAAGTGGAAGATATCCAAGCACACAATCTCCAATCTTCCATTGGAAATGGCAGGACGTTTTTGCAACAGACCAGATATCAGAAATTCTGGCTGAATCTTTCACTTCCATATTAGCAGTTACCAGCTACTGCACTGACTTTTAAAAATATAAAGAGCAAGCTGAATGGAGTAAGTTGAATTTCTCTACCAAGACATCTCATTCCTATAATCTACCATTTCTAAAAGAGGAATTACTTACAATCATTACAAAATTGCCTATTAGCGCACCAGGTCCCGATGGCATTTATTATTCTATGATACAACACCTAAACTCTGATTGTCTGGAAATCCTACTAGCTCTATATAATAGAATTTTTCTGAACAACTTGTATCCATCCATATGGTGGCATGCAATTGTTCTTGCATTTCCCAAACCTGGAAAAGATCCTTCCTATACATATAATTATTGCCTGATTTCACTGACCAGCTGCTTAGGGAAAATCCTTGAACAAATGGTGCATAATAGACTTACGTGGTTGCTGGAAAAAGAATGTCTTATCACCCCACCAATTTGGATTTAGGAAAAATAGATCAACATTTGACCTACATGTCAAAGAGGAAACAAATATTAGAAACTCATTTATTTTTATTTATTATTATTTATGCCATTATGCATTTATAAGAAAGCAACATATGGTGATGGTAAATCTAGATCTTAAAAAAGCTTTTGACACAACATGGATTTTTGGAATTCTACAAGATCTATTTCAGTTAGGATACAGAGGACAACTTCCACAATTTATAGAAAAATTCCTTGCTGACAGAACATTTCAGGTACGATATAAAGGCTGTTTATCTACAATATATATACAACAGGAAGGGGTTCCCCAGGGCTCAGTATTAAGTGCAACCCTGTTTTCACTGTGGGTAAACAATATCACAAAGGGTATACCACCATCATTAGAAATATATATGTATGCAGATGATCTTTCCATTTCAGTCACAAAGTATGAACACAATTGAATGGCAGCTCCAATTATCCATAAACAAAATAGAAGTTTGGATTGAAAATAATGGATATAAAATATCTGAGAAAAATCAGCTGTTATACACTTCTGTAAAATGCGTGGTCTTCATCCTGAACCGGTCTTATACTTAAATAAAATTGCTCTACCTGTTGTTCAAAATTTCTCCTTCTTGAGCTTAACATTAGATAGAAAACTAAACTTTCATGAACCTATACGTAGACTTCAAACTAGTTGTCTCTTAAAACTTAACATCTTGTGCACAGTATCTTCAATGGCCTGCGGAGCTGACAGGTACACATTACTACTATTATATAAAACTTTGATTAGATCTCGTTTTGAATATGGATCTCCTATATATGCTTCAACAAGAAGGAGCATCTTACATTGCCTAGATACCATTCATCATAATGCTCTCCGCATAGCTCTAAGAGCATTTAGTTAGAACTTCACCAATTTACAGCCTGTATGCAGATGCATCGGAACCCCCGCTGCACCTTCGACGAGATTATCTCCCAAACTGGTCCATTATTCACGATCCACCATGGACGAGTAATTATGATTGCAAGTCAAATGAAAATAAACCAGTAAGACTGCGTCTCAGACACTTAGCTCAAGTTTAGGAAATACATTTCTGCAGTAGATATAAACTCAGAACCTCCTTGGATTCAGACTGTGCCTTTGTCCATATCACATCTTACAAACAGGAATAAAAAAGAGATCTCTCCAATCGTTATACAGAAGCTCCATGCACTGCACAGTTTTGAAAATAGAAACAGTCATAAGATTTGCACGGATGGTTCAAAATCGAACAACTCAGTAAGTGCCGCAGTAGTTTTACCGGAATATATTATATCCATTTCCTTGCCTCATGTTCGCAGTATTTTCACAGCAGAATTATATGTCATTAAACTAGCACTGGATGATATTACCGAGCATCAACTTCTACCTGCTCTAATGTACATTGACTCCATTAGTGCAGTAGCAGCTCTACAGAATAGCAAATATTCCTCAAATTCCTTGATTCAGCATCTCGAAAAACAACAGAGTTTTGCATAAAGCAAGAAAACAAGTGTCTATCTGTTGGATTCCCAGGAAATAATCATGCAGACCAAGCTGCAAAAAATCCAGATCTTAATATACTAGATAACTTTCAGTTTGTACCATTTACAGATTATAGGGATGTATTTTGCACCAAATATACTTCCATTTGGAAACAACTTTGGAGAGACCAACTGTGCAATAAACTTCCCAGAATAAAAAAAAAAGATATGTTCGTGGAGTTCTAGCTCATGTACAAATAGACAGGAGGAAGTTATATTAACAAGACTGCGCATTGGGACGTACCTTCCTCACTCACAAACATTTACTTCTAAGAGATCCTCCACTCTACTCTGTCTGTCAGATACAACTTACAGTAAGGCACATCCTGACTGATTGTCCATCCTATTCAGCCTTTCGAACCACATCCTTCCAATCATTAGCAAACTTGCAAGCTCCTCAACCCTTTCTCATGTACTTGGTGACAAAGCAAACCTAAGTGAACTCTTTATTTATATATATATATATATATATATATTAACCATCTAGGAATAATAAATACACTCTGATATATCCATCCATAAATCATTAAAATGAACATAATGACACTGACAGACACATTGGCCACAGTTGCCCTTGTGTCGTGAAATTTTCATAACAACAACAAAGGAGGATCAAAGGCTAACACAAGTAATTATAAACCTGTGAGTTTAACTTTTGTTCCAGGAAAATTAATGGAGGCACTGGTTAAAGAAGCACTGCAGAATCATCTAGACAAGACTTCAGTTATTGCTCGAACACAGCATGGTTTTGTTAAGGGAAAGTCTTGCCTGACCAACTTGATTGGATACTATGATGCAGTCACGAAAGAACTGGATGCAGGGAATAACTTTGATATTATATATTTGGATCTTACAAAGGCTTTTGATACTTTTGCACAAATTGGAGCAGTGTGGCATTGTAGGCAAATTGCTGCTATGGATAAAGGGATGGTTGAGGGGGAGAAGACATAGTGGTAATCAATGGACACTGCTCATCGTGGACTAATGTTATTAGTGGAGTCGTTCGGGTTTCAGTGTTGGGTCCATTGTTGTTTTTTATATTTATAAATGATATTGATGATGGTATATTAAGCTTAATGTCCAAGTTTACAGACGATACAAAGGTTGACAGGGTTGTTAAGGACACTATTGACAGTATACTGCTGCAACAGGATCTGGAAAGGTTGAGCAGAGATGGCTGAGAGGTGGCAAATGAAGTTTAACATTGACAAATGTAAAGTACTACATATGGGAAACAGTAACCCCAGAGCAACTTTTCAACTCTGTGGTACTACACTGACAGTGGTAGAGAATGAAAGGGACTTGGGGGTGGTTGTGCAGGCAGATATGAAATTTTCTGAGCAGTGCAGATGGTCTGCAAGAGTAGCTCATGGTGTCTTATCAATGATATTCAGGAATTTTTCTAGCAGGGATAAGGAGGTGATTATTCCCTTGTATAAGGCAATGGTCAGGCCACACCTTGAGTACTGTATACAGGTCTGGGAAGCCTCATTTCAAGAAGGTTGTAGAGCTGCTGGAACGAGTACAGAGAAGCGGAACAAGAATAGTGAATGGAACAAAGGGTTGCTTTTATGAAGAAAGGCTTAGTTTTGCAAATTACAGTGTCTGGAGACTAGGCACTGGCGAGGTGATCTGATAGAGATGTATAAAGCCTTGAATGGTTTGAGCATGCTCAATCCTGATGGGGGTTCTTTCTCTTGCTCAGAATAATCACCTGAGATGGCATAAATTCAAATTGAGGAAAGATAGATGTGTAGAAATTTGCCTTTAGCCAGTGGGTAGTTGGTTGGTGGAACAGACTTCCATCCCCTGTTGTGGAAGTTGATAGCCTAAATAAATTTAAGGCTCAGCTGGACAGGTATTTTGAATGAACGGAGGGGTGAAATGGGAGTGGTGTTTTTTTTTTTTTTTTTTGGCTAATGCTACATAAGCTTGCTTTCTTGCATCATATGCCTTAGAGTGAGGTGCATATGTCCAGAATCCACCCTGCAGTTATACCTTTGTATCATACTGTACTTATTCAGCTGTTAGTTATTATTGTAAACTATAAAATCCTTATTCTTTAAAATACACAAAAAAAAATCCTCTTAAAATCTTAGAAATATATTTATAATCCTGTCTAGCACTAATGACTTTTGATAGCATTGATCTATAAGAAACCATGCAAAAAATGGTGACATTTCTTTTTATAAGATACTTCAAGGGCTATAACATTAGCAATGGCAAATGATGCAAGAAAACAAGTTTATACAGCTTCAGCCCCCCCCCCCAAATACACCTCTCATTGCCTCCAATAGTTGATCTAGTTCTTCCTTGAATTTATTTAAATTATCACTACTTCTACAACAACACATGGAAGTTTCTTCCATCAATCAACCACCCATTGATTAAGGCAAACTTCTGCCCATTTATTCTGCAATCTCCTTCCTCAATTTTAATTTGTTCCCCCTTGTGTGTGGTGTGAGAAAGTGGAAGAATCCCATCAGCATTCAGTCTGCGCAATCCATTCAAAGCCTTAAACACCTCAATCAAATCAACTCACATGTGCCTAGTCTCCAGTCACTGCAATTTTCGAACTAAAGCATACCTTGGAGCACCCCTTTGTTTTGCTCACCAAGCTCATTGCCCGTCTCTGTACTTATTACAGCAGCTTCACATCCTTCCTAAAATGTGTTCTGCAGACCTATATGCAGTACTCAAGATGTGCCCTGATCATTGCCATTATACAATAGGATAATCACCTCCTTATCCCTGCTACAAAATTCCTGTATATCATTGACAAAATCCCATGAGCTGCCCTGGCAGCCTGTCTGCATTGTTCAGAGAACTTTATAGCTGACTGCAAAATTATCCCAGGTCTTTTTCATTTTCCACTACCCTGAGTGTAGTACAACACAGTTGGTACATTACTTTGCATTTATCAATATTAAACTTCAATTGCCATTCTCAGCCCATCTGCCTAAATTTTCTAGATCCTCTTGCAGTAGCATACCGTCATTAACCACCTTGACAACATTTGCATCATCTGCAAATGTGGACAATAAGACTTATATGCCTTCATCAATATCATTGATAAATATAGTAAACAACAATGGGCCCAACACCAAACCCTGGGGGACTCTACTAATAACATTAGAACATGAAGAACAATCCCCATTGAATGCCACTCTGTCTTCTCCTACTCAAACATCCCTTTATCCATAGCAGCAGCTTACCCTTGAAGCCCCACTGCTCGAAATTGCACAGCAGAATTTTTTATGTGCAACAGTATATGATATGAAAATTATTTTTTGCATTCAGTTCCTTTGTGACCACGTCATAGTCTCCAATCAAATTGGTCAGACAAGACTTCTCCTTAACAATCCCATTCCATGTGAACTATAACTGCAGTCTTGTCTAGATGATCCTGCAGTGCCTCTTTAACCAATGCCTCCATTAATTTTCCAGAAACTGAAGTTAAACTAACATGTCTGGGGATTTTTTTTTTTTTACCTCTCCAGTCTATGGCAAACTCCCCTGAATCCAAAGATGCTCCAATACATATGGCTCAGGGGTTTTCTTACTTCATTCACTGCCTCCCTTTATATAACTGGATAAATCCTATCCACCTTAGGTGCCTTTCTTATGTTTAACTTGAACAATTTCTCTTTCACTTTCCTCTCAGTTATTACAAAATCAGCTAGAGCTTGATAAACTTCTGGCATCCCCTTCCCTTAAGAATTCCTCCTGTGTGAATATAGATGCAAAATACTCAGTTATTCAACAAACTGAGCAGGATCATCAACAGTTGAACCATCAATATCAAGTGGACCAATCTGATTCGTCCCCTTCCTTCTAGAGTTTACATGAGTAAAGAAGTCTGCAGTTTTTCTATGCATCCTTTGCCAAAGATTTCTTGTAATCTGCCATTGCTTGCCTAACCTCCTTTGTGACTTGATTACAGACTAGCTTATATCTTCCACAGGCTTCTGTGTCTCCTGATAATTATATGCATCCTGTGCAATTTTCTTCTCTGCCACGAGTCTCATTAGTTCATCTGACATCCATTTAGCACAATACCTTGAAGAGTATTATTAAGCTGGTATTGAAAAGTCTGGTTTCCATGTTTAGTTTTTCAGCCACTTCCCATTTAGAATTTGCTGATGGTAACAATATCAGCTAATCCTACTGTATAGAATTTAATAGTTTAAAGGACTATTTGTCCTTTAAATAATATATATATATATATATATATATAGCTCAGGGGCTTACATCTGGTGAGTATGGTCTTGGCACACCCAGGGTCCTGAGCTGGATATCATCATTATTCTCTTTTTTGGTGATTCTCTCTCTCTCTCTCTCTCTCTCTCTCTCTCTCTCTCTCTCTCTCGGGTAATTCAGAATTTTTTTTTTTTTTTTTTTGAATGGTGCAACATAAGCCTTAGGCTTCCTTGCACCATATGGCTAATAATAATAATAATAACAGGGTGTCTCAAAAATATTGGTACAAACGTTTAGGGGAGGTAGGTAACATCTAAAGGAATGTGAATCGCATAGGAACCCATAACCGGAAACGTCACTGTAAGTCAGTAGATGGCACTGTTCATCAGTTCGCGAGAGGGAAAATTTCTGGTTTACTCATTCAAGCAGTAGTTTCTGCAAGAAGAGCATGCATCGATATACAAACTGTGAGCTGGCAGACATGCACCTAGTGTATGGATTAGCAGAGAGCAATGGACGAGCCGCTCAATGAATTTATGGACAACGCTTCCCAGACAGAAATGTACCAGACCACCGTTTGTTTGCGCGTGTGCATCAAAATTTGTGCGATTATGGGTCATTTAGAGGTAACAGGATAGTGAGGGCAGACCATGTTCGACGCGAACTCCCGCAATGAAAGAAAGTGTGTCAAGAAAGTGTTCAAGACTTGAATTTTCCAGCCTATGTTTTGTTCACGGATGAGGCTTATTTCACTCTGGAAGGCTTATTCAATCAGCACAATGCTCACGTGTGGGTTCACAACCCACACGGTGTGCACCTCTATGTGGCCCAACATCACTTTGCAGTAAACGTGTGGGCAGGTATGGTCGGTGACTGCTTAGTCGGCCCATACCTGTTACCATCCCGCATGAACTCTGCTAAATATCGGATCTGTCTTGAATAAGTTCTACCAGGGTTACTTGACAATGTTCCAGCAAATACGAGACGCAACACTTGGGTTCAACGTGACGAGGCGCCTGTCCATTATGGAAGGTGACCATTTGAACAGGGGTTTTGGGCGTCGATGGATTGGCTGTGGTGGACCCGTTGCCTGTCCCCCATGCTCACCTGATTTATCAGGCCTTGATTTCTTTCTGTGGGGGCAGCTCTCAAATCTATCGAGTATGAATCGCCTGTGGAGACGGAAATGGATCTCGTGCTGAGACTCATCTGCGCTGCTACTGTCAAAGAAACTCCAGGTGTTTGACCGTATCCACCAATCCATGCTGTGTTGGTGTCACACATGCATCACGTCTCATGGTGGAACCTTCGAGCATCTGTTGTAACATCATGAAATGCATCCACCTTGTACTCCATTGTTAATACAGTCGGTCCTCGTATAACACGTTTACATTACACGAATTCGATCATACACGATGTATAAATAGGGGAACGATATCTTATATAACACGAACCGAATTCGCTTATGCACGATTCGCCTTTGTGTTTACAAGAAATGGCAATCACCCCAACTGAATGCAACACGATAGGAATGAAGAGAAGATTCTGAAAATGTATTTATGTTTTTTATATCAGTGAAGGGGAAACACATTTCACCATAATAACGTAAAAACCAACACAATTCCAGCTATCGATATAATCGCAAATGCAATTAGATGGAGTTTACTACCAGTTTATAGCAGATTCCACTAGCAGAAACGCAACTGGAAATTGTTTTATGGTAGTAATCCCTAGAAATGTGCTTTAGTAAAATGTGAGGTGTTAATAGTGTATCTCGGCCTTTACGGTGTTGTTTATTCAGTTGCTACACGGGCGCAGCTTTGTTTATGTGTATCAAGCGTGCCTCCTCGTTTTGTAATTGTGCTTTATTCCTAAAAATGAGTAAAATACTTAAAAGGTGTGAAAAGGAAGCGTCCTGGCGAAGACACTGCAGATTCAGAGAGAGAAAAAAAAAAAAAGCAATATCGATAAACAGAGGCGGACTGGGTCAAAAATTCTTACCCGGGAAACTTTAGTGGCCTCATACCATGGTTTATGGCCAAAATCACCGGCTTCCGGCCCACCGGGGTTTCCCCTGGTAAGGCTTATGGCCAGTCCGCCTGTGTCGATAGAGAAAAAATATGAAATTGTGAAACGCTTTGAGTGAAATGAAAGACAATATGATATTGCACGTGCTACAGACCTAAATGAGGCAATGCCGAGAATTAGAAAGAATGCAGAGAAAATAAAAACAACTTTCATAGCAGGAACAACTCAAAGTGTAATTAAAATCCATTAGATTAAGATACAAAGAATTGGAAGAGATGGAATGGCTGTCATCTGTTTGGATAGAAAATCAAACAAAAAACAAGTTTGCTTACGATAGAAGCAAAAGCAGTAGCAATATTTTATTACGGCTATTACATAATAAAATACGTAAGTATTTTATTACGACTATTTTATTTAATATAATAATTTTTTAAATATTTTATTAATAAATTATTATTATTTAAATAAAAAATAAATATTTTTTATTATTTATTATATTATAATAAAAATAAAAAATATTATAATATTATTTTTTATTACGTATTTTAATCGTTATAATATTACCCGATTATTTATTGTGTTTGGTAATGTTTTGGTTCCAAATGTGTGTTCAATCTTGGGTGGTCGGCACCTAACCCCACTTTTCCCATAGGGCCTGTTGTTTATATTGCACGATTTTGCATTGCACGAGGGTTTCTAGGAACACAACTATCGTGCTATACGAGGAGAGACTGTATTATGTCAAATAAATGTTTGCCACTAATTACTGTCTTGTATCATTTCTGCTTCTTGTGCCTCTGCTACTACTTTCCCGTGACATTTATGGTTATGGGTTCCTATGCGATACGCATTCCTTTAGATGTTACCTACCTCCCCTAAACATGTGTACCAATATTTTTGAGACACCCTGTATAAGACACCCTGTATGTGTATGTATATATATGTGTGTATATATATATATATATATTTTTTTTTTTTTTTTTTTTTTTTCAGTCAGCAAGGTTTCATTCAGCTGTTAAGAGAATAAAATGATCTTAATTCTCACAGCAGATTAAACTTGCCTTTGGAATCAGTTGCCCTGGTATTGCACTACTTTTAACAGACAACTTCTCCAAAAGTTCATTCCATTGGTTGTGCATTTAGCATTAGCATTAGTAGAGGCATTTGATGCAAGAAAGCAAGCTTATGCAGCATCAGCCAAAAAAAAAAAAAAAAAAAAAAAACCACTTCCATTTCACCCCTCCGTTCGTTCAAAATACCTGTCCAGCTGAGCCTTAAACTTATTTAGGCTATCAACCTCCACCACAAGGGATGGAAGTCTGTTCCACCAACCAACCACCCGCTGGCTAAAGGCAAATTTCCGCACGTCTATCCTACATCTCTCTTTCCTCAATTTGAATTTATGCCCTCTCAGGTGATTATTCTGAGCTAGAGGAAGAATCCCATCAGCATTGAGCATGCTTAAACCATTCAAGGCTTTATACACCTCTATCAGATCACCTCGCTGGTGCCTAGTCTCCAGACACTGTAATTTGCAAAACTTAAGCCGTTCTTCGTAAGAGCACCCCTTTGTTCCATTCACTAATCTTGTTGCCCTTCTCTGTACTCGTTCCAGCAGCTCTACATCCTTCTTGAAATGAGGCCTCCAGGCCTGTATACAGTACTCTAGGTGTGGCCTGACCATCGCCTTATACAATGGAATAATCACCTCCTTATCCCTGCTGGAAAAATTCCTGTATATCATTGACAATACTCCATGAGCTACTCTTGCAGCCCGTCTGCACTGCTCAGAGAACGTCATATCTGCCTGCACAACCACCCCCAAGTCCCTTTCATTCTCTACCACTGTCAGTGTTGTACCACAGAGTTGATACGTTGCTCTGGGGTTGCTGTTTCCCATGTGTAGTACTTTACATTTGTCAATGTTAAACTTCATTTGCCACCTCTCAGCCCATCTGCTCAACCTTTCCAGATCCTGTTGCAGCAGCATAGTGTCAGTAGTGTCCTTGACAACCCTGCCAACCTTTGTATCGTCTGCAAACTTGGACATTAATCCCGATATACCATCATCAATATCATTTATAAATACAGAAAACAATAATGGACCCAACACTGAGCCCTGAGGGACTCCACTAATAACATCAGTCCACGATGAGCAGTGTCCATTGATTACCACTCTCTGTCTTCTCCCCCTCAACCACCCCTTTATCCATAGCAGTAATTTGCCTCCAATGTCACACTGCTCCAATTTGTGTAGCAGTCTTCCATGTGCAACAGTATCAAAAGCCTTTCTAAGATCCAAGTATATAATATCAAAGTTATTCCCTGCATCCAGTTCTTTTGTGACTGCATCATAGTATCCAATCAAGTTGGTCAGGCAAGACTTCCCCTTAACAAAACCATGCTGTGTCTGAGCTATAACTGAAGTCTTGTCTAAATGATCCTGCAGTGCTTCTTTAACCAGTGCCTCCATTAATTTTCCTGGAACAGAAGTTAAGCTCACAGGTCTATAATTACTTGTGTCAGCCTTTGATCCTCCTTTGTGAATTGGGGTCACATTTGCACATTTCCAGTCTATGGGTACCTCCCCTGAGTCCAAGGAAGCTCTCATAATTATGGCTAAGGGTTTGCTTACTTCCTTCTGCCTCCTTTAATATAACTGGATAGATCCCATCCACCCCGGGTGCCTTTCTTGTGTTTATCTTCAACAGTTTCTCCTCCACTTTACTCCCAGTTATTTCAAGATTCTGTAGCTTACTGCTAGAGTTGAATACACCTCTGGCATTCCCTTCGCTGAATAACTCCTCATGTGTGAATGTCGATGCAAAATATTCATTTAGTTTGTTAGCTACCTGAGCAGGATCATCAACACTTGACCCATCAATATCAAGAGGACCAATCTGATTCATCCCTCTCCTTCTAGAGTTTACATAAGTAAAGAACTCTTTGCTGTTTTTCTTTGCATCCCTTGCCAAGGATTTCTCGTAATCTGCCTTCGCCTGCCTAACCTCCTTTGTAACTTGGTTGCATATCAACTTGTATCTATCATAGGCTTCTGTGTCATGTGTTAATTTGTAAGTATCCCATGCATTTTTCTTCTCTGCCATATGCCTCATTAGTTCATCTGACATCCATTTTGGCCTAAACCTTGAACAATATTTCTTAGTTGGTATGTAAAGCCTAGTAGCTTCCAAGATAAGTTCTTTGAATGCTTCCCATTTTGAATTTGCTGTTGGTAACATCATCAGTTGGTCCCACTGTATAGAATTTAAATACTGTCTCAGTCCATCGTAGTCGCCTTTACGGAAGCAATAACCCTTCCCTTTACCCCTAATGGTAGTTACCTCTTTGAGTAAATCCCACTTCAGCACACTGTGATCACTGCCACCTAGTGGTTCATTTATCTGCAGATTCTTAATGCATGAAGAATCACTGCTGATAATCAAATCAAGAGTATTGCTCCCTCTAGTTGCCTCTCGAACATCCCGCATCCCTTATATCAGTGTGACACCACGTCTCTGATATCCCAACAATATCTGCCTTCGATGTTTTGAGCAATACCTCAAATTCATCAAATTTATTTACTAAACTCCTAGCATTGGTGTACACGCAAGTATACCTGCACCTGTTTCTATTCTTAGCTACCCTAACACAACCCATGTGTTTACTTGTACCACAATGGCTCCCAGCAGTCTCTGAAATACCATGCATCTTGTTTTTCAGGCTTCTGCTCATTCTAATAGAAGCAGTGCAAGAATCTGTTTCACCTCTGCCAGTGGCTACTGTCAATCTATTGGTCTTTGTCTCCCCCCAAGCTAGCAGTTTTCCGACCCACCTAACACTGCCTCGATAGCATCAGCAAATATTCTTGCACCCTTTCTATTTAAGTGTATCCCATCCCTGTAGAAGCAATCTCTCCTGTTAACAAGTACAGTCCAGGCTGAAAAAAATTCTACCCCTTGAGCCTTGCACAATCTTTCCAGGGCCGAATTGATCGACAAGGCTCTCATCATATACTCCCTCCTATCGTGTCTGGGCAGAATTGCAGACACTTTCAAATTCAACCCTAATTCTCGGCTTTTGTTCAACAGTGACCTGTACTTGTTAAGTAATTCTGCCGGTCTCCTACTCTTAATATTATTAGTGCCAACGTGTACAACTATATCACCTTTTGTGCCCTTAAAAGATGATATTCGCTCTACAACGTCATCAACCTTTGCCCCTGGCAGACATACCCTGGTCCTGTTCCACCTATCTTTTTTACAAAGCATGTTCCCCATTTCCCTGACAATAGAGTCACCAACAACTACTAGTTCCTTCGGGACCAGCGCATTCTGCCTTGGGGGTTGTCTCTGTGTCACGCGATGCCCAAGTGCAAGCTCTGGCGTTGATGTGGGCAGCTGAGAGCTTGATGGGCCCCTCAATTTAGTTTCTTCGAGGGCATCCACCCTGTCCTTCAAGCTCTCATATAGGCCCAAAAGAACGCCGAGTTGTTGCCTGATATCGATACACTCCTTGCATCGCGCACACACAAAGACATCCGAAATTTAAATGTTATGACAGCCATGCTATATGTTTAAATGACAATAGTGTGTCTGTGACTGCTCAAAGATTAAGTGGTCTCCCACTAGATCCCAGATAATGTCTAGTGATAACATGCAAACAAAACAGTTGTAAAAATGTTTTTGTGTGTGTGCGTGTTAAATTGGATCAGTTTGCAAAGTTGTACACTGTTAAGGTATCCATTTAAAGTAGTGCAATAACAGGCAACTCATTGCAAAGGCAAGCTTGTTTTGCTGTGGGATTAAGGCCTTTGTGTTGTCCATGTAGTTTAAATCCTACACATGGAAGGACAAGATGGTTATTATAAATGTTCACAGATATAAAAAGTTAATTGCTTTTTAACATTTGTCCTTACTCCTCTAAAAGTTCCTAAAAATTTTTAAATCTGGCACCTATCAATCCCCGAAATTGCTTGATTTAAGAGTTTACTGTATTTTATTAATATATGTGTGTGTGTATATATATATATATATATGTATATGTGTGTATATATATATATATATATATTTTTTTTTTTTTGTTTGGTTCGAATTTACACTGAGGGAACAGACCTTTCAGCCTCAGTATATTATAAATAACAATATTTTATCTTCCACTGTTGCATAATTGATAATTATGGCGACCTTATTTTCTGAAGCAAAATTCAGTGAGCCATAGTATAACAAAGTATTTTTTTCTGATTTTTGCCTTTATTGAAAAGAATAACATATGAGTGGAAGCTGACAGTTCCACTTATTTGCTGGAAGAATTCGGTTTAGGTTTTTTTTTGTTGTTGCAGATTCTTTACAAGCTTGCCTGCATGCATTATTTGCCACTACTAATACCAATTCTAAATATTAATTATTCGTTATTTCTTCATTTTCTCAGACATCTTTTGGCATGTCTCTGAGTAATTCATTTGGATCATCAGTATAAATTTTATTTTGGTGGTCATCACTATACTTCAATCACTATGACTTAAGTACAGTCAGTTCTGCTATTATGTGCATTTTTGCAACGCAAATTTGCTCCATTGTAACTGATATATTGGGGAACAGTGCGAGTATAATGCGATTTCATCTGAGAGTAACCATCTGAATGCAAAACCCAGCACTAAGTTGAACATTGTGACCTGCACAGCAGTACATACAAGTTTACAAAGCTTAAAAAATGTCAAATGTGTAAGAGCTGTATTTTCCCCATTTACTGAAGCTGTATTGATCAGAGACACTATTGTCATTTGCTGTATTCACAAGATAACATGTGATATTGTAGGCCAACTAACATTTTCATGAGCTCACATTTTTTTGTTTCAACAGAAATTTTGTGAATCGAGATAGTGTGAGTGCAGGAGCACATTTTTGGAGGTCACTACCATAAAAATTATTGGGTTTTCTGTTAGTGCAATCTAATTAAAACAGGTAGTAAACTCAATATTATTGCATTTGCAGCAATACCGACAGTTGGAATTTTGTGGGTTTTTATGTTATTATGGTGAAATGTGTTTCCCCTTCCATGAAATCTTCAATCATATAAAAAAACAAATTTTCAGAATTTTCTCTTCATTCCAATTTTTTAAGCTTCATAAACTTGTTACTCCGTATCTCACTTGTGAAATTTATGTATGCCATGTTCGTTCCTTGTTGATTGCTTATCTTTTTTACTGTTTTAAATTTACAATAAAAAAAAAATTTTTGGTTTACAGAAATATCAATAGTGTATATATATATATATTACAGTGCAGTATTTATTTATTCATTAGAAATTTAAGATGTTTAAACCTGTGTTAGCAATTTCATAGGGTTACTAACTTTTTTTAGCATTTTGCTTACCAGACTGGACATTTTTTTTTTTTTTTTTTTTTGATTGCTTTACCCCTATCCCTATTTTTCCCATAAGCCCTGTTGATTTTAATGTGTGAAATACCATAATGCAGAGATTTTTATGAACACATGTACTGCGTTATAGCAGAACTGACTGTAATAGTGATCATCACTATCACTATTACTTAGCAAGTACAGGTCAATGTTGAAAAAAAGCTGCAAGTTAGGGCTGAATTTGAAAGTTTCTGCAATTCTGCCTAGACATGATAGGAGAAAATATATGATGAGAGCTTTGTCAGTCAATCAAATCAAAAAATGGTCCATGCCCGCCTAATCTGGTTTCAAGTCCAAAACAACCTTCTTAACGCAGTACAATGTGGTTTCCATGAAGGCAGATCCACTCTTGACTTACTGATCAGGGCAGAAATAAACATCTGTGATGCTGTTGTATGAAAAGAACACCATGTAATGGTTCTCTTTGACACAGAAAAATGTTTGAAACAGCTTGGAGGTATAGTATAACGTGAAACCTATGTGATCTAGGTCTACACAGATACCTGCCAGAGTTTATCAGAAACTTCCTCCATCATTACTCATTTCAAGTAAGAGCCAACAACCAGTTATCTTCCAGCTTTATCCAGGAAAGGGTCCCAAAAGATTCAGTACTAATTGCCACCTTATTAAACGTAATAATGAACTCCATAACACAGGCTCTACCACAAACAGTGTCCACTACCCTGTATACCGATGACTTCAGTATCTCCTGCCATTTGCCTAATATGCAAATAGTAGAAAAACAGTTGCAAGTTGCCATCAACAAAATTGTAAAATGGTCCCAAAACAATGGTTTTCACCTCTCACCACAAAAGACTGTCCGGTTACACTTCTGTAGGAAGTGTAACCTACATCCAGACCAGAACTTCACCTACAAAATCAAATCATCCCATTGGTTCATAGTTGTCGGCTTTCATAGTTTTTTCTTGACCAAAAACTTACCTTCCTGTAATGTATAAAAGAACTTTGGATTTCTTCACTTAAGAAGCTAAGCATCTAGATTACAGAATAGAAATGATGCAACAGAATAGAAATTACACTTCTGTAGGAAGTGTAACCTACATCCAGACCCAGAACTTCACCTAGAAAATCAAATCATCCCACTGGTTCATAGTGTCAGCTTTCATAGTTTTTTCTTGACAAAAACTTACCTTCCCCTAATGTATAAAAGAGCTTCGGATTACTTCACTTAAGAATTTAAGCATCTAGATTACAGAATAGAAATGATGCAACAGAATAGAAATTACAGAAATGATGCAATTGCACTAACTTGTACGGAAGCTAAATATCATAAGAGTGCTATTCAGCACAACATGGTGAGCTGACCATTACATGCTACTCCATATGAATCATGCTTAATACAGTCATGTCTAGACAATGTCTCTGTGGTCTATAGCTCTGCTAGACCAACTGCCTTACATTAGCATTAGTAGAGGCATTTGGCAGCATCAGCCAAAAAAAAAAAAAAAAAACCACTTCACCCCTCTGTTCGTTCGAAATACCTGTCCGGCCGAGCCTTAAACTTATTTAGGCTATCAACTTCCACGACAAGGGATGGAAGTCTCTTCCACCAACCAACTACCCGCTGGCTAAAGGCAAATTTCCGCACGTCTATCCTACATCTGTCTTTCCTCAATTTGAATTTATGCCCTCTCAGGTGATTATTCTGAGCAAGAGGAAGAATCCCATCAGCATTGAGCATGCTAAAACCATTCAAGGCTTTATACACCTCTATCAGATCGCCACGCTGGTGCCTAGTCTCCAGACACTGTAATTTGCAAAACTTAAGCCTTTCTTTCTAAGAGCACCCCTTTGTTCCATTCACTAATCTTGTTGCCCTTCTCTGTACTCGTTCCAGCAGCTCTACATCCTTCTTGAAATGAGGCCTCCAGACCTGTATACAGTACTCTAGGTGTGGCCTGACCATTGCCTTATACAAGGGAATAATCACCTCCTTATCCCTGCTAGAAAAATTCCTATATATCATTGACAATACACCATGAGCTACTCTTGCTGCCCATCTGCACTGCTCAGAGAACTTCATATCTGCCTGCACAACCACCCCCAGATCTCTTTCATTCTCTACCACTGTCAGTGTAGTACCACAGAGTTGATACGTTGCTCTGGGGTTGCTGTTTCCCATATGTAGTACTTTACATTTGTCAATGTTAAACTTTATTTGCCACCTCTCAGCCCATCTGCTCAACCTTTTCAGATCCTGTTGCAGCAGCACAGTGTCAGTAGTATCCTTGACAACCTTTCCAACCTTCGTATTGTCTGCAAACTTGGACATTAAGCATTATATTTATGTCAATATCTGGGAAATTAATCTGGTTTTGTCAATATCTGGGAAATTAATCTGGCTTGATCCCGTACACTACAGATCTTTTTGTATTGCACTAGGGGCATTCTGTACATCACCAGTCCAGAGCTTATATGCTGAAGCAACTGAAACTTCTTTACATTAAGCATTATATACCATTATCATTCATAAATACAGAATATGGTCAGGCAAGACTTCCCTTAACAAAACCATCCTGTGTCCAAGCTATAACTGAAGTCTTGTCTAGGTGATCCTGCAGTGCTTCTTTAACCAGTGCCTCCATTAATTTTCCTGGAACAGAAGTTAAACTCACAGGTGTATAATTAATTGTGTCAGCCTTTGATCCTCCTTTGTGAATTGGGGTCACATTTGCACATCTCCAGTCTGTGGGTACCTCCCCTGAGTCCAAGGAAGCTCTCATAATTATGGCTAAGGGTTTGCTTACTTCCTTTGCTGCCTCCTTTAATATAACTGGATAGATCCCATCCACCCCGGGTGCCTTTCTTGTGTTTATCTTCAACAATTTCTCCCTCAATTTACTCTCAGTTATTACAAGATTCTCTAGCTTACTGCAAGAGTTGAATACATCTCTGGCATTCCCCTCGCTGAAGAACTCATGTGTGAATGTCGATGCAAAATATTCATTTAGTTTGTTAGTTACCTGAGCAGGATCATCAACAGTTGACCCATCGATATCAAGTGGACCAATCTGATTCATCCCCTTCCTTCTAGAGTTTACATAAGTAAAGAACTCTTTGCTGTTTTTCTTTGCATCCCTTGCCAAAGATTTCTCGTAATCTGCCTTCGCCTGCCTAACCTCCTTTGTAACTTGGTTGCATATCAACTTGTATCTATCATAGGCTTCTGTGTCACATGTTAATTTGTATGTATCCCATGCATTTTTCTTCTCTGCCATATGTCTCATTAGTTCATCTGAAATCCATTTAGGCCTAAACCTTGAAGAATATTTCTTAGTTAGTGTAAAGTCTAGTGGCTTCCAAGATAAGTTCTTTGAATGCTTCCCATTTTGAGTTTGCTGTTGTTAACATCATCAGTTGGTCTCACTGTATAGAATTTAAATACTGTCTCAGTCCATCGTAGTCGTCTTTACGAAAGCAATAACCCTTCCCTTTACCCCTAATGGTAGTTACTTCTTTGAGTAAATCCCACTGCTACCTAGTGGTTCATTTATCTGCAGATTCCTAATGCATGAAGAATCACTACTGATAATCAGATCAAGGGTATTATTCCCTCTAGTTGCCTCCCGAACATGCTGATGTAGAAAAGAATCATCCAATAAATCCACAAAAGCCTTGCTACTGTGTGAGTGACCAGCCCCCAAATTCCAGTCAATATCTGGGAAATTAATCTGGCTTGATCCCGTACACCACAGATCTTTTTGTCTTGCACTAGGGGCATTCTGTACATCACCAGTCCAGAGCTTATATGCTGAAGCAGCTGAAACTTCTTTACATCCTCACAGTACAAATGCACAGTACAAGTCAAAGGGCAACTGGAAAATCCTATTTGGAATGGTCTTTTAGCATTAGTAGAGGAATATTATGCAAGAAAGCAAGCTTATGCAGCATCAGCCAAAAAAAAAAAAAAAACCGCTCCCATTTCACCCCATCGTTTGATCCAAATAGCTGCAGCTCAGCCTTAAATTTATTTAAGCTATCAACTTCCACAACAAAGGATGGAAGTCTGTTCCACCAGCAACTACCTGCTGGCCGAAGGCAAACTTCAGCACATCTATCCTACATCTGTCTTTTCTCAATTTGAATTTATGCCCTCTCAGGTGATTATTCTGGGCAAGGGGAAGAATCCCAACAGCATTGAGCATGCTCAAACCATTCAAGGCTTTATACATCTCAATCAGAACACCTCGCAGGTGCCTAGTCTCCAGCCACTGTAATTTGCAAAATTTAAGCCTTTCTTCGTAAGATCAACCCTTTGTTCCATGCACTAATCTTGTTGCCCTTCTCTGTGCTCGTTCCTACAGCTCTACATCCTTCTTAAAATGAGGCCTCCAGACCTGTATACAATACTCAAGGTGTGGCCTGACCATTGCTTGCCTTATACAAGGGAATAATCACCTCCTTATCCCTTCTAGAAAAATTTCTGTATATCATTGACAAGACACTATGAGCTACTCTTGCAGGCTGTCTGCACTGCTCAGAAAACTTCATATCTGCCTGCACATTTAGCCCCAGGTCTTTTTCGTTTTCTGCCCCTGTCAGTGTAGTACCACAGAGTTGATAGGTTACTCTGGGTTTACTGCCTTCCACATGTAGTACTTTACATTTCTCAATGTTAAACTTCATTTGCCACCTCTCAGCCCATCTGCTCAACTTTTCTAGATCCTGTTATCGCAGCATACTGTCATTAGTGTCCTTACCAACCCTGCCAACCATCGTATCGCCTGCAAACTTGGACATTAAGCTTGATATACCATCATCAGTTCTTTTATAAATACAGAAAACAACAATGGACCCAACACTGAAATCTGAGGTACTCCACTAATAACATTAGTCAACGATGAGCAGTGTCCATTAATTACCACTGTTTTCTCCCACTCAACCATCCGTTTATCCATAGCAGCAATTTGCCTCCAGTGCCACACTGCTCCAGTTTGTTGAGCAGTCTTGCCTGTGCAAGAGTATCAGAAGCCTTTCTAAGAACCAAATGTATGATATCAAAATGATATTCTTTGCATCCATTTCCTTTGTGACTATATCATAGTATCAAATCAAAATGGCCAGACAAGACTTTCCCTTAACAAAACCATACTGTGTCCAAGCTGTAACTGAAGTCTTGTCTAGATGATCCTGCAGTGCTTCTTTAACCAGTGCCTCCATTAATTTTCCTGGAACAGAAGTTAAACTAACAAGTGTATAATTACTGGTGTCCCTGTTTGATCCTCCTTTGTGAATTGGGGTCACATTTGCACATCTCCATTCCATGGGTACCTCCCTTGAGTGCAAAGAAGCTCTCATAATTATGGCTAAGGATTTGCTTACTTCCTTTGCTGCCTACTTTAATATAACTGGATAGATCCCATCCACCCCAGGTGCCTTTTTTATGTTTATCTTCAACAATTTCTCCTCCACTTCCCTCTCAGTTATTATAAAATCATCTATCTCACTGCCAGAGTTTAATTCACATCAGGCGTTCCCCTCCCTGAATAATTCCTTGTGTGTGAATGTAGATGCAAAATACTCATTTAGTTTGTTAGCCACCTGAGCAGGAACCATCAATATCAATGGAAAAATCTGATTCATCCCTTTCCTGCATCCTTTGCCAAAGATTTCTCATAATCTGCCTTTGCCTGCCTAATCTCCTTTGTGACTTGGTTACAGACCAGTTCATATCTATCATAGGCTTCCATGTCACCCATTAATTTATATGTATCCCATGCATTTTTCTTCCTTCCCTTTTTTCTCATAAGTTCATCTGACATCCATTTAGGCCTAAACTTTGAAGAATATTTCTTAGTTAGTATGTAAAGCCTAGTAGCTTTCAAGATAAGTTCTTTGAATGTTTCCCATTTTGAATTTACTGTTGGTAACATCATCAATTGGTCCCACTGTATAGAATTTAAATACTGGTCTCAGACCACCACAGTCGCCTTTACGAAAGCATAAACCCTTCCCATTACACCATGGTAGTTACCTCTTTGAGTATATCCCACTTCGGCACACTGTGATCATTGCCACATAGTGTTTCCTTTATCTGCATCTTCTTAATGCATGAAGAATCACTACTGATAATCAGATCAAGAGTATTACTCCCTCTAGTTGCCTCCTGAACATGCTGATGTGGAAAACAATCATCAAATAAATCCACAAAAGCCTTGCTAGTGTGTGAGTGACCAACCCACAAATTCCAGTCAGTATCTGGGAAATTGAAATCCCCCATTATAAGACTCTGATTTACTGGCCCACTATTTCCCTGTACAGTTTCTTATTATACTCATTAGAGTCATTAGGCCTATAACTCACTCCTACTCTCAATTTTGATCTCCCAATGCTTGTCACACAAAACTGACTTGATACTGCACTGTTCAGCGATGTCGACTGGCTTCACTTCCTTGGATTTTGTTTCTTAATTAATAGCCTAACCTCTCCTCCCTTCTTATCCTATCCATCCTTCCTGTACACATTGTACTCCCCAAATTCCGTTTCTGCGTTCCTTATATCTGTGTGACACCATGTCTATGATATCCCAACAATCTCTGCCTTTGATGTTTTGAGCAATACCTCAAATTCTTCAAATTTATTTACCAAACTCCTAGTATTGGTGTATACACAAGTATACATGCACCTGTTCCTATTCTTGGCTACCCTAACACAACCCATGTGTTTACTTGTACTGAAATGACTCCTAGCACTCTCTGAAATATCCTGAATCTTGTTTTTCAGGCTGCTGCTCATTCCAATAGAAGCAGTGCAAGAAGCACTTTCATCTCTGCCAGTGGCTACTGTTAATCTATTAGTCCTTGTTTCCCCCAAGCTAGCAGTTTTCCAACACACCTAACACTGCCTTGATAGCATCAGCAGATATTCTTGCACCCTTTCTATTTGAGTGTATCCCATCCCTCTAGAAGCAGTCACTCCTGTTGACAAGTAGAAGCAGTCTCTCCTCCAAATTCCTGTAGAAGCATTCTCTCCTGTCTCGCTCAAATGGGAGAAACTTTACAGTACCTACCCATCAACCTGCGTTCCCTGCTCAGTGACTGGCAAATAGACCTTGGCATGATACAGCCTACTGCTTCTCGTACAGATTCCACCTTGGATTTTTTTTTTTTTTTTTTTATGTAAATCCCAAACACAAGAGGTATTAGAACCTATAGTACTTTGTACCGTGCTTGGGTTGGAGGTTGAGAAGAAGGAAGAAGATATTTGTTAACATTGGACTTGAACGTCTGTAGACTGTAATTTTCAGGAAATACGTATGAAGGAAGGTGGTTCCAGAAAACGGCAGTTGATTGAATAAATGAGGAAGATGAAAAGTTAGTTCTGTTGGCTTGAAGTTGGACAGTAAATGGATGTTGGCTGGTGGCGGCACGTGTTCGGACTGTTTTGAAAGAGAGAGCGGGAATTATAGAAGCCAATTCAGAAGAACAGTGCCCATGGAAGTATCTGTAGAAGAGGCATACAGCAGAAACAGTATGTCTATGAGACAGTGAATGGAGAGACTCTGTTAGAGTTGAATCATTATTTACCCTAACTGCCCTCTTCTGAATGGAATCAAGAAGCCTGAGAGAGGTTTTGGGGGCACCATCCCAGATGTGGGAACAATATTCCATGGCAGGCGGATTTGTGATTTATACAGAGTGACCAGCTGTTTGGAAGAAAAGTAATGCCGAGAGCAAAAGAGAAAACCAAGTTTTTTAGATGCAGAGGAAGCAATATTTGTAATGTGCTTGTGCCAAGAGAGATTAGGAAGCAGTATAATCCTCAAAAGAGATATATCATTTTGCCTAGAAATCGGAGTGTCACTAAAGATAAGCATAGGAGGAGAAGAATACTTTTTGCGAGATATAAGACAAGGCTGAGTTTCAGAAGGGTTGAAATCAACTAAGTTGTCTTTGCCCCACTGGAAAATTACCTGAAGATCGGCATTTAAGGAATTGGTAGCAGATTTTCTAGAAGTTGAAGCTGATTGAGCAGGACAAGTTTTCTCAAAATGGAAAGTGGAATGCAGTTTACTTTCATCGGCAAAGCTATGGATAGGATTTCCAGTCAATGGAAGAAGGTCATTAATATACAAGAGGAAAAGAGTGGGGGAAAGAACTGAACCTTGGGGGAGACTGGCATTAGTGGGAAAGTTAGAAGACAGAGAGCCATCTACCATCACCCTCAGTGAGCGATCAGAGAGAAAACTGGATAACCAATTACTAAAAACAGTTGGGAAACCATAAGATGGAAGCTTGTTTAGAAGACCTTTATTCCAAACACGATCGAAAGCCTTTGAGATGTCAAGAGCAGGCTCTTATGTTTCACTAAACCTTTTCCATTGAATTAGTCCATTAATGGGTAACATAAGCCAGAACATCAACAGTGGATCGACACTGACGGAATCCATATTGGCGATCGTTGATCAGACGGAAGGTTTCTAGGCAGTTTAAGAGTTGGCGGTTATTTGAATTCTCCATTACTTTAGAAAGAGTAGAAGTAATTGCAGTGGGATGATAATTGGATGGGAGGGATTTGTCACCCTTTTTAGGAACTGGGTGGATATGGGCAAATTTCCTAGCAGAAGGAAAAACACCTTTGGAATAAGAAATTGAAAAAAGGCGGCAAAGAGTAGGAGTAAGTTCAGGAGAACAGGTTTTGAGAACAAGTGGAGAAACACCATCAGGACCTGGAGCTTTCTTAGTATCAAGATTCGTCAAAATCCTTCTTCCATCCTTTTGATGGAAGACCACAGGAGGCATTGAGTGGAGGTTTTTGGGATTGGTGGGAGGTGTTTGACCAAGATCATTAATATATGAGTTGGAAGAAAAATGGGATGCTAGCAGGTCAGCTTTATCCTTGGCTGAAGTGACAACAGAACTATCTGGTTTGGACAGAGGTGGCAGCAGAGATGGTCCAAAGTTGCGGCCAATAGCTTTAGCAATGGACCAGAATCCTTGGCTACCATTAGGACAAGAAGCAAGTTTTCTATTCTTAGCCTGTTTAAACTGTAGTTTGGACTGTTGTTGCGAGCTTTTGTGTAGGCAGAAAATGAAACTGAAGAATTAGAAACAAGCCAATTACGATATGCAGCAGTCTTCTCTTGAACAGCCTTAGCACATTTATTGGAAAACCAAGGTTTAGATAAAGGACGAGATTTTAAAGTGGGTGTGGGATAAAGGATTCCATTCCTGCAAGAATAATTTGACTGAGACGATCTGAGCAAACGTTGACATCAGAAGTTTTGAAACAGTAATCCGACCAAGGAAAAGAAGAAAAGAAATCTCGCAGGTTATCCCATTTTGCATTCTTGGAATGCCAAACAACACGAGGTTGGGAATAGCCATGAGATAAAGCTCCATTGGAGAAGAGACAATCACCAAGTTGTGATTTGAAGTGCTTAAAGGACCTCTCACTTCGACAGTGTACTTAAAAGGATTGTTTGTGAGAAAAAGATCAAGCGTGTTGGCTGTATGATTTGGATTGTCCAGTATTCTTGTAGGTAAATGAACAATCTGTGCAAGGTCATTAGTAATTGCAAAAGCCTCAGCATCTCGACCAGCTGGGTTGGTGTGACTAGAAAACGGAAACCAGCTGGGGTTGTTAACATTGAAATCACCAAGGAAAATTACCTCACAGTTATGAAAGTTGGACTGGGGAAAGTAAAGTTGCAAAGAGATGAAGTCAAAAAGCTCCGAGTGATTAGTGGAGTTGGGAGAACGGTAGAGACAAGAGATGAATTTTACACAGTGAGGTATGGAGATTTTAAGCTAGAGAAGATCAAAGAGAGTAGATTGTTTCCAAACAAGTTTGGAGATATTGTCTCCTTGTTGAACTCCTTTCTCAGTTTTAAATTTGCTACTGCCTTTGTCTAGTCTAATAAAGGAGGTAGCATTCTCATATATTTTCGTAAAACTGATAATGTTATGGGATGTCTATGCCTTGCCTTTCCATTTCCCACAACACTGTCTTATGCTTTATGGAGTGAAATGCCTTTTCATAATCCACAAATGCCAGGCATATTAACCCCAAGGGCTCACATCTGGTGAGTATGGGCTTGGCAAAACCAGGGACCTGAGCTGGATGTCATTGTTCTTCTCTTTCTTGGTGATTCCTTTCTACTTCTCTCTCTCTCTCAGGTTAACTCAGGAATTTTTTTTTTTTTTTTTGGCTGGTGCAGTATAAACAGGCTTCCTTGTACTATATGGCTGATGATGATGATAATAATAATGGCATTTTATATTCATATGCTCCATTAGCTGTGATATTATATGAAGGTGATCCATAGTTGAGAATCCTATCCTAAAGCCAGCTTTCTCTTGGTTGATTCTCATCAAGTTTTCTTTCTAATCTGTTAGCAAATGCCCCTTGTGAACAACTTTTAGATGTGTAACAACAAGCCAATTGGTCTATAATTTCCATTTCTGTTCTGTCTCCTTTCTTAGTCAAAATTATGGCTTTATTATTCCACTCCTTAAGTATTGTCTCTTCCTCCTAATTTTAACAAGATAATTGACATAGCAGTGCCCACACCAGCAACCTCCAGGAAACATGAGGAAAAGATTAGGAAGTCAAGATATGTTGCATATTGGACAAGTAATGACCATTACAATAGCCATAATCCTGTAGAATAGTGAGAGATTTCCTTAACCAACATTAATAATAACAGTAATAATAGTAACCAGAAGCAATCAACTACTCCGTGCACTTGGTACCAGTATCCATTGAGGGACAGAAAAAACCTCATAAAGGAGAAAAAGTATTATAATAATAATTATTATTCTTATAAAAAAAAATTTTTTTTTTTCTTCAGGGATACTCTCACTGGAGTCTAATATAGAGTATCAGTGAATGGCTTATGGCCTGCCTCTAAATGGCAACGGATGGGAACTAACCATTGAATTTCCAAGTGATCTTTTGCTGGCATTTGTTATGTGGTCAGTCATAATACAACACTAAAGCCATAAACCTACAGAACATTCATGACTTGGATAGGCAAAGATAGTGCAACACACAACAAGAGTGAATTGTAGGGTGATTCCTTGAACTGCTTATGATGTCAGAAATACTTACATGCCCTTGAGGCAAGCAGTGGTACCTGGAAGCTGTCTTCCAGATGATTTTCTTGGAAGCAAAGAGGCTATTCTATAACTGTCTTTCTTCAGTTTGAATCTATGCCCCCTCAGATTTGTAATCTGAGCAAGAGGAAGAATCCCATCAGCATTGAGCCTGCTCAATCCATTCAAGACCTCAATCAGATTGCCTCACAGGTGCTTAGTCTTCAGAGGCTTCAATTTGCAGAACTTAAGCCGTTCTTGGTAAGAGCACTCCTTTGTTCCCTTCACCAGTCTTGTTGCCTTTCTCTGTACTTGTTCTAGCAACTCGACATCCTTCCTAAAATGAGGCTTCCAGACCTGTATGCAGTACTCAAGGTGTGGGCTGACCATTGCATTATACAAGGGTATAATAACCTCCTTATCCCTGCTCGCAAAATTCCTGTATATCATTAACAAGACCCCATGACCTACACTGGCAGCTTGTGTGCACTGCTTAGAAAACTTCATATCTGACTGCACAATTACCCCCAGGTCTCTTTCATTTTCCACTATCCTGGGTGTAACATCACATAGTTGGTACATTTCCCTGCGGTTACTGCTACCCGTACTTAGAGCAGTACTTTGTATTTGTCAATGTTAAGCTTCAGTTGCCACTTCTCAGCCCATCTACCCAACTTTTCCAGATCCTGTTGCACAACATAAAGTCATTACTGTTATTAACAACCCAGCTAACTTTTGTATTGTCTGCAGACTTTGACATTAAGCTTGATATACTTTCATCCCTATCATTGATAAATATACAAAACAACAGTGGGGCCAACACCAAAACCTGAGGGACACCACTAATAACATTAGTCCACTTAGAGCAGTATCCATTGATTACCATTCTGTCTTCCTCTACTCAACCATCCTTTTATCCATTATAGCAACTTGCACTTAATGTGATACTGCCCCAATTTGTATAGTAGCCTTGCATGTACAACAGTATCAAAAGCTTTCCCGAAATTCAAGTATATGATATCGAAATTATTTTTTTCATCCAGTTTCTTTGTGACCACATGATAATATCCAATGAAATTGGTCAGACAAGACTTCCCCTTGACAAACCCATGCTGTGTATGAATTATTACTACTGTCTTGTCTAGATAATCCTGCAATGCTTCTTTAACCAGTGACTCCATTATTATTTTCCCTGGAACAGAAGTCAGACTAACAGGTCTGTAATTACTCGTGTCACCCTTTGATGATCCCCCTTTGTGAATTGGAGATACATTTGCACATCTCCAGTCTGTGTGGACTTCCCCCAAGTCCAAGGATGCTCTCATAATTATGGCTAAGGGTTTGCTTACTTCCTTTGCCATCTCCTTTAATATAACTGGATAGATCCCATCTACCCCCAGGTGCCTTATGTTTAACATCAATATTTCTCCACTTTGCTCTCAGTTATTACAAAATCATGTAACACCTTTTTTGAGTTTGATAAACATCTGGCCCTCTCTTCCTTGAATAACTGCACATGTGAATGTAGATGCAAAATACTTATTTAGTTCGGCAGCTATCTGAGAATGATCATCTACAGTCGAACCATTTATATCAAGTGGACCAATCTGATTCATCTGCTTCCTTTTAGAGTTTATATAAGTAAAGAAGTCTTTGCTGTTTTTCTTTGCATCCTTTGCCAAAGATTTTTCATAATCTGCCTTTCATAAACTGCATAACCCTCCTCCCTTCTTGTCCTGTCTATCCTTTCTGTACACATTGTACCCCCCAAATTCTAATTCTGCATCTTTTATATCTGAGTGGCACCACATCTCTGATATCCCAACAATATCTGCCTTGGATGTCTTAACCAGCAATTCAAATTCATCAAATTTATTTACTATACTCCTACCAGTGGTGTTCATGCAAGTATACATACACTCATTCTTACTCTTAGTTACTCTAACACAGCCCATGTATTTACTTGTTTCATGACCCCCAGCAGTTCCGGAAATCTGCAGCAACTGGCTTTCAGGGCTGCTGCTCATTCCAATAGAAGCAGTGCAAGGATCATTTCAACCTCTGCCTGTGGCTTCTGTTAGTCTGTGAATTCCCCTAAGCTAGCAGTTTTCCTATCTACCTAATATTGCCTTGATTGCATCAGCAGATATTCTTGCACCCCTTCTATTTAAGTGTATCCCATCCCTGTAGAAGCAGTCTCTTCTGTTAACAAGCACAGACCCTGCTGAGAAAAATTCTACCCATTGAGCCCTGCACAATCTCTCCAGGGCCAAATTAATTGATAAGGCTCTCATCATATACTCCTCCTATAATGTCTGGACAGGATTGCAGACAATTTGAAAATTAATCCTAACTCCCGACTTTTTTTCAGCCTTGACCTATTAATGATCTGTATCTCCTGTCAGGTATGATGCAAGGAAGCAAGCTTATACAGCATTGGCCGAAATTTAAAACAGAAGAAGAAACAGTAATCACCAAGAAAGGGAAGAATGATGATATTCAGTACAAGATGTGAAAAAATATTCAAGTTTTTCACATCTTGTACTTAGATTTCAGTAAAGCCTTCCTTCGTTACTACACCACATATGTGATTGTATAAATTGGTGCAGTGTAGCTTTAGGGGCAAGCTACTATTATGAATAAACAGATTGTAGTAGTAGTAATAATGGCAAATTATGCAATAAAGCAAGCTTACATAGCATCATCCAAAAAAAAAAAAACCCTGCACAGTTCATCCATTCATACTCTCCAACAATTTATCTATTTCTTTCTTTAATTTTTTTTTTTCCCATCCACTTCTACAACAACAGGTTGAAATCTGTTCCTACAATCCACCACACGCTGGCTGAAGGAAAGCTTCCACACATCTATCCTGCAGCCATCCTTCCTCAGTTTGAATTTATGCCCCCTCATGTGGCACCTCCATAGCCAGGTGGGCAGGAGCAGCAGTGCGTAGCACACACTTCTTGATTAGACTGGGGTTCAAGCCCGTGACCACCAAATACAGAGGTTGTGGGAAGGTCAGGGAATTACCATCGCATATCCCCAGAGCAATATGGCTTTAGTTGCTAATGCTCCTAAAACCAAACAACAACAACATCCCCCTCATGTGTCTAGTCTCAACAAGTGGAAGAATGTCATTAACATTTAGCTTACTCAATCCATTCAAGACTTTAAACACCTCAGTCAGGTCTCCACATTGGTGTGTAGTCTTGAGATGCTGCAATTTGCAGAACTGAAGCTTCTCTAGGTAAGAGCATCCTTTTGTTCCCTTCACTAATCTGGTTGCTCAGATCTGCATCACTTTCTAAAGTGAGTCCTTCAGATCTGTATACAGTACTCAAAATGTGGCTTAAACATGCCGTTATACAACGGGATAATCAACTTCTTATCCCTGCTAGTAAAGTTCCTCTATATCATTGACAAAACCCCATGAGCTGTTATAGCAACATGTCTGTACTACTCAGAGAATTTCATATCTGACTGCACAGTTTTCTCCAGGTCTTTTTTCATTTTCCACTAACCTGATTTGTAGTACCACACATTTGATAAGTTACTTTGGGATTACTGCTACCCACATGCAGTATCTTGAATTTTTCAATGTTAACCTTCAATAGTGTAAAAAAAATTATGGAAATCCTGAAGTCTCGAAACTTTATTGGACATCGTAGACAGACAATTTGTGTAGTCAAGACCCGCAATTAGTGGGTCTCCTACACAAGTTCTGTCCAACGTGTTAAACTTCAACTGCCATTTCTCAGCCCATCAACACACTTTTCCTAGATCTTATTGCATTTTGTTGATCTAGATCTTGTAGTTCACCCTGATTACTGTCATTAACCAAACTTAAACATTAAGCCTGATATACCTTCATCAATATCATTGATAAATATAGAAAACAAAACAATGGGCCCAGCACTGAACCTTGGGGAACTCCACAAATAGTATTAGTTCATGAAGAGCAGTGCCCATTGATAACCACTCTTTGTACTAGCTTTAGTAGAGGCATATGATACAGCATCAGCCAAAAAAAAAAAAAAAAAAAAAAAAACCCAACCCTTCCCATTTCACCCATCCATTCACTCCAAAAGTTTGTTTAGTTCTTCCTTGAATCTATTTAAGCTATAAACTTCAACAATGACACGAATATCTTGGATTCAGCGTAAAGTCTCTGGGGACCTCTCCTGAATCCAAGGATGCTCTCATAATTATGGCTAAGGGTTTGCTTACTACTTTATTTTTCCTTTAATATAACTGGATAAATCACATCCTCCCAAGGTGCCTTTCTTATGTTTAACTTCAACAATTTCTCTTCCACTTTGCTCTCAGTTATTACAAGATTATCTTGCTTACTGCCTGGGGGTGATTGTGCAGTCAGGCATGAAGTTCTCTGAACAGTACAGACAGGCTAGGGTTTATTTGGTTTTGTAAATGATATGTAGAGATTTTGCCAGCAGGGGTAATGAGTTAATTATTTCTCTGTTTAAAGTAATGGTTATTTCACATCTTATGCAATGCATACATTTCTTGAAGCCTGATTTTGGAAAAGTTGTGGATCTTCACGTGCAGTGAAGAGCAATGAGATTAGTGGGGGGAACAAAAAGATACTGTTACCAAGTAAGACTTCAGTTCTACATATTGGAGCATCAGAAAACTAGCCACCTGCAGGTAAGTCTGATTGAGTTGTTTTGAATGGTTGGGGTAAGCTAAATGTTAATAGTATCCTTACTTCTGCTCAGGCAACCCACATCATCAATTTATTTACAATACAATGTAAATAGGGAAACAATATACATATGAACATGATTAAAAGAAAGTTTTTGTGAGTAAATAAGCAGTTCTGGAGTAAAAATTCTGATATAAGAAAAGTCTGTTGTATGAGTGAGAGCCAAGTCTGTTTTCTGCTCTTTGGAAAATGACAGTAGGAGTTAGTTGTACAGATTCATTAAGGATTTTGATGATGTACTGCCAGAATTGAATTTTGGGTTTCCCTTGTTTCCTATGGTCATTTATTGGTTTATATAGAGAAAGTGAGATGAAGTGGGCTGCTGGAAGTAGAGTTGGTGTCCTAGCCATATCAATTGGCTTTTCTGTAGAGTCGTTACCAAAGGTTCTTGAAGACTTTCTTCTAAAATTATTGCATTGGTAATAGGACCCCCAGGAGTACCCTGATAAAATTCTAAGGCAAGAAGTGCCAAAACTATTGATGATATTAGGAGTTTTTTTTAGTAGAAACATTCCAGGTTTGTGCACCATAAAGTAATAACGACAAATTAGTGGCTTTTATATAATCTTATTTTCGTATCTGTAGTGATTAGATCGGATTTCCATATATTGTTTAAAGTTGAATGAAATGCAAAGCCTTGTGCTTTCTTTTAACAATATTTAGTGAGTCATTTATGAATTCACCTAGGTAGAGAAAATCTTTTACTTTTTATAGTCTGTTTAATTGAAGAGATCCTTCTAATTGATTTATAAGAACTTTTGTTTTGCTACCATTGATCTTTAGTTCAAAGATTTCTGCCTTTTTTTTTTTATGAAAATCCCAAACACAAAAGGTCTCAAAAACCTATAGTACTTAGTACCGTGCATGGGTTGAAGGAGAAGTATGGGGAGAGGGGGATGCCGGAAACTTTGCTCTAGAGACTAAACATGGGTTTCAGCACTTCAAGCCTCCAATAAGCAAAGTGGTGGTATTTCACCGGTTGATGAAAGTCATCTACCACCTTTTAGATTTGGCAAAGTGTGTCAATGTTTTTGTGCCGATGCAATGTTGTCATCAATAAGCATATCATCTGCACAACTCATATCACCTAAGGGAAATTGACCTGTAGAATCTTCTAGGATGATCCCGAATTCATCCTCTGTTAGCCTGAAAATATAATCTAGGGTTATTATGAAGAGAAAGGGAGCTAAGGTGGCTCCCTGTAGAACTCCAGTAGTGATAGGAAATTTATTGGTTTTTTTTTACTGTTAATGAGGACCCTGGCAAAATAATTTCTCCAAAGTCGAAGGCTTTGAAGAAATCTATAAAATTAAAAATCAATGGAAGATTTTTATATTTGGCTTCAAGTAATCTTCTAATACAGCAGATATGTTCAATAGTACTGCGGTTTTTAAGAAATCTAGCTTGATTTGTGCAGAGTGGAAGAGTAATATGAGGTTCTATTTTATTTAACATCCTGTTATAAATTTTCAATGCAATTGATAGAAGTGTAATTCCTCTTATTTTCGGCTCTATTGAGTATTGGTACGAGTCCTTCTTTCCATTGTGAAGGAATAGTCCCAGTGGCCAGAGCTGTATTGAATATGTTTAAGAGTTGGTCTTTAAGTTTGGTTCCTCAATACCTAATGGCCTTGACTGTGATGCCATTGGGTCCTGCTGCCTTCCCATTTCTTTTGTTGCTTTAATGTTTTTTCTAATTCCTGTATGGTGAGGCTGTTACAATTGATCGGGAGAACATTTTAGACTACTATATTGGGTAAGGTTTTTGTGATTGTATGGCTTTGCTGGATTTAATAGGTTTTGAAAATGTTTTTACCATTCTTCCATTTCTTTTTCTTTGGTTTCGAGGGCTCTTCCATGCCTGCCTCCGATTCTTAGTTTAATAGGCTTTCTTTCTTTATTACTTAATGATCTGGCTATATTGTACATTTTTCTCATTTTATGAGTTTTCTGACAGTCTTCAAGTTGCTGACAGTAATTCTGAATTTGGGCTTCTTTATCTGTCTTAAATGCTGAACATATTTGATTATTTAATGTGCGTAACCTGGTCAGAGGATCTTTAAGTGTACATTTCCTTAGGTCTTTGCATGAGATTGTTCCTTGCACAATTGTGTTAATTAGCTAGGGCTTAAAGTACTGTTAGTTTCTCATTAAATTGCTTAGCCCTGGCTTATTGTTGCAGTACTCACCTCAGAATCCGTAATTGAAAATTTGAATTCTTATAAGACGGACAGTAAAAAGAATTAAGATTAAACTATTTAAAAACATGCCCTAAGGAGAAAGAAGTGCACAACTTTTTCCCAAGGTATATTTAATAAGGTAAGGTAATTCTGAATTTTTCTTTTATAGAAAACAACCTTGGGAAAAAGTTGTGCACTTCTTTCTCCTTAGGGCATGTTTTTAAATAGTTTAATCTTAATTCTTTTTACTTTTCGCCTTCTATGAATTAAAATTAATTATGGATTTTGAGATGAGTACTGTGAAAATAAGCCATTGTTAAGCAATTTAATGATTGTTCCTTTTTTCTATCAAGGTGATTGTGGATTGGGACACCCGTTCCCTTTTATTTTTTAGTCTTCTTGGAGTTTGTAATGTTGAAGGCTTGACTTGCAGCTTGTTGGATGGAATTTATGTTATCAGACAACGTAGAGAACAATATCAAAATTGTTCTCTAGGTTGTCTGTTAATGCTTCTTTATTGAGATATGTTGTCTAGGTTGTCTGTTGATGCATCTCTGTTTTCATGAATTTGTTTGCTTTTCTAAGATTGTTTAATTTGGTCAAATTATATTTAGGATTGTTTTTGCTAGTAGGTTTGGGTGCGCTAGGGTGAAGTTTAATGTGAGCACTGACTATTGATCTGAGTTTATCTCTACACTGTTATGAGCTCTGCAGTTTTGTACTGATCTTGTCCATTTACCATTGATTAAGATGATCATTTTGTGTTTTTGTTTCATTTGGGTATTCCCAGGTCTGTGTGGGAATATGGACGGTAAAGAGATGCCCATTTTCATTTGTGTATTCATGAAAGGTATAGTGACCTATATTTTGAGTAGTGCCAGAAACAGTCTTTCCTATTTAAGCATTGAAGTCTCCACCAATGAGATGAAGATTATGGGTAGGGATGTTGATCACATGATTTGATAGGTCTTTGTAAAATCTTTCTTTATCTATTTCTTCAGCCATTTCTGTGGGTGTGCATATATACAGGTAATCGTAGCTTTTGGATTTGAATTTAGCGAAATTGAAATTATTCTGTTTGAAATACTTTGAATAGAAGATAGTTTATTATAGAATTGACAAGAATTCCAACACCCCTGATGGCACCTCCGTAGCCAGGTGGGAAGGAGCAGCAGTGCGTAGCACACGCTTCATGATTAGACCGGGGTGCGAGCCCGTCACCACCAAATACGGGGGATGCAGAAAGGTCAGGGAATGACCACCGCATATCCTGGAGCAATATGGCCTTAGTTGCTAATGCTCCTAAAAACCAAATAACAACAACCAACACCCCTATTTCCAGATTTGTCAGTAGATAAAGGTCTATTTGTTGTTTCCGGATATAATTTTGTTTTCTCTAATTTTAATTCTGTTTTCCATCAGTGTTTTTGAATACAGATTACATAGAGGTATTCTGCATTTCAAAAAGGTGTGGACATTATATGTAGATATAGTTAATGGCATTTTCCAGAATTTGTTTAGAGTATTTGTTCTTCCCTTTATCAACCTGTCTACTACCCGAAGGGCTTTAGCCTACAAACTTCATATTGAGAGAGAGAGGGTTTGGGGGAAGTCATAATGAAAAAAAATTTATATTGATGAAGGATAGTTGAAAAAATTTAGGGAAAAATTATTATTATTATTTCTCCCTGATTGTGGGTTCCACCTTGTGACGGGTATTGCTACCAATTACACAGGGTGGTTGTTATTATGTCTGGTGTTACTGTTGGTCTAGGAACTCTCTGACTATCCTACAGGTGTTCAGGATTGCGACTTTCTGGAGTTCCTTGCAGGTGTTCGTTGGGAGACCTATTTCTGCTAGGTTGTTATGTAGGGTTTTTGGCACCATACCTGTGGTTGACATGATGATTGGGATGGTCATAACTTGTAGCATATTATTATTAGCCATATGGTGCAAGGAAGCCTGAGTCTTGTGCTGCACCAGCCAAAAAAAAAAAAAAATTCCCAAGTTACCCTGAGAGAGAAAGAAGTAGAAAGAAATCACCAAGAAAGAGAAGAATGTTGATATCCAGCTCAGGACCCTGGGTGTGCCAAGCCCATACTCACAGATGTGAGCCTCTGGGGATTATACAAAGTATTAGAAGGCAGTGACAAGTGGGAAGTGGGTTTTTTTTGTTATTATAAGCTTTCTCTCTTGCTTAATTTGCCTCTGCTAATACCTTTCACCATGTCCTTGCTGCTCATGTAGTTATCAACCTATAGCCATGCAAAGCTTCCCTGCAAAATGGAAAGTCTTTTTCTTTTTTTTTTTTTTTTTGTGGCTTATGCTGTTATAAGCTTGCTTTCTTGCATCATATGCCACTACAAATGCTAAGTTAAACTATAAATAAAACCCTGAACAGAAACATGCTTAACCCCTGGAGTTTCAATGAGGTTGTTCAGATAATTTTCACGAACCACACTGTCTAAATTGTTGTTTTTTCAGCATCAGCTGTGATTTGTCTTATTTATTTTTTTATTATGTATAATAAAAAAAACAAGATTTATTTTTTGTATAATGATAATGTTTCATCCTAAATATAATGCAAACTAAATATATATTAATTTCATTACATTATAATCCATATTGTCATATTGCTGTTCTCATGATGTGGACTACTGTACTTGGGGTAGCAATGGGTGCAACATCATTCATGTATATATTTCCTTATGGTTACAATAAATATTGTATTTCTCCCCCCCCCCCTATTTATAATTATGTTGTCATTAGCAGATTGTATTTTAATTATATGCTAGACTTAATTTTAATTTTAAAAATTTAATGCCATTCTAGGAGTTTAGAATCTTTTTTGTATAATAAAGCCAATGAACTTCAGGAAGATATCAGTCTTAAGAGATTTGATCTCCAAGTTGCACATATCCACTTAGCTGCAGTCAAGGCTCAGGTAATAAAACTTAAGTTGTGATATTTCTTGCATATTTGTGTTATATATAGAACTCTGATTTTAGCCTCTTCATCCACACAATGAATCATTTAAGATTCATTGTGTGGTTCCAGCCAAATTGTTATGTAGTATCATATTTTCTTCAATTTAATACACCTATTTAAAATTTAATCTGCATTTGAGGTGCATTTTATTTATTTATTTTAGGAAACTTATCCAAAGAGCAGTCCTGAAGTTTTTACTATTTTAGTGAGATATCATGTAAGGTTTATTGATACTGTTTTCAAAAGCTTCTTTAATTAAAAAAATATGAAATAAATGAAAATTGAAAAGTAGTTATGCTTGTGTTTGCATTCTTTATTGTAATATGATGTGAACTGATCTCCTTGAAAAGTCTCGAGCTTTGTATAGATACAAATAATGAAAAAAGAATTAATTTTCCAGTGGGATATGTAACATGAAATAATTTGACACAATAAACAAAATGAGAAACTTCAAAACTGACTGTTTATCAAATTAAATTTTAAAAGCCCCCATAGCAAGCATGGGACAGGAGAAAATCACAAACTACATATGTATATATACAGGGAAAGGGGTGTGGAATCTAAACTGATCCTAAGCCTATCCAGGGATATAATCGCAGCATTTGTTAAAATTTGATATGCTGATCTGACTTTTCCTTATTGAATAATGCCCAAACACCTGAAACATGTTTCCATTTTATGTACAGAGAATTTTACGGAAGAAATAAATCCAAATTTCATTTTAATGAAATCTGCAATGGCTCAACATAACTGTCTAAAGACCCAGTATGAGATTTTTATGAAACTCCATCCACTGAGAGTCAGGTTATTACATATGGATAGATATGGTAATGACAATAAGTGCTTTACTCATTTGCAAACATCCTAAAAAACAAGCACAGTTAAAAGGTACGAAACCTAACTATTTCAAAATTGGGATGCTCTGAAAACTTAATTTTTATGGTTCTGATTACCCCATCCAGATAGCAAAAAATTTCTTCTCCAAATTAATGTTGTTGGATGGAGAATTAGCTCTTCTGATACTGTTTTATTTAAGATAAAGTTAAATGGTACTTAGAGGAAGCATTTTATAGTTAAACTGAAAGTACTGTCTATTTTCTCATAATTAATTTATAGCAATGTCTTAATTTCTCTATTACTCTTCTCTTAATCTGTATTTATAACCTGAAGTTCATAAGAAAGATAAAAGTGTAAGTTTAACTACATTAAAAATTTAACCTATGTCCTGGGGAAGAAGTGCACTACCTTTTCCCTATTGCCATCCAGAAAATCGCTATGTAAACATGAAGAACCTAAAATGTATGTAAATGAGAAGAACTAAAACTGTAGAGTTAAAAGTCAAGAGTCTAAATGGAAGACTTTAGATATGTTCATTTTCAGTTGGCTGAGTAGTATAAGTGAAGGCAAGATTTGTATAGTTTTAATTTCCCGTGGTGCGTCACGCTAAACACGTGGAAATTTAAGGTGTATTGGTGGAAATCCTGCTGGTAGTCTCGTTAATATTTCAAGTTACATATTATTGTGTCGATACTGTTCTACTGCCAAGGCTTCATATTGAAGTATCCTATAATTGGAATTTAATTTAGTTAGAGTAATAGTGGAGTTAATTAACAGGTTATGGTTATGACTGTGCATGTTGTGTGAGTTCAGTGCCTGATTGAATTGGTTGGTTTTAAAACTATTGTAATGGTAGTATTCTCTTGTGTTCGCAGTTTTAGATGACCCGTATTATGGCACCTCCGTAGCCAGGTGGGCAGGAGCAGCAGTGCGTAGCACACGCTTCTTGATTAGACCGGGGTTCGAGCCTGTGACCACCAAATACGGAGGATGCGGAAAGGTCAGGGAATGACCACCGCAAATCCCCGGAGCAATATGGCCTTAGTTGCTAATGCTCCTAAAAAAAAAAAAAAATAACTAACTAACTAATGACCCGTATTTGGTAGTGTTGTTACCTATATAACAGGCATTGTAACCTTGTTGACATTTAATGAGATATATATTATACTGTTGATGTCTTCTAATTTTGTATTTGTAAGTCTCTTTCTATTACTAAGGGAGGTTCCCAGTTTATTATAAGAAGAAAAAATTAATGTAATTCTGTGCCTGGAAACCTTGAGCGATGGCCTTCCAACTTTAGTTCAGTCCGACATCAGGAGGTAATATTGGCTCATCTGCGAATAGGTCACACAAATATCACTCATGGTTTAAGAGAAGAGATACCCCCTCAATGTCATCACTGTAATACAATGCTGTCAGTGAAACACATTCTGGTGTTGAATGCACAAAATATACAAGAGAACGCCACAATCTTTGCACTTCAGCCACAACAAAACATCCTACACTTACCTCACTTTTAAACAATGAAACAAATGTCTCAAGCATATATAACTTTCTCAAGATGATTAAAGTATATCACCTCCTTTAGTTAGCTAAAAGAAAGAAGAAAAAAAAAATACTTTCTAGTTCCTTTTTTCCATTTTCTCTATTTGAGAAGAAATGGCATGCATAATTATCATATGTATGGCACACTATGGTCATAGTTGCCGATGCGCCCAATAAATCCCAAAACAAACAAAACAAACTTTGGTGCACTGTGTATAGTCCTTTGGCGCCTCTGTAGCCAGGTGAGCAGGAGCGGCAGTGCGTAGCACATGCCTCTTGATTAGACCAGGGTTCGAGCCCGTGACCACCAAATACGTAGGATGTGGACTGTTCAGGGAATGATCACCGCATATCCCCAGAGCAATATGGCCTTAGTTGCTAATGCTCCTAAAAACCAAATAACAACATCGTATAGTCCTTACTAGTACTGTTGCTGTGAGGATTATTAATATTTTTTATTGTTGATATAGTGTTTTGAATCAACTGTTTTGGGTATTTCCTAGCTATAAACATTCTTTATTGTCATTTTGGGTGCGAGAGTACACGTGAACAGGCGAAGTTTTTACGGCTCCTCTTGATAGAGAAGTTTTTGCTTTTTTTTTATTGACTTAAATTGGCATATTAATTTATTTTTTAGAGTTGCTTTATATTCCTAGTAACAATACTTTAGTTTAATTTGAATTTAGTTAAAGATTTTGTAGGTTATTACTTAGTATCGGTAAGGATAACAAATCCATGTGTTGTACAATTTTTGCAGCTCCCACGAACACAAAGTTTTTAATTATATTTAGTCGCTTTATTGACATAATTGTTAGAGTAAATTATTTTCCATTAGTAACGTATAGACCTAGTCAAGCTCCGTGATTTATTTTGAATTTAGATAGCACGATTCAGAAAGTAAATAATACCTTGTGTCCGTAGATTAACCGTTCGTAACTTGCCACCATTGTTATACAATACAACGTGTGCACCAAACTAGATAGCGTAAGGTGTAATGGAAAACTAGATAGTGAGTATAGTAGTATCAATAAATCAGTAAAATTTATTAATCTTATTAAATTTAATTGTCGGTTGAATTGTACTTTATTTAACTAAATAAATATAGTGACCTAGTTCTTACAAACGTAACATCATAAATTAATACATATATGTTGACAGGGGATAAGAAAGACATAGTGTAACTCGGAGATAATATTCAATACCGAAATACATATATATATATATCTAGTGTTATAACTGCATTGGGATATAAGTTTAGAGTTATATTTTATATTGGAATTTTATTGAACTTGAATAGAAATCACGACTGAGACCAGAGCAGCAAAGCAAAAGGTTCAAACTAATGGAAGTGCTGTGGCTCAGAGGAGAACTGAGGGGGACAGTTGTCCTCTGAATCACAGTCTATTGAAATGCACTGCTTGTTTGTGCAGCAATCAGGAACAGGACATAATATTGCCAAGGGGAATGTCTTTGTGTGTGTGATTGTAAGGAGTGTGAGGAAATCGGGCGCCAACTCAGCATTGTTATGGGCTTGAAGGACAGGGTGGATGCCCTCGAAGGATTTAAATTGAGGGGCCCATCAAGCTCTCAGTTGCCCACAATTCCAGAGCTTGCACTTGAACATCAAGCAACACAGTGACAAACTCCAATGCAGAATGCGCTGGTCCCAAAGAAACTAGTTGTTGTAGGCGACTCTATTGTCAGGGAAATGGGGAACATATTGTGCAAAAAGGATAGATGGAACAGGACCAGGGTATGTCTGCCATGGGCAAAGGTTGATGACGTTGTAGAGCAGATATCATCTTTTAAGGGCACAAAAGGTGATATAGTTGTACACGTTGGACTAATGATATTAAGAGTAGGAGACCGGCAGAATTACTTAACAAGTACAAGTCAGTGCCTCAAAAAAGCCGTGAATTAGGGTTGAATTTGAAAGTGTCTGCAATTCTGCCCAGACATGATAGGAGGAAATATATGATGAGGGCCTAGTCGATCAGTTCGGCTCTGGAGAGATAGTGCAAGGGGTAGAATTTTTCTCAGCCTGGTCTGTGCTTGTTAACAGGAGAGACTGCTTCTGCAGGGATGGGATACCCTTAAATAGAAAGAGTGCAAGAATATTTACTGATGCTATCGAGGCAGAGTTGAGTGGGTCGGAAAACTGCTAGCTTGGTGGGATACATGGACTAATAGATTAACAGTAGCCACTGGTAGAGGTGAAAGTGATTTTTGCACTGCTTCTGTTGAAATACAATTGAGCATCAGCCTGGAAAGCAAGGCAATGGGGATTTCCAGGACTGCTGGGAATCATAGTGGAAAAAGTAAATATATGGGCTGTGTTAGGGTAACTAAGAGTGAAAACAGGTGCATGTATACTTGCATGTACACCAATGCTAGGAGTAAATAAATTTGATGAGCTTGAATTGATAGTCAAGACATCAAAGGCAGATATTGTTGGGATATTAGAATTGTGGTGTCACACAAACATAAGCAGTGCAGAATTGGAATTTGGGGAGTACAAGGTGTACAGAAAGAATATACAGGACAGGAAGGGAGGAGGGGTTATGTTGTTAGTTAAACACAAAATCAAAGGAAGTGCATCCAATTGATGTTGATGGACAATGCAGTGTTGAGTCTGTTTGGTGTGACATAAGTACTGGGAAAGGAAAAATGAAAGTAGGTGTGTGTTATAGACCTAATAAATCTGATGAGTATAATGAGCAATTGTGCAGACAAATAAAGTGGGCCAGTAAATCAGAGAGTCTTATAATGGGGGATTTTAATTTCCCAGATATTGACTGGAATTTGTGGGTTGGTCACTGATACACTAGCAAGGCTTTTGTGGATTTATTGGATGATTGTAATCTACATCAGCATGTTCGGGAGGCAATTGAGGGAGTAATACTCTTGATCTGATTATCAGTAGTGATTCTTCATGCATTAAGAATCTGCAGGTAAAGGAACCACTAGGTGGTTGTGAGCACAGTGTGTTGAAGTGGGATTTACTCAGAGGTAACTACCATCAAAGGTAAAGGGAAGGGTTTTGCTTTCGTAAAGGCGACTGTGGTGGTCTGAGACAGTATTTAAATTCTTTACGGTGGGACCAAACGAAAATGTTACCAACTGCAAATTCAAAATGGGAAGCATTCAGAGAATTAACCTTGGAAACTACTAGGCTTTTCATACCAACTAAGAAATATTGTTCAAGATTTAGGCCTAAATAGATGTCAGATGAACTAATTAGACAAGTGACATAGAAGAAAAATGCATAGGATACATAAAATAATAGGTGCTGCAGAAGGCTATGATAGATGTAAGCTGGTCTGTAACCAAGTCACAAAGGAGTTTAGGCACGCAAAGGCAGATTACGAGAAAGCTTTGGCAATTTGGCAAATTAGGGGAAGTCTTGCCTGACCAACTTGATTGGATACTATGATGCAGTCACAAAAGAACTGGATGCAGGGAATAACTTTGATATTATATACTTGGATCTTAGAAAGGCTTTTGATACTGTTGCACATGGAAGACGGCTACACAAATTGGAGCAGTGTGACATTGGAGGCAAATTGCTGCTATGGATAAAGGGGTGGTTGAGGGGGAGAAGACAGAGAGTGGCAATCAATGGACACTGCTCATCGTGGACTAATGTTATTAGTGGAGACCCTCAGGGCTCACTGTTGGGTCCATTATTTTTTTTATTTTTTATTTTTTTTTTTTTGATTTGGTAGTTGTTGGCGCATCGGCTTCTGTGGCCATATTGCACCTCCCAAGGTTTTTGCAGTACTTTGATCCAAGCCCGAGGCAGGAATCGAACCCGTGACCTTTAGGTCCATTATTGTTTTCTGTATTTATAAATGATATTGATGATGGTATATCAAGCTTAATGTCCAAGTTTGCAGACGATACAAAGGTTGGCAGGGTTGTCAAGGACACTACTGACACTATGCTGCTGCAGCAGGATCTGGAAAGGTTGAGCAGATGGGCTGAGAGGTGGCAAATGAAGTTTAACATTGACAAATGTAAAGTACTACACATGGGAAACAGCAACCCCAGAGCAACGTATCAACTCTGTGGTACTACACTGACAGTGGTAGAGAATGAAAGGGACTTGGGGGTGGTTGTGCAGGCAGATATGAAGTTCTCTGAGCAGTGCAGACGGGCTGCAAGAGTAGCTCATGGAGTATTGTCAATGATATACAGGAATTTTTCCAGCAGGGATAAGGAGGTGATTATTCCATTGTATAAGGCAATGGTCAGGCCACACCTAGAGTACTGTATACAGGTCTGGAGGCCTCATTTCAAGAAGGATGTAGAGCTGCTGGAACGAGTACAGAGAAGGGCAACAAGATTAGTGAATGGAACAAAGGGGTGCTCTTACAAAGAAAGGCTTAAGTTTTGCAAATTACAGTGTCTGGAGACTAGGCACCAATGAGGTGATCTGATAGAGGTGTATAAAGCCTTGAATGGTTTAAGCATGCTCAATGCTGATGGGATTCTTCCTCTAGCTCAGAAAAATCACCTGAGAGGGCATAAATTCAAATTGAGGAAAGACAGATGTAGGATAGACATGCGGAAATTTGCCTTTAGCCAGCGGGTGGTTGGTTGGTGGAACAGACTTCCATCCCTTGTGGTGGAGGTTGATAGCCTAAATAAGTTTAAGGCTCAGCTGGACAGGTATTTTGAACGAACAGAGGGGTGAAGTGGAAGTGGGTTTTTTTTTTTTTTGGCTGATGCTGCATAAGCTTGCTTTCTTGCATCAAATGCCTCTACTAATGCTAATGCTACTAAATGATGGAAAGAAAAAACTAAAGGAAGAAGGAAAAAAAAAAAGGAAAAACTCTAGAAGGAAGGGGATGAATCCGATTGGTCCACTTGATATTGATGGTTCAACTGCTGATGATCCTGCTCAGGTTACTAACAAACTAAATGAATATTTTGCATCGACATTCACACATGAGGAGTTATTCAGGGAGGAGAATGCCAGAGGTGTATTAAATCTGGCAGTAAGCGAGATAATCTTGTAATAACTGAGAGTAAAGTGGAGGAGAAATTGTTGAAGATAAACATAAGAAAGGCACCTGGTGTGGATGGAATCTATCCAGTTATATTAAAGGAGGTGGCAAAGGAAGTAAGCAAACCCTTAGCCATAATCATGAGAGCTTCCCTGGACTCAGGGAGGTACCCATGGACTGGAGATGTGCAAATGTGACCCCAATCCACAAAGGAGGATCAAAGGGAGACACAGGTAATTACTTCTGTTCCAGGGAAATTAATGGAGGCACTGGTTAAAACAGCATTGCAGGATCATCTAGACAAGACTTCAGTTATATCTCAGACACAGCATGGTTTTGTTAAGGGGAAGTCTTGTCTGACCAACTTGATTGGATACTATGACATAGTCACAAAGGAACTGGATACAAAGAGTAACTTTGATATCATATATTTGGATCTTAGAAATGCTTTTGATACTGTTGCACATGGAAGACTGCTGCACAAATTGGAGCAGTGTGGCATTGGAGTCAAATTGCTTTTATGGAGGCCCTGGGTGCTTAGCGATTGTGACTGAGCAACTTCTCTTTGTGCTTTCACTGCGACTTTCTGAAAAGTGAAATCTAATTTTTTTTTTTTTTTTTTTTTTAATGTTCCTCTCCTTAAAAAATCCTTTTGTTCAATAGTAGCTCTTGTATCAAAAGTACTGGTAGAGAGAAGAAAGGAAAGTTACCTTTCTTTATTTTTCATATTTAATAGACTAACTCCTAATTTCGCTTTGTCACTCCAGGCACTGCTCCTGCATCCCCGTGGCAGGGCCGGTAACCTTGGCAGAAAAGTTCATCTGCCAGGGCTAAAAGGAACCAATGTGGAACTCAATATGTTCACGTCTTTAGAACCCACAAGTTGTTGGGCAGAGACAGAAAATGAGCATGACGTGTCTCAACCAAAGAGATTAAAAACCATTTCCTCTGCGACTGAGGTTCCTGCATTCCTAATAATGCACTCGTTATCAGAACAGCCTCTTAATAAGCTATCCCCCTTTCTAATCCAAAAACAATTGTAAAATATTGCAGGGTCTCCCAAGATGGTTAAGAGACTGCAATCAGGCGACTTGGAAAACTGTCAACCATAGGCATTCTGAAAAAGTCTTACAAATGACAAACTTTGCTAAAATTCCAGTGAAGGTAACTCCCCATGCAAGCCTAAATACATCTAAGGGTGTTAGATTTATTTATACAGCTATCTAGTTGGGTCCTTTTTAATGTGACAGAGGAAGAAATTAAAGAAGAGCTTCAGGAACAAAACATAACTGCTGTCAAACGAATTATGACTAAAAGGGACAATATACTTAAACCCACCAGAAATATCATTCTCACTTTTAACAGTCCAAATCTACCCTCATCAGTAAAAGCAGGATATATCTACTTTGTCGCATTTGGTATTATATTCCTAATCCGTTGAGATGCTATAAATGCCAAAAGTGTGGCCACTCTCAAACAGCATGCAGAGGGAACCCAGCTTGTCCCAATTGTGGATCCTCCAATCACAGTCAAAATGCCAGGTAGTATCAAATGCCTTCTCTATATTGATGGAGACCATAACAAGATCTTTGTTTTTCACAAAGACATTGTAAATTTCAGATTCAACCTTGATCATCAGATCTAAGGAGGACCTGTTTTTGCAAAAGCCATGTTTTACAACTGCAAAGGGAACCATCCTGCTTACTCCAAAACATGTGAGAGGTGGCAAATGGAGAAAAACATTTTAAAATATAAAGTTGAAAACAAGGCTAGCTATCAGGAAGCAAGAAAATTAATTTCACCCAGTATACCTAACTGTACCTATTCCAGTATTGAAAAAAAATATCACACAGTAGCCACCCAAACTGATGTTACCATTCCATGTAACATATCAGTCTCCGACTGGGCTCGAGCTGTCCTCTCTCAGCAAAGTCCAATACCCTGAAGCACTCAGACCAAGCAAGTAATACGCCTCTTATGATTCCAGTAAAATCTCCTCCTCCAGTGATTGCTACTACTTCAAATAATCCTAGTTCAATTTCAAAAAAGATTATTCAGGACACATCGACGGATGCAGAGTATTCATCCAAACAGGAAGATCCAATTTCTGGAAATGTTTGTAGAAGAAGATATGGACACAAGTCACCCTACCTTTCCACAAACCAAAGCCAGAACGGCATAAGACAGCTACGTCAGGTACAGCTTCTTCTAAATTCAAATAATGCCGCTTATTTTACAGTGGAATTGTAGAGGCTTTCGTGGCAACATTGACATTCAGTACTTAATTAAGATGCTGCTGTCCAGTGGGTTTCTGTCTGCAAGAAACCTATTTAACTACTCAAATTTCTGTATCCCTAAAAAACTACTCCATCTATCGAAGAGATCAGAATACATCTGATTCTACTCATGGTGGTGTAGCTATTATGATTAACTCAAAGGTCCCTTCTAGCCAAATCATTCTCCAAACCCAAATTGAAGCCGTTGCTGTGCGTCTGATTACTCAGATTGTATTTACACTAGTCTCAGTCTATCTTCCACCTACTCTTATAATGATCTTGAAGAACTTCTAAAACAGCTACCCTCCCCTGTATGCTTGCTATTGAATGACTGGAAACAGACTTCTGCAATTGACCTCTCGATTTGTTCCCTGATACTGTTTACAGTCATTCAGTGGTCCGCTATGGATGATCCCATGCGCAGTGACCATTTTCCAATTGTGTGTGACCTGCCCATTACACAACCACCATTAGACCAACCTTGCAAGAAATGGAAATTTTCTAAAGCCAATTGGGCGAAATTCCAGTCAGCAATCACTCTGAACAAAAAAAACTATCCAACCACAGCCTATAGATAAAGTAACTGATTATATCACATCCCGTCTTTTAAATGCAGCTAAATACTCAATTCCATTATCAAAACCCCCAACCCGATGTCACTTCAACTACTGGTGGAACGAAGAGTGCATGAAAGCAAAGGATAAAAATAAAGCATTAAATTTATTCCCTCGCTCTCCAACCACAGCTAATCTAATTAGCTATAAGAAACTAAAGGCAAAAGCGCAGTTCATTTAAAGGCAAGCCAAAAAAGATTCTTAGACTCTGTTTGCATGTACTATCAATAGAAATACTGACTCCAGATTAATATGGAAGAAAATTAGACAGCTTTCACTGTCTCGAGAATTGGGGAAGGAATGATTGGAAACTTCCAATTTGAAACATGGGAAAGATCGCTCCAGTCCTAATAGTTACAGGCCAATCTCCCTGTCAAGTTGCCTTGGTAAAATTCTTGAAAAAATGATCCACAGCTGACTCACTTGGGTCATTGAAACTCAACATCTACTGAGTAATTGTCAACATGGCTTTCGCAAAAACAGGTCCTCCTTAGATCTGATGATCAAGGTTGAATCTGAAATTCGGAATGCCTTTGTGAAAAACAAACATCTTGTTATGGTCTCCATAACAAGATACTACCTGGCAGTATGGCATTCTCAGTGACCTACATAATCTTGGTCTACAAGGCAACCTGCTTATATTTATTAAGAACTTCCTCCAGAGCTGCTCTTTCCACGTTCGATACCAAAATTCCTTTTCTTCTACATTCTCACAGGAAGGAGTGCCACAGGGGTCTGTATTGAGCGCAACCCTATTTGCCCTTAGAATTGATTCCATTACAAAAGAACTTCCAAATACTGTGGAAGCTTATCTTTATGCTGATGATCTCTCTATTTCTTGCCATTCTCAGAACATGAGATCTATTGAGTGGCAATTGCAGATATCTCTCAGTAAAGTTCATAAGTGGGCCGAGCTCAATGGATATCGTCTTTCCCATCAGAAAGCAGTTGCAATCCACTTCTGCAATCAGCGTGAATTGCATATAGACCCTGAACTTCGGATATCAAATTCCACCATCCCAATTGCCAACAATATTAGATTCTTGGGATTGATCCTTGACAGCAAGTTAATCTTCTTTGAGCACATTAAAGTAATATGTACTACCTGTCTGAAAAAGCTGAACATGCCAGAGCTCTACCTGTCCATTCTTGGGGAGCAGATCGTACAACTTTGCTGCTCTTATATAGAGCACTGATTAGATCCTGTTTGGATTATAGTGCCCCAGTTTATGATTCTGCCCGAAAGAGTGTATTACGCTGGCTTGATCCTGTACAACACAATGTGCTGCGGATTGCTCTTGGTGCATATAGGACATCTCCAACTCATCTATACGTGAGCCCCATCTGTACCTCTGCAGAAAAATGTTACTACTTAAATATGCAGCCAAAATACAAAGTTGTTCTCCACATCCCATTCAGCCTTACCTCTTTAACCCACCATTTCACAATCTCTGTTTAAATAAATCAAGTAAAATACGACCAGCAGGCCTACAGCTCCTTGAAATAGCACAGAACTGGAATGTTCCTCTCCACAATAGGCAGCAGATAAAAAAAAAAAAAAAAAAAATTATTCTCACCCACTATGGACTACCTTTCCTCATCCGACCTGTGATACTTATTGTCTCCAATGGGGAAAGAACCGTCTGCAGACTATGAATGTGCAACAGCTGCATGCTAGCAATACTCAAAGCTTATATTGACTTCTTACCTATATATATACGGATTGTTCCAAATCTCATTCAACTGTTGGTGCAGCAGCAGTGTTTCCCTCTACCATCATATCAGCTTTTCTTCCACCTGAGTACAGCAACTTTTCAGCAGAACTGTATGCAATACAATTAGCCCTAGAAAATTTAACTCTTCACCCATCCGTAAAATATTTAGTTTATACCGACTCTCTCAGCTCAGTTAGAGCAATGCAGAACCCCTCTCATAAGGATCACCCTCTTTTAAATCATATCAGGAATTTTCTGTTGAAAATTGAAGATAGCCAAAAATTAGTAAACTTTTGCTGGATTCCAGCACATTCGAGTATTAAAGGAAATGAACTGGCTGATATTTATTCTAAAAATCCATCAACTTTAGACCTTAACCACTGTCTTTATTCCAGCCTCTGATTATAATATCATAATTCAAGCAGAATACCAAGCACAGTGGACAGAGCTCTGGCATAACCAAACAAGTAATAAACTTTTCCAATTGAAGCAAGACCCAAAATTTTGGCATTCAAGCATTCACACAGTTCGGCGAGACGAAGTGGTACCTGCACGGATTAGAATAGGCTATACTCATCTGACTCACTTTCATCTACTCACAGGCGATGATCCTCCACACTGCTCTCACGGTTACTAAAATAACCCACTTTTGCAACGAATGGGCTGCCTGTGCCCAGATCATCTCTCCATTGGGAGAATTTTATGCCATATCGCTATACTGCCAACCCGGCGAAGATATTCTCCCTGCAACCCAATACCGACAAAATGTCCTCCACGAGCTCCCTAATACTAAAATAATCGTCTGTGCAGATGCAAACTGCAGGTCACCAACCTGGCACAGTACAACTCCTGATCGACGAGGAACTGCCAATGGACAGCGCCTGGAAGAATTCCTGACCAACAGCAGCTTCACAATATTGAATCAGCCAAATAATCTACCGACCTTCTCAAGTACTCTTTGGGAGGCAACAATAGACATAAGCCTAGCCACTCGCTCCACAGCAGGACACATATCCTCATGGAAGGTCAGAGAGGACTGGACAACCTCTGACCATAGAGTAATAACTTTCCAGATGCACCGTGCCCTCAATAGACCACCCACACCCAGAACAATCCTCAACAGATTTGCTATAGCCAAGGCAAACTGGGAACAATTTCGGGAGGCACTGACATACTCTGTTGAAGCATTCGACAGCACAAACCTCACCCCCAGACCAGCACGAGCGTGCTATAGTAAGTCTAATCACAGAGGCTTCAAACATAGCTATAAAAAGAAAGAAACCATCTGCAGGTTCAGTCCCATGGTGGTGCCCTGAGCTTCAGAGACTGCGGAATGAAGTAAATACACGCCGTAAAAGCTTCCAGCGAGCAAGAAGATCCTGGCCGGCAGCAGAGGTAGAAGTCCTCAGACAACAATACCGTGAGGTCAGAAACAAATACACAGCCCTAATAAGAACCCGGAAAAAATGTTCATCGGAGACACTAGTCTCAACAGGGAATAAGGACCCCTGGGGGGTTGTATACAAAGTGGCAACTAATAAATTACCAAAAGGAGAAGTAATATCTTCAACAAAGACACCCGATGGCCACTATACCACATCCTGGCACCAATCTATAGACAATATTCTGAATACCACCTTCCAGAAACTGCCCTCAGACCACACTCCTGAGCAACTTCTGCTCTGTGAGGAAAATACTAACTATTGCCCAGCACATCGGGAGGACCCGTTCACACTTGAAGACCTCCATCTGGCAACAGCAAAAATAAGAAATAAGCGAACACCCGGCGAAGACTACCTGGAGCCAGAAATTGTAAAAAAGACCGTGGAATATATCCCAACAACTATATTAAACTTATGTAACCACTGCCTATCTGCAGGATATTTTCCCCATGATTGGAGAGCAGCACGAATTAGACTAATACTGAAGAACCCGAAGAAACCACAGGAACTCCCGGAGTCATACAGACCCATAGCCCTACTGCCAGTACTAAGTAAATTGTATGAACACCTACTACACAGCAGGATACAAGCTTACTACCAAGAAGCAGGCCTCCCCTCTCCCAAGCAATTTGGCTTTCGACGAGGATGTTCCACCATGGATGCCCTGGAATGTATAATAAATGCAGCTACACACAGCAATAGTAAATACTTCCTTATTATCTCCATCGACTTTGCCGGGACATTTGACTCACTTTGGTGGCCAAGTGTCCTCGGCAGACTCCGGGTGGCAAACATTCCCAGCAACTTATACCAATGCATCAAAACCTATCTTTCGGACAGAAGGATCTCAGTATCTACACCCTATAGCCAACTCACCTGGCCGGTGTTCCGGGGATGCCCACAGGGATCAGTCCTGGGGCCTCTCTTCTGGAACTTGGTGTTGGACGGCTTCCTCAACCAGGATCTAAACGGAGCAGATGCTCAAGCCTTCACAGATGACCTGGTCCTGATGCTAGAGGCAGACAATCGTGCACAACTTGAGGCTATTGCAAAGAGGGCCATAGATACCCTCCAAGAATGGTCAAAAAAGCATCACTTAAGAATATCACCTTATAAGACATCCTCAATACTTTTAAAAGGCTCCCTTGATATCAGGAGGCCACCTCAGATAAAAATAGAAGGGAAAACCATAAAACTGACCACGGAATTAAAATACCTAGGAATCATCCTTGACAAAAATCTTTCATTCACCCCACACCTCGTATATCTACAAAAAAAGATCAAAAACTACTCAGCCCTCATAGCAAGAGTCTCGCGAAAGGATTGGAGCTTAAGGAAAAGAACCCTGATCCTCTTTTACAAGGCTTTCTTCATTCCAGCCATCAGCTATGCAGCAGGGATCTGGTTTAAAAAAGCAACCACCGCAGTCAATAAAAGAAAGCTAGAAACGATACAGCGCAGCATCTTACTCACCGTCTCCAGCGCATGCTGCACGGTCAGCTCACATGCACTGCAGGCCCTTGTGGGGCTCCTACCCTTGGACCTGGAGATTGTCCGCTGTGGCATGCTATATCAACTATCAAGAGGGAACAGTGTAACTTGCATTGGCTTCACCACAGACCCGACCAACAACAGCAACGCAGAAAAGAAACGACTAACCAAATATCTTCAACAAACCTGGCAGTCCCGATGGGCGGACTCAACTAAAGGTGAGATAACCCGGAAGTTCATCCTGGACATTACCCAAGTGTATCCCGAACAGCCAAACTGGTTCTCACCGGGGCTCTACACCACCTTTCTTCTAACAGGGCATGGCTCTTTTAATGCCAAGCTGTCAACTTTCGGCATCAGGGATTCCCCATTATGCCACTGCGGAGAAAACCAAACATCGTCACACCTAATGCACGATTGTACCCTCTTTGAGGACATCAGATGTCATTTCATCACAAAGGTACGCTTTAATCCGAAGTAACGGGAGCACCTTATATTACATGAGGAGGAGCACTACAAGGCCCTCCCGTGCTTTGCACATGAGCTGTTTACCCGGCTAAGGGCAATGACCCAACCTCCCCAGGCCTGATGCAGGACCTGACTACAACTACAACTCATCGGACGGGACTCTGCTCTCATGAGTGCCATTACTTTGTCGACTGTGCCAGAAAGATCAAAGTACCATGATATCGGACGGGACTTTGCTTCCACGAACATTGCAATCAAACACGAACACCCTGTCAGCTGGACCGACAGCGCATGTAATTTACCCAACGAACTATCCTAGAATGTGACAATCACCATATGGAGGAGTGACAACACTGCATCGACACCCAGATAACAGAACAAACAGTGAAAGTGACCACATACCAACAATGACCACCCAAAATGGAAATAGAAGGACCATGACCACGACCAAACTGGATGAGACCTTGATCCCATGACCAACACCGGCATTCAACCAATCTGTGAACAAGTCAGTAGAGACCTTGTCCCTGGATGTACCTCCTGGTGGGGCCAGTGTTGTGATGCTGTCCTGAACCTGCTGGCTTAGCCACCACTCTGCAGCCAGGCTGCACACACGCCATATTGGCGACCTGTGCCGGCTCCCTTGTCCGGCCCTTTCTATCCCACCCCGGCAGGGGGAAGGAGACGGTCATACTGTTTCCTCCCCTCCACGCCACCCCCATTCTTCCTTCTGGCAGGACATGGGCATGCCCTGCTGACACCAAATTGAGGCCTCCTACTCTATTGGCCTTATCCTTCCTCCTTTAACCCCCCAGTCTTCATTCTCCCCCCCTCTCTATCTTTACACAAGCGAATTCCCCCACACACATAAATTCAATGAATCCAAATTAACTTACGCCCATATTTCGGTCTATCCTTATTCAAGCGACATCACCCTACGCTATAGAGAGATATCACACATATATCTATACATATGTGTTAAAAAAAAAAAAAAAATTTTTTTTTTTTAAGATCCTAGCCACTGAAATCTCAGGAAATTAGGTGGCAGGACCTGCCAGAGTGAACTAAAGACTATCGGGTACCTGGTCTGCCTCCACGGGGCCGTAAGTGGGGCAACGTTGGGCCTCAGAAGAGGTCCAGCGGCTAAATGGCCAGAGGAACAACGGTACAAAACACCACACTTCCATAATCCATACACTTTTAAATCTCTGGCCTTCCCAGTGAACTGGTACACCCACAATAAAAGCAACGCGAAGATGGGGGAAACCCCTGGTGCCGTTAGACACTGAAAACACTTACACTTACACTGCTCAGAACATCTAACGGTCAAACATATTTTGATTGACTGTCCACATTATCAACAACAACATCGAATTTTAATATTTCACTCTCTGGCTAACGTCCAGATTTAACATCATTGGTTCTCAATGATGTTAAAACATCATTGGAGAGGAGACTAATATAATGAAATTTTCTGTTTTTTGAAACAAATTAGAATTTTTGAACAAATATGATTAGTTTGAGCTGAAATGAAATTGAATTGGCTTCAGAATAATTATTTTTTTTTTAACATTCCTGCGAATAGGCACACTATAGCCACAGCAGCTTGTGCACCATTAAACACCCATGGCACACACACACGCTGTTATGGATAATGGGATGTTTGAGTGGAAGAAGACAGAGTGGTAATCAATGGACACTGCTCTTCGTGGACTAATGTTATTAGTGGAGTCCCGCAGGGTTCAGTGTTAGGTCCATTGTTGTTTTTTGTATTTATAAATGATATTGATGATGGTATATCAGGCTTAATGTCCAAGTTTGCAGATGATACAAAGGTTGGCAGGGTTGTTAATGACACTAATGGCGGTACGCTGCTGCAACAGGATCTAGAAAAGTTGAGCAGATGGGCTGAGAGGTGGCAAATGAAGTTTAACATTGACAAATGTAAAGTATTACATATGGGAAGCAGTAACCCCAGAGTAATGTATGAACTGTGGTACTACACTGAAAGTGGTAGAGAATGAAATTGACCTGGGGGTAATTGTGCAAGCAGATACAAAGTTTTCTGAACAGTGCAGACTGCCTGCAAGAGTAGTTCATGGTGTCTTGTCAATGATATACAGGAATTTTTCTTGCAGAGATAAGGAGGTGATTATCCCCTTATATAAGGCAATGGTCAGGCCATACCTTGAGTACTGTATACAGGTCTGGAGGCCTCATTTTAAGAAGGATGTAGAATGGGTACAGAGAAGGACAACAAGATTAGTGAATGGAACAAAGGGTTGCTCTTAAGAAAAAAGGCTTAAGTTTTGCCAGTTACGGTGTCTGGAGACTAGGCACCTGTGAGATAATCTGATTGAGGTGTATAAAGCCTTGAATGGATTGAGCATGCTCAATGCTGATGGGATTCTTCCTCTTGCTCAGAATAATGAGAATGAGAGGGTGTAAATTCAAATTGAGGAAAAGACGGTTATAGGATAGATGTACGGAAGTTTGCCTTTAGCCAGCAGGTGGTTGATTGCTGGAACAAACTTCCATCTGTTGTTGTAGAAGTTGATAGCTTAAATAGATTCAAGGCAGATCTTGAGATACATTTGGTGCAAGTGGATGGGCGAAATAAGGATGTGTTTTTTTTTTTTTTTGGCTGATGCTATGTAAGCTTGCTTTCTTGCATCATGTGCCTTTTTGCCAGTGCTAATAGTTCTATTGCTAAATCTTCTTGTGAATGACTATATTTTACGGTATTGTATATTTGGTTATTAAGATTTCTTTGTATTATATGGAGAGTGAGAATAGAAATGCAAAAATTTGTGTGTTTTTTCACCTATATATCTTTGTTGTGAGTTTGTTGTCCCTTATATATATATATATATATATATATATATATATATATATATATGGTTAAATTTAAGAAATTTATGCTATTGTTTTCTTCTAATTCTAAAGTGTATTTAAGTCTATTGTGTATAGAATTACACTGGGTTAGGAGATTTTCAATAAGAGTTTTATTGCCGATTAATATGTTGTCCGCATACATGAATAATTTGATTCCAGAAGGGAATCTGATTTTCAATGCTTGCTAGATAGATTTCTGAAAGAAGGGCTGAAATGCCCAATCCCCTTGGAAGTTCATAAATTTCATGTTTAAACCGAAAGTGTCTTCCCCTGATTAGGATAAAGTCAATTATACTATTAATGCTAAGGGTAGTCTTTTTTTTTTTTTTTTTTAGTGTGGTATCCATTGTTAACAGATTACGTTGTTCCTGTGACGTGTAATCAACATTTACATTGGTGTAAAGAGAAGCAATGTCATATGATGCTAGCATATAATTGTCTGAAATGGTAACATTGTTGATGTGTTCAAATACTTAATTGATATTATGTAGTCTAAAACCTGAAAATTCCATTAATGGTGAGATTATCTTGACTAGGAGTGGTGATAGATTGGTGAAGGTGATTTCATATATGAGATGATAGGTCGCACTGAGTAACCTGCAGAGCTATTCGGGGTCGATTATGTCTTCAATTTCACTATTAATGATACTCAATATCCCATTAGAGATAATATAATTGAATTACAAATTAAATTAGAGAACCATCCCAAAAAAAACTGGTTAATACAGGAAACAAATGCTATTATTAATTCGCTCATCATAACACATCCCAAAGTTAGTGAACATCAATTAAAGGATTTACATAAACTTTGAAGGAACCAGGACATTGTCATTCGAAAAGCTGACAAAGGGGATACAATTGTAATTCTAGATAAGAGCACGTACATAGAGAAAATTTGACAGGTTCTTTTAGATAATGAAACATAAAGAATAGACAATACACATACAATTACAAGATTAAAGAATTACAACTTTAATACAATTACAACATTATCCTTAGGAATCTTAGGACAAGCAAAGAGATTAATTTACATACTTTACAAAATATAGGAATTAGGAACGACATCCTACCACATATATTCGTCATTGTTAAATTTCACAAAACTGGTTACCCATTGTGACCTGTTGTCTCATATATGAAATCGCCTTCGCCAATCTGTTTGTCATTCCTAGTCAAGATAATCTCACCGTTAATGGAATTTTCAGGTTTTAGAATACATAATACCATTCAAGTATTTGAACACTTAGAGGGGAATAGGTATCCTGTTTTATCAGACACTCAGCCTAAAACACTGATGGATCCAATATCTCTCTATTACAGAAGATTTAGGAGAAGTCCAGTTGGCCTACTTCCCTAAAATCCACTCATGCACACCTTCTTGATGGTAAGCCCTGTTACGTCACTTAGGTGGCAGTGAACGTGTAGAGTGGTTTTCTTCAAGACACCTGGTCAGCGTGAAGAGGAAAAGACCAAACCCTCCAGCATATGACAGCATGACAAAACAAATGGCCCTCAGTCCCCAGCAGCTTTCACTCCCCCTCTTATGGCAGTGAGATGATCAGAGTGGAAGCAGAGGGTGCTAAGAATCTCTGGGTACGACCAGGCTGCCATGCATGGAAACTGAACTTGGCCTGTTATAATGTAAGGTCACTCATCGGTGAAGACAGGATATTAGAGCTGGAAAAGGAATTAGAAAATGTGAATTGGAATATCATCGGTTTGGCTGAAACAAGAAGAAGGAAAGAATCACTTATAAGTTTATGAAGTGGAAATCTGCTGTACACCAATGGAAACAGTGAAAGGAGTGTGAGGGTGGAGTTGGGTTTCTGGTCCATAAAGATTTTAAAAACAACATTTTGGAATTCAAAAGCACATCACCAAGGGTGTCAAGACTAATACTCAAGATTTCTAAGAGATACAAGCTAAAGAGTATAATGATTTATGCACCAATATCTAGACATGATGAAGAAGAGGTTGAAGAAATGTACACCAAAATTGAGTCTTCTAGATGAGCAGAAAACCCACTACACTATTATTATGGGAAACTTCAATGCTAAGGTTGGAAAAAGACAAAACAGCACAGAAAGGGGAACTATGGGAAATTTTGGAATTGGTGAAAGACTTGTGGAATTTGCAGAATCTCAAAGACTGTCAGTAATGAACCCTTTTTTTCAAGAAAAGGGTGAACAGAAAGTGGAAATGGAAGAGTCCAAATGGATTAACTACTAATGAAATCGACTTCATCCTCACTAACAGAAGATATATTGTCAATGATGTTACCATCCTGAATAAGGTAAATGTTGGAAGTGATCACAGAATGGTAAGATGTACTTTTGATATAGATGTAGGAAAGAAAAGGAAAAAACTGACTTGAGTAAATAATACAAAGGTCTATTTTTTGACAAAAATAGAGAAAGAAATCCAAAGAAGAAAAAATTAGTCAAGAAACACTTGTCATGATGAACTGAAGACGACAAATGAAGAGCAAGAAAAACACTGACAGGGAGAAAATTGAGTATATTTAGTTATGCAAAGCCATTAGAAAGAGACTCAGAGAGGACATAAGAAGATAAGAGGACACAAGAAAAGTAGAACAAGCATTAAGGGAAAACAAAGGATTTAAATCAGTAGCCATGAGCAGTAATACAGAAAGACAAATGATACTGAAACTGAAGAATAGCAATGGTGTACTTATAAACAGCAGAGAGGGGCATAATTCAAATAGCAGAAGACTACTATAGAGAATTATACAAGGAGCAAGGGAATGATGCCAGCAGTGGGGAAGATGGATTGAAAAGTAGCAACACATACGACATACCCGATATTCTTCCTGATGAGGTAGAACATGCATTGAAGAAAATGAAGAATCAGAAAGCCCCGGGGGAAGATGAAGTTACTGTAGAGTTGTTAAAATTGGGAGGAAGAGACATAACACAAAAACTGGCAAGGCTCTTCACAAAGTGCATTCGAAAAGGTGTGACACCTAAGCTTTGGAATAATGCAATCATAGTTTTGCTGCATAAGAAAGGAGATCAATTGGAAATTATAGACCAATTAGCTTGTTATCCCACATCTACAAGTTGTTCACAAGGGTCATTACTAACAGATTATAAAGAATACTTGATGAGAATCAACTGAAAGAGCAAGCTGGCTTTAGGACAGGATTCTCAACTATGGATCGCCTTCACGTAATATCACAGCTAATGGAGAAAGCAAATGAATATAAAACACCTTTATGCCTGGCATTTGTGGATTATGAAAAGGCATATGACTCCATACAGCATAAGGCAATGTTTCGGGCACTAGAAAGACAAGGCATAGATACTCCATATATATGGGAATGCTACCTCCTTTATTAGACTAGACAAAGACAGTAGGAAATTTAAAATCGAGAAAGGAGTTCGACAAGGAGACAATATCTCTGAAGCTGTTTACTCTGCTGCCCTTGAGGAAGCTTTCAGAAAATTAGACTGGTCGCAGAAAGGAGTCAATGTGAACGGAGAGTACCTAAACCATTTACAATTTGCAGATGACATTGTGGTCATAAGCCACGATCCCAAAGAATTAGAGGAAAATCTTAGTTATGCACAGTTAGCAAGGATTTACGACTAAAGATGAATATGGCTAAAACAAAAGTAATGATGAACAAGTATGCCACAGAAAGGGAAATAATGATTGAAGGAGCAGTAATTGAAAAGGTGGAGTCATATACTTATCTGGGACAAGTTATTAGCTGTAATAATGATAAATGGCTGGAAGGCAAGAGAAGAATAAATTTTGGATGGATAGCATTCAGGAAATATAGTCACATACTGAAGAGCAATATCCCAGTTTGTCTGAAACGTAAAATAATGAACCAATGTATACTCCCCACCATGACTTATGGAAGTGAAACTTGGGCACTCACCAAAAGAATGGAAGAGAAGCTGAGAACTACACGGTGAAGAATGGAATGAATTATATTGGGAATCAGACTGTTAGATAAGAAGAGAAACACATGGATTAGGCAACAAACTCAAGTAAAGGACATTCTTATCAAAACTAAAGAACTAAAATGGTCTTCAGCAGGACACATAGCTTGAAGACATGATGACAGATGGACTAAAAAAAATAACAGAATGGTACCCAAGAGGAGCTAGAAGAAATCCTGGTAGACAAAGGCGGAGATGGATAGATGAAATTCATGAGTTTGTGGGTAGTAAATGGATGGCTAGTGCTCAAAACAAGGAACTGGAAAGTTGCTGGAGAGGCCTTCATCCTGCAGTGGATTGAAAATGTCTGATGATGATGATTTGAACACATCAACAATGTTACCATTTCAGACAATGATATGCTAGCATCCATTTAGCATTAGCATTAGTAGAGGCATTTGATGCAAGAAAGCAAGTTATGCAGCATCAGCCAAAAAAAAAAAAAAAAAAAAAAAACCACTTCCACTTCACCCCTCTGTTCGTTCAAAATACCTGTCCAGCTGAGCCTTAAACTTATTTAGGCTATCAACCTCCACCACAAGGGATGGAAGTCTGTTCCGCCAACCAACCACCCGCTGGCTAAAGGGAAATTTCCGCACGTCTATCCTACATCTGTCTTTCCTCAATTTGAATTTATGCCCTCTCAGGTGATTTTTCTGAGCTAGAGGAAGAATCCCATCAGCACTGAGCATGCTTAAACCATTCAAGGCTTTATACACCTCTATCAGATCACCTCGCTGGTGCCTAGTCTCCAGACACTGTAATTTGCAAAACTTAAGCCTTTCTTCGTAAGAGCACCCCTTTGTTCCATTCACTAATCTTGTTGCCCTTCTCTGTACTCATTCCAGCAGCTCTACATCCTTCTTGAAATGAGGCCTCCAGACCTGTATACAGTACTCTAGGTGTGGCCTGACCATTGCCTTATACAATGGAATAATCACCTCCTTATCCCTGCTGGAAAAATTCCTGTATATCATTGACACTACTCCATGAGCTACTCTTGCAGCCCGTCTGCACTGCTCAGAGAACTTCATATCTGCCTGCACAACCACCCGCAAGTCCCTTTCATTCTCTACCACTGTCAGTGTAGTACCACAGAGTTGATACGTTGCTCTGGGGTTGCTGTTTCCCATGTGTAGTACTTTACATTTGTCAATGTTAAACTTCATTTGCCACCTCTCAGCCCATCTGCTCAACCTTTCCAGATCCTGTTGCAGCAGCATAGTGTCAGTAGTGTCCTTGACAACCCTGCCAACCTTTGTATCGTCTGCAAACTTGGACATTAAGCTTGATATACCATCATCAATATCATTTAGAAATACAGAAAACAATAATGGACCCAACACTGAGCCCTGAGGGACTCCACTAATAACATTAGTCCACGATGAGCAGTGTCCATTGATTACCACTCTCTGTCTTCTCCCCCTCAACCACCCCTTTATCCATAGCAGCAATTTGCCTCCAATGTCACACTGCTCCAATTTGTGTAGCAGTCTTCCATGTGCAACAGTATCAAAAGCCTTTCTAAGACCCAAGTATATAATATCAAAGTTATTCCCTGCATCCAGTTCTTTTGTGACTGCATCATAGTATCCAATCAAGTTGGTCAGGCAAGACTTCCCCTTAACAAAACCATGCTGTGTCTGAGCTATAACTGAAGTCTTGTCTAAATGATCCTGCAGTGCTTCTTTAACCAGTGCCTCCATTAATTTTCCTGGAACAGAAGTTAAGCTCACAGGTCTATAATTACTTGTGTCAGCCTTTGATCCTCCTTTGTGAATTGGGGTCACATTTGCACATTTCCAGTCTATGGAAATGTATCCTATTACATCCTATTACATTTCTCTTTATACTAATGTAAATGTTTGATTACATGTTACAGGAACTACGCAATCCGTTAACAATGGATACCACACTAAAAAATCTGACTCTCTTAGAATTAATAGTATCTTAGAATTGACTTCTATCTGAATATCAGGGCAAGACACTTTCAGTTTAAAGATGAAATTTGTGAATAGATTTATGGACTTCCAATGAGATTGGGCATTCAGCCCTTCTTTCTGAATATCTAGCAAGCATCGAAAATCAGATTCTGTTCTGGAATCAAATTATTCATACGATATGCAGGCAACATTTTATTAATTGGCAATAAAACTGTTATCGAGAATCTCCTTGCCTTCTATACACAATAGACTTAAGATAAGTAAAAACACAGAGCTACAAGGCTCAATAACTTCTACGTTGTAACAATATATTTAAGAGTAAGAGGTTGCCTCAGTCTTTTGCATAGAATGCTCACCAAATGTGCTCTCAGCTTTCACAATGGAATTGAAAGCTGTCAGCTTTCAATTCCATTGTGAGGCATTGGATCGGTCATGTCTCTATGAGTGAAAGAATTCATTAAAATCATTTTATCCATTTATTTTATTCGTTTACATTTGGAGGGCATTGACTGGAAGCATTCTATGCAAAAAATTGAGATAACCTCTTACTCTTTTTAAACAATATACTTACATACACTTTAGAAGAAAATAATAGCATAAATTTCTTACATTTAACCATAATAAAAGTGACAAACTCACAACAAAGATATACAAAAACACACAGGGAAGTTTTTGCATTTTTATTCTCGCCATCCATATAATAGAAAGAAACCTTAATAACCAGATAACCAAATATACAACGCCGCAAAATACAGTCATTCACAAGAAGATTTCGCAATAGAACTACATGCCACACATGGCCAAAATTTTTTTTCATTCCTTAAACAGATACAACTGTATAATGCAGTGTAAAGTATGTTAGTTGTCAGATGGCACCAGGGGTTTCACCCATCTCTGTGTTGCTTTCATTGTCGTGTGAAACATAACACTGTTGAAGCCAGAGATTTTAAAGTGTGTGCATAATGTGTTGTGTTACCGTTGTTCATCTGGCCTTTTAAACAAAGGGGATGAATCTGATTGGTCCACTTGATATTGATGGTTCGACTGTTGATGATGCTGCTCAGATAGCAAACAAACTGAATGAGTATTTTTGCATCTACATTCACACATGAGGAGTTAAGGTTTGAAAATGCCAGAAGGTTATCAAATTTTAGCAGGGTGCTTAATGATTTTGTAATAACTGAGAACAAAGTGGAGAAATTTTTGAAGTTAAACATAAGAAAGGCACATGGGGTGGATGAGATCTATTCAGTTATATTAAAGGAGGTGGCAAAGGAAGTGAGCAAACCCTTAGCCATAATTATGAAAGCAACCTTGGATTCAGGGGAGGTCCCCAACGGACTGGAGATGTGCAAATGTATCCCCAATTCACAAAGGGGGATTGAAGGGTACACGAGTAATCACAGACTAGTTCGTTTAACTTCTGTTCCGGGTAAAATAATGGAGTCGCTGGTTAAAGATGCATTGCGGGATCATCTAGACAAGACTGCAGCAATAATTCAGACACAGCATGGGTTCATTAAGGGAATGTCTTGTCTGACAAATTTAATTGGGTATTATGATGTGGTTACAAAGGAACTGGATGCAAAAAATAATTTTGATATCGTTTTGAAATAATTTTGATATACTTGGATTTCAGGAAAGCTTTTTACATTGTTGCACATGGAAGACAACTGTACAAATTGGAGCAGAATGGTATTAAGGGTAAGTTGCTACAATGGATAAAAGGATGGTTGAGTGGGAGAAAACAGAGGGTGGTAATCAATGGGTGCTGCTCTTTGTGGACCAATGTTATTAGTGGAGTCCCACAGGGTTTGGTGTTGGGTCCACTATTGTTTTGTATATTTATCAATGGTATTGATGAAGGTATATCAGGCTTAGTGTCGAAGTTTGAAGATGATAGAAAGGTTGGCACGGTTGTAAATGACAGTAATGGCAGTGTGCTGCTGCTGCAACAGGATCTAGAAAATTTGGGCAGATGGCCTGAGGAGCAGCAACTGTAATTTAACATTGACAAATGCAAAGTAGTGCATATGAGTAGAAGTAACCCCATAGGAACGTACCAACTGTGTAGTTACTACACTTAAGGTGGTAGAAAATTAAAAAGACTTGGGAGTAATTGTTCATTCAGATATGAAGTTTTCTGAGCAATGCAGACAGGCTGCTAGGGCAGGTTGTGGGGTTTTGTCAATGATATACAGGAATTTTGCTAGCAGGGAAAAGGAAGTGATTGTCCCTCTGTATAAGGCAATGGTCAGGCCACGCCTTGAGTACTGCACACATGTCTGGAAGCTTCAATTTAGGAAGGATGTAGATTTGCTTGAACGTGTACAGAGAAGGACAAGATTGGTGAGGGGAATGAAGGGATCCTTTTACCAAGAGAGGCTTAAGTTCTGCAAATTTCAGGGGGTGGAGACTAGGCACCTGCGAGGTGATCTGATTGAGGTGTATAAGGCCTTGAATGGGTTGGCATGCTGAATTCTAATGGGATTCTTCCACTTGTTCAGATTACGAAACTAAGGGGGCACAAATTCAAATTGAGGGAAGACAGACGTAGAATAGATGTGCAAAAATTTACCTTTAGCCAGCGGATGGTTAATTGCTGGAACAAACTTCCATCTGTCATTGTGGAAGTTGATAGGTTAAATAAATTTAAGGAAGAACTGGACAAGCAATTAGAGGAAATTGTTTTGTAAATTTTTTTTTTTTTTGCTGATGCTGCATAAGCTCATACACTTGCTTTCTTGCATCACAATCCACTACTACTACTGCAAACAACAATAGAACTACAATACTTAACAAGAACGTTTATAGAAATTTTCAAGGGACACAAATCTTGACAGTAGATATAAACTAGTCTGCAGTCAAGTCACAAATGGGAGTTAGGCAAGCTAAAGGAGCTTATGAAGTCCCTGGCAAACAAAAATTGCAAAGATTTCTTTACTTATTTTAGAAGGAAAGGGATGAAATACATTGTCCACTAGTTATGAATGGTATAACAGTTGATGGTCCTATGCAGATTGCAAACAGAGTAGATAATTTGCATCTATATTCACACAAGAATTTTTTTAGGGATGGGGATGCCAGAATTATATCAAATTCTAACAAGAAGTTAAATGATTTTGTGATAACTAAGAGGAGGATGGAAGAGAGGTTGCTGAGGCTAAACATGAATAAGGTGCCCTAGAGCAGCTGGGATTTATCTAGTTATAATAAGAGAGGTGGAAAAGACTAAGTAAACCTGTAGGTATAATTGTGAGAGCATACATAGTCATGGGGTGGTCCCCGGGGACTGTAAATGTGCAAATGCATACTCAATTCACAAAGGGGGATCAGAGGGTGAGGTGAGTAACTACAGACTTGTAAGCTTGACTTCTTTTTGGGAATATAATTGGAGTCACATGTTAAATAAGTAATGCAGGACCATGAAGGCAAGAATGTAGTTACATGGTAGTTGCAGTTGCAGATTTGTGAAGGGATAATCTTGTCTGACCAATCCGATAAGATATTGTGATATAGTTGTAAAGGAACTGGATGCAAAAAATAATGATACTATTCCACATAAAAGACTTATGTACAAATTGGAGCAGTGTGATACTGTGAACAAGTTATAGCTATGGAAAAGGGATGATTGAGTGAAGATAGGTGGTTATCAGTGGGCATTGCTGTTCATGTACTAATGTTATTAGCAGAATTTCCCCGAGTTCAGGCCTGGGCCTGAACTCTGTTATTTATGAAATTGTTATTTTCAGTGTTTAATAATAATACTGATGAAGGTATATCAGGCTTAATGTGTATGCTTGTAGATAGATGATACAAAAGTTGGCATGGTGGTTAATGACACTAATCAGGATAAGTTGCTGCAACAAGACCTAGTTCTAGAAAAATTAATCAGATGGGCTGAGAAATGACAGTTGGATATTTAATATTGACAAATGCAAGGTACTGCATATAGGTTGCAGTAATCCCAGAATAACATGCCAACTGTGTGGTTTTACACTCAGGGTAGTGTAAAATGAAAAAGACCTTGGGACGAGGGGGGGGAGGGTGCAGTCAGATCTGAAGTTCTCAGAGCAGTGCCAACAGGCTGCCAGGACAATTCATGGGTTTTGTCAATGATATACAAGAACTTTGCTAGTAGGAATCAAGGTGGTGGTTAGGCTACATAGTTATGTACTACATACAGGTCATTAGGCCTCATTTTAGGAAGGATGTAGATGTGCTGGAACGAGTGCAGAGCAGGGCAACAAGATTGGTGAAGGGAACAAAAGGGGTGGTCTTACTAAGAAAGGCTTGAGTTCTGCAAATTGCAGCATGTAGAGACTTGGCACCTGCACAGTGATCTGATTGATTGAGGTGTTTCAGGCTTTGAGTGAATTGAGTAAGCTCAGTACTGATGGCATTATTCCTCTTGCTCAGACTATAGCACATGAGAGGGCATAAATTCAAATTGAGGAAGGACGGTTGTGGGATGTGCAGAAGTTTTCCTTCGGCTAGCATATGCCTTAACTGTTGGAACAAACTTCCATCTGTTGTTGCAATAGTGTGTTGTGATTTCAATAAATTCAAGCAAAAACTAGACAAATTATTGGAGGGGATGGACAGATGATGCGGAAAGGATTTTTTTTTTTTGGCTGATGCTTTATAAACTTGGTTCCTTGCATCATTTATCTTTTACTAATACTGAACAACAATAATAGTTGCAAAATGTATTAAAAGTCAGGGAAAAAACTACAGTGAAAACTGAATGTACTTAAATTTAAACTAACAACCATATAAAATGATAATAAAGCTTACTCAGAAAATACTAGACAGGATTTGCATAATTTGTTTATCAGACAGTAAGCTCAAAAAGCCAAACACCTGGAAATTATTAGTAGCCATACTGTGGAGGAGACTCCCAAGTCTCTCCTTCAGATGTATACCAGTAATAATTTCTTATAAGCAATATGCTTTCCCTTGGATAACTCTCACTAATATATCTATATACAGTAAGTGCCAGTTATAGTGATCATGTTTGGAAATTGAATTTTGATTCTAATAAGCCAAAATCAACAAATGTTATCCAGATTCTATAAAAATAAAGATATAAAGCACAAATTTACACTTTATTACCAAAGGTTTGTTACTAATTAAAAGATATGTAAAAATCAAAATATTCTTCTGATTTTTACGTTCCGAACAAAATAAAAATAAATTTATCCACAGGTTAGCAAAATAAAAAATAAATTTATACTTACGTACATAGCTTAATTAATATACATATTAATTAAACATAACACCTTGTAATATGATTATAATTTAAAATAGTCACTTATTTTAAATTGCTTTAAATTATCACTACCAAGTCTATTTATAGATTTTTCGATAATGTATAACAGTCTATATTCACAATCACTTGCACCAGTCCAACACTCTCCTCAGGACGGCTATGGCTTCATGAATTTGCCATTTTGTAAATGGAATTTGTTCGGGACCATCTTCATTTTCTTCCTTCTTGGTGAAATTATCAGTAACAGACTGGGCAATTTCTTCATCCGTTAAAGCTGTAGTAATTGTAGATCACCGTCTATGTCCACCCAATCATTAAACTCCTGTTCACCCATGTCTTTAGGCTTTTCAATGTGTTCAGTATCGTGACTTAGTTGCCCATCATGAATAATTAATCCACATTTTTTGAAACAGTTGCTAATGCGGGTTTTGGAAACTTCATTCCAAGCATTCATTGTCATATGAAGTGCATCTAGAACAGTTATCTGCTTTGCGATATCGGATGATGTTCCCAAACCTTCATCTATAGACTGGATAATTCTTTGCCTCATATCTGATCTATAAAACCTCTTAAAGGTTTTTATTATTCTCTGGTCAAGAGGTTGAATCAGTGATGTGGTATTTGAAGGTAGAAAAACTAATTCAGTGTTTTTGAAAGTCAACTTTGGATGAGCTGGACAGTTGTCCAAAACCAATGCAATTTTTTTTGTTTTTTTCTTATCCAATTTCAAATCCCATTTACGAAGATAATCTTCAAATAAAGAAGCTGTCACCCAAGCATTGGTATTATTGGCATATTCAACTGGCAGCTGTTTTATACTCCTTTAAAACATCTAGGTGATTTACTCTTGCCGATAACTAACGGCATCATCTTGATTGTTCCTGTCATGTTGCATGTTAAAAGGACTGTAATCCTGTCTTTGACCTTCTTTCCTGCAGACACAGAGGAATTTTTAAAAGTCATGCAGTGGTCTGGGGTAGCCCTGTAGTACAACTCTGTTTCATCTGTATTAAAAATGTCTTCAGGATTATAAGTGCTTACACAGTTTGCCAAGAGGTTTTCAACCAGGTGTCAGCTGCAGAACTATCAGAATCCTGTTTTTCTCCATGAAGTTTTTTGTAAACAATATCATGCCTCTCCTTCCATCTTGTCAGCCATCCGTCCATTGCCTTAACCTCCTTGTGTAGTTTTTCAGCACAGTCATTAGCTTTTTGAAGAAGAATGGTACTATTGATTGGTACATTAAATGAGCTGGCCTGTTTGAAACAAATGAACAGAGCTTCATCTACTGTTTGGCATTTCCCCTCACACTTCCTTTTTCTGGTTTCACTAATCACATTAGAGTTTAATGTGTGACGTGATTTTAACAATTTTGATAAAGATGACTGAGGCACTCCTAATTTTACTGCCGCTTCCCTTTGAGACATATTGCCTAAATTTAATTTATCGTACATTTCTATAATTTGTAACTTATCTTTTTCACTCTTTCTGTTACTGTTCACTAACATTTTTTTTGGTAATAAAATTTAAAATACTGTAAAAAAAGATAAGCATCACTCAATAACAAAGCACATGGCACACACAAATTGGAACTAACACACGACACATGCAAGTGAGACAAAGTTTAGATATAGAAATGAAAAACAGATTTCAGCGAAGGGGAAACAAGTTTCACCATAATAATGTGAAAACACAGAATTCCAGCTATCAGTATTATCGCAAATGAATAAGATCGAGTTTACTACCCATTTATTGCACTAACAGAAAAGCCCAATAAACCGGAAACTGCAAATTGTTTTTATTGTTTTATGGTTGTGGCCTATAGAAATGTGCTTTAGAAAATTATCACAGAGGTGTTCAAAATTGATTCTTATAACCGAAAATGTGATTCTAGTAAACAGTGGAAGTATAATGCATTTTATTGATTTGGATTGGTTCTTTGAAATTTGATTCTATTGAGCGGCTGATTCTAATAACCAGTGCTTATTGTATATTGCGCCAAATCAGCCAAGCTCACTAGCTGAACTAGATACTCTTTTTACAATTCCATCTCCTTTCTGCTTACTGGGTGACTTTAATGGACATCATCCTCTGTGATGATCTCCTCCCCCATAAATGTATAATTGAATAATTCTCTACAAATTCAGCTCCATGCAATGCTGAAACATTCTCTTGCTCCTGTCTCTATTTCTACAGGCTGAATCTCAGACATTGACTTGTTGATACACTCCTATATTGTTCCAGACATTGGATGGAGGGTTTTAGATAGTCTGTTAAATAATGATCATGCAGCATGTTCACCACTGATTAAAAACCCATTCACTCATTAATTAAAAACATCAGAAAATAATATTCTAAAATTCAACGAATTTTACCTTTGGTCTCCTAGCACCTGTGTGCGCAGCACATGTGGACGGCGTGCCCCTGACTAACTAACTAATGAATATATAATCAACATCTGAACAAAACTACCTCTATTTATACAACCAACCTTTAACAATGTCTGAACTACCAGAATCCTTATTTAAATTGGGCAGTACTGCCCTGAAGGCATATAATGAAAATCATTCAGAGGAAGGCACAAAACCAACATAAAATGCATATTGTGTAAAAATCAGCAATATCTTGTGTCAGATTATTTATCAGTCTCTTGGCATTAAAGCATCTTCCATGCACCCTCTACTGGCATTATTTGGAAAAAGTTAATTTCCAAAATGGCAGCATCCTTGCAATCATGCATCAAATTGAGATGCTATCTGTAATCTGATTTCTGAATGCAGAAAAAATAAAACCTAGAATTTCTCACAGAATGGTAATGCATGAATGAATTAACAGCAAATCTGTTTAAGTTTAAAAATGGTATTTGAAGTGAGCATTCTCCTTGACCAGAGCAAGCAGACTATGTTGTGAAATCAGAAGCCATAGCAGCAGTAGAAGTCATACAAGTAATTTTTCTTTAGCTTCCCTGGACTCAGGGGAGGTACCCATGGACTGGAGATGTGCAACTGTGACCCCAGTCCACAAAGGAGGATCAAAGGGGGACACAGGTAATTACAGACCTGTTAGTTTAACTTCTGTTCCAAGGAAATTAATGGAGGCACTGGTTAAAGAAGCATTGCAGGATCATCTAGACAAGACTTCAGTTATAGCTCAAACACAGCATGGGTTTGTTAAGGGGATGTCTTGTCTGACTAATTTGATTGGATACTATGATGTAGTCACAAAGGAACTGGATGCAAAGAATAACTTTGATATCATAAATTTGGACCTTAGAAAAGCCTTTGATACTGTTGCACATGGAAGTAAAAAAAGTAAAGTGCAGCCATTATCAACCCACTGCAGGATGGAAGCCTCCTCAACAATTCATGTTGAAGGAAACGGACCGTAATCTGCCACACTGGTCCAGTGCGGGTTGGCAGATCGACCATATTCAGCAGTCAGGGGCTTGAACCCCGGTCTACTCAAAGAGCGTGTGCTACTGCACTCCCGCTCCTGACCACACGGCTACGGAGACATGGAAGACTGCTGCACAAATTGGAGCAGTGTGGCATTGGAGGCCAATTTCTGTTATGGATAAAGGGATGGTTGAGTGGGAGAACACAGTGGTAATCAGTGAACACTGCTCTTCGTGGACTAATGTTATTAGTGGAGTCTCACATGGTTCAGTGTTGGGTCCATTGTTTTCTGTATTTATAAATGATATTGATGATGGTATATCAGGCTTAATGTCCAAGTTTGCAGATGATACAAAAGTTGGCAGGGTTGTTAATGACACTAATGACAGTGCACTGCTGCAACAGGATCTAGAAAAGTTGAGCAGATGGGCTGAGAGGTGGCAAATGAAGTTTAACATTGACAAATTTAAAGTACTACATGTGGAAGGCAGTAATCCCAGAGTAACGTGTCAACTCTGTGGTACCACACTGATAGTGGTAGAGAATGAAAAGGACCTGGGGGTAATTGTGCAGGCAGATATGAAGTTTTCTGAGCAGTGCAGACAGTCTGCAAGAGTAGCTCATGGTGTCTTGTCAATGATATACAGGAATTTCTAGCAGGGATAAAGAGGTGATTATCCCCTTGTATAAGGCAATGGTGAGGCCACACCTTGAGAACTGTATGCAGGTCTCGAGGCCTCATTTTAAGAAGGATGTAGAGCTGTTGGAACGAGTACAGAGAAGGCCAACAAGATTGGTGAATGGCACAAAGGGTTGCTCTTACGAAGAAAGGCTTAAATTTTGCAAATTACAGTGTCTGGAGACTAGGCACCTGTGAGGTGATCTGTTTGAAGTGTATAAAGCCTTAAATGGTTTGAGCATGCTCAATGCTGGTGGGACTTTTCCTCTTGCTCAGAATAATCTCCTGAGAGGGCATAAATTCAAATTGAGGAAAGATGGTTGTAGGATAGATGTGCAGAAGTTTGCCTTTAGCCAGCGGGTGGTTGATTGCTGGAACAAACTTCCATCTGTCATAGAAGTTGATAGCTTAAATAGATTCAAGGCAGGACTTGACAAACATTTGGAGTGAGTGGATGGGTGAAATAAAGGTGGTTTTTTTTGGCTGATGCTGTATAAGCTTGCTTTCTTGCATCGTGTGCCTTTGCTAATGAAGGAATTGGTATAGTTTGCAAGATGCATTGGTTCAATTCACACTATTGTTTAAGAGGAATTGCACTTTCGAAAAGTATGTGCTCGATTGTTTCCTTGGTGTTTAATCCTAGAACTGTGCTTCTTGGATGGTTATGAGTGCATAGTGATTAGAGATTAATTCTGAGTTTACTATTCCTCTCACCAGAATGCAATCGTGTAGGTTCAGACTGGTGCCGTACAGGCTAATCTCATCTAAAGAAAATCCATGCCCAAGCATCAGCTGGGAAAGTGTTACTCGGGTATTTTGGTATCGTAAAAAGTATCTGAAACATTATATAGGCGGAGGAGAAATAGTGATATATGACAAATACAGAAGATGACAAAGTAGTAATCTTCAGTGGGAATAACTGGTAGCCATTATGTGACATCCGTGATTCCATTTTATTTATCAGCATTGGAGTTGCCTTTGTACACTGCAGATATTCCCTAGTGACTGAATATTGCTAGCCCATTTATAGATAGCAGTTTGAAAGAAACTTTGTGGTGATTCTCCCCAGGTATCTGTGCCTGCAGCATGGTGTAGTACCTATCTGCACATTGCCCATTCTGCAGTAAATCAGATAAAAGAGAGTGAAGTTTAAGGTATTATTAAGACAATATCAGTTGTAATCAGATTAGGAAGTCAAGATGGCAGTGCACAAATAGCTTCAACACCACTTGCAAAACTTCTGTCCAAAAATTCAACATTAGCATTAGTAGAGGCATATGATGTAAGAAAGCAAGCTTATATAGCATCAGCCAAAAACAAAAAATCTTCAAAAAAACCTTCCTATTTCACCCATCCATTCACTCCAAATGCTTGTCTAGTTCTGCCTTGAACTTATTCAAGTTTCACTGTGGTAGATGGAAGTTTGTTCCAACTATCAACCACCTGCTGGCTAAAGGCAAATTAGTGTAGTGTTGGAGGAAGTGTGTTGAACATAATGGGAATTACACTGAAGTTTATTTGTACAGTTCCTGTGCGTGTGGAAAATAACTTTTATTTAACTTTTGTTTGTTTTCATTTGAGTGGCCTTTGTACCATGTTATTTTAAAGCATTTGGTTAGTAAAGCTTGCACTTATTACTCCTCAGTCAAATTTTTGCTGAATATTATTTTACTAGTGCCTGGTGCCATTCATTTTACTGATTTTGAAACAGGGCAAGGATTAGTCAAATCCACAACTACAGGCCTGTCTCACTTAGGTAGGATTTTGAAATAAATGATAAATGGTCACCATACATGTATCTAGAAACTGTAACCAGGGTCAACAATCATTTTGTCTCTTGATGAAATAAATCCAATTCAGCCCTTATGATCAAGGCTGAAGCAAACTTCTAATCTATCTTGGCATAAGCACATCACAAATATTACTTCCTCTGCATCTAAAAAACTGAGTTTTCTCTTTTTCTCTCAGTATTACTTTTCTTCCAAACAGCTGCTCACTCTTTACAAATTACAAATCTGCACCAACATGGAATATTATTCTCACAACTGGGGTGGTACCCCCCCCCAAACTCCTCTCAGGCTTCTAGACTTCATTCAGAAGAGGGTACTTAGATTAATTAATGACCAGTCTCTAACAAAGTCTCTGCACTCTCTGTATCAGACATTGTTTCTGCTGCATGCCTTTTCTACAGATAATTCAATAGGAATTATAGAAGCCAATTCAGAAGAATTGGCTTCTATAATTCCTAATTTCTTGCTTCAGTTAGTCAACATCCTTTTACTGTCCAACTTAAAACTCACACAACCAACTTTTCTTCCTCTTTTATTCTCTCAACTTCTGTTTTCTCGAGCAACCTCCTTTCGTATGTATTTCTTTAAAATTACAATCTACAGAAATTCAAATCTAATGTTAACAAGTATCTTCTTTCATCTTCTCATCATCATTTTACCCCGGAGAGCAAACAAGACTCCATGACCTGGAAACATCCACAATCTCCTGTGCATAAAAAATTCAAAACTGTTCCCAGTGTCTGAAAAGTTATAGCCACAGTGTTCTGGGATTGCCAAGGCGTTCTGTTGGTGGATTTCTAGCAGAAGTGAGGAACAATCAATGCACAGCTTTAGTGTGTGACATTGGAAAAACTAAAAGCCAACATTCGACGGAAACGACCAGGACTCCTGACAAGTGGCGTGATTTTGTTGCACGACAACGCAACTCCACACACTCCTGAGTGGCTGCACCGTAATCATTGGGAAACTCTGTCAGATCTCCCCTTCAACCCAGACTTAGTGCCTTCAGACTTCCATTTGTTCAGCCCTCTGAAAAACACTTCTCAGGAAAGCATTTCACCACTGATGAGGAAGTTCATCAGGCGTTGCGATGTTGGTTATGTATGTAGGCATGGACTTCTTCAGTACTGATATTGATAAACTGATCCATTGTTGGGACAAGTGCATCAGTAAAACTGGAGACTTTGTGGAGAAGTAGTGCACCTTCACTTATTTCTTGGTGTGTAAATTCAACTTCGTATTATTAAACATCATCGAGAGAAATGTGTTACCTTACTTTTCGGAAACTCCCTCATAGTAGGCAGTTCAGGATCACTCACTAGGCTTCCCTCTCTCCAGTCATTTGTGGTGTGAGGTGGAATTGGTAGCCATATTGATTAACCTTGAGCTGCTTATTGTTTTGTTCTTTGCTATTGTGTGTAGTAGTACAGTAATATTAGAAAATGATGCTTTCAATTGACATAAATTAATGTGTATAAGAAGGTACTAATGAAAGAGTAAGTTGCAGAGTGTGTGTGTGTGTGTTTAATTTTTTTCAGAGTCATTTTATTTTATTTAAAGTTGCATTACAAGATAATCTTTAAGTATAATAACCTAAATGGATCTCAACACTGCTTTGTAATGGAAAAATCTATGATCAACCAGATAAAATATTGTATTGTGGTCACACAGGAGTTGGATGCAAGAAACATGATGATACATGTAGGAAAAATAATGAAGAAGAAAGATGGTGTTCTTTCTTCTTCATTATTTTGGTGGTCTCTCCTACATAATCTTCAGTTCTTACATTTAACTCCCTGCTTTAGCACAATCAGTAAAAGGAGGATATTTTGATCAATGTTGAAAAAAGTCTAGTTAGCGTTGAATGTGAAAGTTTCTGCAATTCTACCCAGACACGATAGGAGGGAGTATATGATGAGAGCCTTGTCGATCAATTCGGCCCTGGAGAGATTGTGCAAGGCTCAAGTGGTAGAATATTTTTCAGCCTGGTCTGTGCTTGTTGACAGGCAAGACTGCTTCTACAGGGATGGGGTACACTTAAATAGAAAGGGAGCAAGAATATTTGCTGATGCTATCGAGGCAGTGTTAGGTGGGTCAGAAAACTGCTAGCTTGGGGGAAACAGACTGAAAGGTGGACACAGGTAGAGGCAAAAGTGATTCTTGCACTGCTTCTATTAGAATGAGCAGCAGCAGCATGGAAAGCAATGCAATGGAGATTTCCAGGACGGTTGGATGTCATGGTATAAAGAATAAATACATGGACTGTGTTTAGGGTAACTAAGAGTAGAAACAGGTGCATGTATACTTGCATGTACACAATGCAAGGAGTATAGTTAATAAATTTGATGAGCTTGAAGTGTGCTAGTCAAGACATCAAAGGAAGATATTGTTGGGATATCAGAGACATGGTGTCACGTAGATATAAGCAGTGCAGAATTGGAATTTGGGGAGTACAATGTGTACAGAAAGGATAGTCAGGAAGGGAGGAGGGGTTATGCTGTTAGTTAAGAAATAAAATCTAAGGAAGTGCATCCAATTGATGTTGGTGGACAATGCAGTGTTGAGTCTGTTTGGTGTGACATAAGCACTGGGAAAGGAAAAATGAGAGTAGGCCTGTGTTATAGGCCTAATGAATCTGAGGAGTATAATGAGCAATTGTGCAGAGAAATAGTGGGCCAGTAAATTAGTGTCTTATAATGGGGGATTTTAACTTTCCAGATATTGACTGTAACGTGTGGGTTGGTCACTAAGACACCAGCCTGACTTTTTTGGATTTATTGGATGACTGTTTTCTACAGCAGAATGTTCAAGAGACAACCATAGGGAGTATAATACTCTTGATCTGATTATCAGTAATTATTATTCATCCATTAAGAATTTGCAGATAAAGGAACCACTGGATGACAGTGATCAGAATGTACTGATATGATATGAGAATTATTTAAAGATGTAACCAGGCGCCTCCGTAGCCAGGTGGGAAGGAGCACACGCTTCTTGATTAGACCGGGGTTCCAGCCCGTCACCACCAAATATGGAGGATGCAGATAGGTCAAGAGAATGACCACCGCATATTCCCGGAGCAATATGGGCCTAGTTGCTAATGCTCCTAAAAAACCAAATAACAACAAACAAATATGTAACTACCATCGAGGCTAAAGGGAAGGACTTTTGCTTTCATAAAGGTGACTACAGGAGTATCAAACAGTTTGTAAATTCTGTACAGTGGGATCAGCTGATGTTACCAACGATGAATTCTAAATGGGAAGCCTTCCGGGACTTATTCTTGGCGGCTACTAGGCTTTTCATTCCATAAGAAATACACATAGATGGGTTGACTATTGATGATCATGCTCAGGTAGCTGATAAACTGAATGAGTATTTTGCATCTGCATTCACACAAGTGGAGTTATTCAATGAGGGGAATGCCAGAAGTTTATCAAACTCTAACAGGGAGCTAAGTGATTTCGTAATAACAGAGAGCAAAGTGGAGGAGAAATTGTTGAAGTTAAACATAAGGAAGGCACCTGGGGTGGATGCAATCTATCCAGTTATATTAAAGGAGGCAGCAAAGGAAGTAAGCAAACCCTTAGCCATAATTATGGGAGCTTCCTTGGACTCAGGGGAGGTCTCCATGGACTGGAGGTGTGCAAATGTATCACCAATTCACAAAGGAGATTCAAAAGGTGACACAACTAACTATAGACTTGTTAGTTTAATTTGTGTTCCAGGGGAAAATAATGGAGTCATTATTTATGACTCCATTATATATGAAAATAATGGAGTCATAAAGAAGCATTGCAGGATCATCTAGACAAGGCTGCAGTAATAGTTAAGACACAGCATGGGCTTGTTAAAGGGGGGGGGGGTCTTGTCTGACCAATTTGATTGGATACTATGATGTGGTCACAAAGGAACTGAATATCAAAAATAATTTATATCATATACTTGAATTTCAGGAAATCTTTTGATACTGTTGCACATGGAAGACTGCTGTACAAGTTGGAGAGGGATGGCATTAAGGATAAGTTGCTACAATGGATGAAGGGATGGTTGAGTGTGAGACGACAGAGTGGTAATCAATGGACACTGCTCTTCGTGGACAAATGTTATTAGCGGAGTTCCCCAGGGTTCAGTGCTGGACCCATTGTTGTTTTGTATTCATCAATGATATTGATGAAGGTATATCAAGGTTACTGTCCAAGTATGCCGATTATACAAAGGTTGGCAGGGTTGTTAACGACACTAAAGACAGTATGCTACTCCAACTGGATCTAGATAAGTTGGGCAAATGGCTGCGAATTGGCAACTGAAGTTTAGCTTTGATAAATGAAAAGTACTACATATGGGTAGCAATAATCCAAGCGAAACGTACCAACTGTGTGGTACTACACCCAGGGAAGTGGAAAGTGAAAAAGACCTGGGGGTAATTGTGTGCAGTCAAATATGAAGTTCACTGAGCTGTGGAGATGGGCTGTCAGGGCAGGTCATGGAGTCTTGTCAATGATATATAAGAATTTTGCTAGCAGAGACAGGGAGGTGATTATCCCGTTGTACAAGGCAATGGTCAGGACACCCCTGGAGTACTATGTACATGTCTGGAGCCTCATTTTAGAAAGGGTGTAGAGTTGCTGAAACTATTACAAAGAAGGCTAACAAGGTTTGTGAGGGGAACAAAGGGTTGCTCATACCAAGAAAGGCTGAAGTTCTGCCGATTGCAGCGCCTGGAGAGTAGGCACCTGCGAGGTAGTCTGATTGAGGTGTATAAGGCCTTGGAATGGGATGAGCAAGCTGAATGCTGATGGGATTCTTGCTCAGATTTAGAACCTGGGGGGGCATAGATTCCAAATGAGGAAAGACAGTTGTAGAATTGATGTGCGGAAATTTGCCTTTAGCCAGCAGGTGGTTGATTGGTGGAACAGACTTCCATCTTTTGTTGTGGAAGTTGATAGTCTAAATAAATTTAAGGCTGAGCTGGACAGGTATTTAGAACAAATGGAGAGTTGAAATAGGAGGGTTTTTTTTTTTTTTCTCTCTCCCCTTTGGTTGATGCTGCATAAGCTTGCTTCATATGCCTCTACTAATGCTAATATTTCAACTGCAAAATTTGTCCATATATATATAGGTAGCCCTCGTTTTCTGCTGGTCCGATTTGTGCTGTTCGCAATAGTGCCAATCACTAACCACATTGCCATTTTTTATTTTTATTTAATTATCTATTTATTTTTGAATTTTATTTTTTTTGCAATTTTTTTATGAATTGAAAGTTTAAAATTGTCAGTCAAAATTTATCGGCAAATATACTGTTCTGTGCTATGCACTGTTCACGTGATTTACAACAGTCTGAGGCAATCAGCAATTGGTGCATCCATATCAAAGACGAGAAAGATTCCTGCCCTCAAATCAATCACTCGTGGATGCGAGTAGTAGAGGTCCATGTAAAAGTTTGCAATAGCGCCGATCACAAACCACAATGCCATTTTTTATTTTTTTATCTATTTATTTTTCAATTTTTTTTTTTGCAAATTTTTTATGAATTGAAAGTTTAAAATTGTCAGACAAAATTTATCGGCATCATACTGTTCTGTCCTATGCACTGTTCACGTGGTTTATGACAATCTGAGGCAATCAGCAATTGGTGCATCCATATCAGAGACGAGAAAGATTCCAGCCCTCAAAACAATCACTCGTGGATGCGAGTAGTAAAGGTCCATGTGGTGAACCATTCAATTAGTTGTTGTTTTGCTAGATATTGAGTTCCCTAAGTCACTATTCTGTGCTTATGAATGTAGATTGAAGTGTTTTTCCAGTGAGCTTATGTGATAAGCATAAATCCAAAATTGTAACATTTGGACAAAAGTTTAAGAACTTTGACTTGAATTGCACATTTTTATTTTAAAAAATTCCAAAATTTTTCCAATTTTCCTGACCAAAAGTTTATATGAATTATCATATGAAAGTTTATATGAATAAAGCCATAATTTTAACCTTTAGTTGGGAATTTAAATATTTTTATAAACTTTTAAATTATCAAATTATCTTTGTTCCCTGAGTTTTTCTTATTAATTTTAAATACTATGCTTTATTATTTTCATTTCTGAATTTTTCAAACATGTCATAGTTCTCTCTAGAATATAATAAATGAAACATAAAGAATGCTCAAAAAAGCAGCTAATTATCCATTAGATAATTGGGCTGCTTCACTGCTCATTCTTTTTTGTTTTTTAACTACGGGGTAATACCATAACCTACCCTGTAGTTACCTTCTTAATGCATCATGTGGGCATATCAGTTATGCGGAGTAACTTGTGCAGTCTACCTACTTGAAATGGTCACATGCAACTCCCTTGGCGCAGCAGAAAACGTGTGCAAAAGTTAATCTAACCAGAATCGGGTCTTTAGTCCAGTTTGCTCATTAACATTGTGAACCAGCTGCCACCTTGCAGATCTCAAAGGAATATGCAATGGCACATGCATGTTTATTCAGCATGTGTCATGTTGATGGGATCAATTTGACACATGCTGGATCAACATGCCTTGAAATCCAAGTATGCTGAATAGATAGATGGATTTCAAGACACATTGATCCAGTAAGGCATGGCTTGAAGTTAACATGTTAACTTCTTTGTTTCTTTTTTTAAGTATTATGTTTAGATATTCTAAGTACTAGGTTGAGTTATTTTAGTTCTAAGTATTAGAAAATCTGGAGACATTACTTTGAATTTTACTTTTTATTTTCAGATGGAATTATTTACAAATAGGCCAGATCATTTGGATAATGGAAGCCATTTGAAAGAGAGAAAGGCTTCCACTGCTAGTACAGGAAGTATAAAAAATAAATGGCTCAAAGCATTTCGTAGTCTTAAGACTGGAAGTGGAAATCAGATTCCTGAAAAGTTAGTTATTTATTTAGTTAATAATTCATAAAATGAAAACTGTAATCATTTTGATGTAATTTGAATCTTGATGTACTACAGTGTACAGTAATTTTTGGACATTTTCCCAATTTATGGACATTTCATCTTATGAATAAGAATTTTTGATACTCCAGATTTAGTTTTAATTTATGAATTCAAAAATTTAACCTTAGGAACTTTTGCTAAACTTTAGAAACAGTTTTTCCTTTTGAAAGTAAAATGAATAGGAATAAAACACTGCCAACTTTTATTTTGCAGATATATACAAAATGGTACAGTACAGTACAGTTTTGCAACTATGACATTTCCTTCATTTGTGTGTTGCTCTAGCAACAAGGCCAACATCAGCTATTTGTGAGAAAAGAGCACAAATTCTCAAGTCCAAAAATAATAATTTAAGTATATTTATTCACTATTATTTTGCAATGTATGTTGTGTTGCCAGCTCTTTCTAACATAGGAAATGCTTTCCTGATATTTTTTAATTTGGCAAAGTACATAATTATTACTATTGTGAATTTTCAAGAAAGACAATTCACAATTGCAAATTCTTTTTTGAAATAAATTTAAATTAAATAAATACAGCTCAGATTCTGCTGCAACCTTGAATCATTAGCCTAATCATGAATTCAGGATGAGACCTTAATGACACTTATAATTCACAGAAACTCCCTTGGAACAGCACAAAACGCCAACCGGGCTAGCTGGTTGGGTAACGTGCCTGCCTGGCAACCCAAAGGTCTTGGGCTTGGATCAAAGTACTGCAAAAATCTTGGGAGGTGCATTATGGCCACAGAAGCTGATGCGCCAACAACTACCAAAAAAAAGTGTACAAAAGTTCATCTAATCAGAATTGGGTTTTTAGTCCAGTTTGCTCATTCCTAAAGGTTTGATACATGATATAGTGTCCAGTAATATTTTTAAATTAATCAACAGTATGCCTGATTTCATTCCACTTTTCTTCTAACTCCCTATGCACCAAGAGGAGGAAGATTGGAAGGGGGTTTTAGAGGATTTAGAGGATCAGAAGAGAAAACAAGACATTATTATTATTAGCCATATGGTGCAAGGAAGCCTGAGGCTTATGCTGCACCAGCCAAAAAAAATTTTTTCCCTATTACCCAGAGAGAGAGAGAGAGAGAGAGAGAGAGAGAGAGAGAGAGAGAGAGAGAGAGAGAGAAATCACCAAGAAAGAGAAGAATGATGATATCCAGCCCAGGACCCTGAGTGTGCCAAGCCCATACTCACCAGTTGTTGAGCCCCTGGGGGTTTTCTCTAACCATCATGCTGCCCAGTGATTTCTGCAACCAGCTACAAAGAGGATTTGTGATGGTGGCTAAATTGCATGTCTCTCTCCCCCCCAGAAACACACACACACCAAATCAATCCACAGTATTCTCTTCCTGTATCACTACCACACAAGCATTCACCCAGTCAGAAAGTAGCTTTTCACATTTTGTTGATTTCTATTGTAGTTTCCTCAACTTAAAAAAAAAAAAAAAAAAAAAGCAAATTTGCACATAATGTAAAACCACTAATTTCAAAATGTGTGATTTTTGCAACAACAACATGCACTGTGCAAATAAATGGGCAGCTCATTCAGTACTACCTTCTTATCAAGTCAAAACTTGCTGTAATCCACAATTTCAAGATATAAAATCATTTCTAGAACTTTTTGATTAGATCTCGTGTATGCAATGAAGTGTTTTTCTTACACCATTAATAAATTATATTTTTCTCAGTGTTCCTTCTCATCCCAGGATCACTTTATATCCTTGGCAGCAATCTTTGGCAGAAAACTGGTGAACCTTTCTTCATATAACAATTAAGTCTTGTACAAAACTACAGTTCACACACAATAGCATATAAATTATCATTTTAAGTAGTGTGTTTCTTCAAATATTCCAGGTACAGTGAGTTATGTTTCCCCTCTGAATTATCATACATTTTTCTATCTGCAAAACATAAAACCTAGTCCATGAACAAGAATGCACATTCAACATACATATAATACGAGGGGGAGTTCACTGATACAAAAAGATTTGTATTCACCAGAAGTAGTTGGTTGGAAAGATAATTTTTTTTTTTTTTTTTTTTTTTGTTTGATACCTTGAAAAAACTATAGCAACCACACAAATATTAATTTTATTCTGATAGTTTGTTTTTTCTTTGCAGCATTGAATGAAGTGTCACAATGGATAAAGTGGAATACAGATCAGTTATTCGGTTCCTCTTACTGCAAAGGAAAATGTCCAAAACAATCTGTGAAGAAATGGTTGCTGTTTATGGAGAAGACTGCTCAGGTTAGTGTTTGGGGCACAATTGGTATAAACAATTGAAATGTGGAAGTACCTCAGGTGCACAATGAAGAAAGATCAGGATGCTCAGCAACAAAAAAAAAAAAAAAAAAAAAAAAAAGTTGCAAAAATTGAGGCATTAATCCTGTAAGATTGCCATATTAGCATCAAAGAACTAGCTGTAGAGCTCCAAATTAGTATAGGGTCTGTGGAGAACATTATCCATCAACAGTTACATATCAGTAGAGTGTCTACTAGATGGGTTATCACACTTCTGACTCTTGCCAGAAGAAGGAAAGGGCCCAATGTGCACATGAAAAGCAAGAGTTGATGTGCAGGAAAAGCAAAAGGAGTTTTTTCATGGCTAGTCACCATGGATGAAACTTGAATTCATTACTCTGAAACTAAACAAATGTCAAAACAATCAACTTAACGTGGGCACCTGTACGTGCTGAGGGGACCTTCCAGTAATGCTGCTTGGCATCCAGTTTGGCAGCACTGGGATCCAATGCCCACAGCCTAGGTACCAGGCTATCATCATAGAATCTGGCATATTTACCGTGCACTGCGACCCACGGAAACTCGGAAAGGGGGATCCTGGTGGTTGAGGGACCCAGCTTCAACACCACTTTGGCTCCTCCTTCAACAAAACAGGTAGTCCTGGAAGGCTTGGCCAGGATCAATCAGCTAGTGGGTTAGTCTGCAAGGATCAACCATGCCAATGCCATGCCCCTACTCATGGTCTGAGGGACAGGATTCAGGCTGGCAGCAGTGCAGTATAGTGTCTAGGCATCCCACTCCCTAGTGCATTTATTGCATGCTAGGTAGTAGGCATCCCTTTGGGCTCAGTGGTGGGTGAGGAGCCCAGGCACTGAACAAAAATAAAACCATGAATCCTGATAGAAGTATTTCTTCTGGGGCCATAACACTGTCCCTACTTAAAAACCTCTACACTGACCCCGCTGATGCCACTTCAGCAAAAAGACAGAAAACAGACAATATTAGGTCCAATACCCCAATACCTAATAATACACTCTACAAGTGAGAAAGCTATAGGAAAAATGTCACCCTTCTTTATCCAAAGGGTTGGCAGGGTCTCCTAAATCTATCAAACGGCTTTGCTCAGGCAACCCCTCCTTGTAGAGACTAAAAGTGACAAGCATTCAGAACAGCTCCTCTGAGCTACATCTATGGGGGAATGCCCATTATAGTTGTGTCATCATGGAATGGGATCTCATGGATGTGACTGAAGAGGAAACTGTTCTGAATTTAAATCCCAAGGAGTGACAGCTGTGAAAAGAATATTCATGTGTAGGGAAGGAAAACTTGTTCCCATGAGAAACATCCTAACATTCACCAATGTCTCCTAATAAAATTATAGCTGGCTACATTAACTGTCCTGTGTGTCCATATGTCCCAAATCAATTAAGGTGCTTTAAGTGCCAGAAATATAGACACTCATGAATGGCCTGTCATGGAGTCCCTGCATGTGCTTGATGTGCTGCAAAGGACCATGAACTTCATGTTCAGCTACAAAACCCACCTGCGTTAACTGCCAAGGAGAACACCACGCTTACTTACTCATGAGTATGCCAGAGGTGAAAGGAGGAAAAATAAATTTAGGCAGAGCTGAACATTTCATATCAGTAGGCAAGAAAAGTGGTGAAACCTATGGTTATAAACAAACCTAACTATGCTCAGAAGGTAGGGAGATGTTCCATTGGAACTCGGACTGGAATGACCATCCCACCAAAAGAGCCATTCACTCCCATTGCACCCTACCTGTTAAGTTCAAGAGAATACCTGCTCAGAAGGACCAATCAGCTGCCACTCCTATGTCCGTACCTCCTAATGCTCCCCCATTAACGAAAGAAACTGGTGGAGAAAAGAATAAGAAGCATGAAACACCCCCCCCTAGTACTCAAGAAAAAAAAATAGATGTATAGAGGAAGGAGGTACCAGACGAAACACTCTTGGAACTTTTAGTGGGGGAAGAAATGGACACAAGACAACATCCATACTTCCCAAAAAAAAAAAAGATAAATCGAAGACTGATAAAAGTAAGCTCTCAGCACCTCGGAAGCCACCTGATGGACCAACAATCCAAAATAATGGCTAAATTCTTACAGTGGAATTGCCATGGCGAAATACTGACGACATCAAGGCCATTCTGCAAAAGCATGAGCCAGTTTGCTTTTGCTTGCTAGAAACATTTTTGAAGGCAAATGAAAACCCAGCATTTCCTAATATTACAATCATACATAAGGACAGAACTGAGGATGGACCTGCCCATGGAGGAGTTGCCATTCTTGTGGACAATCAGACCCCTTCCCAAACTGTACCACTTTCCCCTAACTTGGAAGTGATAGCAGTTTGCCTTATGGTCGAGTTTTTATTAACTCTCTATTTGATTTATTTGCCACCTGGGGCTGACTTCCCCAGAGAGACCTTAATTATCTCATTGTGCAGCTGCCTTCCCCTGTTCTGCTCCTTAGGGATTTCAATGGACGTACTACCCCATGGAGTAGTACTAGCATCAATGGAAGGAGATGTGCCTTAGAGCATATGCCCATGGACAATGACCTCTCCCTTCTAAATGTGGGAACAAACACCTTTTTCCACACTCCTACCTGTACATTTCCTGCAGTTGATCTTTCTATCTGCTCCCCTTCTCTTACTTTGGGAGGTGGAGGAGAAGCCATATGGAAGCGATCACTTCCCTCTAATAACTCCACTAATTAATGGGAGAGAGAGAGAGAGTGAGAGTGAGAGTTTTCCTGTTAGGTTATCATGGTGGAAGAATGATCAGGCTGACTGACTGGAATGCCTTCCAACTTCTGGCACAGTTTGACATCAGACATGAGAATTCTGTAGAAAAGTGGAGACCAGAAGTTCATCAAACTGTAATAGGGAGCTAAATGACTTTGTAATAGCTAAGGAAAGTGGAAGAGAAATTATTGAAGATAAATATAAGAAAGGCACCTAGGGTGGATGAGATCTATCCAGTTAGTTATATTAAGGAGGAAGAAAGCAAACAGTTTGTCATATTAACGACAGCATCCTTGGATTCTTGGGGGAGCTCCCCATTGACTGGAGAAGTGCAAATGTATTCCTAATTCACAAAGGAGGAATCAAAGGGCGACAAGAGTAATTTCAGACTTGTTAGTTTAACTTCTGTTCTGGGGAAAGTAATGGAGTTACTGGTTAAAGAAGCAATTCAGGATCATCCAGACAAGACTGCAGTTATAGTTCAGACATGGGTTTGATAAGGGGAAATCTTGCCTGACCAGTTTGATTTCATACTATGATGTGGGCCCTGGATGCCAAGTGTATTTCAAGGCCAAGTGATATTCTTGTGATTCATAAAGTGCTCCTCTTGATAAGCAATTAAAATTATATTTTAAGTTTCTGCATTTCTTTCAACAGTCAAGCCACAAGTTAGAACACAGAAAGGAAATACACCTTTCTATACATTTTCCTATATTTCTATTTTTAATAATTAACTAATTCTTCAACCACTTGGGCTCAGAGTGGCACTGCTCCTGCATCCCCATGGTGGGGTCAGTAACCTTGGGAAAAAGTTATCCCCCATGGCTAAAAGGAGTAACCATGGATAGAAACAATTATCCACCTCTAGAGCCTTCAAACTCAAGCCAGACAAACCCAATGATGATGACTTGAACCAACCAAAAAGGCTCCAAAGAGAAGTGCAGTGCAATGAGATACCAAACAAGTTATCACCATTCGTTATCCAAAGATATTTGGAATCCATTGCTGGAACACCAAAAATGGTTAAGCGACTGAGAGCGGTGGAGATATCGCCTTATCCCATACTACCCAAACCTATCACAACAGGTTTCTAGAGTCCTAAAATCACATGGGATAAAATGCGTACAACTTCCAGGCAGAAAGTTATGATCCCTCATCTCTAAAGTGAAAACACCGGGCCCCACCAAAGTGGTCTGGTCTATCGCATTTCTTGCTGTGACTGCACTAGCTGCTACACTGGGGAAACTGGGAGACTGCTTGGAAAACGTCTTTCGGAACACGAAAGAGCAATCCGCTTAGAGGATGTAGAACACTCAGCTATTGCCGAACACGTTTGGGCAACCCACCACGACATTGACCCACACCGCGATGTTGTGATTGTGAATAGGTCCCGCCCACTATCGACGATGCATCTGGTTGGAGTCATTGAACATCACATGCTCCAGTACCTTGGTCAGCAGGAGCAGTAGATGTCGGGTCCACCCTATCATCGAAACAACAATTCTGACTAATGTCAAATGCTGGCAACATCCACATGCATCACAGCCACAGGCTTCAACATCCAACAATTAATCATGTGGTTCATGTACATGGTTGGCAGTACACGCCCTCATGTTCCACTCTTAACTGTCAGTGTGATTGAGGAAGGTTGACAAAAACAACCGAAAGCTTTTTGTATGTATCTAATCTAATATGTGTATGTGTTTTTCCTATTACTAAACTTGTCATAATTTATTCTGTCTCTGTTTCGCTCCGTGCCTACAGTAATTCGATATTAATAATTAAAAGAATTTAACAAAAAAAATTGCAAAACGATTTTCCTTCCTGAAGATGACAATGCTTTTTGACTGTATGTTGTGAACACAGGAATGAAAATTACCAAGTAAGGGTGAGCATGAAACTTTAAATAGGGATTATTTGTCTTCATGCTTATAATTACGTTGGGCACTTAAGTATTTTGGCCTCGTTAAATAAAGTGTTTTTCGTGAACGGCATGAAAGGCTAATTCTGACACTGCTGAACAAGAAGCACGAACTGAGGCCACATGTTGATTAACACAAATATTCAGAGGAAAACGCATTGAATATTGGTAAGATCAGTCACAATCACTGCAAGAAATGTATACCAGGTCATTAATTTGTGTTGCGAACGAGGAAAGGACTGAGCGATTGTTCAGTATAGTGTGTAATTTCTGTAATGGCTTGGCCACAATTTTAAATTCAGTATCTTTAAAGAATCTGTTAAGCTGTTTGTGCCACTGTTCAACATATGGGACAGAAATAAAGTATTTTTTGATATTACTATTCTTGGTTGGTGTAATATTTTGTATCCTATCCTTAGCTTGTACCCTAATTCGGTTAATTGTAGCAAGGAGATAACCCCTGTTTAAGAATATACTGGTTAATATTTGTATTTCTGAGCCCAAAGTAGGATACAAAATACTACACCAACCAACAATAGTAATATCAAAAAATACTTTATTTCTGTCCCATGTGTTGAACAGTGGCACTAACAGATTCTTTAAAGATACTGAATTTAAAATTGTGGCCAGGCCATTATGGAAATTACACACTACTGAACAATCGCTCAGTCCTTTCCTCGTTCGCAACACAAATTAATGACCTGGTATGCATTTCTTGTGGTGATTGTAACTCGTCTTACCAAGATTCGATGTGTTTTCCTCTGAATATTTGTGTTAATCAACATGTGGCCTCAGTTCGTTCTTCTTGTTCAGCAGCATCAGAATTAGCCTTTCATGCCGTTAATGAAAAGCACTTTTCTATTTAACGAGGCCAAAATACTTGTGTCCAACGTAATTACACGCGACTATTAATTGCAGAAACCGTAGAAATTAAATTACACAAGAATTCTGTTAATGTTCACCGGCCATACCTGATCTCTGATTCATGGGCTTTTTACATGCATGCACGAAGACAAATAATCCCTATTTAAGTTTCATGCTCACCCATCTTCAGTAATTTTCATTCCTGTGATCACGTCATATGGTCAAAGCATTTTCAGCTTCAGGAAGGAAAATCGGTTTGCAATTTTTACATTAAATTCTTTTAATTAATTTTCTTATTTTTAATTGTGTTAAATTGATTTTTAATTATTTGTTACTCTAATGTAAAATTTTCGATTTTTTTCCGTTTTATGCAAAAACGTTGATTAGAATTTGACAGCATTGTTAAGGGGTGTACTCTGTCGGTTTAGTGAGGGGTCACTGAAGACTTGGGGGGAAACAGAAGAATAGGAACGATAGAGTAGGCATCCCCAAAGAGGTCAGTGGAGACGAGCTCCACCAGTTGAAGTGTAAAGTGTAAAGTAAAGTGTGTTCGTGTCAAACGGCACCAGGGGTTTCCCCCATCTCCGCGTGGTTTTCTTTGTGGGTGTAACAGATCACTGTTAAGGCCAGAGATTTAAAAGTGTATGGGATTTGGAAGTATTGTGTTGTGTATCGTTGTTCCTCTGGCCATTTAGCCGCTAGACCCCTGCTGGGGCCCAACGTTGCCCACACTCAGCCCCGTGGAGGCAGACCAGGTACACCCAGCATAATTATTTACTCTGGCAGGCCCTGCCACCTAATTTCCTGAGATTTCAGTGGCTAGGGCCTAAAAAAAAAAAAAAAAAATAGTAATAATAAATAAAATAAAATAAAAAATAATAATAATAACGCGATTTTAGGGGGTGGTTCGCTAATGAGGTTAAGTTTCGGAATTGATGCACGATTTGGCTGTTATAATTTGGAAGTTTAAGTTTTTGTCGTGTGGGGCGTACACTGTGATGTATAGAGAGAGAGAGAGTGGGGGGAAAGACTGAAGACTGGAGGGGAAAGACAGATATGAGGCCAATAGGGTAGACGACCCCAGATATCAGTGTGGCATGCCCATGCCGCACCAGGAGAAGTAAACGGGGGTGACGGGGGAGGGGACGGTCCCGGCCCCTCCCACCGCCAGGATATGGAGAGAAAGTGGGCCAGACTAGGTGTCCAACCCAGATCGCCAAAAGGCGAGGCAACAGCATAGCTGCAGTCACAGTCATGGTTTTCGGATGTTCAGTTCAGTGTCGCTTCAGGTAGGTCACAGTCTTGGTTCAGTCTCACTTGTCTCGTGTTCATCTTATGGGATCAGGAAGAGGAGTGATGACTCTGGTCAGTTTGTAGTACTGCTTTGATGTCAATTCAGGTAGTCATATTCGTTGAGAGCATCAGTCCTGGCCATTTGCACCAGGTCATGAATGGAGAGTTATCTTTGTTGGTAATTTCTTCTGATCGGTTGTAGTCATGCGGTATGTTCATGCTGTAGTCTCCTCCTTGGTTAGTTTCAATGGAGTTCTTCTATTCAGATGTTTCCATATTGTTGCGGATAGCGATTTCTGTTCTCCTTCTGTTAAAGATGTCCTGGGCGTAGCGGCTGAACGCGGTGTACTCGTCTTCCGAATCCAGGAGGTGATGCTCATTGTCTTTTGGTACAAATTTTATACTGGTGATGAGTACTGATCTTTGTTCCTCATAGCATTCACATTTGTGCATGATATGTTGCCATGTCTCCATATTGCCACAGGTGCAAGTTGGGTCCTCGGTCAGTCCGAATGAATTCAGTTTTGCGTTAAAGGGCCCATGGCCCGTCAGGAGGAAGGTGGTGTTCAGTCCTGGGTAGAACCATTTGGGGGCTTTTGGATAGGTCTTGTCTACGTAGGGTATAAATTTCCGTGTGACTTCACCCTTGGTCGTCTCTTGCCATCTCCTCTGCCAAGTTTCTTTCAGGTGTTCCATGATTTTCTGTTTTTCCATTCGGTGGTTGTTTGTAGGGTCCAGTGTAAAAGTGTCAAACGTGGTCGGTGTTCCCTTTGCCAGGTAGTACATCAACCCACATCTCGCCACCTCCAGGTCCAGAGGGAGAGTTCCCGCCAGGACCTGCAACGCACAGGTACTCACCGTGTTACACGCCCTGGTGATGGTGAGGAGTATTTTTCGCTGTATTGTATCGAGGATTCTTTTATTTACTGCTGTTCTTGCTTTGACGTACCATATTGGGGCTCCATAAGTAATTGCTGGGACGAAAATTGCTTTATAGTAGAGGGATAATGTTCTTTTGTTTAGTCCCCAGTCTCTGCGTGTTATTCTGACTACTAGTGCTGCGTATTTTCTCAGCTTCTCCTTCAGATATAAGAGGTGTTGTTTAAAGGACAGGTTGGAATCTAGGATAATGCCTAGGTATTTCATCTGGTTTGCCAGTTTGATTGTGCTTCCCCTTACTTTTATCTGGGGCCGCCGTCTGATGTCGAGTGTTCCTCTCAGTAGAATTGAGTTCGTTTTGGTCGGGGAAATCTCCAGTGTATGCAGGTTTGCCCAGTCCTGGAGCACTTGCAGTGCATGGTTTGCACGGGCTTCTAACTGTGATCTAGAACTCGCTGCCACCGTTAGGACGAGATCATCTGCGAAAGCTTGTGCGTTGACATTACCCAAGTCGAGTGCCAGGAATTCATCAAAAACAATGTTCCACAGGAGCGGCCCCAGGACAGATCCCTGCGGGCAGCCCCTGCGGACCGATCTTGTCAGGCTCCGAAATGGTGCCATTACCCTGATTTTTCTATCTGAGAGGTAGGATCTAATGCAATTATATAAATTCATGGGGATTTTTGCCTTGCGGAGTCTGCCCAGGACGCTCGGCCACCAGAGGGTGTCGAACGCCCCGGCGAAATCGACCGCAATTACCAGGAAGTACTTTTCATTACATTGTGCTGCGCTTTCTAGGAGATTCCGAATTGCTTCAATCGTGGAGAGTCCGGATTTGAACCCATATTGTCTGGGTGACTCTAGGTTAGCTTCTTTGTAGTGGCTGAGTATTCTTCGATGTAGTATTCTCTCCAGGAGTTTACTTAGTGTTGATAGCAGCGCTATGGGACGGTAAGAGTTTGGTTGTTCAGGTGGTTTAGTTGGGTTTTTCAGGATGAGCTTGAGATGTGCTGTTTTCCAGCTAGTTGGGAAATGGCCCACTCTGAGGCAGCAGTTGAAGAGGTGCAGCAGGGGTTCCGGTATGTGCTCTACCGCCCTCTTAACGAGTTCTGGGTCCAAGAGGTCAGGGCCAGGGCATTTCTTGTTGCGCATTTGTGTTGCAGCTTCCTGCAGCTCATCCATGGTAATTGGCGGCTCCATTTGTTGGGTGTTATAGGTCTCGTTTGCCTGTATGATAGCTTGTTGGTCTTCCGTGAGTATATTCGGTGGGTCTTTTATAATGGTGTTCAAAATGTTGGCCACCGAGTCGTCCCATGTTGTGGTGAGGGTGCGTTGCGGCATTATAGTTGCTGTGGTTATTTCCCCCCTGGGGAGTTTATTTGTTGTGATCTTGTAGACCACTCCCCAGGGATTCTCATTACCTTTAGTTGAGACCAGTCGTTCCCAGGAGGACTTTTTACTTTTCTTTATACTCTCGGTATAAGTATTTCTCAGTACTGTATATTGGCGGCGCAGGTAAGTGACCTCAGCGGGTGGCCACGACCTCCGTGCTCTCTGATATTCCTTCCTTTTTTGTTGGACTAATCTCCTTTGTCGTTGCAGCTCTGGGGTCCACCAGGGCATGGTCTTGCTCGAAAGCGTTTTTCTTTTTATGGCAACTTCAGCTGCCTTGGTTATGATGTTTGTTATTATTTGTTGCAGTTCGTCTGGGTCCTCTCTTATTTCTTGGCCATACTGTCTGGTTTGCCCAATTCTATCATGTTGGGCTCTACTAATAAGCTGTTCTCGGTAGAGTTCCCAATTGGCTTTGGAGATTGCAAATCTGTTTAGCATCGTCCTTTCTGTTGTGATTCTTGCTGTGGTTCTCTGTATCCGGTAGGTGATGGTACGGTGATCCGACGTGGTCCAAGCATTTTGCACCGTCCAGTCGGTCACGTGGGAATTGATATTTCTTGTGATTAGGGTGATGTCAATGGTCGCCTCCCAAAGTGTATTACAGAAGGTTGGGAGGCAGAAAGGTTGATTTTTAACCGTCAATATTGAGTTAGCCAGGAACTCTTCCAGTCTTTGGCCGTTTCTGGTGCCTTGCCGGTCCGGCGTGGCGCTGTGCCAGACTGGGGATCGGCAGTTGACGTCGGCACCTATTATGATCCTCTGTCCTGCTAGGGTAGTTTGGACATCCTGGAGATATGTAATGGCGAAGTCAATCTCGACGCCAGGTCTGCAGTAGAGAGAGACTGCATATAGGCAGCCGACAGAGCTGATTATATGTGCACATGCTGCCCATGGCGTGCATAACTGTGGGATCTTGGTTACTGTTATTTCTGGGTTGAGGACTATAATTGCTGCCCACGGTGTATCTTCGTCACTCTGTACTATTTTAAACCTGAGCGGGTATCCCCTAACCTTCTTCATGTGAGTGTAGGGCTCTTGAATAAGGATGAGATCAGCATTGTCTTCTTCTGCTTTTAGGCATACTTGGGCGACCACTGCTTTCGCACGTTGCGCATTTATTTGGTGAATTTTTAGCACTCCATCGTTATATTTTTTACATTGCGTACCCATAATCGGTTCTGAGTTGATATATACACTTGAACTTTTGATATGTCGGACATTTTGGATCTCTTATGGAATGCGTATGATCTAGCCTTAGTAGCTTGCAGTTGACGCATACAGGGTCTTTTGCTTTGTTTGGGCAGCTACTGAAGTTGTGCCCCTTTTCGGAGCAGTGGCCGCAGGTTGGTTCCATTTGATTACATGTGTGTGTCGTGTGCCCATATTTGCAGCACCTAAAACACTTTACTATAGCCACGTGTTCTCTGTACCTGTGGCTACTCCACTCTATATAAATTGATCGCTGTTCCCGAAGGACTTGCCAGGCCTCTGGGGCCTGGGGGAGACAGACCTGTTCCCCCCTCCCCTGCCTTGGGATGGGGTTTTAAAGGGAACTGGGTTAGAGTACCCAGTTCAGATCGCCAATGGCGTGTTGGCAGCAAAGTTGCAGTATGTCTTTGTCGGTGATGGTTGTCATGTCCATGTAGTATTGAATCCGCTAAGAAGGTCAAGGCTGCCCATCCCACTCTGGGGATGGGATATGTTAGCTGACAGCGGGAACCCACCAGGCAAAGGGGTGGGAGAGACACATTTACTTCATTCATAATCTGCATTCTCACTCTACTTGCAGTTTTTTTTTTTTTTTCCTTTTTTCTTATTTTATAATTTTTTTTCCTCCCAAAGTTTTATATATAGTAGTATATTCCAGTTATTTGAGCCACCGGTTAATCGGGGCAGCCGTTTATTTGGGGCAAATCTTAAAAAACAGAAACCAATCGAGAAAATAGCCAGGACTTACTTCACTTAATTGGGACAGCATGCCGTTTAATCGGGGCAGGAGACCGCAGCACTCGAGATTACCCTACGATTGTCTCCGACGGTACCACGTGGTTCGGTCGAAATTATGGCAGTCACCTGTTTATTGGGCTTTTCTGTTAGTGAAATCTATCATCATAAACAGACAGTAAACTCAATCTTACTGAATTTGTGATAATACCAACAGCTGGAATTCTGTGGGTTATTATGGTGAAATGTGTGTACACTTCCATGAAATCTTCAATCATATAAAAAAAAATTAATTTTCTGCTCTTCTCTTCATTCCTATTTTTAAAGCTTTGTAACTCGTGACTCCGTTGTTACTTGCAATTTGTGTGTGCCGTGTCCTTTGATTGCTTATCTTTTTACTGTTTTAAATTTTAACTCCCACCCACAAATGTCAGTGAACAGAAATGTCAACTAGTTCGTACGTACTTATTACAGTATGTATTAATTATTCCGATTATCACGTATATTCTTCCGATTTTCACGTATCATTTAATTTTTTAATTTGTAAGATAATAAAGGGTAAATTTGTGCTTAATATATCTTTGCTTTTATAGCCTGTGGATAATATTCCTTCTATTTTTGCTAATTAGAATCGCTGTTTAATATAATTAAAATTCAACATTGTAATTCACAATAATTAGACATTGTAATTCACAAACGTGATCACAATGATGTGATCACAAAGCACATTGTATAGTGAATGGTACTTTTCTATACTACCTATCAAATCACGTTACGATGGTGACTCCATCATAACATGATTTGATTGTACAGTGAACCAATTGTAAAGGGGGGGTGACATTGTATTTTTAACTATTTACGTGAAACTTCGGATAATTGGGGAAGCCGCTTAATCGGGCCAAATTGCACTATTCCTGATCTGTCCCAAATAACCAGAATGGACTGTGTGTGTGTGTGTGTGTGTGTGTGTGTGTGTGTGTGTTTTCACTCGCACTCATTCACTTTTTCTCACACACCAGGAGTGATGTAATGATGTGTAATGTAAATTTAAATACCAATGAAAACTAGGGTTAGTGTACTTAACTGTAGCATTTATGGTTTGTTTTCTTTTTCTCACACACTTGCACTTTTATTCATTCTTCTAGCTCTCATTTCATTTATTTGACTCTTGCTTTCTGCACTGCACTCTCTGGGCACCTCAACTTACTGTTATTCTTCAGTTGAGGTGCAGGCCTAGCCGCAAGTTTTGTGAAGGTATAAGTTATTTTTAACTTTGTATTCTTTTATGTTTGCTCTTCCACTCATTCCCATTCACTCTTTATTTCACCAAAACTGCCATTTATTCCCTTTTAAAATAATTCCTAGTTTACTCAGTGCCCAACCTATTCATTCTGTCTTTCATTCTCATTCATTCATTCTTCTTTCATTCTATATTGCATCCCATTGCTACCAGCTTACTGATATTTTTCAGCTAAACTGCTTCCCTGGCTGCCTCTACATCTCCCTACCCTACATAGTTACTTATTTGGTGTGGGCCCCAGGTTCCTACACATGGTAGGGTAGTCCTGGGGAGTTTTGTCATGTCAGGTTTCTGTCAGGACACAGAATCCTACTAGCCTGACAATTTTCAAGTCTTCATCTGGGCATGGTGGGGAACTTGGGCATTTTTAACCATTGATTATTGTTTAATTGCTGGGGGGCTGAATTGCCATTCTTGGGATTGTTTTGCACATTTCGAATACTTTCTGTGTGAAAGATGTAAAGGCTTTATAATGCCATTTATTCCCTTTTAAAATAATTCCTAGTTTACTCAGTGCCCAACCTATTCATTCTGTCTTTCATTCTCATTCATTCATTCTTCTTTCATTCTATATTGCATCCCATTGCTACCAGCTTACTGATATTTTTCAGCTAAACTGCTTCCCTGGCTGCCTCTACATCTCCCTACCCTACATAGTTACTTATTTGGTGTGGGCCCCAGGTTCCTACACATGGTAGGGTAGTCCTGGGGAGTTTTGTCATGTCAGGTTTCTGTCAGGACACAGAATCCTACTAGCCTGACAATTTTCAAGTCTTCATCTGGGCATGGTGGGGAACTTGGGCATTTTTAACCATTGATTATTGTTTAATTGCTGGGGGGCTGAATTGCCATTCTTGGGATTGTTTTGCACATTTCGAATACTTTCTGTGTGAAAGATGTAAAGGCTTTATAATTTTCCTCTTCTGTGATGAATAGATGTTCTCCCCTGGGAAGGGGGCTAATATCTGCTATTAGCTCTGTTCTCGGGATGTCATATATTATACATTCATATAGAAAGTGTGCCCAGTCTTCACTCTCGCCACAGGTGCAGTTCGGGTCATCAGTCAGCCCTAAAGAAGTTAGTTTCGCCTTTAGGAAGCCGTGTCCTGTCAATATAAATGCTGTAAAAAGTCCAGGGGCATGCCACTTAGGTGGCTTTGGGACCCCTTGACAGAAACCCTTGGCAGAAACCATTTGGTAACCAGACCTCTGGTTTCCTGCTCCCACATTGTTTGCCATAGCTCATGGAGCTTTGTGGCTATTCTTTTTTTTTTTTTTTTTTTTTTTTTTTTTTCATCATTCAAGGTGTTGGTTTTATCAAGGGCTATCCCCAGAAATTCTGTGGGTATGCCCTTTTTAAATCTATAATATAAGCCTCTTTTGGCTACTTCCAGGTAAAGTGGGAGAGCTCCGACCAGCAGGTGTGCTTACTTGTAGGTGTGCGTACTACACTGACAGTGGTAGAGAGTGAAAAGGACCTGGGGATAATTGTGCAGGCAGGGATGAAGTTTTCTGAGCAGTGCAGACAGTCTGCAAGGGTAGCTCATAGTGTCTTGTCAGTGATATACAGGAATTTTTCTAGCAGGGATAAGGTGGTGATTCCCCTTGTGTAAGGCAATGGTCAGGCCACACCTTGAATACTGTATACAGGTCTGGAGGCTTCATTTTAAGAAGGATGTAGAGCTGTTGGAATGAATACAGAAAATGGTAATAAGATTCCTCTGCTGACGAGGCACTAGAGACGGTCGTGTTCAAAGCCGCTGTGGATTTTTCTTATTTATTGATTTGAAATTATTGTTTTTCTAAAACTTTTGATTTAAATTTAGTAGTATAACATTATTTTGTGATTTTCTGATTAATTTGGTGTATTTATTCTTTACTCGGCCTTGTAATTGCATAAAAGTATCGGTAAAGGTTTCCACGTGTTTCAACTCCGCTACCATTCGTAATTTTCCCGTCTTTGTGATACGATAGCTATATATACCGTACTAGATAGCGTTAGTTGAACTTCATTAGCAGTTAAATTGTACGTTTCAATAAATACATATAACGACTTAGATTACAAACGTAATATAATTAATTATATTTAACATAATTAATAACATAACATAATTAATTAAAATTAATAAATTAATAGAATCATGACTCAGACCAGAGCAGCAAAGCAAAAAGCTCAAGCTCAAAAGGAAGTGCTGTGGCTCAGAGCAGAACTGAGGGGGGGCAGTTGTCCTCTGACTCACAGCCTTATAAAATGCACTGTTTGCTTGATGTTTGCAGAGCAATCGGGTACGGGACATGATACTGCCAAGGGGGATGTCTTTGTGTGTGCGTGATGCAAGGAGTGTATCGATATCATTCAACAACTCGGCGTTCTTGTGGGCCTATATGAGAGCTTGAAGGACAGGGTGGATGCCCTCGAAGAAACTAAATTGAGGGGCCCATCAAGCTCTCAGCTGCCCACATCAATGCCAGAGCTTGCACTTGGGCATCGCGTGACACAGAGACAACCCCCAAGGCAGAATGCGCTGGTCCCGAAGGAACTAGTAGTTGTTGGTGACTCTATTGTCAGGGAAACGGGGAACATGCTTTGTAAAAAAGATAGGTGGAACAGGACCAGGGTATGTCTGCCAGGGGCAAAGGTTGATGACGTTGTAGAGCGAATATCATCTTTTAAGGGCACAAAAGGTGATATAGTTGTACACGTTGGCACTAATAATATTAAGAGTAGGAGACCGGCAGAATTACTTAACAAGTACAGGTCACTGTTGAACAAAAGCCGAGAATTATGATTGAATTTGAAAGTGTCTGCAATTCTGCCCAGACACGATAGGAGGGAGTATATGATGAGAGCCTTGTCGATCAATTCGGCCCTGGAAAGATCGTGCAAGACTCAAGGGGTAGAATTTTTTTTCAGCCTGGACTGTACTTGTTAACAGGAGAGATTGCTTCTACAGGGATGGAATACACTTAAATAGAAAGGGTGCAAGAATATTTGCTGATGCTATCGAGGCAGTGTGAGGTGGGTCGGAAAACTGCTAGATTGGGGGGATACAAGGACTAATAGATTAACAGTAGCCACTGGCAGAGGAGAAAGTGATTCTTGCACTGCTTCCATTCGAATGAGCAGAAGCCTGAAAAACAAGATGCATGGTATTTCAGAGACTGCTGGGAGCCATTGCAGTACAAGTAAACACATGGGTTGTGTTAGGGTAGCTAAGAATAGAAACAGGTGCAGGTATACTTGCGTGTACACCAATGCTAGGAGTTTAGTAAATAAATTTGATGAATTTGAGGTATTGCTCAAAACATCAAAGGCAGATATTGTTGGGATATCAGAGACGTGGTGTCACACAGATATAAGGGATGCAGAACTGCAATTTGGGGAGTACAATGTCTACAGAAAGGATAGACAGGATAGGAAGGGGGGAGGGGTTATGCTATTAGTTAAGAAACACATAAAAACCAAGGAAGTGAAGCCAGTCGACATCGCCGGACAGTGCAGTGTTGAGTCAGTTTGGTGTGACATAAGCATTGGGAGATCAAAATTGAGAGTAGGAGTGTGCTATAGGCCTAATGACTCTGATGAGTATAATAAGGAACTGTACAGGGAAATAGAGTGGGCCAGTAAATCAGAGAGTCTTATAATGGGAGATTTTAATTTCCCAGATATTGACTGGAATTTGGGGGTTGGTTACTCACACACTAGCAGGGCTTTTGTGGATTTATTGGATGATTGTTTTCTACATCAGCATGTTCGGGAGGCAACTAGAGGGAGTAATACTCTTGATTTGATTATCAGCAGTGATTCTTCATGCATTAAGAATCTGCAGATAAATGAACCACTAGGTGGCAGTGATCACAGTGTGCTGAAGTGGGATTTACTCAAAGAGGTAACTACCATTAGGGGTAAAGGGAAGGGTTATTGCTTCCGTAAAGGCGATTACGATGGACTGAGACAGAATTTAAATTCTATACAGTGGGACCAACTGATGATGTTACCAACGGCAAATTCAAAATGAGAAGCATTCAAAGAACTTATCTTGGAAGCTACTAGGCTTTACATACCAACTAAGAAATATTGTTCAAGGTTTAGGCCAAAATGGATGTCAGATGAACTAATGAGGCATATGGCAGAGAAGAAAAATGTATGGGATACTTACAAATTAACACATGACACAGAAGCCTATGATAGATACAAGTTGATATGCAACCAAGTTACAAAGGAGGTTAGGCAGGCGAAGGCAGATTACGAGAAATCCTTGGCAAGGGATGCAAAGAAAAACAGCAAAGAGTTCTTTACTTATGTAAACTCTAGAAGGAAGGGATGAATCAGATTGGTCCACTTGATATTGATGGGTCAACTGTTGATGATCCTGCTCAGGTAGCTAACAAACTAAATGAATATTTTGCATCGACATTCACACATGAGGAGTTATTCAGCAAGGGGAATGCCAGAGGTGTATTCAACTCTAGTAGTAAGCTGCAGAATCTTGAAATAACTGGGAGTAAAGTGGAGGAGAAACTGTTGAAGATAAACACAAAGGCACCCGGGGTGGATGGGATCTATCCAGTTATATTAAAGGAGGCAGCAAAGGAAGTAAGCAAATCCTTAGCCATAATTATGAGAGCTTCCTTGGACTCAGGGGAGGTACCCATAGACTGGAAATGTGCAAATGTAACCCCAATTCACAAAGGAGGATCAAAGGCTGACACAAGTAATTATAGACCTGTGAGCTTAACTTCTGTTCCAGGAAAATTAATGGAGGCACTGGTTAAAGAAGCACTGCAGGATCATTTAGACAAGACTTCAGTTATAGCTCAGACACAGCATGGTTTTGTTAAGGGGAAGTCTTGCCTGACCAACTTGATTGGATACTATGATGCAGTCACAAAAGAACTGGATGCAGGGAATAACTTTGATATTATATACTTAGATCTTAGAAAGGCTTTTGATACTGTTGCACATAGAAGACTGCTACACAAATTGGAGCAGTGTGACATTGGAGGCAAATTGCTGCTATGGATAAAGGGGTGGTTAAGGGGGAGAAGACAGAGTGGTAATCAATGGACACTGCTCATCGTGGACTAATGTTATTAGTGGAGTCCCTCAGGGCTCAGTGTTGGGTCCATTATTGTTTTCTGTATTTATAAATGATATTGATGATGGTATATCAAGCTTAATGTCCAAGTTTGCAGATGATACAAAGGTTGGCAGGGTTGTCAAGGACACTACTGACACTATGCTGCTGCAACAGGATCTGGAAAAGTTGAGCAGATGGGCTGAGAGGTGGCAAATGAAGTTTAACATTGACAAATGTAAAGTACTACATATCAACTCTGTGGTACTACACTGACAGTGGTAGAGAATGAAAGGGACTTGCAGGTGGTTGTGCAGGCAGATATGAAGTTCTCTGAGCAGTGCAGACGGGCTGCAAGAGTAGCTCATGGAGTATTGTCAATCATATACAGGAATTTTTCCAGCAGGGATAAGGAGGTGATTATTCCATTGTATAATGCAATGGTCAGGCCACACCTAGAGTACTGTATACAGGTCTGGAGGCCTCATTTCAGGAAGGATGTAGAGCTGCTGGAACGAGTACAGAGAAGGGCAACAAGATTAGTGAATGGAACAAAGGGGTGCTCTTACGAAGAAAGGCTTAAGTTTTGCAAATTAGTGTCTGGAGACTAGGCACCAGCGAGGTGATCTGATAGAGGTGTATAAAGCCTTGAATGGTTTAAGCATGCTCAATGCTGATGGGATTCTTTCTCTAGCTCAGAAAAATCACCTGAGAGGGCATAAATTCAAATTGAGGAAAGACAGATGTAGGATAGACGTGCGGAAATTTGCCTTTAGCCAGCGGGTGGTTGGTTGGTGGAACAGACTTCCATCCCGTGTGGTGGAGGTTGATAGCCTAAATAAGTTTAAGGCTCAGCTGGACAGGTATTTTGAACGAACAGAGGGGTGAAGTGGAAGTGGGTTTTTTTTTTGGCTGATGCTGCATAAGCTTGCTTTCTTGCATCAAATGCCTCTGCTAATGCTAATGCTAATTAGTGAATGGAACAAAGTGGTGCTCTTACGAAGAAATGTTTAAGTTTTGCAAATTAGTATCTGGAGACTAGGCACCTGTGAGGTGATATGATTAAGGTGTATAAAGCCTTGAATGGTTTGAGCATGCTCAATACTGGTGGGATTCTTCCTCTTGCTCAGAATAATTGCTTGAGAGAGCATAAATTCAAATTGAGGAAAGACTACTGACACTATGCTGCTGCAACAGGATTTGGAAAGGTTGAGCAGATGGGCTTCGAGGTGGCAAATGAAGTTTAACATTGACAAATGTAAAGTACTACATATGGGAAACAGCAACCCCAGAGCAACGTATCAACTCTGTGGTACTACACTGACAGTGGTAGAGAATGAAAGGGACCTGGGGATGGTGGTGCAGGCAGATATGAAGTTCTCTGAGCAGTGCAGACGAGCTGCAAGAGTAGCTCATGGTGTATTGTCAATGATATATAGGAATTTTTCTAGCAGGGATAAGGAGGTGATTATTCCCTTGTATAAGGCAATGGTCAGGCCACACCTAGAGTACTGTATACAGGCCTGGAGGCCTCATTTCAGGAAGGATGTAGAGCTGCTGGAACGAGTACAGAGAAGGGCAACTAGATTGGTGAATGGGACAAAGGGGTTCTCTTACGAAGAAAGGCTTAAGTTTTGCAAATTACAGTGTCTGGAAACTAGGCACCAGCGGGGTGATCTGATAGAGGTGTACAAAGCCTTGAATGGTTTGAGCATGCTCAATGCTGATGGGATTCTTCCTCTAGCTCAGAAAAATCACCTGAGAGGGCATAAATTCAAATTGAGGAAAGACAGATGTAGGATAGATGTGCGGAAATTTGCCTTTAGCCAGCGGGTGGTTGGTGGGTGGAACAGACTTCCATCCCTTGTCGTGGAAGTTGATAGCCTAAATAAGTTTAAGGCTCAGCTGGACAGGTATTTCGAACGAACAGAGGGGTGAAGTGGAAGTGGTTATTTTTATTTATTTATGTTACTTTTTTTTTTTTTTTTTTTTTTTTTTTTTTGGCTGATGCTGCATAAGCTTGCTTTCTTGCATCAAATGCCTCTACTAATGCTAATGCTAATGCTAATGCTAAAGACAGTTGTAGGATATATGTGCGGAAGTTTGCCTTTAGCCAGCAGGTGGTTGATTGCTGGAACACACTTCCATCTGTTGTAGAAGTTGATAGCTTAAACAGATTCAGGGCAGAACTGGACAAACATTTGGAGCAAGTGAATGGGTGAAATAACAAGGGGGTGTGTGTGTTTTTTTTTTTTTTTTTACCTGATTCTATATAAACTTGATTTCTTGCATTATGTGCACTTGCTAATGCTAATTTTTGCTCACTACCAAGAAGACTATGGGGTTCTTAGTATTGTCTCCTGTTAGCAATAAATTGAGTAGCAAATAGTCAGCCATTGCTTCTTCTGGAAACAACAAGTCACGTGAACAGTGTTATCACCTGTGATTGGTTGCTGGAATTCCTGTATTTGAGAATTGCCAAAGAAGAGAAAAAAAGGGGTGCTCTTACCAAGAAAGGCTTAACTTCTAATCGTCTGTAGACTTGCAAGGTGATCTGAATGAGGTGTTTAAGACTCTGAATGGTTTGAGCAAGCTGAATGCTGATGGGATTCTTCCTGTTGTTCAGATTACACACTTGAAGGGCATAAATTCAAATTGAGGAAAGACGATTGTAGTAGATGTGCAGAAATTTGCCTTTAGCCAGAAAGTGGTTGATTGCTGGAACAGGCTTCCATCCTTCATTGTGGAATTTGATAGCTTAAATAAATTCACCGAAGAACTGGACAAACTCTTGAACTAAATGGAGATGAGAATGGGGTGTGTGTGTGTGTGTGTGTGTGTGTGTGTGTGTGTGTGTGTGTGTGTGTGTGTGTGTGTGTGTGTGTGTGTGTGTGTGTGTGTTGATGCTGTATAAGCTTGCTTTCTTGCATCATATGCCACTCCTAATGCTAATACTTTAAAAATCTCTAAAAGAACTACTGAAACATATAGCAGTGTTCTGGCCCAAATGAGATTTATTACCCCATTTACAAAAACTAAATGAAACAGCTTAATCCTCTGTATGACACTTTATGATTGCATATTCAGTGAAAATTATTACTTATATTCCTGGTGACATTTGGTTAGTGTAGTTGCCATACCTAAACCAGGGAAAGATCAGTTACTGCTGCATAACTATTGTCTTATTTCTCTTATCAGTTCCCCTTGACAGGGGTGCATTAGCATTAGTAGAGGCATTTGATGCAAGAAAGCAAGCTTATGCAGCATCAGCCAAAAAAAAAAAAAAAACTCAATTTGAATTTATGCCCTCTCAGGTGGTTTTTCTGAGCTAGAGGAAGAATCCCATCAGCATTGAGCATGCTTAAACCATTCAAGGCTTTATACACCTCTATCAGATCACCTCGCTGGTGCCTAGTCTCCAGACACTGTAATTTGCAAAACTTAAGCCTTTCTTCCTAAGAGCACCCCTTTGATCCATTCACTAATCTTGTTGCCCTTCTCTGTACTCGTTCCAGCAGCTCTACATCCTTCTTGAAATGTATACAGTACTCTAGGTGTGGCCTGACCATCGCCTTATACAATGGAATAATCACCTCCTTATCCCTGCTGGAAAAATTCCTGTATATCATTGACAATACTCCATGAGCTACTCTTGCAGCCCGTCTGCACTGCTCAGAGAACTTCATATCTGCCTGCACAACCACCCCCAAGTCCCTTTCATTCTCTACCACTGTCAGTGTAGTACCACAGAGTTGATACGTTGCTCTGGGGTTGCTGTTTCCGATATGTAGTACTTTACATTTGTCAATGTTAAACTTCATTTGCCACCTCTCAGCCCATCTGCTCAACCTTTCCATATCCTGTTGCAGAAACATAGTGTCAGTAGTGTCCTTGACAACCCTGCCAACCTTTGTATCATCTGCAAACTTGGACATTAAGCTTGATATACCATCATCAATATCATTTATAAATACAGAAAACAATAATGGACCCAACACTGAGCCCTGAGGGACTCCACTAATAACATTAGTCCACGATGAGCAGTGTCCATTGATTACCACTCTCTGTCTTCTCCCCCTCAACCACCCCTTTATCCATAGCAGCAATTTGCCTCCAATGTCACACTGCTCCAATTTGTGTAGCAGTCTTCCATGTGCAACAGTATCAAAAGCCTTTCTAAGATCCAAGTATATAATATCAAAGTTATTCCCTGCATCCAGTTCTTTTGTGACTGCATCATAGTATCCAATCAAGTTGGTCAGGCAAGACTTCCCCTTAACAAAACCATGCTGTGTCTGAGCTATAACTGAAGTCTTGTCTAAATGATCCTGCAGTGCTTCTTTAACCAGTGCCTCCATTAATTTTCCTTGAACAGAAGTTAAGCTCACAGGTCTATAATTACTTGTGTCAGCCTTTGATCCTCCTTTGTGAATTGGGGTCACATTTGCACATTTCCAGTCTATGGGTACCTCCCCTGAGTCCAAGGAAGCTCTCATAATTATGGCTAAGGGTTTGCTTACTTCCTTTGCTGCCTCCTTTAATATAACTGGATAGATCCAATCTACCCCGGGTGCCTTTCTTGTGTTTATCTTCAACAGTTTCTCCTTCTCTTTACTCCCAGTTATTTCAATATTTTGTAGCTTACTGCTAGAGTTGAATACACCTCTGGCATTCCCTTGCTGAATAACTCATGTGTGAATGTCGATGCAAAATATTCATTTAGTTTGTTAGCTACCTGAGCAGGATCATCAACAGTTGACCCATCAATATCAAGTGGACCAATCTGATTCATCCCCTTCCTTCTAGAGTTTACATAAGTAAAGAACTCTTTGCTGTTTTTCTTTGCATCCCTTGCCAAAGATTTCTCGTAATCTGCCTTCGCCTGCCTAACCTCCTTTGTAACTTGGTTACAGATCAACTTGTATCTATCATAGGCTTCTGTGTCATGTTTTAATTTGTATGTATCCCATGCATGTTTCTTCTCTGCCATATGCCTCATCAGTTCATCTGACATCCGTTTAGGCCTAAACCTTGAACAATATTTCTTGGTTGGGATGTAAAGCCTAGTAGCTTCCAAGATAAGTTCTTTGAATGCTTCCCATTTTGCATTTGCTGTTGGTAACATCATCAGTTGGTCCCACTGTATAGAATTTAAATACTGTCTCAGTCCATCGTAGTCGCCTTTACGGAAGCAATAACCCTTCCCTTTACCCCTAATGGTAGTTACCTCTTTGAGTAAATCCCACTTCAGCACACTGTGATCACTCTGTGACACCACGTCTCTGATATCCCAACAATATCTGCCTTTGATGTTTTGAGCAATACCTCAAATTCATCAAATTTATTTACTGAACTCCTAGCATTGGTGTACACGCAAGTATACCTGCACCTGTTTCTATTCTTAGCTACCCTAACAAAACCCATGTGTTTACTTGTACCGCAATGGCTTCCAGCAGTCTCTGAAATACCATGCATCTTGTTTTTCAGGCTTCTGCTCATTCTAATAGAAGCAGTGCAAATATATCCGTGGTGAAAGAACCTCCCAGTTCTTGTCCCCCGGATTAACATCACTAGGATCCAAGGCCCACTGCCTGGGTTCCAACCTAACATCATAGGAACCTGGCGTGTTTGCTATGCACTGCAACCTGTGGAAACTTGGATAGGTGATCCTTGTGGTTGAGAGACTCAGCTTCAACACACCACTTTGGTCACCTTGCTTCAACGAGGTTGGTAGTCCTGGAATGGCTTTCCCAGGATCAATCAGCTAGTGGATTTTCCTGCAAGGGTCAACTGTGTCAATGCCATGCCTCTACCCTCATAGAGATGATTCAGCTAGCAGTGGTGAGAGTATAGTGTTTGGCTAGCCCTGCATTCCCACTCCCGAGCATATTTATTTCATGTTTGGGGGAGGCGCCTCCATAACCAGGTGAGCAGGAGCAGCAGTGCTTAGCACACACGCTTCTTGATTAGACTGGGGTTCGAGCCCATGACCACCAAATACAGAGGATGCGGAAAGATCAGAGAATGACCACTGCATATTCCCAGAACAATATGGCCTTAGTTGCTAATACTCCTAAAAACCAAACAACGAACAAACAAAGCATGTTTGGGCTCCATGGTGGCTGGGGAGTCTGGGCACTGAACCAAAACATTCATGAATCCTGATGATGTAAACTTTTCATCTAGGACCCCAACATGGTCCCTACCAAAAAACAATGATGTAGACAATAATGCTGCCACAGCAGCAAAAAGAACCCAGAACAGAGGAGATATCAGAACCTACATCATGCTTCTTGATAATCCACTTCACTACCAAAGTCTGTGGCAAAGATGTTACTCTTCTTTGTACAGAAGGCTTGGTACTCTATACCAAATTGGTAAAGCAGTTATGTCTGTGACCGGAACATAATCGAAATAAAAAATTATAAGCATTTGAACAGCTTATTCAAGCCGCCTCTATTGTGGAGGAATACCAATTACAGTTACCCCACCTAAAACACTAAATTCATCTTGTGGCATGATCTCTTAGTGTGATCTTCTAGGATCTGAGGAAGAAATCTGTTCTGAATTTAAGCCACAAGGAGTGACTGTTGTAAAGAGAATATTTGTCCGTAGGGATGGGAATCTGGAAACCACATCCTTACTTTCAACTTGCCAATCTCCTAATTCTATCACAGCTTTCGTATGTATGGCCTTATGTACTGCCCATACTTGGCAGTGCAGGTACCTGCACTGCCAAGTAAGGCCATATGTACCAAATCCCTTAAGATTCTTCAAGTGTCGAAATTATAGACACTCAACGAGTGGCCTGTCGTGGAGTACCCCTTCCATGTGCTCAATATGGTGCAAAGGACTACAAAATAATGGGATGTTAGCATTAGCATTAGTAGAGGCATTTGATGCAAGAAAGCAAGCTTATGCAGCATCAGCCAAAAAAAAAAAAAAAAACCACTTCCACTTCACCCCTCTGTTCGTTCAAAATACCTGTACAGCTGAGCCTTAAACTTATTTAGGCTATCTACCTCCACCACAAGGGATGGAAGTCTGTTCCACCAACCAACCACCCGCAAATCTGTTCAGTTACAAAACCTGTATGCATAAACTGCCAACTCCCTGCATACTGAAGAGAATGCTAATGGTGGAAGAAAGAACAAGAGATACAACTCAAGGCTAAACATATCCTATCAGGAGGCAAGGAATAGCAATGAAGCTAACAAATAGTAATAAGCCTACATATGCTGAGAAAGTTGCAGGATGGAATGCAGAATGTACAGCAGATAGCGTATAATGTACAGCGTTATTTGTAGTGCAACTGTGGGGGTTCCCCAAACTCTGCATTCAACTCCGTGATGAATACATCTCTGTAAAAGCCAGATTTATTTAGGTTAGTGAATTGGGATGTAAACTGATATGACTATTCCACCGCGAGAGTCATTTACTGCCATTGCATGCTATTTATTAAGCTCTTATAAGCCCATCCAAATAAAATCAGCTGCCACTCCAATATCAGTAAATCACACTTAGTGCTCGACCACTTCCAAAACCAAGTGGGAAAGAGAAGCCAAAAAAAAAAAAAAAATTCAAGAGGTACCAGATGACTCAGTTTAACTTTTATGCAGAGGAAGAAGAAATGGACGTAAGACAGCATCCTGTGTAAAAATAACCCTCAGCCCTTCAGAAGCCATCAGACAAACCCATTAAATCTAAATAATGACTACATTTAAATTGTTACCACATAATTGCCATGGATTCTGTTGGAATAGTGATGACATCAAGGTCTTCATGTGTAAGCATAAGCCATCCTACTTATACTTGCATAAAGGAGATGTATATACACCTAATTCTGTTTTTGCACGAACTTTTTTTACACGAATTTGATTTAACACGAATTCAAAATAAATATTTCAATCTCTTTTTACACGAGTCATTTTGATTTAACACGATTTCTATGAATTTTTTTTGCCTAAATTCTAAGAATTTTTTTTTTATTTGTGGCATATTAGTATCATTTCTATATTACACGCACCAATAGATTAGTGTGATTATCAGCTATTTATTAGTGTGATGGATTAGCTAGTGTGTGCGTTTTGAAATGCGTGCTTTTGGTTACCAATGTGTACGTCTAGGTATCTATGAATCATCAACGTTTTTATTGAATTTGGTGCACATCTACGGTATTCGTGCATTGTATCTTCGAAAGATATTTAGTAATAAGCTCTATTTCAAAGTGAAAGAATCTTTAGTGAAATTTGTGCACATATAAATTTATTAATTTTGCCTATAGTCAATAAATTGTAAGTTTACAAATTTTTCATACTTTTTTTATTAACTATAACTGAGATATTTTTCGGTAGCCCTTATATAATGTCGAATAATTCGCCTATTACCAAAATGAAAAGGAAAGCGAGTTCTTTGGAACTTAAAATTCAAATTTTAGATCGTCTTGCAACTGGACAAGGGGCTACATCTGTAGGAAAGCATTTTGGTGTACATGAAGCTACCGTAAGAACTATTAAGAAAAATGAAGCTGCAATTAGGAAGTTGGTATGTTCTGGAACAAAAGTAAGTGTTAATTCATCATCATATACAAGAGATATTGTCAAGGAAAAAATGGAAAGGCTCTGATAATATGGATAGAAGATCAGACATAACAAAAACAGTACCAGTAGATGGAAATGCCATCAAGCAAACAGCACTAAGAATTTACAGACAGATTAAAGAAAAGAAGCCAAGCACTTCATCTCAAACAAAAAACAGAAAGTTAAACAGAAAGTATGAATTTTCTGCGAGTACAGGTTGGATGACAGGGTTTCTTAAAAGGAATGCTCTTCCTAATATAAAAATTAAAGGTGAAACTGCATCTGCAGATGAACCGGCCACTAAAGTATTCCCGCAGGAACTTGCAAAAATTATTGAAGACGGAGGATACACTCCTGATCAAGTGTGGAATGCAGATGAAACTGGTTTCTTCTGGAAACGAATGCCGAACAGAACGTATGTAGCCAAATCGCAGAAAACTGCTGGTGGTTTTAAGGTAGCTAAGGATCGTGTGACCTTGTTATTTTCCTCCAACGCTTCAGGAGATCGTATGTTGAAACCACTGCTGGTAAATCGAGCCCTAAACCCACGTTCAATGAAAGGTGTAGATATCAATAAACTGCCTGTTCACTGGATGTCAAACAAGAAGGCCTGGGTGACAACTGCTATCTTTACAGAATGGTTCAACAAATGTTTCACCCCAGAAGTCAGATGTTATATGAATTTGAAAGGTCTCGAATTTAAAGTTCTTCTGATTTCTTGACAATGCACCCGGCCATCCTGTCTTGGAACACTCAAACATACAAATTTTATTTCTGCCACCTAATACTACATCTTTGATACAACCGCTAGACTAAGGTATAATTGCGACAATTAAAACATACTACGTAAAACGAACATTCCAACACGTTTTGGACAAACTGAATGATGAAACACTAACAGTCATTAATGTGTGGAAGAAATTCTCAATTATGGATTGTATCAATCAAGTTGGATTAGCGCTAACTGAATTAAAACCAGCAACTTTAAATGCGTGTTGGAAAGCGGTTTGGCCACAATGTGTAAAAAGCAAAGATCCCATCATCCCTAATACGACCGAATTTCCCAACATCATTACAATGGCACACAAAATTGGTGGAGAAGGATTCGATGATCTATCGTTTGAAGATATTGATGAATTGTTAACCGACAAAGCCCTAAGCGAAGATGAAATATTAGAGATTGTCCTTGGGACTCCTTATCCCACAGAACGTAGTGATAATGAAGAAAATGATTCTGTTCTAAATGCAGATTTAATAAAAGAAGGTCTGGAACTGGCCAGAAAATTAGGTAATCATTTTGTCAAACATGACCCTAATGAAGAACGCGCTGGGAAGTTTCAACGTGAACTGAAGTTGTTGACAGCCTCTTACAGAGAATTATATAACGGCCTAACCAAAACACGAACACAACGATTAATAACTGAATTCGTTCGTAAAAACCGGTGAAACATCAGCACCAGAGGAGACTCGTGCTGATTTTTCTCAAGAGATCACAGATAGAATTTCATAATAGAGGAAGAAGACCATGTCCACAACATTTCTAGTGATATTCTAGTCGTACGCAAACATATACGCCGTTTATTATCAGAAAGTGAAAATGAATAAAATCTTGTTATGTGTAAAACAGATTTTTTTTGTTCATGAAGAATTTTTTTCATTTCATATGCATACAAATTTACTTTAATACATTTTCATTACATATTATTACATGTGTATTTTGTTGAAATAAAATAATAAGCTTAAAAAGAATATTTTTATGTGTTTTTTTTTTTTAATTATTTTTACTGATTTTTTAGATCCGGAACCAATCGTCTTTCCTTCCATAAATACAATGTCTTTTTTTACACGAATTTTTTTAAACGTATTTTTCAGGAACGTATCTATCGTGTAAAAACAGAATTAGGTGTAAATGCAAATGAGACCCCTTACTTCTGTAACTGTTCAATTATTCACAAAGACAGAGCCATGGATGGTACTGCCCATAGAGGAATCCATTCGTGTGGGATACTTAACACCATCTTAGAGGCAGTAGCAGTTTGTCTAACAGTAAGATTTCTAACTGTTTTCTACCTGGGAACAATCCCCAGGCACACCTTGATGATCTCATTGAGCAATTGCCATCCCCTTTTCTATTACTAGGGGATTTCAGTGAACATAATACTCTGTGGGTTTTTGTTGACATCAATGAATGGGGTTGGACTACTGAACATGTATTCAGAAACAATGACCTGGTGCTTCTAAATGTGGATTCTGATATCTTTTCCACATGCCTACCCATACACTTAACTGCCATTGACCTCTCTATGCTCCCCTTCTCTTCTCCCCTGTGTGTACATGGGAGATTGAAGACAACCTTTATGAAAGTGATCCCTTCTCTGTGATATCTACTGTCTGCAAAGGATGGCCATGCCACATGTTGAGGAGACCACAGTGGAAGGTCAGTCATGCTGACTGGAATGCTTTCAAACATCTAGCAGTGTTTAATAACACAACAGTCAGCAAGGAGCCAATTATTGATGCACTTAAGTACATCACAGAAAGTATTATCCAGGCAGTGGAAACTGCAATTGTGAAGATAACAACTCGGTTTCCATCATTTCCAAAACTGTGGTGGAATGCAGAATGCACAGCAGATAGTGTATAATGTACAGCGTTATTTGTAATGCAACGATGGGGTTCCCCAAACTCTGCATTCAACTCCGTGATGATTACATCTCTGTAAAAGCCAGATTTATTTAGGTTAGTGAAGGTTATGTTTAGCAGATTTACATTACATTTATTAATTAAGGTAGTCAAAGCCAATCTATGGAAACCCCTCTGTCATATAGATAATTTAGCAGCATTTCAATACCCTCTCCTGTTCACCCAGAATTCTGTATAATCCAGCAATACACCATACTGCATTACCAGATTACCAATACAAGGCTTCCAGATGCAGAAGTGTCTTTTGCCTAACAAATATAGCAGTTGCAAAGTCCTGGAAAGCCAAGAAGTTCTCCTGTTTACCAAGTAGAATCATCTCGCAGCCTTCTGCTGTAAGATTGGGATTACTCACCGAGATATCACTCTTAGATCACTATACTCCTCACAGTTGTACATAATATGTTCCTGTGATTCTCTTTCACCACAATGGCAACTAGATCTCTCAGCAATTCCTAAATCATACAACTTTGCAGCAATCGAACCGTGACCAGTCAATAAGAACATAGCTTGTAAGTTTGGTGCAAATCATTTAAACTTGATCGATGCAGTTTTTCTTATATCTGAGAAAAATGTTTTTGTAATCTGCCATTTATCACAGACACTCCAGTTCTCCTGCCAGACATTTACCAGAGCTTCCCAGATTCTTGCCTTTTCCTTTTTGGGATCTGCAAAGATGTCCACCTCTGTATTCAGAAAAGAACCGCGAATGCCATGGCAGACAGAGTAAGCTAATGCACAATACACCAAATGCAGATCAATAGGAAATTTGCCAGTCACAACCTGCAAAGCTGGAGTCGACAGTCCTGCATGCCATGCACATTCTAAGTAGCATTATTCTTTGAATTGAACTGAGCTTCTTAGCAAATACCTTTCAACTTGCATGCTTAAACCAAATTGTTGCACCATACATTACCATCGGGATAAATACACATTCGCATAATAAGTTCAGCACCTTACATTTTATTCCCCAGCCGACTCTAGTGATTCAAGTATCATCCCAATAAATTCTCACCTTCTCAGATAGATATGAAACCTGTGAGATGAAAGTTAACAATCCATCAAACATAATGTCCAGATATTTTAATTGCATTGCTCATTGTAGACTTGACCAGATTAAACCACCCCCAAAAAAAAAAAAAAAAAAAAAAAGAGATACCCCACAAGTGCAGGATAGGTACAGCTAGCACGGCCAGTCAGTAGGAGCCCACAACTTGGTGGAAATCCAGCAGCGTGAGTGCTGCTATGGGGGATGGGTCATGTTCGGGAAGGTCTAGTCCAGGTCGTCATTGGGACTCCATTTGGTGAGTCTATGTCGCATCCAGACTGAAGGCTGGTCCAGTAGTCCGTGAAAACAAACAGTGGGGAGGTAAAAACGGTGAGTCCAAGATAGGATCGTCGAGTCCAGGGACCGATGTTAGGTCTCTTCTTGATGAGATAGTCTCATCTGGTGGGGAGAAGTTGGTCCAGGAGTCAATGATGAGGAATTTGTCAAGGTATGTGAGGACCCTGTCTTTGATTGCACTGCTTGTATTGTCCCAACCAAGTGGGGAGACCAGTTGACTACTCAAGATGTGAGGGATCAAGTTGGGTTCTGTACTCCGGATGGTTTGTTGGTCAAGTCTTGTGCAAGTCGGTCCAAGGCGTTAGCATCCATGGCTCAACGGTGTGTAGCAACAGTTGGCAGCCATGGTTGTTTTGACCTATTGATTCTGATACTATGGTGGTTGTAGCGCTTTCTGCTTGGTAAATAAGTCCATTGCAAATTGAGTCGGGGCTCGGTGAGTTTCTTCATTCTGTAGGGTGAGGTGTTCTTGGTTTTGGCAGTTGAAGCGTAGTTTCATTATTAGGATCCTCCTAAAGTCCTCTTAGGTTTCACAGCTGCGGGCATGGTGCTCCCACGTCTGATCCTCTCCACAGTGGCAGCGGGGTGAGTCTGAAATTCTGAAGTCATGTAGTTTTTTTCTGGAAGGAGCCATGTCCAGTGAGGAGGTAGGTAGCATAGAGTCCCGGTGAAAATCAGCCAGGTGTGAGGGGATAGGATGCCCTGACATCTGGGAGAAATCTTTTGGTGACAGTGCCTTTAGTTAAGGTCTGCCAGGTGTCTGTTAGATGTTCATTAAGTCTCTTCAGTATTTCTATTATTTTATTTTTTTATTTTTTTATGAAAACTCCAAACACGAAAGGTATCAAAACCTATAATACTTAGTACCATGCATGGGTTGAAGGAGAACTATGGGGGAGGGGGATGCTTTTTGCTGGGTCAGTGGTGAAACCGGCACAGGTAACTGCTCTTCCTTTGGCTAATTGGTAGAGCAACTCATGATAAACAATCTCCAGGTCCGGTGGGGACCTGGAGCACATGGATGCTACAGTGCAACAGGCACGTGAGGACAGAAGGAGAAGAGAGTGCTGGATAGTTCCTAGGTGCGATCTGTTTACAACTGTATTGGCATTCTTGTACTCCAGAGGCATAGGCGATAACCAGGATGAAAACTGCCTTATAGAAGAGGGAGAGCGTTCGCTTCTTCAAGCCCTAGTCCTTCCGGGCAACCCTTGAGAATTGGGCATCATACTTCATGATCTTAATCCTGAGTTGGTCTAGATGAGGGGTGAAGGAAAGGTTTTTGTCTAAGATCAAACCTAGATATTTAAGCTCTGTTTTTAGTTTGACTGTATAGTATTGTGTTGGATTCTGTTGTTTCTCTCGCTTCTTGTTCACAGGGCCCCTAATGGAACCCTATGTTGCCTGCCACCACCACTGGGAGATGAGCCAGGCTGCCCATCATACTCTGGCTGGCCTCTGCCAGGGTCACTTGAGCTTCCTGACAGAGGCCACAAAAAAAAAAAAAAAAATTGTTGAAGAGTTCACAGGGAATAAGAGAGGAGGAGGTCAGACTGTGGGGTGAAAGAAAGTTGGACTAATAGTGAACAGTCCACCATGGATTTAAGCAAAGTTGGGGTAGGGAGGGGGATTAAAAGTTGCAGGAGCAGGTGCCCCAAATTCTGAATAATTGATCTAGCACCCAGTTGAGTGCCAGCAGTGACCCTATACCCTAAATTGGGTATCAGCATGAATCCTACCCATAAAGGGTTTGCAGTATTGTTTCTGTAGCACAGAAACATTTTTACATTTATTTTACATTTATTCTACTCCCGAAGGAGTTAGCAGGGAGTGGTGTATTCTGGACTCTCCTAGCAGCGGTGAGCTTGGCATGCCTTGTGGTGAAGACAGCCTGGGCAAATCAAGTGAACGCTATATATTTATCCCTGTCATTTAGTAGATTTTGCTCCTGATTGCGGAGAGTTCCTCGGATTACTGTAAATAGTTGTAACTGATAGTTTTCATAGGAGGGGCACTCATACTTAATGTGGGCCCAGGACTCATCTCCACAATGACAAAAGATGTGGTTCGATACCCATAGAGTTGAGTTTTTGCTGGAATGATCAGTGTCCTGTTAATAAAAAGGATTGCTTGCAATCCTTTCCCAAGCCTCCTCTCTTTGAGTACCAGGGAGAGGAGGCTTGGGAAAGGTGAAGCTGACTGGGGGGAAGAATTTCTTTGTTATTTCTCCTTTGTGGGTTGAATTCCAGAGGCACTGCAAGTGATCTGAGATTAGTCTTTTTTTCTGTTTGGGACTTTATTCTGTTCAGCAGAGCAAGAAAGGCCCAAAACAAGGCATGGGGGGGATTTCATCATCTCACCACAGATAATCTAATAGCCTTCAAACAAGAAGTTGAAAAGCAGCATTTGAAGTTGTCTTCAAATATCTGTGAGAGTAACAATCAGCCTTGCACAGAATGGGAAATGAAAGTGTCACTGTCTCTAGGTGAGTGCCATCAGGCCTGATAACATCCATTTTGAGATGATTTAAACATCTTTTATCTGAATCTATGGATTGGCTGCTCTGTCTATTCAACAGAATCGATCTTGATGACCATTTACCAGATTTCTGGTATAAGGCAATTGTGCTTCCCTTCCCCAAGCCAGGAAATGATCCAAAAATTCTGAATAATTACCCCACAGTTGCTCTGACAACCTTCTTGTGTTAAGATCCTGAAAAGGATGGTCATTGCCCACCTCAGTAGCATTTAGAAGCAAATTACCTCCTTTCCAGTGGCTTCTGGAAGAACAATATAATAAGATGGGAAACATTTATTTAAGATGCCTTTCTTCAAATGGGAGCACTTGGTGCCAATTTTCTATGATATGGAAAAAGTGTATGCCGCACGGCTTGGAAATTTGGAATTTTTTTGTGTGTCCATGTAAAACTGCCTACCCCTTTTTATTAAAAATTTTTTGTTGAACTGCTCATTCCAAGTTTGTGTGATGTCTGTTCTCTTTCTTGACCTTTTTGCCAAGAGGAAGTAGTTCCTCAAGGGTCAGTTCTAAGTGTTATGCTTTTTGCTATCAAAGTTAATTCTATTACTGAACAATAATGAAAAGTGCTCTATTTGTTGATGATTTCAGTATCTTCTCTGTCATATAATATGAGAGTCACTAAATGACAATTGCAACAAGCCACAATCATCTCACCTCCTGGACAATGGCTAATGGTTTCAAGTTCTCATCTCAGAAGAGACTGCATACTGTTTTGTTGTAAATGGAACCTTCACTGTGAACGACAACTAAAGCTCAGACAAAAAAATCATTCCAGTAGTACCTGAGACAGAATTCGATAATAACTTGACATTCATACAACATATCCATCAACTGTGGACAAAGTGCACAAGGGGACTGAACCTTTTACTTGCCATCTCATCCAATATTTGGGTAGCAGACCATTACATTTTACTCCACCTATATTATGCATTTGTCCAATATAAATTAGATTGTGGGTCCTGGGTGTATGCATCTGCAAGAAATGGTTTGCCATCAAGCCATCCACATTGCATTTAGAATGTACCCTATCCAGAGTTTATACATTGAAACAACTGAACCATCTCTGTCGCTTAAATATACCTTTAAACTGGAATCCCTGTCAGATCACCCTACATGGACATCCATTTTTGAACCATAATGGGAAAATCTATAACACCCATCAGTTGTCAACCATCCTTTTGGTATTTGTGTTCAAGAGCTGGTCAGACAGCTTAACATGATGGTAAACAATGTTGTCCAGTAGGCAACCTCTTCCACTCTGCCATGCCCACTTTCCACCATGCAACTTCTCCATTAATAACCAGGAAAACGCCAGCACTTCACCATCCATCTACCTAAAACTCTATGCTGCCCATTGATCTGATTACTCTGATTTCCTTTGTCTTCACTGATAGCTTGAAATCGGTATCATCTGTGGATCTGTTGCAGTTTTTCCAAATAGCATGGTATCTGAGAAGATTCTCCGGGAGTTGTATGTACACTGCAGAGCTGTATGCTGTAGGGCTAGCTTTGTACCACTTTGAAATTAATAATTACCAAAGGTGTATGGTTTACAGATTCTTTAAGCACATTACAGGGCCTTATCGATGATGAGATATAATCTTCATTCATTCCTGTCCAGGGTTCAGCAAAAGTTATGTTCTCTTTACGAATCGACGTTCAACATCTGCTTCTGCAGGATTCCAAACCACATTGGGATAAAGGGTAATGATCTGGCAGATGCTGCAACTAGATAAACATAATCCCAAAATAATACTGCTTGCTGGTCACCTATACAGACTACAGGCAAGTAATAAAAAAAAATGTATCACACTCCCCATGTCAACAAACATGGCATGGACAGGTCACAAACAAATTGTATTAGATTAAGCCTATGATCCAAACATGGCAGTCTAGTCTGCACAGGAACTGTAGAGAGGAAGTTGTTCAAGCTTGCCTCCTCAAAGGACATAGTTGTCTTATGCATTCTTTTCTTCTGGGAGCAGATGACCCTCCTATGTGTGGGGACTGCAACACTGTTTTAACCATCAAACATTTTAACTGAATGTCCTTTTTAGACATGAACAATGTATATCTGTTACAGATTTTAGCCATCTGACTGAGCCCTGTATACTCACTCAAATACTCTTTGACAATGACCACACTGTTGACTGTTTTTAATTATTTAAAATTAGCTTGTTTAGTTCAATATATTTTCTGTTATACACTTTTAAAAAAAAATTAAATGAATAAATAGAAAAAAAAAAGTCAGTCCACCTTGACTCCAGGTTGTGGCTAAAAACTCATTATTCTGCATACTGTAATATCCATTTTCTAGGTTTAATCAACAGTAAATTAAACTCTATAAAGCATTATATCCTTTCAGCCTTTAGTTTTTATTTCAAATTCTTCCCATTTCATTTTTTCAATTGTACATTTCATTGACATGTACTTTGCATTACCAACAGAGGCTGTTTATTGTCTCATTTTCGTGCAATCCTGATGGTTGACATTAGGGGTTGTGTGATATTTCATGATATTTATCTTTTTCATTTTTATTTGTACATTTATGTATAATTTTGATAATTTTTTTATATTAGCATTAGTAAAGGCATATGATGCAAGAAAGCAGGCTTATATAGCGTTAGCCAAAAAAAAAATCCTTATGTCATCCATCCACTCACTCCAAATGTTGCCTAGTTCTGCCTTGACTCTATTTAAGCTATCAACTTCTACAACGATAGATTCCAGCAATAACCGCTGGCTAAAGGCAAACTTCCGCACATCTATCCTACAACTGTCTCTCCTCAGTTTAAATTTATGCCTCTCAGGTGATTATTTTGAGCAAGAGGAAGAATCCCATCAGCATTGAGCATGCTCAAACCATTCAAGGCCTTATACACCTCAGTCAGATCACCTCGCAAGTGCCATGGCGCCTCCGTAGCCAGGTGGGAAGGAGCAGCAGCGCGTAGCACACGCTTCTTGATTAGACCGGGGTTCGAGCCCGTCACCACGAAATACTGAGGATGCGGAAAGGTCAGGGAATGACCACCGCATATCCCGGAGCAATATGGCCTTAGTTGCTAATGCTCCTAAAAACCAAATAACAAACAAACATCGCAAGTGCCTAATCTCCAGACACTAATTTGCAAAACTGAAGCCTTTCTTTATAAGAGCTGTTTTTTTATCACTATATTCATTACGGTCATTGGGTACTTTTCAGTGGCCCTTGTCCATAAATGTTTTTCTTTTTTTTTTTCCTTTTTTTTTTACTTCCCCCTCCCCTTTTTTCCCACTTTTTTCCCTTTCTTTTTTTTTTTCTTTCTGTTCCCTTTTTTATAGTATTTTGTTTGTATGTATTTATATATGTGTGTATTATGTTATAAAATTCATTATGTATTACACTATAATATTTATAAGTTATATTTATAGACTTTGTAAAAGCATCTGTAGTATTACTTATAATACCCATGGAATTAAATAAAAGAATATTAAAATTCCTTAGTATCATACTGATATCAGTACAGTGAACACTGGCAGAGTAAAATTCTCAAATTTTGAGTGTTGTTTTGTAGAGTTATCTGATTTTGTTTTCCAATTATCAGTTTAACAGATTCACAGTTTCACAATTAACAGTTTATCAGTTTTTCACATTGTGGTTTTCCTTTCCATCATACAAATTTTGTGATTTATTTTATAGTAAAAAGTGAGTCTTCACTAAAAGAGAAGACTATTGTTACTTATTCTCAGTGGGCACCACCACCCAGATGGCATCGTTTCAGGGCTTGTTGGCCTTTCATCCTTTGGCATCTCTCATATTGTGGGATTATCTTCACAACTGGATTGTCATGTCTGCAATACCGGGGTACCTGCCCACCCGCTGATGAAAGGCCAACAAGCCTTGAAACGATGCCATCTGGGTGGTGGTGCCCACTGAGAATAAGTAACAATAGTCTTCTCTTTTAGTGAAGCTTTACTTATTTGAGGTAGTGCAATACATGGCAACTTGTGAAGGATGAGTACAATATGAGATACAGATAAAATGATGCCGTTTTACACTACAAACGTAGTTTTTTCATTTAAGAGTTTTCTATGGTGTATTTACACCAATATTATATAGATTAATTATACTCTTAAACATATGATGCCTTGTTGCATTTACTTTGACTTAAGTAAAAAGTGAATATATATTGAATCAATGGCATTTCACTTATTAGTAGTGGCAAATTATGCAAGAAAGCAAGCTTATACAGCATCAGTGTGGGAATCAATTTCACCTATCCATCCATCCATCCCCTCCAGTAGTTGTCTACTTGCATTTCCACAGCAAAAGTCTCAGGCTTCCTTGCACCATATGGCTAAATATAATAATGGGTGGAAGCTTATTCCAGCAATCAAACACGTGTTGGCTGAAGGCAACCTGCGACACATTTATTCTGCCATCTGAACCTGAATTTATACCCTGCCATCATGTTCATAGTCAGAGCAAGAGAATGAATCCCATCATTACATTTACTCACACATTCAAAGCCTTAAACACCTCAATCAGATCACCTCGCAGGTTCCTAGTCTCTAGATGCTGCAATTTGCAGAACTCAAGCCTTTCTGGGTATGAGCACCCTTTTGTAGCCTTCACCAATCTAGTTGCTCTTCTCTGCACCCATTTCAGATGATCTACATCCTTCTAAAATGAGGCCTCCAGACTTGTATGCAGTACTCAAGGTGTTGCCTGACTATTCCTTTATACAAAGGAATAATAATCTTATCCCTGCTATCAAAATTCCTGTATATCATTGACAAAATCCCTTATGATTTCCTGGCAGCCTGTCTGCATTGCTCAGAGAATATAATTTTGTGTTACATGAAAGTAACATAATGCATTTAAATATTTAATTTTCTCTCTTTCTTACAGCATAATATTTTTGATCCTTTGGTAATTATTTTTAATTGAAAACGTTTAGTGGTAAATAAATTCATTACAGGATTTTTGTAAGTAGTAAGTTTGTTTGTTTAGTAGGAAACAAAAATCCTACTTTCAGGATTTTTGTTTCCTATTTTCACCCACTCACTACCCCAAGATTTGGTTGTATAGTTCATAGGGAAATATTATTTCCCTATGAACTGTATTGTTAATAATATTTCCCTCAGAAAATATTAATATTAATTGTTTCTAATGGTGGTTTTTTTTTTTTTTTTTTTTCCATCTTAAATTCTTTTTGTACTCTGACATGGCCACCAAGTTAAAAGAGTTTAGAATAGATCATGAATATAATTGTTAACTGCATTTAGCAGTCATGTGAGCCTGAAACATGGTCCACTCAAAGAGCATGTTCTACTGAACTCTTTCTCCTGATCACCAGGCCATGTTAAGCCTAAATTATTATACAATATAATTGGGTGCCTTAAAATTGCAAATTTGGGTGGGGGGGGACAAAAAATATAGTTTATTTTTTGTCTTTTCCCCTCCAAAATTGGTGATATGAAGACACTACATCTCTGCAGTTTTAGCTCTTGATATAGTTTTTTGTGCACCTATGTTACTGCTATCATCATAAAATTTCAACTTGATTCATTTTAATAATTTGCACATTGATCCCATTAATTCATTTGCACACTTATCCCATTGACAGTTCACCTACTCAATTAGTTTATGCTAAGCAGTAAATAAATAAATAAATCTGCAGGATGGAAGCCTCCTCAACAATTCATGTTGAGGGAAATGTACCATAATCTGCCATGCTGGTCCAGTACAAGTTGGCAGATCAACTGTATTTAGCAGTCAGGAGCTTGGACCCCCGTCTACTCAAAGAGCATGTGCTTCTCCACTCCTGGCCACTCAGCTATGGAGGTCTCTGCTAAGCAGTACTCGGTATCAATTGGCAGTCAGTATTCACTGTAGGCATATCACTTTTAATAAGCACTAAGCCTTTTCCTCAGAAAAGAAAAGAAAATGTTTTTCAAAATTTTCTTTTTCCATTTTCCATATCAACATTTCCTGAAACACTGATCAAGGTATTTTTCTTTTTATTATATTAAAAATGGTAACTTTTCTAATTGTTATCCTTAGTAACTGTGCCAAGACAGCCCATGGGGTTTTGTCAATGATATGTACGAATTTTGCTAGGAGGGATAAGGAGGTGGATTATCCCATTGTATAAGGCAATGGTCAGGCCACATCTTGAGTACTGCATATAGATCTGGAGGCCTTATTTTAGGAAGAATGTAGAGATGCTGGACCAGGTACAGAGAAGGGCAGTAAGATTGGTGAGGGGAACAAAGGGGTGCTCTTACCAAGAAAGACTTGAGTTTTATAAATTGCAGCATGTGGAGACTAAGCACTTGGAAGTGATCTGATATTGAGGTGTTTAAGGCCTTGAATGGATTGAGTAAGCTGTAAATGGCATTTTACCTCTTGCTGAGACTACACACATGAGAAGTATAAATTCAGGTTGAGGAAGGATGGTGGCAGAATAGATGTGCAGAAGTTTACCTTCAGCCAATGGGTGTTTGATTGTTGGAATAAGCTTTCATCCATTGCTGTGAAGTGAATAGTTTGAAAGGAAGAACAATTAGACAAACTATTGGAGGGGGGGATCGATTGATGAAATGGATTTTTCTTTTTTCCCCGATGCTGTTTAACCTTGTTTCCTTGCATCATTTGCTGCTAATATACTAATATAATGCTTGCTTAAATATTAAGATTATGTAATTATATGTAAAAATGTAATGCTAAGATAATCTTACAAAACATTGTTTAATATATTTCAAGAAATGACTCTGGTGAAAAAAAGAACAACAAAAGCCAAACCAGACCTCTTTCAGCAACCCCGACAACCCTGGATGCTGCTCATGTATTCCAAGAATACACTTATAAAAAGATTACAGCATGTGATTACTGCAGAGAGATTCTCAGAGGTATGTGTTATCTTTCATGAAAAACTAATTCTAGTAGCTGTTGATTATGAGGTAAAATGATAATAAATTAAGGAGTCTTGAATAGGGTGCCTTGGATATAATCATCAAGCAGCCTTTTCCAAAGGGAGCTTATTTTATGATTTGCCTCATCTTTTTACATAGCACACTTTCTGGACCATGAGACCAACAATTCTTCCTAGAAAATGTTGACTAAAATTCCCCTGCATCTTATGTATGATTTGATGACATACCGGGTGCATGCAGTGAGAATTATTTATTTTATTTATTTATTTATTTATTTATTATTATTTTTTTTTTTTTCATTCAGACTCTGTTGTTCTCACCTAGCATGCGTGAATGAGTATTTATGTATGTCACACAAGAGCTTGTCCTTTATTCCTAAGAAAATATCAATAAAATCCTACTTCTAAAAACCCAAAGTCTCTTGAAAAATGTAGAACAGTGCCCTTGATTGAAGTACTGAAGCTGATGCTCTCTTTAAGGAAAGTAAAAGTTTGGATCATAACATCCGTAACGAAAAGTGATAGTAGCAAGTTTTTGGGATTCTTCAATGAGTAAACTTGTTCTACACTGATACAAAATATTATAAACAGTATTTCTGTTTATTATGGAGAGTTAAAATGACATGTACAGTATGGTGGGGGAGGGGTTGAAAAGTTCATAGCCTCATATAGAAATAAGGAGGACAATAAAATTTATGATTACAATCTCGTTTGATTATTTGGTCATTTTAATAATCAAATGCAAAATTATAGGTTCATAATGTTATTATATTATTACTTTAAAACCCATTTGTTCTTGTGTTTTCTTTCTCAGATAAATGAACAGATTTAAACATGCTTTCACTAGATATGTATAGAAGTTGGGTTCAGAGCCATTTAAATCCATGATGATATGATGCAACTTCTGGTACATCTGATCTATCATATGCCATGGTGAAAAAAAATTAGCAGTACAGTTCAAAGTGGGGTGGATCAAATATGAGTCTAACAGTAGGTGACCAACAATGGTTAAAAAATTGTTGTTGGTGATTATCAATTCACAAAATAGTACAGTAGGGCCCATGAGTAAGGACATGTTTGACTGTACACAACAACACCATTTTAGATATATTTTGATTAATGCTAGCACAATGGAAGGGACTTACATAAATAAAAAAAAAAAAAAAAATTCCATTTGTTCAGTATGGCCTCCATTTTGGTCTTTACAAAATTATAGTCTTTGGGGCACAGAGCAACAGAAAATATTTATATAAATAATAAATATTTTATTGCACGCAACCAGATACAGTGGACAATAAATACCCATTACAGCCTACAAGGTTAGGGTATTAATAAGTCATGGGTCATCACCGTACAATTAGAAATATAATAATAAAGAATTTAATTAGTTATGTTAACAATTAGAATACAGTAATATAAAGTAGATTAACAATTTTATAAAAAAAGTGAAAGGTAAATTAGCGTTAGTTTCAATTATGTGATATGTTCATTAAAATTACATTATTTTGGGGGTGGGATGGGGGCTCTACCGAATCAACATTAGTGACTGAGTTAGCATCGTTAGTGCTATTTAGGAAGTGACGTCAACTGCGTCATTTCTGTTACAAGAAAATTTCATTACCAGTCGATTTTACCTTAGTGCCACCATAGATGTTTTCACATCAAAAACGGGTGACAAATCCCTCCCATCCAATTATTATCCCATTGCATGTACTTTTACTCTTTCTAAAGTAATGGAGAAATCAATTAACTGCCAACTCTTAAATCATCTAGAAACCTTCCATCTGACCAATGATCACCAGTATTGATTCTGTCACTGTTGATCCACTGGTGATATTCTCACTTATGTTACCCATCTATGGACAAATTCATCGGAAAAGTTTGGCGAAACAAAGCAGTTGCTCTCAATATTTCAAAGGCTTTTGATTGTATTTTGCATAAATGTCTTCTAAATAAGATTCCATCTTATCATTTGCCAACTATTTTATGTAATTGTGTATCCAGTTTTCTCTCTCACTGTTGGTAATGGAAGATGGCTCTGTCTTCAGACTTCTCCACTAATGCTGGTTTCCAAGGTTCAGTTCTTTCTCCTATTCTTTTGCTCTTTTACTATATAATGACATTCTTCCATTGACTGGAAATCCTATCCATAGTTTTGCTGACGATAGCACATTGCATTCCACCTTCCACTTTGAGAAACCTTGCCCTGTACAAATGGCTTCAACTTCTTGATTATCCACTACCAATTTCTTAAATGCTGATCTCCAGGTAATTCTCCAGTGAGGCAAAGATAATTTAATTGATTTCAATCCATCTGAAGCTCAAACTTGTCTTATCTTGCAAAAAGGATTCTTCTTCTATGTGTGTCTTCGATAACACTCTGATTTCTAGGCAAGATCATATATCTCTATTGGGGATTGCCTTGATTTCTAATCTCTCTTGGCCTAAGCTCATTTCAAATATTGCTTCCTCTGTATCTGAAAAACTAGGTTTTCTGTTTAGCTCTCGGTCTTACTTTTATTCCAAACAGCTGTTCACTCTGTACAAATCACAAATTCCCTCCTACCATGGAATATTGTTCCAACATCTGGGTGGTGTTCCAAAACCTCAGTCTTCTAGATTCCTTTCAAAAGAGAGCAAGAAGATTAATTAATGGCTTATCTCTTAGCCTTCCTTAATATGTATTTCCTAAATTACAATCTAAAGAAATTCAAGGTTAATGTCAACAAGTATCTTCTTTCATCTTCTCAACTTTCAGCCTTGAATATAGGTTTTAATACATCTCATGTTTGTGATGATAGTTATATTTTTAAGTAAATTTCACATCATTACATTGTGATCACTGCCGCCTAGTGGTTCTTTTATCTGAAGGCTTGAAGACTCGCTGATGATAATAAAATCAAGAATATTGTTCTCTTGTTGCCTCTTTAACATGCTGCTATAGAAAACAGTCATCCAACAAATCCACAAAAGTCTTGTTAGTGTGTGACTGACCATCCCACATGTGAATTTTCACTTGTGGTTTGGTCAGTTTCAGTGAATATTTGGAAAGTTAAAATCCTCCATCATGAGACATTCTTATTTAATGTCTACTCTATTTCTCTGTATAGTTGATTGATATTATCAACCAAGTCACTCGGCCTATAATATTTACTCTCATTTTCATTTTCCCAGTATTTATATCACGCCAAACTGACTCACTGTTGTACTGGTGACTCTTGTTCATTTAATATGCTTCCTGACTAAACATAAACACCGTTCCTGTCCTGTCTGTCTTTTATATACACATTGTTACTACCCATATTCAAATTTGCATCCCTTATTAGCATTAGTGGAGGCATACGATGCAAGAAAGCAAGCTTATGCAGCATCAGCCAAAAAAAAAAAAAAAAAAAAACCTCCCATTTCATCCCTCCATTTGTCCCAAATGCCTGTCCAGCTCAGCCTTAAATTTATTTAGGCTATTAGCTTCCACAACAAAAGATGGACGCCTGTTCCACCAATCAACTACCAGCTGGCTAAAGGCAAATTTCTGCACATCTATTCTGCAACTATCTTTCCTCAATTTGAAACTGTGCCACTTCAGGTTCTTAGTCTGAGCAAGACGAAGAATCCCATCAGCATTCAGCTTGCTCAACCCATTCAAGGCCTTATACACCTCAATCAGATCACCTCGCAGGTGCCTACTCTCCAGGCACTGCAATTTGCAGAACTTAAGACTTTCTTGGTAAGAGCACCCCTTTGTTCCGCTCACCAATCTTGTTGCCCTTCTTTGTACTCTTTCTAGCAACTCCTCATCCTTCCTAAAATGAGGCCTCCAGACCTGTACACACTACTCTAGGTATGGCCTGACCATTGCCTTGTATAACAGGATTATCACCTTGTCCCTGCTAGCAAAATTCCTATATATCATTGACAAGACTCCATGACCTGCCCTGGCAGCCCGTCTGCACTGCTCAGCGAACTTCATATTTGACCGCACAATTATCCCCAGGTCTTTTTCACTTTCCACGTCCATGTGTAGTACCACCAGTTGGTATGTTTCTCTTCGGTTATTGCTACCCATGTGCAGTACTTTGCATTTGTCAAGGTTAAACTCCAGTTGCCACTTCTCAGCCCATTTTCCCAACTTATCTAGATCCAGTTGGAGTAGCATACTGTCATTACTGTCGTTAACAACCCTGCCAACCTTTGTAATCTGCAAACTTGGACATTAAACATGATATACCTTCATGTATATTCATTGATAAATATACAAAACAACAATGGCCCAACACCGAACCCTGGGGATCTCCACTAATAACATTTGTCCACGAAGAGCAGTGTCCATTGATTACCACTCTCTGTTGTCTCCCACTCAACCACCCCTTTATCCATTGTAGCAGCTTACCCTTGATGCCATACCTCTCCAGTTTGTACAGAAGTCTTCCATGTGCAACAGTATCAAAAGCTTTCCTGAAATCCAAGTATATGATATAAAAATTATTTTTGGCATTCAGTTCCTTTGTGATCATATCATAGTAAGCAATCATATTAGTCAGACAAGACCTCCCTTTGACAAACCTATGCTGTGTCTTAACTATTACTGCAGTCTTGTCTAGATGATCCTGCAATGCTTCTTTAACCAGCGATTCCCCAGAACACAAGTTAAACTAATAGGTCTGTAGGTACTTGTGTTACCTTTGGAACCTCCTTTGTGAATTGGTGATATTTGCACACCTCCAGTCCATGGGGGACCCCCCCTGAGTCCATGGAAGCTCTCATAATTATGGCTAAGGGTTTGCTTACTTCCTTTGCTGCCTCCTTTAATATAACTGGATAGATACCTATCCTTATGTTTAACTTCAACAATTTCTCCTCCACTTTGCTCTCAGTTATTGCAAAATCACTTAAACTTCTGGCACTCCCCTCACTGAATAACTCCATTTGTGAATGTAGATGCAAAATACTCATTCAGTTTATCAGCTACCTGAGCATGATCAATCAATAGTAAACCCATCTATGTTATGTGGTCCAATCTGATTCATCCCTTTCCTTCTAGAGTTTACATAAGTAAAGAATTTGCCAAAAATTTCTCATCTGCCTTCGCCTGCCTAACCTCCTTTGTGGCTTGATTACAGACTAGTTTATACCTGCAATAGGCTTCTGTATCGCCTGATACTTTATATGTATCCCATACATTCTTCTCTGCCAATAGCCTCATTAATTCATCTGACATCCATTTAGGCCTAAACCTTGAACAGTAAAGACATTCCTTTATGTTTGAGTGACACTGTTTTTCTGATATCCCCACAAAGTCTACACATGATGACTTAATCAGTACTTCAAATTGACCAAATTTATTTACTACACGCCTAGCATTAATGTATATTCAAGTATACATGTGCATATTATTACTCTTAGTTACCCTGCTGTGTACCGACTTGTTCAATGATGACCCACAGAAGGGCTTGAAATCCCTGACACCTTGCTTTCCAGGCTGCTTCTTGTTCCAATAGAAATAGTGCAAGAATTACTGTCACCTGTGGCTGTAGTTAGAGTATTACTCTGTGTATCCTCTCCCTCCAAGCTATCAGTTTTCTTATCTACCTAGCACTGCCCCGATAGCATCAGTGAATATTTTTGCACTCCTATTTAGGTGTATCCATTCCTGTAAAAATTGTATCTTCTGTTAACAAGCACAGACCATACTGAGAAAAATTGTATCTTACATTCCTTGCACAGTCTGTCCATCTCCAAATTAATTGACAAGGCTCTCAACATGTACTCTCTCCTATCGTGTCTGAGCAGGATTGCAGACACTTTCAAATTTAATCCTAACTCATGACTTTTTCCCAGCATTACACTGTACATCTTAAGTATGTCAGATTTTATACTCTTAATATCATTAGTGCCAACATGTACAACAATATCACCTTTCGTGATCTTAAAGATCTACTCTTGCTCCCTGGCAGACTTACCCTATTCCTATTACCCTATTCAACCTATCCCTTTTGCACAATATTTCCTATTTCCCTGATAAAAAGTCACTGACAATAACTGCCTCCTGTGTGACCAGCACAATTCTGCCTTGGGAATTGCCACTGTTTAGCCTGATGCACAAGTGAGAGATCTGGCATTGATTTCGGCAGCTGAGAGCTTAATGGACCCCCATTAAGCTTTCAGGAATTAAATGGACTCCATTTAATTCCTTTGAGGGCATCCATTCTGTTCTTAAAGCTCTCAAACACGTCAGAATGCTCAGTGCAAGCCTAATTTCATACTCTTTGCACTGAATACACAAGAAATTCCCCCTTGGCCGTATTACGTCCTGTTCCATATAGCTGCAAACATTGCACCGGTAGCACATTTTGTAAGTCTGTAATTTGTAGAACTGCCCCTTCAGTCCCTGCCTGGACCACAGCTCTCACACTACTTTGAGCCTGTTTCTTTGCTGCTCTAGTCTGAAGTGCGATTTCTGCTTAAATTTAGTTTAACTTGAATACTTCATTAAATTGATAGATACCTAAATGCAATACTGTGTATTATGTTATACCATTGCATTCGTAGAGTTCTAAATTAGTTATGGTTTGCTAGAAATAAAATTTATTAGCTAAAACAAAAAATACCATCCTGAATGATTAGAACTTTTTGAGTACTATATACAGGTATAGAAGCCTATTTAGGAGTGACATGGATCTATTGGAATGTATGCAAAGAAGAGCAACAGGATTGAGGGGAGCAAAATATTATTTTTTATTAGGAAAGGCTTCAATTTTGCAAATTTCAGCACCTGGCGATCTAACAGGTGTTCGTGTAAAGCCTTGAATGGATTGAGTAAGTTTAGTGCTGATGAAATCCTTCCTCTTGGTCAGACTACTCATGTGAAGGGGCATAAATTCAAATTAAGGAAGATTAATTGCACGGCACATGACTTTGTTTTAATGATAAAAAAAAAAAAAAATTCTGACTTATTTTATCACACTTTCTTTTTTGGTTCCCTTTACTTCCCAGCTCTCATGCTATTAAAAAAAAGTGAGCCAGGTTCTTCCACAAACTTTGTGCAAAAACTTCTACCATGAAACGGTGTGAGATCAAATAGTGATGCCCAGTTCAGTGAAAACTCAGCCATGAAAAGTATTGATAACAAAAAGTTGTGCCAAGTTCATTATAGGCTCTGCCATGGGAAGCATTGAGATGAAAAAGTTGTCAAGTTTACTATTGGCTAACCAGATTACAAGTTTGTCATAAACTTGGTAATTCACCACATTATTTAAATTTCAGTTCATTCTGGGTTTGTAGGGTGGTGAATCTGCCAAGTGTATGATAAACTTTTAATCTGGTTAGCCAGTAGTGCAAACTTGGCATCACTTTTTCATCTCAATACTTTTCATAGCATAGCTTTTTGATATCAATATTTGTCATGGCTGAGGTTGTGATGAACTTGCCATCACTGTTTGATCTCAAACTTCTTCATGGTGGAGACTTTGCAAAGCTTGCAAAAGAACTTGGCTCACTTTTTTTTTACAAGTTTTTGTTTTTTGTTGAGGTATCAAATCTTTTTGAAGAATTATTTAATTTTCAACATGTTAACACACTACGTTATATTGGCAAATAACGATAATTAGCCAGATACTATTTCTTCTCTTCGGTTGTGCAAACAAATAATCCCTGTTTAAACAACGGCAGGTACAAGCAAGGTCACACGCAAAGCAAGTAATGGTTTGCAGTGCCGTTGTTGAAATGTGAGATTATTTAAACGTGCAAAATGGATCATTTGTATTAATTAAAAACTATAACTCGTTATTTTCATGTATGCAGCCCCTAGATAACTTGTCATAGGTTTATTAATTTTTCCCATTACCAGGAAGGAATATCCTATAACCTTAACAAATTTCAAGTCTCTTACCTTAATCAGAAATATGTTAAAATGTTGATGAGTGAGTTAGATCCTGACGAGGCTAGTAGGAGCCAGACGTGTTCAAAGCCACTAAGTGGATTTTTCTTATTTATTGATTTGAAATTGTTTTTCTAAAACTTTTGATTTAAATTTAGTAGTATAGCATTATTTTGTGATTTTCTGATTAATCTGGTCTATTTATTCTTTACTCATAATTGCATAAAAGTATCGGTAAGGGTATCAAATCCGCATGTTACAAGTTGCAACTCCGCTGAACGAGAAGTTTTTTAGCCATATTTAGCTGCTTTATTGAATATTTTTACATCAAATTATTTTCTGTAAGTAGCTTATAGACCTAGTAAGGATCGTTAGTTTATTCTGAATTGAGACAGCGAGACTTGAAAGTTAATTAATACTTAAGCGTCCTTAGATTTACCGTTCGTAACTTGTCGCCTTTGTCATAGATAGCCTTAGTATAGTATAGGTTATAATATTGTCAGTTGGTCGGTAGAATCTATTAAACTTGTTGAACTTTGTTGTCAATTAAATTTACTTTTAACTAAATACATGTAATGACTAAGATTACAAACGTAACATAATTAATTAATACATAACTGATATGGAAGTTATATAAAGGTAACTCTTAGATAATTAATACTTGACACTGAAAAATGTATATACCGTTATAACTGTGTTGGTATACAAGTTGAGGGTTATAATTTTGAACTGAAATTTAAATTTTATTGAAATTAATAGAAATCATGTCTCAGACCAGAGCAGCAAAGCAAAAGGCTCAAGCTAATGGAAGTACTGTGTCTCAGAGGAGAACTGAGGGGGGCAGTTTCCTTCTGAATCACAGCCTTTTAAAATGCACTGCTTGCATGAAGTTTGTGGAGCATTCAGGTACGGGACATAATATTGCCATGGGGGATGTCTTTGTGTGCGCGCGCGATGCAAGGAGTGTATTGAAATCAGGCAACAACTCAGCATTGTTATGGGCCTATATGAGAGCTTGAAGGACAGGGTGGATGCCCTCGAAAGAACTAAATTGAGGGGCGCATCAAGCTCTCAGCTGCCCACATCAACGCCAGAGCTTGCACTTGGTCATCACACAACACAGCGGCAACCCGGAAGGCAGAATGCGCTGGTCCCACAGGAACTAGTAGATGGTGACTTTATTGTCAGGGAAACGGGGAACATGCTTTGTAAAAAGGATAGGTGGAACAGTACCAGGGTATGTCTGCCAGGGGCAAAGGTTGATAACATTGTAGAGCGGGCGCATATCATCTTTTAAGGGCACAAAAGGTGATATAGTTATACACGTTGGCACTAATGATATCAAGAGTAGAAGACCAGCAGAATTACTTAACAAGTACAGGTCACTGTTGAAAAAAAGCCGTGAATTAGGGTTGAATTTGAAATTGTCTGCAATTCTGCCCAGACATGATAGGAGGGAGTATATGATGAGAGCCTTGTCGATCAATTCGCCCCTGGAAAGATTGTGCAAGGCTCAAGGGGTAGAATTTTTTTCAGCCTCGACTGTACTTGTTAACAGGAGAGACTGCTTCTACAGGGATGGGATACACTTAAATAGAAAGGTGCAAGAATATTTGCTGATGCTATCGAGGCAGTGTTAGATTGGTCAGAAAACTGCTAGCTTGGGGGGAGACAAAGACTAATAGATTAACAGTAGCCACTTGCAGAGGTGAGAGATTCTTGCACTGCTTCTATTGGAATGAGCAGAAGCCTGAAAAACAAGATGCAGGATATTTCAGAGACTGCTTGGAGTCATTGCGGTACAAGTAAACACATGGGTTGTGTTAGGGTAGCTAAGAATAGAAACAGGTGCATTTATACTTGCGTGTATGCCAATGCTAGGAGTTTGGTAAATAAATTTGAAGAATTTGAGGTATTGCTCAAAACATCAAAGGCAGATATTGCTGGGATTTCAGAGACGTGGTGTCACACAGATATAAGGGATGCAGAACTGTAATTTGGGGAGTACAACGTCTACAGAAAGGATAGACAGGATAGGAAGAGAGGAGGGGTTATGCTATTAGTTAAACACAAAATCCAAGGAAGTGAAGCCAGTCGACATCGCTGGACAGTGCCGTGTCGAATCAGTTTGGTGTGACATAAGCATTGGGAGATCAAAATTGAGAGTAGGAGTGTGCTATAGGCCTAATGACTCTGATGAGTATAATAAGAAACTGTACGGGGAAATAGTGGGCCAGTAAATCAGAGTCTTATAATGAGGGATTTTAATTTCCCAAATATTGACTGGAATTTGGGGACTGGTCACTCACACACTAGCAAGGCTTTTGTGGATTTATTGGATGATTGTTTTCTACATCAGCATGTTCGGGAGGCAACTAGAGGGACTAATACTCTTGATTTGATTATCAGTAGTAATTCTTCATGCATTAAGAATCTGCAGGTAAATGAACCACTAGGTGGCAGTGATCACAGTGTGCTTAAGTGGGGTTTACTCAAAGAGGTAACTACCATTGGGGGTAAAGGGAAGGGTTATTGCTTTCGTAAAGGCGACTACGATGGACTGAGACAGTATTTAAATTCTATACAGTGGGACCAACTGATGATGTTACCAACAGTAAACTCAAAATGGGAAGCATTCAAAGAACTTATCTTGGAAGCTACTAGGCTTTACATACCAACTAAGAAATATTGTTCAAGGTTTAGGCCTAAATGGATGTCAGATGAACTAATGAGACATATGGCAGAGAAGAAAAATGCATGGGATACATACAAATTAACACGTGACACAGAAGCCTATGATAGATACAACTTGATCTGTAACCAAGTTACAAAGGAGGTTAGGCAGGCAAAGGCAGATTAAGAGAAATCTTTGGCAAGGGATGCAAAGATAAACAGCAAAGAGTTCTTTACTTATATAAACTCTAAGAAGGAAGGGGATGAATCAGATTGGTCCACTTGATATCGATGAGTCAACTGTTGATGATCCTGCTCAGGTAGCTAACAAACTAAATGAATATTTTGCATCGACATTCACACATTAGGAGTTATTCAGCGAGGGGAATGCCAGATGTGTATTCAATTCTGGCAGTAAGCTAGAGAATCTTGTGATAACTGAGAGTAAAGTGGAGGAGAAATTGTTGAAGAAAAAACACAAGAAAGGCACCTGGGGTGGATGGGATCTATCCAGTTATATTAAAGGAGGCAGCAAAGGAAGTAAGCAAACCCTTAGCCATAATTATGAGAGCTTTCTTGGACTCATGGGAGGTACCCACAGACTAGAGATGTGCAAATGTGACCCGAATTCACAAAGGAATATCAAAGGCTGACACAAGTAATTATAGACCTGTGAGTTTAACTTCTGTTCCAGGAAAATTAATGGAGGCACTGGTTAAAGAAACACTGCAGGATCATCTAGACAAGACTTCAGTTATAGCTCGGACACAGCATGGTTTTGTTAAGGGGAAGTCTTGCCTGACCGATTTGATTGGATACTATGATGCAGTCACAAAAGAACTGGATGCAGGGAATAACTTTGATATTGTATACTTGGATCTTAGAAATGCTTTTGATACTGTTGCACATGGAAGACTGCTGCACAAATTGAAGCAGTGTGGCATTGGAGGCAAGTTGCTGCTATGGATGAAGGGGTGGTTGAGGGAGAGAAGACAGAGTGGTAATCCATGGACACTGCTCATTGTGAACTAATGTTATTAGTGGAGTCCCTCAGGGTTCAGTGTTGGGTCCATTATTGTTTTCTGTATTTATAAATGATATTGATGATGGTATATCAAGCTTGATGTCCAAGTTTGCAGACGATACGAAGGTTGGCAGGTTGTCAAGAACACTACTGACACTATGCTGCTGCAACAGGATATGGAAAGGTTGAGCAGATGGGCTGAGAGGTGGCAAATGAAGTTTAACATTGACAAATGTGAAGTACTACACATGGGTACTACCAGAGCAACATATCAATTCTGTGGTACTACACTGACAGTGGTAGAGAATGAAAGGGACCTGGGAGTGGTTGTGTAGGAAGATATGAAGTTCTCTGAGCAGTGCAGATGGGCTGCAAGAGTAGCTCATGGTGTATTGTCAATGATATATAGGAATTTTTCTAGCAGGCATAAGGAGGCGATTATTCCCTTGTATAAGGCAATGGTCAGGCCACACCTAGAGTACTGTCTGGAGGCCTCATTTTAAGAAGGATGTAGAGCTGCTGGAACGAGTACAAAGGGGAATGGAACAAAGGGGTGCTCTTACGAAGAAAGGCTTAAGTTTTGCAAATTACAGTGTCTGGAGACTAGGCACCAGCGAGGTGATCTGATAGATGTGTATAAAGCCTTGAATGGTTTGAGCATGCTTAATGCTGATGGGATTCTTCCTCTTGCTCAGAATAATCACCTGAGAGAACATAAATTCAAATTGAGGAAAGACAGATGTAGGATAGACATGCGGAAATTTGCCTTTAGCCAGCAGGTGGTTGGTTGGTGGAACAAGCTTCCATCCCTTGTTGTGGAAGTTGATAGCCTAAATAAGTTTAAGGTTCAGCTCGACAGGTATTTCGAACAAACAGAGGGGTGAAATGGATGGGTAATGCTAATGGATGGGTAATGAAAGCAAGCTTATGCAGCTAATGCTGCATAAGCTTGCTTTCTTGCATCAAATGCCTCTACTAATGCTAATGCTAGATAGCAAAAACTACTATGTTTCAGGCTCTACAGAAGAAGAATGGTTTATGAAATTTAGTATATTTCAGAAATCCAAGCGCACCTTATGCAATGCATTTTGAGATGATATTATTTAATTAAACTAGACATAACTTGAGTGTTACAGTCAAAGCTCTTTATAGTGGCCCTGTTTTTAACATCCCAACACATTGTCCTGTGTGGTTAGTCCTGGCCAATCTCTCATTATATCCTGAAAGAGGCCTCTGAGGTCGGGAAAACTCATGTCTAAGAATATATAAATTCATACACCGACCATTGAATAAAATTTAATATGACTACAATCTTTACAAAAAAAAAAAAAAAAAAAAAAAATATTTACAATAAACTATTACGGAATGGTAAAAACTGTAATAAAAAAGATCATTTACAATAAAATTTGCTAAAATATAAAACATTAAAAGCGCTAAAAATCTGAAGCTTTCGGGAGCGTCAGCTCCCTTCTTCAACAGTGATATAACTTCCTGCAACATCTCCTTAAGTAGCATGTCTAGCTTCTTTTACACAATACTTCTGCTACTTAAGGAGATGTTGCAGGAAGTTATATCAGCTTCAGATTTTTAGCGCTTTTAATGTTTTATATTTTAGCAAATTTTATTGTAAATGATCTTTTTTATTACAGTTTTTAGCATTCCGTAATAGTTTATTGTAAATATTTTTTTTTTGTAAAGATTGTAGTCATATTAAATTTTAAATTTTATTCAATGGTCGGTGTATGAATTTATATATTCTTAGACAATCTCTCATTAACCTAATGCTATTTTACATTCAGTACAATGACATTGAAAATAAAAGGATTTCTCTATAATTACCATAAATTTCTACCTCTTAATCTGAATTTTTACTACAATATTCACTTTTAAAAATGTCATTTTTAAAGTTGAATAACAGAATGCTTCAAATATACTGAAGTAACTGACGAACTTGCAGCATGACCATGAGAAATAATTTGTTAATATTGCAGTGCAGTAATGGAATGAACATCGGCTAGAAGTTAATTTCATTAGTTGGAATGTACGGTTTATTGGTATGGCTCCAAGAAAGTGCATAGTTTGCCCATCGCAGATAAAATTAGAATTTTGCAAGTTCACTATTCTGAAAGATCAGAAAAAAATTGAAAGTTTAGAGAAATCTGCTGTCTGTCATGCTCTAATGCTATCCGGATTAGAGCACGACAGGCAAAGTATCCAGGTCTTGAAAAGGTACTTTTTGAATGGCTAATGATGATGTATGCAAAAAACATTCCCATATTTAGTAAGCTTTTAAAAACTAAGGTTGAATCATTTTTGCATCAAATGGATATTGAAGAATTTAAAAGTTCAGATGGATGGTTCCAGAAATTTACAACTTGCCATGGCCTGTCTTTCAAAAAAGTGTGGGGAAAGTGCAGCCGTGGACATTGATGCTACAAAGGAATGGAAGGAAAATAGTTTTAAGAAATGTTTTGCTGACATATGACCACAATGACACTTCAATGCTGACGAAATTGAACTTCTTTTTTTTAAATTGCTACTGGATAAAAACATTTACAAGCTTCCATTTATGTGGCAGAAAAAAAAAAGCCAAACAACAGATTACCATTCTAGTAGCAAACATGTCTGGCACAGAGAAGCTTCCTCTTTTAATCATTGGGAAAGCCCAGAAGCCTCAGTGCTTTAAAAGCTTGAAGACATTATCGACTATGTATCGAGTAAGAGTAAACCAAAAGGCATGGATGACATCACAATTCTATGAAGAATGGATCAGACTTAGATCGCAGATGAGTGAAAAGAATAGAAAAATTTTGCTGTTTGTGGATAACTGCCGTCTTCATTGTCAAGTAAACTACCTACATGCAATCACTGTCGAGTACCTACCACCAAATATTGACATCCCTTCTTCAGCCACTTGATCAAGGTGTAATCCAGTGTTTTAGAAAAAACTGTGGAAGAATGCTGTTAAACAAAATTGTGCTACATCATGAATGCAAAATTCGGCATTTCAATTCTGCATTCAAAATTCTGCAATGCAACATCCTGCAGACCATGGGATGAAGTTGATGAAAAAGTGATCGCCAACTTCTTCAAACATACTGGATTTACTGTCTTGAATGATGCAATGTGTGAAGGTTTGCATGCTTCTTCCTCTAATTGGAAAGAACAGTCTGAAATAGGGAAAAAATATTTGAGCATGTGCGTCATCACCTAAAACTTCAGCTTAAGTTTATGCAGAAGGATTGCAGACATTGAATGTTTCAGAATATGCATGAATGAATAGGAACTCATTGCAAGCATAATGAAATGTTCTGAATTTTGTAGTGATGAAGATGAGGAACTTACTGTGGTTGAACAAGACATTTCAATGAAAGATGCTCATCAAGGATTTGAACTTGTATGTCAGGCTTTTTTTTTCCCCAAGCACAGCCTAACTGCTATTGTGCACCTTCATAATTCTCTTTTAAAACATGCTAGTGAAACTGTGTTTTGACAGGTTATTTTAAAGTATGAAACAATTCTCTCATTAGGTATGTAGACTTATGTAGTGAAATTTAATTGTAACCTTACTGTGCTCTGGTTACTATCAATGCAAAATTTACAATCATAATTTTCTTGTTTAACACTGCAGTAAATATTATAAATAAGATTATACTGTATTGTATTAGCAGAATTACATTAACCAAGCTTTTACTTGTTTTGTTGTTGATTTTATGAACAATCAATATAACATCCTTCCGATATAATGACCATTTTTCTCTTTCTGCAAGGGGTTCATTATATAGAATTTTGGCTGTATAAACCTTTTAAGTTTAGTATTAGCATAATATGTATTAATAATATCCTGCCATTAATGAAATTTATTGATGCCACATTGTACATGTGAGTGCACGCACACACTGCACCAGTAGGGAAACCAGATGTAGCGTTTACTTAACATTGAGCTAAATTTTTTTAAAAAGTTGAATTAAAAAAATTTGAGAAGAATAGGTGAATGAAATGATAAATTGCTAGATAGAGAGTTGTAAAGAGAGGCCTTTCTATTTTCAAAAGTTCAAATAAATGTGAAATAAGCAAATGTCACCTTCACTAGATCCTAATCTTGTAAAGTGAACAAACAACACCATAAATGATTCATAGAATTTAGTATGTCTGTTTTTCCTTTCCTGAAATCAGTTATCAAGGTGGAGAATCATATTCCTCCTTTAGATCCTTAAAAAAAAAAAAAAAGTGATAAAGCATTTTAAATGGGTGTACTATAAATGTTAAAAAATGCATGGCACTTTATACAATTTACTATAGGGCCAGAAAAAAAAAAGCATAAAAATTAGAAGAGCAGCGAAGTTAAATGGGAATTTACTATATATGATGTCAGTTATTTTTTGCTTCCAATCCTTTGTGACAACCTCATATTAGCTAATCAGCTATGACCTCCCCTTGAAAAAATATTATGCTGCTTATGCTCCATCATGGTCGACACGTCAATAAAGTTTATAATTAATCATTTTGATAATGACTAAAATTGTTAATCTGTACTCGTGCTTGTTGGCATTGTCTTAGAATAGCAGTTCTCAACTGGTGGTTTGCAAACCCCCAGCAATTCGTGGAACTGTTCCAGGGGAGTTCGCACTAAAAATTATGTAATGGCATCTGCTTAGATTTACATAGGAAATTTTGGAAACAAGCTTTTGAAATGAAAAAGGCAGAATGATTAGGACAAATTGTAGGTTAAGAATAGACTTTAGATAGTGGAAAATAAGTAGAATGAAATCCTTTAAATAGATATAATTTTAGTTCCGTCTTTCCCAGAGAAAGGAGTGCCCTTAACCAGAACGAATCATAAAGAATGACTTTTGAAACCTTTGTGAAGTGCTTCCAGTGAGAAAGGTAGTGAAGTAAAGAGATATTTAGCTCAAGAAGCTGACAAATAAATTTGTATAAATGTAATAATTAAACAAAGTCAAGGAGAAATGAGACAAAATAAATAGTGGGATTTGATTGGCCTGGTTGTGACGTGTAGGAAGGGAGAAATGGTTCGTGGAAGAAATATATATTTCTTCCGTGCCGAAATCCATATATATTATATGGAACAAATTATTATATAAAAATTATTAATAAAAATATCTTAATTTTAAGTAAATGGCATGTATTACAGGTCGACCATCACTAATCCGGTAGCGTTAGGACCTCTGGGGTGCCGGATTAGTGAGTTTTCCGGATCACCAGCGGTTATTTTAGCACATACATTTTACCCAACAGCTAACCACCTCCTTCTACCTTTAATACGTTGACTGCCAAGCTAGTTTAAGAAAAAAATTCCCCAGGGCCAAAAAATATTTAGGAAATAATTTGATTAGTAATTCTAAAATAAATATTGTAATGTCAGTGTTGTCATTTTTTTGCTTAAAATATATAAAAAATTTTTTTATGTTGCACATGTTTTTGTAAATAAAGTATGTTGGTTACTTTATTTCTTGAGAAGCCATGTCGTCCACATCCTGTGACACTATTACGGCATACATATGAAGGTCGTTTGTGATTAGTTTATTGCACGCGCGGCAAGCACTGCAATAAAACTAATTACTATAAAATACTCTCAAATGTTGCAATAAATTTATCAGTATTGTTGGAGATTTTGTGAAATCTCTAACAAAAACTGACAAAATTTTGCCCACTTGATTTACAAGTAGAATGCAAATATCAGTGTTTTAAGACTCTTGGGGGCACCACCTGAGGGTCTGCATAAATGCATTTTGTATAAATTGGAATAATGTGCCATTGATGGATAATACAGTGCGCTAACAAGCACGCTTTGTTAGCACGCTGTATTATCCATCATATTGTGTTGTGTTTTCTGCAAGTTTGTATAAGTGTGTTGCAAAAAAAATCTAAAAAGGCTAAAAGAAAATTACTGAGAGAAATTGCTGGAATTTACAATTAAGCAGAGTTAAACTTCTCACAGACACACTGCTGTCAAGTTTTTTTCAGAAGTTGAACTTTTATCTGTTATGGACAATGTACGGTGTTTGCACTTTACACCACGAGAGGCACTTCCCTTATGCATTGGAACCATGGCTGGGGCTAAATGTGAGCAGGTTATAATAATAAATGCAGAAAAACAAGTGGGAATGGCTTGCCAGTGTTTACGAGTTCACGCCAACAGCTGATTAAAAAAAAAAAAAAAAAAAATTTTTTTAATTAGACAACCATATAAATGGGCACTTTCCATGGAAGGTGCACTTTCATTTCTTAGAAAATTTTTTAAAGCCCATAACTTAGTTTTTAAATTTATAATCCTCGTAAGTTTTTAGAATCTCATAACCACTATATATGTGGTAAAACTTTCCACCAACTAAGCGGATTACTATGAGGTGAGTGCTGAAAAATTAAGCTAAGCTATACCTATGATCTAGTCATTACATCACAGCACATAAGGACTCCTTAAAATATCAAGAGTCAAGTAACCCTTTGAACTGCCCCTGTCAATTTAAGAGAAGTGTTACATATCAATTGTGGCATGCAAATGGTTCTCCTTTAAATTGTACTTCCTCTGAATTCAAAAGATACACTCATTATTACAGCTAAGAGTTTGATTACCTCTTTTACTGTTGCTTTAAATATCATCTTTTCTTTATCTCCTCTTCTCTTCTTGTTCTTTTTTCTCTATCTTCTCTTCTTTCTTTTAATATAACTGGATTTTATTTGCCAATTTTCTTGACTTTTAAGTAAAATTTCTTTTCTAGATCTCTTTCAGTAATCATAAAATCATTTAACTCCCACATAGTTTTTAGTGTTAATCTAGCTTAGTGAACAGGCTTTGTTGTCGCTGGATTTTTCTAATATGAATGGAAAACAGTGTAACACTCTTTTTCCCCACATGTTCGGCTCCTCCGTAGCCAGGTGGGAAGGAGCAGCAGTGCATAGCACATGCTTCTTGATTAGACCGGGGTTCTTGATTAGATCGGGGAATGACCACCGCATATCCAGGAGCAATATGGCCTTAGTTGCTAATGCTCCTAAAAACCAAATAACAAACAAACCCCACATGTTCAAAATAAAATTATATTTAGTGGAAAAGGTATCCATATCTTTCAGATATACAATTAGAATCATTCAGTACTAGTCAAATATTTTGATTGTTATCATATAAAATGTACTGATGACTTAATTTCTGAAATAATTATGCCATTACTTTATACCAAAGCATTGTGTGTACAGATTTAATTTATATAATTAAACATAAAGGATGTTTTCTTTTCCATCAGGGCATTCTCGGCAAGGGCTAAAATGCAAAATGTGCAAAATGAACATCCACGTGGAGTGCCAGGATAAAGTTGGTAGATGCCAGGTAAGATTTTTGATTTTTCCCCCCATCATGCACTTCTACAACTCCCCAGTAAGAAAACAAAGTGCTGCTATGTGTGCTATTTATATAGGCTGATAACAGATATTTACAGAAATTATTGTACATTTGTAACAGTAAAATGAATCAGTGGTGTAAACTAGCTGAATTTGAATGTTCCCTTGGCAGTTCAGGAGAAGCCTGGGTTTAATTCTCAATGACCGGAGGAATTTCTAAAGTCCTTCAATTGAGACCTTAGTTAATTGATTTCAGGAGGGAGTGGAAATACCCCAATGAGTTATTCTGCTATTTTTAACATGGAGACTCTCCCATACAAGCACTTTTCCCAACATTCAAATATATAACTCTCTACCTCAGCTTACTGCTAGTGACTGCACAATAAACAGTATTCCTACTGATGATTCACTCCTTCCCCCATTCAACTTGGGATGGGACAACTAATGATGACATCGCAACACCACGGTCATATTTAACTTTCTGATAATGAAATAACTGTCTAATAAATGTCAGCTAATTACAAAAACAACTTGTGTATATCTTCCCCCCTCTGAACAAAGGAATTTTAAATTTGGTTTTGTGAACAATTTAAACTGGTTCCTTATGCCACTGAATTCTGAAAACAAATTATATAAGGTTTAGGAAAAGGATGAGAGTTTACAGTGAAAAGAGGAATAAAGGATTTCAGTAATGTGATCTGAGAAAGCATTCAATCAAGAGGTTTAAGATGTTAGGCTCTTAAGAAAAATGAAGAAAAATCACATAGATCATGTTACTTATAGTTTTTTTTGTCTCATCCTCTTTTCTAGAAAGTATTCTCTCCCATTTCTACCTTCAGATAAACAACAGATATGACATCTTCCAAAAATTGAAATGCATAAATTTAGATGATGATGACATTCTGACTTCTCTTTGTGTGGTCTCTTCCTTTCTGTGCCAATATTGATATCATTTCTCTTTACAGAGACCTTATGTTAAAACAATGCACAAAATCTCTTAACAGTGTCATTAAACTTCCTTTACCTAGCTAATTGCTTTAGTCATGGAACCTCTACCTATGAACAATATTTCTGGCTACCTGTGGGTCTGTGTGTCGGCCCCAATTTCAGTTTTTTTAACTAAACACATGTTAACTCCACACTTACAGACTCAAGATCAAATTATTTGCCAGGTATGCTGACTACGTTCTTATCACAGAACACAGACCTATCATCAAGTGCTTCCTAATAGATATTAATCATTTAACCCCAGCAGACTGTGGTATACCCTTGAGGTTTAGGCTGATAATGGAATTATTTTTTTCAATCTTACTATCAGAAATCAAAGCACATCTCTTTATACAGAAAATCTACACAGATCAGTGTATACACTATAATAACCCCCACCCCTAGCCATATGGTACAAGGAAGCCTCAGGCTTATGCTGTACCAGACAAAAATTACTGAGTCTGAGAGAGAGAGAGAGAGAGAGAGAGAGAGAGAGAGAGAGAAGAAGAAGAAGAATGATGATATTGGAAGTGGACTTCAAACATGAGCTCTGCTGTTTGTGCTAATCCTTCCATGCTAGGGGCTCCTCTTCAGTAATAAATGAGGTCATGCTGTCAATCCACCACCTTATCACATGGGAAACTGTATGATCGTGTCCTTATCCTTCCACAGCTCTTTAACTTGCAGAATTCAAAAAATTTAAGAAAGCTGATGTAATATAGTTAGGGAAGGACGTTATGTGGTTGTTTTCCATTAAGATTAATTTAATAAAATTAATTAATATACAACTAATTTAATACCACCTAATTTAATACCACCCATGTGAAATTAATAATATAGTTTATTAGGCTATTTGCCTAAACTATACATTAAGGTGACGTTTCAGGAATCTTACCAATACCCATCATCAGGCCATACTGTTAGGGGGAACCGAAATTTTTTTTCACAGAACAGCTATTTCTGTTTCCCCCCCCCCCCCCCCCAAAAGCATTTTTTTTTTTTTTTTTTTTTTTTTTTTTTTTTGCCAGTAAGATGCCCGAAATGTCACTTTAATGTATAGTAGTTTAGGCAAATAGCTTAATAAACTGTATTAATTTCATGTGGTATTAAATATAGTAATAATCATAATGGAAAACTGATGCAAGTTCCACCCCCCCACCTCATTCATTGTACTGCTGGACTAGTGTTCAGAATGTCCAGTAAACTCTCTACAATATTAGCAAGTTAAACAATGTAGGTGTCATTATTGATTTGAAGCAGAGCTGCCTGGCAAAATATGTTGGCTCAACCTTAGCTAGGTACACATACATGTCCCTATATGGTAATTGACAGTAAGAACAATCTCAAAGGCCATTACGCTTTTATTTTTAAATTTACCCCCCCCAACCACCTTTATGGCAACAGGTACACGCTTCAGTGAACTGCACTCCACAGAAATTGTACTTTTCTATGTTTTGAGAAGAAAAGTTTTACCAGTCAGGCTGCAAATAGGACATATGCTTATCATATATGGTTTGTATTCCATACTGAAGAATCTCCATGATGTCACACATACCGACCGGGCTAGCCAGGTGGGTAAAGTGCCTGCCTGGCAACCCAAAAGTCACGGGTTCAAATCCCGCCTCTGGCTTGGATCAGAGTAAAAATGCAAAAACTTTGGGAGGTGCATTATGGCCACAGAAGCCGATGTGCCAACAGCTAACAAAAAAAATGTCACACGTGCGGTACTAACAAAACAGTTAAAAAATATATTGACAGATTGCCAAATTTATAAAAAAAACAAAGGACCTTCACATCATTATAGAAGTAAAATCAATACCTGCAAAAATATCTCAGATGACAACAAACGTGTATCAAATATTTGTCTTCCTGAAGACAATCAACATCTACCATATTATTTAAATAATAATGATATATGCAAAATAAATAATTAACTTCATAAATGTGGATTCTGTTCCCACACAGAAAAAAAATAATATACTAAATGACTGCCGCATTATGATCTTTTGTCAATGCGCTAATAAACACCAAAACAACCAACCCTTGTGTATACTATTTCTATCTAGATGACTCTATAACACATTCTTATTCATAGTCTCCATGATTTGTTGTACCACTAAAGTTACACAATCCAAGTGAATTGCCACAATAATTATATATAATGGCTTATAATCATAATGGTATGATAAACTCCCTTGCCTTGTCCCTCAAAATAGCTGAATACATGTCATGTAGTGTCTTTATTGATTGTAAGCAGTCGCAAATAGTAAGAACAATATGAAGTAGGACAAGCATTTCTTATGAGATATTTTTGGTTTGATATCTGTTTTTTTTTTTTTTTTCCTTCATTTAACCAGCTTTTTACTCTCAGATCATACTACTGTTTATTGTCACAAATACAACTAAATGCTACTGACGCAGCACTGTTCACTAACTACTAGACATCTTTTTCCATTCCCAAAACATGCAGATGATAGAAACAGTTGTCTGGTGCTATCGACAGCCATTGACTTGTGCCCATTAGCTCATAGGATGAGTCAATGGATTCAGGTTGTCAACCCAAAAAAACTGTTCATCCATTTCTGTCAGCATCTTTAACCTCTACAGAGTTTTGTAACATAGAAGCATTCATCAAACATATTAAGCAACTTAAAACTGCTTTCCAGAAAAAGTTAAACATTTTAAGTCCTCTCAGTAACCTAGTGGGAAACAGATTGCTTCACTGTACTTACTTTGATTGTACAAAGATGTAATTGAGTCCAGGCTCAATTATGGCAGTACCAGTATAAAATTCAGCTTAGTCTAGAACTGCTTGCTGGCTTGATCCACTCCATTTGAATGCTTTCACATATCTCTGAAATACGAAGCCTACATGCTGAAGCACACGAACCTCTGCTGTCTGTGAAGTTGCAATATGTATTGAAAATGATGTTTACCTGAACACACAAATTGGTCAGTATTATTCACATTGTTAGATATTAATAAGCTTAAATTTGACAGTTGAGAACGTTATTCTGGAATAAGTTGCCCTCGCAAGGTAGTTGAGGCTGACAGTTTGAATAAATTCAAATAAATAAATAAGATCTTTATTGTACAGTTCACTGGTACACGCAGGTACCACGATCCTACAGTACCTTTCACGGCACCATGCCAGGGGTTAACAAGCGGCAGAGATAACCTCGCCGGAATTATAAAGATTAATTATAGGCAGATCATATTAAAAAAAAAAAAAAAGTACTCATAGCAGATAACAATGATTTGGAAGGAAAACTAATACAAAATAACAAAAATAATACAAATTGTGATAACAAAAGATTTTCCTCGAGTCCAGTTTTCTGAGAGTTTCTTTCCCAGCCATAACGATCCAATTGATCCCAGCCATCTGGGATCAATTGGTAGTTCTGGAGACCATGTGCAGATCTAGGGTGAGCCATCTATACGTTTTATCATCTATGATTTTAAATAAGTCAGCATCCAGGGATTGAACCAGATGGAGCTTCTGATAAGGGAGGAACCGATCTTTCAAATATAGCCTCGAAGGAAGAGCAAGAAGCTTGGGAGTGGAGCAGAGAGCGGTTGGGGAATCCGCCAGCACACGGTGTCCCAAACGTTGGGTGCTGAGACTCTCCCGGCAATCATTTTTACGGTGAAGATGAGTCTTCTCTCGTGCATTAATGCTGAAAACCTGGTTAAATTCAGCGCTTTGGCCATCGGTGTTGTGTGCTGCTGTGGTGGGAGATGACACTTCCAGGTTACCCACTTCAGATGCCACCTGGATAGTTATGTGTGAAGAAGGAAGCATATAATTTGTATTTTCTTATCTAATTGGGGTGGGTTTATTTTTTTTTTTTTTTTTTGCCAGTGGAGCAAAAGCCTGTGTCTTCTTTGCACTATATGGCAAACACTATTACTTTTACTCCACCACTGTGCATTGTTAAATTCAAAACAGGCAAAAAATAACTACCCAAAAAAATTATCTTATAACTGTATGCTGCTTGCTGCTGCTGTTGTCTACTCCTCCAACTACATTTCAATATACACTCAGATTGGACAAAGAAAGCAAAACTGAAATAGGAGAAGCCGCAACCCTTCATGATTCATTCACAAAATAAATACCAATTATATACACTCTTGAGCCAAAACACTAACTACACCTGTCTTCAGGAGTGGATACATCTCTCAGTTTTTCAGGCAGGACTAGCATCTCAGTAACCACAAGCTGTTCAAGGGCTGCCATAGTGAAGATGTGGGGGGAATGGTCCAAAGAGAGGGACACACAACCATTCAGTGTGCCAGGACAGAGAGACCACCACCACCACTGTGTGAATCAAGGTAAATGACAGTTGGCATGTACTCTCCAGGACACATGACAGCTCATGATCCCTTGATTAATGGCAGACTACAACCAGGGTGCATAGAGAAATACTTCAGAGCATGCCATCCAGCAGATTCTCTTTTGGATAGGCTTATGGAGTAGGTAACCTGTTAATGTGTCCATGTTGACTGACTGTCATTGACGGTTACCTGAAAAAAGCCCACACAAATTCTGCACAGAAAAAAAGCCCTCTGTCATAAATGCTCACACAGAAAATTGCTCATGTTATTTTTAGTTTACAAAAAACAAATTATTTCATATTTCAAAATGTAACAAAATATTGCATTTTGAAATAAAATATAAAAATAGAATATTTATATTCTATTTTAATATAAAATAGAATATAAATATTCTATTTTATATTAAAATCAAAAAGTTTTATATCAAAGATTATATTAAAATACATCATATAAAAGTAGAAATAAAATATATAAAATAGAATATTTATATTTAAATGTTTTTAAGGAAAATTACAGGAAATAAAATGCTCTGGTTTTATTGCAACTAACTTGCAATAAAACCAGAAAAAATAATTTATTTTTATAAATAAAACCTTTTATTTTATTTATAAAAATAAATTTTTTCTGTGTCTTACAAAGTGAACAGTCAACAGTTTTTTGGTTTTTTATCAACAAACAACTAATTCAGACATATTTCAGTGATTTATTTATTTGTCAAGGATTTGAATAGAATTTTCATTGCAAGTTAGCTGATCTCTGCAAGTATTTCAGTTTTGTCTTCTACTTGCTCATATTTCTGCAAAAAAGTGGCAATCAAGTCATGCAGTCATCGCATCTTCTCTTTTTCACCTCTATACAAACCTGCCTGTGCATTAGCCAGTGTCAATATGTGGCAAGCCAGGTCCTACTTCAGTCCATTGAACAAAAACCACACACTGGGATGACTGCAATGGAATAGGGAATTAAGTGCATTGTGAAATCCCTCACAGCAGTTTTGTAGTTTTAGGCGACCGTTCAAGAGCTGCATCGTGATGATTCCATATTCTTATTGGAAACTGGGGATCTCTACCTGCTGCACCCTCAATTGTCATTCAGTTATGAAGACAAGATGGCAGCATAGTACAACAACAACAACCGAACATTGTCAACGTTGGCTTCTGCCTCAAAAAGCAGAAGCCAACGTTGCCAGAAGCAAAATGAGGCAATGCGGGAGAGTAATTAGTTCTACTCCTCTCAATGTGATGGAAAATGTGTTGTTGTTATTATTATTATTAGCTATATGGTACAAGGAAGCCTGAGACTTATGCTGCACTATCAAAAAAAAAAAAAAAAAATCCTAAGTTACCCTGAGAGAGAGAGAGAGAGAGTGAGTGAGTGAGTGTCAAAAGTAGAAGGGAATCACCAAAAAAGAGAAGAATGATGCAGCTCAGGACCCTGGGTGTGCCAAGCCCATACTCACCAAATGTGAGCCCCTGGATGTTGTAAGAGTTGAGTAACGATGGACTGGCTCATATGCTCAAATAATCATCCCTTGCATGAAATCTTCTCAATCACAGAAAAGATGGTCATTTGCCTAATCCAACAACAAATTTTGACATTCCTGAGAAGTACTGTCAACTGATACTTGATTCAGGTGTGGATGATCCAAACAGAATTCTGGTTTTAGGTGATAATGAACTCTTGGTTGAATTGAACAAAGATGCAATCTATGGAGATGGCACCTTTGATAAAGTTCCAAACATGTTTTACCAACTGTATACATGGCATGTCAAGGTGAGTAACTATCTGCTATGCGTTTACATTTTGTTACAGAAAAATAACTTGGATACCTGTAATAGAGTGTTTGAAATCATGAAGCTGTTGGTTCCAAATATGTTGCCTCAAAAGGTTTTAGTAGATTTTGAGAAGGCTTGCATGAATGCAGTGAGGATTGCCTTACCACACACTGAGGTCAAAGGGTTCTATTTCTGTCAGAGTCTCATCAGGAAACTCAGCAATGTTGGCTTGAAGACTGAATTTGAAACTGATATACAACTCAAACTAAAGTCCCTTGCTGCATTAATCTTTGTATTAGTCCATGATGTGAGGAGTATCTTTGAGCTTGCTGCAACATTTCCAGACGAAGATAGCTGTAATGATGAGGTGTTCACGTACTTCTTTTCAACATACATTGAAGATGTAGCAGGCAACCATTCGAGCTGCATCATGATGATTCTATAAGAATATGGAATCATCATGATGCAGCTCTTGAATGGTTGCCTAAAACTACAAACTGCTGTGAGGGATTTCACAATGCACTTAATTCCCTATTCCACTGCAGTCATCCCAGCTCATGGTTTTTGTTTGATGGACTGAAGACGGACCTGACTTGCCACAGATTGATACTGGCTAATGCACAAGCAGGTCTGTCTAGAGGTGTAAAAGAGAAAATATGTTGCACTGCATGACTTGGTTGCCACTTTTGTGCAAGAATATGAGCAGGTATAAGGCAAATTGAAATACTTGCACAGATTGGCTAACTTACAGTAATGAAAATTCTATTCAAATCCTTGACAAATAAATCACTGAAATATGTCTGAATTAGTTGTTTGTTGATAAAAAAACAAAAACTGTTGACTGTTCACTTTGTAAGACAGAGAAAAAAATAATTTATTTTTATAAATAAAATAAAGTGCTTTAGTTGCAATAAAACCAGAGGATTTTATCTCCTGTAATTTCCCTTACAAACATTTACATCCAAATATTCTATTTTATACTAAAATCAAAAGTTATATTAAAATACATTGTATGGAAGTAGAAATAAAATATATAAATTCAACATTTTGTTCCATTTTTAAATATGAAATAATTTATTTTTTGTAAACTAAAAATGATGTGAGAAATTTTCTGTGTGGGTATTTTTCTTGTGAGCACTTATGGCAGTGGGTTTTTTCTGTGCAGAATTTTCATGTGGGCTTTTTTCATGTGTGCATTTATCTAGTCACAGTCATTGAGACCTCGTCTATTTGTCAGACCAGGTGACTCTTTTCCAGTTATCCAATGTCCAGGAATGTCACTCCAGTTGCTGATCAGTTGAATCAAGGTGCCAGCTGCATCTTGCCAACAGTTGGGTGTGTATTTTGCAGAGAGTGGGTAAGCATCTCCCAATAGACTTCATGGTTGGATGAAACCAGACTGGCAGTGATTGTATAATGGTCTGGGGGATTCTTGTTTACATCACTGATTCCCCTCATTCCCATTGAAAACAACCCTACCTTGGGTTGTTTTCAATGGGAAAGAGGGAATGAGTATTGTTTCGGACCATGTTTTGCTCTACATAGTGACTTTGTATCCAGATGGCACTGGATTCTTTCAACAAGATAATGCCCTGCGTCACAAGGTCTGTATTGTACGGGAATGGTTCAAGGATCATGTCAGAGCATTTTGTGTGCTTTCCTGGCTGCCAAATTTCCCAGCATCAATCCCATTGAACGTTTGTAAGATGCAGTGAAACTCAGCATCCCACAAATGTTGGGATGCTGGATTGCACTCCAGCCTACACCCCAGTGCTTTGCTCTATTGCTGAACTCAAATGTTCTGATATTCAGATGGGTTTAGGATACCTGAAGATGCCTTTGGAAGTCTTGTGGAGTTAATGGCATGCCAAGTGTGCAAGTGTTTATTGTACTGAAAGGCGACACATGTTATTAGATAGATGGTCATAATTTTTTGCCTTGTGGATTCTTCTGGACATCACTGATTCTCCTCATCCCGCTTCAGATGAGTTTATATATATATATACACACACACACACACACACACAGGGTATCTCAAAAATATTGGTACAAACGTTTAGGGGAGGTAGGTAACATCTAAAGGAATGTGAATCGCATAGGAAATGTCACCATAAGTCGGTAGATGGCACTGTTCATCAGTTCGCGAGAGGGAAAATTTCTGATTTACTCATTCAAGCAGTATTCGCCGCACGAAGAGCATGCATCGATATACGAACTGTGGGCTGGCAGACATGCATCTAGTGTATGGATTAGCAGAGGACAATGGACGAGCCGCTCAACGAATTTACCGGACCACCGTTTGTGCGTGTGCATCAAAATTTGTGCGATTATGGATCATTTAGAGGTAACAGGAGTAGTGCGGGCAGACCATGTTCGACGCGAACTCCCACCATGGAAAAAAGTGTGTTGAATGCCATCCAGAATAATCCTACTACCAGCACACGTGCCGTTGCCTCCGCCTTAAGAGTGTCTCGTTGCAGTGTACAGCATGTCTGGCCCAATGATTCCTTACACCCCTTTCATCTCCAAAGGGTTTAGCTATGCTCCCCCAAGATCTTCATGCACGTGTGGCTTTTGCACAGTGGTTTCTCCAAGAAAATTCAGCCTATGTTTCTCTAAAACATAGGCTGAATTTTCCAGCCTATGTTTTGGTCAAGGATGAGGCTTATTTCACTTGGGAAGGCTTATTCAATCAGCACAATGCTCATGTGTGGGCGTACGCCAACCCACACGGTGTGTGCCCCCATGCGGCACAACATCGCTTCGCAATAAATGTGTGGGCAGGTATGGTCAGTGACTGTTTAGTCGGCTCATACCTGTTACCATCCCGCATGAACCTCGCTAAATATCGGATCTTTCTTGAACAAATTCTAGCAGGGTTATTTGATGATGTTCCAGCAAATGCGAGATGCAACATTTGATTTCAACATGACGGGGCGCCTGCCCATTATGCAAGGTGTGTTCATGACCATTTGAACAGGCGTTTTGGGCGTCAAAGGATTGGCCATGGTGGACCCGTTCACCATGGCCAATCCTTTGGCCATGGTGTTCCCCAGCTCTCTTTCCTCTTCTTGACTGGTTTGTTTCTGGTAATCCCTACAACAATGATCATTATCCAGTTGTGTGCCACCTACTAGCAAATGACTTACCGCAATCTGTAAGAGATACAAAATGGAAATTTTGCGAAGCAAACTGGGAAAAATACCAATGTGCTGCTTCTTTAGATAAGAAAACTATGACATTCTGATATCAATAATGCTGTTACTTATGTCACAAATCAAATAATCTCTGCAGCAAATATTGCAATACCGAAGACAGCTAACCAGTTCCATAAACACTACAAGCAGTGGTGGAATGAAGAATACTTGGAAGCAAAGAAAGAAAAAAATAAGGCTGGAATCAATTCAGAAAGTTCCCCACACCATTAATCTCAAAATATAAAAAAGCCAGAGCAAAAGCAAGTTTTATATATGCCGGAAATCTCATAAAGAGTCCTGGATAGCTTTTGCAAGCAAAATTAATAGACATATGGACACCTGAATTATTTGGAATAAAATTAGACAAATTTTAGGCAAATATACAACTGTCCTAAACCGATCATAAGCCGGAAGGGTCGTGACATAACTGAACCAGAAAAAAATCGCAAATCTACTAGGAGAAACATTCGAGGAATTGTCAACAACATCATACAGCCCAATCTTTGAAACGTATAAAGCTCAAATCAAAAAATACAAAATTAATTTCCATGCAGCTCATGAGATTTCATACAACCAACCCTTTACTATAAATGAATTGCTTAAAACCCTAGCCAAATCTAAGCAAAATGCAGCAGGTCTGGATGGAATCCACTATCAAATGATTAACTTCACTAAAAATTCTTTATGCATGCTCTTACTGCTATATAATAGGATATACCTTGAGGATACATATCCAGCCTCTTAGGGGCTTAGAGGGGAACAGGTATCCTGTGTTGTCAGACACTCGGTCTAAAACACTGATGGATCCAATATCTTTCTATTACAGAAGATTTAGGAGAAGTCTGGTTGGCCTGCCTCCCTAAAATCCACTCATGCACACCTTCTCGATGGTAAGCCCTGTTACGTCACTTAGGTGGCAATGAACTTGTAGAGTGGTTCTCTTCAAGACGCCTGGTCAGCGTGAAGAGGAAAAGACCAAACCCTCCAGCATATGACAGCACGACAAAACAAATGGGCCTCAGTCCCCAGCGGCTTTCACTCCCCCTCTTATGGCAGCGAGAGGATCAGAGTGGAAGCAGAGGGTGCTAAGAATCTCTGGGTATGACCCGGCTGCCGTGCATGGAAACTGAACTTGGCCTGTTACAACATAAGATCACTCATTGGTGAAGACCGGATATTAGAGCTGGAAAAGGAATTAGAAAATGTGAATTGGAATATAGTAGTAGTAGTGGCATGTCATGCAAGAAAGCAAATGTATGAGCTTATGCAGCATCAGCCAAAAAAAAAAAAAATCACACCATTCCCTCCAAATGCCTGTCCAGTTCCTCCTTAAATTTATTCAACCTATCAACTTCCACAACGACAGATGGAACTTTGTTCCAGCAATTAACCACCCGCTGGCTAAAGGCAAATTTCCGCACATCTATTCTACATATGTCCTTTCGTAATTTGAATTTATGCCTCCTTAAGTTCGTAATCTGAACAAGTGGAAGGATCCCATCAGAATTCAGCATGCTGAACCCATTCAAGGCCTTAAACACCTCAGTCAGATCACCGCGCAGGTGCCTAGTCTCCAGCCACTGCAATTTGCAGAACTTAAGCCTCTCTTGATAAGAGGATCCCTTCATTCCCCTCACCAATCTTGTTGCCCTTCTCTGTACACGCTCAAGTAAATCTACATCCTTCCTAAAATGAGGCCTCCAGACCTGTACGCAGTACTCAAGGTGTGGCCTGACCATTGCCTTATACAGAGGGATAATCACCTCCTTTTCCCTGCTAGCAAAATTCCTATATATCATTGACAAAACCCCATGACCTGCCCTGGCAGCCTGTCTGCATTGCTCAGAAAACTTCATATCTGCCTGCACAATCACTCCCAGGTCTTTTTCATTTTCTACCACCTTAAGCATAGTACCACACAGTTGGTACGTTTCTTTGGGGTTACTTCTACCCATATGCAGTACTTTGCATTTGTCAAGGTTAAACTTCAGTTGCCACTTCTTAGCCCATCTGCCCAAATTATCTAGATCCTGTTGCAGTAAAACACTGCCATTACTGTCATTAACAACCCTGCCAACCTTTGTATCATCTGCAAACTTCAACATTAAGCCTGATATACCTTCATCAATATCATTGATAAATATACAAAACAACAGTGGACCAAACACCGAACCCTGTGGGACTCCACTAATAACATTAGTCCAAAAAGAGCAGCACCCATTGATTACCACCCTCTGTCTTCTCGCACTTAACCATCCTTTTATCCATTGTAGCAACTTACCCTTAATACCATTCTGCTCCAATTTGTACAATAGTCTTCCATGCGCAACAGTGTCAGAAGCTTTCCTGAAATCCAAATATATGATATCAAAATATCAAAATTATTTTTTGCATCCAGTTCCTTTGTAACCACATCATTATATCCTATCAAATTTGTCAGACAAGACTTTCCCTTAACAAACCCATGCTGTGTCTGAATTATTGCTGCAGTCCTGTCTAGATGATACTGCAACGTATCTTTAACCAGTGACTCCATTATTTTACCCAGAACAGAAGTTAAACTAACTGGTCTGTAATTACTCGTGTCACCCTTCGATCCCTCTTTGTGAATTGGGGATACATTTGCACATCTCCAGTCCGTGGTATCATTCGTTTGGCTGAAACAAGAAGAAGAAATGAATCACTTATAAGTTTATCAAGTGGAAATCTGCTGTACACCAATGGAAACAGTGAAAGGGTTGAAGATGGAGTTGGGTTTCTGGTCCATAAAGATTTAAAAACATTTTGGAATTCAAAAGTACATCACCAAGGGTGTCAAGACTAACACTCAAGATTTCTAAGAGGTACAAGCTAAAGGTTATAATGATTTATGCACCAACATCGAGCCATGATGATGAAGAGGTTGAAGAAATGTACACCGAAATTGAGAGTCTTATAGATGAGCAGAAAACCCACTACACTATTATTATGGGGGACTTCAATGCTAAGGTTGGAAAAAGACAAAACAGCCAAGAAAGGGGAACTATAGGAAATTTTGGAATTGGTGAAAGAAATGAAAGAGGCAAAAGACTTGTGGAATTTGCAGAATCTCAAGGATTGTCAGTAATGAACCTTTTTTTTTCAAGAAAAGGGTGAACAGAAAGTGGACATGAAATCGACTTCATCCTAACTAACAGAAGATATATTGTCAATGATGTTACCGTCCTTAATAAGGTAAATGTTGGAAGTGATCACAGAATGGTAAAATGTACACTTGATATAGATGTAGGAAAGGAAAGCAATAAACTGACTCGATAAATAATACAAACGTCTTTGATATAACAGAACTTTTTTGAAGAAAAGTCTTGAAAAAAGGAGAAAAAGCAGTATGTACTGGAACTTAAGAACAAGTTTGAGCTTCTACAGACTGCTCAGGACCAAGATTATTGACGAGGAATATTACAACTTTCTGAAAGTTGATAAAGCCCAAGAAACCTATAGGGAAAAAGAAATCCAAAGAAGAAGAAAAAATTAGCCAAGAAATACTTGTTATGATGAACTGAAAGCGAAAAATTAAGAGCAAGATAAACACTGACAAGGAAAAAATTGAGTATACTGAATTATGCAAAGCCATTAGAAAGAGACATAAGAAGAAGATTTAACACAAGAAAAGTAGAACAAGCATTAAGGGAAAACAAAGGATTTAAATCAACAGCCATGAGCAGTAATACAGAAAGACAAATGATACTGAAACTGAAGAATAGCAATGGTGTACTTATGAACAGCAGAGAAGGCATAATTCAAATAGCAGAAGACTACTATAGAGAATTATACAAGGAGCGAGGGAATGATGCAAGCAGTGGGGAAGATGGATTGCAAATTAGCAACACATACAGCGTACCCGATATTCTTCCTGATGAGGTAGAACATGCATTGAAGAAAATGAAGAATCAGAAAGCCCCGGGGGAAGATGAAGTTACTGTAGAGTTGTTAAAATTGGGAGGAAGAGACATAACACAAAAACTGGCAAGGCTCTTCAAAAAAGTGCATTAGAAAAGGTGTGACACCTAAGGAGTGGAATAATGCAATCATAGTTTTGCTGCAGAAAAGTGGAAATTATAGACCAATTAGCTTGTTATCCCACATCTACAAGTTGTTCACAAGGATCATTACTAACGGATTAGAAAGAATACTTGATGAGAATCAACCGAAAGAGCAAGCTGGCTTTAGGATAGGATTCTCAACTACGGATCACCTTCACGTAATATCACAGCTAATGGAGAAAGCAAATGAATATCAAACACCATTATGCCTGGCATTTGTGGATTATGAAAAAGCATTTGACTCCATACAACAGAAGGCAATGTTTCGGGCAGTGCAACGACTAGGCATAGATACCCCACATATTATGATTTTGAAGAAAATATATGAGAATGCTACCTCCTTTATAAGACTATACAAAGACAGTAGGAAATTATTTAAAATTGAGAAAAATGAGTTCGACAAGGAGACAATATCTCCGAAGCTGTTTACTGCTGCCCTTGAGGAAGATTAGATTGGTCGCAGAAAGGAGTCAGTGTGAACGGAGAGTACCTAAACCACTTACGATTTGCAGATGACATTGCGGTCATAAGCCACGATCCCAAAGAATTAGAGGGAAATCTTAATCAGTTATGCAGAGTTAGTAAGGATTTTGGACTAAAGATGAATATGGCTAAAGCAAAAGTAATGATGAACAAGTATGCCACGGAAAGGGAAATAATGATTGAAGGAGCAGCAGTAATTGAAAAGGTGGAGTCATATATATACTTATCTGGGACAAGTTATTAGCTGTAATAATGATAAATGGCTGGAAGTCAAGAGAAGAATAAATTTTGGATGGATAGCATTCAGGAAATATAGTCACATACTGAGGAGCAATATCCGAATTTGTCTGGAACGTAAAGTAATGAACCAATGTATAACTCCCCACCATGACTTATGGAAGTGAAACTTGGGCACTCACCAAAATAATGGAAGAGAAGCTGAGAACTACACAGTGAAGAATGGAACAAATTATATTGTTAATCAAACTGTTAGATGAGAAGAGAAACACATGGATTAGGCAGCAAACTCAAGTAAAGGACATTCTTATCAAAACCAAAGAACTAATATGGTCTTGGGCAGGACACATAGCTCGAAGACATGATGACAGATGGACTAAGAAAATAACAGAGGAGCTAGAAGAAAACCTGGAAGACAAAGGCAGAGATGGATAGATGAAATTCATGAGGTTGTGGGTAGTAAATGGATGGCCAGTGCTCAAAACAGAAGGAACTGGAAAATTGCTAGAAAGGCCTTCATTCTGCAGTGGATTGAAAATGGCTGATGATGATCCAACCTCTTGGCGACAATTGTTTGTACTGGCCTTTCCAAAACCTGGGAAGGGCCACTCAAATCCATATAATTATCGCCACATTGTCCTCACTAGCTGTCTAGGGAAACCTTAAAAAAAAATGTTGAATAATTGGTTAACATGGTTTCTTGACTTCCATAACCTCCTTAGTCCTAGCCAATACGGTTCTCAGAAAAACAGAATAGACATAATGACAAAAGCCTAATCAAACATATGCAATGCTTTTCTCTGAAACGAACACCCGGTAATGATATGCCTTGATATTGAAAAGGCGTTCAATACTACCTGGAGATATGGTATCCTTCATGAATTGCGAAATTAGGACTTCGAGGCCATCTACCAAAGTTCTTTCCCCATTAATGTCTAAAACAACTTTTCAAGTCCGCTACCATCATATTCTGTCTCTAATATACAGTCAAGAACAGGGGGTTCCCCCAAGGCTCAGTCCTCCGTGCAACCCTTTTTGCTATCAAAATCAACCCTATAACAGAAGTTATGCCAGCAACAGTATAAACCTACCTATATAGTGCTGAATTGTTTGCAATAAGTCTCACCCTAGATAACATTGCCAAAACTTCTCTTGTAAAAAGTATCATTTTCACAGACTCATTAAGTGCAATATTGCACTTAATGAGTCATCCATTTCATCCGTATGTAAGAAAAATTCTTTCCTTCTTATCACCTCTTAGGAAAAAAAAACAGAGTCAGATTCACTTGGATTCCTGGACATTCTGGAATACTCAGCAATGAACTTGTGGATGATGCTGCAAAACATCTGTCAAATGAAAATTCACACTTGCATAAAATTCCGCTCAGTGATTTTAAAAACATCAATCGAAAAGCCTCTGAAAATATATGGACCCTGAATTGGAAATCTCAAAAAAACAATAAATTATACCAAATAAAACAACAGCAGAAATCCTTCATGTCTGAATAAAGTTTTCATTCAGACATGAAGAGGTTATCCTCGCTCAGCTTTGCATCGGCCACACACATTTAACACACTCCTAATGAAAGACAATCCCCCCACAGTGCCCTCAGTGTCTCACCACACTAACAGAGAAGCTCATCATCATAGAATGTCTGTGATACCAAATTGCTTTCAAATCGCATTTAAATGAGCCATTAAGCCTTGAGCTCATTATGGGAGAAAAATCAAACATCAGTGAACTCTTTTCATGAAAAGAGTTCATTGACGTCAAGTTACAGTCAGTCCTCGTATAACACGTATTTACACTACACAAATTCGAATATGTCAAATCAGTAACAGCATAACAGGAAATAACAAAACTTGAACAGGCACAATATAGCCGGAGCTGCTCTTGCACCATTAAACTCCAAACAACAACAGACTCTAACCCTAGTTTCACTATTTCAGGGTGATTTTTAGATCTTCTTTGGTAGCCACTTCCAGTATAACTCCATTGTTCCTTAATTTTCTTAAGTTATTCACTTTTATATCTTTTAGTTGAGGCTTTAAAATTGTCATAACTGTTTCTCTAACAGCTTCACTTGTCTTTCGGTTTCAATTCTCCTTAGGTTTTAATATGATAATGTGTTTTTTTTTTTTTTTCTTTGTAGTGTACCTTGATTTGATTTTGTCATTTCATTTTTTGTACTATCCTTAGCCACTTGTGCATGGTGCATGGTGTTTATTTGCTGATATCTATCCTTCTCCTCTGTAGTGACTTCTAACTTTGTTTTCTATATTCACTTTTAGCATTAGCATTAGTAGAGGCATACGATGCAAGAAAACAAGCTTATGTAACATCAGCCAAAAAAAAAAGGTTTCGATTTCACCCCTCCATTCGTTCGAAATACCTGTCCAGCTCAGCCTTAAATTTATTTAGGCTATCAACTTCCACAACAAAAGATGGAAGTCTGTTCGCTGGCTAAAGGCAAATTTCTGAACATCTATCCTACAACTGTCTTTCCTCAATTTGAATTTATGCCCTCTCAGGTGATTATTCTGAGCAAGCAGAAGAATCCCATCAGCATTGAGCATGCTCAAACCATTGAAGGCTTCATACACTTAAATCAGATGACCTCGTTGGTGCCTAGTCTCCAAACACTAATCTGGAAAACTTAAGCCTTTCTTTGTAAGAGCAACCCTTTTGTTCCATTCACTAATCTTTTTGCCCTTCTCTGTACTCGTTCCAACAGCTCTACATTCATTTCTTAAAATGAGGCCTCCAGACCTGTATACAGTGCTCACAGTGTGGCCGGACCATTTCTTTATGGTCAGGCCACACCTCCTTATCCCTGCTAGATAGGGGATAATCACCTCCTTATCCCTGCTAGAAAAATTCCTGTATATCATTGACAAGACACCATGAGCTACTCTTGCAGACCATCTGCACTGCTCAGAAAACTTCATATCTGCCTGCACAATTACCCTCAGGTCCATTTCATTCTCTACCACTGTCAGTGTAATACCCCAGAGTTGATACGTTACTCTGGGGTTACTGCTTCCCAAATGAAGTACAGTCCGTCCTCGTATAACACGTGTTTACACTACACGAATTCGATCATGCACGATTTATAAATAGGGGAACGACATCGTATATAACACAAACCGAATTTGCTTAGGCACGATTCACCTTTGTGTTTACAAGAAATGGTAGTCTAACACGGAATCACCCCAACTGAATGCAACACGATAGGAATGAAGAGAAGATTCTGAAAATGTATTTGTTTTTTTATATCAGTGAAGGGGAAACACATTTCACCATAATAAGGTATTATTGCAAATGCAATTAGATCGACTTTATTACCAGTTTATAACAGATTACACTGGCAGAAACGCAACTGGAAATTGTTCTTATTGTTTTATGCTAGTAACCCCCAGAAATGCGCTTTAGTAAAATGTGAGGTGTTAATAGTGTATCTCTGCCTTTACGGTGTTGTATATTCAGTTGCTACACACACGCAGCTTTGTTTGTGTATCAAGCGTGCCTCCTCGTTTTGTAATTGTGCTTTATTCCCTTAAAAGGTGTGAAAAGGAAGCATCCTGGTGAAGACACTAATTTATGAGTGTCTTCACCAGGATTCAGAGAGAAAAAGAAAAGCCATATCGATAAACAGAGGTGGACTGGGTCAAATTCTTACCCAGCAAAATTTGTAGCGGCCTCATACTATGGTTTATGGCAAAAATCACACTGACTCTGGCCCACAGGGGTTTAACCAGTAAGGCTTATGGCCAGTCCACCTCTGTCGATAGAGAAAAAATATGAAATTGTGAAACCCTTTGAGCGAAATGAAAGACCATGTGATATTGCACGTGCTACAGGCCTAAATGAGGCAACGCCGAGAATTAGAAAGATGCATAAAAACAACTTTCATAGCAGGAACAACTCAAAGTATAATTAAAATCCATTAGATCAAGACACAAAGAATTGGAAGAGATGGAACGGCTGTCATCTGTTTGGATAGAAAATCAAACAAAAAACAAGTTTGCTTACGATAGAAGCAAAAGCATTAGCAATATTTTATTACGATAATTTATTGTGTCTGGTAATGTTGTGGTTACACATGTGTGTTCAATCTTGGGTGGTTGGCACCTAACCCTATTTTTCCCATAGGGCTTGTTTATATTGCATGGGGGTTTCTAGGAACACAACTATCGTGCTATACAAGGACTGACTGTATTTGCCACCTCTTAGCCCATCTGCTCAACTTTTCTAGATCCTGTTGCAGCAGCGTACTGTCATTAGTGTCATTAACAACCCTGCCAACCTTCATATTATCTGCAAACTTTGGACATGAAGCCCGATATACCATCATCAATATCATTATAAATACAGAAAACAACAATGGACCCAACACTGAACCCAGAAGGACTCGACTAAAAATGTTAGTGCACGAAGAGCAGTGTCCATTGATTACCACTCTGTCTTCTCCCACTCAACCATCCCTTTATCCATAGCAGCAATTTGCCTCCCATGCCGCACTGCTCCAATTTGTGCAGCAGTCTTCCATGTGCAACAGTAACAAAAGCCTTTCTAAGATACAAATATATGATATCAAAGTTATTCCCTGCATCCAGTTGCTTTGTGACCACATCATAGTAGCCAATCAAATTGGTCAGACGACTGCCCCTTAACAAAACCATGCTGTGTCCAAGCTATAACCGAGGTGTTGTCTAGATGATCCTGCAGTGCTTCTTTAACCAGTGCCTCCGTTAATTTCTCTGGAACAGAAGTTAAACTAACAGGTTAATTACTTGTGTCGCTCTTTGATCCTCCTTTGTGAATTGGGGTCACATTTGCACATCTCCAGTCCATGAGTACCTCTCTTGAGTTAAGTAAGCTCTCATAATTATCACACCATTCCCTCCGAATGCCTGTCCAGTTTCTCCTTAAATTTATTTAACCTATCAACTTCCACAATTACAGATGGAAGTTTGTTCCAGCAATTAACCACCCGCTGGCTAAAGGCAAATTTCTGCACATCTATTCTACACCTGTCTTTTCTTAATTTGAATTTATGCCCCCTTAGGTTCATAATCTGAACAAATGGAAGGAACCCATCAGAATTCAGTGTGCTCAACCCATTAAAGGCCTTATACACCTCAATCAGATCACCGCGCAGGTGCCTAGTCTCCAGCCACTGCAGTTTACAGAACTTAAGCCTCTCTTGGTAAGAGGAGATCTTCATTCCCCTCGCCAATCTTGTTGCCCTTCTCTGTACGCACAAAGCAAATCTACATCCTTCCTAAAATGAGGCCTCCAGACCTATACGCAGTACTCAAGGCATGGCCTGATCATTGCCTTATACAGAGGGACAATCACCTCCTTTTCCCTGCTAGCAAAATTCCTATATATCATTGACAAAACCCCATGACCTGCCCTGGCAGCCTCTCTGCATTGCTCAGAAAACTTCATATCTGAATGAACAATTACTCCCAGGTCTTTTTCATTTTCTGCCACCTTAAGTGTAGTACCACACAGTTGGTACGTTTCTCATAGATTTGACATTTCATGTCAAATCTATGTGGAGCTCATATTCTGCTGGGTTTAAGCTAGGTGGTATTTTGTTCATGGTGAACACATTCAATACCCAATTAAAGTCATCAAGCTCCTTCTCTTGAGCTGTCGGAAAATAATGTTAAAACGAGTCTTTCAATACTTTGGGATGCGCCTGAATATTTTTTCTTGAATCTTGATATTATTTTCGTCCAAGAAGCTTTTTGTAAGAAGGAAGCAATCAATATCTTTCTTTTCCACACGCTCCAAACAGTACATAAGTTTCCTTTTGAAAGAAGACACTTTGGCATTTGCATCAAAAACTGTGGCTGTTTTTCCTTGTAATGAGAGATTCATTTCGTTCATTTTGCTAAAAATGTCAGCTTAGTACATCAGTTTGCACACCCAGTCTTTATCATTTAAAACCGTTGCAAATAGAACGCTATGGTCCATTAAAAATGCTGCTACCTCTGCACACTGTTTCATCAAACGTATCAACGATTTTCCTTGAAATAGCCACCTTACCTCAGTGTGCAGCAGGAGAGACTCATGGTGGCTTCCCATGTCTTCACACATTAGTTTGAAGAGCCTGCTTTTAAGAGGTTGCGATTTTATAAAATTTATTTTTATGGCATCATTCGTCACTATCATAAGTTCGAAGACATTTTTCTCGAGGCTAGCGCATGTCTGTGAAGAACGCAATGGCTGCTGCTTCATTTTTTTTTACCTTATCTTTAATTTTGGTCCTACTTTGCTCCAGCATTGTGACAAATTATTGCCTTTGCACCATCAGTGCATATATCTACACAGTTTTCCCATGGTATTTCATTTGATGTGAAGAATTCATCCAAAAGGTTAAATATTTCACCCCCTGACTTGTTGATTGGTAGTGGTCTGCAAAGAAGGTCCTCCTGAAATCACACAGATATTCAGTTCCAGGAAAGGTCATTAAAACACAGTGCACAAAATGCCGGTGCTCTGCTCTGCCTCGTCGTCTGTCCATCTCGTACTACAATAATTTTAAAAGCTAATGGCAGCAAAATGACTGAATGCCGTCTGCTAGAAAATGCGCAAAATTCAACTTGGCATATTTTTATTCAAAATGTGATTTCTAGTTTTCTAATTTATGTTTCCAATTTCTTTAATTTCATTCAATTTTTAGCTATTTTATTTTCCTGGAGCGGCCGCGGAGCCCCTGGGAAGTGTACGTGGAGCCCTTAGGGCTCCGCAGAACACAGGTTGAGAACCACTGATCTAGATCATCATTTGCATAGTCGTTGTTGGGGATTCTCTCCCTAAAAGTTCTTACTTCAGTCCATGGATGTCCTCCTATTCATTTTTTGGTCATTATTTGTTTTTCCATTTAGATTGATTTAACTACTTTCTCTTTGCAATATTTCAGAGTTTATTGCAATAAACTCTGCAATGAATTTAGCGATATCTTTTTTGTGGCATTTATGCTATTAGAATCCAATTTTGGGATGATTTTCGTTTTGGCGGGAAAACTTTGCTAACAAAGAAAGGTATCACTAATTCTAATAATATGCTAAGTTGGGGGGGGGGGTCAATAACAAGTTCCCTGTCCAAAATAACATGTACCCAGCTATATTCTATCCTAGAATGATCAAATTTGCTGGATGTCTTTAGCATTAGTAGAGTCATTTGATGCAAGAAAGCAAGCTTATGCAGCATCAGCCAAAAAAATAAATAAATAAATAACCACTTCCACTTCACCCCTCTGTTCGTTCAAAATACCTGTCCAGCTGAGCCTTAAACTTATTTAGGCTATCAACTTCCACGACAAGGGATGGAAGTCTGTTCCACCAACCAACCACCCGCTGGCTAAAGGCAAATTTCCTCACGTCTATCCTACATCTGTCCTTCCTCAATTTGAATTTATGCCCTCTCAGGTGATTATTCTGAGCAAGAGGAAGAATCCCATCAGCATTGAGCATCCTCAAACCATTCAAGGCTTTATACACCTCTATTAGATCACCTCGCTGGTGCCTAGTCTCCAGACACTGTAATTTGCAAAACTTAAGCCTTTCTTCATAAGAGCACCCCTTTGTTCCATTCACTAATCTTGTTGCCCTTCTCTGTACTCGTTCCAGCATCTCTACATCCTTCTTGAAATGAGGCCTCAGGACCTGTATACAGTACCCTAGGTGTGGCCTGACCATTGTCTTATACAAGGGAATAATCACCTCCTTATCCCCGCTAGAAAAATTCCTATATATCATCGACAATACACCATGAGCTACTCTTGCAGCCCGTCTGCACTGCTCAGAAAACTTCATATCTGCCTGCACAACCATTCCCAAGTCTCTTTCATTCTCTACCACTGTCAGTGTAGTACCACAGAGTTGATATGTTGCGCTGGGGTTGCTGTTTCCCATATGTAGTACTTTACATTTGTCAATGTTAAACTTCATTTGCCACCTCCCAGCCCATCTGCTCAACCTTTCCAGATCCTGTTGCAGTAGCATAGTGTCAGTAGTGTCCTTGACAACCCTGCCAACCTTCGTGTCGTCTGCAAACTTGGACATTAAGCATGATATACCATCATCAATATCATTTATAAATACAGAAAACAATAATGGACCCAATACTGAACCCTATCTGTAAGTGAATCTTCATCTGTAGGTGAGCTGAGATATTCAAAATGAATTGTAGAAAACAGGAAGAGATCCAAAAAATCTTCAAAATCAGTCAATCACTATCCACCATTTATAATCTAACAGAGCTTCATGCGGGCACATCTGTTCTTCTCCCTGATCACAGTGTCACCAATTGTTTAGAACAGTGAGAATTCCACCTTCATTCATTTTACTAATCCCTCTCACAGCCTTATAAACCTCAATCAAGTCACCTCTGAGGTGTCTGGTTGCCAAGTTCTAAAGCCTACATAATCAGAGCCTTTCCTCATACGGTCATCCTTCTGCCGATCTCACCATTCGAGTTGCCCATCTTTAGACCCTTTTAGGAAGCTCAGTGTTTTTTTTTTTTTTTCAGTTGAAGTCTCCATACTTTAGCACATTTAAAATGTCATCTGACAATTCGCTTATATAGTGGGATTATGACCTCCCTATCTCTACAGGATAGCATTTGATAAATCATTGATAGGACACCATGGGCTTTCTTGGCTGCCTGTTTACACTGTTCAGAAAACTTCGTATCTACCTGTATTGTAACTCTGATTCCTTTTCTCTTTTACTGTTTTTAATTCAACTCCACCAAGTGTATAATTTATTTGGGAGTTGCTATTCTTTAAGTGTTAAGAACCTAGCATTTCGCAGCATTAAAACATAGCTGCTGCTTTCCTGACCATCTTCGAAGTCTATTCAGTTCATTCTGAAGGAGTGCTATTCGGCAGTGATCATTAACAACTTTGTCAATCTTTGTCAACTGCAAATTTTGACATCACGCCTTTTTTTTTTTTTTATGTGGACCCCAAACACGAGAGGTATTAGAACCTATAGTACTTAGTACCGTGCTTGGGTTGTAGATTGAGAAGACGAAAGAAGATATTTGTTGACACTGGACTTGAACTTCTGTAGATTATAATTTTCAGGAAATACGTATGAAGGAAGGTTGTTCCAGAAAACGGCAGTTGAATGAATAAATGAGGAAGATGAAAAGTTGGTTCTGTTGGCTTGAAGTTGGACAGTAAATGGATGTTGGCTGGTGGCGGCACGTGTTAGGACTGTTTTGAAAGAGAGAGCGGAAATTATAGAAGCCAATTCAGAAGAACAGTGCCCATGGAAGTATCTGTAGAAGAGGCATGCAGCAGAAACAGTATGTCTATGAGACAGTGAGTGGAGAGACTCTGTTAGAGTTGAATCGTTATTTAACCTAACTGCCCTCTTCTGAATGGAATCAAGAAGCCTGAGAGAGGTTTTGGGGGCACCACCCCCAGATGTGGGAACAATATTCCATGGCAGGCGGATTTGTGATTTATACACAGTGACCAGCTGTTTGGAAGAAAAGTAACGCCGAGAGCAAAAGAGAAAACCAAGTTTTTTCGATGCAGAGTAAGCAATATTTGTAATGTGCTTGTGCCAAGAGAGATTAGAAGTCAGTGTAATCCCCAAAAGAGATATATCCTTTTGCCTAGAAATTGGAGTGTCACTAAAGATAAGCATAGGAGCAGAAGAATCCTTTTTGCGAGATATAAGACAAGACTGAGTTTTAGAAGGGTTGAAATCAACTAAGTTGTCTTTGCCCCACTGGAGAATTACCTGAAGATTGGCATTTAAGGAATTGGTAGCAGATTTTCGAGAAGTTGAAGCTGATTGAGCAGGACAAGGTTTCTCAAATTGGAAAGTTGAATGCAATGTGCTATCATCGGCAAAACTATGGATAGGATTTCCAGTCAATGGAAGAAGGTCATTGATATACAAGAGGAAAAGAGTGGGGGAAAGAACTGAACCTTGGGGGACACCGGCATTAGTGGAGAAGTTAGAAGACAGAGAGCCATCAACCATCACCCTCAGTGAGCGATCAGAGAGAAAACTGGATAACCAATTACTAAAAACAGTTGGCAAACCATAAGATGGAAGCTTGTTTAGAAGACCTTTATGCCAAACACGATCAAAAGCCTTTGAGATGTCAAGAGCAACTACTTGTGTTTCACCGAACCTTTCCATTGAATTAGTCCATAAATGTGTAACATAAGCCAGAGTATCACCAGTGGATCGACACTGACGGAATCCATACTGGTGATCGTTGATCAGACGGAAGGTTTCTAGGTAGTTTAAGAGTTAGCGGTTAATTGATTTCTCCATTACTTTAGAAAGAGTAGAAGTAATTGCAATGGGGCGATAATTGGATGGGAGGGATTTGTCACCCTTTTTAGGAACTGGCTGGATATGAGCAAATTTCCAAGCAGAAGGAAAAACACCTTTAGAATAAGAAAGTGAAAAAAGGCGGCAAAGAATAGGAGTAAGTTCAGGAGCACAGGTTTTGAGAACAAGTGGAGAAATACCATCAGGACCTGGAGCTTTCTTAGCATCGAGATTCATCAAAATCCTACTGATATCCTTTTGACGGAAGACCACAGGAGGCATTGAATGGAGTGTGTTGGGAATGGTGGGTAGTGTTTTACCAAGATCATTAATACATGAGCTGGAAGAAAAATGGGATGCTAGCAGGTCAGCTTTATCCTTGGCTGAAGTGACAACAGAACCATCTGGTTTGGACAGAGGTGGGAGCAGAGATGGGCAAAAGTTGCGGCCAATAGCTTTGGCAAGAGACCAGAATGCTCGGCTACCATTAGGGCAAGAAGCAAGTTTTCTACTCTTAGCCTGTTCAAACTCTAGTTTGGACTGATTAATAACTGCTTTACAATTGTTGCGAGCTTTGGTGTAGGCAGAAAATGAAACTGAAGAATTAGAAACAAGCCAATTACGATATGCAACATTCTTCTCTTGGACAGCCTTAGCACATTTATTGGAAAACCAAGGTTTAGATAAAGGACGAGATTTTGAAGTGGAGTGTGGGATAAAGGATTTCAATCCTGCAAGAATAATTTCACTGACACGATCTGAGCAAACGTTGACATCAGAACTTTTGAAACAGTAATCCGACCAAGGAAAAGAAGAAAAGAAGTCTCGCAGGTCATCCCATTTTGCATTCTTGTAATGCCAAACAACACGAGGTTGGGAATAGCCATGAGATAAAGGTTCCATTGGAGAAGAGACAATCACCAAGTTGTGATCTGAAGTGCCTAAAGGAGCTCTCACTTCGACCGTGCCTTGTATTCCTTCGTTGATGTCATTTATGAAAATGAGAAGCAACAGTGATCCAAGAACTGATCCTTCAGGGACCCCACTTCCGATGTTACACCACCAATCTGAAGAATATCCATTAATCACAACCTTCTGCTCTGCAGCCACCCATCAATCCATCTTAGAATCTTACCAGTAATCCCAACCTATTCAAGCTTATACAGCAACCTCTCATGAGATACTGAGTTGAATGCTTTGCTATAATCCAAATAAACTATTTCGAAATTATTCCCTAAAACCAGCTCATGAGTAACTGTATCAAAGTAGCCTACCAAGTTATTTAAGTATGATTTATCCGTAACAAAGCCATGTTGCGTGCCCTTCAGAATGCCATATCTGTCTAAATGTCCCTGGATTGCACTCTTAATCACTGTCTCTACGATTTTTCCTACCACTGAAGTCATCTTCACTCTTAGAACTACTCTTATGTATTGGCAATACATTGGCATTTCTCCAATCCTAAGGGATCTCCCCTGAATCCAAAGATGCCTTCATAATTAACCTCAATGTTTCTGTACTCTTCCTGAAAACTACTGGGTATATGCTATCAACTCCAGGAGCCGACTGGGCTAGCCGGGTGGGTAAAGTGCCTGCCTGGCAACCCAAAGGTCGCAGGTTCGAATCCCACCTCGGGCTTGGATCAAAGTACTGCAAAAAACCTTGGGAGGTGCACTATGGCCACAAAAGCCGATGCACCAACAACTACGGGGGGAAAAAAAAAAATCAACTCCTGGAGCCTTATTTGCCTTTATGCTCAAAAGGTTTTCTAATAAACAATCATCTGTAATTATGACATCACTAATTTCATATGGCTCAACCTTGCTCACACAGCCTATTCTCACCATAAGTGTCTTTCATCAGTAAAGTCAGATTAAAAGTACCTGTTCAATTCATATGCACATCAGCTGGTTTGTCTAAACTCTCCCATACCTGGTTCTCAAGGGTTCATTGATTCACTTTTTTCTTACTTGTATTCACACATGAAAATTTCCATGTCCCCATTCTTTGCTCTCTTAGCCAGTGCTTTCTCATACATACCCTTGGCCTCCCTGACCTTATTTGTGATACTATTACAGATCATCCTTTACCTGCAGGCTTCAATACTTTTCATCACTCTGTAACTGTCCCATACTATCTTTTTATGCTCTATTTAACCAGTTGACTCTGCAATCATCCATTTCAGCATCCTCCTGCAATATTTTCTTAAAGGTATGTGTGCATTAATGGCTTCTGTGATTTTTGCTTTAAAAGTATTCCATAATTCAAATGTATTTGCCACTCCTCTGCCATCTGCCCAGTTCAGATGTCACACAGTGCCTTAAACTGTCAAAGTCCTCTCTTCTTAAGTTAAAATCCCCTGCCTTTACCTTTAATAATGCTGCATTTACAGTAGCCACTGGCAGAGGTGAAAGAGATTCTTGCACTGCTTCTATTAGAATGAGCAGAAGCCTGGAAAACAAGATGCATGGTATTTCAGAGACTGCTGGGAGCCATTGCAGTACAAGTAAACACATGGGTTGTGTTAGGGTAGCTAAGAATAGAAACAGGTGCAGGTATACTTGCGTGTACACCAATGCTAGGAGTTTAGTAAATAAATTTGATGAATTTGAGGTATTGCTCAAAACATCAAAGGCAGATATTGTTGGGATATCAGAGACGTGGTGTCACACAGATATAAGGGATGCAGAACTGCAATTTGGGGAGTACAACGTCTACAGAAAGGATAGGAAGGGGGGAGGGGTTATGCTATTAGTTAAGAAACACATAAAAACCAAGGAAGTGAAGCCAGTCGACATCGCCGGACAATGCAGTGTTGAGTCAGTTTGGTGTGACATAAGCATTGGGAGATCAAAATTGAGAGTAGGAGTGTGCTATAGGCCTAATGACTCTGATGAGTATAATAAGGAACTGTACAGGGAAATAGAGTGGGCCAGTAAATCAGAGAGTCTTATAATGGGAGATTTTAATTTCTCAGATATTGACTGGAATTTGGGGGCTGGTTACTCACACACTAGCAGGGCTTTTGTGGATTTATTGGATGATTGTTTTCTACATCAGCATGTTCGGGAGGCAACTAGAGAGAGTAATACTCTTGATTTGATTATCAGCAGTGATTCTTCATGCATTAAGAATCTGCAGATAAACGAACCACTAGGTGGCAGTGATCACAGTGTGCTGAAGTGGGATTTACTCAAAGAGGTAACTAGCATTAGGGGTAAAGGGAAGGGTTATTGCTTCCGTAAAGGCGACTACGATGGACTGAGACAGTATTTAAATTCTATACAGTGGGACCAACTCATGATGTTACCAACAGCAAATTCAAAATGGGAAGCATTCAAAGAACTTATCTTGGAAGCTACTAGGCTTTACATACCAACTAAGAAATATTATTCAAGGTTTAGGCCAAAACGGATGTCAGATGAACTAATTAGGCATATGGCAGAGCAGAAAAATGCATGGGATACTTACAAATTAACACATGACACAGAAGCCTATGATAGATACAAGTTGATATGCAACCAAGTTACAAAGGAGGTTAGGCAGGCAAAGGCAGATTACGAGAAATCCTTCGCAAGGGATGCAAAGAAAAACAGCAAAGAGTTCTTTACTTATGTTAACTCTAGAAGGAAGGGGATGAATCAGATTGGTCCACTTGATATTGATGGGTCAACTGTTGATGATCCTGCTCAGGTAGCTAACAAACTAAATGAATATTTTGCATCGACATTCACACATGAGTTATTCAGCAAGGGGAATGCCAGAGGTGTATTCAACTCTAGCAGTAAGCTACAGAATCTTGAAATAACTGGGAGTAAAGTGGAGGAGAAACTGTTGAAGCTAAACACAAGAAAGGCACCCGGGGTGGATGGGATCTATCCGGTTATATTAAAGGAGGCAGCAAAGGAAGTAAGCAAACCCTTAGCCATAATTATGAGAGCTTCCTTGGACTCAGGGGAGGTACCCATAGACTGGAAATGTGCAAATGTGACCCCAATTCACAAAGGAGGATCAAAGGCTGACACAAGTAATTATAGACCTGTGAGCTTAACTTCTGTTCCAGGAAAATTAATGGAGGCACTGGTTAAAGAAGCACTGCAGGATCATTTAGACAAGACTTCAGTTATAGCTCAGACACAGCATGGTTTTGTTAAGGGGAAGTCTTGCCTGACCAACTTGATTGGATATTATGATGCAGTCACAAAAGAACTGGATGCAGGGAATAACTTTGATATTATATACTTGGATCTTAGAAAGCCTTTTTATACTGTTGCACATGGAAGACTGCTACACAAATTGGAGCAGTGTGACATTGGAGGCAAATTGCTGCTATGGATAAAGGGGTGGTTGAGGGGGAGAAGACAGAGAGTGGTAATCAATGGACACTGCTCATCGTGGACTAATGTTATTAGTGGAGTCCCTCAGGGCTCAGTGTTGGGTCCATTATTGTTTTCTGTATTTATAAATGATATTGATGATGGTATATCAAGCTTAATGTCCAAGTTTGCAGATGATACAAAGGTTGGCAGGGTTGTCAAGGACACTACTGACACTATGCTGCTGCAACAGGATCTGGAAAGGTTGAGCAGATGGGCTGAGAGGTGGCAAATGAAGTTTAACATTGACAAATGGAAAGTACTACACATGGGAAACAGCAACCCCAGAGCAACGTATCAACTCTGTGGTACTACACTGACAGTGGTAGAGAATGAAAGGGACTTGGGAGTGGTTGTGCAGGCAGATATGAAGTTCTCTGAGTAGTGCAGACGGGCTGCAAGAGTAGCTCATGGAGTATTGTCAATGATATACAGGAATTTTTCCAGCAGGGATAAGGAGGTGATTATTCCATTGTATAAAGCAATGGTCAGGCCACACCTAGAGTACTGTATACAGGTCTGGAGGCCTCATTTCAAGAAGGATGTAGAGCTGCTGGAACAAGTACAGAGAAGGGCAACAAGATTAGTGAATGGAACAAAGGGGTGCTCTTACGAAGAAAGGCTTAAGTTTTGCAAATTACAGTGTCTGGAGACTAGGCACCAGCGAGGTGATCTGATAGAGGTGTATAAAGCCTTGAATGGTTTAAGCATGCATCAGTGCTGATGGGATTCTTCCTCTAGCTCAGAAAAATCACCTGAGAGGGCATAAATTCAAATTGAGGAAAGACAGATGTAGGATAGACGTGAGGAAATTTGCCTTTAGCCAGCGGGTGGTTGGTTGGTGGAACAGACTTCCATCCCTTGTGGTGGAGGTTGATAGCCTGAATAAGTTTAAGGCTCAGCTGGACAGGTATTTGGAACGAACAGAGGGGTGAAGTGGAAGTGGGTTTTTATTTTGGCTGATGCTGCATAAGCTTGCTTTCTTGCATCAAATGCCTCTACTAATGCTAATGCATCTTTCTTCAGCTGATCATTGCATGATCACTTCCTGACAATGGTTCCTGTACCTTAAGCCCTGTGATGTCATCTGAATCATTAGTAATGATGAAGTCAAGAATATTCTCACCCCTATTACTTTGTCTATCGTGCTGGCACAAATAATAATAATCTAGTTTATCTTAAGTTTTTCCCCATTGTGAGTTTCCCTTTCACTTATTCCAATCAATCTGGGGCAGATTAAAGTCACACATAATAAGACATTCGCACTTGCTTGCCCGTTCCATTGGCATGTAAAGACTCTCGTCATATTCTTCACAATCTTCTGGTCTGTAGATTACTCCCACTCTCATTGTTCCTTGCATCCGACTAACTCACACCACAGATTCTATGCTGGCAGACAACTTCTGATTCAGCAAAAGCTCTTTTCACGCTCAGGCTGCTTTTAATAAGAAGTATAACCCCTCCACCCCTTCTGTCTTTCCTAAATACATTATAAATATCGTGATCACCAATTTCCGGGTGACCCCACGGTTCTGTTAGCCATGGTTTTGATCAGCTTGAAGTGCTAGTCAAGACATCAAAGGCAGATATTGTTGGGATATCAAAGACATGGTGTCACACAGATACAGGCTGTGCAGAGTTGGAATTTCGAGAGTACAATGTGTATAGGAAGGGAGGGCTTTATGCTGTTAGTTAAGAAACACATAAAATCTAAGGAAGTGCATCCAATTGATGTTGGTAGACAATGCAGTGTTGAGTCCATTTGGTGTGAAATAAGCACTGGGAAAGGAAAAATGAGAGTACGTGTGTGTTATAGGCCTAATGATTCTGATGAGTATAATGAGCAGTTGTGCAGAGAAATAGTGGGCCTGTAAATCAAAATGTCTTATAATGGGAGATTTTAACTTTCCAGATGTTCCAGATGATATTGACTGTAACTTGTGGGTTGGTCACTCGCACACTAGCAAGACTTTTGTGGATTTATTGGATGTCTGTTTTCTACAGCAACATGTTTGAGAGGCAACCAGAGGGAGTAATACTCTTGATCTGATTATCAGTAGTGATTCTTCATGCATTAAGAATCTGCAGATAAAGGAACCACTGGGCGACAGTGATCACAATGTATTGATGTGGGAATTATTTAAAGATGTAACTACCATCAAGGCTAAAGGAAAGGGCTTTTGCTTTCGTAAAAGTGACTACAGAGGTTTCGGACAGTTTTTAAATTCTGTACAGTGGGATCAACTGATGATGTTACCAACAGTGAATTCTAAATGGGAAGCCTTCAGGGACTTAATTTTTGAGCCTACTAGGCTTGTCATTCCAAATAAGAAATTCTGTTCAAGGTTTAGGCCTAAATGGATGTCAGATGAATTAATGAGGCTAGTGGCAGAGAAGAAGAATGTATGGGATGCATATAAAGTATCATGTGATATAGAATCCTGTGGCTGGTATAAACTAGTCTGTAATCAAGTCACAAAGGAGGTTAGGCAGCCGAAGGCAGATTAGGAGAAATCTTTGGATACAAAGAAAAACTGCAAGGAGTTCTTTACTTATGTAAATTCTAGAAGGAAAGGGATGAATCAGATTGGACCACTTAAGATAGATATGTTGATTATTAATGATTATGCTCAGGTAACTGATAAACTGAATGAGTATTTTGCATCTATATTCACACATTCTGGACTCCTCTCATTGAAATGAGAGGAGTCCAGAAGTTTATCAAACGCTAATAGGGAGCTAAATGATTTTGTAATAACTGAGAGCAAAGTGGAGGAGAAATTGTTGAAGTTAAACATAAAGAAAGCACCTGGGACGGACAGGATCTATCCAGTTATATTAAAGGAGGCAGCAAAGGAAGTAAGCAAACCCTTAGCCATAATTATGAGAGCTTCCTTGGACTCAGGGGATATCCTCATGGACTGGAGATGTGCAATTGTATCGCCAATTCACAAAGGAGGTTCAAAAGGGGACACGAGTAACTGCAGACCTATTGGTTTAACTTGTGTTCCTGGGAAAATAATGGAATCACTGGTTAAAGAAGCATTGCAGGATCATCTAGACAAGACTGCAGTAATAGTTAAGACACAGCATGGGTTTGTCAAAGCGAGGTCTTGTCTGACCAATTTGATTGCTTACTATGATATGGTCACAAAGGAACTGAATGCCAAAAATAATTTTGATATCATATACTTGGATTTCAGGAAAGCTTTTGAAACTGTTGCACGTGAAACACTACTGTACAAATTGGAGAGATATGGCATCAAGGGTAAGCTGCTACAATGGATAAAGGGATGGTTGAGTGGGAGACAACAGAGAGTGGTAATCAATGGACACTGCTCTTCGTGGACAAATGTTATTAGTGGAGTTCCCCAGGGTTCGGTGTTGGGCCTATTGTTGATTTGTATATTTATAATGATATTGATAAAGGTATATCAGGTTTAATATCCAAGTTTTCAGATGATACAAAGGTTGGCAGGGTTGTTAACAACAGTAATGACAGAATGTTACTCCAACTGGATCTAGATATGTTGGAAAAATGGGCTCAGCAGTGGTAACTGGAGTTTAACATTGACAAATGCAAAGTACAGGAATACCTCGCATAGCATGGTTTCGCTATAGCACGGTTTACAAATTGAAAAAAAAAAAAAAAATTAACTGCGTTACGCACCAGTACATTTGATATGTATGTATATATTATAATTCCAGCATGTAGGCCACACTTCAGTATGGATTCAAGGCTACGCTGACTGTTGTCACAACTCACATTATATATGGACTCTGCTGGCTTTGATAGGTTAGTAAACACTCTAGATTCCGAGCGGTGAGGTCATTGATTTTACTTAAGATGTACAAATATTTTTCGCTATGTATTTTTATTAAAGATTATTTTTTAAAAACGTTACACCTTCATACGCAAATATGACTGGAAAGAAGAAATGTAATGGCGCCGAGTGTTCTTCTAGATCCAAACATCAAACGAAATATGAAAGTAAGGCAGGCATTGCAAAATGACATTCGATGTTATAAAGAGATGTATGCAGACAAAAAGAAGGAAAAAAAACTGTGCCAATAAAGCCGATCAGTTATTTTTCAAAATAAAAATACAGTACATACTTCACTTATATTCTTTTGGTATGTACATACTGCAATAAAAATCATTTGTACTGTATTTACTAGTATTTTTAATTTTTATCATTTTAGTTTGTTTTTTTTTGCAAGAATTTCGTGTGCATCAATTTATAGTAAACAAACACCTATATATTTTTGCCACTCGACCCATATAATCAAATTGTCGGAACGCATTACATTAAAATACATACTAATGATACCTCGATCAGCGTGGTTTCGCATAGCATAGTATTTTTTTGGCACAAATTAACCGCACTATGCAAGGTATTGCTGTACTGCATATGAGTAGCAATAACCGAAGAGAAACGTACCAACTGGATGGTACTACACTCAGGGAAGTGGAAAGTGAAAAAGACCTGGGTGTAATTGTGCAGCCAAATATGAAGTTCTCTGAGCATTGCAGACAGGCTGCCAGGGCAGGTCATGGAGTCTTGTCAGTGATATATAGGAATTTTGCTAGCAGGGACAGGGAGGTGATAATCCTGTTATACAAGGCAATGGTCCGGCCGCACCTAGAGTACTGTGTTACCGGTCTGGAGGCCTCATTTTAGGAAGGATGTAGAGTTGCTAGAACAAGTACAAAGAAGGGCACCAAGATTGGTGAGTGGAACAAAGGGGTGTTCTTACCAAGAAAGCTTAAATTCTGCAAATTGCAGTGCCTGGAGAATAGGCAACTGCAAGGTGATCTGATTGAGGTGTATAAGGCCTTGAATCGGTTGAGCAAGCTGAATGCTGATGGGATTCTTCATCTTGCTCAGACTAAGAACCTGAGGGGACACAGTTTCAAATTGAGGAAAGATAGTTGTAGAATAGATGTGCGGAAATTTGCCTTTAGCCAGTGGGTAGTTGATTGGTTGGACAGGCTTCCATCTTTTGTTGTGGAAGCTAAAAGCCTAAATAAATTTAAGGCTGAGCTGAACAGGCATTTGGAATGAATGGAGGGATGAAATGGGCTTGGTTTTTTTTTTTTTTTTTTGGCTGATGCTGCATAAGCTTGCTTTTTTGCATCATATGCCCTCTACTAATGCTAAAAGAATCAGCTGTATTCCTCAACTTCCAGACACCTGCAAAGAGTTGCTAGTTTGCAGGAATGTGTGCAAATGCACATTTCATTTCTGAATATAAATGAAGCACAAAGCAATTCTGTTTGATATGTATTTTATTTTTCTCAATTCAAGATTTATGAATTTCTAAGCACAAAGAGTATCTTTTGATATTCCTTGTAAACATAATTTTTATTTTGCAGCCTAAGCCACGTTTATTAAGAAGACAAAAATCTACATCAGAGATAGAGACAAAAGTTACTATACCTGATGCAGAAGAAGAAAGTACGTAGGGTTCATACTACTGTATGTACATTTTTTTTTGTTTCAATTTCTTTGCATATATAATTTACATAAATTTTTATTGTTAATAAATTTAAAAAGCAGATTAACTTCTGAATAATATCCTATGTAATTTTACTACATCACTGTAGCTTCCTTTTTATACTTTAATACAAAGGTAATCCATGGTTAACCCCAGATATTTTTTCACAAATTTTACATATATAACAGAATCACGAAACTTATTACCCTTTTTCAAGATATTGTTCCTCTGCAGTGAATCATTTTTTTTTTTTCCATCACCATGGCAAGGCACTGATGCAAGAAGCATAGAAAGCAGTAGTCTCACTGTGGAGACATTTCAGGACATTGCACTTTTTTTGTCACCTTTCTTGAATTTTTCCCCTTGCAGGTCCTCCTTCATTGGTCCAAACAAGTGGTAATCCACAATGTAAAGAGAGTTGTTCATGATTTCCCAGCCCATAGTTGCTAATGTCAAAATAAAATTTGCCATATGTGTATATATATGTATGTATTTTGCCATGCAGCAGAATTATTCCTTTTAGCAGTTTCCTGGGCATTTACTTGCAAACTGCCATATGCACATCGCCAAGAAGCAAGTTTCCTTAATACTGAGCATTAATTGTTGCATGAAAAGAATTAAATACCATGAACTTGCTAACTGATGGGTGTCTTGATTTTTTTTTTGGACAGTAGAGATCCTGTGTGGTAGCAATTCATCTGGACCACTGATTCTAGAATGGAGTAGTGCCATGTGCACCATGTGCACTTGCATGTAATAGGGTTCCTCGCATGTAATAGGCCTTGGTCTCACCACAAGTTGCTGTTTGCTGGAAATGCATTTTCCTCCAATTTTCAGACTAATTCAGATGTTCAGTGGGAACAACACATTATGCCATCTGATCAGCATCTTTGAGCCTCAACATGTATGCACACTTTTAGTGAAGTATGTTGCACAGTAATTGGCCTGCTTTTCAAAATCACCTGCTTGATTAAACAAAAGCTCATACATGTGGTAGCTCCTGGCTGCATATAGTAAGCTGTAGGTAGGAACCTTTTTCATGGCCTTTGTAAAACTTGTTGCATCATGTGCACTTGCATGCAATAGGGTTTCTCATAGGTGTGCTTAGCCTGCTGAGAATTTCAACTAGTTTCATTTTTCTCTTGTAACAGAAATTCGATGGTACCATTCTACACCAGAGTAACAACAGAGTATAACAGCGTTTTGTATTTCTTCTAATGCAGGTGTGGAGGTACAGTTGTCAGGGAATGGGAGGTCATGTTCTCGCCATTTGATATGGTGCACTTTTGGATTAGTAAAAAAAAAAAAAAAAAAAAACTCCAGGTCAGCTTTAAATTGCCCTTGTGTAACCTTATTAATATTAGCTTCAAAAGTCACATCAGTAGATTATTATAATTTGTTGTTAGTTAAAATTTCAGTAACAAATTTATTAAATTCAAACTGTTTACCTTCATCTGGAAATTGTAATGCAAAACTAAAATTTTATCCAACAAAGATAAACCTGAAAATGGCATTAGATTTCAGACGAATGACTGAATTCTGGCTGTCATGATAAAAATGTATTATTATTGTCATCATTATCTAGATAGTATGAATCAGAGCTGTAATACTCAATATGTTCTATGTTGATAATAATATTAGTAAATTAATAAGAGGAGTTTACCTCAGTATAGTACGTGGAACACTTCCGTATGATACCCTCCAGAAATTAAAACGAAAAAATCGACAACTTACCCGGTACATTAAAGAAAATATAAATAATTAATCAATTTAACACAATTCAAAATCAATTTAAAACAATTAAAATTCAAATTAACGCAATAAAAGAATCAACGAAAATATTCAAAACGATTTTCCTTCCTGAAGCTGACAATGCTTTTCGACCGACTGTCGTAATCACAGGAATGAAAATTACCGAATCAGGCTAAACCTGCAACTTAAATAGTGATTATGTCTTCGCGCATGCGCGTAAAGGTCCACGCGTCGGAGATCAAATATGGCCGCCGAACATTAACAGAATTCTCGTGTAATTTAATTTCAACGGTTTCTGCAATTAATAGTCGCGTATAATTACGTTGAACGTTAAGTATTTTGGCCTCATTAAATAAAAAAGTATGTTTTTCGTTAATGGCATGAAAGGCTAATTCTGACGCTGCTGAACGAGAAGCACGAACTGAGGCTTCGTGTTGATTTACACGAATATTAAGAGAAAACCGCGTCAAACCTTGGTAAGACGAGTCGCAATCACTGCAAGAAATGTATACTAGATCATTAATTTGTGTTGCGAACGCGGAAAGAACCGAGCGATTGTTCAGTATAGTGTGTAACTTCCATATAGGCCTAGCTATAATTTTAAATTCGGTATCTTTAAAGAATCTGTTAAGCTGTTTGTACCACTGTTCAACATATGGGACAGAAATAAAGTATTTTTTGATATTACTATTGTTGATTGGTGTAGTATTTTGTATCCTATCCTTAGCTTGTACCCTAATTCGATTTATTGTGTTAATGGGATAACCCCTGTTCAAGAATCTGCTAGTTAATATTTGTATTTCTGAGTCCAAAGCAGTGGCACAAACAGCTTAACAGATTCTTTAAAGATACCAAATTTAAAATTATAGCTAGGCCTATACGGAAGTTACACACTATACTGAACAATCGCTCGGTTCTTTCCGCGTTCGCAACACAAATTAATGATCTAGTATACAACATTTCTTGCGGTGATTGGGACTCGTCTTACCAAGGTTCGACGCGGTTTTCTCTTAATATTCGTGTAAATCAACACGAAGCCTCAGTTCGTGCTTCTCGTTCAGCAGCGTCAGAATTAGCCTTTCATGCCATTAACGAAAAACATACTTTTTTATTTAACGAGGCCAAAATACTTAATGTTCAACGTAATTATACGCGACTATTAATTGCAGAAACCATTGAAATTAAATTACACGAGAATTCTGTTAATGTTTGGCGGCCATATTTGATCTCCGATGCGTGGACCTTTACGCGCATGCGCGAAGACATATAATCACTATTTAAGTTGCAGGTTTAGCCTGATTCGGTAATTTTCATTCCTGTGATCACGACAGTCGGTCGAAAAGCATTGTCAGCTTCAGGAAGGAAAATCGGTTTGAATATTTTCGTTGATTCTTTTAATTGCGTTAATTTGAATTTTAATTGTTTTAAATTGATTTTGAATTGTGTTAAATTGATTATTTAATTATTTATATTTTCTTTAATGTACCGGTAAGTTGTCGATTTTTTCGTTTTTTCCATTAATTTCTGGAGTGTATCATACGGAAGTGTTCCACGTACTATATTGAGGTAAACTCCTCTTATTAATTTACTAATAATGTCATCATTATCATAACTTCTCTGCCATATGTTGAGTCCATGATAGCCAGAACTTGCTCACATCCCCACTTCTTCCCGTCTCTAGTGCCCTCCAATATATGATACCTATCAGCCTCTATCAAATCCAGCTTCCTCTTGAGGCCACAGATGCCACAATTTATTAGTGACTAAGCAATTCCCAGCAACTTACAGTGCTTTAATAAATATGCCTGTTTATTTAGTTTTGATCTTTAACTGTCTTTTACTTTATCAAAACAGCTCTTTACTTTAAAAGTAGTAAGTGCACAGAGTGGAAAATTCATCTTCCTCCTTTTTTTTCTTTTTCTTATTCTAACATTACTAATTTAACTAATCCGATGGCCTCTTAGTCACTAAGAGGCACCACTCTTGTCTCTACATAGCAGGGCTGGAGACCTGCGAGAAGAAAGTAACACTCCCAGGGCTAAAAGAGCAAACATGAGAAGTAACATCACTGCTCCTATAGGCACTTCATATAATCAACATACTGATAATTCAGAGAGCACCAAGACAAAAAGACAGGAGACAGATATGGACCCATTGAAAATGTCAGCACCTGAATGGATATAGCCCTCTATGAGGAAATGCTGGCATCAACAGACAAGGACATTATAGGATGAATAATAGACCAATATAACCTTTCTCTATTCAATAAATGGTAAGTATACCTATTTTCACTTCCCCAGTCTTACAACCTCAACAGTAGATCTAATTATATATACACCCTCACTTTTATTCGAATTAACCTGGCAAGTAATTGAAAATCACTACAGCAGCAATCACTTCTAGTCAGTGACCACTATACTGACCAGAAACACTCTGTGTTATCCCAACAGAGCACCCTGCCAGAAAATTGAAGTAAACTGGAAGAAATTTAGAGAACTAACAATATTGAATCCTTGGATCATTCAAGAAAAACCAATCGGTGAAGCACTTACACAGACACCTTAATATAAGCAGCTGAACAAACAATATCCACAACCTCAACTCATTTTCGACGAATCCAAAATATTAGTGGAATGAAGATTGCACATAAAAAAAAAAAAAAAAAAAGACAAAATAAAGCTTTGAATAACTTTTGCAGATATCCAATAACAGATCATCTCCAAAGATATTAGCATTAGTAGAAGTATATGATACAAGAAAGCAAACTTATACAGCATCAGCAAAAAAAGTCAAGTATATAAACAAGCATGAGCAAAACTAGGTATACCTGGAAAGAAGTCAGAAAAATCCTCCTAGATCTAGTTTACGTCTTCAGTAAACAGGACTTAAAGCATGCAGATAACATGGGATAAAATATGAAAAATGAGTGGGAAATGGAGAAAGGATTACTGACCTATGAGAGATGGCTAATATTTTGGGAGAAACCTTAGTTTCAAAGTTGTGGGAAAACAATCATACACCACAGAATTTTTAACCTGCAAGGGAAAAATGAGAAAAACAGAATTAATTTTGATATAAAAAAAGTTAACCATATAATCAACCAATTACACTACATGAAATTAAGTGAAGCAATAACACAAGGGAAAACCAGGTGCAATTGGACCAGACAATATACACTATGACATGCTTAAATATCTAAAGCAAAGAGAAATAGAAAACATTCTGAAACTGTAAGCCATATTTTTCTAGAAAACCAATATCCCAAAGCATGACATCATGCAATAGTATTGGCTTTCCCAAAACTTGGTTAAAATCAGAACAATCTAGGCAACTATCAAATAAAGCCCTCACTAGTTGCCTTTTTCACTGAAAATGCATTGAATGGTCATGCTTGACATGAAAGAGGTACACAAGGAGCAGACTGGGTTTATTCATTGATATTAAAGGTAGCAGCAGTACAGATTGACAAACTCCTGCCTATTTTAACGCGTGCACCATGGGTAAAGTCGGCCCGGGGTGCCAAGAATTTTATGACTAAGCAACATCTCTGTGCATAAATTGCAGTTCTTTAGAGTGACTACGCAGTTTTTCATATGAGTTCTAGTTCTTATTATATTTTCTTATTTGATAGCAATTCATCTTTTAAAAAATGAAGCAATCAGGGAAGGAAAGCTAACTTTCTTGATTTTATCCTAATATAGTTACTAACACTTACTAACCTTCACTTTGTCACAAGCACTACTCCTGCCTCACCAATGGCAGGGGTTGGTAACCTTGGTGAAAACAGATCACCCAGTAAAAGGAATTCTAATGGATTCCTATTAAGCTACTATTAAGCTACTGTGGATATAGACATATTTCCATCATTAGAGCCTCTCAGCTTGAGACTTAAGACCATCGTATACTCCAATCCAAACTCCAGTGACTCCAGTCCAAAAGACCGTGGGGTACCAAGCATTTCTGTGGCCAAGTGATTTCTGAGCTCTATAAAGTGATCTAAAGCATTTTTCTTTAAAGGAATCAATCTTCTCTTTAAGTTTCTCGTTAGTTTCTCTTAAGTTCTTTCAAGAAGCACAGTAAACTTCATCTTACAAGTAGTACGTTAAGTCAGGAAAGAAAAGACACCTTTCCTTTAATTTTTATTCGAGTTACTAACCTAATAACTGCTTGGCCACTCGTGACATTACTCCTGCCTCCCCGTGGCCAGGTCAGTAACCTGAGTGGTAAAACCAACCCTCAGGGCCAAAAGGAGTATAAAATGGAGAAGCCCTTCCTCCACTTGATCCATTGAGATCATCTACCAATACGGCCCAACCTGATCATGACTATTACGAAAGTAAAAGACAAAAAAAAATCCATGTCAACAAGATCAACCAGCCTTTCTTCTTATAAATTCACTGTTGGACTATCCTGTGAGCAAATTACCCCCATTTCTAATTCAGAAATGCTTGGAAAATGATGCAGGATCACCAAAGATGGTGAAACATCTATACTCTGGAGACCTGCTAGTAGAAACGATAAAACCAAAACATTCGGAAACATTAATGAAACTGACCACCTTTGGCGGAATACCTGTGAAAATAATGCCACTCTGAATACCTCCAAAGGAATTATAGCACAGTGGGACCTCATTAACATCTCAGAAGAAAAAATTTTGCAAGAGTTGGCTGATAAAAGAGTCATACGAGCAAAGAGAATATTAATCCAGAAAGATGGGGAATTAACGCCTACACGGAACATAATACTGATTTTTAATACCCCAAATTTACTGACAACAATTAAAGCAGCATGTTTAAAATATCATATACGTCCATATATACCGAATCCCATCAAGTGTTAAGTGCCAGAAATATGGACACCTCCTAGGTAGCATGCTGTGGCACTATGCCCAAATTGTGGTTCAACAGAACACACCCAAGCTGATTGTACTGTAACCGCCTTCACATGTCTCAATTGCAAAGGTAATCATCCAGTGTATTCAAAAAGATTGTGGAAAGTGGGGGAAAATATGCAAAAATACAAAACAGAAAACAAAGTAACATACCAGGAAACCAAAAAGCACATCATGCAGTTTATGCCAATATGCACAAGCAACTCAACAGTGTCACCCTGTGTTAAATCAAATCAGAAGTCTGCTATTGAAAATTGAAGAAAGTCACTAATCAGTGACCTTTTCCTGGATCCCTGCATATTCGGGGATAAAGGAGATGAACTAGCTGACAAAATTCCAACAACTTTTGATTTAACCTCCACCCTAGTCCCATCCTGTGACTATAATCACATCATACAAACAGCATGTCTCGTACAGTGGAAAGAGCTATGGCACACCCAAACCAATAATAAACTCCACCAATTAAAACAGGAACCAAAGCTTTGGGGCTCTAGCACCAAAACAGTGCGAAGAGAAGTGGTACTTGCACAGGCATAAATAGGACACATCTGACTCACCTTCATATACTGACAGGAGAGGATCCTCCTCAGTGTCCACACTGTTCAGCACTTTTGACGGTGAAACATATCCTGATTGAATGTCTGCACTATCAACATGACAGAACATCCATTCCATTTTCTTTGACAAATCTACGAGAACCGATGACACTATGACATATTATTGACGAGAATGCAAACATCAATGAATTTTTCTCTTTTCTAAAAAAAAAATGGACTATCATAAATTCTAAAAGATCTTGGTAATAAAAATGGAGTTACATCTGAACTTTGTTTTTAGCTTTTTCCTATGAATAGGTGCACTATAGCCCCGGCAGCTTATGCGCCCCTAAACCCGCATAACACACACACACACACACACACACACACACACACACACACACACACACCCCCTCAAGTGTTTCTATTGCTACTCAGACTGACGGTGCCTCCGTAGCCAGGTGGGAAGGAGCAGCAGTGTGTAGCACACGCTTCTTGATTAGACCAGGGTTCGAGCCCATCACCACCAAATACAGATGATGCAGAAAGGTCAGGGAATGACCACCGCATATTCCCAGAGCAATATGGCCTCAGTTGCTAATGCTCCTAAAAACCAAACCAACAACTCAGACTGACATCACAAATATAACTATACTGGGAGTACCTGGTCTGCCTCCACGTGGGCAACGGTGGGACTCATTAGGGGCAAAATGGCTAAAAGGCCAGATGAACAATGGTACAAAACATTACACATCACAATATCCATACACTTTTAAATCTCTGGCCTTTACAGTGTACTGTATCACACCACAATGTATACTACGTGGGAATGAGGAAAACCCTGGTGCCGTTTGAACAAAAAAACACTTCACACTTTGCACTTTACTGACATCACAGTCCCTCCAAACACTTCAATTACCAATTGGCCAAGGTCTATGCTTAATGCTAAGCAGCAGCCTGACAAACAAAATTTACAAAAACAAGGAAGTAATACTCCAATTTCAGGCCAAATATACTTACAACTACAAAAAAAAAGCAGACAAATCAGCACCAACGGAGCATATTCAGACCAAGAATCAATCCCCTGTATATATGGATGTAAACAACAAGATTGAAACAGATGAAACTATATTGCATCTTCATGCAGAAGAAGACATGGATACAGAGCAACTGGTTTTCCCAAAAAAAAAAAAAAATATAGATATAAAATTTAATGCTACAAAATACAGACAGGTCAAAACAACTCCAAAAACCATGTAATGCAGCACATACTTCAGTGGAGCTGTAGGGGCATGTATGCTAATGCTAATGACTTATATGACCTGATCAAGAGATATAATCCAATGATCGTTTGTTTACAAGAAACCAATTTAACATGACGGGTAACTCTCTCAATCAAAAACTTCACAATGTATAGAAAAGACAGGAATACTGCAAAATCTGCACACGGAAGGGTGGCAATTTTAGTTAATTCTAAAATTCCCTCTCTAATTATCTCTCTACAGACTGACTTGGAAGTTGTTGCTGTGCGTGTGGCTCTTGGAATTACACTAACTCTCATTTCAATATACCTTCCAGCAAACAGTCCCATCACACTAAAAGAACTAGAATATCTTATAGTACAAGTGCCAATGCCCTTCTGTCTCTTCAGTGATTTCAGTCGGCATCACCCATTGTGGGGATCTTCCCACATGGATCAAAAAAGACATCTGATTGAGACCTTACTGAACCAACAGCAGTTAACCTTATTAAATACTGATTTTCACACTTATATTCATCTTCCCACAGGATCCATCCCTCAGCAATTGACCTGTTCATCTGCTCTCCCATACTGTTCCCCAGTATGGAGTGTTCAATCTTAGAAGATCCACACAACAGCGATCATCTTCCAATTATATGAAAAATTCAAACAAAACAATCCCACTGTCCAGATTGCAGAGTAAAGTGGAAGTTCTCAAAGGCAAATTGGGATAAATACTCAATTTCCTTTGATGATCAATTTATTAAAACATGACATATAGACAGTCACTGAGCACATTACCACAAACATTCTAGCAGCAGCCTCTGAAACAATCCCTCAGTCCTCTGCACACCAACACTGATATAATAGTAGTAGTGGCATGTGATGCAAGAAAGCAAGAGTATAAGCTTATGCAGCATCAGCCAAAAAAAAAAAACACACCATTCCCTCCAAATGCCTGTCCAGTTCTTCCTTAAATTTATTTAACCTATCAACTTCCACAACGACAGATGGAAGTTTGTTCCTGAAATTAACTACCAGCTGGCAAAAGGCAAATTTCCGCACATCTATTCTACATCTGTCTTTCCTTAATTTGAATTTATGCTCCCTGAACAAGTGGAAGAATCCCATCAGAATGCAGCGTGCTCAACCCATTCAAGGCCTTATACACCTCAATCAAATCACTGTGCAAGTGCCTAGTCTCCAGCCATTGCAATTTGCAGAAATTAAGGCTCTCTTGGTAAGAGGATCCCTTCATTCCCTTCAATCTTGTTTCCCTTCTCTGTACATGCTCAAGCAAATCAACATCCTTCCTAAAATGAGGCCTCCAGACCTGCACACAGTACTCGAGGCATGACCTGACCATTGCCTTATACAGAGGGACAATCATCTCCTTTTCCCTGCTAGCAAAATTCCTGTATATCATTGATCAAACCCTATGACCTGCCTTAGCAGCTGTCTCATTGCTCCATTAACTTCATATCTGACTGCACAATTACACTCAGGTCTTTTTCATTTTCTACCACCTTAAGTGTAGTACCACACAGTTGGTACGTTTCTTTGGGGTTACTTCTACCCATATGTAGTACTTTGCATTTGTCAAGGTTAAACTTCAGTTGCCACTTCTCAGCTCATCTACCCAAATTATCTAGATCCTGTTGCAGTAGCACACTGCCATTACTGTCATTAACAACCCTGCCAACCTTTGTATCATCTGCAACCTTCGACACTAAGCCCGTATACCTTCATCAATATCTTTGATAAATATACAAAACAACACTGGACCCAACATCGAACCCTGTGGGACTCTATTACTGCTCTTTGTGGACTAATGCTATTAGTCTGCTAAGAGCAGCACCCATTGATTACCACCCTCTGTCTTCTCCCACTCAACCATCCTTTTATCCATTGTAGCAATGTACCCTTAATACCATTCTGCTCCAATTTTTACAGTACTCTTCCATGTGCAACAGTGTCAAAAGCTTTCCTGAAATCCAAGTATATGATATCAAAATAATTTTTTGCATCCAGTTCCTTTGTAACCACATCATAATAACCAATCAAATTTGTCGGACAAGACTTTCCCTTAACAAACCCATGCTGTGTCTGAATTATTGCTGCAGTCTTGTCTAAATGATCCTGCAATGCATCTTTAACCAGTGACTCCATTATTTTACCTGGAACAGAAGTTAAACTAACTTGTCTGTAACTACTCATGTCACCCTGTGTTCCCCTTTGTGAATTGGGGATACATTTGCACATCTCCAGTCCATGGGGACCTCCCATGAGTCCAAAGAAGCTCTCATAATTATGGCTAAGGGTTTGCTTATTTTCTTTGCTGCCTCCTTTAATATAACTGGATAGATCCTATCCACCCCAGGTGCCTTTCTTATGTTTAACTTCAACAATTTCTCCTCCACTTTGCTCTCAGTTATTAGAAAATCATTAAGCATCCTGCTGCAATTTGATAACCTTCTGGCATTTTCAATCCTTAATAACTCCTTGTGTCAATGTAGATGCAGAATACTCATTCAGTTTGTTTGCTATCCGAGCAGGATCATCTACAGTCGAACCATCGATATCGAGTGGACCAATCTAATTCGTCCTCTTCCTCTTAGAGTTTATATAAGTAAAGAAATCCTTGCTGTTTTTCTTAGCATCCTTTGCCAAAGATTTTTCGTAATCTGTATTCGCCTGCCTAACCTCATTTGTGACTTGATTACAGACTAGCTTATTTATATCATAGGCTTCTGTATCACCTGATAATTTATATGCATCCCATGCATTTTTCTTCTCTGCCAGGAGTCTCATTAGTTCATTTACAACCATTTAGGCCTAAACCTTGAACAACATTTCTTAATAGGTATGAAACTTTTAGTAGCTTCCACGATTAATTCCTTGAATTCTTCCCACTTAGAATTTGCTGTTGGTAACATCATCAGTTGATCCCACTGTACAGAATTTAAAAACTGTCTGAGACCACTGTACAGAAGCAAAAACCCTTTCCTTTACCCCTGATGGTAATTATATCTTTAAGTAAATCCCACATCAGTACACTGTGATCACTGCCACCTAGTGGTTCCTTTATCTGCAAATTCTTAATACACGAATGATCACTGCTAATAACCAGATCAAGAGTATTTCCCTCTCTGGTTGCCTCTCGAACATGCTGCTGCAGAACTAAGGTGGTGCAAGGGTTTTTTCAAGTATTATTCAGGATACCTTATGGGTTCAAGTTCAGGGAAACTGCTAGTTTGGGAGAAAAGGGTAATATAGATACACATTTATCTGATGATATTGGTCAAAATAACTCTTGCATATACCTCAAGAGTTCTTGTTTGTTACCGCAACAGATCATATTAGCAATATGTTCTGAAGGCAGAAACGTTTCAAATGAGTGGGTAGCTAATGCTAGGGAAGCAAGTATAAATAACTTCAAGGGGTGTGTCAGGATAGTTAATTATACAGGAATGCCAAGTCTTAATTGACAATAAAATTAGTGAATATGAACATCTGGTTAGGACAAGTAATACTGAAATAATAGGGCTTATAGAAACGTGTTGCCACCCAAAAATAGGGCATGATGAGTTTTGGTATGGTATGTACAATGTATTTAGGAGAATAGGGCAGGTAGAAGGGATGAGTACACGTGAACAGTGTGAAATTTTTGCTGGCTCCAGCAAATAGACGTTTTGCTTTTTTATTGACTTAAATTGGCAGTATTAATTTAATTTTTGGAGTTGCTTTATATTCCTAGTAACAATACTTTAGTTTAATTTGAATAGATTTTGACGGTTATTACTTAGTGTTGGTAAGAGTATCAAATCCATGTGTTGAACAGGTTTTGCAGCTCCTGCGAACGCAAGGTTTTTAATTAGTAATTATACTTAGCCACTTTATTGAATTAATTGTTAGATTAAATTATTTTCTATAAGTAGCTTATAGACCTAGTAAAGGTCTGCGGTTTATTTGGAATTTAGATAGCGCAATTCGGAAAGTAAATAATACCTAGTGCTGTAGATTAACCGTTCGTAACTTGCCGCCGTTTTTATACAATACATGTGCACTGAACTAGATAGCATAAGGTCTAACAGAAAACTAGAGTGTGTAAGGTTTAATGGAAAATAACTTCAAGGGATGTGCCAGGATAGTTAATTATACAAGAACACCTAGTCTTAATTGTAAATAAAATGAGTTAATTTGAACATCTGGTTAGGACAAGTAATACTGAAATAATTTATGTGTAAACTCTAGAAGGAAGGGGGTTGAATTAGATTGGTCCCCTTGATATCGATGGTTCAATTGTTGATGATCCTGCTCAGGTAGCTAACAAACTAAATGAATATTTTTCATCTACATTTACACATGAGGAGTTATTCAAGGAGGGGAATGCCAGAGCTATATTCAACTCTGGCAGTAAGCTAGATAATCTTGTAATAACTGAAAGTAAAGTGGAGGAGAAATTGTTGAAAATAAACATAAGAAATGCACCTGGGGTTGATGGAATCTATCCAGTTACATTAAAGGAGGTGGCAAAGGAAGTTAGCAAACCCTTAACCATAAGTATGAGAGCTTCCCTGGACTCGGGAGGTACCCATGGACTGGGAGTGTGCAAATGTGACCCCAATCCACAAAGCAGGATCAAAGGGAGACACAGATAATTACAGACCTGTTAGTTTAATTTCTGTTCCAGAGAAATTAATGGAGGCACTGGTTAAAAAAGCATTGCAGGATCATCTAAACAAGAGTTCAGTTATAGCTCGGACACAGCATGGGTTTGTTAAGGGGAAGTCTTGCCTGACCAATTTGATTGGATATTATGATGCAGTCACAAAGGAACTGGATGCAAAGGATAACTTTGATATCATATATTTGGATCTTAGAAAGGCCTTTGATACTGTTGCACATGGAAGACTGCTGCACAAATTAGAGCAGTGTGGCATTGGAGGAAATTTGCTGCTGTGGATATAGGGATGGTTGAGTGGGAGAAGACAGAGTGGTAATCAATGGACACTGCTCTTCGTGGACTAATGTTATTAGTGGAGTCCCTCAGGGTTCAGTGTTGGGGTCCATTGTTGTTTTCTATATTTATAAATGATACTGATGATGGTATATCAAGCTTAATGTCCAAATTTGCAGACAATACGAAGGTTGGCAGGGTTGTTAATGACACTAATGACAGTACACTGCTGCAACAGGATCCAGAAAAGTTGAGCAGATGGGCTGAAAGGTGGCAAATGAAATTTAACATTGACAAATGTAAAGTACTACATATGGGAAGCAGTAATCCCAGAGTAACGTATCAACTCTGTGGTACCGCACTGACAAGGTATAAGGTATGTTCGTGTGACAGCACCTGAGATTTCTCCCATCTCCGCGTGTGTTCGCTGTATCGAGGACAGTACACTGTCAAGCCAGAGACTTGGAAGTGTGTGTGCAGTGTGATGTGTTGTGCCCATTGTTTGTCCAGCTTATTGGCTGCCATGCCACTAGTGGGGCCCGACGTTGCCCATACCTCGCCACGTGCAGGCTAGTCGGGTGTATCCAGTATCACAACAAGTTGCTCTGGCAGGTCCTGCCACCTATTTTCCTAGGATTTCAGTGGCTAGGACCTCTATATAAAAAAAAATAATAATAAATAAATAAATAAAAAAATTGTATGCATTTTACATTAATGCTTAATGGGATTGCTATTAGAAAATCACTGGTTGGGGTTGAATGCTATAAAGGCCTAATAGATCGTGCAAAATTTTGATTTTTTTTAAATTTAGATGTGTGAGGCTATATGCTATATGAAAGATAATAGTGTTAGTTGTCTTAGAGATTTACACGAAACCAGTAGAATTTAGACTGATTAGAATTTGGTGGCATTATTAAGGGATGTACTCGGTCGGTTTATTGAGAGAGGGAGGAGACTGAAGACTGATAGAAGAATAGGGACGATAGAGTAGGCATCCCCAAAGAAGTCAGGGGAGACGAGCTCCACAGGCAAAGTATGGGGGAGGGATAAGCAGGCAGGCAGGGAGGAGAGGAGACAGAGACCTGTCTCCTCCCTCCCCTGCCCGGGAATGGGGTTTTAAAGGGAACCGGGTTAGAGTACCCAGTTCAGATTGTCAATGGCATGTTGATAGCAAAGCCTCAGAATGTCTTTGTTGGTGATGGTTATCATGTCAATGTAGTGTCGAATCCAGTATGAAGGTCAAGCTACTCATCCCGTTCCAGGGGTGGAATATGTTAGCTGGCAGTGGGGTACCCACCAGGTGAAGGGGGTGGGAGAGACACACATTTACATCATTCATAATCAGCATTCTCACTCTACTTGCATTATTTTTTTTTTTCTTAATACTTTTTTCTTAGTTTATCATTTTTTTTGTGTATGTGTGTATGTATATATATATCCGATAATTCAAAATAAAACAAAAAATAAAAACATAAGCCAGTAGTATGGCAAAAATGTAGAGCAAAAATTTAACATTAAAATAAAATAAAATAAACCAAACAGGGAAGGGAAAGTAAAGGTAATAAGACAAACAGTAGCCGATTGTACCCTATATAATTTAGCACTTTAAATTAATAAAACCGATGTCAAATTTAAAATAATGCCAATTATAATATGATTTAGCGGTACCCCCCCCTCGAAGGTACCAGTTCCAAAAAACGTGAAATATCACCAAAAAAGGATTAAAAGAACTACTAAAAGCAAAACAAAATATTTGTGTGTGTATGTGTATATATATATATATATATATATATTAGTTTGATTGCTTAGATGAATTAAACTTTAGTGTCTATTTTCCATTGGGTATTAGGGTGTATCCTGAACAGGAGATTTTGTTAGCATTTCAAGTCTAACATATTCCTAGGGGTCTGTGGTGGCGTTTAAATTATATAATAAACAATAATTTAAAATAAATAAATGCACAAGGCATAATACTTTAAGAGTTTGGTATCTATATAATATCGGTGTTTATATACACCATAGATAACTCTTAATAAACTACAAAGTAGTTGTTGTAGGCATCATTTGCTCTTTCTCATATTGTGCTCTGCCTTCACGACGAGTTGCCATGATCATGGCAACTCGTCGTATATAAACACCGATATTATATAGATACCAAACTCTTAAAGTATTATGCCTTGTGCATTTATTTATTTTAAATATTGACATCTACACCTCTTGGCATCTCTCATATTGTGTGATTAACTTCACAACTGGGTCGTCATGTCTGCATTACCAGGGTACCTGCCCACCCACTGATGATCGGCCAATAGCCGTGAAACAGTGCTGTCTGGGTGGTGGTACTCAACTGAGAATAAGTAACAATAGCCTTCTCTATTAGTGAAGAGTTACTTATTCGAAGTAGTGCAATATCATGGCAACTCGTCGTGAAGGCAGAGCACAATATGAGAAAGAGCAAATGATGCCTACAACAACTACTTTGTAGTTTATTAAGAGTTATCTATGGTGTATATAAACACCGATATTATATAAATAAACAATAATAAAAAGTTAGTTCTAATATGATTATTTAATTTTAATTAATGTTATTAATCAATACTGAACAATACTAAATAACATTCCCTTAACTGGTCATCTATCCGCTACTTCTTCAGGGGCTTTGAGCGGATCGATAGCCAGTTTTAAAGGAATGTCTCATAATTACCCGTTTCTGTTAACTCCTTATCAGTTTTGCCTTTTTAGTGAGATTTTTTTATCTCCTTTAGATTATTTAATTTATTAAATAATGATATTTTATGCTAATTTGTCTTTAAATTTTTGAATATTTTTAATACTTAATTTAGGAATTCAGCAAACTGGTATAGGAGAAACAAAGCCCAACGGGTAATTATCGGAATAAGAGAGTGGAGCTATACTTATCTGTCCGGTGGTGGTGGTGGTCCTTCAGTAAAAGAGGGGTTAGCTCTTGTTCACTGTTTTTCATTCTTGGTTTGGTTTTTATTGCGCAGTCGCGTCTATTGTTGCTTGATATTGTTGTAAGGTGATATTTTAGCAAGTCTTCCGATAAGTGGGTTGGTTCCTACGTCAGCCGGGGTGCGGCCTGGGTGGGGGGGTTTTTGTTTCCGTTTTTAAACTCCGTGGTGAACATTAATTTGAATAAAATGTGATATGTTTGTATTATATTTACAAGCGTTATTTATTGTTATTTACATAAGTTGGTTTGCTATCCCTTTGGACTGGGCCGGTATAGCTTTTCTAAGGCATAACAGCCCGTTTTGTCCACTGGGATAGCAACATTGCAAAACACATATACGGAAACACAATTAGGAACCAAACGACCAGAATAATAAAAATATGCAGTAATGCAGAAAACACAACAATAGCAATTAACAAACTGATAAAAACACTCACAAAAAACAATATACCCTACAATTACAGCAAACACCACATAAAAGCGGCCACACTTATTAATAACAAAAATCTAATATCTAAATCACAAAGCAATACCAAAACCTAAATTAAGGTCCGGATCTCTTACGCTCAGAGGAGGCTCGTCCTCTGACCGCACTATAATCCGGTTTCCTATATTAACCCACCCTTCAAAATCAGAATAAAAAATAAAAATAAAAAATTAATCTATGGGTAACCATTCGCAAGGTAAAATTCACTTTACAGGAGGCTGTAAATATGTAAATAGCTATCCCCGAGGACAAAACGAGTTAACAGAAACGGGTAATTATGAGACATTCCTTTAAAACTGGCTATCGATCCGCTCAAAGCCCCTGAAGAAGTAGCGGATAGATGACCAGTTAAGGGAATGTTATTTAGTATTGTTTAGTATTGATTAATAACATTAATTAAAATTAAATAATTAGTATTAGAACTAACTTTTTATTATTGTTTATTATATAATTTAAACGCCACCACAGACCCCTAGGAATATGTTAGACTTGAAATGCTAACAAAATCTCCTGTTCAGGATACACCCTAATACCCAATGGAAAATAGACACTAAAGTTTAATTCATCTAAGCAATCAAACTAAAATATATCAAGCACGTATAATTGTCGAATTGCCAACGGCAATGGCATTAACGTAGCAAGGGATAAAATAATAGAACAATCAATAAAACAATCAAATTTAATTCATTTAAGCAATCAAAAATATATATATATATATATATATTTTTTTTTTTTTTTTTTTCACTCAACTCATTCATCTTTTTCTCACACACCAGGAGGGAATGCAATGATGTGTAGTGTAAATTTATATACTAATTAAAACTAAGGTTAGTGTACTTAACTGTAACATTTATGGTTTGTGTTCTTTTTCTCACACGCTTACACTTTTATTCATTTTTCTAGCACTCATCTCATTTATTCGACTCTTACTTTCTGCACTGCACTCTCTAAGCACCTCAACGTACTGTTATTCTTCAGTTTTGGTGCAGGCCTAGCCACAAGTGTTTTTTTTTTTTTTTTTTTTTTTTTTTTGCAGGCCAGGGGAGAATGCAGTGATATTGTTTATGTAGTTAGTAAATGTTTGTTAGTATATAGTGTTTATGTGGTTATTAAATGTTTGTTAGTATATATAAAGTAATGTAAGTTATTTTTAACTTTATTCTTTCGGCCAATTACATTTTCTCTTCAACTTATTTCCATTCACTATCTTTCCCTCATGGTAGGTCACTCTTTCTTTCACCAAAACTGCCATTTATTCCCTTTTACCATAATTCATAGTTCACTCAGTGCCCAGCATATTCATTCTATCTTTCATTCTCATTCTTCTTTCATTCTACATTGCATCCCTTTGCTACTAGCTTACTGATATTTTTCAGCTAATCTGCCTTCCTGGCTGCCTGTACATTTCCTCCCTACATGGTCACTTATTTGGTGTGGGGCCCCAGGTTCCTACACATGCCAGGGTAGCCCTGGGGAGTTTTGTCTTGTCAGGTTTCTGTCAGGGTGCAGAATACTGCTATCCTGATAGTTTTTAAGTCATTGTCTGGGTGTGGTGGGAAACTTGGGCAATTTTAACTATTGTTTAATTGCTGGGGGGGGCTGAATTGACAATTCTTTGAATTGTTCTGCACATTTCAAATACTTTCTGTGTGAAAGATGTAAAAGCTTTATAATTTTCCTCTTCTATGATGAACAGATGTTCTTCTCCCCTGTGAAGGGGGCCAATCTGTACTATTAGTTCTGTTTTGGGGATGTCATATTATACATTCATATAGAACATGTACCCAGTCTTCACTTTTGCCACAGGTGCAGTTCGGGTCATCAATCAGCCCTAAGTGGTTACTTTCGCCTTAACAGGTAGGGAGTCATCAGCTGTCAATATAAATGTTGTAAAAAGTCCAGGGACATACCACTTAGGTGGCTTTGGGCTGATCATTGACACCCGTGGCAGAAACCGTATGGTAACCAGACCTCTGGTTTCATGTTCCCACTTTGTTTGCCATAGCTCATGGAGCTTTGTGGCTATTCTTTTTTTTTTTTTTTTTCCTCATTGAAGGTGTTGGTTGTATCAAGGGCTATCCCCAGAAATTCTGTGGGTATGCCCTTTTTAAATCTATAATATTAGCCTCTTTTGGCTACTTCCAGGTAAAGTGGGAGAGCCCCGGCCATCAACTGTAGTGCAGGTGTGCTTACTGTGCGACATGCTCTGGTAATAGTGAGTAGTATTGTCCTTTGTATCGATTCTAATTTATTGATATTTCTAATTATGGCCGAGCGGGTGAATCATGCACCAGCTCCATAGGTGATAACAGGTAGGAACATTGCACGGTATATGATTACCAGGGGTCTTTCTTTTGAGTCCTCAGTCTGCTTGGCTGATCCTGGCAATCATACCTGCATAATTTCTCACTTTCTTTTCTAAGTAGATCAAATGGGGGTAAAAAGTTAATTTTGAATCAAAGACCACTCCTAGATATTTTAGTTCTGTTACCATTTTTATAGTGGTTGTGTTAATTTTGATTTGTGGACGTCTTCTTATGTCCAAATTGCCTTTTAGAAGAATTTGTTTGGTTTTTTCAGGCGATATTTTCAGCATGTGCATTTGTGTCCACTCCTGCAGCTGCAAGAGGGTGGCATTTGTTCTTTGCTCTACAACCAGTCGCGTGTTACCTTTTACATGGAAAATCATATCATCTGCAAAGGCCAGGCTTTTCCACGGGGCCCAGATCCAAGACCAGAAATTTCATCCAGAACAATGTTCCAGAGGGCCAAGGATTGAACCCTGTGGGCAGCCTTTATTCACAGGATGTGTCAATTCCTGGAACCTTCTGCGTACTGAGACAGTTCTGTCTGTAAGGTAGCTGTTTATTACCTTATAGAGGTTTTGTGGGGCATTTGCCTGGCGGAGTCTCATAAGGACACTAGACCACCAGAGTGAGTCAAATGTCCCAGCAAAGTCAATGGAGATTGCCAGCATATATTTCTTTTCTGTGTTTTTAACTGTTGTCAGTAGGTGGTGCATGGCATCCTCCGTAGAATTGCCCTGCTTAAAACCGCACTGATTGTTGGAGTGTAAACCTGCTTCTGTGTAATATTCAGCTAATCTGCTATATATTAGTCTTTCATATATTTTCTCTAGTACAGGGAGTAAGGCTTATTGGTCTATATGATTTGGGATCTTAACACTACTTTTTTACATATTTTTGGGAATATACCTTCTGTCATACAGTTATTATATAGTGCTATTCATTTATCTGGTGCTATTTCCGCTAATTTTTTGATTATCTCAACCTCTATGAGGTCAAAACCTGGCCATTTATTGTTTTTGGGTTTAGATAGTGCTATTTGTATAGGTTCAAGGTCTTGTATAGGTTCAATATTGGCATTATCATATTCAGTGTTTTCTTTTATAATGTCTAGCTGGGTGGGGGAATGATTCCCAGTTTCAGTCTGAATGATACTGTCTAGGATGTTATTTACAGAATCCACCCAACACAGGGTTGGGGTTCCATCTGGTTTGACAGTAGTTTCTAAGACATCTTCTCTTGGCAGCTTGTTGGTCACTATTCTGTAGACAACTCCCCAAGGGTTATTGTTTCCAGTATTTCCCACCAAATGCCTCCAGCATTCCTTTTTCTTGTCCCTTGTGAGGGCAGTATACTGATTCCTGAAAGTTCTATAAGAATCTCTTAGTGCATCCACCTCATTTTTGTGGCCAGGATGTTCTGGCTCTTTGAAAATGTCTCCTCGCCTGGTGTACCCTACTTGTGAGTATAGTCAGTTCGGGGCACCAAACTGGGTTACTGTTTTTGTTAAAATGTTTGTCATAGTCAGTGTTTGCTCATCTGGGCTACAGTTGCCTGATCTAGACCACTCATTTTCCTGTTTTTGCAGCTCAGCTGCTGTATGTTCTGCAAAAATCTGCCAATTTGCCTTTTTAAAATTATACCTTTTAATATCCAACAGGGAGTGTTGGGTTGTTTATACTTGCCTGTTTAGTTTGAAGGAAATGGCTCTGTGATCTGAACTAGTCCCAGCTGGCTGGACACACCAGTCTGTGATTTTATAAGCAATTGAATTGGTGGAAAGAGTAACATCAATGTCACTCTCCCACATGGTACTGCTAAAAGTTTGGAGGTTATTTGGTTGGTTTAGTACTTGGAAGGTTGAGGTGGTTGTATAGTCTGAAAGTATCTGGCCATTGTGTGTGTGCCTGCTCTCTCTTCCGTACAGCTATGCCATAAGGCTAACCGGCAGTTGACATCAGCACACACTATGATATCAGTAGGTAGCAAGTTTGTGACTACTTGTAGGTATTCAATAGTTGGATTTATATCTTCACCTGGTCTGGAATATAGTGAAATAATGTAAAACTCTCCTACAGCGCTGGTGATATGGGCGCACACTCCCACTGGGGAGCAAAGGTGACCCACCTTTGTGACTGTGAGGTCAGTATTTTTAACTACTGTTGCTGTAGAAGGGACACCTGAGGTGTATTCTATTATTTTTAGCCTCTTGGGTATCCCTGAACCCCACCCATGTATATAGGGCTTCGGGAGTACCAAGATATCTATATTATTTCCTTCTAATTTGGATGCTTTTGATCTGATCTACAACAGCTCTTGCTCTTTGAGCATTCAATTGGACGAGATTCAAAGCCCTAGTCACATTTATGTTTTTAATCTGGCCCATAGTTGATCCTAGATTGAATAAGTTTTGCCATTTTTTTTTTTTTTATAACTGGGGCATTTATCATCCCTGGTGCTATGTGTATAGTCGTGCTACCATGGAAGTAGCACATTTTGGCTGCTGAGACTTATTTTTGCAGTTTTTGTAATCATGGCCAGTTACTGCACAGTGACCACAAACAAGTTCTTTCTGATGGATAGGGAAGTTCTTCCCTATCCAAAGTTAAAGCAACTTTGGATAGGGAAGTGTTCCCTAAATCTGACTGATCCAGCCAGCATAGATTCTTTGTTGTCCCTGCAATACCTTCCAAATTTTTCGTGTAATTTCTGCAGTTATGTTGAGTTGTCCATTCCTTTTGTTTTTTGTTGCTCTTTTCAGCAGGAATTCAGCAGCAAATTCATCTATTGTCATTTCATTGTTAAAGTTTTTGAAGTAGATGTCCATCATGAATTATTTTTCTATTACTGACACAGGTACATCAAAGATTATAATATTTGGGTTTTTCCCTTTTGGTTTTTCAGGGAGCAAGCCCAGTTTTTCCACCTCAGGATGGTTTTCTATTTTTCTTAGATCTTCTTTACTTGCTACCTTGATGAGGACTCCATTATTCCTGATTTTCCGCATGTTGTTTATCTTAATTTCTCTCAGATGAGGCCTCAACTTTGTTACCACTGTGTCCTTAACTGCCTCACTGGTTTTATGGGTAGAGTCACTTTTTGCTTTCAGAATAATAATGTTGCTTTCCTTGCTTATATTAGGTTGCTTAGTAGCTATTTGTTTTGCTTTAGTTATGTTTGCCATTAACCTTTGCACATTGGGCTGATTGCAGTCATGTTGCAGTTAATGTGTTCATTGTTTTATAGTTCTTCTCCTCAGTTGTAATCTCTAATTTTGATTTTAACACTTGGTTCTCTGTGTTTAATTCAATCAGGCATTGCTCAAGCAGTGACCAACAGTTCACTATCTGCAGCCTAATTGCAGAAGTAATCTTGTTGGTCTGCTTGTGCATTCTTCTAGATACACTCTGGTTTCCTTGCCCTGTTTGATAGGGTCAGTCAAATTTGTTAAGTAGTCTAGTTTTAGTTCTTTTGTCTTTTGTTGCATTGCTGGAATTTCTATAGTCTCTTGATTTTTCCCTTTCCTACCCTTCTTAATACTGAGGAGGCCAGGAGGCAAGCTATCTAGTTCATTACCATTTTCCTCATTAACAGCTTTCTCCCTGAGCACTCTAGCTTCATTTTCAGAGGAGTCTTTGGCATTATTTGATCAGAATTTTGGCATTATTTGATTTTTCAGCCTTTAATTTCTGAATTAAATTCACTTACTTAGCAATAAATCAATTTCTGACATTTTAAGTAGGGTTTGAGGTACTTATTTCCAGTGTAGGCCCACTAGAAGTCAGAAATCGCGATTTTTTCCAGTTTTGGCGGGAAACGCCAGTAGACAACGAAAACGCTCTTATAAACTAAGTATAGGTTAATTCTGTCAGTAGTATTATATTTTCCATAAAAAATAACCATATCACAAGCAGTTTGAAGTAATAATATATTCAAAATTTTTGGACTTTTGAGATGTACTCAAATCAGTGGCTATGCCAGTGGGCTCGCTGGTGCTGTAGCGATTGCGCTGAGAAAAAACAGTCTCAAAAGAGCAAAAATAGGCAAATACAATCACAAAAATTATTCTTGCCTGACTTAATTTACTTACCTTCATCTGTGATACTCTTCAAACCTGAAAATCCATGTTGTAATACTTGAATAAATTGAAGACCGTGCAATATCGTTGTCAATTGTTGTCCACCGTTTACATCAAGTGGTGCTTCGTGCAGATGCGTCCGTACACTTCTGCGACCGCATGCTCCACCTCTTCGGTACCACACTGACAGTGGTAGAGAATGAAAAGGACCTGGAGGTATTTGTGCCAGCAGATATGAAGTTTTCTGAGCAGTGCAGACAGTCTGCAAGAGTAGCTCATGGTGTCTTGTCAATGATATACAGGAATTTTTCTAGCAGGGATAAGGAGGTGATTATCCTCTTGTATAAGGCAATGGTCAGGCCACACCTTCAGTACTGTATACATGTCTGGAGGCCTCATTTTAAGTAGGATGTAGAGCTGTTGGAACGAGTACAGAGAAGGACAACAAGATTAGTGAACAGAACAAAGGGTTGCTCTTACGAAGAAAGGATTAAGTTTTGCAAATTACAGTGTCTGGAGACTAGGCACCTGTGAGGTGATCTGATTGAGGTGTATAAGTCTTGAATGGTTTGAGCATTCTCAATGCTGATGGGATTCTTCCTCTTGCTCAGAATAATCACCTGAGAGGGCATAAATTCAAATTGAGGAAAGACGGTTGTAGGATAGATGTGCGGAACATGCCTTTAGCCAGCGGGTGGTTGATTGCTGGAACAAATTTGCATCTGTCGTTGTAGAAATTGATAGCTTAAATAGATTCAAGTCAGAACTTGACAAACATTTGGAGGGAGGGAATGGGTGAAATGAGAAGGGTCTGCGTGTTTTTTTTTTTTTTTTTTTTTTGACTGATGCTATATAAGCTTGCTTTCTTGCATCATGTGCCCTTGCTAATGATGGAGTCATGCTTCTTATCAAAAGTAGCCTGAGTGTGACAAAAGCTTTTCAGACCTTTCGCATGCCAATATATAATATGTATGGTGGGAGCAAAGGTATAATGAGAGTGGGAATAATCTACAGGCCTAGTGATTGTGAAGATTATGATGAGGGCCTCTACGAGCAAATGGAATGGGCAAGTAAGCGTGAATGTCTTATTATTGATGATTTTAATTGCCTCTAATTGATTGGAGCAAATTGGAAGGGAACTCTACGTGGGAGACAATTTTTAAATCAACTAGATGGTTGTTATTTGCTTTAACCTGTCAAGGAAAATACTAGAGAAGTGAATATTCTAGACCTCATTACCCATGAACGAGATGACATAATAGAGCTGACAGTACAGGAACCAGGAAGTGATCACTGAGTTCTAAGGGTACGATGAAGAGACAGGTGGAAATAGTTAAAGGCAAAGGAATGGGTTATAATTTCAGGAAAGGAAATTGTGATAGCTTAAGATGCTACATGGCTTCTATTAACTAGGTAGATATCTCACAGAGTGTATATAATTCAATTATGGTATACCTTTAAAACATTAATCACGGAAGCCTTGAATGTGTATATACATTAAAAAATACTCCATGAGGAGGATTCCAAGTTGGTTAAATAATGAAGTAGCCAGATAACTTGAGCAGCAAAAGATAGCATGGAAAATTACAGGGCAACAAAAAGTACTGAAGCCTATAACAGCTACAAATTGATCTGTAATTGTCCCACTGGCAAAGAGAGCAAAGTGTGGGGATAAGGAATTCTTCACATATATAAATGCAGAGAAGAGAATTTACATATGATAGTATTAGATACCCCAGTTGATGTTGCCGATGAACTCAACAGTTACTTTGCATTGATATTTACAGAAGAAAAATCCTTTTTTTGTCAATGGAAAATTGAGTGGGGTTGAAAAAAAATGTAATTAATGATATTGAAATTTCACATGATTATTTAATGAGAAAACTTTCAACCCTACAGGCGAGTAAGGCACATGGGATTGATGGCATATACCCTATAATTTTAAGGGAGGTGGTGAGTGAGTGCATTGAACAATTAAGGCTAATTATGAGAGCATCACTGGCCTCAGGAGAAATTCTGTTGGATTGGAAAAGTGCCAATGTATCACCAATACACAGTGGTTCTAAGAGTATAGTGGGAAATTATCAACCAGTCAGTCTTACTTCAGTAGTAGGAAAAATCATGGAGGCAATGATCAAGGATCATGTTTAACAAATATGGTTAACTATTTTAACAGGATAACTGACGAGCTGGAGTTACGGAATAATTTCTACATTGTTTATTTTTATTTCAGCAAAGCATTTGACTCAGTCCCATGTGAGCAGTTGCTTTATAAACTGGAACAGGTTAGAATCACAGGGAAAACCCTAAGATGGGTAGCATGATGGCTTGAGGACAGGAGGCGGAGGGTTGTAATAAATGGTTATTCTTCATAATGGGTTCATCATATTGAGTTTCACAGTTATAAATGATTTGTAAGAAGTGGGGTTCCCCAAGGATCAGTATTGGGACCACTGTCGTTTTTGATTTTCTTAAATGACATCAATGAAAGGATAGAACATGTGATGTCTAAATTTGCAGATGATGTAAAGATCGGTAGAGTAGTTAATGATCACCACCAAGTAGGGCAAGTAAAGCTCCTGGGGTTGATGGCATATACCCTATAATTTTAAGGGATGTGGTGAGTGAGTGCATTGAGCCATTAAGGCTAATTATGAGAGCATTACTCTACTCAGTAGAACCATTGGATTGAAAGTGTCAATGTAACCTTCAGTGTGACCTAGATAGACTTCAGGGATTGTCAGAAAAATGGCACCTATGCTTTAATTTAGCAACTGGAGAGGCCCCAGGTGCCAAGCGATTTTATGATCAGATGTCTTTTGCCAGTGAACTAGCACTCTCCTTGAATAAATAAAACCATCATCTTTATTTAGCATTACGCTAACAAATGATTAAATAATCACTAGTAAAGAAATCACTTTACTTGATCAGGAGGAGAAGTAACCTTCTCTTTTTTTTTTTTCCTTTTTATTTGCATATTATCACTAACCCACTACCGCTTGGTCACAAAGGTGGCACTGCTCCTGTCTCCACATGGCTCGGCCGGTAACCTGAAGGGGAAAAGGTCTCCTCTCTGGGGCGAAATGGAGCAAGCAATTTCCAAAACCCAGAAAACCACTGGGTACACAGAAGAAACCCTAACAAGACAACAAGAGGAACCCTAACATCTGGTTCTGTCAGATCAAAACGTCAAAAGACTAACGTAGACAGAATCCAAACTCCAACTTTTCTAATTAGACATTCCACTGAAGAACAACAGATTGGGAAACTATCTCCATTTATAGTGCAGAAATGCTTAGAAAGTGCAATAGGTACTCCCAAGACAGTTCGTCATTTAAGATCAGGAGACCTACTGGTTGAAGTTGCCACTGCTCGACAGTCTGAGCAACTACAGAAACTAAAAATTTTCAGAGGAATGTCTGTCACCGTTTCACTGCACGTGTCCTTGAACACGTCAAGAGGTTTCATCACTGAATGGGACCTCATGAACATGTCAGACAAAGAACTTAAACAAGAATTGCAAGATGAAGGTGTGATTAATGTAAAGCGGATTCTAACAAAGAAGGACGATGTATTAGTTCCTACTCGGAACATAATTCTCACATTTGATAATCCGAAACCACCAACAATGATAAAAGCGGGTTACCTTAACTGCCGTGTCAGATCCTACATCCCAAATCCATTATGCTGCTATAAGTGCCAGAAGTCTCTTTGCATCACATAGACAGCAGTATTCTGACTTTCTGCCAGTCTATACAGATGGCTCAAAGTTAGAATGTTAATGATCTGCTGTTGTGTTCCCTCACAGAACGTTATCCAATAAGATCCCATAAGAAACTAGCATTTATACTGCAGATTAACGAAATAGGCAACTCAAACACCAACCATTAAGTTCAATTATTACTGTAAACAAATGTTGATATAAAATCAAATCTGAAAATTGTTTTCAATAAAATAAATAAAACCGATTAATAAAATGTGGTAACTGTATTTACAATAACATAAAACTGACATAATCTACCATAAAATACTATAAATTAAAACATCGTTACAATAAAATACTATAAAACATACGCATAATTAAAAGTGATAAAACCTGTAGCTTTCGGAAGCATAGTCTTCCTTCCTCAACAGTGTTGAGGAATTTTATTGTAACGATGTTTTAATTTATATTATTTTATGATAAATGTCAATTTTATTTTATTGTAAATACAGTTACCACATTTTATTATCGGTTTTATTTATTTTATTGTAAACATAATTTTCAGATTTTATTTTATTTCGTATCAACATTTGTTTACAGTAATAATCGAATTTAATGGTTGGTGTATGAGTTGCCTATTTCGTTAACATGAATTTTCCCAACCTCGGAGGCCTTTTTCAGGATATTTATACTGCAGAGTTGGGTGCAATAGAAACAGCCCTAGATTATATTAAAAATCGTGACTATCAAAGGTATATGATTTATTGTGATTCATTAAGTGTGTTAGAGGCTCTTGTATCGGTGAGGTATAACCCTCATCTGATCCTGTCCAGGATCTGGCAGATACTTTTTTCTCTCGTGGAATTAGAATTTGATATTCACTTTTGCTGGATCCCAAGCCACATTGGGATCCGGGGAAATGAATTAGCTGATACCGCTGCCAAATCAGCCATTTCCCTGGATAATCATTGCCTGTCCCCTATACAGACTACAGGCAAATAATACGCTCTAAATTATATTCCCAATGGCAAGGTTCTTGGCACAGACAGGCCACAAATAAACTACATCACATTAAGCCTGTAATTATGCAGTGGCAGTCCAGTCTATGCAGGGTTCGAAGAAAGGAAGTTGTTCTTGCTCGGCTCTGCATAGGTCATAGTCATGTAACACATTCCTATTTGCTGAAGGCGGATGATCCACCTATGTGCGAGATATGTAATGTTATTTTAACCGTCAGTCATATTTTTATAGAATGTCCTGTTTTTATAGAAGCACGACACTTGTGTTTTACTGCTTTTAATAATTTGACTGAACCATTCTCAGTCAGATAATAGGCTGACAGAGGCAATATGTCCGATGTTTTTAACTTTTTACAATCTATTAATTTGTATACAAATATCTAAGTTTTATACTTTATACCTTTTTTCAGCATGAATTGTTGAGGAGGCTTCCACCCTGCAGTGGGTTGATAATGGCTGCACTTTACTTTTTTTTACTTTTACCTTTTTTACATAATAGTTAATTGCTTGACGTGGTAGCCTAGGCTACCAAAATGTTTAGTAGCCTTTTAAATTTGACTTGGTGCATTATGGCCTTAGCTGCCAGTGTGCCATTAAAAACCAAATGAAATCAAATCAAAGTGCCAGAAGTTTGGGCACTCACAGACAGTCTGCAGAGGAGCAGCTGCCTGTGCCAAATGCGACTCCACTGAGCACACTAGTACAGACTGCGCAGCCACAACACCAAACTGTCCTAACTGTAAAGAAGCTCATCCAGTGTATTTGAAGGAGTGTCCCCTTTGGAAACATGAAAAAAACATACAGTGGTACAAGACTGAACACAGTGTAACCTACCAAGAGGCTAAAAAATCTTTACCAGTTCCGAATACTAACAAGCCGACTTATGCTCAAATAATCAAAAAAGCACACATCAACTGCTACCCAAACGGAGGTAACTATACCACCAAGCAACTCACTAGCTGAATGGGCAAGGTCAATATTGTCCCCAGTACCAACACACCAAACAAAAATCAGTCAAACCGATCACAGTACAGCCAGATACCATTCAACAGCAGAATACTACAGTATCTACCAATTTAACCATAGTCTCATTATACTTGCTACCTAACCAAAATATACTGTATCTAACTAACCAAACCAAAACTACCTAACCAAAACCGTACCTAACTAATCTACCTAACCAAAACCGTACTGTATCCTTGGAGACCTCAACAGTCATCATCCGCTATGGGGAAACCATAACCTGGATAAGCATGGACAAACCATCGAAAAATTACTTGATTAACACAATCTAATAACTCTCAGTAAAGGAATGCACACTTATAGGCATCTCCCTACAGGGTGTCTACCTCAGCTATCGATGTCTCTCTATGCTCAGCAACCATATACCCTCTATTTGGATGGACTAGTCACAGCAATCCAATGGGCAGTGATCACTACCCTGTGATATGCCGCATTGAAACAAGTGTCTCCCACCTTTCCTACCGAATTGCCGAATGGGACGTGTACAAGCAGCTAGCTACGCTAGATGAAAAACAGGTCCAACAAACACCTATAAACCTGGCAGTAGAATATATATCCAACCAAATACTGCATGCAGTGGACAAAGCAATTCCAAAACGATTCACCAAAATATCGGCCTGCTCTAAAGTGTGGTGGAATGAAGAATGTAGTGCTGCTAAAAAAGAGAAGAATAGAGCATGGAACATTTTCAGAAAGTTCCCAACAGCAGAAAACCTCATCTGCTTTAAACAGGCAAAAGGAATTAGACAGACCAGCAAAAGAGAAGCATGGAGGCGTTTCGCTTCCACAATTACAAAAATGACAAAAATCCAAACACTATGGGCCAAAATACAGCATATGTACACAAACACTCGCCCGTCAACTGCCCCATGCTCACTGGCTCTGATATTACAAAACCAGAAGAGATTGCAAACACTCTAGGTAGATCGTTCATGGAAATCTCAACTGTGACATAATACTCGCTACATTTCCAGGCACGCAAAGCACAAGCTGAAAAACACTCAATCAATTTTGAATCAGCATCCAGTACTGCGTACAATCTCCCCTTCACAGAACTGCATCATGCTCCAGCCTCCACTAAACTTATGCAGCAGGGCCAGATGGAATACATTACATCATGATAGCAAAACTTACTGAACCAGCCCTCAAGACACTGTTACTGCTCTACAACAGAATATTCAAAGAAAACACTTTCCCCAAAAATTGGTGGCGTACTTATGTTTTGGCATTTCCGAAACCAGGAAAAGACCCTACAAATCCGCACCACTATCGACCAATTACACTCACTAACTGTATGTGCAAGGTCATGGAGAAAATGGTCGACGACCAACTATCCTGGTTTCTAGCTCGAAGTGACCTTATAAATCCAGTGCAGTGTGGCTTCCATGAAGGTATATCCACTCTCGACCTTTTGATTAAGACAGAAATGAATGTCCGTGACGCCTTCATACAGAAAGAACACCTTGTCATGGTCCTCTTTGACATTGAAAAAGCCTTTGACACTGCTTGGAGATAGGGTATAATGCGAAATCTATACGATCTGGGATTACACGGATATCTATCACAGTTTATCAAAAATTTCCTACACCACTGCTCATTTCAAGTCAGAGTTCAAAATCAATTATCCTCAAAATTTATCCAGGAAGAAGAGTACCACAAGGGTCAGTACTAAGTGCCACTCTCTTTAATATAGTAATGAATTCAATAACACATGAACTACCACAAATGATAGCTACTACCCTGTACGCTGATGACTTCAGTATCGCCTGCCATTCGCCTAACGTGCGAATAATAGAAAGATAGTTGCAATGCCATCAACAAAATAGTTAAATGGTTCCAAAACAATGTCTCTCGCACCAAAAAAATCTTTGGAATACACTTCTGTAGGAAGCATAACCTACATCCAGAACTTCGGCTAGCAAATCAAGTCATACCATTTGTCTCCAGTGTCTGCTTTCTTGGTGTGATATTTCACCAAAAACTCACCTTCCTTGAACATATAAAATCGCTTCGGATTTCCTGTCTTAAAAAGCTTAACATCTTAAAAGTTCTATCAGGCATAACATGGGGATCTGACCGTTGCACACTAATACATCTGTACCATGCATTAATACGGTCACGTCTGGACTACGGTTCTTTAATCTATAGCTCTGCTAGACCAAGTGCCTTATGTTGGATTGATCCTATACACCACAGTGCTCTTCGTCTTGCAATGAGGGCATACCACACATCACCAGTTCAGAGCTTATACACCAAAGCGCATGAAACACCCTTGCAGCTATGCAGACAAATGCTTTTATTCAATTACACAGCAAAACTCAAAAGGGCATCCAAATCACCACCTGGAATGGACTTTTCTCTCCTAAATGGGCCAACCTTTATAGAGCTTACCCATCTATAAACCCATCAACCGGTATATGTCTTTGTGCTCTACAGACTGACTGCAAATTGACCTTGAGTAAAATACAGCCTACTGCCTCTCATGCAATCCCACCATGGATGCATCATATACCACTGTGTGACTTTTCATTCACAGCCTGGGGAAAACACCATGTCCCAACAAAGCATACTACAAATACAAGCCACACTGAGAACCCAGCATGGACAGTACACACCAGTCTACACAGATGGGTCTAAAACTGACAACCACGTTGGTGCAGCAGCAGCATTATTTCCCAACATTGCCATATCCAAGAAGCTCCCAACCGAATGTAGCAGCTATACTGCAGAACTCTGTGCTATCCACATAGCCTTAAATTGCATACTCTCAACAGCCGTAGTGCACAGTGTTATTTATACCGACTCCATTAGTGCCATCCAAGCTATACAACAGAATAAAAATCATGATAACCCCCTTACTCATACAGATCTGGAATACTCTGACTAAGTTAAACCAGAAGAAGCAACAAGTTCTCTTTTGTTGGATCCCTGGTCACTCGGGAATATCTGGAAATGAACAGGCCGATCTAGCTGCCAAAACTGATCCTATAGACCAAGCATTTACTACACCTGCATCTGACTACAAGTATATTATACGGAAGCGATATCTTGAACAACGGCAACACATCTGGCAGAACCAAGGCAACAATAAGCTACTCGGTATTAAAAAAGATCTAAAACCTTGGAGCTCTAGCATACGGGAGAACTGACTTGAAGTCATATTAGCCAGATTACAGATAGGACACACGCACCTGACCCATCTTTATCTGCTTGTGGCCACTGATCCCCCACAGTGCACAAAGTGCAACACCACTCTCTGTCCAACATCTGCTTATTGACTGCCCCAAATACAATACTGAGCGACAAGCTATGTTTACTTCATTTTCCATAACGAACACCTCTTGCAACATTTCTGACCTCCTAGCAGACAGCCACATGGGACCAAAATTTTTGATTTCCTCAAAACAGATAAAACTGTACAACACTATAAACTTGAATAATATCTATACAGACAGAACTATGTATTAGGTGCATTATGGCCTTTGTTGTTCTTGCGCTGTAAAGCCTACAAAAAAACAACAACAGCAACCAAAAATAAATTATACACTTGGTGGAGTTGAACTGAAGTCAGTGCAAGGAAGGGACTTGGGAATTATGTAAGGTCAGGCATGACATTCTCCAAGAATTGTAGACAGGTTGCAAGGAAGGCACATGGTATCTTCATCAATGACTTATCTAATATTTTCTAGTGGATGTCATAATCCCATTATATAAGGCTATTGTTTAGACCACACTTGGAATAGTGTGTTCAAGTGTGGAGACTGCACCTAAAAAAAAAAAAAAAAGACATCAAGCTTGGGCATCCATATGAGGAAAGACTTCAAATATTATAGGTTGCACGGCTTGGAAACTAGGCACCTTAGAGGAGTCTTGAGTGAGATGTTTAAGGCTCTGAGAGGCAAAAGTAAAATGAATGAGGACAAAAATTTCACAATTATAAATGATTTGTGAACCAATGGCCATAAACTCAATTTATGGGGAGATGTTTAGACTGGATTGCAGGAAGTTTTATTTTAGCCAGCAAGTTAATAAATTAGTGGAAGAAGTTACCTACATGGGTGGTTGAGCCTGATAGTTTAGGGAAATACAAAGGTCAGCTGGATACTTACCTTTGGGAGGAGGTAAATGCATAGGTTGTCTGTTTTCTTTTCTTTTATTATTTATTAATTTAATTTTATTATTTTACACTTTTTTCTGACTGGTGCAGCATAAGCCTTAGGCTTCCTTGCATATGGGGCGCCTCCATAGCCAGGTGGGCAGGAGCAGCAGTGCGTAGCACACGCTTCTTGATTGGACTGGGATTCGAGCCCGTGACCACCAAATACGGAGGATGCGGAAAGGTCAGGGAATGACCACCGCATATCCCCGGAGCAATATGGCCTTAGTTGCTAATGCTCCTAAAAACCAAATAACAAACAACAACAACAAGCATCATATGGGAATTACTAATACTTGTGCTTGTTAACAGGAGAGGCTGCTTCTACAGGGATGGGGTACACTTAAATAGAAAGGGTGCAAACATATTTGCTGATGCTATTGAGGCAGTGCTAGGTGGGTCAGAAAACTGCTTGGGGTGATACAATGACTAAAAGATTAAAAGTGGCTGCAGGTAGAGACGAAAGTGATTCTTGCACAACTTTGATTGGTATTCTATTGGTAAAGCAAGTTGCTGGAAATTTCATGAACTGCTGGGGGTCTTCATGAAACAAGTAAATACACAGGCTATGATAGGGTAACTAAGAGAAAGAACAGGTGCGTATACTTGCATGTTCTAGGAGTATAGTAAATAAATTTGATGAATTTTGAAGTGCTGGCCAAAAAAAAGGCAGGTATTGTTGGCATATCAGTGACATGGTGACACAGATATAAAGAAGGCAGAATTGAAATTTGGGGAGTACAATGTGTACAGAAAGATTGACAGGATAGGAAGGGATATGCTGTTAGTTAAGAAACGTGTAAATTCTAAGGAAGTACATCCAATTGACATTGGTGGACACTGCAATGTTGATTCAATGTGGTGCGACATAAGCACTGAGAAAGGTAAAATGAGATGTGTTATAGGCCTAATGAATCTGATGAGTATAATGAGCAGTTGTGCAGAGAAATAGTGGACCAATAAATCAATGTCTTATAATGGGGAATTTTAACTAGTCAGATATTGGCTGGAACTTGTGGGTTGGTCTATAGTGTGCATAGTGTTAGGGTCGGGCGCCACCTGTGGTTTCCCACATCTGCGCCATATGTACACTGTGAAGAAATACAGAACACTGTAAATGCCAGAAAAAAAGTGTAGTGTGTTGAATGTGTAGTTTTGTGTTGGGTTCTGTTGTGTGTCCTGGCATTTGGCCGCAGGGCCCCTGGTGGAACCCCACGTTGCCCGCACACACCACTAGGAGGCAGCCAGGCTGCCCATTATTCTCTGGCAGGTCTCCGTCAGGGTCACCTGAGCGTTCTGAACGGAGACCAATTAAAAAAAAATAATAATAATAATAAAAAATAAATAAATAAAATAAAAAAATAATAATAAAATAAAAAATTAAATAAAAATAAATAAATTAAATTTTAAAAAAATAATAATAAAATAAAAATAAATAAATTAAATTTAAAAAAATAATAAAAAAAAACTGATGATAATAATAATAATAGAAAATAATAATAATAAAAAATATATAAATAATAAAAAAATAAAAATAATAATAATAATAATAAATTAATAATAAAAAAATAATAATAAAATAAAATAAAAATAAAATAAGTAAATAAATAATAAAAATAAATAAAAAATAAGGTAGAGTGCGGCAATACAGGGTGTATGGACGAAGATGGGGGATGAAAGTAAGAGTAAGGGGATGTAGGTAAGGGCATCCCGTAAATTGACAGTGGAGCATATGCCCCACCAGGAGAAAAGGGGAGGGGATAACTCCAGAAGGGTAGAAAAAACCACTCAGCGAGAGTGCTGAGTGTGACTTATATTTTGCGGTGGTGTGGCCAAGACCACTGGAGCCTACCAAACCATATGGAAAGTTAGCAGGTAATCCTACTTTGGATTTTCCAGGGTTAGAAAGTCGATGCTGGTAAAACAGTCAAGTACAGATTTTTTTATTTCAAGTTAGAGTAAGTCCTTTACAGGTTTCTATCCCTGGCTTGAGTTGGTTGTAGAGTCCTGCACCTAAAAAAGAGGTTCTGTGCGTACTCAGTTAATGATTTATAATATTGTTCTTCAGAAATTAGCAGGTGCTCTTGTCCTTGAGGTATGTGTTGTAGCCTGGTGTACAGTGTTCCTCAAAGATCGTTAGCAAGACTATTGTGGATTTATTGGATGACTTGTTTTCTACAGCAACACGTTACAAGAGGAAGTAATACTCTTGATCTAATAATCGCAATGATTATTCATGCATTAAGAATTTTGCAGATGAAGGAACCACTGGGTGACAGTAATCACAGTGTACTGATGTGGGGTTTATTTAAAGATGTAACAACCATCAAGGATAAAAGAAAAGGTTTTTGCTTCCGTAGAGGTGACTACAGTGGCCTCAGACAGTTTTTAAATTCTGTACAGTGGGACCAACTGCTGATATTACCAACAGCAAATTCTAAGTGGGAAGCATTCAAGGAACTAATCATGGAAGCTACTAGGCTTTTCATGCTAATTAAGAAACACAACAATACCTTGCTTAGCATGGCTTCAAACAGCACGGGTTTCACTATAATACGGTTTTCAATTAAGTCAAATTTACTGTACATATTAAAACTCATTCAATAGCCTAGACAGGAACTCTGTGTATATATGCTGCGTTGTCGTAGCCTAGGTACGGTACAATATGCTGTGGTACCAACTCTGTCTCACATGCGCATGTGACAATAGCTCCCCTCAGGTAGTCAGCTGCAACATGCAATAGGGTTCAGTATTCTTAATTTCATCTTGTTTTTGTGATTACGTGACAGCTTTTCCAACTTTTCATTTCACTTTTTTTTTTTTTTTATCCCTTTAAATACGGTCGAATATATATCTGCATCTTGGCTAGAAATCATTGCCAACAACATGCATTCTTTTGGCAGCATGTTTTGCCCCATTTGGTAAATGATTTTGCTGGTTTTGAATAGCAAATTCAGACAACTGCCGAAGACATTGTGAAGATCAGAAAAGACTTGGATTCTAAACTTTGGACACTGTCAATGTATGTGACTGCATTGACTCGCATGCAACTTAGATGGTGCAACTCTCCTTGAAATTGAGGAGCAAACTGCATATGAAGAAGAGGAAAACAATTCTGAGGTGGCACCAAAAGTATTTTCAACAGAAGATTGGAGAAAGTTTTTTGGGGGTTGACATGGCCTGCGAGGCGATCATGAATGGAGGTCCGAATGTTAAACATAGCATCAAGATACAGCAAATTTTACAAGATGGGATTCGATGCTACAAAGATATGAACACCAAGAAAACGAAAAGACTACTTAACCAGACTTCATTATTGAAATACCTAAATAAACAACTGCATTTTTTAAAGCTTTTTTCTCATCTCTCATGATGTTACCTTTTCATTAAAAAAATTTTTTGCAATATTTTTTTATTTCAAATCCTTTTAATTGGCTATCAAATGCAAATTGTTTATAGATTTATTATAATTTGTTTATAGACTGTTTCTCTGCTACGCATTCAGTTAAAACCCATTATATAATCAGCACTGTTTCACATAACACGGGACAGTTTCGGTACCAGTTATCAGTACTATGCGGGGTATTTGTATTGTTCAAAGTTTAAGCCTAAATAGATGTCAGATGACCTAATGAGACTTGTGGCAGAGAAGAAAAATGCACGGGATACATAAAAATTATCAGGTGACACAGAAGCCTATGGCAGATACATAATAGTCTGTAATCAAGTCACTAAGGAGGTTAGGCAAACAAAGGCAGATTACTTAATCTTTGGCAAAGGATGCTAAGAAAAACAGCAGAGTTCTTTACTTATGTAACTTCTAGAAGGAAAGGAATGAAACAGATTGGTCCACTTAACATAGATGGTTTGACTATTGATGATCATGCTCAGGTAGCTGATAAACTGAATGAGTATTTTGCATCTGCTTTCACACATGAGGAGTTATTCAAGGAGGGGAATGCCAGAAGTTTATCAAACTCTAACTGAGAGCTAAGTGATTTTGTAATAACTGAGAGGAAAGTGCAGGAAAAATTGAGGTTAAACATAAGGAAGGCACCTAGGGTGGATGGGATCTATCCAGTTATATTACAGGAAGCAGCAAAGCATGTAAGCAAACCCTTAGCCATAATTATTGAGTGCTACTTTGGTCTCAGGGTCTCATTTGCACACCTCCAGTCCATGAGGACTAGAAGTATGCAAATGTATCTCCAATTCATAATGGGGTTTCAAAAGATGACAAGCTTTAAACTAACAGGCCTGTTAGTATAAAGTGTGTTCTGGGTAAAGTAATGGAGTCGCTGGTTAAAGAAGCATTGCAGGATCATCTAGACAAGACTGCAGTAATAATTCAGACACAGCATGGGTTTGTTAAGGGAAGTCTTGTCTTACCAATTTGATTGTATACTATGATGTGGTCACAAAGGAACTGAATGCAAAAATAATTTTGATATTATATACAGAGACTCCTGATTTTCTGGGATGGATGGTAAAAAGAAATTCCCAGTTAATTCAAAAATACAGTAAGTCCCTGACATGCGTAACAGATACGTTTCAGGACTTCTTATATAAGTCGAGTTTCGCGTAACTCTGGAATGACTAATAAAATATTGCTGCTATATCCCTAATATGCCAAAATTACAAAACCACATAATGTCCGCAGAAGAAAGAAGAAAAATAGTTATATATTTTTAATTAGTTTAGTTAAAAACTTTATCTGAGGAGAGCAGTGAAGTAGCTGGAGTGGCACATAAGAAAAAAATATATAAAAGGAAGGAAAAAAACGCATGTTATTGTACTGTAAAAACTGATATGTATATCGTAGCCTTGTTTATTATAGTTAACCTTCATTGGTGCCGATCGCTTCACCGCTTCTCATATTCTCTCTTTCTCCTTTATTGTGTTCACCGTTGCCACTAACAAATCTTAATTCTGTGTGATACCTGTTAATGTTTTGCCATTTTCATATATCCTTATTATTTTAATTTTCTGATCCTACTCGATCACTTTCCTTTTCTTGATAAATTGACTAGTACCGCTGTCATTTTTTCTCTTAGTCGGCACCATGATAACGGTCAAAATTAAATTTTCTGAAAAGAACTTTACAAGGTTATCACCCCACGCGAGCTCACATTTTATTAAAGCACATTTCTGAACGTCACTACCATAAAGCAAAAATAATTTGCACTTTCTGGATTATTGGGCTTGTTTGTATTGTAACCAATTATAAATGGGTAGTAAAATCGATCTTATTGCATTTGCTATGGTACCAATAGCCGGAATTCTGTGGGTTTTTATGTTATTATGGTGAAATGTGGGGTCCCGTTCACTGAAATCTTCAAACATATAAAAAACATAAATAAATTTTCCGAATCTATATAAGACGATATCGAAAAATGTTCAGCAACCTTTGTAAAATGTATGATGGTAGAAAATAAATGAAAAAACTTACCACACACTATTGTGTCCAATACGCGAGTAGTGCATATTGGACATGCATTTATGTTTTACAATGTTGCATATGGTTTGGTAACCAACATTATGATGGTTCTTTAGAGATTTAATGGATACACAGTTTTCAAAATTTTGAATAATTTAAAGTTTTTGTTTAATTGAAAGCACAAATCTTGCATTTGCCCATCATTTTCGTGATTTCTAAACAAAAAAAAAAAAAAAAAGTTACTATAAAAAAAAAAAATTCCGACATCTCTGACATAAATAATGAAACAAAATTTGCCCTTTTGTGGTGCAGCGAACACAACAATCGACGCCGACCCACTAAATCAAACTAAACATTTTAGTTTAGTTTGATTTAGTGCATCGTGGGGATTTCTTGTCACTTATTTACTACTTTCAAAATATTTGCTTATGCCTATTCTAGTTATTACTTGAATTTTATGATCTCTGGTTGATTTTTTTTTTTTTTTTTGGAGTCTTCAAGTGTCCTGATTAATCCAATCCCGGTAAATCGTACTCTGCTGTGCTTAGATTTCAGGAAAGCTTTTGATACTGTTGCAATGCTACTTTAACCAGTGACTCCATTATTTTTCTCAGAATACAAGACTGCTGTACAAATTGGAGCGGTATGGCATTAAGGGCAAATTGCTGCAATGGATAAAGGGATGGTTGGGTGGGAAATGACAGAGTGGTAATAAATGGACACTACTCTTTGTGGACTAATTTAGTATAGTCCCCCAAGGGTTCAATGCTCGGCCTATTGTTATTTTCTATATTTATCAATGATATTGATGAGGGTATATCAGGCTCAATGTCCAAGTCTTGCAGATGATACATAAGTTGGCAGGGTTGTTAATGACAGTATGCTACTGCAACAGGATCTTGAAAATCTGGACAAATGGGCTTAGAAGTGGCAGTTGAAGTTTAACATTGACAAATGCAAAATACTGCATATAAGTAGAAGTCCCCTATTAGATTGTCTAATAATGGAGGATTTTAGCTTCCCAGATATTGACTGGAATTTGTGGGTTGGTCACTCACACACCAGCAAGGCTTTTGTGGATTTACTGGATGATTGTTTTCTATAGCAACACATTAGAGGTAGCCAGAGAGAGTAATACTCTTGATCTGCTTATCATGCAGTGAAGGTATATCAGGCTTAATGTCCGAATTTTGCAGATGATACAAAGGGTGGCAGGGTTGTTGATGACACTAATGACAGCATTCTGCTGCAACAGTATGTAGAAAAGTTGTACAGATGGGCTTGAGAGGTGGCAATCGAAGTTTAACATTGCCAAATGTAAAGTACTACATGTGGGTAGCAGTATCTCCAGAGTAATGTATCAACTGTGTGGTGCTACACTCAGGGTGGTAGAGAATGAAAAGAACCTGGGGGTAATTGTGTAGTCAGATATGAAGTTTTCTGAGCAGTGGAGACAGTCTGCAAGGGTTGCTCATGGTGTCTTGTCAATGATATACAAGAATTTTTCTAGCAGGGACAAGGAGGTGATTATCCTGACCATTGTATAAGGTAATGGTCAGGCCACACCTTGAGTACTATGTACAGGTCTGGAGGCCTCATATTAGGAAGGATATAGAGTTGCAGAACAAATACAAAGAAGGGCAACAAGATTGGTGAGGGGAACAAAGGAGTGCTCTTACCAAGAAAGGCTTAAGTTCTGCAAATTGCAGCACCTGTAGACTAGGCACATGCGAGGTGGTCTGATTGAGGTGTATAAGGCCAAGGCCTTGAATGGGTTGAGCAGACTGGATGCTGATGGGATTCTTCCTCTTGCTCAGATTAAAAACCTGAAGGGGCATAGATTCAAAGTGAGGAAAGACAGTTATAGAATAGATGTGCAGAAATTTGCCTTTAGCCAATGGGTAGTTGATTACTGGAACAGACTTCCATATGTTGTAGAAGTTGATAGCTTAAATAAATTTAAGGCTGAGTTCTACAGGCATTTTGATTGAATGAATGGGTGAAATGAGTTTTTTTTGCTGATGCTGCATAAGCTTGCTTTCTTGCATTGTATGCCTTAGCCAATGGTAATACCCCAACCCTGCGTTATTTACAGTCCCATCATGGATTTGCAACCAGATATGGTTGCTGCACAATGATCTTGTGCAGAATCAAGTGTACTCAAATGTACACTTGAGTCAAAGGGACCAAAATTCGTTCCATTTGACTCACAAATGGCAATTGAATATCAGTTCCATCTGTGTTTTAGACTCTAAATTATGAACCTGTAGCCTGTCATATCTGGAAGAATGTCTGACTAGCTTCAGGGACCAAAGTGTGCATGAATTTGGAACAGTTTTGTCTGTTTTTATAAGTTGCTGATACTGACCGCATTTAAGTGTTCTCTGTGATTATACCATATTACTGTAAAAATGAGTACATCCTTCGAGAAGAGGAAATCCTATAGCCTGATTCAGAATGTGATCCAGCCGTAATGCTGATTTCTAGATGTTGGTTTTTGCCATTGCAATGAATACCTGAATCAGGGATACCTTTTGGTGTGTGTGTGGGGGGGAGGGGCTATTTTGTTTTTGGTCCCAACTTGTTATTGTTCCCCTGCATATGGGAACTCTCTTGCCTTGCCTGTTAAATTATGTGGCTTGATTATCAGCTGAGTTCCTACTGATGTACTATACTATATATTTGATTCCCCATAAACATGTTTCATTTGGAAATATGGGATCATTATGTGTGAAACTGGCAGTTTTTAAATTTTGTCATTATTATTAAGTATATGAAGTAATGTTATTTAACTTTTTTAAAGTAACATTATAAAAAAAAGTACCTTTAAGAGTGCTTTTGCTGTTTAAAACATTTAACACACTTTGTCCACTGAGACAAAATAATAAAACTAAAAGAAAAAAAACATGCAAAATTAAATTTAAGATAATAATGCTCTTCTGTGTTATGTTTTCAGTGAATACTGGATTAACCTACCAGATTTATTTGATTAAAAAGATAGTTACTTTATGTTGACTCATGGATAAATGCAGTCATTTCTAAAGAGTCAGTCTCTCCAGTGGCAGCACTTATCCACTGGAGTGACTATATCATTCCCAGACAGTCTCAACAGAAAAACATAATGCAAAGTAGTGATATCTTTTTAAAAACTATTCCAGTTACTAGTGAAATGGTACACTGGTTATTTATTGAAATGAAATTTCCAATATAAAAACACTTGCTTAATAGGTAATCTTTTAATCAGTGTGTATTCATGTAAAAAAAAAATTGGAAAAAAAACCTTATTTATTTTCAGCCATAAATCACTTTGCTTGTAATGTGGGTGTTAGTTATCCCCTGATAATTATGTGCACTTTCAGTTTTACTCCTGACTTGGGACTTTTTTTTTTTTTTCAACATTGCCATGTACTTGTTATATTGAGGATGCACAATAATTGCACATTGGATACAGAAACACAAAATTAGTTTTAAAAAAATTACTTAATTAAATTTTAAGCATATTTATATACCGTAAATTAAGTCATAAAAAGCCTACAATAAAAATAAATAATCATAATAAAAATTTATTTTTTTGTCTTGGTTTTTATCATAATTGGTTGTTACAGCCATTATTATTATAAATATATTGTGAGGGATAGTATTAACCCTACCAAGATAGACCAGAATTGACTCCAGCCAAAGGGTTTTGTCATGCTTTGAATTTTTTTTTAGTAGATGTTTCCCAATTTGGTAGTTTAAGTTTTGGTATTTTAATATTGGCATATTTCAGTATACCAATTATGGAATTAGTATGAGGCTGTGTTCAGATCCCACAATGCTTAGTAAAGTGCATCCAGAATTTAAATCTTTACGAAAAATTCAAAATGCATTTTTATTGATTTCCTAGAAATGTTTTCATAACTTGTTGGTGTGTTACTTTCTTAGAAATTCTATTCTAATGTTTAATGACAAACTGATATTAGTGGACTTATTTATTAATGAGAACACAAGTGCCAATAATGAAAAATATAAACTCAGGCATTCTCGGGAATAATCATGCTTAATGTCTAAGTTTACAGATAATTCAAAGGTTGGTAGGATGATTTAGGAAAATGTACTGAGAAATAGTAATTGAAGTTTAACGTTGAGAAATCATGGTACTGTATCTGGGTAGCAGGATTCCCAGAATTATTATACCAATGGTTTGGTACACACTCAGGGGTAGTGAATAACATAAAATACCTTGCAATAATTGTGCAGTCAGATATGAAGTTCTTGCAGGTGGGCTGCTAGGACAACTCATAGGGTCAATGATATACGGGAATTTTGTCAGTAGGGATAAATAAGGAAGTAATTATTCCTCTATGTCAGGAGTGGCCTACTTAATTTGTGACGTGATCTACTTTTTTCCTTCAAAATGGGCGCCTCCATAGCGTAGCCAGGTGGGAAGGAGCAGCAGTGCGTAGCACACGCTTCTTGATTAGACCGGGGTTCGAGCCAGTCACCACCAAATACGGAGGATGCGGAAAGGTCAGGGAATGACCACCGCATATCCCGGAGCAATATGGCCTTAGTTGCTAATGCTCCTAAAACACCAAATAACAACAACCTTCAAAATGTGCCGCGATCTACCATCTCAAAAATTACATTGCACAAGGTGCTCAAATTGAGGGATGACTGTATATTTAAAATTCGTTGTGATCAACCGAAATTAAATCCGCGATTGACTGGTAGACCACCCCTGCTCTATATAAAAGTCCTTGTACATGTCAGGCATAGCCTCTTTCTGTATCTAGCTATGAGCAAACTAGGTTTCATACTTAGTGCATTGATTTCTTATTACAGAGACCTTAGATTTTGTGCTTGGTAACTAAAAGCATAACCCCTCCCCCTCTCATTTCTGTACACATTGTCCATCCCCCATATTCAAATTCTTCATCCCTTATGTCTCAGTGACTGCGTGTCTCCAATATCCTCACAATGTTAGCCTTGGATGTCTTGGATTTGATTACTTATATTTAGTTACCATTCCCCCAGCATAGTAAATAAATTAGTATACATGCAAGTATATATGAACCTGTTTTTATTCTTAGTAACCCTAAGACAACTCCTATATTTGGTTTTTTCCATGAGGATCCCCAGCATATTGCTTTACATGCAGCTGCATGTTCCAGTAGAAGCAGTGCATGAATTGCACCCCTGCCTGCAGATATTATTAATCTGTTAGTCTGTGTGTGTGTATCCTGTCTAGTTAGCAGTTTTCCAACCCACCTAACACTGCTTCAATAGCATCAGCAAATATACTTGTACCTCCTATTTAAGTGTATCTCGTCCATGTAAAAACAGTCTTGTTTTTACATGGATGAGATACAAGCACAGACTATGCTAAGAAAATTTCTACCACATGAGCTTTCTAGGGCCAAATTGATTGATGCTGAGAAGTGGCAACTGAAGTTTAACATTGACAAATGCAAAGTACTGCATATGGGTAGCAATAACCGAAGAGAAACGTGCCAACTCTGTGGTACTACACTCAGGGAAATGGAAAGTAAAAAAGACCTGGGGGTAATTGTGCAGTCAGATATGAAGTTCTCTGAGCAGTGCTAACGGGCTGTCAGGACAGGTCATGGAGTCTGTCAATGATATATAAGAATTTTGCTAGCAGGGACAGGCATGTTATTATACAAGGCAATGGTCAGGCCACACCTAGAGTACTGTGTACAGGTCTGGAGGCCTCATTTTAGGAAGGATGTAGAGTTGCTAGAACAAGTACAAAGAAAGGCAACAAGATTGGTGAGGGGAACAAAGGGGTGCTCTTACCAAGGTAGTCTTAAGTTCTGCAAATTGCAGTGCCTAGAGAGTAGGCACCTGCAAGGTGACCTGATTGAGATGTATAAGGCCTTGAATGGGTTGAGCAAGCTGAATGCTGATGGGATTCTTCCTCTTGCTTAGATTAAGAACCTGAAAGGGCACAGATTCAAATTGAGGAAAGACAGTTGTAGAATAGATGTGCAGAAATTTGCTTTTAGCCAACGGGTAATTGATTGCTGGAACAGACTTCCATCTTTTGTTGGAAGTTAAATAAATTTAAATTTATATAATAAAGTTAATATTTATATTTTATAAATTTATTTAGGCAAATAAATAATTTGCCTAAATAAATTTAAGGCTAAGATGGACAGGCATTTAGAATGAATGGAGGGATGAAATGGGGTCTTTTTTTTTTTTGGGGCTGATAAGCTTGCTTTCTGGCATATTTCACCTGTCCTTTTTGCAAGTTGTTTCCTCTTTACTTGACAATCGAGTCACTAACTACAGCTACTTCCTGTAAGACCAAGGATCCCTGCTGTGTAGGATGTTATGTTATTTGATGCTGGAGTATAGGCTCTAGCAATTAGCTGAAGCTTGTACTCTCTTTTAAGCCTTTGATGGCATAAACTGTATTCTTCAGCTCTCATACAAGCCCATCAAAATACTGAATTTGCACTTAACCCCTTTGTGCTCTTAACAACAAACAAAGAGCATACCCTGTCATATCCTCCTGAAGGTTGCATCACAAAAAGAGAACAGGTAAGACACACATAATGTAGTCCTATTTCATAGGAGAACTGCCCTCAGTAGCTGTCCTCCAAACCAAAGTTTTCTCACTACTTTGAGATTCTTGCTTTGTTGCTCTAGTCTGATGCATGATTTTAGCCTAAATTTATTGCATAGAAATACAAAAACTAAGAGATACAAAATAATAATGCTACACCCATCCCACTTATTTGACAGCCATACAATTATTATTAATTGTGTTTTTCCATAATGGGCTTTCTGTAAATTCCATTTGTATTGCTATGAATTTATAGTACATGGAGCTTATAAAAACACTTCTGATATTGTTTATTCCCACAAAACTACTTATTATTTCTATATTTAGACTGTAACAATAACAGAATTATAATGATCATATATGAATACAACACAATGGCAGTAGAAGTTAGCTTTGGGTTTTTTAAAGCAACTTCAGAGGTCAAGTAAATAACAAATTCACTAAGCTAATCAACTAAACACAAATAATAACCACACTACTAATTTTAATCAAAAGTTAACAAGAAAAAATTTAAGCTATAAAGAAAACTCTACCTAGCTGTTTCCAGAAAATGAGATCTGATGAAAGTAGAATCAATGGCAAGATCGCCTTGTAATTGCACTACTCCAAATAAAAGGCACTGCTCACAGGGGGGGGGGGGGAGGAACTATCTTGCATTTTTATTTAAAATGCATTACATTAACCAGACTTGGATTTTGATTCTGATTGAAGTCTCATCAGAGGGCAGGTAGGCATATTGAGCAACCTCCTGACAAGAAATAATCCTCAAAACATGAGATGCAAGCTGGCACAGTAAATGAAGTAGCCATAGTTAAGTCTGAAGCAAAAGCCCCGAGCTATATAAGCTCTCATGTGGAAGTTTGTTCCAGCAATCAACCACCCATTAGCTAAAGGTAAACTTCTGCACATCTATTCTGCAACCATCCTTTCTCAATTTCAATTTATGCTCCCTCACACGCATAGCCTGAGAAAGAGGAAGAATCCCATCAGCATCTGCTTGCTAAATCTATTCAAAGCATTAAACACCTCTTTCAGATCACCTTACAGGTGCTTAGTCTCCAGACACTAGTCTTCAGTTCTCCAAATTGCAGAACTGAAACTTCTTGGTAAGAGCACCTCTTTGTTCTCCTTGCTGATCTCTTTGCCCTTCCCTGTACCTGCTCCAGCAGCTCTACGTCCTTCCTAAAATGGGGTCTCCAGACCTGTATGCAGTTTTTAAGATGTGGCCTTACACAATGGAATAATCACCCCCTTATCCCTGCTAGCAAAATTCCTGTATATCATAGACAAAACGTGTTCTGCCCTGGCAGCCTATCAGCACTGCTCAGAGAACTTCGTATCCCAGATTAACCTATGAGTAGCACTAATCCAAAATTAAACTACCACATGGTTGGTAGGTTAATCTGGAATTTCTGCTATCCATGTGAAGTTCCTTGCATTCGTGAATGTTAAATTTCAATTGCCACTTCTCAGCACAACATAATTTATCTAGAGCTTGTTGCAGTAGCATACCCTGAATACTGTCATTAACCACTTTGCCAACTTTCATATCATCTGCAAACTTAGACGTTATGCTTGATATGCCTCCTTCAATATCATTAATAATTAATACTGAAAACAGCAATAGGCCAGGACTGAACCTGGATTTCCTAATAATGTTACTCCAAGAAGAGCAGTGCCTGTTGATAACAGCTCTGTCTTCTCCTACTGAACTCTTGCTTTATTTATAGCAGTAATTTCCCTTAATGCCACACTACTCCAATTTGTGTAGTAATCATTTATGTGTAACATTATCAGTAGCTTTTCTTGAAATCCAAGTATGGTAAAATATGATATTCAAGAATGCTGTGTGCAGTAGCCAGGTGGCAGGAGCAGCAATGCATAGCACACGCTTCTTGATTAGGCTGGGGTTTGAGCCCGTGACTGCCAAATACGGAGGATGTGGAAAGGTCAAGGAATGACCACTGCATATCCCCGGAGCAATATGGCCTTAGTTGCTAATGCTCCTAAAAACCAAAATAACGACATAACAACTGTGTGCAAATTTATTATATGGACAGTTTTAAAACTGTTGGTATAATAAATTTGTATATGATATTCCTTAAGATTAGGAACAGTCAGTATGATATACATTTATGAAGTATGATTATCCACTGAATCATTGTATAGTATACATTTCATTTCTTTATCAGGAAATGCTGCTTTTGGAAGCTACAGCAGCATTTCAGATGGTTTTAATTTAATTTAAATTTACTATTATGACAGTTTTCTTGATAGTCTCCTAATATTCCTTACTCATACAGTGGATTCAAATAGTGCTTTCATATATGAGGCATATACAGCTACTATACATATTTTTAACATTGTTTTAGGGTTGCTGTTAGTAAACTACCAGGTTGTTTTTGCACCACAAAAATTAAATCAATCAACCAGGGAAATTTTTTTAGCAACCATTGTGTTCAGGAACTCAGACTGTTATTGTTCGCCTTCAGCTTCCCCCCTCTTTTTTTTTTTTTTTTTTTCATTATTTTGAATATTTTTATTTATTGATTTTGAATCTTTCAAAGTAGTTAATATTAGTAATGTCGCTACTCCATTAGAATGTTGTTTAATCTTTTGGCCTATGCACTTATCACCAGAAGATTCCTGCAGTCTTACATTTCAAAAAAAATATACTTTTTTCCTGCTTTAATAAATCAATTTGAATTCATTTAAATCACTTTAAGTATTGTCAGTGTACTAAATAAATAGTATAGTTAAAGGATTTTAAGACAATATGGTCTTATTACAAGGAATAATCACTATTGCCAAATTTATTAGACTTGACTAATTAAAAACTTGCAGGTCTTCCTCTGCACCTCTTCCCCCTCAGTTTTTCCTTCCATTATATTCTTCAACAGAAAGTTTTCCCTTCTTACTGTAAGACCAAAAAACTTGTTTTCTTTTGTTGATGCTATGAAGAAGAATTTTAGGCTTGCCAATTTTATTCAATACCCACTCATTTGTTCTTCGATCCAAATAAGAAATATGCAGTATTCTCCCATAACACCACATTTCAAATGCCTCAAATTTTCTTCCTGTCAACACTTTTCAGATTCTATCCTTCACATCCATAAGTGGCAACTGGAAAAATTAATGAATCAATGATTCTCAGTTTCGACCTTAGGGGCAGACCTTGATCTCTCCATAATTTTGTCAGATCAGTGACCAATGTTTTAGCATTTTCCTGTCATCTTTTTACATTGTTTGAGCAGTCTGTTTTTATTTATTCTTGACCCTAAGTAATCAGATTCATCAACTTCTTCGATATCTTGCCCATTAACCTTCACTTTACTGGAACTGAGATTATCACCAATCACCATAATTTTAGTTTTACACATATTCAGAAACAATCCTTTTTTCTTACTTGCTTCACATACTTCTCAGAGTTTATTTAAGATGAACCTTAGAATTACAAATTAGCACAGTATCATCTGCATAATGAAGGTTGTTTATCTTCATTCCTCCAATTTTGATGCCAGTCTCTAAATCTTCCAAAGCTTCACACATGATATCTTCGGCATAAAGATTAAAAAGGTGAGGTGACAAAATACAGCCCTCCCTGACACCGTTACGTATTGTGAAAAAGTCTATTTCCGATGTTGGTTCTCACAGTTCCTTCCTGTTCCTTGTACAGTAGCTTAATTAGCTGAATTATGTGGATTGGGAAACCCATATTAGTCATTTCTCGTGTTGAACACAATCAAATGCTTTTGCATAATCTATAAAACACAAAATGACTGGAACATTCTTTACATTTTATATACATTGTTCATTATAAATAGGTCATACATTGTTGCATAATTTTTTTTTTTTTTTTTTTTTTCCATATAAAGCTTACTTTTATTCTGTGCAGTTTCCAAATTCATACTTAGTTATTAATTTAAGTTAACATATTTTAAATTTATAATTAGTAAAAAAAAAAAAAATATATATATATATATATATATATATACAGTCGAACTTGAAAAAATTCGTTATAGAGAAATTGTTATACAGAGAATATCTTTTTTATTAGAAATTGTTATCTAATTAGAAAAGGAAAACGAATCTACATTTATTTTTAATGTATTTTATTTCAAAAACATACTTATTTAAATTACTTTTATACAATTTTCACCAGTAAGTATCACAAATTAATTAAAAAATTCTAATTTTTGTTTGCACAGTACAATTAAAAAATTGTCTGATTCTCAAGGAAAACCTCACATTTGTTCAGAGCGTTAATCGTTTCTTCGTGAGTTGGCTTTTCTACGGGTTGTTCTGATGCGTCTTCAGCGTCATCGTTAATTTCTTCGTGATCGTGGTCGCGTCTAACACTGTTCAGCAGTATTTCATCATCATTTGGATGTTCTGCTGTGATCTACATAAACATAACTATCCAGTGTTATTTCATTTTCGATGTTTCCAGACGATTCTAATAATGTCCAAAAGTTTTTCAGTTGTGAAAGGGGCAGTTCATCTTGTTCGTCCAGTCGTTGTTCGACTTCTGTATTCAATGCAAATCCCGCTTTCGAAAAACAATTTTGAATAGTGTATTCAGTGACATCGTTTGTCCCAACTTTTGCCAGTTCAGAGATGCAATCTCTAAGGTTAATTGTAAGCTCCAAGTTTCTATTTTCTGATAACGCATTGACAATCTTCATTATTATTCTATTTCGATAATGAAATTTAAAATTTTTAATAATGCCTTGGTCCATTTGCTGGAGTTTTCACGTTACGTTTGGTGGTAAAAACAACTTCGCACTTAAGTTTGGCAGAAATATTGGCAGAATGTGCCAGACAGTTGTCAGTTACCAACGCTATTTTCCTTTTTTCTTTTGTTATACGCTTGTCTAGTTTTAATATCCATTCTTCAAAAATATTAATTTTTCACTTCCTGTCAATATTTGCTTCAACTAGCACAGTGATTCTTTCTTTGCTTTGTTTTCTGCCAAAACATTTATCATCCTTAAAAGCAAGTGTTCTTATTCGGTAAACATTTAAAGAAGAAACCCATTTCGTCAGCATTAAAAACATCCTTAGGTTCATATTCTTCCAAAATCTTCTTTAAGGTATTGTTCCTCCAACTGTTGCAATTTTCTCGCTTACATTAACACTTTCTCCACAAATAACCTTTTCAACAATTCTGTGGCACTTCTTAAATTTATCTAGCCACCCAGTGCTTGCATTAAATTCTGTATGTCCAAGGGACTGTGCAAATTTCAGAGCTTGTTGCTTAATTATTAGGCCCAATATTTGGGATATTCTTTTCACGTATCATTTGCACCCATTTAAAACAGTTTTATCAACATCTTCGTATATACACAACTTAATTCGCTTCTTGTCTACTTCTCCTTCAATTGCATTTAAAATTGATTCTCGATTTTATTTTTTTTTAAATCATAGATAAACTGCTTGCAGATATGCCATATTTCTCCGTAACATCTTTTTTCTTAAAACCCTGGTCAATATCATAACAATCTTTGCTTTATCATTAATACTTAAACACTTTCTCTTCAATATTGTTTTCACAATTATAAAAATTACTGGACTGCAGCTCTTGCCGATACATACACCGCAAACTTCACTGCACCTGCCATATAGTTGAATTGTTAGTACTGTACTGCCTGCCTACTCAATGACTTTTGCTTGCCAATTCAGTGGTATCACTCACTTTGAAGAAATATACGACTGTGAATTTCTTTTATTTTGCTTTCATTCGTATATACAAGAAAGAAAATTTATGATTAACGTATGGTGTATGTTACTTTTCAAAAAAAAAAAAAAATACAAGAGCATATAGCCTATGTGATTGATGACGAACGAAATAAAAAAAAAAAAATTCATGAAACCATCTACTGGGAGTCCAGTTAGATGAGAACAGACATATCATATAATGATTGACATGAAGGTCACGTGGTACAGTTGAGGTGAGAAGTGAATGTCACTCAGTAGGCATTACTAAAAACCGACTATGGTAGTATTCTACCATAGTCAGGGCTTAGAGAACAGGATACCTGTTCCCCTCTAAGCCCCAGGGCTTAGAGGGGAACAGGTATCCTGTGTGTTATCAGACACTCAGCCTAAAACACTGATGGTTCCAATATCTCTCTATTACAGAAGATTTAGAAGTCCGGTTGGCCTGCCTCCCTAAAATCCACTCATGCACACCTTCTCGATGGTAAGCCCTGTTACGTCACTTAAGTGGCAACGAACGTGTAGAGTGGTTCTCTTCAAGACGCCTGGTCAGCGTGAAGAGGAAAAGACCAAACCCTCCAGCAATGAGAGCACAACAATACAAATGGCCCTCAGTCTCCAGCAGCTTTCACTCTCCCTCTTACGGCAGCGAGAGGATCACAGTGGAAGCAGAGGGTGCTAAGAATCTCTGGGTACAACCAGGCTGCCATGCACGGAAACTGAACTTGGCTTGTTATAACGTACGATCACTCATCGGTGAAGACAGGATATTAGAGCTGGAAAAGGAATTAGAAAATGTGAATTGGAATATCATCAGTTTGGCTGAAACAAGAAGAAGAAATGAATCACAAGTTTTTCAAGTGGAAATCTGCTGTACACTAATGGAAACAGTGAAAGGAGTGAAGGTGGAGTTGGGTTTCTTGTCCATAAAGATTTTAAAAACAACATTTTGGAATTCAAAAGTACATCATCAAGGGTGTCAAGACTAATATTCAAGATTTCTAAGAGGTACAAGTTAAAGCTAAAGACATACCAGGGTATGTCTGCCAGGGGCAAAGGTTGATGACGTTGTAGAGCGGATATCATCTTTTAAGGGCACAAAAGGTGATATAGTTGTACACGTTGGCACTAATGATATTAAGAGTAGGAGACCGGCGGAATTACTTATCAAGTACAGGTCACTGTTGAAAAAAAGCCGTGAATTAGGGTTGAACTTGAAAGTGTCTGCAATTCTGCCCAGACACGATAGGAGGGAGTATATGATGAGAGCCTTGTCGATCAATTCGGCCCTGGAGGGATTGTGCAAGGCTCAAGGGGTAGAATTTTTTTCAGCCTGGACTGAACTTGTTAACAGGAGAGATTGCTTCTACAGGGATGGGATACACTTAAATAGAAAGGGTGCAAGAATTTTTGCTGATGCTGTCGGGGCAGTGTTAGGTGGGTCGGAAAACTGCTAGTTGGGGGGATACAAGGACTAATAGATTAACAGTAGCCACTGGCAGAGGTGGAAGTGATTCTTGCACTGCTTCTATTCAAATGAGCAGAAGTCTGAAAAACAAGATGCAGGATATTTCAGAGACTGCTGGTAGTCATTGCGTTACAAGTAAACTCATGGGTTGTGTTAGGGTAGCCAAGAATAGAAACAGGTGCATGTATACCTGCATGTACACCAATGCTAGGAGTTTGGTAAATAAATTTGATGAATTTGAGGTATTGCTCAAAACATCAAAGGCAGATATTGTTGGGATATCAGAGACGTGGTGTCACACAGATATAACTAATGCGGAACTGGAATTTGGGGAATACAATGTATATAGAAAGGATAGACAGGACAGGAGGGGAGGAGGGGTTATGCTATTAATTAAGAAACACATAAAGTCAAAGGAAGTGAAGCCAGTTGACATCGATGGACAGGGCAGTGTCGAGTCAGTTTGGTGTGACATAAGCATAGGGGAATCAAAATTGAGAGTAGGAGTGTGCTATAGGCCTAATGACTCTGATGAGTATAATAATATATTGTACAGGGAAATAGAGTGGGCCAGTAAATCAGAGAGTCTTATAATGGGGGATTTTAATTTCCCAGATATTGACTGGAATTTGTGGGTTGGTCACTCGCACACTAGCAAGGCTTTTGTGGATTTATTGGATGATTGTTTTCTACATCAGCATGTTCGTGAGGCAACAAGAGGGAGCAATACTCTTGATCTGATTATCAGTAGTGATTCTTCATGCATTAAGAACCTGCAGATAAATGAACCACTAGGTGGCAGTGATCACAGTGTGTTGAAGTGGGATTTACTCAAGGAGGTAACTACCATCAGAGGGAAAGGGAAGGGTTTTTGTTTTCGTAAAGGCGACTATGATGGTCTGAGACAGTATTTAAATTCTATACAGTGGGACCAACTGATGATGTTACCAACAGCAAACTCAAAATGGGAAGCATTCAAGGAACTAATCTTGGTGGCTACCAGGCTTTACATACCAACTAAGAAATATTGTTCAAGGTTTAGGCCTAAATGGTTGTCAGATGGACTAATGAGACATGTGACAGAAGAAAAATGCATGGGATACATACAAATTAATGGGTGACATGGAAGCCTATGATAGATATAAGTTGGTCTGTAACCAAGTCACAAAGGAGATTAGGCAGGCAAAGGCAGACTACGAAAAATCCTTGGCAAAGGATGCAAAGAAAAACAGAAAGGAGTTCTTTACATACTTGAACTCGAGAAGGAAAGGGATGAATCAGATTGGTCCACTGGATATTGATGGTTCAACAGTTGAGGATCCTGCTCAGATGGCTAACAATCTAAACGAGTATTTTGCATCTACATTCACGCATGAGGAGTTATTCAGGAAGGAGAATGATGTAGGTAAAGTAAACATTGGCAGTGAGCTGGATGATTTTGTAATAACTGAGAGGAAAGTGGAGGAGAGATTGTTGAGGATAAACATAAAAAAGGCACCTGGGGTGGATGGGATCTATCCAGTTATATTAAAGGAGGCAGCAAAGGAAGTATGCAAACCCCTAGCCATAATTATGAGAGCTTCTTTGGACTCAGGGGAGGTACCCATAGACTGGAGATGTGCAAATGTAACCCCAATTCACAAAGGAGGATCAAAGGCTGACACAAGTAATTATAGACCTGTTAGTTTAACTTCTGTTCCAGGTAAATTAATGGAGGCACTGGTTAAAGAAGCACTGCAGGATCATCTAGACAAGAATTCAGTTATAGCTCAGACGCAGCATGGTTTTGTTAAGGGCAGGTCTTGCCTGACCAATTTGATTGTATACTATGATGTAGTCACAAAAGAACTGGATGCAGGGAATAACTTTGATATTATATATTTGGATCTTAGAAAGGCTTTTGATACTGTTGCACATGGAAGACTGCTGCACAAATTGGAGCAGTGTGGCATTGGAGGCAAATTGCTGCTATGGATAAGGGGATGGTTGAGTGGCAGAAGACAGAGAGTGGTAATCAATGGACACTGCTCAATGTGGACTAATGTTATTAGTGGAGTTCCTCAAGGTTCAGTGTTGGGTCCATTGTTGTTTTCGGTGTTTATGAATGATATTGATGATGGGATATCAAGTTTAATGTCTAAGTTTGCAGATGATACAAAGGTTGGCAGGGTCGTTAAGGACACTACTGACGCTATGCTGCTGCAACAGGATCTGGAAAGGTCGAACAGATGGGCTGAGAGGTGGCAAATGAAGTTTAACATTGACAAATGTAAAGTACTACATATGGGTAACAGTAACCCCAGAGCAATGTATCAACTCTGCGGTACTACACTGACAGTGGTGGAGAATGAAAAGGACCTGGGGGTAATTGTGCAGGCAGATATGAAGTTCTCTGAGCAGTGCAGACGAGCTGCAAGAGTAGCTCATGGTGTCTTGTCAATGATATACAGGAATTTTTCTAGCAGGGATAAGGAGGTGATTATTCCCTTGTATAAGGCAATGGTTAGGCAACATCTTGAGTACTGTATACAGGTCTGGAGGCCTCATTTCAAGAAGGATGTAGAGCTGCTGGAACGGGTACAGAGAAGGGCAACAAGATTAGTAAATGGAACAAAGGGTTGCTCTTACGATGAAAGGCTTAAGTTTTGCAAATTACAGAGTCTGGAGACTAGGCACCGGCGAGGTGATCTGATAGAGGTGTATAAGGCTTTGTATGGTTTGAGCATGCTCAATGCCAATGGGATTCTTCATCTTTCTCAGAATAATCACCTCAGAGGGCATAAATTCAAATTGAGGAAGGACGGATGTCGGATAGATGTGCGGAAATTTGCCTTTGGCCAGCGGGTGGTTGGTTGGTGGAACCGACTTCCATCACTTGTTGTTGAAGTTGATAGCCTAAACAAATTTAAAGCTCAACTGGACAGGTATTTCGAACGAACGGAGGGGTGAAATGGGAGAGGGTTTTTTTTTTTTTTTTTTGGCTGATGCTGAATAAGCTTGCTTTCTTGCATCATATGCCTCTACTAATGCTAATGCTAAGATTATTATGATTTATGCACCAACATCGAGCCATGATGATGAAGAGGTTGAAGAAATGTACACTGAAATTGAGAGTCTTCTAGATGAGCAGAAAACCCACTACACTATTATTATGGGGGACTTCAATGCTAAGGTTGGAAAAAGGCAAAACAGCGCAGAAAGAGGAACTATAGGAAATTTTGGAATTGGTGAAAGAAATAAGAGGTGAAAGAGTTGTGGAATTTGCAGAATCTCAAGGACTGTCAGTAATGAACACTTTTTTTCAAGAAAAGGGTGAACAGAAAGTGGACATGGAAGAGTCCAAATGGATTAACAACTAATGAAATCGACTTCATCCTCACTAACAGAAGATATATTGTGAATGATGTTACCGTCCTGAATAAGGTAAATGTTGGAAGTGATCACAGAATGGTAAGATGTACACTTGATATAGATGTCGGAAAGGAAAAAACTGACTCGAGTAAATAATACAAAGGTCTTTGAAATAACAGAGGAGGAGAAAAAGCAGTATGTACTGGAACTTAAGAACAAGTTTGAGCTTCTGCAGACTGCTCAGGACCAAGATATCGATGAGGAATATTACAATTTTCTGAAAGTGATAAAGCCCAAGAAACCTATAGGGAAACAGAAATCCAAAGAAGAAAAAATTAGTCAAGAAACACTTGTCATGATGAACCAAAGACGACAAATGAAGAGCAAGAAAAACACTGACAGGGAGAAAATTGAGTATACTGAGTTATGCAAAGCCATTAGAAAGAGACTCAGAGAGGACATAAGAATATTTAACACAAGAAAAGTAGAACAAGCATTAAGGGAAAACAAAGGATTTAAATCAGCAACCATGAGCAGTAATACAGAAAGACAAATGATACTGAAACTGAAGAATAGCGATGGTGTACTCATAAACAGCAGAGAAGGCATAATTCAAATAGCAGAAGACTACTATAGAGAATTATACAAGGAGCGAGGGAATGATACCAGCAGTGGGGAACATGGATTGCAAAGTAGCAACACATACGACATACCCAATATTCTTCCTGATGAGGTGGAACATGCGTTGAAGAAAATGAAGAATTGGAAAGCCCCGGGGGAAGATGAAGTTACTTTAGAGTTGTTAAAATTGGGAGGAAGAAACATAACACAAAAACTGGCAAGGCTCTTCACAAAGTGCATTAGAAAAGGTGTGATGCCTAAGCAGTGGAATAATGCAATCATAGTTTTGCTGCATAAGAAAGGAGATAAATCAGAAATTGGAAATTATAGACCAATTAGCTTGTTATCCCATATCTACAAGTTGTTCACAAGGGTCATTACTAACAGATTAGAAAGAATACTTGATGAGAATCAACCGAAAGAGCAAGCTGGCTTTAGGACAGGATTCTCAACTATGGATCACCTTCACGTAATATCACAGCTAATGGAGAAAGGAAATGAATATAAAACACCATTCTGCCTGGCATTTGTGGATTATGAAAAGGCATTTGACTCCATACACCATAAGGCAATGTTTCGGGCACTGGAAAGACAAGGCATAGATACTCCATATATTATGATTTTGAAGAAAATATATGAGAGTGCTACATCCTTTATTAGACTAGACAAAGACAGTAGGAAATTTAAAATTGAGAAAGGAGTTCGACAAGGAGACACAATATCTCCGAAGCTGTTTACTACTGCCCTTGAGGAAGCTTCCAGACGATTAGACTGGTCGCAGAAAGGAGTCAATGTGAACAGAGAGTACCTAAACCATTTACGATTTGCAGATGACATTGTGGTCATAAGCCACGATCCCAAAGAATTAGAGGAAAATCTTAATCAGTTATGGCACAGTTAGTAAGGATTTTGGACTAAAGATGAATATGGCTAAAACAAAAGTAATGATGAACAAGTATGCCACGGAAAAAGGTGGAGTCATATACTTATCTGGGACAAGTTATTAGCTGTAATAATGATAAATGGCTGGAAGTCAAGAGAAGAATAAATTTTGGATGGATAGCATTCAGGAAATATAGTCACATACTGAAGAGCAATATCCCAGTTTGTCTGAAACGTAAAATAATGAATCAATGTATACTCCCCACCATGACTTATGGAAGTGAAACGTGGGCACTCACCAAAAGAATGGAAGAGAAGCTAAGAACTACACAGCGAAGAATGGAACGAATTATATTGGGAATCAGACTGTTAGATAAGAAGAGAAACACATGGATTAGGCAGCAAACTCAAGTAAAGGACATTCTTATCAAAACTAAAGAACTAAAATGGTCTTGGACAGGACACATAGCTCGAAGACATGATGATAGATGTACTAAGAAAATAACAGAATGGTACCCAAGAGGAGCTAGAAGAAAACCTGGAAGACAAAGGCAGAGATGGATAGATGAAATTCATGAGTTTTTGAGAAGTGAATGGATGGCCAGTGCTCAAAACAGAAGGAACTGGAAAGTTGCTGGAGAGGCCTTCATCCTGCAGTGGATTGAAAATGGCTGATGATGATGGTAGTATTCTATGTATTGCCGCCACAGCATGCTAAAGGTTTACCGCAGCAAACTTCGTTTTCCCCTGAGCCAACATGAATTTACAAATCTACCCTATTTATTGTAAAGTTTACAACCACTTTTAAGAAAACGCATTTGGTTTAATAATTGTAACAAAAATGAAACAAATACCCTCCTACCGGCGTCAATGGCCACAAGTGTTCACTAAAAGGATGATTATTTAATTCCAGATGCTAATGTGCAATTTCGAAGGGAAGAAGGCAGTATATTTGAGCGACTGTTTAGCAGTAAATGCTTGAAAATCTTCAAAAATGCTTCAAAAATTTTTTTAAAAATTCGTTATAGAGAGACTAACATTTCGTTATATGGGGTTAATTTTACATGTAATTTCGTTTCAAGGTGCAATGTTTTGCGAAAAAATTCGTTAAATAGAAGTTCGTAATAGAGAAGTTCCACTGTATATATATACAGCAGACTCTCGATTAAACGGGACACTTTAAGATTCCCAATTAAAAAAAAAAAAAAAAAAAAATCAACCAAAAATCATAAAATTCAAGTAATAAATAGAATAGGTATAAACAGATGTTTTGCAAGTCGTAAATAAGCAACAAGCGGCATTATAAGTCATCATTGGAAGATTAGTGTACCTATTACCTTGCAATCCTTGCTCTCTGCACACTCGCCGCTCAAAAAAAAAAGAAAAAAAAAAGAGAGAGAGAGAACAAATGTTTAGTTTGTTTTAGTGCGTTGTGTCTCTTGTGTTCCATTGCACCGCAAAAAGACAAATTTTGTTTCATTATTTATGTCAGGGATGTCAATTTTTTTATAGTAATTTTTTTTTTTTTTTGTTTAGAAATCGCGAAAATGATAGGGAAACGCAAAGGAGTTGCACTTTCAGTTTTTTTTTTTTTTTGATTTGTTAGTTGTTGGCGCATCGGCTTCTGTGGCCATATTGCAACTCCCAAGGTTTTTGCAGTACTTTGATCCAAGCCCGAGGCGGGAATTGAACCCGTGACCTTTGGGTTGCCGGGCAGGTACTTTACCCACTCGGCTAGCCCGGTCGGCTCCGCACTTTCAGTTAAACAAAAACTTGAAATTATTCGAAAGTTTGAAAACTGTGCATCCATTAAATCTCTAATGAACCATTATAATGTTGGTTACCAAACCATATGCAACATCGTAAAAAATATAGGAAAGCTATAGACTTAAAATCGACATTGCAAAAAATAAAGGGAAGCATTGCATTGGACATGCGAGGAGTGGGTGGTAATTTTTTTTTCATTTTGTATCTATCGCCATATTTTTTTACGTAGGTTGCTGAACATTTTTCGATACAATAAGTCCCTGACTTATGCAACTAGGGATTTACATAAAACTTTTTTCACTCAATTTTTTTTTTTTTTTTTTTTTTAGTATTGTAAAATTTAAAACAAACAAAAAAAATAAATAAATAAAATAAGCAATCTATAACGACAATCCCGGCACGCACAAATTGCACAAGTGAGGTACAGAGTAACAAGCAAAAAAATAAGAAAGGAGAAGATTCTTACAATTTATTTATGGTTTTTTTTTATATGACTGAAGATTTCAGTGAAGGGGACACACATTTCACCATAATAACGTAAAAGCCCAGAGAATTCCAGCTATCGGTATTTTTGCAAATGCAAACAATAGAGTTTACTACCCGTTTATAATTAGATGCACTAACAGAAAAGCCCAGTAATCTGGAAAGTGCAAATTGTTTTTATTGTTTTATGGTAGTGACCTCCAGAAATGTGCTTTAGCAAAATGTGAGCTCGCGCAGGGTGATAATAGTGAGTTTTCGCCTAAACCCTGTGAAATGCTTTACAGAAAATTTCATTTTGACGGTTATCTTGGTGCCGACTAAGAGGATAAGTGATAGAGGTAGTAGTAAATCTACCAAGAAAAGGAAAGCGATCAATTTGGATCAGAAAATTAAACTAATAAGGATGTATGAAAATGATCAAACATTAACAAGTATCGCGCTGAATTCAGATTTGTCAATAATAATATAGTAGCAATATGTTATTAGGCACTCCTGAGTTATGTAAAACTCGAAGTAAGAAGTCCTGGATCGTACCTTTTACGTATGTTGGAAACTTCTGTATTTTTGGATTAACCAGGATTTGTTTTTTACCATCTATCCTGGAAAACCCAGAGTCTACTGTATATACATTAAAATAACAGTAAAAAATCAACTCTTACTCATTTTTAAATTTGCACTCAGTCATAAACTTAACTAAATTAAATTTATAAATAAATAGTAAAATTAGTAAAAAAAATATATTAAAATAACAGTAAAAAACATTGAAAGTTTTGTTTTTTACAGGAACCCAAGATGTTGATCCTATTTACCAACTTCTAAAGCAAGCTGGAGACCTAGGTGGCGGACCTCGCCGTAGTGACAGAACAGAAAAAGGAGAAAAAGATATAGCTGCAGCAGCATCAACTCGGGACCAAGGGGGTGGGGGAGGGAGTAACAGTTCCAGTTTAACATCTCTTCAGCCACGATGGCCCCGTTCCAATGCCTCTTCCTCAGCCTCCTCCTCTTCTTCCTACCTGCTCACAGTCTCTGGCCATCATAATCATGCCTCTACATCAGGTGAATAGGTGCAGAACTTAGTTCATCAATAATATTTAGCATTTTATTAATATTTCATTCACATTTTCTTTAAATTCATAATCTAAATTCAGTAAAATGCATTTATGATATAAAAATTCATATATTTTATAGCATTGTATTATAATTTATCTGAAATCGATATAAATATTTAAAAGTTTTGTTTTAACAGAATTTTATCACTATATCTATGAAATTTAAGTTATACAAAAGCTTTTATTTTGTTCATTATTAAGTAGAAATTCCCAAATGAGGAAATCAGGATCCTATTTATTTGTGTGTGTGTGTGTGTGTGTGTTTACATTATACACCTGAATAAAGACATTTGTAGAGTATTTATCCATAAGTTTCCTTTCATGGAGGCTTGTGCCACTGTTGTTTATGCTTTCATTTCTTATAGCATATTTTATATACTTTTTTTATAATGAACTACCTTCTGTACCTATAGAGCATTATATAAATATTTAAGTGTGAGTGTGAGAAAGATTTTGCTTTCTGCATGTATATATGTGCTTGCCTATTTGAAATCTGCCCCCCCCCCATGAATGTGATTTGTCCAGTATGTGCAGTTTTTTGCAATATATTATAATTTTCCTTCAAACTTTAAATTTACCACTTACATTCCATATTAATTATTTCTAGCAATCTCAGTTTGAGTATTCTAACATTTTTTTTTTACCTTCCACTACATATCCTTTAAGCTGCAGATTATTAAAAAAAGGTGGGGGGGACAGGGGAGGAACAAATAAAGTTTCTGATGGTGATGCTGCTGCTGCCAATAATGTACTTTTTTGCCATCTTTAATAATACAATTTGAAATTGTTCTTTCATGTAAATAACTTCTTAGGTATTGTCAGTGTACTAAGTAGCAGTACAATTAAAGGATTTTAAGAGGACATGTCATAGCATATTAAGTAATTTTATATATTCCTGAAAATATATTAATTTTCAGGAGTATATAAATATGAAAAAAGTTGTGTTGAGGAAATTATATGTATAGCTAAAGAAAACAAAACTATCTAGCTAACAAACCTGTCATTTAAGAAATGAAATTGAAAATAAGATGATAATTAGTAACTATGACAATGATTTTTTTTTTTTTTAAATATAAAGAAACCAGTATTTTATCAATATGTTCTAAATAATTTTGGTTAATCTTTAAATTTTACATCAGCTTTCTAATCAAAATAATGCAATTATGGTTATTGTAAATTTTATCAACTTGTATAAAACGAGAGAGAGAACTGTTCCCTCAAGATTGCATTAATTATTTTTCCACTGTTCTTTTATAGTTGACTTTCTGTATTTGATATAGTGGTGAAATTTGGATTGTCATTTGAAATAGCTAGTTAAAATGCAAGTTGGCTTTAGCAGTGAAACCTCACATTACAGAAAAACCTACTGTACATTAAGAATTAATTTTGGCAATGCATCGTTCATTTATCCATTTGATAAATATCATAGTTGGAATTTTTGATTCAAATTATTGCAATTGAATAAACCCAGAAGAAAACTGTTAGCCATTCTTAAAGTTTTTGAATTATTTTACTATGAAATGATTGACAGTAGCATTTTTATTAGTTTTTTATAAAAAAAAAAATAAAAATAATAAAAAAAGTTATTTTAGGTGTGAAAAATATTGACAGATGATCCATTCCAGAAAAGTGCTATAACATATAGAGAGAAGTGTATATATTTGTCTAATAGATAAAAAAAAAAAAATTTCATTTATTGTGTGGAAAAGCAGTGTTGCTTTATTTGAATAATTACTGGATTAAAAATCCTTTTCTGTATACAGGAAAAAGCACACTGATATCAATTTATTACATTATTCTTAAACAAAATTTCTCACTTCTAGCTTTTACATATTAACTATAAATTTATCTCAATGATCTGCTTTGAACAAGCAGTATCCCCTGGTTGTGCATGATGAACATCTGCAGCTCCCTTTCTATATATATATATATATATATATGTGTGTATATATATATGGGGTGTCTCAAAAATATTCGTACAAACGTTTAGGGGAGGTAGGTAACATCTAAAGGAATGTGAATCACATAGGAACCCATAACCGGAAACATCACGGAAAAGTAGTAGCAGAGGCACAAGAAGCAGAAATGACACAAGACAGTAATTAGTGGCAAACATTTATTTGACTCTCGGTTGCCTCCGTAGCCAAGTGGTCAGGAGCGGGAGTGTAGTAGCACACTCTCTTTGAGTAGACGGGGGTTCAAGCCCCTGACTGCTGAATACGGTCGATCTGCCAACCCGCACTGGACCAGCGTGGCAGATTATGGTCCATTTCCCTCAGCATGAATTGTTGAGGAGGCTTCCATCCTGCAGTGCGTTGATAATGGCTGCCTTTACCTTTTTTTTACCTTTATTTATTTGACGCAATACTAACAATGGAGTACGAGATGGATGCATTTCATGATGTTACAACAGATGCTCAAAGGTTCCACCATGAGACGTGATGCATGCTTGACACTGACACAGCATGGATTGGCGGACACGGTCGAACACACCTGGAGTTTCTTTGAAAGTAGCAGCAGCGCAGATGAGTCTCGCCACGAGATCCATTTCCATCTCCACATGCAATTCATACACGATAGATCTGAGGGCCCCACAGAAAGAAATCAGGTGAGTGTGGGGGCCAGGCAATAGGTCCACCACGGCCAATCCATCGACACCCAAAATGCCTGTTCAAATGGTCACAAAAACACCTTCCATAATGAGCAGGCACCCCGTCATGTTGAAACCAAATGTTGCATCTCACATTTGCTGGAACATTGTCAAGTAACCTTTGTAGAAATTGTTCAAAAAAGATCCGATATTTAGCGGAGTTCATGTGGGATGGTAACAGGTATGGGCCAACTAAGCAGTCACCGACCATACCTGCCCACACATTTATTGCGAAGCGATGTTGTGCCGCATAGGGGTGCACACCGTGTGGGTTGTCGCAAGCCCACACATGAGCATTGTACTGATTGAATAAGTCATCCCGAGTGAAATAAGCCTCATCCATGAACAAAACATATGCTGGAAAATTCAAGTCTTGAACACATTGTTGGAGAAACCACTGCGCAAAAGCCACATGTGCAGGATGATCTTGGGGGAGCAGTAACTGAACCCTTTGAAGATGAAAGGGGGTGTAAGGAATCGTCGTGCCAGACATGCTGTGCACTGCAACGAGACACTGCTAAGGCAGAGGCAACGGCACATGTGCTGGTAGGATTATTCTGGGCGGCATTCAACATCCATGGCAGGAGTTCGCATCTGCCCACACTACTCCTGTTACCTGTAAATGACCCATAATCTCACAAATTTTGATGCACACACTCAAAAAAATGGTGGTCCGGTACATGTCTGTCTGGGAACCATTCTCCATAAATTCGTTGAGCGGCTCGTCCATTGCCCTCTGCTAATCCATACACTAGGTGCATGTCTGCCAGCTCACAGTTCATATATCGATGCATGCTCTTTGTGCGGCGACTACTGCTTGAATGAGTAAACCAGAAATTTTCCCTCTCGTGAACTGATGAACAGCGCCGTGTTCCAACTTACGGTGACATTTCCGGTTATGGGTTCCTATGCGATTCACATTCCTTTAGATGTTACCTACCTCCCCTAAACATTTGTACCAATATTTTTGAGACACCTGTATATATATGTATATTATTATTTTTTTATTTATTTTTTTTTTTTAAGAGGAAGTTTTTGTGCTTCATAATGGGATACAGTTTATTTCACTGGATTCTCTTATACAGTATTATTTGGTTACCAATATTCAAGAAATACGGCCTCTGTAGCCGAGCAGGCAGGAGTGGGAGTTGCAGTAGCACACGCTCTTGGAGTAGACCGGAGTTCAAGCCCCTGACTGCTGAATACGGTCGATCTGCCAACCCGCACTGGACCAGCGTGGCAGATTATGGTCCATTTCCCTCAGCATGAATTGTTGAGGAGACTTCCATCCTGCAGTGGGTTGATAATGGCTGCACTTTGCTTTTTTTACTTTATTCATGAAAATGAATATTGTATTCAGGTAAAATGGACATATCCAAATGTAATGACAACTCTAATCCTGAGTATTTTCTCAGCCATTTTGTAGGAGGTTTGGAGGGAAATATCAGATGCCTGCCTAAGTAGAGGCCTGATATTTTAGTTCACTTCTTCAAAGCTGTTTCAACCAGCATAGTGGCATGTTGACCATGCCCCGATCTCTCATTCCAACCATTAATAAGATTTCTGATTAGGAGTCTGTGCTAGTCTAGTTTTGCAGTGTTATTCTCTAGTTCAGCTTTATGGCTTGGAGCATTATTGAGCTGATATATATATAGCATTTCTTTTCATAGAATTAATACAGTATAGAGTAATACAGAATAAAAAAAAAAATGTCAATGGAAATGGAGAATAAAGTTCCAGGCACTGTTACAAACAACTCCAAACCAAACAATGAGAAGCAGCTCAACACAATGATGCCTTCTGACATCATTATTGTGAATGGTGGTGCAATCCATTAAGTAATATTTGGATATTTTCCAAGTTTCCCCCTTTATGTCGTCATCTGAAGAGTACCATGTGTAGCCTATCTTTCCATACAGTTGTGATGTTTTTCATTAATTTTTCAGCTTGGAAGTTGCACTTGCTACTGATATCTGAACTTCCAAACTCACTGTTTGTAACAATCATTATCCCTATAGTTTCTTTTGTCAACTCGCTCTCTGCAGAGATGATTCTGGATGATCCTTTTGAGATTTTTAAGCCTTCTCCATAAGCTACCAGCTTGCTGGATCATTTCCTGACTGCTCTAGTACTCCCATCTATTACATCAGTATACTTTGAATGCATCCATATTTTCACTACTGCTGGTCTTAAAAGGTCACAGCTGAAACCTGTTGCAGCTGTATATGGCAACAAAAACTGATATAGCATTTGACTGTGCCCTGTTATATCCCCTTAAAATTTTATATAAGTTCTATATTTGCAACCATATATGATGATATTTGTAATGCTTCTCTCAGTAATTTATATCTGGGCCTATTAGCTCATCCACATGAGATAGTCCGTTCATCCTCTCTGTGCGTAACCAAATCAGCTGTCCTATTACCTAAAATGGAATATTTCATTAATTCCTTTAGCTAATGAGTTGTTAATTACAGGAATAAGTTAAGGCTGACAGGTTGGAAAATTCAAAATTCAGGCTGAATCGGTCTACAGGAAGAGTGAATCATTTCCCCTCCACTTGTTTTTTTTTTTTTTTTTTTTGTTTTTTTTTTTATATGGTGCAGCAAAACTCGTTCTTGAATTTAAAAATAAGAAATAAAACCTTGGAGAATTATAAAATAGATATACAGCAGACTCTTAATTTACCAGGATCAGATTAACTGGGACACTTTAAGACTTCAAATTTAAAAAAAAAACAAAAAAAAAAACAGAAATCATAAAATTCAAGTAATATCTAGAATAGGTATAAACATGTTTTGCAAGTCATAAATAAGTGACAAGAAGTGGCATTATAAGTCGTCATTGGGAGATTAATGTACCCACTATCTTGCAACCCCTGCTTGTCTTTCACCTGCCACTCAAAAAAAAAACAAATGTTTAGTTTGTTTTAGTGTGTCATGTCGATTGTTGTGTTCCATCGCACTGCCAAAAGCATTTTTTGTTATTTATGTCAGGGATATCAAAATCTTTTTTTGTAGTAAATATTTTTTTTTGTTTAGAAATCGTGAAAATGATGGCTAAAAGCAAGAATTATGTTTTTCAATTAAACAAAAAAACTTAAATTATTCAAAAGTTTGAAAATGGTGCATCCGTTAAATCTTTAATGAACCATTATAATGTTGGTGACCAAACCATACGTGACTTTGTAAAAAAATAAAGGGAAGCATTGTATTGGACTTTTTCAAGTCGTGCGTGATAAGTTTTTTATATGTCCCCATACTTTTTACGTAGGTTGCTGAACATTTTTCAATACAGTGAGTCCCCGACTTACATAACTTTGGATTTATGTTAATTTTTTTTTTTCACTGTTTTTTTTTCTTCTTTTTTTAGGATTGTAAAATTTAAAACAGCAGAAAAATAAATAAGCAATCAATAATGACGATCACAGCAGGCACAAATTGTACAAGTGAGCTATGGAGTAACAAGCTTACAAACAGGAATGAAGAGTAGATTCTTAATTTATTTTTATATATGATCGAAGATGTCAATGAAGGGGACACATGTCACCATAATAATGTAAAAAGCCACAGAATTCCAACTATCATTATCACAAATGCAATAAGATTGAGTTTACAATGAATTGCACTTACAGAAACGTCCAATAAACCGGAAAGTGCAATTTGTTTTTGTTGTTTTATGGTAGGGACCTCCAGAAATGTGCTTTAGTAAAATGTGAGCTCTTGTGGGGTGATAATAGTGAGTTTTTGCCTTAACTCTGAAGTTCTTTACAGAAAATTTAATTTTGACCATTATCATGGTGCTTACTAAGAGAATAAGTGACAGCAGTATTAGTAAATCTTCCAATCAAAGTACTGCAAAAACTTTGGGAGGTGCATTATGGCCACAGAAGCCGATGCGCCAACAACTACCAAAAAAAAAAAAAAAGTAGTAAATCTTCCAAGAAAAGGAAAGCAATCGAGTTGGATCAGAAAATTAAAATAATGACGTATGAAAATGGTCAAACAATTCCACACAAGTATTGTGTGGAATTCAGATTTGTTAGTGTTAACGGCGAATACAATAATAAAGGAGAATGACAGAATACGAGAAGCAGTGAAGGGATCGGCACCAGTGATGTCAACTGTAATAACCAAGGCTACGAAATACATACAGTATCAGTTTTTGCAGTACAGTAACTTGCAGTTTTTGTTCCTTTTTTGTTTTCTTTTCTTATGTGCCACTCCGGCTACTTCACTGCTGTCCCCAGATAGTTTTTAATTGAACTGATTAAAAATATATAACTATTTTTCTATATATATATAAAAAAAATTATATATATAGAATATAAATCTATATATAGGGTTATTCAAAATGAAGTCTGGGGTTTCAAAAAATTCCTGTACACACATGAGCAGACATAGGAAGAAAGAAATATTTCCAGAATGCAAATATAATAATGAATTTTTTTACGTACCTCAAAAATGTTCAATATGAGAGCCTTTAGTGATCCATCAGACATCAACTCGGAAAAGGAATTCTTCCCACACACGGCTTAGTAAGTCAGGAGTGATGCTGTCAATGGTTTTGGTGATCCGATCTTTCAGTTCTGGTATAGTCGCAGGTAAGAGAAGCACAAAAACGTTATCCTTTACGAAACCCCACAGGGAGAAATCGCATGGCGTTAGGTCGGGAGATCGAGGTGGCCAGGATTCAATCTGCGGCACTCCCACGTCCGATCCATCGCTGCGGTAAATGGCAGTTTAAAAAATTCCGGACTATGTGATGGAAGTGACATGGGGCGCCATCTTGCTGTAGGATGAAGTTTGCACTATCGTCCTGTAGTTGGGGTAGAAGCCATAAGTGTAATAAATCCAGATAAATCTCCCCAGTTACAATCTTTTCACAAAATAAAAATGGACCGTAAACTTTCCTTTGAGATATGATGCAAAAGACATTTACTTTTGGAGAGTCCCGGTCGTGTTCCACATGTGTATGTGGATTTGATGTCCCCCAAAATCGCACATTCTGCTTATTCACTTTCCCCGACAAATGGAAGGTCGATTCATCAGAAAAAATCACTGTCAGCAAACGTGTCATCTTGTTCCATGTGGCTCTGCAGTGCAGTGCAGAAGTTACTCCTCGCGCACAGATCATCTGGTTTCAAAGACTGCAACAGGGTTAGACGATATGGTTTCATTAGTAATCGCTTCCTCAAAACACGCCAAACTGTAGTTTGTGGGATGTGAAGTTCTTTGCTTGTCCTCGTAGTGGATTTCCTTGGGCTCCTTAGAAAAGTTTCCTTAATGCGTTCCACATTAGCATCTGATACAGGCGAGCGACCGGGACTTTTTCCCTTTCACAGACATCCTGTCTCCTTAATCTGCGTATACCATCATTTAATTGTCTTGTCCGTCGGCGGATCTTTCTTAAATTGTCTGAAAGTGGCGTTGCACAGCAGTAACAGATTTACTTACATGAAACTCCAACACAGTAAAAGCTTTCTCATTACATTCCGAAGCCATGTCGCAACAGAGCAGAACTTGCGTCACAGGCAAACGAACGACTGCACAGCGGTATGCATCCAACGCCATCTGGTGGTTAGCCATGCAGCATACCGAACATCGCAAGTGTGGGAACAAAACTTGAGATATTATGCATTCTTTTGAGATGGCTACAAATGATTGACACATGCGCTTTCCCAAAAAAAAAATTCTGAAACCCCGGACTTCAGTTTGAATAACCCTGTGTGTGTGTGTGTGTGTGTGTGTGTGTGTGTGTGTGTGTGTGTGTGTGTGTGTGTGTAACTAATTAATTGAAAAATATATAACTATTTTTCTTCATTCTTCTGAGGATATTATGTCGTTTTTGTAAATTTGGTATATCAGGAATATAGTAGGGACTATTTTATTAGTCATTCCCAAGTTATATAAAACTCTTCTTATATAAGAAGTCCTGGAACATATCTCTTATGTATGTCGGGGACTTACTGTATTTTTGGATTAACTGGGAAATCAATTATCCAGGTTTTTTTTTTTTTTACCATCTATCCTGGAAAATTGAGTCTACTGTATTCACCCCAGTCAAGACATTTATGGACTATTTATCCATAAGCCTCCTTTCACGAAGGAGGCTCATGCTGCTATTGCTTTGAGTTTTATGAAACATAAACCTTTGTAATATATACTTGTAGTAAATGCTATAAAACACTATCTTAATTTATATTTTAGATAATATTTTAAAAGTATATAAATATACAGAACACAATTATGAAAACAAAAGATAGGAACTTTAGTAGTACTTACCTGCCAAAGACATTTAATTTTATTAATAATAAACATTTTTAATAATTTTTAATCATTTTCATCATCATCACTGGAACAACTGATTGTTGCTTCAGCACTAGGGTCTCTGTTTCTTCTTGTCTTAAGTATAATAAAAGGCTTGCAAGACTCTTCCAGCAAACCATCTTTTTTCCAGTGTTTTTCCTCCAAAATCATCACATGAGCACAATACTTATTAAAGTACCCATGGAAAATTGACTTAATTGAAATTTCCATGGAAACATCACCACTAATGTTAACATTCGGATAAATTGTTTTAACTCTGTCAATCATATTTGATAGCATTGATGTTGCAGTGATATGGGTTTAATCTCAAAACTGCTCATAAAACCTTTCTGTGCAGCCATTATATCAGATGTACATTCCTTATTTGGATGAGTATTTTGTTTAACCAAATCTGAAAGTTCGGGTTTTTTTTTTTTTTTTAATGATTAGCTATAGCATGTATATTGTTCCCAGACAACTAATTCATTATTCCTGTTTTCTCTTCAATGATTTTAGAAGTTGGTTCAGCCGAATAGAATGATAAGATACATTGTTAATTATTATAATAGCATTTTCTTGCAGGTTATGTAAAAGTTTCTCGGTTGTCAATTTTTCAAGAATAAATTAATTCATTTGGCCATGATAATCTCCTGTAGTAACATTTGCATTAGAGCAAACTATAATTAGGAATAAACCACATCCCCCAACGTCCCCACATAAAACAAGTCATCTAGATGCATTTCCTGACTCCTGAAATATCTTTGGATTCAGATTGCCAACATTTTCTATATGTGAAATTATTGCTGATCCAGTTTTTTTTATATAAACAATAGGTATATCTTTATTTCTTATTTGTTTCATTTTCTGTAAATACAATAAACTGTCATTATAATACCCTTTTCTTCCCATGATTGAATCCCGTGAGTTGGGGGGGGGGGTCTCACTTATAATGCTTTCCTGCTCACAGGGGCCAGTCCCCTCAAAAGCACTATAATGGGAGTTTACTTTACTTCATTCTCTTAAATTTGACATTTTTCTTCCAGTCGCACCTTGTGAAGTTTTTTTTCTTTTCCTTAATATTTTTTTTTTTTTTTTTTTAATATTTTTGAGATTAGTTTAGGAATTGTTGGTACTTGTTTAATCATAAGGCAGAGTCCCGGATTTTTTTGCCTTATGACATTGTGATCAAATTAGTCCAGAGAGTAACTTGGAGAATGTGTCTATCTTTGCTTCATTTCACATCCTTTTCATGAATTGTTGTGAAAATCCTGTTGCTACACTAGCATGCTTTTTTGCTTGCTTTCTTGATTGATATACTCAGTTTATCATTTAATGCTTCTTTATTAAAAAAAGTTCAATGATGTTGAATGCAGTTTTTGTTTTTTACCTTTGCATATACAAATTTTCTTCTTTTTCTGTGATACAGATGGCAGTTCATCCATTTATATATTTTTATGATTTCAATCAGTTGTCTATACCCACATTACTGTATGCATCTATATGCATACAGTAATGCAAAAACATGAGTTTATATCTTGTGCTATGATTTCACTCCTCCTACACAAATGCAGTATTCCTGGCACATTTTCAGCAAGGGGACTGTCTCGTATGGGTGAACTATACCTCACATACAAGTGGGCTTCATTGTAAGAGTATCTGAATACTTTTGCTAGTTAGTTTTCATAGTTATTTGCTTAGTTGTTATTTTTACCAATTGTTTTTAATTTTCTAAAGAATAAAATGCATTGAATCTTGATTTCTGTAAAATATAAATCAATATGTTGGTCATATTCTAAATGATAATGGAATACCCCTGTACCATTAATTTATTTTAAGAAGACTGCTCATTCTTACTGATATAAGCTATAATATTCACTTCATAGCATTCCCAGTGATTTCAGTACGTTAACCCTTTCCAATGTGAGTTCCCTAAAACATTTGGGTCCTTAGCAGTGAGTTTACCACTACTATCCAGTTCTGCAGAAACAGTTGCTTCTTGAACTTTTGAAAATTTGTAAAAATGAAAACTGTGTACCTAAATGCCATTAAATATTAATTTGTTCTCATTCTGACTTGGTTGCCCAATATTAAGTGAAATTATTTAAAAAATCAAATCAGAATTTTTAAAAAACAAGAAAACTTTTTTTTTTTTTTTTTTTTTCTACATCTATTTATCACTTGGTTCAATTTCATCAACTTCTGGACTTGAATTCCAGAGAATTTTGGCTTTTGGTAAACCAAAATCAGACAAGAATAGTTTTTTTACAAGCAATCTTCTCCTCCTATTTTAAAATCTGTTTTTGTGCTGCCATCTACTATGAACTGTAATTGTACATTTCTGCAATTGCTTAGTACATTGTACATTTCTGCAATTGTAGAAATGTACAATTGTATGTTCAAACTGCTTAGAAACATAGATGAGAAACAGTAATACCAATTGATAGATAATTCATATTCAAATAGACATGTTTATGAAACATGCTTGAAATAATTAAAAAAAAATAATAATAAATAAATATGTACATGTATCCCTCTTAGGCCAGGGGTGGCCAACTTAATTTGTGATGCCATCTACTTTTTTTTCTTCAAAATGTGCCACGATCTACCATCTCAAGAATTTCATTGCACATGTTTAATAAAGTTAATCAACACATATCAAAAAATGTTGTTTATAAATTTTAAAATTAAATACAATTCAGAATTCTTATTTTAAATTCATACATATTTAAATTTTTAATTTGTGAAGTTTGTGTCTTCATGTCATCTGCCAAGCTTTCAAAATCGGGGATATACTGTGATAAGGCCAACAGTAAAGAATCTTCTGTATGCAAGTTCATAAGAGTAGAGCAATTCTTCATCTTTATTTCAAATACAAAAAGGCTGATTCACATAGATATGTGGAACCAAAACAGCAATTTAAAAGTTCGCTGCATTTTTTTTACATTCGGGTTCTTTTCTCGGAAAACATATTTCCACAAGTCCTTTTCTGATGATCTGGATTTAGGAAGATATCGTTTTGCAATGTAATAATTTTATTTTCAAGTAATATTTTCTCCATGTGAAAAATCTCAACGATTTTTTCTGAAATTTCTTTCATATCTAAGTCGACATTAAATGGATAAGAAATATATTGAACAGTGTCTTCAATTGTTTTAAAATCATTGAATCTGGTTTTAAAATCATCCACAACTTTCTCAATTTCAGAAACATATTTCTCACTATTAAATTCAAAAACAGGATATTTTTGCAAAATGATCTTGCATATTTGCAAAATGATCGAATTTTTATGCAAAAATGCTACTAATCATGTCACCCACATTTTTATTTTTTCCTTGTAATTTCAAATTCAGATCACTTAATTTACTGGTAAAATCTGCCAAAAAAACCAGATCACACAACCACTCTGTATCTTGTAGCTGCTGATAATCATCTCCCCAAAAAAAGTTTGATCAACAAATATTTTAATTTTATTCAGCAAATTTCGAAATCTCTATAGAGACTTACTCTGACTCAGCCACCTCACATCTATGTGTAATATCAGATCTGGTTCATTTTCATTGAGTTTCATTTTGACAAGTCTCCTTTGAAGAGATTGTTCTTTGATGGAATTCAGAATTTTGAAAGCAATGTCCATAACACTTTTGGTATTTAATCTTTTGCTGGCTAACACATGTTAGCCTGCAAAATATAATATAGTGGTAACTCAAACAATCTGAGACTTCATCCTTTGGCACAATGCAATGAATCTGTTAAGATGCCCATCATTGCTTTAGCTCCATCTGTTGTTGTTGATACGAGCTTAAATAGTGGGAATTTAATTTTTTCAATAAAATTTTTGAATGCATTAAATATATCAAGACCTCTAGTATTTTTTTCTTTTAACAAAACCATACCCAACAGTTCCTCTAGTGACAGAATCATCGAAACCTAGACAAATAAAAACGAGCAATTGAGCTGTATCACTGACATCTGTAGATTCATCCAGTTGTAAAGAAAAGAGCACACAATTAGCAATATGAGCATGCAATTGTTTGCTCACATTTATACTCATTTTTTTCTTCACATCACAGTATTTAGAGATAATTTCAGGTCTTGAAGAGCACTTTTAATTTCATTTTTGTTCTTAAAATTTTCAAAAAGAATCTGTTATTTATAAAAATGCATCTTTGATGAATTGACCATCAGAAAATGAATTGCATTTTTTTGCAAGAAGATGACTCACTTTAAATGATGCTACAGTTACTGCTTTAGATTGTAAATTAGGTGTAATGAAGAAATTTTGTTGTGCGAATAATCTGGATTTAAGTTCTTTTCATTTATTTTTTCTAAGGTCATTATTAGGCAGAAAATTCGATTAGTATTCACCATGGAGTGCATTGAAGTGCCTTTCTAAATTTCCTTTTTTGGGTATGGCCACGGTAGCATTGCAAATCAAACAACAATATTTTTCTTTTATCATTACAAAAAAGTATTCTAGTTCCCATTCTTGAGGAAAATGATATGTTTCACTCTTTTTCGTAGTATTTATTGTAAATCAAAAGGTATTAAATTAACGTACAAGTACTGTCCAGTTATTAATAAGTAAGCTAAATAAGAATTTGACGCATACACTATGACTATGCTCTCCACAACGTAACTGTGTGAATTTTCACTAGACAAGCGTAGTGGCAAGAAGAGTAGTTCAACGGATTTGTAATAAGCATATGCAGCAGGGTGTATAATAATAATAACATTTAGATTTTGACTAATCTATTTTTTATATAATTTAAAATCTGTTGTGATCGAACGAAAGGTTTAAGTAGTTAAAAGGTTAAGTAGTTTAAGAAAAGGTTTAAGTATTTAAAAGTTTTTTTTTTTCCTGTACAAATAGTAAATATCAAGATGTTGAATTATAAATTATTTCTGCTTTTTAAATTTTAAATTTTTGTGTTAAAATAATATAGAAATTAAGGTTAAAGATTTTTACTCACTTAACAACCAACCAGCGTCTTTAGTATATTTTCCAAATGGTCAACTTTTAGTAAATGTTAGTAATTCTTTTACTTTTTTTAAACAAAAGTGTTAACTACAGATTTAGAATGAAATTATTGGAATAATTGAATACAGTATGTTTAAACTCTTAATTTGGTGTGACAAACATTTATAGTTCAGCCTTTTAATTATTTTTGCAACAACTTTATTCTACAATTGGCATCTACAATTAATGTCTGTGTTATTCCCATTTTAGCACTTAAAAGAGAATAACATAGGCAGTATTTCAAATTTACTTCCAGCATTTGTATATACATTTGTTACTTAAAAAAAAAAAAAATGTGCCCACAATTGAATTATATAATTGGGTTTTTTTTTTCTCAATTTATGGTTACTGGAAAATAATTATTACTTAATTAGAATATTTCTCCATTTATTTAATGGTAATTATAATCTGTAGGTTGCTGTTACCTACCATTCATGAATTTACTTGTTTGCACTACTTTCAAACAAATGGCATTGCCCAAAGGTTATGCCATATATTTAGAACAGGGGTACCCAAACTTTTTGGTCAGAGACCACCTAAGTAAAAATTCAGTAATAACAAAGACCCCCAAGAGCAATAAGCTTCAAGTTAATATATTTTAAAAACAATTTTTTTAGAAAATGTATCCAGTTATGATTTGCAATGCATATTAAAAAAAAATTTAATGAACACTAACACTTAATGCACGTCTAATGTGAAAGATGTGGCTGATGTGCTTTTAGAAGAGAGGAAATATTGGGTTTGTGATTTGTTAGTTTTGATCTTAGATCATTATTTTTGAGATCTAATCGATTTCTCTGCTTAGTTAAAATACTGTTAGTGTAAATCCGGCTTCTGCCATGTATGAACTTGGAAAGATTAATAATAAAGGCTCGACAGTTTTATACAGTTTGGGGTAGTTTTCAATAATATTTTTACTCCAAAATCCCCTGAAACTTTCTTTCGAGTGCAGTGATTTAGCTTCTAGGTCCATCTTCATTTGAATAATTTCCTCTTGTAAATCCAGATCCAAATTGCCACACTTTATCCTCTTCAGATTTTGAATCAGATTTAGAAAATGATTTTCTTATAGCCGAGAATAGAGGTGGATTAAGGATGAAATAAGACCCAGGCCATATTTAATTTTGGGGTCCTTTTTATCACTACTTCAGAAAATATTTACACTGAAAATGAGGCCCCTCTTTGGGTGAGGCCTACAGCCATGGCTGGTTTGGCTGTAGCATTAAGGCAGCCCTGGCATAGAAAACAAAATATGATGTGTATACTGTATTATATAGATTATTATACTCTGAAAGATATGATGCTTGTTGCATTTAATTTTAGTTGAATTTGTCATTTAAAGATTAGCATTAGTAGAGGCATATGATGCAAGAAAGCAAGCTTATGCAGCATCAGCTGGAAAAAAAAAAAAAAAAAAAAAAACGCTCCCATTTCACCCCTCCGTTTGTTCAAAATACTTGTCCAGCTAAGCATTAAATTTATTTAGACTATCAACTTCCACAACAAGGGATGGAAGTCTGTTCCAACTGCCCACTGGCTAAAGGCAAATTTCCGCACATCTATCCTACATCTGTCTTTCCTCAATCTGAATTTATGCCGTCTCAGGTGATTATTCTGAGCAAGAGGAAGAATCCCATCGGCATTGAGCATGCTCAAACCATTCAAGGCTTTATACACCTCTATCAGATCACCTCGCCAGTGCCTAGTCTCCAGACACTGTAATTTGCAAAACTTAAGCCTATTAGTAATGGCCGCATGATGCAAGAAAGCTTATGCTGCACCAGCCAAAAAAAAAAAAATAAATAAATAAATAAATAAAATAAATAAAAATAAATATTAATAAAAGAAAAGGAAATTAAACCTATCATCCTATGCGCTTCCCTGACCCGAAGGTACTACACAGATGACCTTTGAATTTCCCCAAACTGTCAACCTCTACCACCCATGTAGGCAACTTATTCCAGTAATTTATAACTCGCTGGCTAAAATAAAACTTTCTGCAGTCCAATCTAAACATTTCCCCCGTAACTTGAATTTATGTCCCCTAGTTCTAGCATCATTTATAATCTTGAAAATTTCATCCTCATTCATTTTACTGATGCCTCTCAGAGCCTTAAACACCTCAATCAAATCTCCTCTAAGGTGTCTAGTTTCCAAACTCTGCAACCCACATATTCAAAGTCTTTCTTCATAAGGATGCCCTTTTGCCGATCTCACCAGGCGAGTTACCTGTCTTTGCAACCTTTCAAGAACTCAATGTCTTTCTTTAGATGTGGTCTCCATACTTGAACACAGTATTCCAAGTGTGGTCTAACAAAAGCCTTATATAATAGGATTATCACGTCCCTATCTCTACTTGCAAAAGTTCGATAGATCATCGATAGGACACCATGGGCCTTCCTTGCAACCTGTTTACAATGCTCAGAGAATTTCATGTCTGACCGTATCGTAACACCCAAGTCCCTTTCCTCCAGTACTGAGTTTAGTTGAACTCCACCAAGTGAATAAGTTATTTTGGGATTACTGTTTCACACTTTGTTGGATTAAAGCATAGCTGCCATTTTTCTTACCATTCCTGAAGTCTATCTAGGTCTCTCTGAAGAAGCTCAACTTGACAGTGAACATTAACTACTCTACCAATTTTAACATCATCTGCAAATTTAGACATCACGCCCTCTATCCCTTCATCGATGTCATTTATGAAAATTAAAAACAACAGCAGTCCTAATATTGATTCTTGGGGAACCCCACTTCTTACACAACCCAATCTGAGGAATAGCTATTTATCTCAAACCTCTGCCTCCTGCCCTGAAGCCATCCTGCTATCCATCTAAGGATTTTCCCAGTGATTCCAACCTTTTCCAGCTTATAAAGCAACAGCTCATGTGGGACTGAGTCAAAAGCTTTGCTGAAATCTAAATAAACAATTTCGAAATTATTCCCTAAATCCAGCTCATGAGTGACCCTTTCAAAATAGCAAACCAGATTTGTTAAACATGATTTCCCTTTACAAAACCGTGCTGAGTATCCTTGAGAATTTCGATTCAATCCAAATGATCCTGAATTCCACCCTTGATCATTGCCTTCATGATTTTCCCTACCACTGAAGTCAGACTGACAGGTCAATAATTTCCCTCTTCACTCGTAGAGCCACCCTTATGTATGAGAGATACATTGGCACTTTTCCAATCCAAGGAAATCTCTCCAGAGTCTAGTGATGCTCGCATAATTAGCCTCAATGGTTCAATGCACTCACTTGCCGCCTCCCTTAAGATTATAGGGTACATTCCATCAACTCCTGGAGCCTTACTGGCCTGTAGGCTCGAAAGTTTTTTCATTAAATAATCTTGCGAAATTTCAATATCATTAATTACATATTTTTCAACTTCGCTCCCACAATTTCCCATTACCACAAAAGGTTTTTCATCTGTAAATATTGATGCAAAATAACTGTAGAGTTCATCTGCAACAGCAGCTGGCGTATTTAATACTATCATCCCCTTTCCCTTACGTAAAGGCCCGATCTGGTTTGTCCTGCTCTTCTTGGCATTTATATATGTGAAAAATTCCTTATCCCACCCCTCTTTGCTCTGTTTGTTAGTGATTTCTCATAAACTGCCTTTGCCTGTCGAACCTTTTTTCTGGCTCTATTCCAGATCATCTTGTAGCTGTTATAGGCTTCAGTACTTTTTATTGCTCTGTAACCTTTCCATGCCACCTTTTTCTGCTCAAGCAATGTGGCAACTTCACTATTCATCCAACTTGGAACCCTCCTCGTGGAGTTTTTTTTTTTTTTTTTTTTTATGGTAAATACGCATTCAAGGCATCTGTGATTAATGTTTTAAAAGCATACCACAGTTCAAATGTATTCATTCTCTGTGCGATACTACCCATTTAATAGAGGCTATGTAGCACCTTAAGGCATCGTAATTTCCTTTTCTGAAATTAAAACCCATTCCTTTGCCTTTTACTGCTGCTACCTCTCTCATCATCATCCACCTTTCTTCGTAAGAGTAACCCTTTGTTCCATTCACTCATCTTGTTGCCTTTCTCTATACTTGTTCCAGCAGCTCTACTTCCTTATTGAAACGAGGCCTCCAGACTTGTATACAGTACTCAAGGTGTGGCCTGGCCATTGCCTTATACAAGGGAATAATCACCTCCTTATCACTGCTAGAAAAATTCCTGTATATCATTGACAAGACACCGTGAGCTACTCTTGCAGCCCATCTGCACTGCTCAGAGAACTTCATATCTGCCTGCACAATGTTAAACTTCATTTAACATTACACCTCTCAGCCAATCTGCTCAACCTTTCCAGATCCTGTTACAGCAGCATAGCATCAGTAGTGTCCTTAACAACCCTGCCAACCTTTGTATCGTCTGCAGACTTGGACATTATGCTTGATATACCATCACCAATATCATTTATAAATACAGAAAACAATAAAGGACCCAACACTGAACTCTGAGGGACTCCATTAATAACATTACTCCACGATGAGCAGTGTCCATTGATTACCACTCTCTGTCCCCTCCCCCTCAACCATCCCTTTATCCATAGCAGCAATTTGCCTCCAATGCCACACTGCTCCAATTTGTGCAAGAAGGTGTGTGATACTAAGAACCCCCAGAGCAATCTTCGGGTAGAATTTTTTTTCAGCCTGGTCTGTATTTGTTAACAGGAGAGACTGCTTCTACAGGGATGGGATATGCTTAAATAGAAAGGGTGCAAGAATATTTGCTGATGCTATCGAGGCAATGTTAGGTGGGTCGGAAAACTGCTAGCTTGGGAGACAAGGACTAATAGATTAACAGTAGCCACTGGCAAAGGTGAAAGTGATTCTTGCACTGATTCTATTGGAATGAGCAGCAGCCTGGAAAATAAGATGCAGGATATTTCGGAGACTGCTGGGATTCATTATGGTACAAGTAAACACATGGGTTGTGTTAGGGAAGCTAAGAATAGGAACAGGTGCATGTATACTTGCGTGTACACCAATGCTAGGAGTTTGGTAAATAAATTTGATGAATTTGAGATATTGCTCAAAACATCAAAGGTAGTTATTGTTGGGATATCAGAGACGCGGTGTCACACAGATATAAGGAATGCAGAACTGGAATTTGGGGAGTACAGTGGGTACAGAAAGGATAGGAAGGTAGGAGAGGGGTTATGCTATTAGTTAAGAAACACATAAAATCCAAGGAAGTGAAGCCAGTCGACATCGCTGGACAGTGCAGTGTCGAGTCAGTTTGGTGTGACATAAGCATTGGGAGATCAAAATTAGGAGTAGCAGTGTGCTATAGGCCTAATGACTCTGATGAGTATAATAAGAAACTGTACAGGGAAATAGTGGGCCAGTAAATCAGTGTCTTATAATGGGCGATTTTAATTTCCCACATATTGACTGGATTTGTGCGTTGGTCACTGACACACTAGCAAGGCTTTTGTGGATTTATTGAATGATTGTTTTCTACATCAGCATGTTCGAGAGACAACTAGAGGGAGTAATACTCTTGATCTGATTATCAGTAGTGATTCTTCATGCATTAAGAATCTGCAGATAAAGGAACCACTAGGTGGCATTGATCACAGTGTGCTGAAGTGGTAGAATTTTTTTCAGCCTGGACTGTACTTGTTAACAGGAGAGATTGCTTCTACAGGGATGGAATACACTTAAATAGAAAGGGTGCAAGAATATTTGCTGATGCTATCGAGGCAGTGTTAGGTGGGTCGGAAAACTGCTAGCTTGGGGGGAGACAAAAACCAATAGATTGACAGTAGCCACTGGCAGAGGTGAAAGAGATTCTTGCACTGCTTCTATTAGAATGAGCAGAAGCCTGAAAAACAAGATGCTTGATATTTCAGAGACTGCTGGGAGCCATTGCGGTACAAGTAAACACATGGGTTGTGTTAGGGTAGCTAAGAATAGAAACAGGTGCAGGTATACTTGCGTGTACACCAATGCTAGGAGTTTAGTAAACAAATTTGGTGAATTTGAGGTATTGCTCAAAACATCAGAGGCAGATATTGTTGGGATATCAGAGACGTGGTGTCACACAGATATAAGGGATGCAGAACTGGAATTTGGGGAGTACAACGTCTACAGAAAGGATAGACAGGATAGGAAGGGGGGAGGGGTTATGCTATTAGTTAAGAAACACATAAAAACCAAGGAAGTGAAGCCAGTCGACATCGCTGGACAGTGCAGTGTTGAGTCAGTTTGGTGTGACATAAGCATTGGGAGATCAAAATTGAGAGTAGGAGTGTGTTATAGGCCTAATGACTCTGATGAGTATAATAAGAAACTGTACAGAGAAATAGAGTGGGCCAGTAAATCAGAGTCTTATTATGGGAGATTTTAATTTCCCAGATATTGACTGGGCCGACCGGGCTAGCCGAGTGGGTAAAATACCTGCCCGGCAACCCAAAGGTCGCGGGTTCGATTCCCGCCTCGGGCTTGGATCAAAGTACTGCAAAAACCTTGGGAGGTGCAATATGGCCACAGAAGCCGATGCGCCAACAACTACCAAATCAAAAAAAAAAAAAAAAAAAAAAAAAAAAAGATATTGACTGGAATTTGGTGGCTGGTCACTCACACACTAGCAGGGATTTTGTGGATTTATTGGATGATTGTTTTCTACATCAGCATGTTCGGGAGGCAACTAGAGGGAGTAATACTCTTGATTTGATTATCAGCAGTGATTCTTCATGCATTAAGAATCTGCAGATAAATGAACCACTAGGTGGCAGTGATCACAGTGTGCTGAAGTGGGATTTACTCAAAGAGGTAACTGCCATTAAGGATAAAGGGAAGGGTTATTGCTTCCGTAAAGGCAACTACGATGGACTGAGACAGTATTTAAATTCTATACAGTGGGACCAACTGATGATGTTACCAACAGCAAATTCAAAATGGGAAGCATTCAAAGAATTAATCTTGGAAGCTACTAGGCTTTACATACCAACTAAGAAATATTGTTCAAGGTTTAGGCCAAAATGGATGTCAGATGAACTAATGAGGCATATGGCAGAGAAGAAAAATGCATGGGATACTTACAAATTAACACATGACACAGAAGCCTATGATAGATACAAGTTGATATGCAACCAAGTTACAAAGGAGGTTAGGCAGGCGAAGGCAGATTACGAGAAATCCTTGGCAAGGGGTGCAAAGAAAAACAGCAAAGAGTTCTTTACTTATGTAAACTCTAGAAGGAAGGGGATGAATCAGATTGGTCCACTTGATATTGATGGGTCAACTGTTGATGACCCTGCTCAGGTAGCTAACAAACTAAATGAATATTTTGCATCGACATTCACACATGAGGAGTTATTCAGCGAAGGGAATGCCAGAGGTGTATTCAACTCTAGCAGTAAGCTACAGAATCTTGAAATAACTGGGAGTAAAGTGGAGGAGAAACTGTTGAAGATAAACACAAGAAAGGCACCCGGGGTGGATGGGATCTATCCAGTTATATTAAAGGAGGCAGAAGGAAGTAAGCAAACCCTTAGCCATAATTATGAGAGCTTCCTTGGACTCAGGGGAGGTACCCATAGACTGGAAATGTGCAAATGTGACCCCGATTCACAAAGGAGGATCAAAGGCTGACACAAGTAATTATAGACCTGTGAGCTTAACTTCTGTTCCAGGAAAATTAATGGAGGCACTGGTTAAAGAAGCACTGCAGGATCATTTAGACAAGACTTCAGCTATAGCTCGGACACAGCATGGTTTTGTTAAGGGGAAGTCTTGCCTGACCAATTTGATTGGATATTATGATGCAGTCACAAAAGAACTGGATGCAGGGAATAGCTTTGATATTATATACTTGGATCTTAGAAAGGCTTTTGATACTGTTGCACATGGAAGACTGCTACACAAATTGGAGCAGTGTGACATTGGAGGCAAATTGCTGCTATGGATAAAGGGGTGGTGAGGGGGAGAAGACAGAGAGTGGTAATCAATGGACACTGCTCATTGTGGACTAATGTTATTAGTGGAGTCTCTCAGGGCTCAGTGTTGGGTCCATTATTGTTTTCTGTATTCATAAATGATATTGATGATGGTATATCAAGCTTAATGTCCAAGTTTGCAGACGATACAAAGGTTGGCAGGGTTGTCAAGGACACTACTGACACTATGCTGCTGCAACAGGATCTGGAAAGGTTGAGCAGATGGGCTGAGAGGTGGCAAATGAAGTTTAACATTGACAAATGTAAAGTACTACACATGGGAAACAGCAACCCCAGAGCAACGTATCAACTCTGTGGTACTACACTGACAGTGGTAGAGAATGAAAGGGACTTGGGGGTGGTTGTGCAGGCAGATATGAAGTTCTCTGAGCAGCGCAGATGGGCTGCAAGAGTAGCTCATGGAGTATTGTCAATGATATACAGTAATTTTTCCAGCAGGGATAAGGAGGTGATTATTCCCTTGTATAAGGCAATGGTCAGGCCACACCTAGAGTACTGTATACAGGTCTGGAGGCCTCATTTCAAGAAGGATGTAGAGCTGCTGGAACGAGTACAGAGAAGGGCAACAAGATTAGTGAATGGAACAAAGGGGTCCTCTTACGAAGAAAGGCTTAAGTTTTGCAAATTACAGTGTCTGGAGACTAGGCACCAGCGAGGTGATCTGATAGAGGTGTATAAAGCCTTGAATGGTTTGAGCATGCTCAATGCTGATGGGATTCTTCCTCTAGCTCAGAATAATCACCTGAGAAGGCATAAATTCAAATTGAGGAAAGACAGATGTAGGATAGACGTGCGGAAATTTGCCTTTAGCCAGCGGGTGGTTGGTTGGTGGAACAGACTTCCATCCCTTGTAGTGGAGATTGATAGCCTAAATAAGTTTAAGGCTCAGCTGGACAGGTATTTTGAACGAACAGAGGGGTGAAGTGGAAGTGGGTTTTTTTTTTTTTTTTTTTGGCTGATGCTGCATAAGCTTGCTTTCTTGCATCAAATGCCTCTACTAATGCTAATTCGGGTTCAATACAATCAGAGACGAGCTATTACAGCAGTTTTGCAACATAGAGGTTCATATTTCATTCTTTATAAGTTTTTGTTTAGGAAATGTTCTTACCCCACTAGCAGACTAACACCATAAGGCTAAATAAAGGCAAAAACCAACTTAAATGTTTGGAAACATACTATTAAGTTTTTTTTCAAACAGAATTTATATAAAACTTACACTGATTGGGTGTTTGTATTGTCCTTTTCTTCCATAGTATTTTGAAGGAAAAGTCACAATTCTGTAGTTCTAAAAAAAATTACCAGGTCAGTTTTTTATTTTTGTTGTTGCTTGAACACATCTGCAGCTTGCAGATGTGTTCTGCAGATGTGTTCCAAAACTCTGTCAGAACTGAAATGTGCATAGACTCTATTGTAGGCACTTCTACACCTTTTCAGCTCAGCAGCCAGTTTATCAGTTAGAGGCAGAAATGTTTTCATTGAATTTTACATGATCTAGAATTACGTCATCACAAGGACTATCACCAGCAAAAGTTTGATGTTTATCAGTACTTTTGTATAAGTAATGGTTCACCTGAGGAGAAGAATAATGTTACTTATTCTCAGATGGATTCCACCACCACCCAGACGGCACTGTTTCAGGGCTATTTGGCCCTTCTTCGGTGGGTGGGTAGGTACCCGAGTGATGCAATGATGGCAAAACAGTTATGAAGTATAACTCCACAATATGAGAGATGCCTGATGAATGAAATGATATACAAAATGAATGAAGGAAATTTAAAGTAGAGAGATTAGTTGTTATCTTGGTGCATTTAACCCCGCGGGGCTCACGTCTGGTGAGTATGGGCTTGGCACACCCAGGGTCCTGAGCTGGATATCATCATTCTTCTCTTTCTTGGTGATTCCCTTCTACTTTTGACTCTCTCTCTCTCTCTCTCTCTCTCTCTCTCAGGGCAACTTGGGAATTTTCTTTTTTTTCCTGGTGGAGCATAAGCCTCAGGCTTTCTTGCACCATATGGCTATTAATAATAATAATGTGTAAAAAGGACCGAGAATCTGTGATAGGATAGGATGACAGAAAAATAACTATATATTTCTATCATATTAGTTGACCTTTGAAGTGTTAAAAAGTTATCTAAAATTCAGGTCATCTTATATGTAAAGTATAAAATCCTAAATTTGAATTAAAGGTACAGTCAGTTCTCATATAACGTGTTTACACTACACTAATTCGATTACACTACACAATTTATAAATAGGGAGACGATATCGTGTATAACATGAACCAAATTCGCTTATGCACGATTCGTCTTTGCGTTTACAAGAAATGGCACTACAATGCGGAATCACCCCCAACTGAATGTGATAGGAATGAAGAGAAGATTCTGAAAATGTATTTCTGTTTTTTATATCAGTGAAGGGGAAACACATTTCACCATAATAACATAAAAAACCAACACAATTCCAGCTATTGGTATTATTGCAGATGCAATTAGTTAAGAGTTTACTACCAGTTTATAACAGATTCCACTAGCAGAAACGCAACTGGAAATTGTTTTTATTGTTTTATGGTAGTGACCTCTAGACATGTGCTTTAGTAAAATGTGAGCTAGTCAGGTGTTACTAGTGTGTCTCTGCCTTTACGGTGTTGTTTATTCAATTGCTACATGCGCTAGCTTTGTTTATGTGTACCAAGCCTGCTCCTCATTTTGTAATTTTGCTTTATTGCCTAAAAATGAGTAAAATACTTAAGGTGTGAAAAGGAAGCATCCTGGTGAAGACACTACAGATTCAGAGAGAAAAAGAAAAGCAATATGGATAGACAGAGGTGGTCTGGGTCAAAAATTCTTACCAGGGAAAATTTGTAGTGGCCTCATACTAGCATTTATGGCCAAAAATCACTCCGGCCCACCGGGGTTTCCACGGTAAGGCTTATGTAGCAAAATGAAAAAACAGGTAATATTGCACGTGCTACAGGCCTAAATGAGGCAATGCCAAGAATTAGAAAGAATGCAGAGAAAATAAAAACAAACACTTTCATAGCAGGAACAACTCAAAATGTAATAAAGTCCATTAGATCAAGACACAGAGTCATCTGTTTGGATAGAAAATCGAACAAAGAACAAGTTTGCTTACGATAGAAGCAAAAGCATTAGCAATATTTTATTACATAATAAAATATACATAAGTATTTTAAAATATAAAATATACATAAGTATTTTATTACGATTATCTCTTGTTTGATAATGTTTTAGTTACAAATATGTGTTCAATCTTCGGTGTTCGGCACCTAACCCTGTTTTTCCCATAGGGCCTGTTATTTCTGCATTGCACGAGTGTTTCTAGAAACACAACTATTGTGCTATATGAGGACTGACTGTACTTGTGTAAGGCTAGAGATTATTAATGCTGATATCTGTTTTTGATATTAATTTTAATTGCTATTTATCTTACATATATATATTACTCAAGATTGTACATTGCCACTCGCCTTTTAAAACCAAGGGATTTGTTTTTCCTCATCAGGCAAAAAGTTTATGGAATTTGTTGGATGTTTAATTTTTCTGGTATACTTTGTTTTCAAAAAGTGAACTTTCACAATTGTCAATTTATAAATAGCACATTTGCTTCCGTATCGAGTCATTGTTTACAGAGAAATCAATTAACAGTACTGGACCAAAAAGGCAATGGCTCAATTACATAATCAAAACCTCCAATGTATACACAGCTTCAATGAGCAATGTTGCTCATCGCCTGTTCCTGTAGGTTTGGTTTCGTGACTTACTTACATAAGGTAGTACTGCATATACTTACTGCTTTCTTTATAGTTCAGTGTGCAGTAATAAAATATCATAATCAGTACATTTATTAGAAAAATCAGAGATTAATAAATTAAAAGTAGACAACAGAGTAGCTGTTAACAAGCAGTTCTTTCGCATCAGATGTTGTGACTAAGGATGAATTTTCAGGACAAAAACTAAGGGTTGACTTGTATGCAAGAATATATGGTAGTTTAGAATAGAAAAGAATGGATTGATATTTTACACAATTTTAACATTTTTTTTATCCATGTCTGAGATTAACAAAAATTTATTAAAATAAAATATATAATGCTATGTTTCAAAGGGAATAAATAACGGTATTCGTAGTAGGAGAAATTAAAAAAAAAAAAAAAAAAAAAACCTGGGATGCCACAGCACTCAAAGCTAATTTATAAATAATAGATAAAATATATGCCGACTGGGCTAGCTGGGCAGGTAAAGTGCCTACCTGGCAACCCAAAGGTCGCGGGTTCGATTCCCACCTCAGGCTCAAATCAAAGTACTGCAAAAACCTTGGGAGGTGCATTATGGCCACAGAAGCCTATGCGCCAACAACTACCAAAAAAAAAAAAAAATATATATATATATATATATAATACAGGGTGTCTATAAATTATTCACCTGATCATGAAGTTTTACTAATAAAGCAATCTAAAAAATTTCTTATTGCACAACCGCATTTCAGTAAACCTCCGTATGGGCACCTTTGGTAGCACATGGAAAGTCAAGACACAAGCTGATTTATTCCAAGTGTTTTGAAGCATGTTTTGAGAAATAGAAGTTACTGCATGTTCAATCTGGTCTTTTAACTCTGACTTGAACTTTTTTGGATACCCCTTGGTCTTTATGTAGCCCTATACAAAGAAAAATCTATGGATGTGATATCCGTGGAACAAGGAGGCTGTGGAATGGGACCATCCCAGCTGATCCACCGATTATGAGATTTCTTATTGAGGAAATTGTGTGCATGCTTTCTCCAGTGTGTTGGTGCCCCATTTTGCCTATAGAACATGTGACTGCATACCTTCCAGCTGAGTTGCAGCATAGAATTCGAGAATATGTAGGTAATTTGTGGAGTTCACAGTTTTTCCATGGAAGAAAAATGGCCCAATCACTTGGCTAAAGGACAGTGCACACATTTACCTTAGGATTATGTGACAATTGCATATGTTAACTTAACCAGACAAGTGGGTTATCAGTTCATCATGGAAAATGCATATGGGTCCTTGTATTCTGTAGTGAATGAAGGATTAAATTTTGTACAAAAAAATTTCAGATAAAAGGAGCCCTCCAGAAGACTGCACTATGACATGGTGTTTATCCAGTCCTGCCTGGGGGCAACCAGTTTGTTTGTTTTAATATAATTATAGGGTCAATATAGTTGAAGCTGAAATCATATTTGAATCTGCAAAGCTGTCTAGATTCACTCATCTTCATCTATACAGTTGAGAATGTGAACAGTGCATTCCTCTCGTAGTTTGTTGCGAGGCTTAATTTTCTGGATGATTTGATCTTTGTAAGCTTCTTATTTCAATCTCTTGCAAAACTATCCTCTGCAGTGTTGCTCACAGTATTTGCAGCTGCAGGCTTGGCTGGCAGATAGATTTTGTAGGACTTCAGATAAAAATTCTTAATTTCCAAAAACTTAGTGTGTCTGCAGATACACTAGACCTACCTTCTCCTTTCTGGAGAAGCACACTGATGGTTTCTTGAAACCGTTTCAACCATTGACTCATTAGTTTCGTAAGTAGATCTTTCTGGAATTCCCACGAAAACATCTCTTTATAGTCACTGGAGATTGAGGATCCCACAGCCACAACATGCACATTGCTTTCTCCTGCACCATTGCCATTTTAATGCTATACTGTCACAATACTTGCTGGGATCGAAGCATGGGAAAAAACTCATTGAGTTGCTTTGAAAACTGTAGCAAACCATTTTAAGATACCTATTATAATAAAACTTTAATCAAGCTCCATGATCAGGTGAATAAATTATAGACACCATAATAACTTCTAGTGCTGAAAAAATAATTTCCTAATTTGAAGCTGGCAATTGCCATTAGTGCATGAAAAGCAGAAACCAATAATTTTACTAGCACATTGAATCGGAGCTCTTCTTACATAAAAATATATTGTGCCTGGATTAGACAGTCAGAATTTGCTGGGATCAGAATTGCTCCTTTACTCCTAAGCTTCATAAAAATTTTTATGCAGAACTGTATATGGGTCTTTGTATTCCATAGTGATCATCATCAGCCATTTTCAATCCACTGCAGGATGAAGGCCTCTCCAGCACCTTTCCAGTTCCTTCTGTTTTAAGCACTGGCCATCCATTTACTACCCACAAACTCATGAATTTCATCTATCCATCTCCGCCTTTGTCTTCCAGGTTTTCTTCTAGCTCCTCTTCAGCACCATTCCGTTATTTTCTTAGTCCATCTGTCACGTCTTCGAGCTATGTGTCCTGCCCAAGACCATTTTAGTTCTTTAGTTTTGATAAGAATGTCCTTTACTTGAGTTTGCTGCCTAATCCATGTGTTTCTCTTCTTATCCAACAGTCTGATTCCCAATATAATAGTTCTATAGGTTTTTTGGGCTTTATCGCTTTCAGAAAGTTGTAATATTCCTCGTCGATATCTTGGTCCTGTGCAGTCTGCAGAAGCTCAAACTTGTCCTTAAGTTCCAGTACATACTGCTTTTTCTCCTCTTCTGTTATCTCAAAGACCTTTGTATTATTTACTCGAGTCAGTTTTTTCCTTTCCTACGTCTATATCAAGTGTACATCTTACCATTCTGTGATCACTTCCAACATTTACCTTATTCAGGACGGTAACATCATTCACAATATTCCATAGTGAATGAAGGGTTAAATTTTGTACAAAAATTTCAGACAAAAGGAGCCCCCCAGAAGACTGGGCTATGGTACAATGGTTATCCAGTCCTGCATAGGAGTCACCAGTTTGTTTTTTTTATATATATAATTATAGGGTCAATATACCATCACTTATCAAAAAAAAAAAAAAAAAAAAAAAGTTGAGGCTGAAATCATATTTGAATCTGCCAAGCTGTCTAGATTCGTTTTACATTAACCCAGGAGCAGTTGTATCCCTGTTTGTCACAAACATGTTATGAAACATATATGCCCGTCTTCGTTTTTTATTTCCGGAAAAGGTTTTATTTTTTTTTTTATTTTGCTTGCAGTGTACTGATATTTCTTCTTTTAATGGAATTAATGGATTACAGTACTCATTGTATGTAATATTTTGAATTTTAATAAAAAACTTAATTTAAAAATGCTATGTTATTAAAAATGCGATGCATATCAGATGACACAGAAGCCTATGGTAGATATAAACTAGTTTGTAATCAAGTCACAAAGGAGGTTAGGCAGGTGAAGGCAGATTACGAGAAACCTTTGGCAAAGGATGCAACGAAAAACAGCAAAGGCTTTACTTATGTAAACTCAAGAAGGAAGGGGATGAATCAGATTGGTTCACTTGATATCGATGGTTTGACTGTTGGTGATCCTGCTCAGATAGCTGACAAACTGAATGAGTATTTTGCGTCTACATTCACACATGAGGAATTCTGTAGGCAAGTGAAGGACAGCAGCTTGTTAAACTCTAAACGGGAGCTAAATGATTTTGTAATAACTGAGAGCAAAGTGGAGGAGAAATTTGTTGAAGTTAAACATAAGAAAGGAACCTGGGGTGGATGGGATTTATCCAGTTATATTAAATGAGGTGGCAAAAGAAGTAAGCAAATCCTTAGCTATAATTATGAGAGCATTCTTGGACTCGGGAGGAGGTCCCCACTGACTGGAGATGTGCAAATGTATCCCCAATTCACAAAGGGGGGGGGGGATCAAATGGTGATACAAGTAATTACAGACCTGTTAGTTTAACTTCATTATTTTCCCTGAAAAAAAAAGTCACTGGTTAAAGAAGCAGGCAGGATCATCCAGACAAAGCTGCAGTTATAGTTCAGACACAGCATGGATTTGTTAAGGGGAAGTCTTGTCTGACAAATTAGATTGGATATTGTGTGGTTACAAAGCAATTGGATGCAAAAAATAATTTTAATATCATATACTTGGATTTCAGGAAAGCTTTTGATACTGTTGCACATGAAAGACTACTGTACAAATTGGAGCAGTATGGCATTAAGGGTATAATGCTGTATAATAACTTGCTTTCTTGTATCATTTGCCACTACTAATACTCTTCTATTTAGATGCCATAAACTGTTATGGCATCTCAGTATCATATATATTTGTTTTCTCCCTCAAATGCTTACAAAAGATTCATGTAGTTTCATATAAACAATTTAGAAATACAGAGGACTGTATCTATTACTGTTCTCAATTATTCATACCATAATTGATACAAACCATGGTAGATTCAGAAGTATTATCCACCTTGGTTTCAAAATGTGGATTCCTTTCTTCTGTCCTAAACAAATTTCCTGATTTGTTAGTTTATTCCAATGTAATCTGTTCCATGCATTGTTCCAGTGACACACAAAGCATTTAGATTCAAGCTGTTTCATCAAATACCTTAGTGTTCTATACATATGCCAAAATTTTTATTCTATGATTTTATTCAGAAAAGTCTAAGTGATTTCCTCTTCAACTGCTAAAACTTCAATATCATCATCGGCACCTTTATAACAAAATGCCACACATCATATTGGGCCCAAAATCATTTTTTAATTCCTTGGCATCATTTTAGATTCCAGCCTGTCATTCAAGGGCAGAGCCGTGCCGATGGCGAGGCGAATGAGGCTCTTGCCTCAGATTAAAAGCTGAAAGGGGCGCCAAAAGAAAGATTAAATAATTGCCAACATTGCCACGATTAACAGTAAGGTGCAATTTTTTGTTCTTGCCTCGGGTACCAAAATGGCTCTCGGCACAGCCCTGTTCAAGGGTCACGTTCATTATGTCTGCACAAAAGCAATAAATGCATTCTGGTCAATAAAATACAAGGATAACATCATACAGTATCTGATCTCCTGCCTTGGATTTGCACTTTGCTATGTTTGTATTTATGCAAGGAAATCCATATTGCCTAAACATGGGATACTGTAGGTTGGAGAATTTCAGCATGTGATCTTATAACTACATCCCCTCTGTTTGAAATTAAACTGATTTACCTTTTCAAGTGGCACTTTACAAATGGAATTTGATCTGGATTGTAACTACTGAATGAATACTAAAAAAAAAAAAAAAAAAAAAAAAAAAATTCTGTAATACAAGTTCGTGTGACATTTGTAAATCAGAGTTGAAATATTTCTGTCTTAATTTTGCATTCATGTGAATAACTTCCTAAGTGTAAATAATGTTCTAAGAATTCTTTAAGTACCTACCTACCTATCTATTTATGATATCCTGTACTGCTGATCACCTTAGTTATCATTTAAATTTTCTATCAACCAATCATTGAAAGATTTCTTTAGGCTTCTGTTCTTCAGAATCAATATTGTGATGTATGTATACAGTTAATGAAGAAGTGAAAAAATAGTATTATTATTAAGATAAGATTCTGATTAATTTAATTTCTTCTTTCCATCCTGAAAATAAGGCACTATGTTTTTGTTTTACCTAATTTTTATCTCTAAATCAGCCAAATAATATTAAATAATTAATCTAGGTTGTGGAAGCATTAAATTATACTTCATTACAATGTACAGTTGATTACTGTACATGGAGTGCTGTAATCCATTATCTCATGTTATTTACTAAAGGATTGGAAGCAAAACTGTTGATGTTTTCAGTTTTGTTACTGTGTCACAAGTTTTTCTGTGCTCTGCTCCTTGTGCATATTTTTTTTCTCCTGTTTTCTCTATTAATTTTGTCTTTTTAAAAATAGGAAATTGAAACAAATATTTAAGGATGACACAAAATGCAGTTTGAAAGCGAGATATTAGCATGGTAGTTTATTTTTTTGTATTTTAGATCAGTTGTGACATGGTACACTTTGCAATCACCTTGGGTTGAAAATATGCTTCAGAACACTCGTACTTCAAAGTTGTTAAAAGGGACAAAAGCAAAAGAAGCGGAAATACAGTAAATGTGTAAATATTGCTACCTAAATATTTCAGTATAACCAGCTAAAAAGCTCTATGATATAATCAAAAAAAAAAAAAAATCATTTTTCATGGCATGAAAATTTGTGATTACCACTTCAAATTTTTGGATCCTCAATATTGCATGAATCACTAATACTGGTTGAAATGGAAGAAATACAAAGAAAAAAAAAAAGGAGGCAGGATGTAATACATGATTTCATGTGTTATGCTGGCGGGAGTTTAAAGACATATGGTGGCCCAGCAGGTGATTTTGTAAAACATTATCTACATCAAAAATGTCCTTAAATATGATGGACATTCAAAACAATAATTGCCTGAAATAGTAAGGACTTTTAATGATATAGAAGAATTTGTGAAAGACTTCAGAATTACTTTGATTATTAATGAAAGCACCAATCTAGTTGGGTGGCCAACTAGAAATACATTAGTGGCAAATAGGAGTAAAAAATCGTTTTAATAGTATACTAGGGGTGGTCAAAAAGTTCTGAAAACAGGATATATAAAATCTTAATAAATTATAGAATGAGTTATTTTGATAGCTTCAAGTCTCATGCAGTTCTAAAATTTAATTTTTTATGTAGGTAGGTGGATGAGAATATCCAACAAATTGTTCAGTAATCAAATTTTTGATTACTGAACAATTTGCTGGACAAACTTCCCTGAGTGTAGTACCACACAGTTGGTACTTTACTGTGGATATGAGCAAATTTCCAAGCAGCAGGAAAAATGCCAGTGGAATAAGAAAGTGTAAAAAGATGATACAGAACAGGAGTCAGCTTGGGAGCACAGATTTTGAGAGCAAGTGGAAAAATACCATCAGGGCCTTGAGGTTTCTTGGTGTCAAGATTGTTAAATTCTTCCTCGCATCCTTTTGACAGGAAACACTGAGTGGTATTTACTGGGAATGGTAATTTAGGTAGGTGATTTACCAAGATTCACTAACTACAGTTAGGAAAAAAACAAGTAGGATGTTTGTTAGATCAGATTTATCTTTAACTGAGGTGGCAATAGAACGGTCAGATTTTAACAGAGGTGGGAGTACAGATGGGCAACAGTTGCAGCCATTGCCTTTGAGATGAGATCAGAATGCTTGTCTACTGTTTAGACAAGAAACAAGTTTTCTACTCTTGTTTCTTAAGAGTAGAAAACTTGGTGTAGGCAGAAAATGAACCAGGAGATTTGAATGCAAAATCTCATAGTCTATCTAAACCTTTGAAAACCAAGGTTTGGGGAGAGGATGAGAATTTAAGGTAGTGTGGTATAAAGGATTTATCCTTAAAAAAAGACCATTAAAACTCAGTTGTGAACACAATCTGAGCAAACATTGACATCAAAAGATTTAAAATGATAATACAACTAAGGAAAAGAATATAAACCTTGCAGGATCATCCCATTTTCATTCTTGTAATGTCAGACAGCACAAAGCTGAGAATGATCACAAGAGAAAGGCTCCACTGGAGAAGAGATCATCAAAGTTCTAATCTAAACTGCACTCACCTCGTGTACTTGGAAGTGCTGTTTGTGAGAAAAAGAACAAGAATATTGGCTGTGTGTGGTTAGGATTGTCTGTTATTCTGGTTGGTAAATGAACAATCTGTGCAGGGTCATTTGTATTTGCTAAAGTCTCATCATCTTGACCTGCTGGGTCTGTGTGACTACAAAACCTGAGGACATTTGGAGTTATGAACATTTAAAATTGCCAAGGAAAATCACTTGTTAAGCAAGTTGGACTTGAGGAATTAGAGCTTCAAAGAGAGGAGTTAGTGTTGTGCGATTAGTAGAATTGGGCGTTAGATAGAGGCAGTAGATGAATTTGACAGAAAGGAGTAGAGATTTTAAACTAGAGAAGATCGAAAAGAGGATATTTCAAGTTACTAAGTCTCTAACATGAATATCAGATTCAACACATGCACAAGTACCACTTTTGAACAAAAGGAATCATACAGTGAATAATTAGGACAACTGAAATGAGTAGTGGTTGAATCAACCGATAATTGCGATTCTGTCAGAAAAAGTAAATGGGGCATGCAGACTCTAAATAAAAATTGAGATTGGAACTGGGACCACATATTTGTAAAATGAATAAGGAAGTGTTTGGGAGTTGTAGGTTTGTTCTATTAGTTTGACTACACAAAAATATTTATTATAATCCAGTAAATGCCACAATTCTGGGCCTACCATATGCTCCCTCCCAAAAGTTGATAATACAGCCCACAAACTTCTGGGTTTGATACTCCTGGCTTTTAAAGACTGGGGTGTTAGTGAGACTTTCCTATCTTAGAATGTTATTCTGTGCTGTAAACTGATATGGTTTAATAATATTATTAAACTGTATCACTTTACAAATAAAAATAATATTATTATTATTAATAATATAATAAAGGGGCTTAAAATCTATTTACTCTAATAATTAACCATACTCATTGAGCTAATGAGTGATTAGTCCAGTGGTTTCGATACTGGATCGCCGATATCATGGACCTGGGTTCGAACCCCAATGTTGAAGGGGGGGAGGATTGCACAAGTCATTTCATCAGACCTTCCTTCCCCAAGGTCGAAGTGACAGCTGAGGCAGAGTGGCTCCATCTGGTGTTGCTCCCATAACTGCCACCCACCACTGGATCCAAAAGCTAAAATAGGTCCACCTCTATAGCTGTATGAAAATGAGAAATAGAAATATTGAAAATACTGTATAGTGTAACACAGGACAAAGTAACTCGTGTTCAGGCCTTAGGCAGAGGGCTTGATTCAAAGAGGCAGAGACTGTCTCCCATAGACAACAGTAGAGTGAGTGGTGCTGTCTTCCATATGGCTACCGCAACTGAAGGGACCACCCAATCCAACCATCTGGAAGTGCTTCCTGTGCAACTGCGCTAGTGATCATCCAGGAAGGAAAAAGAAGCTAACATATGAAGTGGAGCATCGAAATGAATGCATTCATCATGCGAGCATACTATGAAGTAACGAAGCTAGAGACAGACATGACAGTGTACAGGACCAAACTAAACACAAAGTGGTTGGAGCAGTTCCTGACTGTTCGTGTCACTGAACAGCAAATAGCAGACCAGAGATGGACCATCAAGGTAAACGTGACAGAAGTAAGAAGCTGATCAAAATGCAATCTTGGAAAAAATAAAGCAGGATGTGAGTGACCAACTACAAACAACAATGAATACAGACACAATGGAACCAGAACTGGAGGAGGAACGGCAAGTACAAGGACTACAACCTGGAGCAGCTGAAGTGGAAACAGACAAGCTCGTGATATCCAGAATAAAAGAAAGCCATAGCAAAATTCAAGGGAATAGATCCACAAAGATCCACATCATACCAAAGCAGAGACCCAACAGAATCCTGTGGCAAGTCAGCCACATCAATAGGCAAATAGTACCGGATTATCTCAATAACAACTAAGTAACACTAGACATCATCTACACAGCCATTTACTGTGCTACTGTAGCAGCCATCAGGTTGAATGGAAGGGAAAACAGAGAACAATATAACACAAATTGCAAAGACTAGGAATCACCAAGCTGGGAAAGAAGGCTACAGCAGAAGAGATAAGAATTAAGATAGGCCAACTGACCCAGCACCAACAGGGTAACAGAAGTAAGCAGCTGATCAGAAAAGAGAAGGCCATCCTCAAGAAACATAACATCCACAGCAAATAACCTATAACCGGAGAATCAGAGTAAACCTTGACACCCTCAAGCAGAAACTCCTAGCACTCAGCAAGAGATTTCACCATTGCAGGGAGAGCGCCCAGAGGAAAATAGACAACAGGATATTTGATGAAAACCAGCGAACCTTCTATAGGAAAATCAGACAAGAGAAGAAGGAAGGCAACAGACCCCCCAATCCGAAGTCACTCAGGGTTCTAGGATAACCTGTGCAGCAGTAAGGTTAGCCATAATAGCAGTGTCCCTTAGGTAGAAAGAAAGGAAAACCAAGAATGTACAAGAGATGGGAGATTCGGAAGGCAGAAGTATAACATTCCATCAGGAAGTCCCACAACTAGCAAACCCCAGAAATAGATAACATCCACAACTACTGGTACAAGAAGTTCAGCTGCACACAAAGGCACATAGCAGAGCAGTTCAGCAAATAATAAGGCACTCTGACACAATCGTAGTCTCTGACTCAAGGAATTGCCTACCTGAAAGCTAAGGACAAAGACACCAGAAACTCAGAAAACTACAAACGAATCACCTGACTCCCAACAATGTACAAAATCCTGCATAACTAAGAAGATATCAGACCACTTGGAGAGTCACATCATGGCCAAGCAGCAAAAGGAATGTGAGCAGATGAGCAAATGATGCAAGAACACCGCAATTATGGAACAAGCCTACAAGAAGCACTGCAACCTGTACGTGGCCTACATCAACTATGCCAAGGCCTTTGACTCCGTGCCTCATGTCTGGTTGATAGAGACATTGAAGATCTACAAAGTCAACACAACACTGACGCCAACCGGGCTAGCCAGGTGGGTAAAAGTGCCTGCCTGGCAACCCAAAGGTCGTGGGTTCGAATCCCACCTCGGGCTTGGATCAAAGTACTGCAGCAAAAACCTTGGGAGGTGCATTATGACCACAGAAGCCGATGCACCAACAACTACCAAAAAAAAAAAAAAAAAACAACACTGACACACTTCCTAGAAGCAACCATTGAAAAATGGAGGCCCACAATCGAAGTAAGGACCATCACGACCAGACTGATACCCATCAGAAGCAGAATCTTCCAGGGAGATGCTTTGAGCCCAATTTGTTTCTGTCTAGCATTCAACCCACTGCCCACCATGCTCAATAAAAGAAGGTAGGAAGAACCTGTACACTCTCTCTCTCACCTAATGTACATGGATGTAAACTCTATGCTGCAACTGAGAATCAACTATAACAGCTACTCCTGATCAACAGAGTTCGGCACTGACATCAGGATGCATTTTTGCCTAGACAAATGCAAGAACATCTAATTGGATGGAAAACTACCAGCTGAAGGCTGGTGAAGAGATTGAAACCATGACAGAGGGAGAGACACAGATATCTGGGGTGATGCAGGCCCACCAATTAGTACACAAAGTCAAAACCCACCTGACTGAGAATCTTGCTAAAATCAAAGCTGAATGGTGGGAACACTTATGTAGCCCCAGTACTAACATAATCAAGATTGAGCTGGGGGAGATTGAGATCAACCAGGATAATGATGACCAAGAGCCACCAACACCACCCGAAGTCAGCCATTGAGAGACTGACCATAGTCTGTAAAGGGAGGGGATTGACTGACCTCACTGAGAAGAGATGGTGATTAAGAAGCTGCAGGATTACTTCCAGGGAAACACGGCATCAATCTACTAAGCCATAAGAAAGATGAACAAAGGACACTTGACCTCAGCAAGGAGACTACCCCTCACATAGAAGAAACAAAGACAGAAAGATAGGCACACTTGCAGGAACACACTCCATTGCAGACACTACAATGACCGCCATCAAGATTACATAGATAAGATGCTTCTAATGCTTGGCTCACAAAAGGAAAGCTGTTCCCCGAGACCAAAGGAGTAATGCTCGCCATCCAAGATCAAGCAATCAACACCAAGGACCCCAGAGTAACAGATGACACATCATCAATGCCACCTGACTCCAGAAACAATCCAGCACATCACTGTAGGATGCAGGGTGATCACCCAGATGGAGTACTCACATACATGATCAGGTCGCCAAAATAATGCAGCTGAAGCTAACACAAAAGTACCAGCTGATCAAAAAAAAGTTTACGATATTACAAGTACAAACCTCAAGCCATGCTAGAGACCTCTACTCACAGACTATACTGGGACCAAGCCATAATAACGAACAAGATGATCCCACACAACAGACCAGACATAAACTTCATCGGCAAGAAGGAAATGACTACCTACCTGATTGACGTAGCAGTGCCCAACACCAGCAACCTACAGAAAACATACAAGGAAAAGATCAGGAAGTGCTCAGACCTAATGATCAACCCTATCACTGTGTCAACCACTGGCATGGTACTCCATAAAAGAACCTAGTAGCAATAGGCCTCCCAGAGAACACTTACATGGAACTCCGGAAAGCCACAATCCTGAACACCTGTAGGATAGTAAGGGTTCTTTGACCAACAGTAATAATAATAGTAACCGGACACAACCACCCACCCCCAAGTACTTGGTACTAGTATCCATCACGGGACAGAAAAAACACCCAATAAAAGGAGAAAAAGTTTATTATAATAATAATAATAATAATGCTAACTTTTTCATCAATAGGAAACTGTTTCTGTGAATGAGTGATTTACACAATTCAATGTTAAGTTTAATACAGATGTATCTATTTTGCTGCTTCAGCACAATGTTTTAATATTATATTAATGAATAAAACATTCAACTGTAAGTAATAGTCTTATCAGGATCATTGTTTTCAGGAGGAATAGTAAATATTTTGGGAGGTTATAGTATTGATTATTCGGAGTAAAAAAGTTCATATAAACATGTGTCCAATTCTCAATGGATACGGAGATACAGCTATTTGAAACTGACGTGCACAAAACCATTATGAAAGGTATTAAAGAACGATAAATGACTTATTGTATTTATTGACTTTTTGAATGATACAAAACACAAATAATTAGCATTTTTTTTTTTTATAGTTAACAATAAATGTTTGAAAATTCCACAGCCAACCTCAATGCACTTTGCAACTCTTGTGGTAATATGTTGTGTTGTTCTTCTGAGGCTGTCTTGGCATTCCTTTATGAGGACAGCAATATCCAAAATGTGAGTGAGCAATTAGTCTCTTGTATTCACCTTTTCTTTGTATACTGTGCTTTTCATCCATCCTCACAAACAAAAATCTAACAGAATAAGGTCTTGGTGGCCAATGAATGGGACCACCACGGTCGATCCATCATTCAGGGAATGTTCAATTTAGATGTATCACCAGATGGGTATAATGTGCAGGAGCTCTCTCATGCTGAAAGTACATATCAATCCTTGTAGCCAAGAGAACATCCTCCAATAGTAGTGAAAGTTTGTTTTGTAGAAATTCTAGGTAAATTGGCCCTGCAAGACGATTTTGTAGCACAACAGGCCCAAACAACTGATTGTCAATGATACTTCACGTTTGAAACGGCCTCCGTAGCCGAGTGGGCAGGAGCGGGAGTGCAGTAGCACACGCTCTTTGAGTAGACCGGGGTTCAAGCCCCTGACTGCTGAATACGGTCGATCTGCCAACCCGCACTGGACCAGCGTGGCAGATTATGGTCCATTTCCCCCAGCATGAATTGTTGAGGAGGCTTCCACCCTGCAGTGGGTTGATAATGGCTGCACTTTACTTTTTTTTTTTTTTTTTACTTCACATTTACAGAGAAGCGATGTTGAAAATTGGTTTCTACAGTGGCATGTTCATTTTCATCTGTCCAGCTATGAGAGTTACTGCCTGTTGTTGATACCGTCACAGGTTACATCACCGAACAGTATTAATGGAATTAATTGGCAATTAGCATTTACCCACCAACAGAATTCCAATTGCTGAGCATCGAATCTTGGTTGAAGGTGTTGCACCCACTATATGTGAAATGGATACAAGCTGTGCTCACGTAATGTTTGCCATACTCTTGTTTGTGGAACACTGATACGCATAGAAATTCTCCATGTGCTAATAGAAGAATGTGTTCCATTTCATCCACATTTTGTTCATTTTCACATTCAAAAGAAATATGAGCACCGGGAACTGTACCAGTGTCATGCAATTTGGTGTAAACACTAGTAAGCGCTCTTCAATCTAGTATTCTATGGTTATGAAACCATCAACAGTATTCTCTACAAGCAGCAGTAGCATTTCCACCACAAAAACTGTAGACAAACACCATATCAGCATATTGAGCATGTGTGAAGATGTGCAAAATTCTTAACAACACTTCTAACACCAAACAGCATCAGGTTATAACTGCTTCTTGGTCACGTCTGATTCAGGGAGCTATGTGTGCGCCAGCTTCAAACAGCTGTATCTCCATACTGCAATAATTAAAGACAAACACAAGCCAGGGAATTAAAAATTTACTATAAAAATAAAATATACAGAAATAAAATATAATGAAAACACTATCGGAAGACTAAAATATTACAATAAATTACGATAAAATAAACTACGATAAAAACGTTAAAAATACCCAAGCAATAAAATTATTTAAAATAAACTGGATTAAAAGCGATAAAACCTGAAGCTTTCGGAGACTGCTGTTTCCTCCTTGAACAGTATACTATTACTGCAATGACACATCCTTAAGAAGCAGGCCCACGGCACTCGTGCACGTGGTCCATCAGACACATGGTCAGCATTCCCTACGCGCGTATCAGAAACGGAAGTGGCTCGGGAGCGTGTCAAACAGAACCGGTCATCCCGTCTGAGGACAACTGCCTCAAACAGGGGGTGTAAACGTGTCCCCCTGTCCCTGTTAATAGTATTACGACTGGATGAACCGATTCGCAAGCTCTCGAGCCACTTGTTCCCAAAATCCATGGGCACGGTCCGTAATGACCACGTCTTCATTGCTTCGGTATTTTTAACGTTTTTATCGTAATTTATTGTAATATTTTAGTCTTCCGATAGTGTTTTCATTATATTTTATTTCTGTATATTTTATTTTTATAGTAAATTTTTAATTCCTTGGCTGGTGTTTGTCTTTAATTATTGCAGTATGGAATTTCCCAGCCCCATAGGCCTGTTTGAAGATATAGCTGTATCTCCGTATCCATTGAGAATTGAACACATTTATATGAACTTTTTTACTCAGAATAATCTATACTATAACCTCACAAAATATTTACTATTCCTCCTGAATATACATATATATATATTCAGGAGGAATAGTGTGTGTATATATATAATTCTTTATTTTTTTTTATTTTTTTATTATTTCAGCATAATAATAAACATGCATCTTGTAAGCCATTTAGTAGAACTAATTGGTGGGAAGGACTCACTTTTGTGAGAATGTGGAGAACATCTGTTTGCTGCTGAAATTCATACAGGTAGTTCTCAACTTTACAAGTTAATTTGTTCCTAGCACACACACACACACACACTCGTAAAGCGAAAACTAGTAAAGTGGAAATTTATTTCCCATATACATTATGTCTATGGGAAATAGACAAAAATAAGTTAATAAAAACAGTTAAAAATAAGGGTTACATTATCAACAATGAAATTAGTTAGCTAATTAGTTTGTTTAAACAATGATTGATTTATCCAAAGAAATGAAAACCTAGAATGTAAAATCAAGCAAATTATAATAGAGAAATTATTTATGACTTACAAATGATAAAGAATGTTTATTCTCCATCATCATCGCCTAAATGCACATGCGTTGATCACTCATATTGGCTCAGCACTTGTTGGTTTGTTGCACAAAGAGTAGTCTTCAGAAATGCTTCAAGAGGCATTTATTTCCAAGATAATCTTTTTTTCTTTATAAATTTCAATAGCATGCATAAGCATTTTTTAACAGAACACACAAATTGCAACTAACACGATTTGTGCGGAGTAACAAGTTTATGAAGCTTAGAAAAAAAGAATGATGAGAAGATTCTGAAAATGTATAAGTATAGTGCGAAAGCATCAATAATACATAGCCAAATCTGAATGAACAGAATATTAGCAAAGTGGCATCGTTTTAAGTTATATCTCATATTGTGAATACTTTCACGAGTTATGATATTGCACTACTTCGAATAAGTAACGCTTCACCTGAGGAGAAGACTAATTTTACTTATTCTCAGATGGATACCACCACCCAGACGGCACCGTTTCAGGGCTATTTTGTATTTGTGTGGGATAACTCGACTATCTAGTTGTCCCTATTAGACTTAGAAAAGCAAAAAGGTAGAGGGAAAGTAATAGTAGGAGTGGAAGAGGAAAAGAAATGGTGTAGAAGAATGAAAGGGACAGTAACTCCTTCAACTCACACCACTCAAACTCCTCAAATAGGCAACGCTTCCCCAGTGGAGAAGTCTGTTGCCTATTCTTGGAAACTCCGGACATCATTGGGCTCCCCCTGGTGCCGTTTCAGGGCTATTTGGCTCTTCTTCAATGGGTGGGTAGGTACCCAAGTGATCAGGGCTATTTGGCCCTTCTTCGGTGGGTAGGTAGGTACCCGAATGATGCAATGATGGCAAAACAGTTATGAAGTATAACTCCACACACAATATGAGAGATGCCTGATGGTGTATGATGTATTTAGACTATAAAGTGTTTAGGGCGTAAGTTTCAAGCTATGGAAAAGTCTAGACTATATATAAGTATAGTGCGAAAGCATCAATAATACATAGCCAAATCTGAATGAACAAAATATTAGCAGTTATATCTCATATTGTGAATACCTTGACGAGTTGCTATGTATTTCAATAATAATAGCCAGATTTGTATAAACCGGAAGTGCAAGTTGTTTCTTATTGTTTTATGGCCGTGACTTCCAGAAATATGCTTTAGAAAAATATCACAAAGCCGTTCAAAATTGCTTCTTATAACATATGATAACGATGAAGTTCAATTGGTAACTAATACAATTTACACTATAAAAATGACCTTTTTAAGGAGTTATATAGCGAAAATTTGGACTTCTTAGGTCGTGGAATGAATTACCAAAAAACAATGTGTTATTGGGCTCACATTACGATATTTTTGCATTATGATGGTAATAAGGATTAATATTGAAGCAGGGTACACTGTATTGTATAGCTATAGCTACATGCGTGGTTTGAAATGCGGTATTTATGAATGTTTAATTAAAATTCATTTTTTGCAATTAATGTTCATATTTTTGATTTTGTTGATACTATAAGATTCTAACTCTGAAGCGAGAACTGCCTGTATTTTAATCAGCATTAGGAGTACTTTTTAAGCGAAATCTTAAAATCATAGTGAGAATCATAGTCAGTTAAATTTCTCTTGTACAAAATTAGATATTGTTTTTAATGTGTAAATGATCATTTCAAACACACATTAAACAGTCATCTGAAAGAGAAATGAATACCAACCTGTCTATAAATAGCTCTGAAGATCAGACTTTCACTGTCATGTGCAAAATATCCATTTAGTATTTTTTCTTATCTCTTAACAAAAAAAAATTTAATTCAGTTCAAAATAAGTATTTTTTATATATTATACTGTATGGTTCCTAATAAAGGATTGTTTTAACTTTAATCTGTTTTTGATTAAAATTAACTGAATATAGAGTACCATTTTCATTCTTTCCCATTATCTTTGGTATTCAGTTTTGTAGCAGAGATCTATGCATATACATTTGCATGTGTGTTTGTGAACAGCTTAGAAAAATGCATGCCTATCAGAATCTGTGAGTGTCTTTCACTTCTACACAACTTCTGTAATTTCAAAATAGTGACCACTGTATGTACCTTCATAAAATGTCACTTTTTATTTTAAATAAATAAAGCAAATAAACAAGATATTTTTTATTATTTCTTTTAAAGCACATTGTTCTCTTTCTTGCTTCTTTTTTTTCTTATAGCTATGCAATATTCACTTTTACACTTCAAATACAATGATTATAAGCATCAAAACAGGAACGTTTTAATTCTTATAACTATAAATATTAGTCTATTGGAGTGTCAAATCAAGTGTTAGTATTCAAACTTTACTTATGCTAAGCACAATACCAATGGTATTTCTCATTTAAACTTTCTAAATGCTTTTTTTTTTTGGACACATTAAATAAGATAGAACTAAGTTAAATGCTTTTTTTAGTGAGCAAGCTTTAATATAGCAACCTTAAATTAAGATACGCTCACCAAAAGCAATAATACATGCCTAAGCCTGAATGCAAAATTAATCAATTCCTCGAACCCACTTGCTGAGGTCACTTTTATTGCATTTTCTTAACTTCTGAATAGAGCTATATAGGGGAGTGGCCATTTGACCCATTTTTCCCAGCATTGTCTTGATTTTGGGTGTATTGTCTCACTATTTCTCCCTCCTGCCAAAAAAGTTTTGGAATGCTGATTAGTTTAATTTTTCATATAAAGCATTATTCTAAACTAAACAGCAAGCTCCTGTTGTAACACTTTTTAGGAAACTAGCCCTAAAGAACACTATATATAACCAGACAATCCTAACCATACAGCCAACATTCTTGATCTTTTTCTCACAAACAACCCTTCTAAGTACATGGTCATAGTGAGTGGTCCTTCAGGCACCTCAGATCACAACTTAATGATTGTCTCTTCTCCAATGGAGCCTCGTGTTGCTTGCCATTACAAGAATGCAAAATGGGATGACCTGTGAGATTTATTTTCTTCTTTTCCTTGGTCAGACTACTGTTTCAAAATGTCAATGTTTGCTCAGATTGTGTCAGTGAAATTATTCTCATAGGAATGGAATCCTTTATCCCACACTCCACTTTAAAATTTAGTCCTTTATCTAAACCTTGGTTTTCCAATAAATGTGCTAAGATCGTTCAGGAGAAGAATGTTGCATGTCATAACTGGCTTGTTTCCAATTCTCAGTTTCATTTTCTGCCTACACCAAAGCTTGCAATAATTGGAAAGCAGTTATTAATCAGTCCAAACTAGATTTTGAACAGGCTAAGAGTAGAAAACTTGCTTCTTGCCCTAATGGTAGCTGAGCATTCTGGTCTCTTGCCAAAGCTATTGGCCGCAACCTTTGCACATCTCTGCTCCCATCCCTGTCAAAACCAGATGGTTCTGTTGTCACTTTGGCCAAGAATAAAGATACCCTGCTAGCATCCCATTTTTCTTCCAACTCATGTATTAATGATTGTGGTAAAACGCCTCCCACCATTCCCAACATGCTCCAATCAATGCCTCCTTTGGTCTTCCGTCAAAAGGACGTCAGAAGGATTTTGACAAATCTTGATGCTAAGAAAGCTCCAGGTCCTGATGGTATTTATCCACTTGTTATCACAACCTGTGCTCCTGAACTTACTCCTGTTCTTTGTTGCCTTTTCTTCACTTTCTTATTCCAAAGGTGTTTTCCTTCTGCTTGGAAATTTGCTCATATCCAACCAGTTCCTAAAAATCCCATCCAATTATCCTTGCATTGCAATTCCTTCTACTGTTTCTAAAGTAATGGAGAAATCAATTAACCGCCAACTCTTAAACTACCTAGAAAGCTTCCGTATGATCAACGATTGCCAGTATGGATTCTGTCAATGTCGATCCACTGGTGATATTCTGGCTTATGTTACCCATTTATGGACAAATTCAATGAAAAAGTTCAGTGAAACACAAGCAGTTGCTCTTGACATCTCAAAAGCTTTCGATCTTGTTTGGCATAAAGGTCTTCTAAACAAGCTTCCATCTTATGGTTTTTCAACTGTTTTTTGTAATTGATTGTCCAGTTTTCTCTCTGTTTGCTCACTGAGGGTGATGGTAGATGGCTCTCTGTCTTCTAACTTCTCCATTAATGCTTCTGTCACCCAAGTGACAGAAGCATTAATGGAGTTCAGTTCTTTTAATTAATGGAATTCAGTTCTTTCTCCCATTCTTTTCCTCTTGTACATTAATGACGTTCTTCCATTGACTGGAAATCCTATCCATAGTTTTGCCGATAATAGCACATTGCATTCCACTTTCCAATTTTAGAAATCTTGGCCTGCTCAATCAGCTTCAACTTCTTGAATATCCACTACCAGTTCCTTAAATGCTGATCTCCAGGTTCTCCAGTGGGGCAAAGACAACTTAGTTGATTTCAATCCTTCTAAAACTCAGTCTTGTCTTATATCTCTCTTGGCACAAGCACATTACAAATATTGCTTCCTCTGCATCTAATAAACTTGGTTTTCTCTTTCGATCTTGGCATTACTTTTCTTCCAAACAGCTGTTCACTCTGTACAAATCTCAGATCTGCCCTACAATGGAATATTGTTCCCACATCTGGGGCAGTTCCTCCAAAACCTCTCTCAGGCTTCTAGATTCCATTCAGAAGAAGGCAGTTAGGTCCACTCACTGTCTCATAGACATACTGTTTCTGCTGCATGTCTCTTCTACAGATACTTCCATGGGCACTGCTCTTCTGAATTGGCTTCTATAATTCCCACTCTCTCTTTCAAAACAGTCCGAATACACGCCGCCACCAGCCAATATCCATTTACTGTCCAACTTCAAACTCACAGAACCAAATTTTCGTCTTCCTCGTATATTATTTCAACTGTCATTTTCTGGAACAACCTTCCTTCATATGTCTTTCCTGAAAATTACAGTCTACAGAAGTTCAAGTCTAATGTCAAGAAATATCTTCTTTCGTCTTCTCAACCTGCAACCCAAGCATGGTACTAAGTACTATAGGCTCTAATACTGCTGGTGTTTGTGGTTTTCATTAAAAGAAAAAAAAAAAAAAAAAAATTTTAAATATTATTATTGTTATTATATATATGGTGCAAGGGAGCCTGACGCTTATGCTGCACTAGCCAAAAAAAAAATTCCCGAGAAGAGTAGAATGATGATATCCAACTCAGGACTCTGGGTGTGCCAAGCCCATACTCACCAGATGTGAGCTCTGGGGTATCTCTACTGATGGTAGTAGCAGAAAAAAACAACAATAGCCTATCTAGCATTAGTAGAGACATATGATGCAAGAAAGCAAGCTTATGCAGGATCAGCCAAAAAAAAAAAAAAATGCTCTGATTTCACCCCTCTGTTGGTTCCAAATACCCGTCCAGCTCAGCCTTAAATTTATTTAGGCTGTCAACTTCCACAACAAAAATGGCAGTCTGTTCCACCAATCAACTACCCACTGGCTAAAGGCAGACTTCCACACATCTCTCCTACAATGTCTTTCCTCAATTTTAATTTATGCCCTCTCAGGTGATTATTCTGAGCAAGAGGAAGAATCCCATCAGCATTGAGCATGCTCAAATCATTCAACACTTTATACGCCTCAATCAGATCACCTCGCAAGTGCCTAGTCTCCAAGCACTGTAATCTGCAAAACTTAAGCCTTTCTTCGTAAAAGCAACCTTTTGTTCCATTCCTTATTTGTTCCATATAGATGAGTCTATTAGTCCATTCATCACCATCATCATCAGCCATTTTCAATGCACTGCAGGATGAAGGCCTCTCCAGCAACCTTCCAGTTCCTTCTGTTTTGTGCAATAGCTATCCATTTACTACCCATAAACTCATTAATTTCATCGGTCCATCTCCGTCGTTGTCTTCCAGGTTTTCTTCTAGCCCCTCTTCATCACCATTCCATTATTTTCTTAGTCCATCTGTCACGTCTTCGAGCTATGTGTCCTGCCCAAGACCATTTTAGTTCTTCGGTTTTGATAAGAATGTCCTTTACTTGAGTTTGCTGCCTAATCCATGTTTCTCTTATTATCTAACAGTTTTATTCCCAATATAATTCATTCTGTTCTTTGCTGTCTAGTTCTCAGCTTCTCCTCCATTCTTTTTCTGAGTGCCCAAGTTTCATTTCTATAAGTCATGGTGGAAAGATACATTAGTTCATTATTTTACGTTTCAGACAAATTGGGATATTGCTCCCCAGTATGTGACTATATTTCCTGAATCTATCCATCCAAAATTTATTCTTCCCTTGACTTTCAGCCATTTATCATTATTACAGCTAATGTCTTGTCCAAGATAAGTACATGACTCCACCATATCTTTACTAACTCCTTTCACTTGGCTACCTTTTAAATTACTGCCCCCTTCAATCATTATATCCATTTCTGTGGCATACTTGTTCATTGTTACTTTTGTTTTAGCCATATTCATCTTTAGTCCAAAATCCTTACTAACTCTGCGTAACTGATTAAGATTTTCCTCTAATTCTTTGTGGCTTATGACCACAGTGTCATCTGCAAATTGTAAATGGTTTAGGTACTCTCCATTCACATTGATTCCTTTCTGCAACCATTCTAATCTTAGCATTAGTAAAGGCACATAATGCAAGAAAGCAAGTTTATATAGCATCAGTCAGAAAAATAAAAACCAAATCTGCTAATTTCACCCATCCACTCACTTCAAATGTTTGTCTAGTTCTACCTTGGTGCCTCTGTAGCCAGGTGGGCAGGAGCAGCAGTGCATAGCACATGCTTCCTGATTAGACTGGGGTTCAAGCCCGTGATCACCAAATACAGAGGATGCGCAAAGGTCAGGGAATGACCACCGCATATCCCCGGAGCAATATGGCCTTAGTTGCTAATGCTCCTAAAAATCAAATAAAACAAACAAAACAGTTCTGCCTTGAATCTGTTTAAGCTATCAACTTCTACAATGACAGATGGAAGTTTTTTTCCAGCAATCAACCACATGTTGGCCAAAGGCAAACTTCCGCACATCTATCGTACAACTGTCTTTCCTCAATTTGAATTTATGCCCTCAGTTGATTATTCTGCGCAAGAATAAGTGTTTCTCAATTGATTATTCTGCGCAAGTGTTTCTTGACTAATTTTTTCTTCTTTGGATTTCTTTTTACCTATAGGTTTCTTGGGCTTTAAAACTTTCAGAAAGTTGTAATATTCCTTGTTGATATGTTGGTCCTGAGCAGTGTGCAGAAGATCAAACTTGTTTCTTGGGTTCCAGTACATACTGCTTTTTCTTCTCTTCTGTTATCTCAATCTAAAATTAGTCCATTATCCAGTTCAAAATTCTGTTTTAAGCATACCAAATTTGTGGACAAATACTTATAAAAAAAATTTTTAAATATATATATATGTTGAATATAATTCACTTCTCTTTATAGTAGTGTGTGTGTGTGTTTTTTTTTTTTTTTAATCACATTTGGTGTGCTTTGCTGCAAACCAAATTTGAAACAGTTATCTTGGTTCCCATAGAGTAGTGTTCATGTTGTTAATATTGTTTTATTTTTCATCTTTATGTGAAAGCAATAAAAAATGTTTCAAAAATAACTTGTGCAAGACTAATTGTGTTAAGTAAACCATTGGTTAACCTAACAGTTTGAAACTTTGTAGTAATGTTCGTACCTGTCAGTTCCCTTGTTAGACTTAACAATAATTGCAAAAAGGATGTTGTGGCCCCTGACAGGTTCACATATTTATTACTCTGAAAATGTGTAAAAAAAGAAAATACTAAAAAGAATAAACACACAAGGCGTAATAGACCACAGATTGGTAATTCACTATAAGAATATCAGTGATATATAACCTATTTTTCTGTAGTAATTAAAAACTGAAGAAGTAGTGTAAACGGCATCAATTTAATTGTATTTTGTATATTGTGACTACCTTCACAATTCCAAATCGTACCGGGGTATCTACCCGCGACGGACGAAAGGCCAACAAGCCTTGAAACGGTGCCATCTGGTTTGTGGTATCCCTCGAGAATGAGTAACAGAAGTCTTCTCCATTGGTGAAACGTTACCTATTCAAGAAAGTGCAATACGTGGTAACTCGTGAGGGTAGGCAAATGTATCATCCCCATTCAAAAAATTACATTTGTCTTTATATTGCATACTTATCTTTACTAACTCCTTTCACTTGGCTACTCAGTGTCACTGCTCCTGTCTTCCTGTGTTTTGGCTTTGATATCTGGGTGGTAAAGACAACCCATAGTGCAATGGATCTTGTATCACACTTTGTCCAAGACCAAGTTCTGAAAATTCTTTCACCATTTCAACTTCAAAAATGAATAGAAGGTGTAATTGGTCCCCTAAATCAATAAAACATCTAAGATCTAGCAACTTAAGTCTCAAACGCCAGACAATCTGACAATCTTCTGAGATTATATAATATGGAGGAATGCCACTTCCATGCTGCTCTCAGAGTGGCAAGGCCTAATATCTGAGTAATATGGCATTAGTTAGTGCATTTTCACCATTACTACATAGTTTCAATTTTTTTTTAAAACAAACCAAAGTTTATACATTGGCATAATTATTGTAGTGTTTCACAATATGCGATGTTACAACAATGATGCCACTGATGAAATTCAGTTTGTCTAAAAAATGCAACTATGTAGTAAATTCAAATGCATAAACTAATGACAATATGCGATGTTACAACAATGATGCCACTGATGAAATTCAGTTTGTCTAAAAAATGCAACTATGTAGTAAATTCAAATGCATAAACTAATGTCATAGTTTGAATTTACTACATAGTTTAAAGCTTTCTGCCCTAAAATATTGTTGTCTGAATAATATTAATAATAGTTATTAATAAGTACTGTTAATAACTCAAATTCCAAATATCTGAGTGAGACCTCCAATACCTGTCAGAAGAGGAAGAGAAACTGTTGACAGAACTAAAAGACCAGGAAATAATATGCTAAATAGATATTTAAATGAGAAAATGCTCTTGTTTCCACACAGAACATAACATTTGAAATGCCCAGACCATTGATGTCTAGCAAAGCTGATTCAACGTGTTTTATAAAAATTTGGCCACCCCCGAATACCTGTAGAAGTTTACATGTGCTGCTTGTGGTTCATATAAACATACACAAACAGGCTGTAAAGAGATGGGGAGGGGGGAATTTTTGTTTATTATTTTATTCTGTAAATGGTCAAACCATGATTAACATCATCATTATCATACTGAATATGCGGCCTTCAACGTGCCACCATGGCAATAAGCCGATATGTACTAAAAGTATCTCTAACAATTAAATTGGAATTTTACATTGATTTATATATTCAACAAAATAACATATCGATATATATAGACCTCGTTTAAAAAAAAAAAAAAAAAAAATCAAAAACTCTGTCATCTTATCTTGAACATAACCTTATAAAATCAATAACCATAAAATATATAGTTTTAAAAATTTTGACAGCCCTTCATCACAGGAAACAAGTATCCAAATTGTAATGATCTACATAATGCTTACTCCAGAGGGTCTCCACTCTGGAAAACTGCAAAATGAGTTCAAAGGATCAGGGAGCCAAAAAATTGATTGAGGCTCAACCTAAAATCAAGCCTATGTTTGCTCACGTTATCCAGAAATCAGCTCTAATTCCCATCCCTCTGCAAACAGAAGTCACCTTTGCTCCTAATAGATTGATGTCAGACTGGGCTCAATCATTACTAGAAAATGCCTTTACTCTATAAAACTGAAAAGTCAGAAGTATTTATATCTCAGTCGTGGTTCTACCAGTTAATTATTCTCGTCAGAGTGCTCCAACAGCACTGCTTTCTTAGACACTGAACAAATTGGCTCGTGGGGTATGGAAATTGAAGAACAATCTGACCTAGAAGAACTGGTTCTTGAACTCTTCACAAAGGATAGTTTTGAAAAAAAATCATTAAAATCTGATTGCATAAAATGTTAGCAAACTGAGGATTATACTAAATTTAATTAATGCACACTTTGCATAAGTGGAAAGTGGACATTACTGAAATTGTAGGCGATATAGCAGCAATCTTAATGACATTTAGGACCTTCATGTCCAGTATAATCCAGTTACCTTTTGCTTACAAGAGGCTAATTTAATACATCACGGAAGCACTGTCATTTATAGGAAAATTATGTGTTTAATGATATAGCCAGTTTGCTTCACGGAAGAGTTTCTATTTTGTTGTGTTCTCACATTCTCTCCAGGCCGATAATGCTGCAAACATCTTGGAAGCTGTACTACAAGGAGTTTCCGAAAAGTAAGGTAACACATTTTTTTTCTTAATAATGGTGAAAGGGAATGAGATGAAAAGCAGTGGATAGACAGACCCATTAATAATGTTCAAAAAAGGACCACCAGTGCAGTATTGCAGTACTGTTGCTTCACAGCAGATTCCAGTTGCAAAATGGTGACTACCGTCCGAGTGTGGTCCAAAACAGGTGTTTGTGAAGTTATTTGCTTTTTGCAAGCAAAAAGGCCTTCACCAAGTGACATTCACCATGGATTGGTTGCTGTGTATGGTGAAAAGATGATGATAAATAAGCAGGTGTGTTTTTGGTGGAATGAATTTAAAGCGGGCCGGGTTGACATTGAAGATCAGCATCAAGCGGGCAGACCTTCATCGAACAAGACAGAAGACAACATTTTGCACAACAGTTCTTGAAAACAGGCAAGTAAAACTGGTTAAAATTGCGTGAAATTGCACAAATAGTGAATATGAGTAAGTTGACTGTTCACAGAATTGTTCACTTTGTCCTTGGCTTTCGAAGGTCCTGTGCTGCTGCTGGGTGCCCTGACAATTGTCAGAGGAGGACAAAGCAAAACACATGGGGATGTATCTGGAAAACCTGTTGCGATACAGAAATGAAGGAGAGGACTTTCTCGCTCGCATAGTCACAGCAGACAAAACGTGGGTTCATCACTTTACCCCCACAGAGCAAACAAGACTCCATGACCTGGAAACATCCACAATCTTCTGTGCACAAAAAATTTAAAACTGTTCCCAGTGTCGGAAAAGTTATGGCCACAGTGTTCTGGGATCGCCAAGGCATTCTGTTGGTGGATTTCTTGCCGAAGGGAGGAACCATCAATGCAAAGCTTTACTGTGCAACGTTGGAAAAACTGAAAGCCCACATTCGATGCAAATGACCAGGACTCCTGACAAGCGGTGTGATTTTGTTGCATGACAACGCAACTCCACACACTGCCCACATCACTCGTGAGTGGTTGTGCGTAATCATTGGGAAACTCTGTCACATCCCCCCCTACAGCCCAGACAATTTTTCTGCATCAAAAAAATTGGTGCAGAAAAGATGTTAATTAGTTACAAACAGAAATGAGAGCGTTTGGCATGTCTAAAAGATATCCTGTTAAAGAAGTAGCTGAGTTTTCTGATGTTTCAGAAAAAATAGCAAGCGTCAAGTGAACTGAAAATCAGTTGCAGAATTGTAGTTGCAGAAGTCTGTACTAAGTGATTGTGATTTGTGGTAAGTAACATGTTTGTTAAACAAAAAAAAATTTTAAACAAGACTAACTGCTGCAAACTGTTTAACCCAGGACCTCATGAGCTGATTTCTGAGAGAACACTGTGAATAGAATTGCATAACATGGATATCTAGAGAAAAATCCCCTGGAGAAGATCAGCATTTAACAGCTGTGCATAAAAAAACCATGACTAATATGGACTAAAAGGCATAAAACTATTGATGATTGGAAAGCTGTGATCGGGTCTGATAAATCAAAATTTTGCTTATACTCTAATGATGCGTTCACAGGAGAAGCAATGACGCATCTCATCTAGTGTGTTGTACAAGCTGGTGGTATATCAATGTTGCTTTGGGTATGTTTTAACCTAATTGGTATTTCAAGTAGTAGTAGTAGTGGAATGTGATGCAAGAAAGCAAGTAGTTAGGGGGACCTACTTTATAAATCCCCCTACATACTTGAAATACCAATTAGGGTGAATCAAGTTGTCCTTGCAAATATTCTGGATAATCAGGATGTGCTTTTGTTGAATATTTGAGAGACACTCATGATTTCAATACTTCTATATTCCAGGATGAATCCTATAAAGAATGTATAATTAATGTAACAATTTAAGAATAGGCCATTCTTAAATTGTTTTAACAATGGCCTATTACACTGAATAACAAATTTTGGGTCACATCGTGTTACGGGCATGAACGTAAGTTTACTTTATACATTTTGCATTACCAGTGGTAAACACAGAAATAGTGCTTAAAATGGCAGATTGGCTCTTGTTTTCAAAAAAACTAGTTTTTTTATATTTATACAAGGTATTTTTTATTTATATGGCAGTAAGATGTTGCTACAAATGTACCTGTATCGAACACGGGACCTTTTTGCCTTTCACATGTATTCAGCTTAGGGAGCATCTCTTTTCACGATCCAAAAATAATTGGCTAGCATGGTGGCACTCCATTTGCTTTTGTATCTTTGTTCCATCTCTGCGATGTCTTGATGGAAGTGCTCACCATGTTCAATGCTGAACGCACCACAGTTTGGTGGGAAGAAATCCCGGTGTGAGTACAAGAAATGCACCTTCAATGACATGTTGCACCCCACTTTTTCATAAGAAGTAATGAGATCGTCCACAAGCTACCTGTAGTTGCCAGCTTTAACATTTCCTAGAAAAGCATTCGAAACATTTCAAAAGGCTTTCCACACTGAAAAGCTTTTCATCTTTGAAAAGTTGCCTTATTTGTGAACCAATGAAAATGCCTACCTTAATCTTCTCTGTCCTAGTCTTGGGAATTTCTCTTGCAAGTATGTGAATGCAGGACTGTTCACTGCCAAAGCCTTTGTGAAATTTTTCGCGAGTCCCAGTTTGATGTGGAGTGGCGGAAGAGCAAAAGTTAAAATTCTACATTCTTCCTTCCAAGTGTTAATGATTTTCATTGAGGCCAACTCCTCTTCTCGTAGGGCATATCCTTGGCATGAATATCCTTACTTAGTGTAACCCTTTTGTTTTAACCCTAATAAAATGCCGATTACCTGTAAATCATCACATATCTGTCACTCGTACTTCTGATACTGTACACCTAAGTACAGTATCAGAAGTATGTAGCCAGGTGGGAAGGAGCAGCAGTGCATATCACACGCTTCTTGATTAGACCGGGGTTCGAGCCCATCACCACCAAATACGGAGGATGCGGAAAGGTCAAGGGAATGACCACCGCATATTCCCGAAGCAATATGGCCTTAGTTGCTAATGCCCCTAAAAACCAAATAACAAACGAAAACAAAACAACAGCGTAGCACACGCTTCTTGATTAGACTGGGTTTCGAGCCCGTCACCACCAAATACGGAGGATGCGAAAAGGTCAGGGAATGACCACCGCTTATTCCCGGAGAAATATGGCCTTAGTTGCTAATGCTCCTAAAAACCAAATAACAAACAACAAAATCTCCATGTTTGCATATGTTTCTTTTTTTGTGGACGGCATATGCAAGAGATATTGAAGGCAGCATATTTCCATTGTGCAATAACAAAGCCTTAAGGCTAATCTTAGAAGAGTCTATAAATAGTCTCCATTCTTCGGGAACATACCTCATGTTCACTGCTGCCATTAGACCATCAACATCCTTACAAACAATGAGTTCCCCTTCTATTTGATAAATTTATCATAGTCTTTATTTCAAGTATGAAATGCCACTTTCACAGAAGGATCTAGAAGATTCCACTGTTTTAGCCCCAAGGCCAAAGGCTCTGCCTTATTCTTCAGCAGTTCGAGATCCCTGATGAGGTCATAAAGCTCACTCTCTGTGATATTATGTGGTTCAGAAGGATAAATGTTTGGACAAAATGATGGATCCCTTGACGTAGATGGCTGCTGTACTTCTTTGTACATATCAAGTTGTTGATCAGTGTCTTCATCAGCGTTCAGAAAAACGGTCGGGTGGTTCAGGAATAGGTATTACTTCACTGTGAGGCACATGATGAATTGCAGATGGTATTATTTAGGCACCATACAGAAAGTCTGATTTGTTGGCTACCTCCATATCATGGGCACTACAAAAGACAAAACCTCCCTTTTGATTCACTCATGCATTTTGTTTTGATGAACAGGTAGTGCAGCATATGCGTGGAGCCCAGTTCTTGTCCTGGTTGCCTTCTTTACGCCCAAAGTACCAGAAGTAGGGTAGGCCTTTTTTATGGTTCAAGTTTAAGAGATGCTTCCTTGAAGCTAATGTGACTTCTCTACATATGTAACAGAAGTCATCTGGACTATTCATACAATTATGGGGCATATTAATCTTACACGATGCAAATACTGTGAAAAAAAGTAGGAATCTCACACAGAATAGCCATTAACTGAGAATAAATCGCCCAGTACCTAGCCAAATTTGAGGATTGCTGCAACAGAGTTGAAGATGCAAAGTGAGGTGACATTTGCCAATCATGTGACAAGAGCGTGGTGGTACTGAAACTGGTGTTGCCATGCGTTTTGCAGAGAGCTGTAATTGATAATGTAGAATAACTCACTAATATTGAGACCCCAACTGTAATTTGAAAATGAGCCAATCAACAAATTTTAATGTGATTCTCATGTTCAGCAGCATAAACTTGGTCAAAATTGGGTGTTTTCGTAACATTTTATGTGTTGACCAGTGTTATGGATATAAATTATTTAAACGATCTAGTTGAATCCTGCAAATGAGAATTCGTGAAATTATTTGTACTGAAGGAGGGTTTATACATTATTAATTGAAAAATTGTGTGACTTTCTGTCCTCACTGTATTATAAACACAGCTAGATTATGGATTTCCAGGCCATAGCTCTGAAAAATCTAGTGCTTTAAGTGGTTGGAGTCCATCACAGTCCCTTACATATCACCCTAGGTAGGAGCCTACCTCGTATATCCTTCTCAAAGTCTATGCTGATACTTATGATCCTCATAAGTACATTTTGATGCTCACTGTGAATAAATCAACCAGCTGACATATGTCTTCACTCCTTAATTAAAAACCAGCAGCTTTGATCTTTCTATTTTAGCCATCTGTATCTCTCTTCCAGCCCTCTATGGGCCTTTTTCTCTTGTGCAGAATGCAATATAAATTCCCTTCAATAACGAGGAAAAGCCACATTCTCACAGCAAAAAAATTAAAATCTTCATAAAGCTCTTACTACTCAATATAATTCTTGCACATAGATATATACTGATGGCTCCAAAACTGACTAACAGGTTCAGAACTTGCTGTTCTCAACTGCCTTCAGAATACAGCATTTTTACTGCAGAACTGCATGAAATATAATTTGCTCTGGAAATGATTCAATCCCAGTGTTCTCACAGCATCATTTTTCACCAATTCACCACAAACAAAAAATTACTTAGACACATTCAGACCATGCTGATCAATCTTACTGAGAAAATGCAAGTTTTGAAATTTTGTTTTTCTCAAGTCATATTTAGCACTAAAAGTGGTGTATATTTTGCACTCAAGAGCTAAATGAGATGGCTTTCATATTTCCTTTTACAGATTATAATGGCTTGTAAGAACTCAATCTGTGCAATACTAGAAAGATATCTGGTGATCTCAAGATCACAACAAAATCTTACCAGAATTTTGGTCCTCACCATCTAGTTTCCACTCAAATAGAAAAGAACAGATCACCCTTGCAAGAATTCTTATTGATCACACTCACGCTTACCTTCTTACTGCCTTTCTGTCCTCACTGTTGTACTCAGCTTACAGTCCAAAATATCATTAGTGACTGTTCTTTTTATGAGAGAGTGTGAAATACTACATTTTTATTGAGAGAAATGGTACAAAATGTTGATTCAGTGTTTTACCTTCTTGAAATTGATTCTGTTTTGTGATAAGATTTAAATAACAGCTCTATAATCCATAGAGCCATTACTCAAAACCTTTGTTTGGCACGTCATGATCTTTAGCTGCCCTTGCACTGTGAAGGATGTTAGCAATAACTGACACACACAAGCCATCTCTCTCTCTCTGCCGACCGGGCTAGCCGGGTGGGTAAAGTGCCTGCCTGGCAACCCGAAGGTTGCGGGTTCGATTCCCGCCTCGGGCTTTGGATCAAAGTACTGCAAAAAAAACCTTGGGAGGTGCATTATGGCCACAGAAGCCTATGCGCCAACAACTACAAAAAAAAAAAAAAAAAAAAAACAAGCCATCTTCTGGAAAGATCACATACAATGTTTGACAGTTAAGTTCCAGGACAGAGTACACAGTTGTGTTACAGCAGTTTGGCTTGTATATATCATTGTGCTTAGTAATGGAAGGTGACCCTATAAATTATTAAAAATAAACATGTGCTAATAAAGACATGTGAAGTGACATCAGAAAGTTTTGCAACCTATATGTTGAAATTGCAGCATCATAATGAATTACAACTGGTAACAGATTCGATAATTATTCACCAGACATAGTAATTCTGAATTGCAGTTATTTGTACTCAAGCTAAATTAGCATCTATTGAATGAAGTTATTTTACTTGTTTCATCACATTTTTAAATGAGTGATTTTATTAGAAGTTAATTTTCAGAAAATTTTATTTCAAATTAGAGTAAAGTACAACAAAGATCCTTGAAATGTCAAAAATAGCTTTCAGAGAAGATGCTGTGTGGAAAACTTTTCAGTGGCTTGCCCTTTGTCTGTCAAAGATGATTCTACTATGACCACCCTTCTACTTCAAATGATTCAGTTGTTCAGTTTTGTGGTCTGTCAGGAGTGATCAATATTAAGCTATCCATGAATTTCATCATAAAATTACTATTATGGGATGTGTCAATCAATTTTAACATAAGATTTCAGGATGCAACATATTTTGGCCACGTTTGTGCCTTGCATTCTCACTTATGATTGCAGAGAGCAGCGGCTCTGTTGCATGTTAAGAATTTGTCATGGTGAGGCTGACCCACACTTAATTTTCTTCCATTGTTAATATTAATGAATCGTGGATGTAGGGCTAAGACCCAGAAACAAAGGCCCAGTCCTCTCAATGGAAACTGTCTTTACGAAATCCTCCCCCCCCACCCAAAAGCAAGACAATCTCAATCAAATATGAAAATCACTCCTCGTATTTTTTTGACAGCTCTACTGTTATTATATAATGATGTATGTTCGCAACAGTGATTGCATCATACCCCCCCCCCACACACACATGCATCAGTCCCATGAGTTCAAGAATTTCTTGTGAAGCACTCCATCACTGTGGGTTCTCATAGCGATACTTGCCGTGTTTAGCTCCCTGTGATTTCTTCCCCACTTCCAAGCTTAAATTCCCTTTGAAAGATCACAGATTTACATTAACTGAGGAAATATTGAGAATGCAACAGAGGAACCATTAGAAATCCTAAAAGCCTATTAAGAGTGTTTCCAGAAGTTTTAGAAGCATGTAATAGGTGTATACAGTGTCAAAGAGACTATTTTGGACGGAGATAAGATTCATCTGGATAGCCAGTAAGCCATTTGCCAAGCATTAATTCAGTCCTTGAACTTGTTAATCACATCTTATATCTTGCTTGCATGTTTTTCACCTGGTTTTCAAGAGTTTGGAATAGTCATGAGGATATCTGAAACATGATAAATATTGTGAACATCCAACAGTGCTTCAAACCCCAGCAACAGTCCAAAAGTTTACACGTTGATTGATCTGATTATCAAATGACAGAAAAACAACTTCACATTAATATACAGTTCCACAATTCTGACTGAAGATTGGGAAAATAGAAGATTTGTTCTAGCTTCATTCTGCACTGTTTGACTAACAAACAATAAACTGCTTAGATTCACAGTAGTCATTCAAGCTGATGATGATGATCCCACCTTATTCAATTCAATTACAACAAATGATAATTTGTGATCAACATGCTCTCAGAGACAAATTACAAACATTACTTTCAAAATTCTGAAACCAAAGTGATGCTGATCACTTTCTTCAGTAGCAAGAGAATCAATTCTCAAGGAACGTTTTCACCAGGAAATGCAGTGAATAAGGAGTACTGTGTACAAGTTTTGGACTCGGATAGTAAGGCCTCAATTTTAATAAAAGGGAGACAGTTGCAGTTGCATGACGATGCTAGGCTGCATTCTGTACAGGAGGCACAGCACAAGTCTGGACTGTAGGATGGGTGGGTGGGTGGTTTCTCAGCGCAACAACATTTATTGGAAAACCAAGGCAGTGAACAGCGAGGTGCTCACTGCCAGAGCAGCTCTGGCAGTGAGCTGAATGATTTTGTAATAACTGAGAGCAAAGTGGAGAAATCGTTGAAGATGAGGAAGACACCTGGGGTGGATGAGATCTATCCAGTTATATTAAAGGAAGCAGCAAAACCTTAGCCATAATTATGAGAGCTTCCTTGGACTCAGGGGAGGTACCTGTGGACTGGAGATGTGCAAATGTGACCCCAATTCACACAAAGGAGGATCAAACGCCAAGTAATTACAGACCTGTTAGTTTAACTTCTGTTCCAGGGAAATTAATGGAGGCACTGGTTAAAGAAGCACTGCAGGATCATCTAGACAAGACTTCAGTTATAGCTTGGACACAGCATGCTTTTGTTAAGGTTAAGTCTTGTCTGACCAATTTGATTGGATACTATGATGTGGTCATAAAGGAACTGGATGCAAAGAATAATTTTGATATCATATATTTGGATCTTAGAAAGGCTTGTGATACTATTGCGCATGGAAGACTGCTTTCCAAATTTGAGCGGTGTAAGGGGAAAATTGCTGCTATGAATAAGGGATGTTTGAGTGGGAGAAGATAGAGTGGAAATCAATGGACACTGCTCTTCTTGGACTAATGTTATTAGTGGAGTCCCCCCCCCCGGGTCCATTGTTGTTTTCTGTATTTATTAATGATACTGATGATCGTATAACAGGCTTAATGTCCAAGTTTTCAGACGATACGAAGGTTGGCAGGGTTGTTAATGACAGTACGCCGCTGTTGTAACAGGATCTAGAAAAGTTGAGCAGATGGGCTCAGAGGTGACAACTGAAGTTTAACATTGACAAATGCAAAGTACTGAATATGGGAAACAGTAATCCCAGAGTAACTATCAACTCTGTGGTACCACACTGACTGTGGTAGAGAATAAAAAGGACTTGGGGGTAATTGTGAGGCAGATATGAAATTTTCTGAGCAGTGCAGACAGTCTGCAAGGGTAGCTCACGGTGTCTTGTCAATGATATACAGGAATTTTTCTAGCAGGGATAAGGTGGTGATTATCCCCTTGTATAAGGCAATGGTCAGGCCACACCTTGAGTGCTGTATACAGGTCTGGAGGCCTCATTTTTAGAAGGATGTAGAGCTGCTGGAACGAGTACAGAGAAAGGCAACAAGATTAGTGAATGGAACAAAGGGTTGCTCTTATGAAGGAAGGCTTAAGTTTTGCAAATTACAGTGTCTGGAGACTAGGTGATCTGATTGAGGTATATAAAGCCTTGAATGGTTTGAGAATGCTCAGTGCTGATCAATTCTTCCTCTAGCTCAGAATAATCACCGGAGAGGGCATAAATTCAAATTGAGGAAAGACAGTTGTAGGATAGATGTGCGCAAGTTTGCCTTTAGCCAGCAGATGGTTGGTTGATTGCTGTAACAAATTTCCATCTGCCGTTATAGAAGTTGATAGCTTAAATAGATTCAAGGCAGAACTAGACAAACATTTGGAACGAGTGGATGGGTGAAAAGAGAAGAGGTTTTTTGTTTTTTTTAGCTGTAGCCAAGTGGTCAGGAGAGTGAGTGCAGTAGTATGTGGACTGGGGTTCAAACTCTTGATGACTGCTAAATATGATTAACATTTGTATCAATGATTTATAAGGGCTGCCGTAGCTAAGTGGTCATGTGCACGGGTGCATAAGTACACGTGGCTTGAATGACTGGGGTTCAAGCCCATGACTGCTAAATACTGTTTCTTGCATTCTGTCTGTCTTGTGAATTCCTGTGACCGTTTGGTCGTCCCAGAGTATAAACAGAAAATTTATTTATATAAGCTTGCATCATGTGCCTTTACTAATGATAATTCATGATGTATTCAGTAGTAAGAAAAGGTGGGGAGGATATGCTGTATGAAATAATGAAATTATTGAATATAGCATGCACATGGCAAGAATATTCGATGATGCCTTCCCCCTGCACACACACCTACTTGGACTCACTCCGGTCACTATCTGGCAGAGTAGAGGCACATCATGTATATTAATTGTAATGTGGCTCTAAAGGTTCCCTCCCCTTAACTCCTCATCAAGCAATATGATTAATACAAAACTCTGTAAAGGCCAGATTTATGTAGGTTAGTGAGTGTTCGTGTGTGGGGGGGGGGGGGGTTGTGTTGTTCATTCGGTCACTTATCCAGGGGTAGGTGTTTTAACACACAAAACCTCTAGTTTGCCATCCAGCACCTTGACACTGCCTCCCACACACACACGCAGCACTCAGACTCCCTCCATAGAGGCAGTGAGATTATACACTAGCTGATTTGGAAGCCTCCTAGAGAGTTACCAATAGGTTCGGTCCGGTCTACTATCTAGCGGCTGGTCTGCGAAACTGTTTTAGAGCTGGATAAACACAGAGGGGTGGCATTCCTCCGTATGATGTGGGCTCCACACCTCGATCCCTGCATACTTTGGTTCACACCTGGGTGGTCACCTCCAGTAAGCTATATGCCGTATTTCAGCACTTACATATCCCACTATTGTGAAGGTGCAGAGGATTTGGCTGTTACATATCAATTTGTTTGTGATGGCCAAAATTCTCTGCTTGCATCCAAATTTATTCAAACTTCTTTAATTAGAATCATGTGTGTATGTACTTGGGCTAAATGTGAGCATATTAATAGGCTAGAGAGACAACCAAGTACAGCTCTCTATGATAAGGTCATTAAGTGAAGCAGTCTAACAGTGTTCAGGTGGGTGGGATCTCTTGACATGCTTGGAGACCATATGCAATTGACCATTTTATTTTACAGGCTTGGAAATTAAAATTGCTTTTTAGAACTCTTGGACTGCCACATTTTCTTTTTTATAGATTTCATTTATAATTTACATTTGAGACTCCACTATAATATTATTTATAAATAAATAATACAACTCAAGTTACCAACACCATTACTGCTACTCTTCCCTTCTCTCCCATAATGCAATGCAACACTTTCTCTTCCCTCTATGTATAACCCTACAGTGGGAGTGCCCCCTAATAATAACAAAAATGGTAGTGAATCTGACTAAACTTTAATTTCTGGGAATAAATTTGAATAAATACAGAAAATTTTAAATGTGCACATGCACATATTTTTGCTTATTGTCTATAAAAAACATTAATTTTTTTTAAATTTATATATAATCATTTGCTTAAATCTCAATTTTTTTTTTTTTTTTCAAAATTTCAAATTTAGTGAAGCTAAACTCTATCCTGGTGAATACCGAGAGTGCAAACACTTTTCATAGTTACAGTCCATGAAAACATTGCATGCAGACACTGTATTGTGAATTATATTTTTTATCACTCTTTATTTTTAAAAATAGTTTATATATATATATATTGTCAGTTAGCAACTTATATTTATTATATATTATATATACTATTATGTCTAACATTATTGAAGAGATCATCCAAAAATAATACATCTTTTATCAGATATAATACTGTATTTCCCCGTGTATAAGATGCACCCTTTTTCAAAAAATTTGGCGTCTAAAAACTGGGTGCATCTTATACAGTGGTTGTAGATTTTTTTACTTGCATTTCCCACTTTTTTGCGCTCATTGTTTTGCACTTGTTACCGGTATATTAGGTTACGTTTTGCCACGTTCTGCCCAGAAAGGCTCAGAAAAGATTTTCGTACAGTGCTGAATTCAAGTTAAAAGTGATCCAGTTTGCAAAAGTGAATGGAAATCGTGCTGCTGAACGTAAGTTTGGTCCTCCTCCAACTGAGAAAACAGTCTGAGACTGGCTACGGGAAGAAGGCCATGAGAGGCAAGTCAACAAAATGGCCTGATTTAGAGAGGGAATTGAAGATATGGACTGAAGAGCAAAGGGCAATTGGAATTCCTGTGTCCACAAAGATGGTTCAGCATGAGGCAAGAAAAATTGCTGATGAAAAAGAAGTTACTGATTTCAAAGGAGGACACAATTGGTGCTTCAGGTTCATGAAACGGAATGGACTAAGCATGCGTACACGCACCAGACTTGCCTGAAAGCTGTGAGCAGAAGGTCCTTCAGTTTCATTGTTTTGTCATTCAATGTCGGAAGACACATCAGTTTGAGTTGGGACAGATTGCAAATATGGACGAAGTCCCCCTTCAATTTGATGTCCCAAGTAACTGAACTGTTGATAAGAAGGGGGTGAAAACTGTAACTGTGAAGACAAGTGGACATGAAAAGAGCCATTATACGGTTGTTCTAGCTTGTTGTGCCGACGGAACCAAGCTGCCTCCTATGTTGATTTTCAAACGCAAAACAATGCCAAAAGAAGACATTTCCTCGAGGACTGATTGTCCACATTCATGACAAGGGTTGGATGGATCAGGATGGGATAAAGATCTGGTTTGAGAAAGTTTGGAGCAGGAGACCAGGTGGGCTCTTACGCAAACCTGCCCTATTGGTGCTTGATCAGCTCAAGGCACAAAGAAGATTGCTGCAGAGCAAAAAACAAAACTTGCCGTCATACCTGGAGGCTTGACATCCCAGCTCCAACCACTTGATGTCAGCATTAACAAACCCTTCAAAGCTGCCATGAGAGACGAATGGAACCAATGGACGACGTCTTCTGGGGACAATTTGACACCAGCAGGAAGAGTGAAGGAACCAACTATAGGAGAAGTTTGTATCTGGGTGAAAAGATCTTGGGATAATATCAAGATTGAGATCATTGTCAAGTCATTTAAGAAGTGTGACATTTCAAATGCCATAGATGGAACTGAGGACGAGACAATATATGAAGACAGTGATTCGTCATCAGACACTGATGAGGACAAGCTAATGGATGGGAGTTTTGACAGTGATGAGGAGTTGTATGAATTTTATGATGAATAAAACTTGAGTTCAATAACTTTATGTAATACATTTTTTTTCAAATTTCGGGCCCCAAAGTTAAGGTGCGTCTTATACATGGGGAAATACGGTAAATAAATAATAATAAAGGAGAGAAGAAAACATTCACCCTATATCAGTATGTAATTTACTACAGAGAAATATCCAGCTGTCTGAATAGAAATCACAGAAACAAGCATGATGAAATGCATTCAATACATTCTGGAACACAAACAATTATAAAATAAAAACTTTTGCCCAACCAACTCCTTAAAGAATAAATCAAGTTTAAATTATTTTGAGTAAATAAACAATAATACTGTATATTGCTTCAAGACTAAATATTTCTCAAGCTAGATGGAAATTAAAACAAATAGCTAATACAATTAATATTTATTGCAGAATGAGAATGCATAAGCTATTGCAAATAAATTGTAATAAACAGAAACATTAAAACACAGGTCTTCTCACACTAACTCTGGGAAAATGATTGCAAAAAAATAATTATAACAATTAAAAATCTCAATATTTAGGAAGATATATAGAAAATCTTATTTTTAGCCAACAGTTAATGCAAGCTTATTATTTTCAAGTTAGACCTTACAGGTATATTGCTATTACTGCAGGGTTAACATAATTTGTGAATGACCCCAAGGTTGAATGTGATGTGCCATAAAAAAAAACAGAAGACCCAATGGTGTCAATTAATAACAGAATGATATATAAATACACACAATGCAATGTTCTAATGTCATCCCTCCAGCAGTCCCTTCCCAGGAAGTGTGCAACCATCCTTTAGGTAGCCTGCACTTTCCTCCCCAAAACTTCACGTTTTGGGGAGGAAAAACAATTTTATGCAGGAAGCTGCCCAACATCAGTGTCCGTAACCACCAAAAGGCTTTAAGGGAAAAATTTATTGGAAAGGTTAAAGGTTGGATATGGGGTCTAAAAAAATTTTTAGATATGTAGACTACTTGCCTAAGCAGTTAAGGAGTGTTCTGACAAAAACACACCTCTGCTCAATAACCAGATAGCATTAGCAGAGACAGATGACACAAGAAAGTAAGCTTATATGGCATCACCCCAAAAAAAAAAAAAACCTCTTTCACCCATTCATTTATTCTCTCCAATATTTTGTCTGGTTCCCTGAATTTATTTAAGCATTCAACTTCCACATAAACAGATGGAAGTTTGTTCCAGCACCTGCTTGCTAAAGGCAAACTTCTGCACATCTATTCTGCAACCATTCTTCCTCAATTTTAATTTGTCCCCCCTCTTGTGTGGGCCCCCCTCTTGTGTTGAATGGATTGAGCTTGCTCAATCCATTCAAAACCTTAAACACCTCAGTCAGATCACTACGAAAATACTTTCCAGACTGCAATTTGCAGAACTGAAGCCTTTCTTGGTAAGAGCACCCCTTTGTTCTCCTTCAACAATCTCATTGCCCTTTTCTGTACTCGTTCCAGCAGCTCTACATCCTTCCTAAAATGAGGCCTCCAGACCTGTATGCAATACTCACAATGTGTCCTGACCGTTGCCTTATACAATGAGATGATCACCTCCTTATCCCTCCTAGCAAAATTCCTGCATATCATTGACAAAACCCCAAAAGACAGTCTTGGTAGCTTATCTGCATTGCTCAGAGAACTTCATATCCGACTGCATAATTAACCCCATGTCTTTTTTTATTTTCCACTTCTGTGAGTTTAGTACTACACAGGTGGTACATTACTCAGGGGTGCCTCCCTATATGCAGTACCCACTCAACCAACCCTTTATCCATAGCAACCTACCCTTAATGCCTCACTGCTCCAGTTTGTACAACAGCCTTTTATGTTCGATGGTATCAGAAGCTTTCCTGAAATCCAGGTACGTGATATCAAAATTATTTTTTCCATCCAGTTCCTTTCTAACCACATTGTAGTATCCAATCAAATTGTTCAGACAAGATTTCTCTTTAACAAACCCATGCTCTGTCTGAAGTATAACTGCAGCCATGTCTAAATTAGCATTAGCACTAGTAGAGGCATTTGATGCAAGAAAGCAAGCTTATGCAGCATCAGCCAAAAAAAAAAAAAAAAAAACCACTTCCACTTCAACCCTCTGTTCGTTCAAAATACCTGTCCAGCTGAGCCTTAAACTTATTTAGGCTATCAACCTCCACCACAAGGGATGGCAGTCTGTTCCACCAACCAACCACCCGCTGGCTAAAGGCAAATTTCCGCACGTCTATCCTACATCTGTCTTTCCTCAATTTGAATTTATGCCCTCTCAGGTGATTTTTCTGAGCTAGAGGAAGAATCCCATCAGCATTGAGCATGCTTAAACCATTCAAGGCTTTATACACCTCTATCAGATCGCCACGCTGGTGCCTAGTCTCCAGACACTGTAATTTGCAAAACTTAAGCCTTTCTTCGTAAGAGCACCCCTTTGTTCCATTCACTAATCTTGTTGCCCTTCTCTGTACTCGTTCCAGCAGCTCTACATCCTTCTTGAAATGAGGCCTCCAGACCTGTATACAGTACTCTAGGTGTGGCCTCACCTTTGCCTTATACAATGGAATAATCACCTCCTTATCCCTGCTGGAAAAATTCCTGTATATCATTGACAATACTCCATGAGCTACTCTTGCAGCCTGTCTGCACTGCTCAGAGAACTTCATATCTGCCTGCACAACCACCCCCAAATCCCTTTCATTCTCTACCACTGTCAGTGTAGTACCACAGAGTTGATACGTTGCTCTGGGGTTGCTGTTTCCCATGTGTAGTACTTTACATTTGTCAATGTTAAACTTCATTTGCCACCTCTCAGCCCATCTGCTCAACCTTTCCAGATCCTGTTGCAGCAGCATAGTGTCAGTAGTGTCTTTGACAACCCTGCCAACCTTTGTATCGTCTGCAAACTTGGACATTAAGCTTGATATACCATCATCGATATCATTTATAAATACAGAAAACAATAATGGACCCAACACTGAGCCCTGAGGGACTCCACTAATAACATTAGTCCACAATGAGCAGTGTCCATTGATTACCACTCTCTGTCTTCTCCCCCTCAACCACCCCTTTATCCATAGCAGCAATTTGCCTCCAATGTCACACTGCTCCAATTTGTGTAGCAGTCTTCCATATGCAACAGTATCAAAAGCCTTTCTACGATCCAAGTATATAATATCAAAGTTATTCCCTGCATCCAGTTCTTTTGTGACTGCATCATAGTATCCAATCAAGTTGGTCAGGCAAGACTTCCCCTTAACAAAACCATGCTGTGTCTGAGCTATAACTGAAGTCTTGTCTAAATGATCCTGCAGTGCTTCTTTAACCAGTGCCTCCATTAATTTTCCTGGAACAGAAGTTAAGCTCACAGGTCTATAATTACTTGTGTCAGCCTTTGATCCTCCTTTGTGAATTGGGGTCACATTTGCACATTTCCAGTCTATGGGTACCTCCCCTGAGTCCAAGGAAGCTCTCATAATTATGGCTAAGGGTTTGCTTACTTCCTTTGCTGCCTCCTTTATTATAACTGGATAGATCCCATCCACCCCGGGTGCCTTTCTTGTGTTTATCTTCAACAGTTTCTCCTCCACTTTACTCCCAGTTATTTCAAGATTCTGTAGCTTACTGCTAGAATTGAATACACCTCTGGCATTCCCCTTGCTGAATAACTCCTCATAAATGATCCTGCATTACTTCTTTTACCAGTGACTCCATTATTTTCCTTGGAACAAAAGTTAAACTAACTGGTCTGTAATTACTTGCATCACCCTTTGATCCTCCTTTGTGAATTGGGGCATAGATTTGCACATCTGTAGTGTGCATGGACCTCTCTTGAAATCAGAGGATGCTCTCATAATTATGACTAAGGGCTTGCTTACTTCCTTTGCTGTCTCCCTTAAAATAATTTGATAGATCCCATCCACCTTAGGTGCCTTTTTATGTTTAACTTAACAATTCCTGTTCCACTTTCCAGTCAGTTTTTACAAAATCATTTAACTTATTGTTAGTTTGATAAACTTCCGACATCCCCTTCCCTAAAGAATTTCTTGTGTGTGAATGTAGATGCAAAATACTCATTCAGTTTGTCTGCAACCTGAGCGGGATCATCAATAGTCAAACCATCGATATTGATCAAACCAATTTAATTCATCCCCCTTCCTTCTAGTGTTAAATAAAGGAGTCTTTGCTGTTTTTCTTTGCGTCCTTCATCAAAGATTTCTAGTAATTTGTCTTCGCTTGCCTAACCACCTTTGTAACTTGGTTACAGACTAGTTTATATCTACTATAGGCCTCTGTGTTGCCCGAAAATTTAAATGCATCCGATACATTTTTCTTCTGTGCCACAAGTATAGTCAATTCATCTGACATCCGTTTAAACCTATACCTTGAAGATTATTTCTAGTTGGCATGCCTAGTAGCTTCTATGATTAATTTCTTGAATGCTTCTCATTTAAAATCTGCTGATAGTAACATCATCAGTTGGTCCCACTGTATAGAATTTAAAAAATACACACACAATCAACCACTATATATATATATATATATATAGTGGTTGATTGTGTGTGTGTCCAGCCATCATTTTGCAGAACCCCTGAAACTGGTCTATTGACCCCAGTTTGGGAAACGCTGAGATAGAGCATTATATATAGTGGTTGATTGTGTGTGTGTGTCCAGCCATCATTTTTCAGAACCCCTGAACCTAGTCTATTGACCCCAGTTTGGGAAATGCTGAGATAGAGCATTACTCCCTCTGGTTGCCTCGCGAATATGATGCTGTAGAAAACAGCATCCAATAAATCCACAAAATTGTTGCAAGTGACCAATCCGAAAGTTCTAGTCAATATCTGGAAAAGTTAAAATCCCCCATTATAAGACATTCTGATTTACTGGCTCACTGTATTTCTCTGTGCAGCTGTTATTTGTACTCAGAGTCATTAGGCTGCACTCCTACCCTCATTTTTGCTTTCCCAGTAATTATTTCACACCAAACTGACAACACTGCACTAGATACATTGCCTTAGATTTTGTGCTTCAAGTTTCGTTTGACTTGCTTTGTATGAACAGTTACAAAGATGTCAAAAGAAATTTTAACCACATTTCTGGCATGTATTGTGCAATACTGAAAATTCATCAATCCTTAGTATAAAGTAAATTAATTCACCAGTTACAGCAGTTTTAGTTAAAACATGCTATCATGTGATACTATTTAGTATACGAAAATTCTTATAAATTAAATACATTTTAAAATGTGTGAAAGGTGTCTAATTCAGTTTGAGCTTGTATCTATATATGTTTAGCCAATGATTTGTTTATTAACATGTTTTATTAAAAAAATCTCTTGGTTTCTCTTTATTCATCATAACTGGCAAAAAAGGAGGAAACAGGAGAATTGTTTCAGGTATTTTAGGTGTTGCCTAAAATATTAGACAGCCTTAATTTGATTTGCACATTTTTTTTTTTTTTTTTTTTTAATTCGCACCCTTTGGCATGATAGCTCTTAGATCTATTTTTTTTTTTCTAAAATTGCATGGATTATTCAAGTGAGCTATAATTTAAAAGTATTATTTAAAAAGTGTTTCAAAGTATTTCTTGTTGCTTAGTTTCTTAAAAATTTTAAAAAATTGACTACCTTCATTTTGTTAGGAATGAGACCCCTTTAAATGAACCTAATGACTTCATTTTTCCCATATTTGTTTGTGTTTTAACCAGTAACATATATGTGTGTGTGCATATCAGAAAAATCTAGACATATACTCAAAATTAAGTAGTGATATACAAAACTAAAAGCAGCAAAATGTATTACAAGAAATAATACATTTTGTTATTGTACATGTAGCAGCTCAAATTGGCATACTTTCAGAACAGTTGCGGCAGACACTTTAGTAAACATTGTTTATTAAAAACATTTCTTGCCTAAATGACAGACTGGTTTACAACAGATGTTGTGGCATGACTTTGCACATTGGACAGTTTCATCACGCTTTTTGTTTATTAAAAAAAACAATCTGCATACTTAATTGTCTATTTAAAGTGATTATGCACATAGGAGTTATAGCATTATTATTATTATTATTATTATTAGCCATATAGTACAAGGAAGCCTGAGACTTATGCTGTACCAGACAAAAAACTCTGAGTTACCCAGAGAGAGAGAGAGAGAGAATGATGATGATATCCGGCTCAGGACCCTGGGTGTGCTAAGCCAGTCTCACCAGATATGAGCCCCTGGGGTGGAATGTGTTGAATATTCCCTCCTCATTTCTGATCTCTTGTAATCAAATAATGAATACTGTTTCACCAGATCTTACCTGAAATAGCTTATAATTAAATTACAAAATAAGAATATAGATATATTCATAGTCTGGCTGAATAGATATGCGAGTGGTATAATCAGTTTCTTCATGTCAGTTTAATCAGTCACATCACAAAAACTAGACATTCTAGAGGAAACAGATCAAGTTAGGTCACAGATCTATCTAGTCCATATACTTCTTAATGATATTGTTGACCTGTGTTATTTTTCAAAAGTATTTTTAAGTTTTTAGAAACTACTAAAAAAGGTTGGGCAATTAAGGTTTGCAACCATTCATTTTTGTATTTCATATTGAATGAGGTGACAAAGCTGCCATTTGACTACGACACAATACCGAACTTTCTAGACAAGTTTCAACACACTATATTTAATATTTGCTGAATGGCAGCTTATTGAAGTGGTTTATATGTTTGGTTTTTTTTTTGGTTTAAAATGCAGCATACGATTGAACAAGGAGTGAACATAAAATTCTGCATGAAACTGGGTGAAACCCAAATGAAAAGTTACAGATGTTAAGGTTGATTAAAAGTTAAGTATCACAAAAGGTGTCCCTATAAGGAAGGGAAGACGATCATGATGACGAAAGGTGTAGTATTCCCATATACAATAGAGGAGAGGTGATAATGTGATGAAAATTGCAGAAATGGTATGTTCTGATCACACACTAACCTGTTAAATTGAGATTAACAAGCAGTTCTAAAAATTTTTATTGAAGATACCGGCATGAGAAGCAGATCAGCTAAGTTGTTACTACAACTTAACAAAAAGCAAGACAGACAGCTAAGTGCATTCAAGGATTTTTTGGAATGAATCAAAAAGGGTAATTTGGTAATGAAACTTGGTTCTACCAATATGACTCCAAAACAAAATGTCAATCATTGGAGTGGAGAATGGTGCACTTGCCCAGACAGAAAAGCCACAAATGACAAAGTCAAAATTAAAACCAAGTTGATCTGTTTTTTATTATTTTTTTTTTCCTTAGTAGCATTATTCACATGAAATTCATGCTGGAGGAGACATCTATGAATCAGATATTCTACGTAGAGATTTAAAAAATTTTAGGCAGCAACATCAAAAGAAAACAAAATTTGTGGAGTAATCATTCCTGGATCTTAATCATAACAATGCACCCACTTGTGCTTCAATTTGTGTAATCACATTTTTAGCAAATAAAGAAACTGCCATGATACACCACCAACCCTGTTCCCAATCTAGCCCTAGCTGACTTCTGGATATTAAATAAATTGAAAACTTTTCGCAAAGGAAGGCATTTTGCAGATGTAGAAAATATTAAAAATTAATGAGAAAATATTTTAAAAGACATTGAAGTTGCACATTTCCGGAGCCATTATGTACCACTGTTACTCCACAATAATTACACATTCCTGAAGTAGTTAATACTAGTTCTTTGATCACAGCTTCTCTCAGTGGTCAGGATGTCAGGTAAGTAAAAGAAGGGAGATAGTAGTAATAGTGGCATGTGATGCAAGAAAGCAAGTGTATGAGCTTATACAGCATAAGCCAAAAAAAAAAAAAAAAAAAAAAATATCACACCATTCCCTCCAAACGCCTGTCCAGTTCCTCCTTAAATTTTATTTAACCTGTCAACTTCCACGACAGATGGAAGTTTGTTCCAGCAATTAACCACCCGCTGGCTAAAGGCAAATTTCCGCACATCTATTCTACATCTGTCTTTTCTTAATTTGAATTTATGCCCCCTTAGGTTCGTAATCTGAACAAGTGGAAGGATCCCATCAGAATTCAGCGTGCTCAACCCATTATATACCTCAAAGGCTTATATACCTCAATTAGATCACCGTGCAAGTGCCTAGTCTCCAGCCACTGCAATTTGCAGAACTTAAGCCTCTCTTGGTAAGAGGAACCCTTCATTCCCCTCACCAATCTTGTTGCCCTTCTGTACACGCTCAAGTAAATCTACATCCTTCCTAAAATGAGGCCTCCAGACCTGTACGCAGTACTCAAGACGTGGCCTGACCATTGCCTTATACAGAGGGACAATCACCTCCTTCTCCCTGCTAGCAAAATTCCTATATATCATTGACAAAACCCCATGACCTGCCCTGGCAGCCTGTCTGCATTGCTCAGAAAACTTAATATCTGACTGCACAATTACTCCTAGGTCTTTTTCATTTTCTACCACCTTAAGTGTAGTACCACACAGTTGGTACGTTTCTCTGGGGTTACTTCTACCCATATAGCTTATCCTACCTTCTAAAGATCAGTTCTCTTGTATTTACGTACATGAATTTTAAATCTCAAATGTGTGTGTGTGAGAGAGAGAGAGAGAGAGAGAATTTTTCATTAAAAATGTTTCATTATACAGTGAGTATATATTTGTGTATGCTTACACCCACTCACATTATGCAGCCAAAAAGATGCATCTATATCCCTTCCCATTCCCCGTATTTCTATTTATTGTCTGATCCTTAAATTTTCTTGTATATGTAGTTTATATATGGATGATTAACTTTTCTTTTGATAAACCGTGCCACCCCCCTCTCAATAATAGGGTTACAGTACAGGAACCAGTAGCCAGAAGTTATCAGAGTTCTACGGTGGACAATGAAGAGAGAGGTAGCAGTAGTTAAAGGCAAAGGAATGGGTTATAATTTCAAGAAAGGAAATTACAACGGCTTAAGGTGCTACATGGCCTCTATTAACTGGATAGATATCCTATAGAAAGAGGATACAATTGAATTATGGTATATCTTTAAAACATTAATCACAAAAGCCTTGAATCTGTAGATACCATTAAAAAAATACTTAATGAGGAGGATTCCAAGTTGGATGAATAATGAAGTTGTCAGATTACTTGAAGAAAAAGACTGCATCGAAAAGTTAGAGCAAAAAAAGTACTGAAACCTATAACAGCTACAAATTGATCTGTAATAGTGCCACAGAAAAGATTAGGCTGGCAAAGACAGATTATGAGAAATCGCTGGCAAAAAGAGAAAAGACTGGGAATAAGGAATTATTCACATATATAAATGCAAAGAAGAGAAATCAGAGAGGACCCTTGTGTAATGGACATGGGATAGTATTAGATATCCCAGCTGATGTTGTAGATGAACTCAACAGTTACTTTGCATCGATATTTACAGAAGTAAAACCCTTTATGTCAATGAGAAATTGTGAGTGAAGTTGAAAAATATTTAATTTATGATATTGAAATTTCACATGATTATTTAATGAAAAAAGTTTTAAGCCTACAGGTGAGTAAAGCATCCTGGAGTTGATGGCATATACCCTATATACATCAATTTAAGGGAAGCGGCATGTAAGTGCATTGAACCACTGAGACTAATTATGAGAGCATCACTGGACTCGGGAAAGATTCCGTTCGATTGGAAAAGTGCCAGTGTATTGCCAATACATAAAGGTGATTCTAGGAGTGTAGTGGGAAATTACCAACCAGTCGGTCTAACTTCAGCAGTAGGGAAAATTATGGAGGCAATGATGAAAGGTGAAATTCAGGATCATTTGAATAGAAATGGAATTCTGAAGGATATGCATCATGGTTTTGTAAAGGGAAAATCGTGTTTAACCAGTCTGGTTAGCTATTTTGACATGGTCTCGTGAGCTGGATTTAGGGAATAATTTAAACATTGTTTATTGGGATTTCAGCAAAGCTTTTGACTCAGTCCCACCTGAGTGGTTGCTTTATAATCTGGAACAGGTTGGAATTACAGGGAAAACCCCTAAATTGGATAGTAGGATAGATTCAGGGCAGGAGGCAGAGGGTTGTGATAAATGGTTATTCCTCACATTGGATTCATGTAAGAAGTGGGGTTTCCCAAGGATCAGTATTTGGACCACCGTCATTTTTGCAATGAAGGGATAGAGGGCGTGATGTCTAAATTTACAGATGATTTAAAGATTAGTAGAGTGGTTAATGATCATCACCAAGCAGAGCTTCTTCATAGTGATCTAGATAGACTTCAGGATGGTCAGAAAAGTGTCAGCTAAGCTTTAATCCAGCAAAGTGCAAGGTCTTACACCTGAGGAACAGTAACCCAAAAATAACTTATACACTTTGTGGATTTGAACTAAAATCAGTAGTGAAAGAAAGGGACTTAAAAATTACTATACAGTCAGACATGAAGTTCTTTTAGCATTGTAGACAGGTTGCAAGGAAGGCCCATGGTGTTCTATTGATGATTTATCAAACGTTTGCTAGTAAAGATAAGGATGTCATAATCCCATCATAAAGGCTATTGTTAGACCACACGTGGAATACTGTGTTCAGTTTTGGAGACCACACCTAAAAATAAACATCGAGCTTCTTGAAAGGGTCCAGAGATGGGTAACTCGCCTGATGAGATCAGCAAAAGGACATCCTTATGAGGAAAGACTTTGAATACGTGGGTTGCACAGCTTGGAAACTAGGCACCTTTAAAGTGACTTAAAGGTGTTTAAGGCTCAGAGAGGCAATAGTAAAGTGAATGAGGATGAAATTTTCAAGGTTATAAATGATTCTAGAAGTAGGGGCCATAAATTCAATTTACAGAGAGATGTTTAGACTGGATTGCAAGAAGTTTTATTTTAGCCAGCAAGTTGTGAATTGTCAAACTGTCAGCCTCTACCTACATGGGTAATAGAGGGAAATTCAAAAGTCACCTGAATCCCGTAGGAAATCCTACGGGAGGAGGAAAATGCATAGATTGCCTATTTCCTTTTCTCTTATAATTATTTATTATTTATTTTATTTATTTATTTTTTTTTGCCTGGTGTGACATAAGCTTTAGGCCTCCTTGCACCATATGATGGCTTATGTAATACTCTGCTTACGGAAATACGACTTTACGTAAGTTTTTGCCGGCCGGTGCAAACAAAAAAATCGTGGAAACGTATTTTGCATCCTGTAGGAATAAATTGAGGTATCGTGAAAATATCATGTGAAGCCAATAGCCAATAACACGGTTGTTTTTTTTTTTTTTTTTTGGTAATTCATTCCAAGACCTTGGAAGTTGAAATTTTCTCTATATAACTAAGCTATTTATCTCTCTAAAAGGTCATTTTTATAATGGAAATTGCACTACACTTTCATCGTTGTCATATGTTCCATTATAAGAATTAATTTTGAACGCCTTTGTGATATTTTTCTAAAACACATTTCTGGAGGTCACGACCATAAAACAAAAACAATTTGCACTTTCTGGTTTATTGGGCTTTTCTGTTAGCACAATCTATTATAAGTGGGTAGTAAACTTGATCTTATTGCATTTGCAATAATACCGATAACTGGAATTCTGTGGGTTTTGTGCAAAGTGCAAGTGCTGGCAGTGCTAGGAAACAAAAAATTGATTTTGAAATGAAGATGAAAATGATTAAAAGTAGGATGTTTGTCATCTATTGCTCAGATTAAATGCTTCAACAGTGAATGCTATTTCAAAGGACAGTGCACATATAAAAGAACATATTAAAGGATCAATGCATTTAAGATCAACAATGATCACAAAACAGCATTCAAGTGCTATATCGAAGATGGAAAAGCTATTAATAATATAAATGGAAAATCAGATTCAGAATCAAGTGCCCCTGAGTCCCATGGCCATTCAAAAAGCAAGAAGTATTTATGAAGATATTAAGGATAAGTAAGGCAAACCCCAAGCCAAGTTCATGGCAAGCAACGGGGTGATTTAATAAGTTCAAGCATCGCGCTGGTTACCAAAACATTAAAGTATGCAGTGAAGTCACCAGGGTCGATTCTGCAGCTACAGAGAAATTTTGTAATGTGTTGGGAAAAACCCCTACTAAATCTCCATAGCCCTCAACTTCCACAAGCGATGTGCTTATCAGCTGCAGAATTAATTCTGGCAACGATGCTCAAAAGGTAAAACTTGCTGACATTATGCCTCTCTCTTTTTGTAATTTTGTACGCTTTATAATTTTTTTCTGTGCATGAGATAAAAAAAATTGAATAAATAATTCTATTTACATGTTCATCAAACATTTCTTTTTTTGCTTCAATCAAATTTGCAAGTGCTGCATAAGCATTTAGGGAAATTTCGACTTACATAGAGTTCTGCGGAACGCAACCCTTACGAAGTCAGGGAGTGACTGTACAAATAATTTTGAAATTTATTATATTGAAGCATAGGAGTATTCGTTAGCATGCTCTGCTATTTTAGATTTCCCAGTGTTCTTCTTTTCTACATGTCTACACCAGTCCTTTGATCACATGCACAACTTCTGTCAATTATTGGGATTTCGGGCAAGCAACAAAAGGGAGATAAAAGAGTAATTTTTTTCTCAGCCCCCATTTGAAATAACCGTCCTGTTTCACTGATATAAATTTTCCAACAGCTGCTTGTGGTGGTTTGTAAATGTCTACATCTAGTTGAGGAAATTGCATTGCTCAAGAAATTATTTGGTATGAGTAGACATCTTCAGCAAAACACATGCAACTGCAGGAAAATTTACATTTGCAAGATAGAAAGGTTATTTGAAATGAGAGTTATGGAACTTTTTTTTGTAAGCATATAAAAAGGGGAATGCCAGGAAATCCTAAATAGCAGAATTATATATAGCTAAATAGCAGCACACCTTTGGATGCTTCCATGCTTTTAATGTAAAAAATTTTTAATTTATCAGGGGGATGAAGGGATTTTATGGCGAAGGATACAGATACATCATCTTGGCAATAGAATATAAATTTATAATCTGTTTTTTTCCAACTTTGGGGTTCAAAATAAATATACATAAATACAAGAGAACTGATCTTCAGAGGACAGGATAGGTTACTAGATATCTCTCTCATTGACCAATCCAGGGTTAAAAGCTCTTTTCTATCTTCCTTCTGTTACTTGCCCGGACATCCTAACCATCAAGAGTTAGATCCGGAGATCTGCATGAGATCCGGAGACCAGTATAGATATTCTGGAATGTGATGCTTCTCATGAAGGTAATTATTTCATCATTGAATGATAGTGGTTTACAATTGTAGTTATGTACATCTTATTGAAAATATCTCTTAATGCGAAGGTAATGACTCATTTAAAGAAATCTCAAGACATACATCATGCATTCTATGAGCAAAAAGCCCATAGCAAGCATCCTTTTTTTTTATTCAGAAGGGCTTGGAAGGGTTAGTAAGCTCTTGTAAATCTATCAAATGGCTACATCCTTATCAAGACAAAGTGGTAAGCACTCAGAACAGCTCCTCTGAGCCACCTTTATTGGGCAATCCCAATAACCGTAAAACCACATGAGACACTGAATTCATCCCATGGTGTGATCTCAGAATGGGATCTTGAACTGTCTGAAGAGGAAATGTGTTCTGAACTGAAATCATAAGAATAACAACTGCAAAAGAAATATTAGCATTAGCATTAGTAGAGGCATATGATGCAAGAAAGCAAGCTTAATCAGCATCAGCCAAAAAAAAAAAAAAAAAAAAAAACAACCACTACTCCCATTTCACCCCTCAATTCGTTCGAAATACCTGTCCAGCTGAGCCTTAAATTTGTTTAGGCTATCAACTTCCACAACAAGCGATGGAAGTCTATTCCACAAACCAACTGCCCGCTGGCTAAAGGCGAATTTCCGCACATCTATCCGACATCCGTCCTTCCTCAATTTGAATTTATGCCCTCTCAGGTGATTATTCTGAGCAAGAGGAAGAATCCCATCGGCATTGAGCATGCTCAAGCCATTCAAAGCCTTGTACACCTCTATCAGATCACCTCGGCGATGCCTAGTCTCCAGGCTCTGTAATTTGCAAAACTTAAGCCTTTCTTCGTAAGAGCAACCCTTTGTTCCATTCACTAATCTTGTTACCCTTCTCTGTACTCGTTCCAGCAGCTCTACATCCTTCTTGAAATGAGGCCTCCAGACCTGTATACAGTACTCAAGGTGTGGCCTGACCAATGCCTTATACAAGGGAATAATCACATCCCTGTCCCTGCTAGAAAAATTCCTGTATATCATTGACAAGACACCATGAGCTACTCTTGCAGCTCGTCTGCACTGCTCAGAGAACTTCATATCTGCCTGCACAATTACCCCCAGGTCCTTTTCATTCTCTACCACTGTCAGCGTAGTACCACAGAGTTGATACGTTGATCTGGGGTTACTGTTTCCCATATGTAGTACTTTACATTTGTCAATGTTAAACTTCATTTGCCACCTCTCAGCCCATCTGCTCAACCTTTCCAGATCCTGTTGCAGCAGCATAGTATCAGTAGTGTCCTTAACAACCCTGCCAACCTTTGTATCGTCTGCAAACTTGGACATTAAGCCTGATACACCATCATCAATATCATTTATAAATACAGAAAACAACAATGGACCCAACACTGAACCCTGAGGAACTCCACTAATAACATTAGTCCACGTTGAGCAGTGTCCATTGATTACCATTCTCTGTCTTCTGCCACTCAACCATCCCTTTATCCATAGCAGCAATTTGCCTCGAATGCCACACTTCTCCAATTTGTGCAGCAGTCTTCCATGCGCAACAGTATCAAAAGCCTTTCTAAGATCCAAATATATAATATCAAAGTTATTCCCTGCATCCAGTTCTTTTGTGACTACATCATAGTATCCAATCAAATTGGTCAGACAAGACCTGCCCTTAACAAACCCATGCTGTCTCTGAGCTATAACTGAATTCTTGTCCAGATGATCCTGCGGTGCTTCTTTAACCAGTGCCTCCATTAATTTTCCTGGAACCGAAGTTAAACTAACAGGTCTATAATTACTTGTGTCAGCCTTTGATCCTCCTTTGTGAATTGGGGTCATATTTGCACATCTCCAGTCCATGGGTACCTCCCCTGAGTCCAAAGAAGCTCTCATAATTATGGCTAGGGGTTTGCTTACTTCCTTTGCTGCCTCCTTTAATATAACTGGATAGATCCCATCCACCCCGGGTGCCTTTTTTATGTTTATCCTCAACAATTTCTCCTCCACTTTCCTCTCAGTTATTAGAAAATCATCTAGCTCACTGCCAATGTTTACTTCACCTACGACATTCCCCTTCCTGAATAACTCCTCATGTGTGAATGTAGATGCAAAATACTCGTTTAGATTGTTAGCCACCTGAGCTGGATCCTCAACTGTTGAACCATCAACATCCAGTGGACCAATCTGATTCATCCCTTTCCTTCTTGAGTTTAAATAGGTAAAGAACTCTTTTCTGTTTTTCTTTGCATCCTTTGCCAAGGATTTCTCATAATCTGCCTTTGCCTGCCTAATCTCCTTTGTGACTTGGTTACAGACCAACTTATATCTATCATAGGCTTCCACGTCACCCATTAATTTGTATGTATCCCATGCATTTTTCTTCTCTGCTATATGTCTCATTAGTTCATCTGACAACCATTTAGGCCTGAACCTTGAACAATATTTCTTGGTTGGTATGTAAAGCCTGGTAGCTTCCAAGATTAGTTCCTTGAATGCTTCCCATTTTGAATTTGCTGTTGGTAACATCATCAGTTGGTCCCACTGTATAGAATTTAAATACTATCTCAGACCATCACAGTCGCCTTTACGAAAGCAAAAACCCTTCCCTTTACCTCTGATGGTAGTTACCTCCTTGAGTAAATCCCACTTCAGCACACTGTGATCACTGCCACCCAGTGGTTCATTTATCTGCAGATTCCTAATGCATGAAGAATCACTACTGATAATCAGATCAAGAGTATTACTCCCTCTAGTTGCCTCCCGAACATGCTGGTGTAGAAAACAATCATCCAATAAATCCACAAAAGCCTTGCTAGTGTGTGAGTGACCAACCCACAAATTCCAGTCAATATCTGGGAAATTAAAATCCCCCATTATAAGACTCTGATTTACTGGCCCATTTTATTTCCCTGTACAGTATCTTATTATACTCATCAGAGTCATTAGGCCTATAGCACACTCCTACTCTCAATTTTGATTTACCTATGCTTATGTCACACCAAACTGACTCAACACTGCACTGTCCAGCGATGTCAACTGGCTTCACTTCCTTGGATTTTATGTGTTTTTTAACTAATAGCATAACCCCTCCTCCCTTCCTATCCTGTCTATCCTTTCTGTAGACGTTGTACTCCCCAAATTCCAGTTCTGCATTCCTTATATCTGTGTGACACCACGTCTCTGATATCCCAACAATATCTGCCTTTGATGTTTTGAGTAATACCTCAAATTCATCAAATTTATTTACTAAACTCCTAGCATTAGTGTACACGCAAGTATACATGCACCTGTTTCTATTCTTAGCTACCCTAACACAACCCATGTGTTTACTTGTACCGCAATGACTTCCAGCAGTCTCTGAAATATCCTGCATCTTGTTTTTCAGGCTTCTGCTCATTCCAATAGAAGCAGTGCATGAATCTCTTTCACCTCTGCCAGTGGCTACTGTTAATCCATTAGTCTTTGTCTCCCCCCAAGCTAGCAGTTTTCCGACCCACCTAACACTGCCAAGATAGCATCAGCAAATATTCTTGCACCCTTTCTATTTAAGTGTATCCCATCCCTGTAGAAGCAATCTCTCCTGTTAACAAGTACAGTCCAGGCTGAAAAAAATTCTACCCCTTGAGCCTTGCACAATCTTTCCAGGGCCGAATTGATCGACAAGGCTCTCATCATATACTCCCTCCTATCGTGTCTGGGCAGAATTGCAGACACTTTCAAATTCAACCCTAATTCTCGGCTTTTTTTCAACAGTGACCTGTACTTGTTAAGTAATTCCGCTGGTCTCCTACTCTTAATATCATTAGTGCCAACGTGTACAACTATATCACCTTTTGTGCCCTTAAAAGATGATATCTGCTCTACAACGTCATCAACCTTTGCCCCTGGCAGACATACCCTGGTCCTGTTCCACCTATCCTTTTTACAAAGCATGTTCCCCGTTTCCCTGACAATTGAGTCACCAACAACTACTAGTTCCTGTTGGACCAGCGCATTCTGCCTTGGGGGCCGCCTCTGTGTTGCAAGATGACCAAGTCCAAGCTCTGGTGTTGATGTGGGCAGCTGAGAGCTTGATGGGCCCCTCAATTTATTTCCTTCGAGGGCATCCACCCTGTCCTTCAAGGTCTCATATAGGCCCATAACAACGCCGAGTTGTCGCCTAATTTCCTTGCATCGTGCACACACAAAGACATCCCCCATGGCAGTATCATGTCCCGTACCCGATTGCTCCGCAAACATCAAGCAAACAGTGCATCTTAAAAGGCCGTGATTCAGGGGGCAACCGCCCCCCTCAGTTCTCCCCTGAGTCACAGCACTCCCATTAGCTTGAGCCTTTTGCTTTGCTGCTCTGGTCAGAGTCATGATTTCGATTTAAATGTCAATAAAATTACAATTTCAGAACAAAATTAAAACCTTAAACTTGTATCTTAACACAGTTATAACGCTATATTTATTTTTCGGTATCGAGTGTTATCTACGAGTTCCCTTTATATAACTTCCGTATCAAGTATGTATTAATTATTTGTTACGTTTGTACTCTAAGTCGTTATATATATATAGTTAAAAGTACAATTTAATTGACAATGAAGTTTAACAAGATTAATAGATGTACTGATTAATTGACAATATTATATTATGCACTATACTATACAAAGCTAATGCTATCGAATTCCGGATATGCTGTATCGCGCTTCAGTAACGAGTGTTATCTACGAAATCCCTTTATATAACTTCTGTATCAAGTTATGTATTAATTATTTATTTTTACTAATTATTTATGTTCCGTAACCTAGGTGGTTATATGTATAGTTAAAATTACAATTTAATTGCCAATGAAGTTCGACAAGATTAATAGATTTTACTGATCAATTTTCACGTAACAATGGCGGCCGTTTATGAACGGTAAACACGTGGATTTGATACCCTTTCCGATACTAAGTAATACCTACAAAATCTCTATCTAAGTTATTTTAACTTTAAGTACCGTAAATAGGAATATAAAGCTACTCTAGAAATAAGTTAATATGTCAATTTAAACTAATAAAGCAGAAAATAAATCAGAAAAAACTTCTCTATTCCAAGAGCGGCAGAAAGGCACGTCCGCACAGGAAACCCTCGACCTCAGACTCGATAGGATTGTAGTCCCCAATCCAGGTAAAATCTCATTCTTTGTTTAAATTCATAGATATCTCCAAATTCAGTTACTGCTGGAAACTTGTACTGTCCAGTAAGGCCACATGTTCCTAACTCCCCTGAAGTGCTTTGAGTGCCAAAAATACTGACACTTGAAAATGGCATGTCATTTTATGTTCTTGCATGTATAATATGCCAAGAAAATCATCATACTCAAGGGCATGGTCTGGAAAGAGGAAAAAGAAATAAAAAGATTGTAGGCAGCGCTAAATGTATCATACTAGGAAACAAAAGAGTTAACACCTATAAATAGTAACAAACCTTCATACCCTCAGGTTTCAAGATGTTCCATCCGAACACAAACTAAAATTAAAGGAGGAGTGGCAATTTTGGTGAATACTCATATACCATCTAAGCAAACAACATTAAAAACCAACTTAGTAGCAGTGAGAATAGCCATCGGAATTTCTATCACAATCTCGTCCATTTATTTTCCACCAAATATCCCTCTCTCCAGATCGGAATTAAACGATCTTACTATGCAGCTTCAACCTTCCTATTGCCTTATGGGAGATATGAATGCCCATCATCATTTGTGGGGATCTTCTCACACAGACAGTAGTGGTAACTTAATCGAAACTTTCATAGATGATCAACAACTGAATTTACTGAATATCGGATCTGACACTTATATCAGTTTGGGTACAGGTATCACTTCTGCAATAGACTTAACAATATGTTCTCCATCAGTTTATCCTAGTATAGGATGGTTCGTATTGAATGATCCTTACAACAGTGATCATTTTCCGATAGTATGTTCCATCAGACACAATCAACTCTTACAGAAGGAGCCAGAACAGTATGGACTTTTAAGAAAGCTAATTGGAGTAAATATATGCAATTAATCAAACTGGATAAGCAATTAATAGAATCCCTGCCAATAGATGATGCTGTCTTATATATCAATGATCAACTGCTAAAAGCTTCCAAAGCTACAATACCTCAAATAAGTAAGGCAAGGCAGGCATGGTACAACTCTTGGTGGAATGCAGAATGTGCAACAGCAAAAACGAAACAAAATCGTGCATGGAATAGATTCTGAAAATATCCAACTACTCTCAATTTGATTGCGTATAAAAAAGCTGAAGTGAGGAGAATTCAGAAAAGAGCAAAGAAAAATTGTTGGATCGTGTTTGCTTCCACACTTACTAGGAACTCGTATGGTTTGGTGTGGAAAAAAATTTGGATTTTAAGTGGAAGATATCCACGCACACATTCTCCAATCTTCCATTGGAAAGGGCAGGACGTTTTTGCAACAGACCAGATATCAGAAATTCTTGCTGACTCTTTCGCTTCCATATCAGCAGTTACAAGCTACAACACTGACTTTCAAAAATATAAAGAGCAAGCTGAACGGAGTAAGTTGAATTTCTCTACCAAGACATCTCATTGCTATAATCTACCATTTCTAAAAGAGGAATTACTTACAACCATTAAAAAATTGCCTAATAGCGCACCAGGTCTCGATGGCATTTATTATACTATGATCCAACACCTGAACTCTGATTGTCTGGAAATCCTACTAGCTCTATATAATAGAATTTTTCTGAACAACTTGTATCCATCCATATGGTGGCATGCAATTGTCCTTGCATTTCCCAAACCCGGAAAAGATCCTTCCTATACATATAATTATCGCCCGATTTCACTGACCAGCTGCTTAGGGAAAATCCTTGAACGAATGGTGCATAATAGACTTACATAGTTGCTAGAAAAAGAATGTTTTATCGCCCCACCAATTTGGATTTAGAAAAAATAGATCAACACTTGACCTATATGTCAAAGTGGAAACAAATATTAGAAACTCATTTATAAGAAAGCAGCATATGGTGATGGTAAATCTAGATCTTGAAAAAGCTTTTGACACAACATGGAGATTTGGAATTCTACGAGATCTATTTCGATTAGGATACAGAGGACAACTTCCACAATTTATTGAAAAATTCCTTGCTGACAGAACATTCAGGTACGATATAAAGGCTGTTTATCTACAATATATATACAACAGGAAGGGGTTCCCCAGTATTAAGTGCAACCCTGTTTGCACTGCGTGTGAACAATATCACAAAGGTTATACCACCATTATTGGAAATCTATGTGTGCAGATGATCTTTCCATTTCATTTCAATCACAAAGCATGAACACAATTGAACGACAGCTCCAATTATCCATAAAAAAATAAAGTATGGACTAAAAATAATGGATATAGAATATCTGAGAAAAAATCAGCTGTTATACACTTCTGTAAAATGTGTGGTCTTCATCCTGAACCGGTCTTATACTTAAATAAAATTGCTCTACCTGTTGTTCAAAATTTCTCCTTCTTGGGCTTAACATTAGATAGAAAACTATAAACTTTCATGAACAAATACTAAGACTTCGAACTAGTTGCCTCTTAAAACTTAACATCTTGCGCATAGTATCTTCAATGGCATGGGCAGCCGACAGGTCCACATTATTACTATTATATAAAACTTTGATTAGATCTCGTTTGGATTATGGATCTCCTATATATGCTTCAGCAAGAAGCAGCATCTTACGTCGCCTAGATACCATTCACCATAATGCTCTCCGCATAGCTCTAGGAGCATTTAGAACTTCACCAATTTACAGCCTGTATGCAGATGCATTGGAACCCCCCACTGCACCTTCAACGAGATTATTTACTGTGCATGTATGCAGCAAAAATATACAGTCAGCCATCACATCCAAATTGGTCCATTATTCACGATCCACAATGGACAAGGAATTATGATTGCAAGCCAAATGAAAATAAACCAGTAGGACTGCGTCTCAGACACTTAGCTCAATTTTGGGAAATACATTTCCAGCACATTTCTGCAGTAGATATAAACTCAGAACCTCCTTGGATTCAGACTGTGCCTTTGTCCATATCACATCTTACAAAGAGGAATAAGAAAGAGATCTCTCCAATCGTTATACAGAAGCTCCATGCACTGCACAGTTTTGAAAATAGAAACAGTCATCAGATTTACACGGATGGTTCAAAATCGAACAACTCAGTAAGTGCTGCAGTAGTTTTACCGGAATATATTATATCCACCTCCTTGCCTCATGTTTGCAGTATTTTCACAGCAGAATTATATGCCATTAAACTAGCACTGGATGATATTACCGAGCATCAACTTCTACCTGCTCTAATCTGGATGATATTGACTCCCTTAGTGCAGTAGCAGCTCTACAGAACAGCAAATATTCCTCAAATTCCTTGATTCAGCATCTCAAAAAACAACTGAGTTTTGCATAAAGAAAGAAAACAAGTGTCTATCTGTTGGATTCCCAGCCATGTTGGAATCCCAGGAAATAATCATGCAGACCAAGCTGCAAAAAATCCAGATCTTAATATACAAGATAACTTTCAGTTTGTACCATTTACAGATTATAGGGATGTATTTCGTACCAAATATACTTCCATTTGGAAACAACTTTGGATGGACAAACTGTGCAATAAACTTTGCAGAATAAAAAAAATCTATGTTCGTGGTGTTCTAGCTCATGTGCAAATAGGCAGGAGGAAGTTATATTAACAAGACTGCGCATTGGACATACCTTCCTCGCTCACAAACATTTACTTCTAACAGAAGATCCTCCACTCTGCACCATCAGTCAGATACAACTTACAGTAAGGCACATCCTGATTGATTGTCCATCCTATTCAGCCGTTCGAACCACATCCTTCCAATCATTAGCAAACTTGCAAGCTCCTCTAACCCTCTCTCATGTACTTGGTGACAAAGCAAACCTAAGTGAACTCTTTATATATATTAAACATCTAGGAATAATAAATACACTCTGATATATCCGTCCTAAATCATTAAAATGAACATAATGACACCGACAGACACATATTGGCCACAGTTGCCCTTGTGTCGTGAAACTTTCATACCAACAACAACAACAACAAACTAAAATTACTATTCCACTTAGGGTCATTTTCTCCCATTGTACACTATTTATTAAGCCGTAAAAAAAACCCACACAGGAAGACCACTCCTATATCAGTACCTCTTACTGCACCCTCTCTACCAAAACTCAGTGGTAACAGGGACACCTCTGAAAACTGAAGTGAGGAAGAAACGTATGCATGACAGAGCCCATACAGCCCCAAAAAAAGATAAATTGAAGACTTAGAAGAGTAAGCCCTCAGCACTATGGAAGCCAATCGACAGATCAGCCAAACTTAAATAATACTCAAATTCATACAATGGAATTCTTGTGGATTCTGATAGAATGTCTGGAAATCCTATCCACAGTTTAGCTGATGATAGCACATTGCATTCTGCCTTCCAGTTTGAGAAACCTTGCCCTGCACGAAGCTTCAACTTCTTGAGTATCCACTACCAATCTCTTAGATGCTGATCTCAAGGTAATTTTCCAGTGGGCAAAGATAACTTAGTGCGATTTCAATCCTTCTAAAATTCAGTCCTGTCTTATATCTCAAAAAAAGCATTTGTCTGCTCCTGTGCTTATCTTCAATAAAAATCTGATTTCTAGGCAAGGTCATATATCTCTTTTGGGGATTTACCTGACTTCTAAGCTTTCTTGACAAAACCACATTACAAATATTGCTTCATGTGCATCTAAAAAACTGGGTTTTACTTTCACTGGGGTGGTGCCCCCAAAACCACCCCATAAGTAACCCCACAAGAAACGAGTAACGTATCAACTGGGTGGTACTACATTCAGGGTTGTAGAAAATGAAAAGGACCTGGGGGTAATTGGGCAGTCAGATATGAAGTTTTCTAAGCAGTGAAAAAGGCTGCAAGAGTGTCTCTTGATATACAGGAATTTTGCTAGCAGGGATAAGGAGGTGACCATCCCCTTGTATAAGACAATGGTCAGGCCACACCGGGAGTACTGCATACAGGTCTGGAGGCCTCATTTTAGGAAGGATGTAGAGCTGCTGGAACAAGTACAGAGAAGGGCAATGAGATTGGTAAATAGGACAAAGGGTTGCTGTTAACAAGTTAAGTTCTGCAGTGTCTGGAGATTTAGGTGCCTTCAAGGTGATCTGATTAAGGTGTATGAAGCCTTGAATGGTTTGAGTAAGCTCAATGATGATTGGATTCTTCTTTTTGCTCAGGTTACTCACCTGAGGGGACATAAATTCAAATTGAGGAAAGACAATTGTAGAATATTTGTGTGGAAATTTGCCTTTAGCTAGCAGGTGGTTGATTGTTGGAACAAGTTCCATGTCTTGGTGAAGGTTGACAACTTAAATAAGTTCAAGGCAGAACTACACAAACATTTGGAGTGAATGGATGGCTTAAATGGGAAGTGTTTTGTTTTTTGCTGATGTCATATAAGCTTGATTTCTTGCATCATATGCATTCTAGTAATGCTAAAAACTTACATATGGTATTGTGAATCAATTTAAGAAACAATTAGATAAATTATAGAGATGATGGACAGGTGAGGTGGGCAGGATTTTTTTTTTGATTTTTTTTTATTAGATTTTAGTTTTCAGAAAATATGGAAAGGAAGGCTGTTTTAGATAATATAAGTAGAAGGGTAGAAATGAGGAATAAAAAAATAGATTCTGCGAGTTTTGAGTTGGATTGTGAGTGGATGCTGACTATTTACAAGATGTGTTTGAACTGGTGTGGAAGAGAGTAGGGGAAATACAGTCTCTCCCCGACATGTAAGAGATACGTTCCAGGACTTATGTAAGTTGATTTTTACGTAACTCTGGAATGACTAATAAAATATTGCTACTATATCCCTGATATGTCAAAATTACAAAGCCACATAATATCCTGAGAAGAATGAAGAAAAATAGTTATATACCATAACAGTTAAAAACTTAATCAGGGGACAGCAGTGAATTAACCATATTTCACATAAGAAAAGAAAACTTTTTTTTTTTCTGAAAACCTCAAACACGAAAAGTATCAAAACCTATAGTACTTAGTACCGTGCATGGGTTGAAGGAGAAGTATGGGGGGGGGGGAGCGGAAAATTTGCTCTAGAGACTAAACATGGGTTTCACCACTTCAAGCCTCCAATAAGCAAAGTGGTGGTATTTCACCGGTTGATGAAAGTCATCTACCACCTACATAAAAAAAATGCATGTTATTGTACTGTAAAAACTGATATGTATTTTGTAAGCCATGTGGTCTTTATAAGGGCTACTAAGGGATGCTTCAATGTCCATGCTTCGTTTCCATATAATTGCATTCCTGTTAAGATGACCTTGATATATTTCTTTAACCATTGGCTCCATCGTTTTCCCTCCAACCAAATTCATGCTTACAAGGCTATAATTGCCAATGCTGATCTCTGATCCCCTCTGAGAATAGGTGACACATTTGTCCACCTCCAATCTATAGGAATCTTCCCTTAATCCAAGGATAATCTCATAATTATGGCCACAGTTTGCTTACTTCTTTTGCTGCTGCTTTGAATATTAGTGGATATATCCCACAGCCCAAAGTGCCTTATTTACTTTTAGCTTCAACAGTTTCCCTTCCACTCTCTTCTCAGTTATCACAAAATCATTTAGCTTCCAGTTATAACTTGATATACTTTTGATGTTCCTAACCCTCAAAACCTCTTGACATTTGAATGTAGGTGCAAAATATTTATTTAGTTTGTGGGAAACCTGAATATGTTCATCTATAGCGAATAGGTTCATCCAGTGCTGTTCATTCCTTTTCTGCTATTGTTAACACAAGCAAAGAATTCTTTGCTGCTTCTCATAATGTGCCTTAGCTTGCCTAACCCCTTGTTAATCTGATTGTAGACAAGTTTGTATTTTTAAGACTCCATGTTCCATGTTAATTTATAATCATCCCATTCATTTTCCTTCTCTGCCACTACTTGTTGGCGCCTCCATAGCCAGGTGGGAAGGAGCAGCAGTGCGTAGCACACGCTTCTTGATTAGACCGGGGTTCGAGCCCGTCACCACAAAATACGGAGGATGCGGAAAGGTCAGGGAATGACCACCGCATATCCCGGAGCAATATGGCCTTAGTTGCTAATGCTCCTAAAAAAACCAAAATAACAAATAACTACTTGTCAGTTCATCCGTCATCCACTTAGGGTTTACTGTACTCCTAGCATTAAACCTTGAATTATATCTCTTAGCTGGTGTGAAAGCTTAGTAGCTTTTATGATTACTACCTTGAATACCACCCATTTAGAATTTGCAGTTCATATCACCATCAGTTTGTCTCACTGGAAGGAAGCCACTGTAGTAAAGACCACTGTAGTTACCCTTACAAATGCAAAATCCCTTCTGTTTACCCTTACCCTTGACAGTAGTTACATCTTGAAATATGTTCCACATATTATGATCACTGTAATACATGATGAATCACTACTGATAATCAGATCAAGAGTATTGCTTTCTCTTATTGCCTCTAAACATGCTGCTATAAAAAAAATAATAATAAATAAAATAAAGTTGACCAGTAAATCCAGAAAATTTACCATTTCTGCTGCTGTGTGAGTATAACACAATCTAACACAAAAGACATTCAGAGTTACAGGCCCAACCCTATCTCCTGTGTAATTGTACATTATACTCATTACAGTCATTTCAGATGCATTGAGTAGTGGTTTTTTAATTTTTTTCCTTGCTTATGACTAAACTTGACTAAACTAAACACCAAATTGACTAAACTTTGCACTGACCACCCACATCATCTGGGTGCAGATCGGTATTCTTCTTAACCAAGAGCATTACTTCTCCTCATCCCTCTGTTCTGGATGCCCTTCCTGTACACGTACTTGCCATATTCAAATTCCACCTTGTTTATTCCTGATTGGCACCATGCATACTATATCTGCATTTGTTGACTTAAACAGTATACTTCAAATTCATCAAATTTGTTTACTGTACTCGGCATCAGCATGCAAACAAATAAATATGGACTGTTTTTGCTTTTAGTAAACTTAACACAACCCATGTATTTAATTTTTGCATGGTGACCCAAGCCTTGTAATCAACAAAACCTTGCATTTTCAGGCCTCTGTATTTCCCAATAGGAGTGAATCGCTTTTACTTCTGCCTGCAGTTGCTGTTAATCTGAATTAATCTGTATACTGTAGGCTAGCAGTTTCTGCCTCACCTAATATAGCATCAGCAAATATTCTTGCACCCATCCCTGTAAAAACACTTCTGTTAACAACCGCTGGCCATGCTGAGAGAAATTCTTTTCCCATCAGCCTTGCACAGTCTCTCCAGGGATGAACTGGGTCTCATCCTGTATCCTTCCTATCATGTCTGTGCAGAATTGCAGACACTGTTTCAATACTAACTCGTGGATTTTTCGGCATTGAAACAGTGTCCTATCCTTTTTACATGAAATATTTTCCATTACCTTGATAAGAGCGAGTTACAACTGCTACCTCCTGTCGAACCAGAAATCTGCTAGTTTTCTTCAAGCTCTCATATAAGCCCATCAAAACACTGAATGCACACTTAACCTCCTCATGATCTTTACAATGATCATAGGTGCCTCCGTAGCCAGGTGGGCAGGAGCAGCAGTGTACAGCACACACTTCTTGATTAGACCAGGTTTCGAGCCCGTGACCACCAAATACAGAGGATGCAGAAAGGCCAGGGAATGATCACTGCATATCCCCGGAGCAATATGGGCTTAGTTGCTAATGCTCCTAAAAACCAAATAACAAACAACAACAATGATCACACACAGAGACACACAAAAGCATCCCCCCCTCAGGTCTGTCATATCTGGCTAAAGGTAGTTTTGCAAAGAGACAGCAAGTGTAGCACATCTGGGTTTTGATGTGCTACAGCAAGTGTAGCACATCAAAACCCAGATTCATAAGAGAACTGCTCTCAGTTCTCTTGTGAACCAGTGCATTCCTGCTGCTTTGAGCCTCCTACTTTGCTGCTCTAGTCCAAGGCATGATTCTAATTTAAATTTATTAATACTGCATGAAACTAAGAGATACAAGTATAATATAATGTAGTATAATTCAAATTTAACATAAACTATATCTAGATTATTCAGCAGCAGTACGTACTACTCTATTTTAATTTATGTTTCATATTGTGATACAGTTATGTATGTTATAAGATCCTATTGGCATCCTTAAATATGTTGTAGTTTATGGACATATAATTCATCAGTTATATCATCTGTAATCCTACAGAATAGTATAAAAGGCAACTAAATTGTTTATATTGTTCTATAAGAATACTATAATTGATACTACATTTATATTATTCTTATATCGATACAATAACTATTTCAAATTACCTTTTTAATTAATTTTCATTTTTACAACTTTCATTTTTAATTAATTTTAAAACCAAGTAAACAATAAATTAACCAAAAAGCCAAATTAAATAATTTAGCTTTTTGGTTAATAAATAAATAATGAAATAAACACATGTAACAAGTGCACTGTTAAGTTTAAACAAAAATATAACAAAAAATCAGTAATGTTTAAATAATAAAAAGCTATCACATAGCAGCTCTCAAAAAAAAATAAAGCAATCTCTTCACTGTAAAGTCGATAGCAGCAATTTCTGACTGTAAGTCATTCATGACATTCACAAAGCCTGATATGATGACTGATCCGAGATGTCAAAAAATAATACCGGCAACAAACTGTTTCTGATAAAGCATGATCCAAAGCTGTGGCCTCCCTGGATACCTGTCTTGGTAAGACTGAGAACTGGACATGTGCATCTTGCAGACCTCCTTCTACTACTGGGAGAAAATCCTCTGCATTGCTTAACCTGTTGAACCCAACTTAAGATGAATCATTAACTGGTTAATTGTCCACATTATTCAACTATCTGTTCAAGTACTTTTCAGGATATTTGTCAGTAACCTGAAATCTGAATTTATCTTTATTTTATCAGACTGTCTCATTTCGTTGGATATTAGATTATTGTTAGCTGTGACTGGTTTGTTGTGTTAGCTTTATTATTAGCTATGACTGGCAAAGGAAACACTGAAGACAGTTCCCTCCTATAAACAAATACAGATGAGTTGGATGCAATGACAGATGTGGAACCTTGCCAGAATAACTCCTTTCTTTACCTTAATCATAAATACTTTTACCCAAATAGCAGTTATACCATCTCCTTCTAAGTAAGCAATTTAGACTCAGGTGCCCTTGTGTCATTAAGCCTTATAACAATAAGGCTTAACAATTTACTAGTCTACAAGTTAGTGCAATTGCATCATTTCTGTATGTACCCAACTACTTAAGTAGTTATAAATTGGCATCCTTAAGTATATCTCATATTGTGAATACCTTCACGAGTTTCCATGATATTGCGCTACCTCGAATAAGTAATGCTCATCATAGGAGAAGACTACTGTTTACTTATTCTCAGTGGATACCATCACCCATACGGCACCGTTTTGGAGTTTATTGGCTCCTCATCGGTGGATGGACAGGTACCATGGTGTTGCAATGATGACAACCCACAATATGAGAGATGCCTGACTCAGAGCAATTTAGATTACAGTATAGTTTAGGGCTAAAGCCTACATTGTAATTTAAACTGCAGGGCTTTGACTGCATGTGCTCATGCTCAGTTGAGACATTAACTTCTAGAATATATTCCAAGACCTTGCTACTCCTGAACTTCCCTGGACTGAATTCTCACTTCTCTGTGACAATTTCTTTTTAAAATGGGGGAAATCCTCCTTGGCAAACACCAACTTTCAACAGCTCAATAAAGTGCATTCCTCGGAAAACTCAGAGCAAGTACATATCTATACTGATATCTCCAAAACAGATGCCGCTGTAGGTACTGCAGCAGTTTCTTCCACCTTCTCAGTAGCTGTGCCTCTTGCTACTGAATTCAGTATCTATACCACCTAATTCTATGCAATGAAACTGGCCCTAGATAACATAAACAACTACCATATCAAGAATCCCTGATATATACAGACTCCTTAGTCAATCACTGTCATTCAATCTACCTTTTCTCTTTCTCTCATCCCATTCATAAAGAGATCAGAACCTAAATTATTTTACTATCAAATGGCCAACCAGAAGGTTGCCTTCTGCTGGATCCCTGGTTATTAGGATCCTCGGTAATGAATGGGCGGATGACTCTGCTAAACATCCCAACTCTGGATCTTCCAGTCAACTGAAAGTACCTTACACTAACTACAAATCCATTGTTAAAACAACATGTAGGAAACAATAGTCTCACCTTTGGCAAACTCAAATAAATAATAAACTGTTGCAGATAAGAAAAAAAAAACCACAACTGTGGGCATCAGTTTCGAGAGAAGTAAGCAACAAGAAGTTATTTAGGCAAGGCTCTGCATCGGTCATTGCGTCCAACTCTTCTGTATTTGCTTATGGTAGGGAACCGTTCTCACTGTTTCTTTTGCCAGTCACAGCTAACAATAAAGCATATTCTCATTGACATTGAATGTCCCTCAACGTTCAACTATCCGAAAATCCAACTTTAGCTCCCTATTGAACTTGCACAAACCCTAACCTTATCACATATTCCTGGCAATAAAGCAAATTTCGAGGAACTGTTTAATTTGGAATGCATAAATTTGTATAATAGTCTCTGAATAAAATAACACATGAAATTAGTGATAAGTAACAGGTACAATATGGCTCAAGAGGCCCTTGTGCCAAAAAAACTCAAATACAACAACAAACAGGTGTCATTCCCACCAGACACATCAATTGCAGAATGGGCTTGATCAGTACTTTTAAACGAACATTCATCTAAGTCACATCTAATAGATAAAACAAACAATACTCCAGTCACAGTTCCTTCTGAAATTTCCTTAGTCTGAAGCAAACAAAAAAACATACTCAGAGATTGTTGGAGTAAAACAACATTCAAGTAGGATAGATATAGGCAACAATGCCACTGAAGATGGAATAGTGCTTGATCTGCATATGCAGCTGAAGAGGATATGGAGACTGGATGTTCTGTTCACCTTAATACAGATGTAACAGACATTCTGGACACTCCTCTTTTTTTTTTTTTTTCCCTAGAATAGAAAGTACTAAATATGAATGTTACAAGCAAGAAACTAGTAAAAAAAAAAAAAAAAAAGACAATACCAAAACTAAGTAATGCACCATGTCACTCAATGGAACTGTAGAGGTTTACATCATCTTCTTCCAGTCACATAGCTCCCTGAGGAGCTGTTGTGGCCACCCACAAATTCCTCCAACTGCATCAATCGTGTGCTATACGAGCAGCATCACAAAGTTTCATGCCCAGAAGTTCATTGATCTCATCCATCTAATTGCAGGTCTTCCTCTGCACCTCTTCCCCCTCAGTTTTTCCTTCCATTATATTCTTCAACAGAAAGTTTTCCCTTCTTACTATATGACCAAAAAACTTGAGTTTTCTTTTGTTGATGCTATGAAGAAGAATTTTAGGCCTGCCAATTTTATTCAATACCCACTCATTTGTTCTTCAATCCAAGTAAGAAATATGCAGTAGTCTCCCATAACACCACATTTCAAATGCCTCAATTTTCTTCTTGTCAACTCTTTTCAGATTTTAACCTTCACATCCGTAAGTGGCAACTGGAAAAATTAACGAATCAATGATTCTCAGTTACATCTTTAGGGGCAGACCTTGATCTCTCCATAATTTTGTCAGATCAGAGACCAACATTTTAGCAATTGCCTGTCGTCTCTTTACATCGTTTGAGCAGTCACTATTTTTATTTATTCTTGACCCTAAGTAATCAAATTCATCAACTTCTTCGATATCTTTCCCATTAATCTTCACTTTACTGGAAACGAGATAATCACCAATCACCGTAATTTTAGGTTTACACACATTCAGAAACAATCCTTTTTTCTTACTTGCTTCACATACTCTCCTCAGTTTCTTTAAGATGATACTTAGAATTACAAATTAGCACAGTATCATCTGCATATGAAGGTTGTTTATCTTCAGTCCTCCAATTTTGATGCCAGTCTCCAAATCTTCCAAAGCTTCACACATGATATCTTTGGCATAAAGATTAAGGCAATACTAATAATATCTGTGATTTTATTTCCAAGATCAAAAATTGCATAATAAACTGAAAACACAAATTCAACCTCCTCTGCATATGGAGGAGTGGCACTCCTGGCTTACACAAAAATCCTATCAAAACACATTCCAGTACAAATTTCTGAGTAGTGGTCACTCTCTGCATCATCCTTGGAATTACCCTAGCTATTTTATAAATATACCTTTTGCCAAATCATGTCTGTAGTACTAATGATTGTGAAGAACTTGTACCACAAATATAGGATAAAATATTCATATACGAGGTGCTACACAAACATTCCCAAAATTTAACTGTTGTGTAAGAACTACATCTAGTATGGACTTGTGGTGCTAGGTAGCACAGCATGCAGCCTTTGTGAATCAGTGTGCCACATGGCATCGGGCTGGATAGAGACATTGAATATTTATGCACAGTTCTTTGGCTGTGTGTTTTGCGTAGTTTGTGATGGCTGATGTGAGAGGGCAATGTGCTTGCATCAAGTTCTGTTTCCTTCTTAATGATACAGCAGCAGCAGAAACCCATAAGAAGTTGAAACAAACTTTTGGTGACAATTCTTTAAGCCAGACGCAGACCTACTACTGGTTTAACCATTTTAATAATGGTCACATGTCAGTTGATGACGACGATCACTCTGGGTGTTCATCATCGAGCACCACTTCAGAAAATTTTGCAAAAGTTCAGGTGGCGATCCGTGAAGGCCGCAGGTGGACCATTCACAACATTTGTGGCATTGTAGGACTATCGTAAGCACATGTCACCAGATTTTGTCAGAAAAGTTGAACATGAGAAGGAATGACTGAGTGAAGACCAAAAGCAGCATCGCATGGAAGTTAGTACAGATCTTCAAGAACAGGCCAGGAGTGATCAAAACTTCCTTTCTATGGTTGTCACCGTTGACAAGAGTTGGGTATATGGGTATGACCCAGAAGCCAAGCAATAATCATCCCAGTGGAAGAGCCCATCTTTGGCCTGACAGAAGAAACCTGACAAGTGAGGAGCAATGTGAAGTCCATGCTGATCAGTTTTTTGGACATTAATGGGATTATCCATAAGGAATTCATTCCTCCTGGCCAGACCGTCAATGCAAAGTTCTACTGCAACGTCCTGAGGCAGTTAAGGGAAGCCATTGGGAGGAAATGTCCAGAGAAGTGGTGCACAAAGAACTGGGTCCTTCATCACATGACAACGTGCGGGCCCACACGTCTCTCGCTTTGCAGTTTTTGGCCTCCAACAATGACAATCGTCCCCCCCACCTTATTTGCTAGACTTAGCTCCTGCAACTTCTTCCTCTTCCCAAGAATGAAAATCAAGCTGAAGGGTACAAAAATTTGACAGCATGGAGGATATCCAAACCGAATCGCTGGTGATGCTGAACACTGTGACAAAGGACTTTCAGGACACATTCAAATCATGGGAGAAGTACTGGGATCGGTGTTTACGCTCTGAAGGGGACTGCTTCAAAGGTGCTGGTGGTGAATAAGACCCAGGGTAAGTCAAATTTATTTTATAAATACATTTCGGGTATCATCTTGTACATTTCCCAACAGGATCTTCCAGGACTGTTGACCTACCTATATGTTCCCCTCTTTCATCTACATGCATGGTGGACAATGCTAAATGACCTGCTCGGAATCATTACTTTTCAATCATTTGTAAATTGGTGTTTGTTTGTTATTTGGTTTTTAGGAGCATTAGAAACTAAGGCCATATGCTCCGGGGATATGCAGTGGTCATTCCCTGACCTTTCCGCATCCTCCGTATTTGGTGGGCGCAGCCTCGACCCCCGGTCTAATCAAGAAGCGTGTGCTAACCACTGCTGCTTCTGCCAATTTACAAAGGGAGGTGCCCTTCATAAATTGCAAGCATCAGTATCAACACATACAGAAAAAAGGAAAATATGGAAGTTCTCCAAAGCAGACTGGAAAACTTTCTTCACTAGTATCTTCCTGAACAATTCCATCATACAGATGGAACAGAGAATGTCACCAAGCATATTACCAAACAAATACTAACAGCAGCTACCAAGGCAATACCACAATTGTCTAATCAAAAATTCACTCATATTACATGAATCATTCCACCCATTGATGGAATGATTCATGTAAAAAAGCAAAACAAGAAATGAATAAAGTATTGAACATTTTTCGTGTCTGAGAACTGATAACCTGATTAATTACAAATGACTGGAGACTAAGGTAAGACAAATAATATGAACGGCAAAAAAAAATTACTCATGGATACCCTTTGCTTCAGGTATTACTAAGGATACAGATACCGGATTAATATGGAAAAAAATCCAGACTATTAAATGGTAAATACCCACCAACAGCTCCAATTTTCAATTGAAATGGATAGGGCACATCAACCACAGCAGATACAGCAAATATAGATGTTTTATATAGATATTTTATAGAAGTTTCTGCCCTTGCAGAAACCTTTAGTGTTATCATCACCATGGGGTGCAGACTAATAAACATTAATACAACTATGCAGAGCCTTTAAAAGATCCTGGCTAGGCTATAGAGCACATGCCACAGTACAATTCAGCCAAATTAAGTGCATTACAGTGTTTTGTGTATAGCTTTAGAAGTATATCTTACATCAAAGCGAAGTGAAGAAGCCCACAAACCTGTAATTTCAAAGACTGAATTTTAGTATATTTGGTAGCATAGCATAACATTCAAAAATGAATGTTATGCTAAAGTATGATCAATACCAAACCATCCATTATGGACAACATTATATGATTGAAAGTGCATCCAAATATCAGTAAACCAAAAGTCATATAATTGATGTTGCGACATAATTTAAATCTCATTCATATAGCAACTTCATTTTAAGTTTGATTTCCAAATATTCAGGCAGGGTGTGATCCTGTATAAGTGAAACAAGAATTCCTTACCCAGGCAATTCTTTCAATAGTAACTTGTGGCCTATAAAGCCTAATATTGCTATGTCACTCTGATATGCACAGATGATCTCAGAAGAAAACCAAAGTAGTAGTAGTGGCATGTGATGCAAGAAAGCAAGTGTATAAGCTTATGCAGCATCAGCCAAAAAAAAAAAAAAAAAAAAATCACACCATTCCCTCCAAATGCCTGTCCAGTTCCTCCTTAAATTTATTTAACCTATCAACTTCCACAACGACAGATGAAGGTTTGTTCCAGCAATTAACCACCCGCTGGCTAAAGGCAAATTTCCGCACATCTATTCTACATCTGTATTTTCTTAATTTGAATTTATGCCTCCTTAGGTTCGTAATCTGAACAAGTGGAAGGATCCCATCAGAATTCAGCATGCTCAATCCATTCAAGGCCTTATACACCTCAATCAGATCACCATACAGGTGCCTAGTCTCCAACCACTGCAATTTGCAGACTTAAGCCTCTCTTGGTAAGAGGATCCCTTCATTCCCCTCACCAATCTTGTTGCCCTTCTCTGTACATGCTCAAGCAAATCTACATCCTTCCAAAAATTAGGCCTCCAGACCTGTACGCAATACTCAAGGCGTGGCCTGACCATTGCCTTATACAAAGGGACATTCACCTCCTTTTCCCTACTAGCAAAATTCCTATATATCATTGAGAAAACCCCATGACCTGCCCTGGCAGCCTGTCTGCATTGCTCAGAAAACTTCATATCTGACTGCACAATTACTCCCAGGTCTTTTTCATTTTCTACCACCTTAAGCATTGTACCACACAGTTGGTACGTTTCTCTGGGGTTACTTCTACCCATACGCAGTACTTTGCATTTGTCAAGATTAAACTTCAGTTGCCACTTCTTAGCCCATCTGCCCAAATTATCTAGATCCTGTTGCCGTAGCACACTACCATTACTGTCATTAACAACCCTGCCAACCTTTGTATCATCTGCAAACTTCGACACTAAGCCTGATACACCTTCATTAATATCATTGATAAATATACAAAACAGAGGGCCCAACACCGAATCCTGTGGGACTCCACTAATAACATTAGTCCACGAAGAGCAGCGCCCATTAATTACCACCCTCTGTCTTCTCCCACTCAACCATCCTTTTATCCATTGTAGCAACTTACCCTTAATACCATTCTGCTCCAATTTGTACAATAGTCTTCCATGCGCAACAGTGTCAAAAGCTTTCCTGAAATCCAAATATATGATATCAAAATTATTTTTTGCATCCAGTTCTTTTGTAACCACATCATAATATCCTATCAAATTTATCAGACAAGACTTTCCCTTAACAAACCCATGCTGTGTCTGAATTATTGCTGCAGTCTTGTCTAGATGATCCTGCAATGCATCTTTAACCAGTGACTCCATTATATTCCCCAGAACAGAAGTTAAACTAACTGGTCTGTAATTACTCGTGTCACCCTGCCGACCGGGCTAGCCGAGTGGGTAAAGTACCTCCCCGGCAACCCAAAGGTCGCGGGTTCGATTCCCGCCTCGGGCTTGGATCAAAGTACTGCAAAAACCTTGGGAGGTGCAATATGGCCACAGAAGCCGATGCGCCAACAACTACCAAATCAAAAAAAAAAAAAAAAAAAAAAAACTCGTGTCACCCTTCAATCCCCCTTTGTGAATTGGGGATACATTTGCATATCTCCAGTATGTGGGGGACCTCCCCTGAGTCCAAGGATGCTCTCATAATTATGGCTAAGGGTTTGCTTAGTTGCTTTGCTGCCTCCTTTAATATGACTGATCCCATCCACCCCAGGTGCCTTTCTTATGTTTAACTTCAACAATTTCTCCTCAACTTTGCTCTCAGTTATTACAAAATCATTAAGCACTCTGCTACAATTTATAACCTTCTGCCATTTTCAAACCTTAATAACTCCTCATGTGTGAATGTAGATGCAAAATACTCATTCAGTTTGTTTGCTATCTGAGCAGGATCAACAGTCGAACCATCGATATCAAGTGGACCAATCAGATTAATCCCCTTCCTTTTAGAGTTTATATAAGTAAAGAAATCCTTGCTGTTTTTCTTAGCATCTTTTGCCAAAGTTTCTCGTAATCTGCCTTCATCTCCCTAACCTCCTTTGTGATCTGATTACAGACTAGCTTATATCTGCCGTATGCTTCTGAGTCGCTTGATAATTTATATGCATCCCATGCATTTTTCTTCTCTGTCACGAGTCTCATCAGTTCATTTGATAACCATTTAGGCCTAAACCTTGAACAATATTTCTTAATAAGTATGAACTTTTAGTAGCATCCACGATTAATTCCTTGAATGCTTCCCACTTAGAATTTACTGTTGGTAACATTGTCAGTTGATCCCACTGTACAGAATTTAAAAACTGTCTGAGACCACTGTAGTCAGTCACCTTTACGGAAGCAAAAACCTTTTCCTGATGGTGATTATATCTTTAAGTAAATCCCACATCAGTACACTGTGATCACTGCCATCTAGTGGTTCCTTTATCTGCAAGTTCTTAATACAATACACGAATGATCACTGCTGACCAGATCAAGAGTATTACCCTCTCTGCTTGCCTCTCGAACATGCTGCTGCAGAAAAGAATCATCCAATAAATCCACAAAAGTCTTACTAGTATGTAAGTGACTAACCCACAAGATCCAGTCAATATCTGGGAAGTTAAAATCCCCCATTATAAGACATTCTGATTTACTAGCCCACTCTATTTCTCTGTACAATTGTTCATTGTACTCATTAGGCCTATGCGCCTCCGTAGCCAGGTGGGAAGGAGCAGCAGTGCGTAGCACACGCTTCTTGATTAGACCGGGTTTTGAGCCCGTCACCACCAAATACGGAGGATGCGGAAAGGTCAGGGAATGACCACCGCATATCCCGGAGCAATATGGCCTTAGTTGCTAATGCTCCTAAAAAAAAAAAAAAAAAAAAAACCAAATAAATAACATTAGGCCTATAACACACTCCTACTCTTATTTTTGCTTTCGCAGTGCTTATGTCACACCAAATTGACTCAACAGAGCACTGTTCATCTATATCAACTGGATGCACTTCTTTTTATTTTGTGTTTTTCTTAATTAACAGCATAACACCTCCTCCCTTCCTATCCTGTCTATTCTTTCTGTACACATTGTACTCCCCAATTTCCAGTTCTGCATTCCTTATATCTGTGTGACCCCCATGTCTCTGCTATCCCAACAATATCCGCCTTTGATGTCTTGACCAACACTTCAAATTCTTCAAATTTATTTACTATACTTCTAGCATTGGTATACATGCAAGTATACATGTACTTATCGTTATTATTAGTTACCCTAACACATCCCATATACCACCTGTTTCACAATGACTGCCATCAGTCCCCAAAACCCCCAGCATCCCTCGCTCCAGGTCGCTACTTATTCTAATAGGTGCCTCCATAGCCAGGTGGGCAGAAGCAGCAGTGCGTAGCACATGCTTCTTGATTAGACCGGGGTTTGAGCCCGTGAGCCACCAAATACGGAGGATGCGGAAAGGTCAGGTGAATATCCCCGGAGCAATATGGCCTTAGTTACTAATGCTCCTAAAAACCAAATAACAACAACATATTCTAATAGAAGTTGTGCAAGAATCACCTTCAGTGGGCAGAAGCAGCAGAATCACCATCACCTCTGCCTGCGGCTACTTTTACCGTTTTAGTCTGTAGGAACAGCAGCCAAGTTCCCAAATACTGTTACTGCATAACAGTACTGTCAGCTGAGTGCAGTAGCTATACTGCTGAATACAAAACAATGATAGCTACCCATGAATCATATATACTAAACAATGCACCCAAATAGTATCATCTTTACATATTCACTTAGCACTCTACAAACTTAAGACATGATGCCAGAAATATTCACCCAACTCTATGGTAGGTTCAAAACATGCAAAACTAGTAAAACAGAAACAAAATATAAAATCCTGCTGGTATCAGAACATATAAGAGCTGATGGAAATTAACGGACTGAGCACCAAGAGGAATAACCAGTACAAAATCATAATTTGGAATAGTAACATGAAATGATGACAACAAAAATGGCAGGAACAAACCAATAAGATAATTATTACTGATGAAAATGTAACAATAACACACCAATATGGGACCAAATAATCCCAGGGGCTCATATCTGGTGAGTATGGACTTGGCAAACCCAGGGTCCTGAGCTGGATATCATCATCCTTCTCTTTTTTGGTGATTTTTCTCTCTCTCTCTCTCTCTCTCTCTCTCTCTCTCTCTCAGGGTAACTCAGGATATTTTTTTAGCTGGTGCAGCATAAGCTTCAGGGTTCCTTGCATCATATGGCTACTAATAATACTGAGCAAATTAAGAATGCAACTCATCCAATTATGTATATCACTAACTAACAGTCCAATATTTTCTACTTGACTGTTCAAACTTTTCATGAAACTTAGCAATAAAAGAATGTTAGACATTCTTTTATTCCAAACAGTGATAACAGACAGACTTGATGATGGAAATAACAAAACTTGAATAGGCGCAATATAGCCGAAGCAGCTCTTGTGCCATAAAATCACAAACAACAACCACTTGATGTATTTGAAGTTTTCCAGTTTCTGAAACTTATAATAGTTGTATAAGTTTCAGAAACTAGTACAACCTAATATAAAACAGAATCCCATATTTAAAGAAAGAAGGAAATATAAACTATGGAAATATCAGAATTTTAATCAAAAATATCACAACATAAAATCCATCAGTTAATAATCATAAGATTTGTGTACTATATCCACTGAAGTTGGTTACACTGGTAAGTACTGAAACAACAATAATTACACAACTCTCTGTAATGGGAAACCATGTCACCCATAAAGGTTATTGTGGTGGAAGATAGATCAGGTTGACTGAAATGTCTTCAAATATTGGGCAAGTTTGATATCACCACAGTCAGTCAATTGTTAATGATGCAGTTAAGCACATCACAGAACATATTTCCCAAAAAGTGGCAATAGCAATTCCTAAAACATCTACCACCATTTTCAAAATCATGGTAGAATGCAGAACATGCATCATACCAGGAAAGCCTTCAGTTCTGCAAATTACAGCATTTGGAGACTAGGCACCTTCAAGGAGATCTGAACGAAGTGTTCAAGGCTTTGAATGGATTGAGGATGCTAAATGCTGATGGAATCCTTCCTATTCCTTAGACTACACACACCTGAGGGGTCATAAATTCAAATTGAACGATGGTTGCAGGATAGATGTGTGGAGGTTTGCCTTTTGCCAGCAAGTAGTTGACTGTTCAAAGAAACTTTCATCTAGCATTGTAAAAGTGGGTAGTTTGAATAAATTCAGGGAAGAACTAGATAAACAACTATTAGAGAAGGAATGGGCAAGTGAAATGAAAAGTTTTTAATTTTTGGCTGATGCTGTATAAGTTGGCATTCTTGCTTCATTTGCCATAACTAATCCTAAACTAGGAAAAGATCCAAAAATTACAATTACCATCTTATAATTTCCAAAAAAATTACAAATAATTATCATCTTATATGTACTTATCGTATTGTGTCCTATATCTGATGCTTTCTTGCATCATCTGCCACTAGTACTACTATTTGACCAGCTGCTTATGCAGCTTCTGCAAAGTGTGTTCAAAACTTGCCTTATTTTATATCTGGAAACTATAGCTCATCTCAACTTTTGAATCTCCTGCAGAAAGTAGTTCTGCATTATGATGGAAATTATGGGCAACTGACGGGGGGGGGGGATGCACAAAAGTATGAATTTTGTATATATGAAATAGATAGTATGAATCAGAGCTGTAATGCTCGATAGGTACGTTGATATTAATATTTGTAAAATAATAAGAGGAATTTACCTCAATATAGTATGTAGAACACTACCATATGATACTCTCCAGAAATTAAAACGAAAAAATCGCGCCTCCGTAGCCAGGTGGGAAGGAGCAGCAGTGCGTAGCACACGCTTCTTGATTAGACCGGGGTTCGAGCCCGTCACCACCAAATACGGAGCATGCGGAAAGGTCAGGGAATGACCACCGCATATTCCCGGAGCAATATGGCCTTAGTTGCTAATGCTCCTAAAAACCAAATAACAACATAACAACAACGAAAAAATCGAAAAACTTACATTAGAGTAACAAATAATTAAAAATCAATTTAACAATTGAAATCAATTTAACACAAATCAGTTAAACACAATTAAAAATCAATTTAATGCAATTAAAAATATTAAAAAGAATCTAATGAAAATATTCAAAATGACTTTCCTTCCTCAGTATCTTAGTGTGGGCCGAGTATCTTAGTGTTGATTTAATATAATTTTGCACCAAGTCGTTCAAAAAATCCCCCATAATTGTGTGTATCGATAGGTTACACCTGGAGAGACAGGAAGTGAATGAAATAGTCAATAAGAGTTTAAAAAATGAATTAGATAATATGAATCAGAGCTGTAATGCTCAATTGCTACATTCTACGTTGATATTAATATTTGTAAAATAATAAGAGGAGTTTACCTCAATAAAGGAAGGAAAATCGTTTTGAATATTTTCGTTAGATTCTTTTTAATATTTTTAATTGCATTAAATTGATTTTTAATTATTTGTTACTCTAATGTAAGTTTTTCGATTTTTTTCGTTTTAATTTCTGGAGAGTATCATACAGTAGTGTTCTACGTACTATATTGAGGTAAACTCCTCTTATTATTTTACAAGTATATATGAAATATATACTTGTAAAATAATAAGTTGATATAAAAAAATAATAAGTAAAATAATAATAAATACACGAAGTTGTTTAAAAGAAAACTTGATTGATTAGATAAAGGTAAAAAGTAAACTGCAGCCATTATCAACCCACTGCAGGATGGAAGCCTTCTCAACAATTCATGCTGAGGTACATAATCTACCACGGTGGTCCAGTGCGGGTTGGCAGATCGACCGTATTTTGCAGTCAGAGGCTTGAACCCCGGTCTACTCAAAGAGCGTGTGCTACTGCACTCCCACTCCTGACCACTCGGCTAGGTTATCTGTGTTTAATTTCAAAATGAAACTTACAAGAAAAGATCCTAATTGCACATAATGTATAGTGTAATTTGACTATTGGCACTAGGAGTTTCCCCCAGATCTGCAATTGATACTATGGGGTGTACAGAACTCTGCAGAGGCCAGATGATGAGTTAGTTAGTGAGTGTTTGTGAAGTGTTAGTGTAGGATTGTGTTATGTTGTTCATCCAACCACTTTGCCTAGGGAACTGTGGAGACCACAAACCACTAGTTGCCATCTTTTGCCACGGAGTGGTGGAACGGGTCAGTAGGAAAAATAGACTCTGGTGGGGTGAACCCTGGGGTTGATTGAGCTTTCCAGGGAGGGCACAGAAAAAAAAAAAGAGGGAAGGATAAAAATTGAAGTTGAAAGGGGGTGACAGCTGGGACCCCCTGAAACTGGGTGCCCATCCCATTAAAAGATGGGATTGATTTGTTGACCAGGTGAGAAGTGGAGCATTTCCACCTAAGGAGAGGAAAATTAGAGAAAGAAATCCCTAGAGTAGTGAAGGGGAGGGCAGGGGAAACATCCACCCAAAGAGCAGTGGGGGGGAGGCCATCTCTCTCCCCCAGAGGAAGGGGAGTAAATGTCATGGGTAAAGCCCATGAGATCACCACATGGATGCTGAGATCCCACATCAAGATGAAAGATATCAGCAGCATTCCAGACAAAGGGAAAACTAACATCCTGGTCATGGAGATGCATGGCTGACAGGGGAGTGAAACTCTTGACCATGGGTTGCAGAATATACTGCTGGACCCCTATCATCAGAGATGTATAAAAGAGAATGGGGATGTGCTGGCATAACCCTTGAGGCTATAAAGTCCACAGCCTCAGGAAAAATAGACTCTGGTGGGGTGAACCCTGGACATCCAGACTGATGCAAGCAGCTGATCTCCACTACTCCTTCCCCATATAAACAATGGTACTTGCTATTTGCACTAGTTAAGTGGGAGACACAGTGAACCTGAAATAGATGGCTTTGATTAGTCCTTTATTTAGCATTAGCATTAGTAGAGGCATTTGATGCAAGAAAGCAAGCTTATGCAGCATCAGCCAAAAAAAAAAAAAAAAAAAAAACCACTTCCACTTCACCCCTCTGTTTGTTTGAAATACCTGTCCAGCTGAGCCTTAAACTTATTTAGGCTATCAACTTCCACGACAAGGGATGGAAGTCTGTTCCACCAACCAACCACCCACTGGCTAAAGGCAAATTTCCTCATGTCTTTCCTCAATTTGAATTTATGCCCTCTCAAGTGATTATTCTGAGCAAGAGGAAGAATCCCATCAGCATTGAGCATGCTCAAACCATTCAAGGCTTTATACACCTCTATCGGATCACCTCGCTGGTGCCTAGTCTCCAGACACTGTAATTTGCAAAACTTAAGCCTTTCTTTGTAAGAGCACCCCCTTTGTTCCATTCACCAATCTTGTTGCCCTTCTCTGTACTTGTTCTACTATTTATACAGGGTTCCTCTAGATCTGACTTCCCCTGTAGTCCTGCAATGCTGAGGCAACAGCAGTTAGTTGGGTGCTTGGCAATCTAGGCAGTTATCCCACGCTGTGACAGCATCAGCATCCCACACCTACAATGGCTAGACTCAGTTCACCATCAAGGCATCCACGTTGCTACTGGAGTTTTAGAACGTCCCCCGTCCAGAGTTTATACGTTGAAGCATGTGAACCACCATTGTCCCTGTGATAAAAGCAGTTGTCGATAAAATATGCTTTTAAACTGAAATCCCTGCCAGACAACCCTACATGGACATCCGTTTTTGAGTCACTATGGGAAACTCTATATCACGTCAGACTGCCAACTGTCCCTTTGGTATCCAGGTCCAAGAGTTGTTCAGAGAGCTTAACATCATGGTAGACAATGTTGCTGAGTCACTAAGGCAACGACTTCCACCCTGGCATGTTCGCATACCATCATGCGATTTCTCCATTAAAAATTGGGATAAGGCCGTTACTCCATCTTCTGTCTATCAACAACTCTGTACTGCCTACTGAGCCAAATATTCTGACTTCTTGCCTGTCTTTACTGGTGGCTCGAAGTCAGAATCATCTGTTGGATCTGCTGCTGCTGCTGTCTTTCCAGGTAGTAGTACTATATCTGGGAAGATTCTCCACAAATGCATCATATAAACAGCTGAGTTGTATGTTATAGAGTTAGCTTTGGACCATGTTGCAATTCACAATTAATGGAGACGTATGGTGTATGCTGACTCATTAAGTATACTACAGGCTTTATCGGAGATGAGATATTAGCCTCATCCGCACCTGACTCGGGTACAGCAGATGCTCCATTCTCCCTTCTTGGACATCCGTTTCCGCTGGATCCCAAGCCACATTGGTATCAAAGGGTAATGAACTGATATAGGTTGTCCAAAAAGTCTCCAATGGTAAAAATATGTTTTTCTTTACAGGTGAAAAATTGCATTAACAGTGGATGAAAGGGTGGGGATAGTCCTTAGTGGTCATAAAGGATGAACCCAGAGGGAAGTGGCAAACGAGTTCAATGCTAGACATCCTGAAAGGAATTCAGTAATGTACAGCACAGTTGGGAAACTGGTGAAGAAATTTAAAGAGACTGAATCTGAGACTGGATCCCAGTGTGCTGAGAAGAATTCAAACAAACATGGTACAAAGGCTGAGAAAATGCATGGAGAGTGAGGGTGGACACATTGAACACATTTGTAAATGAGAGTAAGCATACATAGTGGAAATCCCATTGGTTCCAGACTTTTCAGACACCCTGTATATACACTCATTTGAAATATCCGATTTATTTTTACTCTCATATTGATTTTTATTTATTTATATGTCTAAATATATGAACTTTTTACAAGGTACAATATATGAACTTTTTAAAGGCAACCAAATTCCTCATCCTTTTTATTTTAACTTTATCATGGCACACTATAACCTTATTGTTTTTGTGCCCTAAAAAAAAACCAAACTAAATCAAATCAAAGCATCCCACACCTAATGGTGTCAGCAATTCATACCTTTAGAGTTGAAGTTCTTTGTTTAGTCACGGTTGCTCTTGCAGCTGAATTGCCCTGAATTCATTCCACACCACACTGGGTGTCAGCATTGTTGGTACACTGACATTATCCAGGAGATCTACACCAGGATCATCCCACGCTGTAGCGGCATCAGCATCCTACACCATTAGGTGTTTGCAGTCAAATCAGGTAGTGTCATATCCGGTGGTCAAATCTGTATTTTTTGACTTAAGTTGGGGCCCAAGCAGAGTCTAGGACTCTTTGGGTCCCATTTATATTCAGTCGGCAAGTTGTGAACATCACCTGTGCATACTCAGTCAGCATTTTGTAGTAGTGCTCCTGTGTAACAAAGAGATGCTCTTGACCATTTGGCAGGTCATGGATTTTAGAAATTAGACGACATCTGTGATTCTCATAGTCCATACATATATTATACAAAAACATGATCTCACGTTTCACTTTTGCCACAATTACATATAGGATCATCAGTAATTCCCAGGGTGGTCAGTTTTTACTTGAAAAATCCATGTCCTGTAAGGAAGAATGTCACATAAACGCCTGGAGAAAACCATGGTGAAGCCTTTGGGCTAGTCATTTTTACCTCCAGTAAAATTTTCCTCATTACTGCACCTTTGGTGCTTTCTTCCCAGTGTAACTGCCATATTTTGCACAGTTTCTTGCTTGATATCTCTGTTGGAATCAAGACTAATATCAAGGATAGTTCTGGCTGTACCTTTCTTATGAAGGTAGATCATACCACACCTAATCACTTCAAGATCTAATGGCAGGATGCCTGCCAGGACTCAAGGCAGGAGTACAGTCAGTTCTGCTATAGCACACACTTTAGGAACACGAATTTGCTCCAACTCGACTGGTACATTAGGGAACAATGTGATTTTCGAGTTGGCTCGTGCATGATTTCATCTGCAAGTAACACCAGGTAAAAGCAAAACTAAGCACCAAGCTGAATGTAGCGACCTGCGCAGCAATACATACAAGTTTACGAAGCTTAAAAAATGTCAAACATCAAATGTGGCAGAGCTATATTTCACATTTACTGTAGTTGTAGGTGCCTCCGTAGCCAGGTGGGAAGGAGCAGCAGTGCGTAGCACACGCGTCTTGATTAGACCAGGGTTTGAGCCCATCACCACCAAATACGGAGGATGCGGAAAGGTCAGGGAACGACCACCACATATACCTTAGTTGCTAATGCTCCTTAAAACCAAATAACAAACAAACTGTAATTGTAGTGGTCAGAGACACACCGTTATCATTCACTGTATTCACAAGATAACAGGTGATATTGTAGGCCGACTCGTGTTTTCAGGAGATCACATTTTTCTATTCGAACAGAAATTTCATGAGGTGTGATGGCGTAAGTAGAGGAGCACATTTCTGGAGGTCACTATAATAAAAACAATTTGCACTTCCTGGTTTATTGGTGGCACACTATGGCCATAATTGCTGATGCACCTAATAAATCCCCAAACAACAAACAAACCGGTTTATTGGGCTTTTCTGTTGGTGCAATCTAATTATAAACAGGCAGTAAACTCAGTCTTATTGCATTTGTGATAATACCCATAGTGTGGGAATTGTGTGGGTTTTTACGTTACTATGGTGAAATGTTTCCCCTTTCATGAAATCTTCAATCATATAAAAAACATAAATGTGAGATTTACTTAAAGATGTAACTACCATCAAGGGTAAAGGGAAGGGTTTTTGTAGTCGCCTTTCATAAAGGTGACTACAGTGGTCTCAGACAGTTTTCAAATTCTATACATTAGAATAAACTAATGATGTTAACAACAGCAAATTCTAAATGAGAAGTATTCAAGGAATTAATCATGGAACTACTAGGCTTTTCATACTAACTAAAAAATAGTGTTCAAAATTTAGACCTAAATGGATGTCAGATGAATTAATGAGGCTCGTGGCAGAGAAGAAAAATGTATAGGATGCATATAAATTATCAGGCGACACAGAAGCCTATGGTAGATATGTTAGACTGTAATCAAGTCACAAAGGAGGTTAGGCAAGCGAAAGCTGACTACGAGAAATCTTTGGCAAAGGATGCTAAGAAAAACAGCAAGGACTTCTTTACTTATATAAACTCTAAAAGGAAGGGGTTGAATCAGATTGGTCCACTTGATATCAATGGTTTGACTGTTGATCTGCTCAGATAGCTGACAAACTGAATGACTACTTTGCATCTACATTCCCAGAGGAGGAATTCTGTAGGGAAGTGGAGAACAGAAGCTTATTAAACTCTAACAGGGAGCTAAATGATTTTGTAATAACTGAGAGCAAAGTGGAGGGGAAATTGTTGAAGCTTAATGCAGGAAAGGCACCTGGGGTAGATGGGATCTATCCAGTTATTAAAAGAGGTGGCAAAGGAAGTAAGCAAACCCTTAGCCATAATTATGAAAGCATAATTATGGCTTAGGGTTTGCTTTGCAAATGTGTCTCCAATTCAAAAAGGAGATCCAAGGGTGATATGAGAAATTACATATTTGTTAGTTTAATTTCTGTTCCGGTGAAAATAATAGTCACTGGTTAAAGAAGCAGTGCAGGATCCTCTAGACAAAACTACAGTAATAATTCAGACACAGCATGGGTTTGTTAAGGGAAAGTCTTGTCTGACAAATTTGATTGGATTCTATGATGTCATCACAAAAGAACTGGATGCAAAAAATAGTTTTGATATCATATACTTGGATTTCAGGAAAGCTTTTGATACTGTTGCACATGTAATGCCATACTACTGTACAATAATGAGTAGTATGGCATTAAGGGCAATTTGCTGCAAAGGATGAAAGGATGGGTGAGGGGAGATGACAGAAAGTAGTAATCAATGGACACCGCCCTTCGTGGACTAATATTATTAATGGAGTCCCCCAGGGTTCGGTGTTGGGCCCATTGTTGTTTTGTATATTTATCAACAATATACAAATGGCAGCTATGCTTTAATCCAGCAAAGTGTAAGGTAACCTCAAAATAACTTGGCGTAGTTGAACTAAAGCCGTTAGTGGAGGAAAGGGACTTGAGTATTACAATACAGACTATCCGATATCTTGGGTTAACTTTAGATAAAAAAAAAAAAAAAAAATTGACCATTCTTGACCATATCAAACAACTTAGAACCACCTGTTTTAAGAAATTAAACATTTTGAGAGTATTATCAGCTACATCATGGGGTGCTGACTGTCATACACTCCATTTATATCATTCAATAGTAAGATCAAGGTTAGACTATGGATCACCAATTTACAACTCTGCTAGACCCAACATCTTAAAGTTTTTGGACCCTATTCATCACGGAGGCCTACACGTTGCTCTTGGAGCCTACCGCACATCTCCTGTGCAGAGATGTGTGGTATGATGAAGTTCAAACCTCCACTCTCTCTACAAAGACAAATTTTATTGCTTAATTATGCTGTCAAAATCAAGAGCCAACTGCTGCATCCAGCATGGAAATATCTATTTACTCCAGACTGGGAACACTTGTATGCCATTTACCCATCAATAAATCGACCTGCTGGCATGTGTCTTTGCTCATTACTTGATAATTGGCAGCTAGACCTTTCTAAAATAGCCACTGTTAAGTTCCACTACTCCTCCATGGGCTTGCTGTCCTGCTACCTGTGATCTGTCCCTTCAAGATTGGGGGAAAACTACTTTCCCAACAGAATATAAATCAGCTTCATAAATCTCTAATTGCAAAATATGAATCTTATACACAGATGACTCCAAAACTGACCATGTCAGTGCTGCTGTTATTCTTCCATCATCCACAATCCCTAGTCAGTTACCTTTAGAATGCACTGTCTTTACTGCTGAACTACATGCCATACAAATAGCCCCAGAAACTAAAATTGCACAAGTACCTATAGTATTATTTTTACCTACTCTCTCATTGCCCTTCTTGCATTACAGCAACCAAGAAAGCATCACAACTACCTACTTGGTAATATTCAAAACTTGCTGACTGATCTAGCTAAGAACATGAAAGTAGTAAAATTTTGTTGGGTCACTAGCCATATTGGCATACCTGGCAAATTTGAGTGCTGACCATGCAGCCAAATCTACTGTGGAACAAGTCGATGGTTCTTTCAAAATCCCTTTCACCTACTATAAAAGCCTTATAATAAAGCAAAGTATGAATCACTGGCAATCCATCTGGCAAAACCAAGAAGGAAACAAACACCTTCGGATTACACTGAATCTCCAGTCTTGGCCATCTAGTTTCTGCTCGAACCAAATGGAAGAAGTCACGCTTGCAAGGCTACAAATAGGACATATGCACCTTACTCACTTTTATCTTCTTTCTTCCTCAGATCCACCTTTCAGTCCGAACAGCCATGTGCAAATCACAGTCCAGCCCATCCACTTGGTATCAATGGTTTGATACCAAGTGGATGTGCTGGACTGCCCTCTTTATAATGGAGTATGGCAAACCAACTTCTTATAACCATGCAGCCCAAATCACACCTAATTTGCATCAAATATTAGACAACAGATCTGACATTAATGCAGTTTTCACTTTCCTAAAAAGAATAAAATGCTATGATAGAATATAATGCTTAAACCCTGCATAACACATCTCATGTTTAACAACACCTGAAATCTCCTACCATTGTTTGGCACATAATGGTCTTTATCTGCCGTTGTGCCTTAAAACCTATAACAACAACGTTACGATACGGTCAGTCATGAAGTTCTCCGAGAATTGGAGAACTGATTGCAAGGATGGCCCATGGTTTACTATCGATGATTTATCGAACAATTGCTAGTAGAGATAAGGACATCATAATTCCATTGTATATAAGGCTATAGCTAGACCACACTTGGAATACTGTGCTAAAGTATGGAGACTGCACCTAAAGAAAGCCATTGTGCTTCTTGAAAGGGTCCAAAGATGAGAGCTTTGTCGATCAATTCGACCCTGGAAAGAATGTGTAAGGCTCAAGGGATTGAATTTTTTTCAGCCTGGTCTGTACTTGTTAACAGGAGAGACTGCTTCTACAGGGATGGGATACACTTAAATAGAAAGGGTGCAAGAATATTTTCTGATGCTATCGAGGCAGTGTTAGGTGGGTTGAAAAACTGCTTGCTTGGGGGAATTTCACCTCTGGCAGAGGTGCAAGTGATTCTTGCACTGCTTCTATTGGAATGAGCAGCAGCCTGGAAAACAAGATGCAGAGTATTTCAGAAAATACTGGGAGTCATTGCGGTACAAGTAAACACATGGGTTGTGTTACGGTAGCTAAGAATAGGAACAGGTGCATTTATACTTCATTTACACCAATGCTAGGAGTTTGGTAAATAAATTTGATGAATTTGAGATATTGCTCAAAACATCAAAGGCAGTTATTGTTGGGATATCAGAGATATGGTGTCACACAGATATAAGGAATGCAGAACTGGAATTTGGGCAGTACAGTGGGTACAGAAAGGATAGGAAGGGAAGAGAGGGGTCATGCTATTAGTTAAGAAACACATAAAATCCAAGGGAGTGAAGCCAGTCAGCAGCATCGCTGTACAGTGCAGTGTCGAGTCAGTTTGGTGTGACATAAGCATTGGGAGATCAAAATTGAGAATAGGAGTGTGTTATAGGCCTAATGACTCTGATGAGTATAATAAGAAACTGTACAGGGAAACAGAGTGGGCCAGTATATCAGTCTTATAATGGGGGATTTTAATTTCCCAGATATTGACTGGAATTTGTGGGTTGGTCACACACACTAGCATGGCTTTTGTGGATTTATTGGATGATTGTTTTCTACATCAGCATGTTCGCGAGGCAACTAGAGGGAGAATACTCTTGATCTGATTAGCAGTATTGATTCTTCATGCATTAAGAATCTGCAGATAAAGGAACCACTAGGTGGCAGTGATCACAGTGTGCTGAAGTGGGATTTACTCAGAGGTAACTACCATCAGGGATAAAGGGAAGGGTTTTTGCTTTCGTAAAGGTGACATGGTGGTCTTACACAGTATTTAAATTCTATATGGTGGGCAGGAGAGGGGGTGCAGTAGCACACGCTCTTTGAGTAGACTGGGGTTCAAACCCCTGACTGCTGAAAAGGGTCGATCTGCCAACCCGCACTGGACCCGCGTGGCAGATTATGGTCCATTTCCCTCAACATGAATTGTTGAGGAGGCTTCCATCCTACAGTGGGTTGATAATGGCTGCACTTTACTTTTATGGTGGGACCAACTGATGATGTTGCCAACAGCAAATTCAAAATGGGAGGCATTCAAAGAATTTATCTTGGAAGCTACTAGGTTTTACATACCAACTAAGAAATATTGTTCAAGGTTTAGGCCTAAATGGATGTCAGATGAACTAATGAGACATATGGCAGAGAAGAAAAATGTATGGGATACATATAAATTAATGGGTGACATGGAAGCCTGTGTGCAGAGGCAGATTATAAGAAATCCTTGGCAAAGAATGCAAAGAAAAACAACAGAGTTCTTTACCTATATAAACTCTAAAAGGAAAGGGATGAATCAGATTGGTCCACTGGATATTGATGGTTCAACTGTTGATGATCCTGCTCAGGTGGCTAACAAACTAAATGAGTATTTTGCATCAACATTCACCCACGAGGAGTTATTCAGGGAGGGGAATGCCAGAGGTGAGTTAAACTCTGGCGTTGAGCTAGATGATTTTGTAATAACTGAGAGGAAAGTGGAGGAGAAATTGTTGAAGATAAACATAAAAAAGGCACCCAGGGTGGATGGGATCTATCCAGTTATATTAAAGGAGGCAGCAAAGAAAGTAAGCAAACCCTAGCCATAATTATGAGAGCTTCTTTGGACTCATGGGAGGTCCCCATGGACCGGAGATGTGTAAATGTGAACCCACTTCACAAAGGAGGATCAAAGTGCGACACAAGTAATTATAGACCTGTTAGTTTAACTTGTTCCTGGAAAATTAATGGAGGCACTGGTTAAAGAAGCACTGCAGGATCATCTAGACAAGAGTTCAGTTATAGCTCGGACACAGCATGGTTTTCTTAAGGGAAAGTCTTGCCCACATCATAGTTTGTGACCACATACTATGATGTGGTCACAAAGGAACTGGATGCAGGGAATATCTTTGATATCATATATTTGGATCTTAGAAAGGCTTTTGATACTGTTTACACATGGAAGACAGCTGAACAAATTGGAGCAGTGTGGCAATAGAGGCAAATTGCTGCTATGGATAAAGTGATGGTTAAGTGGGAGAAGACAGAGAGTGGTAATCAATGGACAATGCTCTTTGTAGACTAATGTTATTAGTGGAGTTCCTCAGGGTTCAGTGTTGGGTTCATTACTGTTTTCTGTGTTTATAAATGATATTGATGATGGTATATCAAGCTTAATGTTTGTATAAGTTTGCAGATGATACTAAGGTTGGCAGGATTGTTAAGAACACTAATGACAGTATGCTGCTACAACAGGATCTAGAAAAGTTGAGCAGATGGGCTGACAGGTGGCAAATGAAGTTTAACATTGACAAATGTAAAATACTTCCATATGGGAAGCAGTAACCCCAGAGTGACGTATCAACTCTGCGATACTACACTGACAGTGGTAGAGAACGAAAAGAACCTGGGGGTAATTGTGCAGGCAGATATGAAGTTTTCTGAGCAGTGCAGACTGTCTGCAAGAGTAGCTCATAGTGTCTAGTCAATGAATATACAGGAATTTTTCTAGCAGGGATAAGGAGGTGCTTATCCCGTTGTATAAGGCAATAGTCAGGCCACACCTTGAGTATTGTATACGGGTGTGGAGGCCTCATTTTAAGAAAGATGTAGAGCTGTTGGAACGAGTCCAGAGAAGCGCAACAAGATTAGTGAATGAAACAAAGGGTTGCTCTTACGAAGAAATGCTTAAGTTTTGCAAATTACAGTGTCTGGAGACTAGCACCTGCAAAATGATCTTATTGAAATGTATAAAGTTTTGAATGGTTTGATCATGCTCAATGCTGATGGTATTCTTCCTCTTGCTCAGAATAATCACCTGAGAGGGCATAAATTCAAATTGAGGAAAGACAGATGTAGGATAGATTTGCAGAAGTTTGCCTTTAGCCAGCGGGTAGTTGGTCGGTGGAACAGACTTCCAACCTTTTTTGTGGAAGTTGATAGGCTAAATAAATTTAAGGCTGAGCTGGATAGGTATTTGGAATGAACGGAGGGGTGAAATGGGAGCGTTTTTTTTTTTTTTTATAGGCTGATGCTGCGTAAGCTTGCTTTCTTGCATCATATGCCTCTACTAATGCTAATGTTGACTCGCCTGGTGAAATAAGCAAAAGGGCATCCATATGAGGAAAGACTTCGAATATGTGGGCTGCAGAGCTTAGAAACTTGACACCTTAGAGGTGACTTGATTGAGGTGTTTAAGGCTCTGAAAGGCATTAGTAAAATGAATGAGGACAAAATTTTCACAGTTATAAACGATTCTATAACTAAGCTTGCTTTCTTGCATTATATGCCTCTACTAATGCTAATGTTAACTCGCTTGGTGAAATAAGCAAAAGGGCATCCATATGAGGAAAGACTTCGAATATGTGGGCTGCAGAGCTTAGAAACTTGACACCTTAGAGGTGACTTGATTGAGGTGTTTAAGGCTCTGAAAGGCATTAGTAAAGTGAATGAGGACAAAATTTTCACAGTTATAAACGATTCTGCAACTGTGGGCCATAATTTCAAGTTATGGGGGGGGGAGACATTTAGGCCAGCGAGTTATAAATTACTGAATAAGTTACCTACATGGGTGGTGAGGCTGACAGTTTGGGGAAATTCAAAGGTCAGCTGGATAATTATATACAGGAGAAATGAAATGCATAGGTTGTCTTTCCTTTTCCCTTATAATTTTTTTCTTATTATTATTTTATTTTATTTTTATTTCATTTTATTTTATTTTTATTTTTGGCTGGTGCAGCATAAGCCCATAGGCTTCCTTGCACCATGTTGCCATTGCTAATACTAATATTGATGAAGGTATATTGGGCTTAATGTCCAAGTTTGCAGATGATACAAAGGTTGGCATGGTTGTCAATGACAGTATGCTACTGCAACAGGATCTAGAAAAGTTGGGCAGATGGGCTGAGAAGCGGCAACTGAGTTTAGCATTGACAAATGCAAAGTACTAAATATGTGTAGAAGTAACCCCAGAGAAATGTACCAACTGTGTAATACTAAATTCACAGTAGTGGAGAATGGCAAATTACCCCCAGGGGCTCACATCTGGTGAGTATGGGCTTGGCACACCCAGGGTCTTGAGCTGGATATCATCATTCTTCTCTTTCTTGGTGATTCCTTTCTACTTCTCTCTCTCTCAGGGTAATAGGGAAATTTTTTTTGGCCGGTGCAGCATAAGCCTCAGGCTTCCTTACACCATATGGCTATTATTAATAATAATAATAATAATAATAATAAGACATGAGGGCAGTTGTGCAGCCAGATATGAAGTTTTCTCAGCAGTGCAGACAGGCAGCTAGAGCAGCTCATGGGGGTCTTGTCAAGGATATACAAGAATTTTGCTAGCAGGGATAAGGAGGTGATTATCCCCTTGTATAAGGTAATATTCAGGCCTCACCTTGAGTACTGCATACAGGTCTGGAGGCCTCATTTTTAGGAATGATGTAGAATTTGCTAGTACAAGTACAGAGAAGGGCAACAAGGCTGGTGAGGGGAATCAAGTTATACTTTTACAAAGTAAGGTCTAAGTTCCACAAATTGTAGCATCTGGAGACTAGGCACCTGCTGGGTGATCTGATTGAGGTGTATAAGGGCATGAATGGTTTGGGCAGGCTCAATGCTGATGGGATTCTTCCTCTTGCTCAGATTATAAACCTGTGGGGGCATAAACTCAAATTGAGTTTATGCCCCCACAGGTTATAAGGTATATAATCACAGGTATATAATCTGAGATTATATACACAGGTATATAATCTGAGTTTATGGCATAGTTGTAGAATAGATGTGAGGAAATTTGCCTTTAGCCAGCAGGTATTGATTGCTGGAACAAACTTCCATTTGTCGTTGTGGAAGTTGACAGCTTAAATAAATTCAAGGCAGAACTAGATAAATGTTTGGAGCAAATGGACGGGTGGAATGGGAAGTAAATGTTTTTTTTTTTTTTTTTTTTTTTTGCTGATGCTGTATAAGCTTGCTTTCTTGAATCATATGCCTCTACTAATGCTAATGTCCACGTGGATTGTCTATAGAAATTAAATCTCCTCAGGATAATTTCTGCTATATATTAAGGTGCAAGTCACTATGTTCCTACATCTGTTTATGTCTTCCAGCATAGAATCTGTGTGGTGTGAGTTAGTTGGAAACAAAGTTATAATGACAGTGGGAATCATCTACCGACCAGAAGATTGTGAAGAGTATGACGAGAGTCTCTACGTGCAGATGGAATGGGTAAGCAAGCATGAATATCTTATTATAGATAACTTCAATCTACTCAAGATTGAATGGAATAAGTGGGAGGGAAACATTTTTTAAATAAACAAGATGATTATTATTTCTACCAGCATGTAAGAATATTCCTGACCTCATCATTACTCACAAATCAGATGAAATCACGGGGCTTAAAATACACTCCCGGGTAGTGGTCGCACAATTGTCAGAAGATGAAGAAAGACGTTACAGTAGTTAAAGGCATGGGTCTTAATTTCAGAAGAGGGAGCTTTGACAGTTTATGGAATCTATTAAATGGGCAGATTGCAGAGTAAGGGCAAATACATTTGAATTATGAAATACCTTTTAAAGCAAAAATCAGAGAAGCCAATACATGCTATTAAGAAAATATTAGTCAGAGAGCAATTAAAGGTACTATAGCCTAAAAGACATACAAGTTGATCTATAATAGTACCAAGAATAAGGTTAGGGAGACCAAGGCTGCATATGAGAAAGCACTGGCTAGTAAAGAAGAGGGCCAAGGAATTTTTCATGTATATGAATACAACAAAGTTGAAAGCAAATCAAATCAGACCCTTATGCACCGGGTGTGGGAAAGCCTTAGATAACCCAGCTGATGTTGCAAATGAATTGAATAGGTACTTTGCATCTGTCTTTACTGACAAAAGACCCTTCATACTGAGAAGCAGCATTCCTTCATGATAACTTGAGCAGCCTGCAAAAATGGTCAGAAAAGTAGCAGCTATGTTTTAATGCAGCAAAATGTCTTACACTTGGGAAATAGCAACCATGAAATCAATTATACACTTGGTGTGGGTTGAATTAAAAGCAGTAGAGGAAGAAAGGAAATACAGGCAGCTATGAAGTTTTCTGAGCAGTTTAAACAAACAGCCAGGAAACCCATGGTGCCCTGTCAGCAGAAGCAGATTAAGGTGGGTTGATGCCCTGGGCACAGAAGAAAATATTGGGCCCCTTAAAAAAAAGAGAGAGACAGGGAAAATAAAAATTCATGTTAACCATTTTTTTTAAATAAATAAAAAATATTATGTACTATTAATCTTTTATTTCCAATAAAATTTGAATATAATATATGTATTATATTATATTCGCATCTTTTTTTTCAATTTCTTTTTTTTTTTTTTTTTTTTTTTGAGCCCCTGATAGATGTCATTTCGGCCCCGAGTGCCAAGCGATATTCTGTGCGATACATAGCGTTCTTTCACAGCGGATTAGTTATATTTATTTTCCAGTGTCACTATTCATTTCTTTTTGTTTTTCTTAAGTGATTCTTTACTTAAAAGCTTTGAAGTAGAATCCAGAAAGGAAATACACCTTTCTTTCATTGTGTATATATATATATAATCCGTACTAACCTAACTAAACCTCTAAACCGCTTGGTCACTGGTGGCACCGCTCCTGCCTCCACGTGGCGGGGCTGGAAACCTGGGAGGAGAAAAACACTCTCCCGGGGCAAAAAGGAGCAAAGATGGACATAAATAGACATGCCACTTATGGATCTCATGATCCAGACCTCTCAAACAGAGAAGACTTAAATGCAGGAAATGCAAAACGGCAGAAAAAAGAAGGAACAGAAAGCCCTGCTCCTCTTTTTTTGATACTGCATTCTTTGACTGACAATCCTTTGAGTAAGCTCTCCCCATTCTTAATACAGAAATGTCTTGAGAATGTGGCGGGCCCACCAAAAATGGTTAGAAGATTAAAATCCGGAGACCTTCTAGTGGAGATGAACGAGAATAAACACTCGGAAAAACTATTAAAAATATCGACTTTTGGTGGAATTCCCACAAAGGTTACCCCGCATGCCACCTTAAACTCCTCTAAAGGGGTAATAGCCGAGTGGGATCTCCTTAACGTATCTGAGGAGGAAATAGTTCAGGAATTAGGCGATCAAAATGTAATAAATGCCAAAAGGATAGTCATTAAGAAAGATGGGGTTCTTACTCCTACCCGAACGGTCATTCTTACATTTAAAACACCAATTTTACCAACAACTGTTAAAGCTGGATATTTAAGGTGCAAAATTCGACCTTATATTCCAAACCCAGTCCGGTGTTTTAAATGCCAAAAATTTGGACACTCACAAGCAGTCTGCAGGGGTGTAACCACCTGTGCCTCCTGTGGTTCAAAAGAGCATGTTCACACAGACTGCCCCAATGAAATACAAAGCTGCCCAAACTGTAAGGGGAATCATTCAGCATTTTCAAAGGAGTGAATCCAGTGGCAGACTGAAAAGAATATACAAAAGTATAAAGTAGAACACAAGGTGCCATACCAAGAAGCAAAAAGACATTGTTTAATTTCAAATAAATTGCCATCTTATTCTTCAGTTGTAAAAAAGCAGCGATCCATAACAGTACAAACAGATTGTTCAGTTCTGCCAAGCATCTCAATTTCTGATTGGGCCAGGTCAGTCCTCTCTACACCAAAAGAACAGCCTACCCAACAGCAATCAACTCATTCGGTAAACACACCATTGACAATACCGCCAGATAAAAATTCTGTACAGCAGCCAGTTAATCAAACAAGCTCTGAAAGAAATAATCAAAAAACCAATACTGATACCATGGACATAGATAGAAATTCACACCGAGATGAACCACTTCTTGAACTTCATGCGGAAGAGGAGGACATGGACGTCACTAGACCAAATTTCCCAAAAAGGGAAAAAAGACTAGACAGGCGCAAACAGACCACATCCCGTAAGCAAGCAGACACAACCGATAATCCTCAATAATGCACAAAATCATTCAATGGAATTGTCGCGGACTCAGAGCTAACATAGACGATGTCTATGACTTAATTACCGAATATAAGCCTGCTGTTCTTTGTCTACAGGAAACAAACTTGACCCCTAAAATAACTATGAGCATAAAACATCATATAATGCTTAGAAAGGATAGGAATGACTCTAATACAGCACATGGAGGTGTAGCATTGCTAGTAAACTCCAGAACTCCTTTCAGACCAGTTCCACTGCAAACAACTTTAGAAGCAATTGCTGCTAGAGTTATGGTTAAGATAGCGGTAACAGTTGTCTCTATATACCTTTCGCCAAACTGTTCATACTCTCTAGCAGAATTGAATGATTTAGTTACTCAGCTGCCACCACCTTTCTGTATCTTGGGTGACTGGAATGGGCATCACCCCCTATGGGGTTCCTCGCACCTTGATAAGAGAGGTCAGTTAATTGAAAAATTTCTTGAAAGGCACAACTTGACATTATTAAACAATGGGACTCATACGTACGTGCATCTTTCCTCAAGGTCAACTTCTGCAATTGATCTTTCAATATGCTCGCCAAACCTCCTTCCTCTGGTTGATTGGACGGTCACTGATAACCTGCGAAATAGTGACCACTTCCCAGTAATATGCACACTATCGGCTAACTCTCCTCCTCAAACTGAGATAAAAACTGTTTGGAAATTCGACAAAGCTAACTGGAAGAAATATCAAGAGCTGGCACATCTAGATATTCAGACTATTGAGACCCTCACCATTGACTCTGCCGTAACATACATAACTCAGCAAATGATAGCAGCTGCAGAAACCAGTATACCCAGATCATCTATGAAAACTCGCTCCCACCCAAAAATATGGTGGAATGAAGCCTGTACCAATGCGAAAAAAGAAAAGAATAGATACTGGAACTTATTTCGTAAATACCCAACCACAGCTAACCTCATACAGTTTAAGAAAGCAAGAGCTAAATCTCGTCACATACAACGAATAAGCAAAAAAGAGACATGGTCTAAATATGCCTCCTCTATAAACAGGACCACAAATATCAGAACTGTTTGGAATAAAGTTCGAAGAATTAATGGAAAATATCCACCTATAACCACTCCGATAATATATCTAAAAGGCAAAGAAATCTGCAATCCTTCCGATATTTCTAATACATTAAGTGAAACCTTTGAAAAAATCTCCGCTGTAACCGCATTTGAGCCAAGTTTCCAGGCACATAAAATACAAGCAGAAAAACATAATCTCAATTTCAATACTTCACGACAACATCCATATAATGCACCCCTTACCATGGCAGAGTTACGTAGCGCACTTGCAAGATCCAAAAATAGTGCTGCTGGCCCTGATGGAGTGTACTATGCCATGTTATATCACTTGAGTGAAGAATCCCTTTCTGCTCTGCTAAAACTGTATAATAGAATCTTTGGCGAGGACTACTACCCTACCAGTTGGCGTCATTCTATCGTACTAGCTTTCCCAAAACCAGGAAAGGACCATTCAGATCCAGTAAATTACCGACCGATAGCGTTAACTAGTTGTATAGGAAAAGCATTAGAAAAAATAATTAATGCCAGATTGACATGGTTCCTAGAGACTGAATGCATTCTAAGCCAAAATCAATATGGATTTCGAAGAACTAGATCAACACTTGACCTTATGGTCAAAGCTGAAGGAAATATCCGAAATGCATTTCTCAGGAACGAACACCTAGTGATGATATGTCTTGACATCGAAAAAGCTTTTGATACAACCTGGCGGTATGGAATTCTTCACGATCTCCACGAATCCGGTATTCGTGGTCATCTTCCAAAATTTATTCAGAACTTTTTGAGCAATAGGACCTTTCAGGTACGTTTTCACTCTGCTCTCTCACAAACGTTTCTGCAAGAAGAGGGGGTCCCTCAAGGTTCTGTGCTTAGTGCCACGCTCTTTTCTCTCAGGATTAATTCCATTACCAAATGTATTCCCGACACAGTTGAAACTTATCTGTATGCCGACGATCTGGCAATCTCAAGCCAGTCACAAAACATGCGTTTCATTGAAAGGCAGCTTCAAGGTACAATTAACAAGCTTGTTCAGTGGGCCAAAAACAATGGATACAGACTTTCAAAACAAAAAACAACAGCAATTCATTTTTGCCGTAAACGGAATTTACATCCAGATCCCGATTTACATCTTGATTCTCATCCAATTTCTTTTCAACAGAGTATTAGCTTTCTTGGACTAATTCTGGATAGAAAACTTAGTTTCTTAGAGCATATTAAACACATTCGTACAACCTGTCTAAAGAAGCTGAATCTCCTCAGGGCAATTTCCGCTATGTCATGGGGTGCAGATCGGTACATGCTGCTGCACTTATACCGGTCGCTCATAAGATCCAAACTAGACTATGGGTCACCTGCATATGCCTCAGCTAGAGAAAGTGTATTAAAATGGCTCGACCCAGTACATCACAATGCCCTCCGAATTGCACTGGGAGCTTTTCGTACATCGCCAGTTCAGAGTCTCTATACGGAAGCACATGAACCACCCCTATTTCTTCGTCGGCAAGCTCTGTTATTAAGTTATGCAGCAAAAATCAAAAGTTTCCCACATCATCCAATGAAGCAGTATTTATTCACCCCAAAATGGCATAATTTGTACCAAAATAAACCTTTGCAGAATAAACCATGTGGCATTAGATTAGAAAGCATAACTACGTGCTGGGAACTAAATATGAATGACATAACTTTAGATAATAGCACGGCTATGCCACCATGGCAAATACCCTTGGCCAATGTTGACCAACACTTCCAACAATGGGGAAAGAATGCACTTCCAAATTTCAGTCTTCAGCAGATCCATGCAACTCACTCTTTTCAGTTCTCTAGTTTTACCCAAATTTACACTGATGGTTCCAAGACAGATAGTAAAGTTGGAGCAGCTGCAGTTCTACCAAACATTACAATATCCCAGCAGCTTCCTTTGGAGTACAGTATTTACACCGCAGAACTGTATGCTATCCTGATGGCGCTAGACAATGTAAAACAGTCATTATATCCTCAAACTATTATCTACACCGATTCCTTAAGTGCTGTATCTGCTCTTCAGTGTAAATTTCCATCCAGTCATCCGTTTCTACAACAAATTCAAACCAAGTTAATGCAGCTTCTTGCAAACAGGCAAAAATTAATTTTCTGTTGGATACCTGGGCACTCTGGAATCAGAGGAAACGAACAAGCGGATCTTGCAGCCAAGAACGCCAGTAACATAAAATCAGACATGCAGATACCTTTCACAGATTTAAAATGCATCATACATACCAACGTTAGAAAAAAATGGCTATCCATTTGGCAGGGAGAAAAAAACAATAAGCTTTTTCAGATCAAAAAGGATCACAAGAAGTGGCTATCAAGCCTAAGGGGCAATAGAAAGGAAGAAGTAGTACTTGCTAGAATTCGAATAGGACATACTCACCTAACTCATAGTTATTTATCACTCAGGAAGACCCTCCACTATGCAGCAACTGTCAAACTCAACTCACAGTAAACCACTTGATCATTGAATGCCCATTATATCTGAGAGAACGAAAAACAGCTTTCTCTTCACATCTATCTTCCTCTAATAAACTTACCTTACAACAGATTCTTGGAGACCGACGAGATATTAATGATGTTTTTACCTTCCTCAAATTGATAAACAAATATCACCTGATCTGAATCCTTTTATTTAATATAACAATCATGTACCAAATAAGACTGAAATAGGTGCATTATGGCCTTAGTAGCCCTTGCACCAATAAATCCAACAAACAACAACAGATGTCATTTCATTTTTCTAGCTACCATTGGTAGCCTACCAATGAAAAGAAAAATATAAAATTTAATAGTCTGAATGATTAGAATACTAGAGAAGAGATTTTTCGTTACAGTGCAATAAATTAATGATTAATTAAATTCAAAATTTTTTCATAAACTACGAAAATCCAGGCGCTGATGTAACAACAGGAATTAATTTTATCTTAATATAATTTCAACAATATACGATATACGCGTATTTCGTAAGTCTGCACAGCAGGAGAACCTTTGTAAGTACAAAGTAACAAATACGATTCTATTGCTCCGATGAGTGGTAGCACAGCCGCGCAGGGCCTATGTAGCATAGTATGTATATAGTATGCAGTGTAGTAATGAAAATAAGCGAATATAAACATACTATCAGGTTTTACCGCCGATTATAAACTTGTACGTAATTAAAATTGCACATATGAAACCAAACTTGGTGTCATTAGAAAAAAGTGTAAAGTTGGGGTTTTGAGGGGTCCTTAAGAAGTCGGGGCGCAGGGCGCGCATGCCCCGTGCGCCCACCGTTAAATCCGCCTCTGCCTCTCAGTGATTTATCAAACATTATCCTGTAGAGTTAGCGAGTTCATAAGCCCACTGTATAAGGCAATTGTATGGCCACATTTGGAATAGTGTGGGGACCTCAAGTGGACACGTGTGGAGACCTCATCTGAAAAAAGACATTGAGCTTCTTGAAAGGGTTCAAAGACAGGAAAATTGCGTAGTGAGATCAGCAAAGGGCGACCATACAAGAAAAGACTCCAATTATGTGGGCTACACAGATTGGCAACCAGACACCTCAGAGGTGACCTGATTGAGAATTTTAAGGCCCTGAAAGGGAGGGGGGGGGAATAGTAAAATGAATAATGGTTTAATTTTCACTGTTTTATAAAAAGTATATACAGCAAAATAACAGGTGCATTATAGTCAAAGTTATAGTCATTGAAACAAATAGTCTGATTTACTTATCTCTACTGATGGCTAAAATTAAGTCAACTGTTGGGTATACTGCAATCTTCCCAGATAGTAGGATATCTGAAAAGGTTTCCACTGAATGCAGCATATGCACAGAATAGTTGTATGCTATAGAGTTAGTCTTAGACCACATTAAAACCCAAAATTGCCAAAGATGCATGATGTGCGCACACACTCTGTTATAGGCCTCATCAACTTTAAGGTATAATCCTCATCCCATTCTGTTCCAGGTTCAATAGATGCTACATTCTCCTTCCAAATGTTCATCTGTTTCTGCTAAATCCCAATCCACATTGGGATCATGGCTAATGAGCTGGAAGATGTTCTGCACAACCCCCAGAACACTTGCAGCCTTTTCTGTTAGTCCCCTATATAGACTACAGGTAGGTAATACACTATAAATTACCTCCCAGTGGCAACAGTCGATTGTTGCCACTGTGACATCTGTTCAAGTGGCACAGATGTCGCAGTGGATGAGTGAGCTATATCAGGTTAAAGTAATCAAACACTGGCAGTCTAGTCTACACAGGAACCATAGAGAAAAAAGTTGTTCTTGCTTGCCACTGCATAGGACACAGTCATCTTAAACACTTTTCTGCAGAGGACTGTTGACCTTCCTATGTGTGCGAGAACTGACACCATTTTAACAATTTGTTGTATTTTATAAAAATTAGCATTACCATTAGTAGAGGCATATGATGCAAGAAAGCAAGCTTATTCGGCATCAGCCAAAAAAAAAAAAAAAAAAAACACACCACTCCCATTTCACCCCTCCGTTCGTTCAAAATACCTGTCCATTTGAGCCTTAAATTTGTTTAGGCTATCAACTTCAGCAACAAGTGATGGAAGTCGGTTCCACCAACCAACCACCCGCTGGCCAAAGGCAAATTTCCGCACATCCATCCGACATCCGTCCTTCCTCAATTTGAATTTATGCCCTCTGAGGTGATTATTCTGAGCAAGATGAAGAAGCCCATTGGCATTGAGCATGCTAAAACCATTCAAAGCCTTATATACCTCTATCAGATCACCTCGCCGGTGCCTAGTCTCCAGACTCTGTAATTTGCAAAACTTAAGCCTTTCTTCGTAAGAGCAACCCTTTGTTCCATTCACTAATCTTGTTGCCCTTCTCTGTACCCGTTCCAGCAGCTCTACATCCTTCTTGAAATGAGGCCTCCAGACCTGTATACAGTACTCAAGATGTGGCCTAACCATTGCCTTATACAAGGGAATAATCACCTCCTTATCCCTGCTAGAAAAATTCCTGTATATCATTGACAAGACACCATGAGCTACTCTTACAGCTCGTCTGCACTGCTCAGAGAACTTCATATCTGCCGGCACAATTACCCCCAGATCCTTTTCATTCTCCACCACTGTCAGTGTAGAACCGCAAAGTTGATATGTTGCTCTGTGGTTACTGTTTCCCATATGTAGTACTTTACATTTGTCAATGTTAAACTTCATTTGCCACCTCTCAGCCCATCTGTTCAACCTTTCCAGATCCTGTTGCAGCAACATAGCGTCAGTAGTGTCCTTAACAACCCTGCCAACCTTTGTATCATCTGCAAACTTGGACATTAAACTTGATATACCATCATCAATATCATTCATAAACACCGAAAACAACAACGGACCCAACACTGAACCCTGAGGAACTCCACTAATAACATTAGTCCACGTTGAGCAGTGTCCATTGATTACCACTCTCTGTCTTCTGCCACTCAACCATCCCCTTATCCATAGCAGCAATTTGCCTCCAATGCCACACTGCTCCAATTTGTGCAGCAGTCTTCCATGTGCAACAGTATCAAAAGCCTTTCTAAGATCCAAATATATAATATCAAAGTTATTCCCTGCATCCAGTTCTTTTGTGACTACATCATAGTATCCAATCAAATTGGTCAGGCAAGACCTGCCCTTAACAAAACCATGCTGCATCTGAGCTATAACTGAATTCTTGTCTAGATGATCCTGCTGTGCTTCTTTAACCAGTGCCTCCATTAATTTACCTGGAACAGATGTTAAACTAACAGGTCTATAATTACTTGTGTCAGCCTTTGATCCTCCTTTGTGAATTGGGGTTACATTTGCACATCTCCAGTCTATGGGTACCTCCCCTGAGTCCAAAGAAGCTCTCATAATTATGGCTAGGGGTTTGCTTACTTCCTTTGCTGCCTCCTTTAATATAACTGGATAGATCCCATCCACCCCATTTTTTATGTTTATCCTTAACAATCTCTCCTCCACTTTCCTCTCAGTTATTACAAAATCATCTAGCTCACTGCCAATTAGAATTAGTAGAGGCATTTGATGCAAGAAAGCAAGCTTATGCAGCATCAGCCAAAAAAAAAAAAAAAAAAAACCCACTTCCACTTCACCCCTCTGTTCGTTCAAAATACCTGTCCAGCTGAGCCTTAAACTTATTTAGGCTATCAACCTCCACCACAAGAGATGGAAGTCTGTTCCACCAACCAACCACCCGCTGGCTAAAGTCAAATTTCCGCACGTCTATCCTACATCTGTCTTTCCTCAATTTGAATTTATGCCCTCTCAGGTGATTTTTCTGAGCTAGAGGAAGAATCCCATCAGCATTGAGCATGCTTAAACCATTCAAGGCTTTATACACCTCTATAAGATCACCTCGCTGGTGCCTAGTCTCCAGACACTGTAATTTGCAAAACTTAAGCCTTTCTTCGTAAGAGCACCCCTTTGTTCCATTCACTAATCTTGTTGCCCTTCTCTGTACTCGTTCCAGCAGCTCTACATCCTTCTTGAAATGAGGCCTGCAGACCTGTATACAGTACTCTAGGTGTGGCCTGACCATTGCCTTATACAATGGAATAATCACCTCCTTATCCCTGCTGGAAAAATTCCTGTATATCATTGACAATACTCAATGAGCTACTCTTGCAGCCCGTCTGCACTGCTCAGAGAATTTCATATCTGCCTGCACAACCACCCCTAAGTCCCTTTCATTCTCTACCACTGTCAGTGTAGTACCACAGAGTTGATACGTTGCTCTGGGGTTGCTGTTTCCCATGTGTAGTACTTTACATTTCTCAATGTTAAACTTCATTTGCCACCTCTCAGCCCATCTGCTCAACCTTTCCAGATCCTGTTGCAGCAGCATAGTGTCAGTAGTGTCCTTGACAACCCTGCCAACCTTTGTATCGTCTGCAAACTTGGACATTAAGCTTGATATACCATCATCAGTATCATTTATAAATACAGAAAACAATAATGGACCCAACACTGAGCCCTGAGGGTCACCACTTAATAACATTAGTCCACGATGAGCAGTGTCCATTGATTACCACTCTCTGTCTTCTCCCCCTCAACCACCCCTTTATCCATAGCAGCAATTTGCCTCCAATGTCACACTGCTCCAATTTGTGTAGCAGTCTTCCATGTGCAACAGTATCAAAAGGCTTTCTAAGATCCAAGTATATAATATCAAAGTTATTCCCTGCATCCAGTTCTTTTGTGACTGCATCATAGTATCCAATCAAGTTGGTCAGGCAAGACTTCCCCTTAACAAAACCATGCTGTGTCTGAGCTATAACTGAAGTTTTGTCTAAATGATCCTGCAGTGCTTCTTTAACCAGTGCCTCCATTAATTTTCCTGGAACAGAAGTTAAGCTCATAGGTCTATAATTACTTGTGTCAGCCTTTGATCCTCCTTTGTGAATTGGGGTCACATTTGCACATTTCCAGTCTATGGGTACCTCCCCTGAGTCCAAGGAAGCTCTCAATGTTTACTTTACCTACGTCATTCTCCTTCCTGAATAACTCCTCATGCGTGAATGTAGATGCAAAATACTCGTTTAGATTGTTAGCCAACTGAGCAGGATCCTCAACTGTTGAACCATCAATATCCAGTGGACCAATCTGATTCATCCCTTTCCTTCTTGAGTTTGAATAAGTAAAGAACTCTTTTCTGTTTTTCTTTGCATTCTTTGCGAAGGATTTTTCGTAGTCTGCCTTTGCCTGCCTAATCTCCTTTGTGACTTGGTTACAGACCAACTTATATCTATCATAGGCTTCCATGTCACCCATTAATTTGTACGTATTCCATGCATTTTTTTCTTCTCTGCCACATGTCTCATTAGTTCATCTGATAACCATTTAGGCCTAAACCTTGAACAATATTTCTTAGTTGGTATGTAAAGCCTGGTAGCTTCCAAGATTAGTTCCTTGAATGCTTCCCATTTTGAGTTTGCTGTTGGTAACATCATCAGTTGGTCCCACTGTATAGAATTGAAATACTGTCTCAGACCATCATAGTCACCTTTACGAAAACAAAAACCCTTCCCTTTACCTCTGATGGTAGTTACCTCCTTGAGTAAATCCCACTTCAACACACTGTGATCACTGCCACCTAGTGGTTCATTTATCTGCAGATTCTTAATGCATGAAGAATCACTACTGATAATCAGATCAAGAGTATTGCTCCCTCTTGTTGCCGCACAAACATGCTGATGTAGAAAACAATCATCCAATAAATCCACAAAAGCCTTGCTAGTGTGTGAGTGACCAACCCACAAATTCCAGTCAATATCTGGGAAATTAAAATCCCCCATTATAAGACTCTCTGATTTACTGGCCCACTCTATTTCCCTGTACAATATCTTATTATGCTCATCAGAGTCATTAGGCCTATAGCACACTCCTACTCTCAATTTTGATTTCCCTATGCTTATGTCACACCAAACTGACTCGACACTGCCCTGTCCATCGATGTCGACTGGCTTCACTTCCTTGGATTTTATGTGTTTCTTAACTAATGGCATAACCCCTCCTCCCCTCCTGTCCTGTCTATCCTTTCTATACATAGTGTATTCCCCAAATTCCAGTTCCGCATTCCTTATATCTGTGTGACACCACGTCTCTGATATGCCAACAATATCTGCCTTTGATGTTTTGAGCAATACCTCAAATTCATCAAATTTATTTACCAAACTCCTAGCGTGTACACGCAGGTATACATGCACCTGTTTCTATTCCTAGCTACCCTAACACAACCCATGTGTTTACTTGTACCGCAATGACTCCCAGCAGTCTCTGAAATATCCTGCATCTTGTTTTTCAGACTTCTGCTCATTTCAATAGAAGCAGTGCAAGAATCACTTCCACCTCTGCCAGTGGCTACTGTTAATTTATTAGTCCTTGTATCCCCCCCAACTAGCAGTTTTCCGACCCTCCTAACATTGCCTCGACAGCATCAGCAAAAATTCTTGCACCCTTTCTATTTAAGTGTATCCCATCCCTGTAGAAGCAATCTCTCCTGTTAACAAGTACAGTCCAGGCTGAAAAAAATTCTACCCCTTGAGCCTTGCAAAATCCCTCCAAGGCCGAATTGATCGACAAGGCTCTCATCATATACTCCCTCCTATCGCGTCTGGGCAGAATTGCAGACACTTTCAAATTCAACCCTAATTCATGGCTTTTTTTTTCAACAGTGACCTGTACGTGCTAAGTAATTCCACCGGTCTCCTACTCCTTGTTTTACAAATATCCTTGTTTTACCAATGAACATGATTTATCTTTTATCGATTTTAGCAATCTGACTAATTCCCAATACACCCAGTCAGATTTGTTGGGGCTGCTGTTTTTAGCTATGTTTTAATGACCATGGGGCAGCTGTTTTAACTATTTAAAATCATGAAACTTATTTACTACCATTTAGCATATGCCTTTTATACCTATTTATATTTAATTTATTTTATTAAATATAAATAGCTATAAATTAAATTATTTAATTTATATTAAATATGCAAAAGGTATATAATAGGTTCATAATATAAAAGGTTTATAATCTACAGAAAATGAAGTCTAATGTCAACAGGTCATTTTCTCAACCTTTTGAGAAGATGACCCATGCATGGCACTAAGTACTATGGATTCTAATACCTCTTGTGCTTCAAATTTTCATTAAAAAAATGTTTTAAATTTATTTATATACTGTTGTGCTCTATTTTTATCTTTACACATTATAAATATCTTTTGGCGTAGTGACCCACTACATAGGTCACTGAAATCTTTCTTCTCTCTTTTTTTTTTTTTTTTTAAGACATGGTTTTGGGGCATTATAGCTTCAGTTGCTGATATGCCACTAAAATCCAAAACCAACTAACCCTCAAAAATTTGAAATTTTCAGAAATTCTGAACTTTTTGAATATTAGGTGACTATATAAGGGTAGAAGAAAAATGGGCTTAGCAGGAGCTGCCAAAATTATCTTCCACTAATAATTTTCAAACATCAATTTTTTTCTGTTTTTTTTATTATTTATTTTTTTTATTTTCTTAACTATGTCATTGTTACTATGTATTTTCAACATATAAAATCATTCTTCAAAACCTTCTATCACATTAGTAAGTTAGTAAATTTAGTTGTTAAAGTGATTTGATTGCTGAAATTGTATCACACTATTTATACTTTATATTAAAATTATTATACAAATTATTAGACAGCATTTGAACCAGAAACCTTTATATCTTAAGTAGGCAAGTAAATTACCCACCAGACCAATCCAGCAGTACTGGTTGACAATTTGTCTTAATACTGGCAACTTTCATTCTGTAGAGTTTACAGAATGTGCTATGTTATCTGCAGGGATGCCAGATTTGTGAGGTTTTGCTGTATTTGATTTTAAGTTTGGTCTGCTTTCCTGTATACTTGCATTGAAGAAATTATTTACCTCTGATTTGTATTTTGTCTGTGCAATATGTAATCTGCTAGGAATGGAAGCTGTGCCCAATAAACATGTTATATTTATGCACAGTTACATTACATATTACATCTGCATTTGCCAATGATGCACATGATTTCCCTTCTTTTATATTTCTTTATTTTTCCTTTATTATTGTTCCATTATATTCTGTATCCTTTAAGTTGCAACTAATTTTCTCAAGATTTAAATGGGGAATGCAATCCTAGTGAATAGTGGCTTTAAGCAGCAAAAATCCTATCTAGTACAAATTTCAGTATTTGCTTTCTGTTTAGTGACTATCATTTTATTACAGCACCTTGAACTGTAAGTAAAACACTGTTATAAAAAATAAAATAAGTAAAACACTTATCAGCAAACATAGAAACATTGCATATATTGAATTAAATAAAATTTAATTTACAAATATTAATTGAATTAAATTTAAATGTAAACTAAACTTCCATTGAGCATATTGAATTAATAAAATCTACAGCTCTTCCTATGTGTTCTGAATATTCTTATCTCAACTTTTTTTATATAGTATCCATATTAAAAACACTATATACAAAGTAGCAGTTAAATTCATTGCAAGATAAAATTATATTCCACAAATTAATCTGAAAGTCTTGAACAACTTTGAATTACAAAGCAGTTGTATAATTTAGTCTTTATTAGTATTAATGTTTTTAGAAAAACGTATTCTCATAATCAATTTGTGTTATTTATAAATTTGAAAAAATTAGTTTTGCTTTATGAATACTTTTTCCTTTAAAATGAACAATTTATTATTTTACATATTATTTTTATTTATCAATTACAGCTCCTCATAGTCCTCAACGTAAAAGATTATCACTTCGCATGAAAAGCTTTTCCTTAGATAGTCCAGAATCCAGTGAACATGTTCACCGGCGGCACCATCACTTAGGACAGCCATCTTCTCATAGCAGTTCTCATAGCCAATGTAATATCTCATTTCATAAGTAATGTACTTAACTTGTGTATAGTTTTATTAATAATACTGATCTGCATATCTGAAAAGAAATTTTCATTGTTTTTATTTGAATTCATCGGTTTCCATAATTCTCCAATACTGAATTCAGAAACACTATAAATTTTGTTTTGTCACATCATGGATTTCCTCTAATTAAGAAATGTGTTTTCAGTATTGGTTTTATTCATTATATTATGATTCTTAGAGGGGAACAGTATTCTGTGTTTATCAGACACTCAGTCTAAAACACTGATGGATCCAATATCTTTCTATTACAGAAGATTTAGGAGGTCTGGTTGGCCTGCCTCCCTAAAATCCACTCATGCACACCTTCCCCATGGTAAGCCCTGTTACATCTCTTAGGTGGCAACGAACATGTAGAGTGGTTCTCTTCAAGATGCCTGGTCAGTGTGAAGAGGAAAAGACCAAACCCTCCAGCACATGACAGCATGACGAAACAAATGGCTCTCAGTCCCCAGCAGCTCTCATACCCATTCTTACGGCAGTGAGAGGATCGGAGTGGAAGCAGAGGGTGCTAAGAATCTCTGGGTACGACCAGGCTGCCATGCACAGAAACTGAACTTGGCCTGTTACAACATAAGATCGCTCGTCAGTGAAGACAGGATATTAGAGCTGGAAAAGGAATTAGAAAATGTGAATTAGAATATCATCAATTTGGCTGAAGCAAGAAGAAGAAATGAATCACTTATAAGTTTATCAAGTGGAAATCTGCTGTACACCATTGGAAACAGTGAAAGGAGTGAAGGTGGAGTTCGCTCTCTGGTCCATAAAGATATAAAAAACAACATTTTAGAATTCAAAAGTACATCACCAAGAGTGTCAAGACTAATACTCAGGATTTCTAAGAGGTACAAGCTAAAGGTTATAATTATTTATGCACCAACATCGAGCCATGATGATGAAGAGGTTGAAGAAATGTACACCGAAATTGGGTAACTCAGAAAAAAAAAGACAAAACAGTGCAGAAAGGAGAACTATAGTAAATTTTGGGATTGGTGAAAGAAATGACAGAGGTGAAAGACTTGTGGAATTTGCAGAATCTCAAGGATTTTCAGTAATGAACACTTTTTTCAAGAAAAGGGTGAAGAGGAAGTGGACATGGAAGAGTCCAAATGGATTAACAACTGATGAAATCGACTTCATCCTCACTAACAGAAGATATATCGTGAATGATGTTACCGTCCTAAACAAGGTAAATGTTGAAAGTGATCACAGAATGGTAAGATGCACACTTCATATAGATGTAAGAAAAGAAAGCAATAAACTGACTTGAGTAAATAATACAAAGGTCTTTGAGATAACAGAAGAGGAGAAAAAGCAGTATGTGACATGAGTAATTATAGATCTCTTAGCTTAACTTCTGTTCCAGAAAAAATAATGGAATCACTGGTTAAAGAAATATTGCAGATCATCTAGACAAGACTATAGTTATGGTTCAGACACAGCATGGGTTTGTTAAGGGGAAGTCTTGTCTGACCAATTTGATTCGATACTACGATGTAATCACAAAGAAACTGGATACAAAAAATAATTTTGATATCATATGCTTGGATTTTAGGAAAGCTTTTGGTACCGTTGCACATGGAAGACTACTGTTTAAATTGGAGCAGCATGGCATTAAGGGCAAGTTGCTGCTATAAGTAGAGGTTGAGTGAGAGAAGACAGAGAATGTTAATCACTGGACATTGCTCTTTGTGAACTCACACCCAACAATGGGCCCAACACCCAGAGTTCGGTGTTGGGCCCATTGTTGTTTTTTATATTTATCAATGATATTGATGAAGGTATATCAGGCTTAATGTTCAAGTATGCAGACAATACAAAGGTTGGCAGGGTTTTTTGTTGATAGTATGCTACTGCAACAGGATCTAGAAAAGTTGGGCAGATGAGTTGAGGTGGCAACTGAAGTTTAATATTGATAAATGCAAAATAGTGCATATGGATAGCAGTAACCCCAGCATGACATACTGTGTGGTACTACACTCAGGGTAGTGGAGAATGACAAAGATCTGCGGGTAATAGTGCAATGTAGTTTTCTGAGCAGTGCAGACAGGCAGCTAGAGCAGCTCATCAGGTCTTATCAATGATATACAGGAATAAGGAAGTGATTACCCTTTGTATAAGGCAGTGGTCAGGCCACACCTTCAGTACTGTATTATTCGCGTCTAGAGGCCTCAGTTTAGGAAGGATGTAGAGCTGGTGGAACGAGTACAGAGAAGGGCAATTAGACTAGTGAGGGGAACAAAGGGTTATTCTTACCAAGAAAGGCTTAAGTTCTACTAATTGCAGCATCTGGAGACTAGGCATCTACACGATGGTCTATTTGAGGTGTATAAAGCCTTGAATGATTTGAACAAGCTCAGTGCTCATGGGATTCTTCCTATTGCTCAGATTTTGCACCTGAGGAGGCATAATTTCAAATTGAGGAAAGGCAGTAAATTTGCTTTCCCCAGTTCATGGTTGATTGCTGGAACAAACTTCCATCAGTCATTGAAGAAGTTGATAGCCTAAATAATTTAAGGAAGAAGTCTACAAATGTTTGGAATGAATAGATGGGTGAAATGGGAAGGTTTTTTTTTTTTTTTTTTGCTGATGCTATATAAGCTTGCTTTCTTGCATCATATGCCTGTACTAATGCTAACATATTTTGACTCCATTTTCCCTGGTATCTTCTTTCCATTTGAGAAGTATCCTGGTGAAATCTTTCACTGTGTTCATCAGAGAGTGCTCCCAAGTTTTTAGTTTAAAAAAATTCTAAATGGGAATGCATGTTGCATCTCACCTCTCTGTACACTAAAATTAGCTCCACAATTTCACTATAATTTTGTGATTTCACATTTTCATTTCCTAAAAAGTTCTGGCAAACGTTTTCAAATGCATTACAGGCACTTATTTCTGTAGAATTTAATTTTATAGTGAATTCTTATAAAATCACTGTGGAATTGCTCATCACCGTGGAATTGCAGTTCGATTTGAGGACTCACAAAAATTCCTTCTTTTATCTGATTCAAGGAAACTTTTGTCTCAAATTAGGAAATCCTCCTTTTTTTTGTCTATTGCTTTCAAAATTTTTTTATAAAGCCTAACTTGATATGCAATGAAGGTAAATGGACATTGGACTTATTCACCAAAGGAGGATATGCTACATTTTTCACACCTACTGTAGTTTCTGAACAGCTTGGCCATTTTTTTTTTTTTTTTTTTTACCCTGTAGCTTTGCTCGGCTGTCCCACTCACATAAAAAGCAGCAGTATTTAGTGTCACTGTCAGCAGTATTAAACACAGTCAGCAAAGCTACCACTTTTAGGTTATCACAGATATTTCATTTGTATTCTTGGTAGAATATTTTTTGCAAAAGAACCTGCAGGTTCTCATACATTTTCTTCATGTGAACTGCATGGACTAATGGTATAGATGGATACTTATTTCCATAATGGAGTAAAACTGCTTTCAAACTGACCTTCTATTAATCAATGTAAAGCTCCACTGCTTGGGGACATGCTCCAGATGTAACTCTTTCTAATTCCTGGACATTTTTACAATAAACTACAGCACCATCCATGGAGTAATAGGTCATTATGATAGATTGCCTCTTCCTATAAAAAGACACCATGACACCATTTTCACAAATTCCACTACTGAAGCCATGGCCATAGTAATTGAGCCTTGATTTTGGAGAGGTCCAAATCTCTGACCAAATCATTCAATTATGCCTGAGTGATTAGATCGGGGCTTTGCAGAATCAAGAGTTGAAAAGTCTGGATCTGCACCTTCTGGAGACTCCTTTTCTGATCCTGAATCAGAGTCAAGTCCATAAGTTTCTGGTGGCTTTGTGTCATCATGGAACAGGACCAGGGTATGTCTGCCAGGGGCAAAGGTTGATGACGTTGTAGAGCGGATATCATCTTTCAAGGGCACAAAAGGTGATATAGTTGTACACGTTGGCACTAATGATATTAAGAGTAGGAGACCGGCAGAATTACTCAACAAGTACAGGTCACTGTTGAAAAAAAGCCGAGAATTAGGGTTGAATTTGAAAGTGTCTGCAATTCTGCCCAGACACGATAGGAGGGAGTATATGATGAGAGCCTTGTCGATCAATTCGGCCCTGGAAAGATTGTGCAAGGCTCAAGGGGTAGAATTTTTTTCAGCCTGGACTGTACTTGTTAACAATCAGAAGAGATTGCTTCTACAGGGATGGGATACACTTAAATAGAAAGGGTGCAAGAATATTTGCTGATGCTATCGAGGCAGTGTTAGGTGGGTCGGAAAACTGCTAGCTTGGGGGGATACAAAGACTAATAGTTTAACAGTAACCGCAGGCAGAGGTGAAGGTGATTCTTGCACAACTTCTATTAGAATAAGAAGCGACCTGGAGCGAGGGGTGTTGGGGGTTTCAGGGACGGATGGCAGTCATCCTGGAATAGTTGGGTATATGGGATGTGTTAGGGTAACAAGGAATAGGCATAGGAGCATGTATGCTTGCATGTATACCAATGCTAGAAGTATAGTAAATAAATTTGATGAATTTGAAGTGTTGGTCAGGACATCAAAGGCGGATATTGTTGGGATAGCAGAGACGTGGTGTCACAAAGATATAAGGAATGCAGAACTGGAATTTGGGGAGTACAATGTGTACAGAAAGGATAGACAGGACAGAAAGGGAGGAGGTGTTATGCTGTTAATTAAGAAAAACATAAAATCAAAAGAAGTGCATCCAGTTGATATAGATGGACAGTGCACTGTTGAGTCAGTTTGGTGTGACATAAGCACTGCAAAAGCAAAAATAAGAGTAGGAGTGTGTTATAGGCCTAATGACTCGAATGAGTACAATGAACAATTGTACAGAGAAATAGAGTGGGCCAGTAAATCAGAATGTCTTATAATGGGGGATTTTAACTTCCCAGATATTGACTGGAACTTGTGGGTTGGTCACTCACACACTAGTCAGACTTTTGTGGATTTATTGGATGATTGTTTTCTGCAGCAGCATGTTCGAGAGGCAACCAGAGAAAGTAATACTCTTGATCTGGTTATCAGCAGTGATCATTCGTGTATTAAGAATTTGCAGATAAAGGAACCACTAGGTGGCAGTGATCACAGTGTGCTGAAGTGGGATTTACTCAAAGAGGTAACTACCGTCAGGGGTAAAGGAAAGGGTTTTTGCTTCCGTAAAGGGGAGTACAGTGGTCTCAGACAGTTTTTAAATTCTGTACAGTGGGATCGACTGACGATGTTACAAACAGTAAATTCTAAGTGGGAAGCATTCAAGGAATTAATCGTGGAAGCTACTAGACTTTTCATACCGATGAAGAAATATTGTTCAAGGTTTAGGCCTAAATGGTTATCAAATGAACTAATGAGACTCGTGACAGAGAAGAAAAATGCATGGGATGCATATAAATTATCAGGCGACGCAGAAGCCTGTAGCAGATATAAGCTAGTCTGTAATCAGGTCACAAAGGAGGTTCGGCAGGCAAAGGCGGATTACGAGAAATCTTTGGCAGAAGATGCTAAGAAAAACAGCAAGGATTTCTTTACTTATATAAACTCTAAAAGGAAGGGGCTGAATATGATTGGTCCACTTGACATCGATGGTTCGACTGTTGATGATCCTGCTCAGATAGCAAACAAACTGAATGAGTATTTTGCATCTACATTCACACGTGAGGAATCATTACAGTTTGAAAATGGAAGAAGGTCATCAAATTGTAGCAGTGTGCTTAATGATTTTGTAATAACTGAGAGCAAAGTGGAGGAGAAATTGTTGAAGTTAAACATAAGAAAGGCACCTGGGGCGGATGGGATCTATCCAGTTATATTAAAGGAGGCGGCAAAGCAACTAAGCAAACCCTTAGCCATAATTATGAGAGCATCCTTGGATTCAGGGGAGGTTCCCACGGACTGGAGATGTGCAAATGTATCCCCAATTCACAAAGGAGGTTCGAAGGGTGACAGGAATAATTACAGACCAGTTAGTTTAACTTCTGTTCCGGGTAAAATAATGGAGTCACTGGTTAAAGATGCATTGCAGGATCATCTAGACAAGACTGCAGCAATAATTCAGACACAGCATGGGTTTGTTAAGGGAAAGTCTTGTCTGACAAATTTGATTGGTTATTATGATGTGGTCACAAAGGAACTGGATGCAAAAAATAATTTTGATATCATATACTTGGATTTCAGGAAAGCTTTTGACACTGTTGCGCATGGAAGACTACTGTACAAATTGGAGCAGAATGGTATTAAGGGTAAGTTGCTACAATGGATAAAAGGATGGTTAAGTGGGAGAAGACAGAGGGTGGTAATCAATGGGTGCTGCTCTTCGTGGACTAATGTTATTAGTGGAGTCCCACAGGGTTCGGTGTTGGGTCCACTGTTGTTTTGTATATTTATCAATGATATTGATGAAGGTATATCAGGCTTAATGTCGAAGTTTGCAGATGACACGAAGGTTGGCAGGGTTGTTAATGACAGTAATGGCAGTGTGCTACTGCAACAGGATCTAGATAATTTGGGCAGATGGGCTAAGAAGTGGCAACTGAAATTTAACCTTGACAAATGCAAAGTACTGCATATGGGTAGAAGTAACCCCAGAGAAACGTACCAACTGTGTGGTACTACACTTAAGGTGGTAGAAAATGAAAAAGACCTGGGAGTAATTGTGCAGTCAGATATGAAGTTTTCTGAGCAATGTAGACAGGCTGCTAGGGCAGGTCATGGGGTTTTGTCAATGATATATAGGAATTTTGCTAGCAGGGAAAAGGAGGTGATTGTCCCTCTGTATAAGGCAATGGTCAGGCCACGCCTTGAGTACTGCGTACAGGTCTGGAGGCCTCATTTTAGGAAGGATGTAGATTTGCTTGAGCGTGTACAGAGAAGAGCAACACGATTGGTGAGGGGAATGAAGGGATCCTCTTACCAAGAGAGGCTTAAGTTCTGCAAATTGCAGTGGCTGGAGACTAGGCACCTGCGCGGTGATCTGATTGAGGTCCATAAGGCCTTGAATGGGTTGAGCACGCTGAATTCTGATGGGATCCTCCCACTTGTTCAGAATACGAACCTACGGGGACATAAGTTCAAATTAAGAAAGGATAGATGTAGAATAGATGTGCGGAAATTTGCCTTTAGCCAGCGGGTGGTTAATTGCTGGAACAAACTTCCATCTGTCGTTGTGGAAGTTGATAGGTTAAATAAATTTAAGGAGGAACTGGACAGGCAATTGGAGGGTATGGTGTGATTTTTTTTTTTTTTTTTTTGGCTGATGCTGCATAAGCTCCTACACTTGCTTTCTTGCATCAAGTGCCACTACTACTACTACTACTATCATGAGGAACTGGCCTTAGAACAGAAGATATGGTGGGATACTCTGTTATGCTTGGATTTCCTAGAAAAACCATAAATATTGGTCGTGCAAAAATAACAATCGTTTATGTGGTCACAAGGTTCCTGCCATATCACCAGAACAGCAAAAGGCATCAATTTGTGACTACATCTAAGCCAGCCTGTTAATGTCCTTGAACATGAGCTACAGGAAATCTTTGGAGCCCATACTTCATCTTGATCTCCGACCTTGCATCCAAAATACAGTTCATAAGCTTTTCTCACAAGCTGTGACAGTTGGCTTCTGCTGCAATTTTAATACCAGTTCTCTGCAAATGTAGCAAAAGTTATCTGGCTTATTTCTGTAAGAACGCAACATATTCCATGTGCGGTTGAGGTATGCACACATAAGAAAGCAATTAAGAAACTATAGATTTTTTTTTTCTAATTTAAACACTGTTCACTTTGTTCATCACTCACTCTCTGAAGCACATACACTTTTTGAAATACAAAAATGCTTGCTTGTTGCGGAACCCACTCATATATATATACCAGTAGAGAGAACTCCGTTGAAAGTTCTGGAACCTTCCAGAAGCATACTGACCTTTCTCCCACATGTAAGAGTTCTCTAGAATGTACTAGAACATTCTCAAATGATGTAGAAAGCTCCTGAATGCTCTAGAAATTTCCCGATTATTCTAGAATAAAAACAAAATTAGATAAAATAGATGGAAAAGGTGATTAAACCAACTACAGGGGTCTTGGCTATCGGTCATTAACCTACAATATTTGAAAACTGAGGGCGATTAAAAAATTTTTAAGCACCTATCTGAGTTTTTGAACATATTTCCTATGAAAATCTGTCAAAATTGTTCCAGGGAGGAAATTGATGCCAACCAGTGTTATAGGCCTATTACACTTAGCAGCTGCTTAGGCATGATAAAATGGTTAATAACAGACTGATTTAGTTTCTGGAATCCAGTAATCTCCTAAGTCTGCAACATATGATAAAAGCATTATAAAAATATTTTTAATGCCTTCATTAGAAACTAACACTTACTTATGGTTTCCTTTGACACAGAATTTGATACAACTTGGAGATATGGCATACTACATGAATTTTGGTTGTGAAGACATCTACCAAATTTATTCAAATTTCTTGAGCAATAGAACTTTTTTAAAGTTTGCACTTGTAATACCTTGTCTGAAACATTTGTTCAAGAACAGGGAGTCCCTCTGGGCTCAGTCCTTAGCAGTACCATCTTTGCAATCAGAATAAATTCTGTGACTAGATCTATACTCCACATGCTGGTGACATTTTGCATCATTCACAAGATATATGCACAACAGAGAGCAATTACAGAGAACAAAAAATAAAATAGATACTGTATATCGTTCAAAAATAATGATTATCGTATCTCTGTTCAAAAGACTACTGCAATCCATTTTTGTAGAAAATGTCAGATGCATCTCAATCCACACATAACCCCGGAACTCTCAAAGAATCCCCATAAAACGTAACAAACTAATCTTTGGAAAACTGTACATAGGTACAGTTTGCCTAAAGAAAATCAATATCCTAAGAGCTGTATCTGCCATGTCATGAGGAGTTGATTGGTACCCCCTTCTGCATTCTTTTGAGCTCTAATTAGATTAAAACTGGACCATGATGCCCCACACCTATGCTTTATCTAGAGCCAATGTCCTCAAATACCTTGATCCTATCCATCATAAATGACATAAGAATTTCATTAGGTGCCTATCATATATCACCAGTTTATAGCTTATATACAGAAGCATTTGAACTTCCACGTGCTCATCACCAAGAAATTAATAATTTAATAATACTCTCTCTGGTTGCCTCTCGAACATGCTGCTGTAGAAAACAGTTGTCCAATAAATCCAAAAAAGCCTTGCTAGTGTGCGAGTGACCAATCCACAAGTTCCAGTCAATATCTGGAAAGTTAAAATCCCCCATTATAAGACATTCTGATTTACTGGCCCACTCTATTTCTCTGCACAATTGCTTATTATACTCATCAGATTCATTAGGCCTATATCACACACCTACTCTCATTTTTCCTTTCCGAGTGCTTATGTCGCACCAAACAGACTCAACATTGCGCAAGTATACATGCACCTGTTTCTACTCTTAGTTACCCTAACACAGCCCATGTATTTATTTGTTCTACTATGACTCCCAACAGTCCTGGAAGTCTCCATTGCCTTGCTTTCCATGCTGCTGTTCATTCTAATAGAAGCAGTGCAAGAATCACTTTTGCCTCTGCCTGCGGCCACTGTTAATCTTTGTCTGTGTATCCCCTCAAGCTAGCAGTTTTCTGACCCACCTAACACTGCCTCGATAGCATCAGAAAATATTCTTGCTCCCTTTCTATTTAAGTGTACCCCCATCCTTGTAGAAGCAGTCTCTCCTGTCAACAAGCACAGACCAGGCTGAAAAAAAAATTCTACCCCTTGAGCCTTGCACAATCTCTCCAGGGCTGAACTGATCGACAATGCTCTCATCATATACTACCTTCTATCATGTCTGGGCAGATATGATAGGAGAAAGCATCTCTTACTCTTAATGTCATTAGTTCCAATGTGTACAACAATATCACCTCTTGTGGCCTTAAAAGATGATATCTGCTCTACAATGTCATCAACTTTTGCCCCTGGCACACATACCCTGGTCCTGTTCCACCTGACACCTCCGTAGCCAGGTAGACAGAGCAGCAGGGCATAGCACACGCTTCTTGATTAGACCGGGGTTCGAGCCCGTGACCACCAAATATGGAGGATGCGGAAAGGTCAGGGAATGACCACCGCATATCCCCAGAGCATATCCCCAGATATGCATATCCCGCATATCCGCATATCCCCTTAGTTGCTAATGTTCCTAAAAAAAAAAAACCCAAATAAATGTTCCACCTATCTTTCTTGTGTAGTATATTCCCCATCTCCCTGACAATAGTCACCAACAATAACTAGTTCCTGGGACCAGCACATTCTGCTTTGGGGATTGCCTGATGCATATGAGTGAGCTCTGCCATTGAGCTGAGCAGCTGAGAGTTTGATGGGCCCCTCATATTAATTTCTTTGAGGGCATTTACCCTACACCTCAAGCGCTCGTAGACGCCCATCAGAATGCTGAGTTAGTGCCTAATTTCTTTACACTCTAGGCATCTAGCATACACAAAGAATCCTCCTTGGCTAGATCAGGTCCTGTTTTAGAACGATCAGCAAACATTTCACATTTCGCACATTTTTTGAGACTGTGATGTGTTGGTTGGAGAATCTCCCTTCGTTTCTCCGCCGAGTCACAGCACTCTCACCAATCCGTGATCTCTAAAACTGGCTGTCATCAATTTTTTCCCAAATCAGTAGTCCCAGCAGAAATTTATTGGATTATTGTCAGGAAAAAAAAAAAAAAAAGGAAAATTTAAAATCAAATAAATCTATAGTTCTCATTTGATTGTGCTTATCACAAAGTATGCAGTGGTGCTCATCATTAAAATATAGCAATATTTTAGTCATTGATACATAGTAATTAAGATACAGTGTAGCTGTAGGAATGTTTGTGGAGGAATCATTTAAACGATGTACTGTAACTGCCCTTCACTTTTGCTGCTCGTGTTTATTTGTTGGTTATGATTTGTAGTATGCCAAATTTGTCAACAAAATACAGAATAATATATTTTATTTATGTGTTAATATACTCATACTGTAACGTTTGTTTGTGTCTGAAAATTGGGTTGAACTCTGTAAGATGTGTTTAGAAGTCCAGATATTGTCCATTATGTTTTGCATTTTCTGTTATTTTACATTTCGATTTCCTTTTTAGTTACTCTTTTTTTTTTTTTTTTAAGTTTGCATTATTCAGTTATTCAAAATAAGGAACATCTCATTACGGGTTAGTACCATTTTCGTGCCCCCCACTGCAATTTGCTAAAGTCCATCATTTCTGTCTCGCTTTAAAAAACAGTCCTGTCTGTTATGAAAATACGAAAGTAGAATTAATTTCAATTTTGCCCCTTTTATTGAAGTCAATATTATTTTCCTTTAGCACTATTATTTCTCATAAGATAATAACAGTAACTTCAACAAGCTATGGTTGGGCTACTCAGTCATGTTACTGGCGTAGTTCACATGGTGTTCACTGACTTTTATTGTCTTAGATGATTAACATTTTTAGTGAATTTAAATTTTATTGATTTTGGAATGCAACAACAAAATGTCTATTATGGTGCTATTGAGCAATTTTTTTTTTTTTTTTTTATATAGTGAATAAAATATTTGGACTGCTGAGATGATGCAGTTTGACTTTGCTAGCAGGGATAAGGAGGTGATTATCCCTTTGTATAAGGCAATGGTCAGGCCAAACTTTGAGTACTGCATACAGGTCTGGAGGCCTCATTTTAGGAAGGATTGAGTTGCTGGGACAAGTACAGAGAATGGTAATGAGATTGAGGGGAAAAGGGGTGCTCTAACCAAGAAAGGTAAGAGCATCTGTGAAGTGATCTGATTGAGGTGTATAAGGCTTTGAATGGTTTGAGTAAGCTCAGTGCTGATGGGATTCTTCCTTTTGCTCAGGTTGTGCTTGAGGGAGCATAAATTCAAATTGATGAATTATGGTTGAAAATTAGGTGTGCGGGGGGTGGGTCTACATTTAGTCAGCAAGTGGTTGATTGCTGGAACAAACTTCCATATGTTTTTTGGAAGTTGATTGTTTAAATAAATTCAAGGAAGAACTGGACAAACTTTTGGAGTAAATGGCTGGATGAAATGGGAAGTTTTTTTTTTTTTTTTTTTTGACTAATGCTGTATAAGTTTGCTTTCTTGCATTATGTACCTCTACTAATGCTAACTACAAAAGCAAGATATCATGCTATAAAGAAGTGACTTCTGTTGTTTCTACAGAATTGTTTACCACATTAATTCCAGGCAGTGGTTGCAGGGGACCTGACAGGAATATTATGAAAAAAAATTACCTTAAAAAAAATAACTCATGTTATAGAATATAATGTTTCGGTATAACATTATATTTATAATACATCACTAAATTTACACATATCTAATTTTAAAATAAAAAAATAGAAAGGATGCAAGAATATCTGCTGATGCTATCAAAGCAGTGTTAGGTGGGTTGTTGTTGTTATTTGGTTTTTAGGAGCATTAGCAACTAAGGCCATATTACTCCGGGGATATGCAGTGGTCATTCCCTGACCTTTCCGTATTTGGTGGTCACGGGCTCGAACCCCAGTCTAATCAAGGAGCGTGTGCTACGCACTGTTGCTCCTACCCACCTGTTACGTGGGTTGGAAAACTGCTACCTTGGGAGGATTCACAGACTAATAGATGAACAGTAGCTGCAGGCAGAAGCGAAAGTAATTCTTGCACTGTTTCTATTGGAATGAGCAGCAGCCTGGAAAGCAAGGTGCTGGGGATTTCTAGAACTGCTGGGAGTCATTATGGAACAAGTAAATATGTGGGCTGTATTCAGATAACTAAGAGTAAGAACAGGTGCATGTATACCAATGCTAGGAGTATAGTAAATAAATTTGATGAATTTGAATGTTGGCTATGTAATGCGTGTCATCAGAGATAAGTTGTTCATTTCCACATCTTATTGGTCCTATTTTTGTCACAAGTATACATCTGTGGGGATATTAATTGGGGGCAGTTGTATAAAACATGGGACCAATCCTAATCAGCACCACAGGTACATTTTGGGTCTTGTGTGAAGCCAAGTTGACATAGTTTTGCACTCAGGGAGCTATGCCCTGTTAACAGAAATGTAGCATATAAGCCTGGTGCCTATCAGGATGGAGGTTTAGGGAGACTAGGGTTACCTGTGGCATGAACCTCCTAGTGATATCCCTGTTATCTGACTGGTACCATCTACCTTACCATTGTTGGTATAGACAGGTCAGTATTTTCTTTTTTTTTCTTTTCCTGTTTAGGATCAGCTGTTAGTTCTATGTTGATCCCTGTGATGTCACTGGGGATATCTGCCTTCTAAGCCTATAGTTGAGGTCGCTTCAAATTATTTCCAAATCTAATGGCAGCGCACCAGCCAGAACCTGTAGGGGTGCTGACCATGCAGCATGCTCTGGTAATTGTAAGTAAGATGATATGTAGGATGGATCATAGTTTAGCTGTATTGTTGATTAGTAACATTCTAGGGAACCAGATGCCAGCTCCATAAATAATTACTGGGAACCTTATAAATGAGGACTAAAGTCTTCCTTTTTAAACCCTAGTCTTCTCTACTTATTCTGGCAATTATGCCAGTATACCGTAAATTTTTTATAAATGACCTGGTCTTGGCGCATTATAGCCTTAGTAGCTAATGCGCCAATAAAACCAAACCAAATGCCAGTATACCTATCACTTTTTGCCAACATCTCTTTTTAGTTCTGTTGTTAGGGCTATTGTTTTTCCTGAAATCTTTATCAGAGGTGATATTCTTAATTTGCCTTTTAATAGGATGGATTTAGCTTTTGTACTAGAAATTACCAGCTTATGGGTTTGTCCTCAGTTCTGTAGAAGGTTCAGGGCATGATTTGCGTGGTCTACCAGAGCCCTTCTGGTATTACCCTTCATGAGGAGAACAAGGTCATCTGCAAAGACTACCTTGTGCTAGTGTCAGCCTCCAGGAACTCGTCCACCACCTGGTTCCAAAAACACTGAACCCTGAGGGCAACCACAGGTAACATTTCTCTGTATAGATTGAAATATAGTTTGCACCGCTGTTTTCCCATTATTAAGATAATTGTTGATACAGTTATATGGGTTCTGTGGAATACCAGCTTGCCATATTATCCTGAGGATGCTGGGCCACCATAAGGTATCAAAGGCACCAGCAAAATCAGTTGAAAAATCCAGCTTAAGGTTTCCTGGGTGGTTTGACCTACACTCATTAGTTTGTTCATTGCATCCTCAGTTGAACATCCAAATTTGAAGCCAAACATTATCCGACTGAAGTTTTGCATTCGGTGCTGGACCAAGGTATTTCCGCACCCTAGACAGAATGATTTTTCAGTGCCCTTCACTAAGGATATATATATTTTTGCGTCACTATTCTTCTGTTTTTGGCACCCTTAAAGAATGGTGTCCCAGGCAAGGGCCCTGCTAGCCCATACCTTAATCCGGCACTATTTGCATTCAGATAATGTGCTTTTAAATGTATACTATGAGCCTTTCCAATATTTTTCCCAGAATTGGTAACAAGGCAATTGGCCTCTATGATTTAGAATCATTTGGAGGTTTTCTGAATTCTTTAAGATTAATCTCAGGTTTGCCAGGTATGGTGGGAAATATACTTTTGCTTAGACAGTTATTAATTAAATAGTTGGAGTAGATGTTGAGACTGTCTGGCAAGAATTTATATCATATCTAGTTTGACTAAATCGTGGTCAGAGAATTTCTTTTCCTTGGTTCTCTTAAGAGCAGTTGTTCTACTATTGTGAAGAGGGATTCTATATCTGCAGATACATAGGCCTCTTTCTCATTGCAGATGTTGGTTTGTTCATGAGTGACAGAAGGGACACACAGGATAGGAAGGTTGGAAGGGTTATGCTATTAGTTAGGAAACAAAATCTAAGGCAGTGCATCCAGTTGACATGGGTGGCCAGTGCAATGTTGAGTTCGTTTGGTATGACATAAGCATTGGGAAAGCAAAAATGAGAGTAGGAGTGTGTTATAAGCCTAACGACTCTGATGAGTACAACGAAAACTGTACAGAGAAATGGAGTGGGCCAGTAAATCAGAAGTCTTTATAATGGAGAATTTTAACTTGAGCAAATATTGACTGGAACTTGTGGATTGGTCACTCTCACACTAGGAAGACTTTTGTAGATTGACTGGACAACTTTTTTGTATGGCAGAAGCATGTTCGAGAGGCGACTCTTGATCACCGCTGATAATCAGATCAATACTCTTCATCTGATTATCAGCAGTGATTATTAAATTTTAAGAATATGCAGATGAAAGAATCATTAGGAGGCAATGATTATATAATGTACTGATGAGGGAATTTTTAAAGACATGACTACCACCAGGAGCAAAGTGAAGAGTTTTGCTTTTGTAAAGGTGACAATGGTGGTCTCAGACAGCTTTTAAATTCTATACAGTGGGACTAGCTGATGATGTTACCAACAGCAAATTCTGAATAGCAATAAGGAATTAATCTTGGAAGCTACTAGGCATTTCATCATCATCAGCCATTTTCAATCCACTGCAGAATAAAGGCATCTCCTGCAACTTTCCAGTTCCTTCTGTTTTGTGCAATAGCCATCCATTTCCTACCCACAAACTCATTAATTTCATCTGTCCATCTCTGTTGTCGTCATCCAGGTTTTATTCTAGCTCCTCTTGGGTACCATTCTATTATTTTCTTAGTCCATCTGTCATCATGTCTTCGAGCTATGTGTCCTGCCTGACCATTTTAGTTCTTTAGTTTTGATAAGAATGTCCTTTACTTGAGTTTGCTGCCTAATCCCTGTGTTTCTCTTCTTATCTAACAGTCTGATTCCCAATATAATTCATTCCATTCTTTGCTGTGTAATTCTCACTTCTTTTCCATTCTTTTGGTGAGTGCTCAAGTTTCACTTCCATAAGTCATGGTGGGTAGTATACATTGGTTCATTATTTTGCGTTTCAGACAATTGGGATATTGCTCCTCAATATGTGACCATATTTCCTGAATGCTTTCCATCCAAAATTTATTCTTCTCTTGACTTCCAGCTATTTATTAATATTACAGCTAATGACTTGTCTCAGATAAGTATATGACTCCACCTTTTTAATTACTGCTCCTTCAATCATTATATCCCTTTCTATGGCAACTGAATGAGTATTTTGCATCTACATTCACACGAGGAGTTAAGGTTTGGAAATGGCAGAAGGTTATCAAATTGTAGTAGGGTGCTTAATGATTTTGTAATGACTGACAGCAAAGTGGAGGAGAAATTGTTGAAGTTAAACATAAGAAAGACACCTGGGGTGGATGGGATCTATCCAGTTATATTAAAGGAGGCGGCAAAGCAACTAAGCAAACCCTTAGCCATAATTATGAGAGCATCCTTGGACTCAGGGGAGGTCCCCACGGACTGGAGATGTGCAAATGTATTCCCAATTCACAAAGGGTGGATCGAAGCGTGACATGAGTTATTACAGACCAGTTAGTTTAACTTCTGTTCCAGATAAAATAATGGAGTCACTGGTTAAAGATGCATTGCAGGATCATCTAGACAAGACAGCAATAATTCAGACACAGCATGGGTTTGTTAAGGGAAAGTCTTTTCTGACAAATCTGATAGGATATTATGATGTGCTTACAAAGAAACTGGATGCAAAAAATAATTTTGATATCATATATTTGGATTTCAGGAAAGCTTTTGACACTGTTGCGCATCGAAGACTATTGTACAAATTGGAGCAGGATGGTACTAAGGGTAAGTTGCTAGAATGGATAAAAGGATGGTTGAGTGGGAGAAGACAGAGGGTGGTAATCAATGGGTGCTGCTCTTCGTGGACTAATGTTATTAGTAGAGTCCCACAGGGTTCAGCGTTGGGTCCTCTGTTGTTTTGTATATTTATCAGTGATACTGATGAAGGTATATCAGGCTTAGTGTTGAAGTTTGCAGATGATACAAAGGTTGGCAGGGTTGTTAATGACAGTAATGGCAGTGTGCTACTACAACAGGATCTAGATAATTTGGGCAGATGAGCTAACAAGTGGCAACTGAAGTTTAACCTTGACAAATGCAAAGTACTGCATATGGGTAGAAGTAACCCCAGAGAAACGTACCAACTGTGTGGTACTACACTTAAGGTAGTAGAAAATGAAAAAGACCTGGGAGTAATTGTGCAGGCAGATATGAAGTTTTCTGAGCAATGCAGACAGGCTGCCAGGACAGGTCATGGGGTTTTGTCAATATAGGAATTATAGGTATATAGGAATTTTGCTAGCAGGAAAAGGAAGTGATTGTCTGAAGGCCTCATTTTAGGAAGTATGTAGATTTGCTTGAGCGTGTGTACAGAGAAGGGAAACAAGATTGGTGAGGGGAATGAAGGGATCCTCTTACCAAGAGAGGCTTAAGTTCTGCAAATTGCAGTGGCTGGAGACTAGACACCTGCGTGGTGATCTGATTGAGGTGTATAAGGCCTTGAATGGATTGAGCAGGCTGAATTCTAATGATCCCATCAGAATTCAGCCTGCCACTTGTTCAAATTACGAACCTAAGGGGGCATAAATTCAAATTAAGAAAAGACAGATGCAGAATAGATGTGCAGAAATTTGCCTTTAGGCAGTGGGTGGTTAATTGTTGGAACAAACTCCCATCTGTCGTGGAAGTTGATAGGTTAAATAAATTTAAGGAGGGAATGGTGTGTTTTTTTTTTTTTTGGCTGATGCTGCATAAGCTCATACACTTGCTTTCTTGCATCACATGGCACTACTACAAAGGGTACTAGGAAAGTTTTGCAATACAGCTTTGTTTATTTAATTTTTTCAAAGTAATTTCCTCTACATTCAATACACCTCTCCATCCTCCGAAACCAATCTTTAAACCAGTTCTGCCAAGTTTCACTAGGGAGTAAAGCACACTCATTGTCCCAAGCCCGTAGAAGGTCCTCATCACTGGAAAACCGCCTCCCTTTTAGCTTCATTTTCACATGCGGGAACAGTGCAAAGTCGCAGGGAGCAAGGTCTGGACTGTAGGGAGGGTGCTCGAGAAGTTTCAGTCCTGTCGTGGTCAAATATTCGGTGCAGGCTTTGGCGCGGTGAGCTGCAGCATTATCGTGATGGAGGTACCAGGTGTCCATTCTTGACTTTGGCCGCAGGTTCTTCATAGATCCAATGACTTTAGGCAGGCATTGTTCAGTATACCACTTAGCTGTGGCTGTCTTCTGCGTGTCCAAAACGACAAGTTCCACAATTCCACTCGATTTGAAAAATACAGCTATCATTTTCTTCTTTACAGATCGGGATTTTCTGACAATTACGGGTGTGTCGTCATCATCAAAGACCTAAACTTTGTTTTGAGCCTTGGTCGGCAGATCGTAATAGTACAGCCAAGTCTCGTCACCTGTCACGATGTTGTTCACATACCGAGATTGTCCCTTATCAAACTTTTTTAACATCTCCCGGCACCAAGTCACACGTCGTGTCATCTGCTCTTCAGTCAGTTGATGCGGCACCCAGAGAGAACAAAGTTTCTTCACGTGCAAATGATCTTGCAGAATCGAACGAATTGCTGGTGCATTTAGGCCCAAAGTATCCTCTATCTGTTGGTAGGTCACTCGCCTGTTTTCGTCAAGCATTTTCCTCACAGCAGTAACGTTTTCCTCCGTAACTGACGTTCGTGGCCTTCCCGGCTTCTCAGAATCCTCCAGAGTGAAATTTCCCCTTTGGAATTCTCTATACCACCTGAATATCGTTGTACGATGTGGACAATCATCATCTAGTGCAAGAGTCATTTCTTCTAAGCACTGGTCTATGGTTAAACCATGCACGAAATTATACCGCAAAACTGTCCTTATCTCATTTCGTGACCACGATGCCATCGCAAGCACTTTACACTCTCACTACTAATGAATAACTGAGCCCATCGACTTGGCGCGGCGGCTACTATGCACGTATGAACATGTCTCAGCATGCAGCAACAAGCAGCTTCCTGTGATTCATTGTTGCGTCATATTGCAAAACTTTCCTAGTACCCTTTGTACTACTACTAATTGTTCATCATTACTTTTGTTGTAGCCATATTCATCTTTAGTCCAAAATCCTTACTAACTGGGCATAACTGATTGAGATTTTCCTCTAATTCTTTGGGATCGTGGCTTATGACCACAATGTCATCTGCAAATCGTAAATGGTTTAGGTAATCTCCATTCACATTGACTCCTTTCTGCGACCAGTCTAATCTTCTGAAAGCTTCCTCAAGAGCATCATTAAACAACTTCAGAGATATTGTCTCCTTGTCAAACCCTAGGGGCTCACATCTGGTGAGTATGGGCTTTCCACACCCAGGGTCCTGAGCTGGTTATCATTATTCTTCTCTTTCTTGGTGATTCCCTTCTACTTCTAACTTCTAACTCTTGTTCTTTCCTACCCCCCCCTCTCTCTCTCTCTCTCTCTCTCTCTCTCTCTCTCTCTCTCTCTCTCTCTCTCAAGGTAATACAGAATTTTTTTTTTTTTTTTGGCTGGTGCAGCATAAGCCTCAGGCTTCCTTGCACCATATGGCTTAATAATAATAACTCCTTTCTCAATTTTAAATTTGCAACTGCCCTAAGATTTTCAGAATGATTCGTGAGAGGGTTTTTAGAGACTTTAGAACCCTGGTAACTGCTTTTCATTATGAAAAATGTATGTATTGTTGAATAGTTTTCCCAATCTGTTGAAGCTGATACCCCCTCATAATTTTCTTTAGTTCCACTACAAATCATTCAGCAGCTTCCTTATCAATGCTTACTGCTTCTCCAATTTTTGACTGAATGCAAATCATATCGGTTTCTAAATTTATCAAGTCACTTGCTGATTGCAGTAAACATTTCTTCTGGTTGTTCCTCTTGAGTCGATATCGAAGGCTTATCCTCTTTCCCCTTTTTAAGATCACTCCAAATTAGACTTGTTTGTTTAAATGAGAGGAGGGAGGGGGGAGGGCGAGAGGGAGAGAACAATTGTGTGTATTTTAATCTTTAATCTAAATGTTTAAAATTTTCTCCATCTGTTCCATCATAGCATTTCACTTTCTATAGTAATAAAGCAACAAGCATAAATAACACTTGCTGACCTTTGGGCAGTGAGTGTTATCGTTTTAATAGCTTCTTTATTCTTCACACATAGTAGCAACTGTTGATTCAGCCATTACACATGTGGGCAATTAATGTCCTTCCCCCCCCCCCCCCCACCTTTCTACTTTTGGCAATATCTAGGCCTCATTTCTATTTTTATCACATTCCTCTTATTAGGATTTAGGTAATGATGCTGATCTTTCTCATTTTGATGTCATGGTATATCTGTATTGAGGTTATGAAAAGAACAATATTAATAATAATACTTTTTTCACAAGAGATGAACCCAACATGTAAAAATAAATGAATGCTGCAAAAGAAAATGTGTTACAGGGATTAGGAAAATTGAGAGATGATGCATGTGTGTCATATACAAAATTCAAAAACATTCTCGCCTTCGTTATATTTCCTTCGTTATAATTCAAAAGTAGCATCAAATAAAAATGTTCATCACAGTAAAACATTGTTAACTGGACTTCATTAAGTGAGGGATGGCTGTACAATTTTTTTCTTTCTCACCTACATCTCCACTGGAATGCTTGAATAGATGCCAACTTGAATTCAAAGCAATTTGTGAATCGATCTTTAAATTTTGCAGAACAAAACTGTTCTGCAAAACCCAAAAACCCAAACCCACAGTTAAACCATTGAAAGGTGCAACTTTTTGAAAGATGGAGCTGGCTCTCCTAACATTTGATCTGCAACTGTTGTTGCTGTCTTGAATCTGCAATAATTTTACCAAGTTGATACTCATGATCTTAACCTTGTCTTTACTGCTCAAAGCATCAGGTTTAAATTCTGTATAAACAGCTATTTCTTTAATGCCACAATGTTGAAGCAAAACTTCTTTAGGCGTGCCCCAGGCAGTTTTCACATGGGTGTGACTTGCATCCGTGGATTGACAAATATCGCCATGAAAATGTGACACGAAATGATTCATTGCTCCCCACCATTACTGTACCAGGCACGACTGATGTGCTGCCGCATGATGCAATGACGCAGTCAGTATCCCTGCAGTCTGAATTTAGAACCTAAAATATTTCTTTCATCATTTTCCACCGTATTTCATAAAAAAATTTTTACAGAGAAAATTCAACATACTGAAGACTAATAGTGAGCATTGTGAGGCATATAGAGCACGTATACATGCAATGTGACCACTGAAACTACCTCCATTGAGTACAAAGGAGAGATCTTTAAAAACTTTGTAATAAACTTGTAAAACTATGGCAGTATCCCTACAACACGGCCACAGTGTAACTCACATGAATTTACATTTTAAATTGCCATATCTCAGCTTCTAGCAGTCCGATTTTAAAAATTTAAAAACCAAAATATTTCTTTTATCATTCTCTACCATATTTCATAAAAAAATTTTGATGTAAAAAAAATTTATAATTCAACATGCTAGAGACTAATAGGGAGCGTATAAAGCACATGTACATGCAATGTGACCACTGAAACCATCTCCATTGAGTACAAAGGAGAGAAATCTATAAAATCTTTGTAATAAACTTGTAAAACAATTGTAAAATATTAAACCACTGTAACATTGAAATAGTAAACATTTCAAAAGATTCTAAAGAAGTTTCACTTAACTTCCACCATGCGTGCTCAGTGCACACACACACACAATTTTTTTATAAGTTACTTTGTATTTAAACTAAGAAACATTTGTGTCACCCTAATTTTTATTTAATGAAATAGATTAAAAATAAAACTGATATTCAAAAATTTTATTCATATTTAACATTTAGATATATCAAAAATAAAATAAAACTTTAGTGTATAATGAAGACTGTTTTGTTGAAACCACACTTATTGACTCTTCTCAGGGACCCTCTTCAATAGACATTAACCAAGAACTAATTAAATTGCATGATAAAGCTAAAAACTTCTAACAGATGACAAAGCCAAAAAATTAATTGGAGAGCCTACAGCCCTTGCATAATATTCAGAACTGCAGATTTCTTATTGTAGCACAGCTCCCAATTAACTCTGTACCAACCAGTTTTTTTTTTTTTTTTTATATATATTTTTGACAATTATGTCATTTGTTAAATTTTTTTTTAGCTTTACTATTTTAGTTATAGCTTAAATTAATGCCTAAAGACAGCCCAAAGGAGGAGGCCAATACTGGGTAGAACAAAATTTCTTTAATACAGTGCAGGGTCATTTTATCCTTAAATGTATCACTTTCATCAGCATGTTTTAGCACATTTTAGATATATTAAGCAGTGATTTTTCTTGTTGCAGCACCACAAAGTCCAGTCCATGGTAGGAGACATCTTTTAAGTACTAAAACAGTGAGAATGAGTTCCGTTGATTTACCTGATGAAAATGAGAAATCTCTGAGCAGTGCATCAACTTCTCCATGTCCTTCACCAGTAAGAAATATTTTTCTTATTTAACAGGGCATCGAATTTTTCTTATTATACATGTGTACATGGCATCCAAAAGAAGAATTGGCATATATTAAAAATTATTGGTTTAAGGTTTTAAGTTTTAGTTTATTATTAGTTTAATAATTATTAGTTTATCATTACCATCTTAAAGAGAAGTATAATCTGGATAGAGGTAGTATAGACAAATCTCTCTCTCTCTAATGTAACAAGAGTCTGGCCCCATTATATCTTTTGGCTACTGGCTTGTGGTTATGAATCAAGATGAACAAAATCTGTATTCCAAAGCTCTTAAAGTGAAGTTTCTGATTTCTGTTCAAATCAGAAAAAAGCTGCAGCAGCAGACTACCCAGGTATCGGTAAGGGTATCAAATCCACGTTACAAGTTGCAGCTCCCCCGAATGAGAAGTTTTTAAGCCATATTTAGCCGCTTTATTGACCAATTGATAAATGAAATTATTTTCTATAAGTAGCTTATAGACCTAGTCAGGATCATTAATTTATTCTGAATTGAGACAGCGAGATTTGGAAGTTAATTAATACTTAAGTGTCCATAGATTTACCATTCGTAACTTGCTGCGATTGTTATACGATACGATATATCCCGAACTAGATAGCATTAGTATAGTATAGTATATAATATAATATTGTCAATTAATCAGCAAAATCTATTAATTTTGTTGTACTTTTAACTAAATACATATAATGACCAGAGATTTAAAAGTATATGGATATTGTTGGGTGTAGTGTCGGGTACTGTTGTTCATCTGGCCATTTAGCCGCTGGATCCCTACTGAGGCCCAACATCGCCCACACTTAGCCCTGTGGAGGTAAGCCAGGTACACCAGTATTTTTAAATAAGTACTCTGGCAGGTCCTGCCACCTACTTTCCTGGGATTACAGTGGCTAGGACTTTAGGACGAAAAAAAAAAAAAAAAAGGGAGGTGCACCAGAGGTTGGTTCAGGCCTAAGGAGTTTTAAGTTATACAGTGTGGAATTAAGAATTTTGGGTGTAGAGCTAGGATAATTTTGACATGGGATCCACACTAGTTGGACAGCTAGAGGGGGAGGGGAGACTGAAGGCTGGTGGGGTGAGAGACAAAAATATAGGGTCGATGGAGTAGATGACCCCAAAATCAGTGAGGCAGGTCCATGCCCACCAGAAGGAAAGATGGGGTGGCAGGGGAGGAGGAGACAAGGGAACCGTCACCTTCCCCCACCAGGAGAAACAAGGCCATGCAAGGGATTATGGGTTCAGGATCACCACGTGGCATTGGCAGCAATGCTGTGTGAAGTCATAGTTGGCAGAGTCCAGTCCGAGAAGGTCAAATTCGAGTAGTGTAATCCTGGGACAGACAGGTCCTGTCCATGTGGTGAAGTCATTTCAGTAGTGAGCTGCATGAAGATATATTTGGTAGAGTCAATCTGAGAGGGTCAAATCCGGGTAGTGTCAATCCTGGGACAGACAAGTCCCGTCCAGATAGTGCAGTAATTTCAGTGGTAAGTCAACTTGGTGGGGCAGTCATGGTAGATCGAGGTTATATTGAGGCTGCATTGTAAAGGCATATTTATTGTGCAGGTTGAAAGTCTTACGGGGATTGCAGTACGCTGAAGCAAGTAGTCTTGAAACAAGGCTGATTAGGCCGTTTCATTGTCTGGTTGGGTCTATTCTGAGGTTGTGGTAGGGTTTTCCACCTCGTGAAGAGGCCCTGAGCAAAGTTAGAAAAGGCTGTATAGGTATGGTGGTCTTCCAGAAGATGTTGCTCCTGGTCTCTCAGGATGAAATGGATTTGTGTGATGGAAGATCTGAGGTCATCATATAGTAGGCAGTCATGCATCACATGGTCCCAGGTCTCCTGGGCACCACAGGTGCAAAGGGAGCTGTCAGAAAGTCCAAGAAGGTTCAGTTTGCTGTGAAAGGCACCATGCCCTGTTAGGAGGTATGTGGTTAGAAGGCCTGGGAAGAACCAGGATGGTGATTTTGAATATACTTTGCATATGTCCGGTATAAATTTGCGGGTAATGGCCCCTTTGGTGGATTCAGGTGTGGTAAGTAGGTTAGGAGTCTGCTTTTTTCACTGGAATAGGTGTTAGCAGGATCAGTGGTAAAATCAATAAAGGTAGTAGATTTTCCTCTGCTTAGCTGATACAGCATCCCCACATGGGCCACTTCAAGGTTCAGGGGCAGTACACGAGCAAGGACCTATAGAGCGTGCGTGCGTGCTGGAGGTGCAACATGCTCTAGTTATCGTAAGGAGAATTGGCCGTTGAATGATGTTCAGCTTTCTTCGTCCTACCACAGTGGAGGCTTTGGTGAACCATAAGTCAGAAGTGTAGGTGATAGCCGGTATGAATATGGCTTTATAGAGTAATGCTAGAGTGCATTTTTTGAGCCCCCAATCTCGGCGGGTCACCCTGGCAACCAGTGCAGTGTAGTTTCTTATTTTCCTCTGTAGATAGTTGAGGTGTGGAAGAAATGTTAGTTTGCTGTCGATGATAATGCCAAGGAGTTTCAGCTGGGTAACAAGCTTGATGGTTGTGCCATGTATCTTGATTTGAGGTGGCCTCCGCAGATCAAGACAGCTCTTCAGGAGGATGGATTGGTTTTAATGGATGAGATGCTGAGATGGTTCTTCCGGACCCACTCTTGCAGGGTAGTAAGAGCTCTACTGGCAGATACTTCAAGTTGAGCCCTGGAGTCCCCTGCCAGGATCAGGGAGAGAATCATCAGCATATGCCAAGGCCTGGACATCGCCTGTCAGTACTGAGAAGCTCTTCAAGTACAGAGTTCCAGAAAAGGGGGGCCCCATGACAGAACCCTGAGGGCAACCTCGGTGGACACAACGTTCCACACTGGAGAAGGGAGTCTGAACCACAATGCTCCTGTCACTGAGATAGCTGGCAATGCAGTTGTAGAGATTTCCTGGGTGCTCAGTGCATCTCAGCCATCCGAGGACGCTTGGCCACCATTAAGTGTCAAATGCCCCAGCAAAATCTATCGAGATGACGAGGAAGTACTTCTGGGTGCAGTTTCTGGCAGCATTGGTAATGGTCTCCAGTGCATCGACAGTAGACATGCCCGGCTTGAATCCAAATTGATTTTGTGCTGGTAGCTGTGCAGTATTGTAGTGGTTTTCCAGTCTCCGTCTAAGGAACTGCTCCAAGACTTTACTCGGCACAGAGAGGAGAGCAATAGGTCTATTCGAGTCAGGTTGGTCGTATGGTTTAATTGAATTTTTGAGTATAAGCCGAATGGACGCACTTTTCCAATCAGTTGGGAACCATCCCTTTAGCAGGCAATGGTTGCAGAGGTTTAGCAGTGTTTCCGTAGCGAATTCAGCAACTTTTTAAATTATTTCGGTCTTTAGCATGTCCAGTCCTGGTGACTTGTTATTTCCCAGTCTCCTAACGGTCATAGAGAAATCCTTGACTGTGAAAGGCTCTTCCACGAGTGTTAAGTTATAGTTGTTATTGTCGAGGCAAAGCTGCTGTTGTTCTGGAGAGTTGTCATCTGGTGGCTGTTTGAAAGAGTGATCAAGTATGTTTGAAATTGAATACTGCCAGGTGGTGGTCATGTGGCCTTGTGGAGTGAATAACTTCACCTCTTGGCAGTTTATTTGTTTTTACCTTGAACACAACACCCCAGGGGTCAGAGTTACCTAGTGGTCCCAGGACAGTCTTTTACGCTCCCTGATTATCGCGTTGTAGGCGTTTCGAGTCTCTCTGTACTCCTTCCAGAGGTATTCAATTTCTGGGGGGGGGAGGGGAGGATTGCCTGGCCCATTGGAATGCACACCTCTTTTGGTTTACTTCGTGTCTGAGGGCCTGAAGCTCCCCTGACCTCCAAGGGACTGCCCCAGGGATGGGGTTTTGCTGTTTTATTGCTGTATTTGCAGCATTCATAATTATGTCCATGACCTTGCGCTGATGGGAGTCTGGATGCTGATCTTGCACAATATCCCATTGATGCGTGTTTCTTTAAACAGGTTCCAGTCAGCTTTGTTCAAAGCATATCTGTGTTGCTTCTGTCTGAGAATTGTGGACTGAGTCATTGATCTGTACATATTGAAAGTTATGGCTCAATTGTCTGAGGTGGACCAGCCCTCCCGCACGGTCCAATCCAACAGAAACCTAGCAAAGAACCTGGTGGAGAGAGTCATGTCAATCGTGGCTTCCCAAAGTGAGCTGGAAAACATCAGCAGGTTGTTGGGCCTATTAATGACTTCCAGACCGCTATTGGCCAGGAACTCCTCCAACCACTGCCCATTTGTAGCACCTCTATGCCCTGGGGTCTCACTGTGCCACAGTGTGGAGGGCAATTTACATCGGCACAGATGACAATCTTTGCACCCGCCAGTTCTGTTAAGGCATGTTGTAGGTACTGGACTCTGGTAGGATGTCCTCTCCCAGCCTGTAGTACAGGGAAACGGCGTAGAAGTCGCCCAGAGAGAAGATGATGTGGGTGCAGACAGCCCATGGAGAGCAGAGATGGGATATCTGCATCACAGTCAAGTGAGGATTCCTCACAGCGATTGCCACCCAGTGTGTCACAAGAGGAACCTGGAAAATTTTGTAGGACAAGGGGTATCCCCTCATTTCGTTTGAATGAGTGTAGGGTTCTTGTATTAAGAGAATGTCTATGTTTTCCTCATCTGCCTTCTGTCAGAGTTGTCCCACAACGGCCTTTGCCCGCTGTGCATATATTTGCAGGAATTTTATCTTGTTGCTGTTACACTGTTTATGCAATGTTCCCATAATTTATCTGTTGTTGGAGCATTCTCTTGGCCTTGGTGTAGACAGGGCATTTATTATCCCGAAGTGAGTGGGCATGAGGTAGTTTCTGGCTTTTACAGTTGGCACAGATTGGTTCGTTGGCCATGTTCAGGCAGGTTTCATAACTGTGGCCTTTTTCAGCAGGTCTGTTCTGTCTGGGTGCACGTGTGGGTCGTGTGACCAAAACAACAGCATTTGAAACATTTTGGGACAGCTACATGTTCCTTGTAGCGGTGGGAGCTCCAATTTATGTACACTCGATTGTGGTGGGTCAGTATGTGCCAGGCTTTTGGTGCCAGTTCTACAACCCAGTTGAAGGAAGTGCCACTTCTAGACTTTTTTTGGTACTTTGGCCTTATCGGGTTAGCTGGATCCTCTTTTGGGAGTGCGTGCTGGAGGTTATGCCTGTACAATTCATCTCATGTGGTGTTGGTGTCCAGGTCCTTGTCGATGTCAAAAATTACTATTGAGGGTGCTTTTTTCCTTGGGGCTCAGCTAGAAGGCCCATCGTGGGTATCTTAGCATTTGTTAATATCATGTCAGCGTCATTCTTCGAGTCAGTTTCTATGACGATGCCCGTATTTCAGACGGATTTTATTTTAGTGTTTCTCAGGTCATCAGTAAGGGTAGCAATTACAATCTTCTTAATCTCCTCGCTTGTTTTTGGTGCATTGGCTGTGGCCGGCTTGAGAACTACCAGGTGTGGTGTTGGTAGTAATGTCTATTTTTGGTGGCAGGTCCGTTCTCATATTTGGCTTTGTGTTCCTCAGCGCATCAGCAAAAGTTGGGTGCACTGTAACATTTGTGTACTCCTACATTCGAGGTATGCCTCGAGTTTGGCCTCATTCCTCTCAGAAGCAAGGTGAACATTGCGTAGAATGTTTTCAAGCTTTGTCCAGATATGAACAATCTTGCCCCGAAGGGTTGAGGTAATGCGGCTGGAAGGCTCTATTAGTTTATTTTCTAGTTCAACTCGCAGGGCCAATACCTGCTCATTGACGGTGCCCTCTGGAAGAGTTGGATCGATGTTAGTCGACTTTTGCTGTTTTGTCATCTTGTGTGGGGCCCTGGGATCCCTGGGACTTTTGAGGCTCACTTTGCAGCGGGTTTCCCTGTCCGATTGGGGAACTACCTGTTTTCTATATTTCCTTTTGGATACCGGTGTCAGCCGGACATGCTTAAAATTATCCGGGACTTCAATGTCAGGTTGGTCACTTTTTGTGCTATCAAAAGTCGCACATCACCAATCTTAAGCCTCTATACCGAAGCCTATGAACCACCATTACACTTTAGGCTTTGAGAAACTCTACTACTAAATTATGCAGCCAAAATCAGCAGTCTCCCACATCATCCCATATGGCAATGCCTCTTCATGCCACAATGGAGAGAAATCTATCAAACTAAACGGCATTACAACAAACCATCTGGCATTAGGCTTCAAGCTTTGATCACAAGCTGGGGCCTGAAGTTTTCTAACACTCTCCAGGATACTAGCATGGAAACCCAGCCATGGCAATTGCCTCCGGTACATATTGATAGACATTTTCAGCAATGGGGAAAGAATAACTTCCCCGATATCAACATTAGACAAATACATATGGCTCACTCCACCAAGTTTAGCAGCTTCATTTAACTATACGCAGATGGATCCAAAACTGGTAATAAAGTTGCCACAGCTGTAGCACTACCAAATGCCACCATCTCCAGACAGCTCCCACCAGAATGCAGTACTTATACCTCAGAGTTATATGGTATTCTACTACTCCTAGAGAATATAAAAGAAGCTTCGTACGCTAAATCCATCATATATACGGACTCGTTAAGTGCTGTTAATGCTCTACAGTGTAAATCCTTCCCTAGTCATCCTCTGATACAGAAAATTTTGGCACAGTTATTAGCACTTCATGGACATGGACAGCTCGTAATATTTTGCTGGATCCCTGGACACATTGGAATCCTAGGAAACGAGCAGGCAGATTTAGCTACTAAAATTGCTAAAAATGTGATGCCATCTAATTTCAGGACTCCTTATAATGATCATAAGTCCTTTATCAAACAGACATATAAAGAAGTGTGGACACACTTATGGAAAGATCAGACAAATAATAAACTTTTTGAAATAAAGAGAGAACCTAAACAGTGGCAATCCAGCCTGAGACAAAACAGAAAGGAAGAAACTCTAGCCAGATTACACATTGGTCATACTTTCCTCACTCATAGCTATCTACTAACAAACAGTGACCCTCCACAATGCAGTAATTGTTTATGCCCATTAACAGTAAAGCATATCATCATAGAATGCCCGCAATATCAAAAAGAACGGAAAACAGCTTTTTCCTCTAATTTTCATAATTACAATCATTTAACACTACAGTGTGTCCTAGGAGATCGAGAGAACATGGATGACATTTTTCTTTTTCTAAAATTTATTAATAAATATCACCTTATCTAAAACCCTATCTCCTGTAAGAAAAACGAAGAAAATATTAGACAGTAATTAGTTCATTATAGCCTAAGTTGCTGATACAACAATAAATCTAACAAGCAACAACAGCATACGGACAGATCAAAGAATGAGGCCCACATTGGAATTGCCACAGTTTTTCCGAACATCACATTTACCTATGAATTGCCATATGAGTTCAGTATATTTTCTGCCGAACTAATGGCTATTCAGATTGCACTGCAGCATATAGAGTCCTCCGATATTGAAAATAGTATAATTTTTACAGACTCTTTAAGTGCACTTCAAGCCCTGAAAAACCCCATGAATATCACCCACCCAGTCTTAAAGGAAGTAACCTCTTCTTTGCATACTTTATTCGAACTCGGGAAAAGCATACACCTGTGCTGGGTCCCTGGACATATGGGAATTCCAGGAAATAAATTAGCTGACATGCAGCAAAATCGGCCATCTTACCACCCAATGACAATTAGAAAGTACCATATCAAGACTATAAATCAATAATCCAGAGAAAATCCATGTACTGGTGGCAATTATCATGGAAAAATCAATATAGCAATAAACTTTGGAGTATCAAGCCAAAACTTGAGCAATGGCTTTCAAACTTCAACTCAATTCAACAACAGGGGGTAATATTAGTACGCCTATGAATAGGTCACTCATAGTTATCTATTAAGAGGGGAGGACCCCCCCCCGAGTGTCATCACTGCAACACATTACTTTCAGTAAAACATAAATAATAAATTTTCTGTTTATACTCCGGGACGACCAAACGGTCAGAGGAGTTCGCATGATAGATTGAATACAAGAAACAGCACCGTATTCAGTAGTCACAGGCTTGAACCCCAGTCACTCAAGGCACGTGTACTTAGGCACCCGTGCACCTGACCACTAGGCTACGGCGGCCTATTTATCCTTGGTGAATATCTAAAATATACAAGAGAACGCCAGAATCATTTTACTCCAGCCACAACAGAAAACCCTCTTACACTTATTTCACTTTTAGACAATAAAGCAAATGTCTCAAGCATTTTTATCTTTCTAAAAATGATTAATGTATACCACCTCCTTTAACTAGTTAAAAACTAATTTGCTGGTACTATTTTTTGCAATTATCTCTATCTGACAGGAAATAAAATTAATACTTACCATATGTAAGGTGCACTATGGCCATAGTTGCCGATGCGCCTAATAAATCTCTAAACCACCAACAACAACAGCATGCAGCAGAAAAAACCATACCAAAATTCTCTTCAAAATTGCCGATACACCCAAAAATCTGGAGTGATGAATGCTGTGCGGCTAAAAAAGAGCAAAATAAAGTATGGAATACCTTTTGTCGCAGTTACAGCAGCAACTACAGCTAATCTTATTCAGTATAAATGTTTCGGAGCAAGGTATGTTAGACACAAATTGGATCCACTTTACTTCAACCATCAATCAAGAAACCCCTACACATGAAATTTGAAAAGAATCAAAAAAATAAGCGGCAAATACCAGAGGACTCCTGTGCCTATCATTGAATGGAGGGGACAGAACATTTCTGACCCTGTTCAAATTGCCAATATCTTAGGGCAAACTTTTGCCAAAGAATCAGCAATAGAAAGTTACACACCAACCTTCAGAAGATTTAAAACAAATTACAGAAAAACAAAATAAACTTTCGTCGAAATGGAATTAACAATATAACCTACCATTTACTATCCACAAACTGTGTAGAGCTCTGTCAACATCTAGACGCAACTTGGTAGGACCTGATAATATTCACTATTCAATGATACAGGAACTTAGTGCTGAATCATTACAGTCACTCCTCAATCTGTTTAATAGACTTTACCCAGAAGGTACCTTTCCTAAACAATGGCATCATGCTACAGCCCTTGCATTCCTTAAACCAAGAAGAGACCCAACAAACCCTGCTTGCTATAGACCCATTGCTTTGACTAGTTGCCTCTGCAAACTTCTTGAAAAGGTGATAAACCGTCGACTGATATGGTACCTAGATATACTAGTAAGACTAGAGAACTCCATTTGGAATGCATTCCTCAGATCAGAACATCATGTAATGGTTTGCTTCGATATCAGTAAAGCTTATGATTCCTCTTGGAAGTATGGCATTCTCCACGAATTACATCACCATGGACATCGAGGTCATCTACTGATTTTCATACAGAACTTCCTGTACAAATGCACATTTCAAGTTCGATTGAAAACTTCCTTATCCCAAGTATTCGTACAAGGAGTTCCCCAAGGCTCTGTACTCAGCACAACACTTTTTATAATTGCAATAAACACCATTGCTGAACAATTTCCAAAAACTATTGATACAGCACTATTTGTAGATGATCTTAGCATTTTGTGTGTCATGCGAAAAACATGAATACTGTTGAGAGGCAGTTACAAGGAACAATAAATAAGTTAGTTCACGGACACAACTAGTGGCTTTCAACTTTGTCCCCAAAAAATGTTGCGCATCTATTTTTGCTGCCAACATAAACTCCACTCACATCCGGAACTACTACTGAATGGCCAACCAAAAGCAATTCACCCCACCATACAGTTCTTAGGAATTGCGCTAGACCATAAACTTACCTCTTTAGAGCATATTAAAAAACTAAGAACATCCTATCAGCAAAATCTAAATATCATCCAGGTTTTTTCAGCAACTAAGCGGGGAGCTGATTGCCTTACCTTGCTATGATTATAGAGAGCTTTAATAAGATTGAAGCTTAACTATGGAACACCAGTGTATAGCTCAGCAAGACCTAGTGTCCTTCGCTGGCTTGACCCTATCCATTGGGCGTTTCCATAGCCAGGTGGGTAGGAGCAGCAGTGTGTAGCACACGCTTCTTGATTAGACTGGGGTTCGAGCCCGTGACCACGAAATACGGAAGATGCGGAAAGATCAGGGAATGACCACCGCATATCCCCAGAGTAATATGGCCTTAGTTGCTAATGCTCCTAAAAACCAAATAACAAAAAAACGAACCCTGTCCATCGTAGTGCAATACACATTGCCCTCAGAGCATATTGCACATCTCCAATACATAGTTTATATACTGAAGCACATGAACTGCCTCTCTCAATCAGAAGACAACAAATGATACTATGCTATGCATATAAAATTAGATATATGCCAGAACACCCAAATTGGCAGTTACTTTTCACATCACAGCACAGCAGGTTATACCAAAATCATCCTACTGCTAACCATCTTTTGGGTATGAGAATAAAACACCTCTTAGAAGAACTAAATTTAACCTTAGACAATGTGATGCATAGCCTCCCATTCCCTCTTGCTTCTTGGAAAATCACCTACGTGTGACACCTTCACGAATAGAATAAATCTACTTTACATAGGAAAAATTTCTTGCAACTATACCATATAGTAGTGGACCAGTTTCCCAACTTTGTCATAGTACATACTGATGGACAAAGAATGATGCCCACGTTGGAATCGCCGCAGTTTTTCCAAACATCACATTAGCATATCAGTTGTCATATGAGTTTAGTATACTCTCTGCCAAACTAATAGCAATTCAGGTTGCACTGAATTGAGTCCCCTGATATTGATATTAAAAACAGCATAATTTTCTTAGATTCTTTAAGTGCACTTCAAGCATTGAAAAACATTACCCACCCAGTCATGAAAGAAATAATCACCTCTTTGCATACCTTTTCAGAACTTGAAAGAAACATATACTTCTGTTGGTTTCCAGGACATATGGCAATTCCTGGAAATGAATTAGCAGATAATCCTGCCAAACCTGCTAACCTACCACACGACAACAAGTGGAAAGTACCCGATAAAGACTATACAAGTGGAAAGTACCCGATAAAGACCACGAAATATATATATATTTCCTGACTATATCCAGGAAAAATGCATGTGCCAGTGGCAGTTATCATGGGAAAATCAATCTAACAATAAACTTCGAAGTATCAAGCCAAACTTTGAGCAATGGCCTTCCAGCTTAAGTTCAATCAGACAACAGGAGGTAATATTGGCTCACCTGCGAATAGGTCACACAAATATCACTCATGGTTATCTTTTAAGAGGGAAGATACCTCCCCTCAGTGTCATCCCTGTAATGCTGCGCTTTCAGTAAGCAAGCGGAGCTGGGGGAAACCCCTGGTGCCATTTGATACTAAACACACTGCTTTCAGTAAAAGATATCCTTATCGAATGCACAAAATATACAAGAGAGCACCAGAATCTTTTTACTCCAGCCACAACAGAAGACCCTCTTACACTTACTTCACTTTTGGATAATAAAACATAGGTGTGAAGCATTTTTACATTTCTAAAAATGATTAATGTATACCACCTTCTTTAACTAGTGAAAAATAAATCTACTGGTACTAGTTTTGCAATTAATTCTATCCAAGAAGAAATAGCATACACACTAGCCACACGTAATGGCCACAGATGCTGATGCACCTAATGAATCCCCAAACAAACAAACAATCTGGCCAGCAGTCGTTTTCAAAAAATTTATAATAAACAGCTCACCATTTAATTTTTTTTTTTTTGAATTAATGGAATTTCTGATGTAAATTTATAAAATACTCTGTACATTGCTACAACAAATATTGATTCACTGATAAAAAATAAACAGTATCAAATCTCTCATTAAATATTTCTAAAATAAAATACTGCAATTTTTGTTACTGGAATTGTATCTGTATTTTGTTACTATAATTGTATTTTTGTAATTTTATCTTGAATTTGTATTTCGTTTTTCTTATTAATGAATAATGGTTGCAAGTAATCATCTTAGAAGACCGTTTGCGTACACTTTTGTCACAAACAGAACCTTCACCCTGAACAAGAACTCAAGCTTGGACAAAACATCATTCCAGTAGCACTGGAGACAAAGTTCTTGGGGCTCACATTTGATAATTAGTTAACATTTTTTAACAGAGGATGCGGAAAGGTCAGGGAATGACCACCGCATATCCTGGAGCAATATGGCCTTAGTTGCTAATGCTCCTAAAAACCGAATAACAAACAAACATTTTTTAACATGCATTCGTAAAGTGCACAAGGGGGCTGAATCTCTTACACTCCATCTCCTCTAATAACTGGGATGCAGACCGCTGCATTTTACTTTGCCTCTGTCGTGCACTTGTCCGATTGAAATTATATTGGTCCCAAATGTACTCATCTGCTAGATACAGTGTACTGCGGTGGTTAGATCAAGTTCACCATCAAGCCATCTGCACTGCTACTGGAGCATTTAGAACATCCCCTGTGCAGTCCAGAGTTTACATGTTGAAGCAAAAGAACCATCTCTGTTGTTTTGATGGAAGCAATTATCACTAAAATATACTTTTAAACTCAAGTCCCTGCCAGACAACCCTGTGTGGACATCCATTTTCCAACCATGATGTAAAAATCTCTATAATAGCTGTCAGACTGCCAACTGTCCCTTTGCTATCCGTTTCCAAGAACTGCTCAAAGACCTAATATCACAGTAGATAATGTTGCCCAGTCACTAAGGCAGCCCCTTCGACCCTAGCATGCCCACTTTCCATCATGCAACTTTTTCCTTATTAACAGGGGAAAGTTAGTTATGCCACCTTCTGTCTACCTACAGCTCTGTGCTGCCCATCAATCTTCCTACTCTGATTTCCTGTCTGTCTTTACTGATGATTCAAAGTCAGAGTCATCTGTAGGATCAGCTGCAGTCTTCCCACATTGCATGGTATCTGAGAAGATTCCCTACAACTGTGGTATATACACAGCAGAGTTGTATGCTATAGAGCTAGCTTTGGATCACATAAAAACTAATAATTATCAAAGTTGTATGGCATACACAGATTCTTTAAGTGCATTACAGGCTCTATCAATGATGAGATACAATCCTTATCCGGTCCTGTCCAGGGGTGAGCAGAAATTGCATTCTCTTTTTGAATCTACGTTTGAAATCTGCTTCTGCTGGATCCCAACCCACATCATGGGTGATAATGTGGCAGATGCTGTAGCCAGATCAGCACAATCCAAAGGAATCACAGCCTGGTAGTCCTCTATACAGACTACTGGTTAGTAATAAGAAAAGCATTACACTCCCAGTGGCAACATTCGTGGCACAGAGAGGCCACAAACACATTGTATCAGAGTATCAGATTAAGCCTGTAATCCAAAAAATGTCAGTCTAGTCTACACAAGAGCTATACCGGGCTAGCCGAGTGGGTAAAGTACCTGCCAGGCAACCCAAAGTTCGCGGGTTCGATTCCCGCCTCGGGCTTGGATCAAAGTACTGCAAAAACCTTGGGAGGTGCAATATGGCCACAGAAGCCGATGCGCCAACTACCAAATAAAAAAAAAAAAAAAACAAGAGCTATAGAGAGGAATTTGTTTTTATTCACCTCCACATAGGAAATAATCACCGTACACATGCTTTTCTGCTGAGGTCGTATGACCCTCCTAAGGAGCAGATCGTTTATTGCTTTTAACCATCTGACTGAATGTATACTCAGTCAGATACCATCTCACAATGACCACATGTCAGCTGTTAAATCCTATTTAAAATTAACTTGTTTCCTTTTATTTAAAATATACTCTTCGATTATGTATACTTTTAACTGTATGTATATATTGTTTATAATTTTGTGATCATTTTCTATTTTTATATATGGCTTACAAACCTTTTCTTGAATTGTGACCAATTTTAATGGGTCACTGTAATCTTTTATCACCTTTTTATCTTTTACTGATTTTATTACTGTTCTTCATTAATTTACCGTTGTTGGAGCATTATAGCCTATGTTGCTGATGTGTCAATAAACACCAAACCCAACCAAAAAGCCCTATCACTAATGGATAAATGTTGATTTTTGTACTGCACATCAACCACAGTAACTGTGACTGGGGAACTTCCTCTGCCATGAATTACAGATAAGTTGTTGGGAGTATCTAACCAAGGAGGATGTCTTTGTGTGTATGTGCTAGGTGCAGAGAGTGTGAAGAAATTAGACTCCAACTCGGCGTTCTGATGGCCATATATGAAAGTTTGAGAATAAGGGCAGAAGCCCTCAAAAAAATTAATATGAGGGTCCTATCAAGCTTTCAGCTGCACAACTCAATGCTAGAGCTGTTTTCTGTGCATCAGGCAACAATAGCAGCAATCTCCAAGGCAGAATACGCTGGTCCCACAGGAGCTAGTTAATGTCAGTGACTCTATTGTCAGGGAAACAGGGAATATATTATGCAAAAAGGATAGGTGGAACAGGACCAGGCTATGTCTGCCAGGGGCAAAAGCTGATGACATTGTAGAGCAGATATCTTTTAAGGGCAAAAAAGATGATATTGTTGTACATGTTGCACTAATGATCTTAAGAGTAAGAGATCTGTAGATTTACTTAACAAGTACAGATCAATGTTGAAAAAAAGTTGCAAGTTAGGGTTGAATGTGAAAGTGTCTGCAATTCTGCCCAGATACAATAGGAGAGGATATATAATGAGAGCTTTGTCAATCAATTGCCATGGAGAGATTGTGCCGGGCTCATGAGGTAGAATTTTTTTTTAACGTAGTCTGTGCTTGCTAACAGGAGAGACTGCTTCTACAAGAATGGGATACTTTAAATAGGAAGGGTGCAAGAATAGTTGCTGATGCTATCAAGACAGTGTTAGGTGGGTCAAAAAACTGGTAGCTTAGAGGGGGTCACAGACTAAAGATTAACAGTAACTGCAGGCAGAGGCGAAAACGATTCTGATACTGTTTCTATTAGAATGAACAGCAGCCCAGAAAGGTGCTTGGATATTTCAAAGACTGCTGGGAGTCACCATGGAACAAGTAAATACATGGGCTTTGTTAGGGTAACTAAGAGTAAGAACAGGTGAATGTATACTTGCATGTAGCTGAATGCTAGAAGTGTAGTAAATAAATTTGTTGAATTTGAAGTTTTGGTCAAGACATCAAAGGCAGATATTGTTGGGGTAACACAGATATAAGCAGTGCAAAATTGGAATTTTGGGAGTGCAATATGTATAGGAAGGGAAGAGGGGTTATGCTGTTAGTTAAGAAACACATAAAATCTAAGGAAGTGCATCCAGTTGACATTGGATGCACTTCCTTACAAACACTAGGAAAGGGAAAATGAGAGGAGTATGTTAGAGGCCTAATGACTCTGATGAGTACAACAAAATGTGCAGAGAAATCAAGTCGGCTAGTAAATCAGAATGTCTTATAATGGGGATTGTAACTTTCCAGATATTGATTGGACCTTTTGGTTAGTCGACTAACTTGCATACTAGCAAAACTTTTGTGGATTTATTGGATGATTGTTTTCTACAGCGACATGTTCGAGGGGGCAAGCAGAGGAAGTAATACTCTTGATCTGATTATCAACAGTGATTATTCGTGCATTAAGAATATGCAGATAAAGAAACCACTAGGTGACAGTGATCACAGTGTACTGATGTGGGATTTATTTAAAGAAGTATCAAGGGTAAAGGGAAGGGTTTTTGTAGTCAACTTTTCATAAAGATGACTACAGTCGTCTCAGACAGTTTTCAAATTCTATACATTGGGATCAACTGATGATGTTAACAACAGCAAATTCTAAATGGGAAATATTCAAGGAATTAATCATACTAACATTCAAGGAATTAATCATACTTTTTCATGCTAACTAAGAAATACTGTTCAAGATTTAGACCTAAATGGATGTCAGATGAACTAATGAGGCTTGTGGCAGAGAAGAAAAATGCATGGGATGCATATAAATTATCAGGTGACACAGAAGCCTATAGTAGATGTAAGTTAGACTGTAATCAAGTCGCAAAGGCTGATTACGAGAAATCCTTGGCAAAGGATGCAAAGAAAAACAGCAAGAACTTCTTTACTTATGTAAACTCTAAAAGGAAGGGGATGAATCAGATTAGTCCACTTGATATTGATGGTTCGACTGTTGATGATCCTGCTCAGATAGTTGATAATCTGAATGAGTATTTTGCATCTACATTCACACATGAGGAGTTATTAAGGGAGGAAAATTATCAGACTGTAACAGGGTGCTTAATGATTTTGTAATAACTGAGAGCAAAGTGGAGGAGAAATTGTTGAAGTTAAATATTAAAAAGGCACCTGGGGTGGATGGAATCTATCCATTTATATTGAAAGAGGCAACAAAGGAAGTAAGCAAACCCTTAGCCATAATTATGACAGCATCCTTAGATTCAGGGGAGGTCCCAGTTGACTGGAGATGTGCAAATGTATCCCCAATTCAAAAGGGGGTTCAAAGTGACACAAATAATTATAGACCTATTAGTTCCAAAGAAAATAATGAGTTCACTGTTTTAAGAAGCATTGCAGCATCATCTAGACAAGACTGCATCAATAGTCGAGACATAGCATGGGTTTGTTAAGGGGAGGCCTTGACTGACCAGTTTGATTGGATACTACGATGTGGTCACAAAGGTATTGGAGGAAAAAAATAATTTTGATATCATATACTTGGATTTCAGGAAAGCTTTTTATACTGTTGCACACGGAAGGCTGCTGTACAAATTGGAGTGGTATAGTATTAAGGGCAAGTTGCAACAATGGATAAAGAGATGGTTGAGTGGGAGACGACAGAAGGTGGTAATGAGTGGACGCTGCTCTTTGTGGACTAATATTATTAATGGTGTCCCCCAGGGTTCGGTTCTGGGCCCACTGTTGTTTTGTGTATTTATCAATGATATCGATGAAGGTATATCAGGCTTAATGTACAACTTTGCAGATGATACAAAGTTGGCAGAGTTTTTAATAAAGAAAAGACAGTATGCTACAGCAACAGGATCTAGAAAAGTTAGGCAGATGGGCTGAGAAATGGCAACTGAAGTTTAAAAGTTTAATGTTGACAAATGCAAAGTACTGCATATGGGTAGCAGTAACCCAAGTGAAATGTACTGTGTGGTACTGCACTCAAGGAAGTGGAGAATGAAAATGACCTGGGGATAATTATGCAGTCAGATATGAAGTTCTATGTGCAGTGCAGACTGGCTGATCATGAAGTCTTGTGAATGATATACAGTACAGGAATTTTGCTAGCAGAGACAAGGAGGTGATTATCCTTTTGTATAAGGCAATGGTCAAGCCACACCTTGACTACTCTTTACAGGTCATTTTAGGAAGGATTTAGATTTGCTGGAATGAGTACAAAGGGGGCTAACAAGATTGGTGAGAGGAACAAAGTAGTGCTCTTACCAAGAAAGGCTTAAGTTCTACAAGTTAGTGTCTGGAGACTAGGCACGTGCAAGGTGATCTGATTGAGGTGAATAAAGCCTTGAATGGTTTGAGCAGGCTCAATGTGATGATTCTTCTGCTTGCTCAGATTACGAACCTGAGCAGGCATAGATTCAAATTGAGGAAAGGCAGTTGTAAAATAGATGTGTGGAAGTTTGCATTTAGCCAGCAGTTAGTTGATTGCCAGAACAGATTTACATCTGCAGTTGTGGAAGTTAATAGCTTAAATAAATTTAAGGCTGAACTAGACAGACATTTGGAGTGACTGGATGGGTAAAATGGGAAGGGGTTTTTTTTTTTTTTTTGGCTGATGCTGTATAAGATTGCTTTCTTCCATCATATGCCTCTGGTAATGCTAAAATCACTTGTTTCTTTAAATTTTTCATCATTTTGCACAGCCTAGTTGAGGAGAGGTAGCATTCTTTTTAATCTTTTTAACCCATTTGCTGCTACCTGTATTTGTGTATGTGCATTTGATATGCCATAATTTTTGGAACGTTTGAGAAATTACATTCCAAAATACTGAATATTCCAAAAATTCATAATAGCTGAAAAGTAAAATTCAGCTAAAAGCTAACACTTACTTTTGGGCTGAGCTGTATATCAGAACAAAACTCAAAATTTTATCAAAAGTTTATTCAATGTAAATGAACTAACCTAAATACAAGCAAAAAAAATACATGTACTAAGTTTTAAATAAAATGAAGAACTGCTGCTAACAGCCCAGAAATCAATCAGTATGCCAATAGAATCAACAGTTAATGTGCCTTTACTTTTACACCACTCATACATTGACTGCTTTAGAATGATAACCTGTGTTTATTATGGCACAACACTGTGTAACATTTATATGAATCAGATGCAGCAAACATGTTAAGCACCAGTATTCTCTATGTGCAGCCATGAAGCTGCTTTTGTTCTAGTAAAACAGCCTTACCAACAAAGCATGTTCTTTCTTTTGGAGTACCATTTAAAGACCCATTTGTGGCACATGCCATCCCTGTTTATAAATCCTTTTAGAATCATCAGCAATAGTAATGTGACAAAGTTATATTTACATTCTGATGCATACAGTACCAGTTTACTCTGGTGTCGGTTTTGGGACTAATATTTTTCGCACTTTCCATTTCTTCACATGGATAATGTCCATTCCAAATTTCATCTCTCTCTCTCTACTATTAACAATTTTTCATCTGAATTAAATACACAAATACCATCTCTTTTGTACCAAACACTTGCCATTTTACGCAATAAGTTACGATTAATAATGTAACTAATAACTTAAAAAACAAACATACTAGGCAATTGGAAATTCTAAAGTAAATAGTAGTCAGTGTGAGCTTTGATCAATCTATTTCTACCTTCATACACATTTCTTTTAACATTTTTCAGAAACCTCATCGTCTTCTTCCAACAAATCTGTATGTAGTTTTGTATAATTTTCGAAGCAGACACCAAGATGAACTTGACCTCAAGTAAGTAATATATTTTTTCTTTTTAGAACTGAACAATTTTTGTTAGTTTAATAAAAAGTTAAAAAAAGTTTTTATCAAATTAAAAAGTTAGTTTATTAAAAACTAATATAATTAAACATCTAATTTCAAAGAAAATAAATTCTGTTTTCAATCCTTAACTTGCATTGCTGATAGTCCAGAAATATGGTCCAAAATACAGGTAGTTCTCGACTTTACGAGTTAATTTGTTCCTAGCTCGCGCTCGTAAAGCGAGAATTTATTTCCCATAGACATAATGTTAAAAATGGGGGTTATGTTATCAACAATGAAATTAGTTAGCTAATTAGTTTATGTTTAAACAATGATTGATTTATCAAATGTACCCCCAAAGAAATGAAAACGTAGCCTGTAAAATCAAGCAAATTATAATAACAGAGAAATTATTTATAACTTACAAATGTTAAAAAATGTTTATTCTTCATCAACATCATCACCCTCGAGCCGACCGGGCTAGCCGAGTGGGTAAAGTACCTGCCCGGCAACCCAAAGGTCGCGGGTTCAATTCCCGCCTCGGGCTTGGATCAAAGTACTGCAAAAACCTTGGGAGATACAATATGGCCACAGAAGCCGATGCGCCAACAACTACCAAATCAAAAAAAAAAAAAAAAAAATCACCCTCGACTAAATGCACACTTGTTGATCACTCATTATTGGCTCGGCACTCGTTGGTTTGTTGCATAAGGAGTCGTGTTATTCAGAAATGCTTCAAGAGGCATTTATTTACAAGATAATCTTCTTTTTTAATTATAAATTTCACGATTGCATAAGCATTTTTTAACGGCACACACAAATTGCAGCTAACACGATTCGCATGGAGTAACAAGTTTATGAAGCTTTAAAAAAAAAAAAAGAATGAAGAGAAGATTCTGGAATTGTTTTTTATACAACTGAAGATTTCAGTAAAGGAAAACACATTTCACCATAATAATGTAAAAAAACCACATAATTCCAGCTATTGATATTATCGCAAATGCAATAAGATCGAGTTTACTACCCATTTATAATTAGATGCACTAAGAGAAAAGCCCAATAAACGGGAAAGTGCAAATTGTTTTTATTGTTTTATGGTAGTGACCTCCGGAAACGTGCTTTAGAAAAATATCACAAAGGCATTCAAAATCGATTCTTATAATGGAACATATGTAACAATAAAAGGATAGTGCATTTTACTGATTTTAACTGTTAACTAATACAATTTACAAACCATGCTCGTGACATTTTAGAGAGATAAATAGCTTAGTTATACAGCGAAAATTAACTTCCGAGGTCTTCAAACGAATTACCAAAAAACAGTGTTATTGGGTTCACATTACGATATTTTCATGATACGATGGTGTGTCTGGAACTGATTAGCATTAGTAGAGGCATTTGATGCAAGAAAGCAAGCTTATGCAGCATCAGCCAAAAAAAAAAAAAAAAAAAACCCACTTCCACTTCACCCCTCTGTTCGTTCAAAATACCTGTCCAGCTGAGCCTTAAACTTATTTAGGCTATCAACCTCCACTACAAGGGATGGAGGTCTGTTCCACCAACCAACCACCCGCTGGCTAAAGGCAAATTTCCGCACGTCTATCCTACATCTGTCTTTCCTCAATTTGAATTTATGCCCTCTCAGGTGATTATTCTGAGCTACAGGAAGAATCCCATCAGCATTGAGCATGCTCAAACCATTCAAGGCTTTATACACCTCTATCAGATCACCTCGCTGGTGCCTAGTCTCCAGACACTGTAATTTGCAAAACTTAAGCCTTTCTTCGTAAGAGACCCCTTTGTTCCATTCACTAATCTTGTTGCCCTTTTCTGTACTCGTTCCAGCAGCTCTACATCCTTCTTGAAATGAGGCCTCCAGACCTGTATACAGTACTCTAGGTGTGGCCTGACCATTGCCTTATACAAGGGAATAATCACCTCCTTATCCCTGCTGGAAAAATTCCTGTATATCATTGACAATACTCCATGAGCTACTCTTGCAGCCCGTCTGCACTGCTCAGAGAACTTCATATCTGCCTGCACAACCACCCCCAAGTCCCTTTCATTCTCTACCACTGTCAGTGTAGTACCACAGAGTTGATACGTTGCTCTGGGGTGCTGTTTCCCATGTGTAGTACTTTACATTTGTCAATGTTAAACTTCATTTGCCACCTCTCAGCCCATCTGCTCAACCTTTCCAGATCCTGTTGCAGCAGCATAGTGTCAGTAGTGTCCTTGACAACCCTGCCAACCTTTGTATCGTCTGCAAACTTGGACATTAAGCTTGAAATACATTTATGTATTTCAAGCTTAATGAATACATTTATGAATACAGAAAACTATCATTTATGAATACAGAAAACAATAATGGACCCAACACTGAGCCCTGAGGGACTCCACTAATAACATTAGTCCACGATGAGCAGTGTCCATTGATTACCACTCTCTGTCTTCTCCCCCTCAACCACCCCTTTATCCATAGCAGCAATTTGCCTCCAATGTCACACTGCTCCAATTTGTGTAGCAGTCTTACATGTGCAACAGTATCAAAAGCCTTTCTAAGATCCAAGTATATAATATCAAAGCTATTCCCTGCATCCAGTTCTTTTGTGACTGCATCATAATATCCAATCAAATTGGTCAGGCAAGACTTCCCCTTAACAAAACCATGCTGTGTCCGAGCTATAACTGAAGTCTTGTCTAAACGATCCTGCAGTGATATTAATATCATAAAGCGGGGTTAACTCTATTGTATAGTTTTGCATGTGGTTTGGATGCAGTATTTATGACTGTTTAACATTTATTTTTTGCAATTAATGTTCATATTTTCGATTTTGTTGATACTTCGGGGGAAAAAAAACTCACAAACCCGGGAACTCGTAAGCCTGATATACCATCATCAATATCATTCATAAATACAGAAAACAACAATGGACCCAACACCGAACCAGGAGGGACTCCACTAACAACATTAGTTCATGAAGAGTAGTGTCCATTGATTACCACTCTGTCTTCTCCCACTCAACCATCCCTTTATCCATAGCATCAATTTTCCTCCAATGCCACACTGCTCTAATTTGTGCAGCAGTTTTCCATGTGCAACACTATCAAATGCCTTTCTAAGATACAAATATATGATATCAAAGTTATTCTTTGCATCCAGTTCTTTTGTGACTGCAGTCACAAAAGAACTGGATGCAAAGAATAACCTTTGCATGATCCTGCAATGCTTCTTTAACCTGTGTCTAGCTTTGTGGATTGGGATCACATTTGCACATCTCCCATCCGTGGGTACCTCCCCAGAGTCCAGGGAAGCTCTCATAATTATGGCTAGGGGTTTGCTTACTTCCTTTGCCGCTTCCTTTAATATAACTGGATAGATTCCATCCACCCCCAGGTGCCTTTCTTATGTTTAACTTCAACATTTTCTCCTCCACTTTTCTCTTAGTTATTACAAGATTATCTAGCTCACTGCCAGAGTTTAATACACCTCTGGCATTCCCATCCCTGAATAACTCCTCATGTGTGATTGTAGATGCAAAATATTCATTTAGTTTGTCATCTACCTGAGCAGTATCATCAACAGTTGAACCACCGATATCAAGTGGACCAATCTGATTCATCCCGTTCTTCCTAGAGTTTACATAAGTAAAGAACTCTTTTCTGTTTTTCTTTGCATCCTTTGCCAAAGATTTCTCATAATCTGCCTTTGCCTGCCTAATCTCCTTTATGACCTTTCCCTTTACCCCTTTCCCTTTAGCACTTACCTCTTTGAGTAAATTCCACTTCAGCACACTGTGATCGCTGCCACCTAGTGGTTCCTTTATCTTCAGATTCTTAATGCATGAATAATCACTACTGATAATCAGATCAAGAGTAGTACTCCCTCTAGTTGCCTCCCAAACATGCTGCTGTAAAAAAACAATCATCCGATAAATCCACAGAAGCCTTGCTAGTGTGTGAGCGACCAACCCACAAATTCCAGTCAATCTCTGGGAAATTAAAATCCCCCATAATAAGACACTGATTTACTGGCCCACTCTATTTCTCTGCACAATTGCTCATTATACTCATCAGATTCATTAGGCCTAAAACACACACCTACTCTCATTTTGCCTTTCCCAGTGCTTATGTCACACCAAACAGACTCAACATTGCATTATCCACCAACATCAACTGTATGCATTTCCTGTCCTGTGTATCCTTTCTGTACACACTGTACTCCCCAAATTCCAATTCTGCACTGCTTACATCTGTGTGACACCACATCTCTGATATCCCAACAATATTTGCCTTTGATGTCTTGACTAGCACTTCAAGCTCATCGAATTTATTAACTATACTCCTAGCATTGGTGTACATGCAAGTATACATGCACCTGCTTCTATTCTTAGTTACCCTAACACAGCCCATGTATTTACTTGTTCCACTATGACTCCCAGCAGTCCTGGAAATCCCCATTGCCTTGCTTTCAAGGCTGCTGCTCAATTGCATATCAATAGAAGCCGTGCAAGAAGCACTTTCACCTCTGTTGTTGTTATTTGGTTTTTAGGAGCATTAGCAACTAAGGCCATATTGCTCCGGGGATATGCAGTGGTCATTCATTGACCTTTCCACATCCTCTGTATTTGGTGGCTCATGGGCTCAAACCCCAGTCTAATCAAGAAGCATGTGCTATGCACTGCTGCTCCTGCCCACCTGGCTACAGAGGCGCCACTTTCACCTCTGCCAGTGGCTACTGTTAATCATATAGTCCATGTATCCCCCCCAAGCTAGCAGTTTTCCGAGCCACCTAACTGACTCGATAGCATCAGCAAATATTCTTGCACCCTTTCTATTTAAGTGTATCCCATCCCTGTAGAAGCAGTCTCTCCTGTTAACAAGCACAGACCTGGCTGAGAAAAATTTTACCTCTTGAGCCTTGCACAATCTCTCCAGGGCCGAATTGATCGACAAGACTCTCATCATATACTCCCTCCTATTGTGTCTGGGCAGAATTGCAGACACTTTCAAATTCAACCCTAACTCACGGCTTTTTTTCAGCATTGACTTGTACTTGTTAAGTAATTCTGCCGGTCTCTTACTCTTAATATCATTAGTGCCAACATGTACAACAATATCACCCTTTGTGCTCTTAAAAGATGATATCTGCTCTACAACGTCATCAACTTTTCCCCCTGGCAGACATACCCTAGTCCTCTTCCATCTATCCTTTTTTGCACAATATGTTTCCCGTTTTCCTGACAATAGAATCACCTACAACAACTAGTTCCTTTGGAACCAGCGCATTCTGCCTTGGGAGTTGCTTCTGTGTTGCGTGATGTTCAAGTGCAAGCTCTAGCATTGATTTGGGCAGCTGAGAGCTTGATGGGCTCCTCAATTTAAATCCTTCGAGGGAATCCATCCTGTCCTTCAAGCTCTCATATAAGCCCATGACAATGCAGAGTTGGCGCCTGGTTTCCTCACACTCCTTACATCGCGCACCCACACAGACATTACCCTTGACAATATCATGTCCTGTTCCTGATTGCTCCACAAACATCAAACAAGCAGTGCATTTCAATAGACTGTGAATAATTCAGAGGATAACCACCCCCTCAATTCTCCCCTGAGCCACAGCACTTCCATTAGTTTGAGCCTTTTGCTCAAACTAATGGAAAACTAACGATAAACTATTGCTCAACCTCTAATTTATTGGAGAATTGTTTTCTACAGCAATATGTTCAAGGGGTAACCAGAAGGAGTAATACCCTTGATCTGATTATCAGCAGTGATGATGCATGCATTAGGAATTTGCAGATAAAGGAACCACTAGGTGACAGTGATCACAGTGTATTGATGTGGGGTTTACTTAAAGATATAACTACGACCATGGGTAAAGGGAAGGGTTTTTGTTTTTGTAAATGTGGTCCAGAGGTCCAGACAGTTTTTAAATTCTAAATGGGAAGCCTTCAGGGACTTAATCTTGGAGGCTACTAGGCTTTTCATACCAACCAAGAAATATTATTCAAGGTTCAGGCCTATATGGATGTCAAATGAATTAATGAGTCTCGTGGCAAAGAAGAAAAATGCATGGGATGCATATAAATTATCAGGAGACACAGAAGCCTACAACAGATATAAGAGGTTAGGCAAGTGAAGGCTGATAATGAGAAGTCCTTGGCAAAAGATGCAAAGAAAAACAGCAAAGACTTCTTTACTTATGTAAACTCGAAGGAAGGGGATGAATCAGATTGGTCCACTGGATGTTGGTGGTTCGACCGTTGATCTTGCTCAGATAGCTGACAAACTGAAATAGTATTCTGCATCTACATTCACACATGAGAGCGCCTACGTAGCCAGGTGGGAAGGAGCAGCAGAGCATAGCACACGCTTCTTGATTAGATCAGGGTTCGAGCCCGTCACCACCAAATACGGAAGATGGAGAACGGTCAGGGAATGACCACTGCATATTCCCGGAGCAATATGGCCTTAGTTGTTAATGCTCCTAAAAACCAAATAACAAACAAACATTCACACATGAGGAATTCTGTAAGGAAGGGGATTACAGAAGTTTACTAAACTCTAACGAGGAGCTAAATGATTCTGTAATAACGGAAAACAAATTCGAGGAGAAATTGTTGAATTTAAACATAAAAAAGGCAGATGGAATTTATCCCGCTATATTGAAGGAGGCAGCGAATCCTTAGCCATAATTATTAGAGCATCCTTAGATTCAGGGGAGGTCCCCATGGACTGGAGAAGTGAAAATGTATCCCCAATTCACAAAGGGGGATTCAAAGGGTGACACAAATAATTATAGACCTGTTAGTTCCGGGAAAAATAATGGAGTCACTGGTTAAAGAAGTGATGCAGGATCACCTAGACGAGACTGCAGTAATAGTTCAGACACAGCATGGGTTTGTTAAGGGGAAGTATTGTCCGACCAATCTGATTGGATACTACAATGTTGTCACAAAGTAACTGGATGAAAAATAATTTTGATATCATATACTTGGATTTCAGGAACGCTTTTGATACTGTTGCACATGAAAGACTGCTTTACAAATTGGAGCAGTATGGAATTAAGGGCAAATTGCTGCAATGGATAAAGGGATGGTTGAGTGGGAGATGGCACAGAATGGTAATAAATGGACACTACTCTACATGGAATAATGTTATTAGTGGAATCCCCCAGAGTTCGGTGCTGGGCCCATTGTTGTTTTGTGAATTTATTAATGATATCGATGAAGGTATGTCAGGCATAATATCCAAGTTTGCAGATGATACAAAAGTTGGCAGAGTTGTTAATGACAGAAAAGATAGTATGCTACTGCAACAGGATCTAGAAACTAAGGCAGATGGGCTGAGAAGTGGTGGCTGAAGCTTAACATTGACTAATGCAAAGTACTGTATATGGGTAGCAGTAACCAAAGAGGAAATGTACTGTGTGGTACTACACTCAGAGAAGTGTGGAATGAAAAAGACTGGGGGTAATTGTGCAGTCGGATATGAAGTTCTCTGAGCAGTGCAGATGAGCTGCCAGAGTAGGTAATGGAGTCTCGTCATATGAAATATAGGAATTTTACTACCAGGAATAAGGAAGTGATTATTCCTTTGCTTATAGGTCTGGAAGCCTCATTTTAGGAAGGATGTAGGATTGCTAGAATGCAGGCTCAGTATTGGTGGGATTCTTCTGCATGCTGAGATTTACGGACCTGAGGGGGCATAGATTCATATTGAGGAAACACAGTTGTAGAGTAGAGGTGCAGAAGTTTGCCTTTAGCAAGTGGCTAGTTGATTGTTGGAACAGATTTCTATCTGTTGTTATGGAAATTGATAGCTTAAATAAATTTAAGGCTGTTTTTATGTTTTTTTTTGGCTGATGCTGTATAAACTTGCATCCTTGCATCATATGCCTCAACTAATGCTAAATGCTAATGTGATTAAATTTTTTGAGGCTCTGTATTTAATGCGCATTCTGGCTTGATTAAATTTACAAAACTGATCATCAGTGGTTTTCGACATTTTTTTAATAAAGGCACCTATACTGAATTTTCTGCTTGTTAGATCCAATTCTCTCTCTCTTTGTGCATATATATATATATATATATATATATATAGTAGGAATATATAACAGTTAAGAAGGAAAATAAGCAGGAAAAGGGAAATAACAAAAGTTAGAGTACGTTTAATGCTCTTAAACAGACACTTTATTTATTCTTTATTCATTTATATATATATATAAATAAATAAAGAATAAATGGCACATTATTTATATATATATAATATTAAAAAAATGTTATATGATAGTTATTACAATAATATACCTATAAATAAAATTACAATTCATAATACAAATTATATATATAATAAGTGTATTCTTTATATAGAGGTACTAAATAAACATCAACTCTAAATCACCGCAAAATTAAAAAGATACTGTACACCTTTTTATAATAAAATAAATATATAAATTTAAAAAAAAAAATAATAAGTTACTTAAACCCAAATTACGTGGCGCCCCTGAAATGTTGTTGCGCCCTAAGGCACTGTGGCACCACATTTGAAAACCACTGCTGACCAAGAACAGATGAGTATGCAGCAATATTGGTGAGCCTTCAATATAAAAGATGATTTAAAATTCATTGATGCTGCATGGTGTGATGTTCCACATAACAGAATTCAAAGTTTGTGGTATAAGTTATGTCCTCATCTTAGCAACTCCTTCAAAGGCTCTGATAACAATGAAAATTATGCACAAACTAAAGACAAATGCGTGAAACCCACTAAAAAGATTGGGTTCCTCGAAGTGGAGGTAATTGATGTCAATGATTTAATTGATTTGCATCATCAAGAATTGTTTGATCTGTTTGAAGATCTGTTTGCACTGGAGCAGCATCACATATAAGAGGAGGAGTGGACAAAAGCCCAGAGATTAAAGAATGGAGCCTGAGAGTGAAAGGAATATCAAAAGCATTAAATCTTATAGATGAAGACCCTAACCTTAAACGAAACTCTAAAGTGCATCGTGAAGTTATACAAAACTTGATTGCTATTATTAGTTGTTGCATGAGAAGAGACAATGTGCAAAGAAACTCTGGTTTCCTTTTTCAAGCACTCAAGAGAGCAGTCAAGTGAACCCTCCACCTCCCAGATTAGCATAACACACCTATCTGGTCTGAATCTGAGGGAATGGAATCTGACCATGATGATCCCTCTCCTCAATCTGTTTAAGGCTCCATTCCAGTCTCTCTCTCTCTCTCTCTCTCTCTCTCTCTCTCTCTCTCTCTCTCTCTCTCTCTCTCTCTCTCTCTCTACTTGTTCTTACTGTACAAAGAAAATTAAATCAATAAAGATGAATGAATCTCTTTGGTTGCTCATCATTTTCTTTAGAGTGCTCAGTCTTCTAACCATAGCAAACAAATGGTATGTACTTGTGTGTGTGTGTGTGTGTGTGTGTGTGTGTGTGTGTGTGTGTGTGTGTGTGTGTGTGTGTGTGTGTGTGTGTGTGTGTGTGTGTCAGGGTGGCTCCCAGGCTAAAAACCCATTGCATTGGTACAGAATCTGACCACGATGATCCCTTTCTCAGGTCCTGTAAAGTGGGCCTGAGAAAAAGTTTAATGTAAGTATTAGTGTGTGTTGTGTTGTTTGTTTCGGGCCACCAGACAGCGGCCAACACCTGGGAAGGTGCTGCCAAAAAATAAGTAAATCAATAAAAACGAATGAATTTCTTTAGTTGCTCATCATTTTCTTGAGTGCCCAGTCTTCTAACCAAAAAAAACAATTGGTATGTACAGTAGGAGTAACTTATCTAGATGCGAGAGTTATTCTCACAGACCTATTATCACATTTTTTTGATGATTGTTTTCATTATGCATAAATTTAAATTGCACAAGACAATCTGGAACATAACCCTTGAATAAATTAAGAAGTCGCTGCATTATGATACAAAGTTAGGAGCTCTACAATAAGAGCTGAATCTGAAATTGAACCCATCAGCTGGATAAAACAAAAAGATGATTAAAATAGAATCCACACATAACTGAATGGAAAACACAAGATTAATAAAAAAGGGGGGGGGGGACTTGAGACTTTAATCCAAGAGAGGCCTAAGAAGATCCAAATTAAGGTGGAAGAATGCAATTAGGCTAGAAGACTGAATGGATACAATAAACTGTAGGCTTAATACAGAAAGGAAGAAAAAAATGTTAAGGAGGATAAAGAAATGAATAAATTTGAAACTAGTTTGTTTAATAAGGAAAAAAAAAAAAAAAAAAAAGCATAGGACAGTTATAGTGATGAAAATCTCTGAAGTATATATCAGTTAAGTTGAACTCTTTAACAGTGCCACAAAAATGGTTAGTGGCATAGGCTGAGTATGAAAAATCACTACCTAGGAACAAGGAGCAAATCAGCTCAGATTCAAATGTAAGGGATGCAAAAAAGTCATTAATCAATCTTTACAGATGAAAGCATCTTCACAGAAAGGAGAAAATGAACTGACCCCTAAAAAATTAACAATATGAAGATTTATGAGGATTTTTTACTAGAAAAACTTTTTCAGCCTAGAAACAAGTAATGACCCCTGAGGCAGATAGCATATACTTATTTTGAAGGAAGCTATGGAGGAGTGCCAATAACCATTAAAGTTAATTATGAGGACATTACTGAACTTGGGGGAGGGAGCTATTTCCCTTGGACTTGAGAAGCACTAATGTAGTACCATTCAATATCAGTAGTTTTAAAAAGTTAAATGGGTAACTACAGACTGCTCTGCCTGACTTCAATGGTATGAAAATGTATGGAGACATTGGTTAAGAATGCAATGCAGGGACATCTAGATAGAAATGGTATTCTAAATTATGCCTCTTTCTAAAAGATTTTTAGAAAATCTTTTAGAATTGAAAAGTGAAAAGTTACACAACTATTTTACCATTGGCCCAATACCGAGCAGTTTTGACAATACAACCATTCCACAATAACTAATGATAATGAAATTTGTATGGACTTTGAAAGAATAGAATCCTTTGTACTGCTACCTAATTTTCTTTTAGACAGCCTGTGTTAAACACAAGTGAATGAAAGCTGCTGTGCTAATACTCTTTAGAAATGACAGTCTAATGGTCCTAAAAACATTCATTATAAATAGTAAACATTAGTGAACCTTTATTGCAGTCTAATGCTTCATTGTAAGGATTATGAAACTCAGAAACTGAATAATCCATTTCTTGGCTAAGATAAAGAAAGCCAACACAAGAACATCGAGAAACATCAGATAACTTACGCAGAAAATTAGTTTCCCAACGCCGGACTCCAGCACTGCTCGCTCAGTAAACAGACGGTAGGTGTTATCAGTCTGGAGCCGAAATCGAGAAGGATATATTGATTGACAGGTAGGCATGGCAAACGATGAAATGATTGGTGGTGGGCGCGACTGAGGATAAACTACTATGTAGTCATTGGTTGGTATTATAATATGTATTTATGAGTAGAGAACTGTGCATAATAGTTTTGTAATGAACAGTAAACAGGTAATAGTAGCGATGAATCATTTAAAGATGGAAGAAACTTGTAAGGAAAATAAAACGTTGGTTGATTTTTTGATGATAACTAAATTAATAAAAGTTTCGTTCTGTTCATTTTTATGTTCTTCATTATGTTTTTTTCTCATTGTTAAAAGCATATTTTTGGACTTCGTGAGTGTTTTTACTATACTGTTGATTTAGGTTTGGTTACGAAAAAAGGAAAAGGTTTCTTTATTTTTCATTATATTTTGTAACCTGACCTTAAATGGTAGGTTAGGAAATAATAGAAACTGTTTTCTTATATTTAGAGACCTAACCTTAAACATTAGGTTAGGAAATAATATAAGAAAAGAAAGAAAGATTCTATGTATATATAGTGAATAGCTGTTGAGGTGTTGATTGACGTTATGATACATGTGTATCCACACGAGTGTCTTTAAAATTAAAACTACAGTAATAAAAAAATAATATTTTGTTAATAAACAATTTATGCGCATGATTCTAAAGAAAAAAGGTTAGGGCAAAGGTAAAGAAAGCTAACACGAGAATGATGAGAAATATCGGATAACTTATGTGAAAAATTAGTTTCCTGATACAGCACTCTAGCGCCGCTCGGCAAACAGACAGTAGGTGTTATCGATCTGGAGCAGAGTCGAGAACAATATATTGATTGACAGGTAGGTGTGGCAAATGATGTGCTGATTGGTGCGGGAACGCAACACACAATAACATCGGGTTAGTATCATTTTAGTAGCACTCAGAAGCACTAATGGTAACTTGCACTAATGAACGCTTTCCTTAATGGTGAAAAAAGGTCAGGTTACCTCCATTTGAATCCCATGGGAGCTTGAACCCCTCCCGAAGTGGAGGGGGGTAACCTAACCTTGGCAAAGGTAAAGAAAGCCCACACGAGAAGTGTGCAAAAGTTCGATGAAATTTACCGGTAAAAGTACTTTGCCGTAACGGCATTTGTATTGTTGCTCGCTCAGGAAACATACAGGGGGTGTTATCAGTCATGAGTAGAAATTGAATCCCGTGGGAGATTGAACCCTTCCCGAAGGTTTCAATCTCTTCACTGGTGGACTAGTGGATAAATTGTTTATTAAGAAAAAAAAAAGGCAAAGGGAGCCCACATGAGAAGCATGGCAAACTTCGAAAAAGTTTACCGGTGAAACTGTTACAAACATTTTTTATGATGCCAGAACTTCCAATATGACTCTGTTCATGATTCAATTAGTTAATTCAATTAGTGATCCTAAAGAAAAAAGTCAGGTTAACCCCACCCCCCCACTTCGGGAGGGTTTCAAGCTCCCATGGGATTCAACATCTACTCCTGACCAATAACATCCACTGTCTGTTTACTGAGCGAGCAACAATACAAATGCCGTTACAGCAAAGTACTTTTACCAGTAAATTTCATTGAACTTTTGCATGTTTTTCGTGTAGGCTTTCTTTACCCTAGCTGGGTACCCATATAGCGAGTGACCTTGAATATGTGAGCTACAGAATTTGGCAGTGCTTTCTCCAGAAATTTTCCAAATGAATATTTGATTAGTTATCTGAAGCAATTTCCCATGGTACTATACTGGTCCTGACTAATATAGTCAGTTGCATCTCCCACTGAATTAGTATCACCAGAACTCCTAACAAGCCTTTTATACTACTTGCTTTTGTCACTGTATTCCAACTAGGACAGTTCAGTTCCTCAAGTGTAGAATTAATCAACAAGGATCTGATCATATAATCGGTTCCCCATTAAAATTACCTTATTCAGAACCAAGTCAGTTGATATATAATAATCCAACCCTGGTGCCAGATCCTCTGGGAGAATGTCTCAGTTGGCATAGTACTACATCTGAAACTGCAGTCCTGAGATTTATTCAACCTTTCTTTCACTTTCACAATTCAACCTTTTTGTTGTGTACACATAGAGAGCCAGCTTAGGGTAAGGCTGAGTAGGCACTGACCTAGGGGCACCAAGGTTTGGGGTGCCAATGCCCCCTAAACCTTGGTGCAAATTGGTAAAATTAATCATTCTAAAAAATAAATCTTTGCATCGGTGGAAAGGGAACGCTATCAGTGAAATGTAGCCTAGGGGCACAATATACCCTTGAGCTTTCAGGCAGCATCCTCCCTGTACACATGAATAATTCTTGACTGCTCTGACAAGATTTCAAAATATATATATACATGATTTCAAAATATATATATATATATATATATATATATATATATATATATATTTCAAAATATATAAATAAAATCTAAATAACTTTGATTAATATGTACAGCAAAATATTACTGTAAAATATTTAAAATATACTGAATTAAAAATTTGTGATAAAATAAAATATAAAACAAAGAGATAACAGTTGATAAAATCATCTGTATGTTGGCTTTATCAACTGTAACTTTTTCATGAAGGCAGTGAGTATAAATACATAAAAAAAAAAAAAAAAAAAAAAATGTAGAAGTCTACAGAGAATAAAAGTAAAGAAGGGAGGAAGAGAAGGAAAGGAAAGAGTAATTCCTACAATCCCAAGGTTAACCTCCAATAACTCACAAAATACTTGAAAGAAGGGAGGAAGAGAAGACAGGGTGATGTTCATCCAACTTGCACAGCACTGCAGATTCAAAGATGGAATGTATTTACATACCATCATTTCTGTTAAAAGTGCATCTAGTGCTATGTATGTGAGCAGATTCAACCAGCAACAGATCTTGAAATCTCATGCACTATCAATAATTTGAACATCACTTGGCCAAACATGTTCCTCTGGCAATAGTGCATAGCTATTGCTCATTGCTTAAAATCAGTGTTCTCAATGTACCATGGTCTTTCAGGCAGCAGCAGCATCCTCCAGATGATGGATGGCTGGTGTACCTTTTTACAATTTTCTCAAAGAATATTTTGCTCCTATTATATTTTTTGAAATTTGTCCCATAAATCCATTTTCAAGATAACACCTGTTTATAATATCCATGACATTTTGTGAATTAACCCAAACACATGATTAGCACAAATAAATTTTTATACAGATATTAATAAGTTAAGATTTTCAATAAATCTAATTTCATATCCCTGAAAGGATCTCGTGTATCTCCAGGAGTGTACTGCACCACCAATTGAATAGCGCTATTGTGGGGCATCTATTTCAGAGGTTCAGTTTTTTCCCATTAATATGCAACATCTGATCAATGAACTGCTTGCATCTAGCATGTAGAAATGCATCACCACCATTAATTACAAAAAATATCAAAAAACATTTAGTGCAACACCAATTATAACATGATGGAACACTTGTAAAAAATCTTCTACAGTATAAATTGTACTGCACTTTAAGTTATCATGAAATATAGTGTAACTAAATTGCAGCACATATTGAGAAATAACATCAATAAAATATAAAGAGCATAGTAAAATTGTTTTTTTTTTTTGTATAATGGAGTAGAGGCATTTGTAACCCTATGCAAATGTACCACTTGGTGGCAGGTGTGCATTTTGTCACACATTAATGATGTGCTTCTTGGTGTTATTTGCTTATTTCTGTGTTCTTCAATACCAAAATAGCCTTAAAATAGAGTATTTTTTTAATTATTTTGGATACATCTGTCTAAGTGAAACGTGAAGATTTTTGTAGTTGTCATGAACAAAAGTAGCAAGGAAAAAATTACCAACTCCTGGTGTAATACATATAGTATTACAGTAGTTTATGAATCTGTATCTAATCTTGTGCAACTTCTCTCAAAAGTTATAGCAGGTTAATAAATTTAATTATGTTCAATATATTAAAATAATATTATCTCTTTTTCAGAGCTGGCTACACAATCACTGTAATAGACACTAGTGATCCAGACTGGTGGCAAGTAAGTCCATCCCAACAATTATTTTTCATTAGTTTCTCTGTGGTTGATGTTAATGCTGATTCACACCAACACGATAGCAATTTAGCATTTGCGATCAATTGCAACATAGAAACTGGGTGATTCACACTTACAGCGATTATCAACAGAAATTTACAATCAGTAGTGCAATTGCAACTTGCTCTAATCAATTCCAAATCGTGTGTGTAAAAAATGGAAAATTTTACAGAGAAATTGAGCATCAAGAATTATTCCATTTTATATAGTTTATCAAACTCTCAAACATATAATTTCATATAAACAAACTTTCATTAATTTACATTAATATCAGTCTCACAACTAATCTTTTTGTTAACAAGCAAACTTTTTAATTTCATATTCAGACATATATATAGGTTCAATTTTTCCCATATAACTTCACAAACATGCTTATAGTTGAAAATCTGACTCTATAACTGTTGCCAATTGTTACATAACTCACCAGTAGCTAGAAATCTGTGAAAAAAAAAATGCTATAAAAATTTTAAATTATTACTTAATTATATATTTTATTTCAAGCTCTACATTTTTTTAGTACACTTTTTAATTTTTTAGGTAATGTCTTAAAATTAATTGGAAAAATCTGAGAGACTGCTATGCAAAGTATTTTAAAAACCTTAAAAACAAGAATGGGTCAAGCAGCACAAATTGTTAAAAATTATAATACATGATGGCATTCAGATCATTTCTGAAATTTGCAACACCTGTGCCAGTGTTACAATATTGATGCACCAAGTTCAAATTTAGATAACACAAATGAAATTTTGGACCATGTGGAAACTGAAGAAAACCAAACAGGACACTGAATTGATTTAGCTAAATGAAAATGATGAAAATAAAAAGTCTAAGGAGTTCCCAGGAGGGGAAAAAAGGCCAAAAAATAAAGTATACAAGATAAACAGCTCTCGGTTGATAAAGTAATATCTTACTTTCAAAATACTAGCAGGAATAAGGAGGTGATCGTACATGTGTACAAGGCCATGGTTAGGCCACATCTTGAGTATACTGTATACAGCAGGCTCTCGTTATAATGGTGTTCGCTTTATGCTGATTCGCTATAATGCTGTTATATTATAACCCATATCTGACTATAACACTGTCACAAATCACTGTAATGCTCTTTTACAGATTGCATTTTTGGCATATTTAACGAAATCGTTTCATTTGATGGAGTCAATAGCTTGAAAATGAATAGCAAAACAGCATTAAAACCGTTTCCCACGCTGACTTGAGAAATTTTCCCACCCTCAATGAAATTTTCTCGCACGTTAATTTAATTGCAGTAAAGTGACTTGTTATGTAGTTCTGAGATCGACATTTTAAAAAAATGATTGGCTAAGGTAAAGAAAGCCAACACGAGAACGACGAGAAACATCAGATAACTTACGTGGAAAATTAGTTTCCCAACACTGGACTCTTGCGCTGCTCGCTTGGTAAACAGATGGTAGGTGTTATTGGTCTGGAGCCGAAATCGAGAAGGATGTGTTGATTGACAGGTAGGCATGGCAAATGATGAAATGATTGGTGGTGGGCACGACAGAGGACAAGCTACTATGTAGTCATTGGTTGGCATTATAATGTGTATTTATGAGTAAAGGACGATGCATAATAGTTTAGTAATGAACGATAAACAGGTAATAGTAGCAATGAATCTTTTAAAGATGGAAGAAATTTGTAGGGAAAATGAAACGTTTGTTGATTTTTTTGATGAAAACTAAAATAATAAAAGTTTCGCTCTGTTCATTTTTATGTTCTTCATTATGTTTTTTTCTCATTATTAAAAGCAGATTTTTGGGGTTCATGAGTGTTTTTACCATACTGTTGATTTAGGTTTGGTCATGAAAAAAGGAAAAGGTTTCTTTATTTTTCCTTATATTTCGTAACCTGACTTTAACTGGTAGGTTAGGAAATAATATATGAAAAGAAAGAAAGATTCTATATATATATATATATATATACACTGTGTGTGTATGTATATATATACACACAAACACAGTGAATTCCGGTTATTTGGGCCACTGGTTAATCGAGGCAGCCGTTTATTTGGGACAACATGCCACTTAATCGGGGCAGGAGACCGCAGCACTCGAGATTACCCTACAATTGTCTCAGACCATACCACGTGGTTGGATCGGATTTTTGGCGTTCACAACCATAAAACAATTAGCAGTCCCATGTTTATTGCGCTTTTTTGTTAGTGCTTCAATCATATAAAAAAATTTATTTTCCGAATCTGCTCTTTATTCTTATTTTTTAAGCTTTGTAACTTATTCCGTTTGCACTTGTGCTTATGGTATAACTTGTGATTTGTGTGTGCGTGTTCTTTGTGTGTGTACTTATCTTTTTTACTGTTTTAAATTTTAACCCCCACTCACAAATGTCAGTGAACAGAAATGTTAACTAGTCAGTATATTGGCCCCGAAAATACTGTACATATTACAATACGTATTAATTAAGCTATGAATGTAAGCGTAAATTTAATTTTATTTTGCTAAATGATACATGATCTTCATGTATCATTTAATTTTTTTAATTGGTAATAAAGTGTAAATTTGTACTTAATACAGTATATATTTACTTTTATTTTGATAGAATTAAATAACGGTGTTTACTGTTATTTATTAAAATTAAATCGCTATTTAATAGAATTAAACTTTAATTCACAATTACCGGTGCTTACTACATATCATATAGTGAATGGTACTTTACTATGATGAGTCCATCCTAATGTGATTTGATCGTACAGAAAATCAATTGTAACACTGTATTTTTAACTATTTATGTAAAACTTTGCATAACTGGGGCAGCCACTTAATCGGGCCAAAATGCACTAGTCCCGCTGCGTCCCAAATAACCGGAATCGTCTGTCTGTCTGTCTGTGTAGTGAATAGCTTTTGAGGTGTTGATTGATGTTATGATACGTGAGTATCCGCACGAGTGTCTTTAAAAATAAAAGTATAGTAATAAAAAAATATTTTGTTAATAAACAATTTATGCACTAGTCCACACGATTCTAAAAAAAGGCTAGGTAACCCCCTCCATTTCGGGAGGGGTTCAAACTCCCATGGGATTCAAGTGGAGGTAACCTAACCTTTTTTCACCATTATGGAAAGCGTTCATTAGGGCAAGTTACAATTAGTGCTTCTGAGTGCTACTAAAATGATACTAACCCGATGTTATTGTGCGTTGTGTTCGCGCACCAATCAGCACATTGTTTGCCACGCCTACCTGTCAATCAATAAATCAAAAAATCAACCAACATTTTATTTTCCCTACAAATTTCTTCCATCTTTAAAAGATTCATCGCTACTATTACCTGTTTACCGTTCATTACTAAACTGTTATGCATTGTCCTTTACTCATAAATACACATTATAATGCCAACCAATTACTACATAGTACCTTGTCCTCTGTCGTGCCCACCACCAATCATTTCATCATTTGCCATGCCTACCTGTCAATCAACACATCCTTCTCGATTTTGGCTCCAGACCAATAGCACCTACCATCTGTTTACCAAGCGAGCAACGCAAGAGTCTGGTGTCGGGAAACTAATTTTCCGCTTAAGTTATCCGACGTTTCTCATCGTTCTATGTTGGCTTTTTTTACCTTCGCCAAATGATCAAGTATATTGCCTGTAATATTTGCGTTACATGCATTTATCTGAAATCTAGTCATCACTCAGTACAGTATTAGACATCATGCGTAACAGACAGTTTACACGAAATTGTATCGTAATTAATGCAACCCACAGAGTAGTAACATACTTCAGTGTGATGCAACCAATGCAGTTACATATTCAAAGAGTTAATAATGGCAGATAAGAATGAAAAAGCAACAATGTCTGGATGCAGTACAAAGACTACAAATGTAAGAAAATGACTGCATTTGAAAATTAAATTATATGTTTTGAAGTGAATCGATTCTGGTCAATGACAAGAGTTGACCAGAATCGATGTGTGCCATAATTTAAGAGTGGCAGGTTTAACTGTAAGAACAATTGTAAAAAATAAAGAATTAATTTTAGCAGCAGGAAAGACAGCTGTTCCACTGCAAGCAACTAGAGCTAGGCTGGCTATTAGGATTGAAATGGAGAGACTTTAACTAATTTTATTGAAGGTAATAACCAATGCAGAATTCAGTTAAGTTAAATATTGTAAAAAAAAGAGAGAGAGAGAGAGAGAGAGAGAGAGAGAGAGATTGCCAAATGATGATCTGAAGAAAACTCACCCAAAAGGAAAAAAAAAAAAAAAAAAAAAATGTGGAACTATTTAAAACCAGTAAGGGCTGATTGAATAGAAGCCGCAAGTGCAGATCAAGGAGCCGAAACTTTCAAAAAAGAACTTGTTAAAATTATTGATGATGGGTATTGTGTGTTATACTTCTCAGCAAGTTTTTATCATAGATGAAGCAGGACTTTTTTGGAAACGAATGCCTAAAAAAAGTTTTTTTTTTGTTGTTGTTGTTGTTGTTAGTCGTTGGTGCATCGGCTTCTGTGGCCATAATGCACCTCCCAACATTTCTTGCATTATACTGTGATCCAAGCCCGAGGTGGGATTCAACCCGCGACCTTTGGGTTGCCAGGCAGGCACTTTACCCACCTGGCTAGCCCGGTCGGCCAAAAGAAGTTTCATATTGAAAGAAGAAAAGGCAATATTGATTAGGCAATATCCTATGGCACTGACCACAACTCACAAATGCATATGTTACCGTATGGGAAAGCAATGCTTGCTTAGTGCAGATTCACTTAGCGCTCTGTTTTTCCGGAATGAATTATCAGCGTTAAGCAGGGTTCACCTGTACAGGTCTGGAGGCCTCACTTTAGGAAGGATGTAAATCTGCTGGAACAGGTGAAGATAAACGCAACTAGATTGGTAAAGAGAACAAAAGGGGTGCTCTTACAAAGAAAGCCTTCAGTTCTGCAAACAGCAAGATCTGGAGACTAGGCACCTGCAGGGAGCTCTGATTGTGTGTAAGGCCTTCAATTGGCCTTAAACACCTAAATCAGAATAATTAGTATTAGCATTAGCAACGGCCGCACGGTGCAAGAAAGCCTATGGCTTATGCTGCACCAGCCAAAAAAAATAAATAAATAAAAATAAATAAATCCGAACAAAACAATGATAAAAACAAAAAAATAAAAATAAATAACTAAATAATAATAATTAATAAAATAAAAAATAAATAAAAAGGAAATTAAACCTATCATCCTATGTGCTTCCCTTACCCGAAAGTACTATCCAGATGACCTTTGAATTTCCCCAAACTGTCGGCCTCTACCACCCATGAAGGCAACTTATTCCAGTAATTTATAACTCGCTGGCTAAAATAGAACTTCCTGCAATGCAATCTAAACATTTCCCCCCGTAACTTGAATTTATGTCCCCTAGTTCTAGCATCATTTATAATCTTGAAAATTTTGTCCTCATTCATTTTACTGATGCCTCTCAGAGCCTTAAACACCTCAATCAAATCTCCTCTAAGGTGTCTAGTTTCCAAACTCTGCAACCCACATATTCGAAGTCTTTCTTCATAAGGACGCCCTTTTGCCGATCTCACCAGGCGAGTTACCCTTCTTTGCACCCTTTCAAGAAGCTCGATGTCTTTCTTCAGGTGCGGTCTCCATACTTGAACACAGTATTCCAAGTGTGGTCTAACATAAGCCTTGTATAATGGGATTATCACGTCCCTATCTCTACTTGCAAAAGTTCGATAGATCATTGATAGGACACCATGGGCCTTCCTTGCAACCTGTTTACAATGCTCAGAGAATTTCATGTCTGACCGTATCGTAACACCCAAGTCCCTTTCCTCCAGTACTGGCTTTAGTTGAACTCCACCAAGTGAATAAGTTTTTTTGGGATTACTGTTTCCCAGGTGTAATACCTTACACTTTGTTGGATTAAAGCACAGCTGCCATTTTTCTGACCATTCCTGAAGTCTATCTAGGTCTCTCTGAAGAAGCTCAGCTTGACAGTGATCATTAACTACTCTCCCAATTTTAACATCATCTGCAAATTTAGACATCACGCCCTCTATCCCTTCATCAATGTCGTTTAAGAAAATTAAAAACAACAGTGGTCCTAATACTGATCCTTGGGGAACCCCACTTCTTACATCAACCCAATCTGAGGAATAGCCATTTATCACAACCCTCTGCCTCCTGCCCTGAAGCCATCCTTCTATCCATCTAAGGATTTTCCCAGTGATTCCAACCTGTTCCAGCTTATAAAGCAACCGCTCATGTGGGACTGAGTCAAAAGCTTTGCTGAAATCTAAATAAACAATGTCGAAATTATTCCCTAAATCCAGCTCGTGAGTGACCCTTTCGAAATAGCGAACCAGATTTGTTAAACATGATTTTCCCTTTACGAAACCATGCTGAGTATCCTTGAGAATTTCAATTCGATCCAAATAAGCTAAATATTGATGGCATTCTTCCTCTTGCTGGGACTACGCATGACTGGGAATACAAATTCTTGCAGCGTATGGATGGGTGAAGTGGTTTTTTTTGAATAATGATGCTTTCTTGCATCATTTGTCACTACTAAGTCATTATTATCATCATCTACAGTCAGTTGTAATTGTGGATAAAGAACATTACATACACCTATATCTCCCAGTTCAGTTGAATCTTGTTCAGGTAATTTCAGTACCTCTGCAAGTCCAAATTTTCTACATGTTCATATGAATCAACCATTAAGAGGGAGAAGTGTACACCAGGACAGCAGCAACCTGGTGTGCAAAATTTTCCATCCAAGAATTAAATGTTCAAACAGACGTTTGTACTTTTTATAGTTATGTATACAATTTTTAATAATAAATAATAAATCCTCTAAGTTTGAAAACAAAGTGTAAAAATCTCCTTTAATTAGACGATCTATACTAATATTATTCATCCATTTTTTTTCTTGTTCTAAAAATCAATAAAGATAATTCAATTTATTATAAAATATATATTATATACAAAACATTTACTTAAAATCTAGTTCAAAACTACAAAATAAACTATTTATCTTATCTAAATATGTACTTATCTTTTTGGCACCTCCATAGCCAGGTGGGCAAGAGCAGCAGTGCGTGGCACACGCTTCTTGATTAGACCGGGGTTCGAGCCAGTGACCACAAAATACGGAGGATGCGGAAAGGTCAGGGAAAGACCACCACATATCCCCGGAGCAATATGGCCTTAGTTGCTAATGCTCCTAAAAACCAAATAACAACTTATCTCTTTGCTTCATTTTTGCATAATGCCAATAATAATAGTTTTTTCCACAAGAGCAAAATTAAAGTACACTTGAAATTCATGCAACTAAACTACCATCCAAAAGGTAGACAAATAGTAGCATTATTGTCATCACAATGGAACTGGTATGAATAGACTAATTGCAATCACTATCGAGATCATAATCACAATTTCTATCATTATCATATTGGTGTGAATCAGCTTTAATTAAAAAGCTTTCATATTCTAGCAAAACATCAGTATAAAATCTATCTTTCTTTCTATTTTGTGATGTTATTGCATCGGTAGCTGAAAGATTAATGTTTCATCAGTGGTAACATCCTTTCTCTTGTGGTTTAAAAATTTCTTTATATGAATAAAACAAGTTTTTTCTTTTTATACTCTGCAATGTCAACATAGGGTCAGAGATGCTTCCAAGATTCAGAATACAACTACATTACTGTATTTTGTAGATAGATCCACAAGCAGCGTGAATCACATTGTACAGATATGAATGGCTACCATCATAGCAAAAAGGATTAGCAATGCTAATTAAAAGGACTTCACTATAACGAGTGGCGCCTCCGTAGCCAGGTGGGAAGGAGCAGCAGTGCGTAGCACACGCTTCTTGATTAGACCGGGGTGCGAGCCCGTCACCACCAAATACGGAGGATGTGGAAAGGTCAGGGAATGACCACCGCATATCCCGGAGCAATATGGCCTTAGTTGCTAATGCTCCTAAAAACCAAACAACAACAACTATAACGAGCTTGAATAAATGCATCATCAAAATAATATTAAAGAAAATATATATTATAATTATTTTGTAATAAGTGAGAAATTAATAAGACTTACACACAGATAAATGTTGGATAGGCTAATGTTCAAAAAGCATACTGTACTGGTAAATAATCCTTTGGTAGTATTTTAATATAAAATGGTAGTATTTTGTTAAGTTAAATTTAATTTATAGTGCAGTGTGGACTATAATTTTTTTTTTAAAAATCTCCTGCTTTTTTCCTTTATATATAAATACCTAATCACCAGCTTTTCAAAAGCCAAAAATTGGTTACTATGCAAATGAAGCACCTAGCATTTATCGACATTAAAACTCAATTGCCACCTTGTCGGCCCACCTGCACAATATTTCTTGGTCTAGTTATAGTAGCATGCCTTGATTCCGGTCGTTAACCACCCTGACAGCCATTGGAAACTTAGACCAGTGATTCCGAAACTACTGAGATCTACGGACCCTTTCAAAAATCAAAAAAAGTTTGGGGACCCCCCCATATATATATGTATATGATCTAAAATTTAACAAATTAAAAGGAAAATAAAGATAAAAATAAATATACTGTATTTCTTCGATTCTAAGACACTTTTTTTCCCCTATATATCTCTAAAAATGAGGTGCATCTTAGAATTGATGGTGTCTTACAATTGCAGTTTTTTTTTCGAATTTTCCTGCACTTTGCACAGCACCACACATTTGTTTTTATGTGGACACCCCGTCTCCAAGTTTGACCCTTATCGCATTCTCCAATTCCAATGGAGAATAAAGTGGCATGGGTGATTTCACGTGCTTTCGAAATATGAAGCCACTGTTATTTCATTATAGTGGAGCTCACTCAGTGAAAAGTAGGAAGTTTTGTTTGTATCTTCGAAAGTACGTAAGTGGAGTTACCGTATTTCGTTAATTTTGATCCCTTATTGCACATTAAAATGTCAAAAAGATTGCACTATAAAGCCGCATTGAAACGAAAAGTTATTGTGTATGCAAAAGAACATGGAAATAGAGCTGCGGTTCAACATTTTGACATTAGTGAAGTAAATGTTCGTTGTTGGAGAAATGATCGCAATTCCATATTTTCGTGCAAAGCAACAACCAAGTGTTTTACAAGGCCTAAGAAAGGAAGATTTCCACAAGTCGATGAAGCTGTGATACGTTTTGTAATGGAGACACGTGCAAAAGGATTACCCATCACCATACAATCCATGCAATTGAAAGCCGGAGAAATTGCCAAGTCCCTCGGAATAGAGAAAATAATTTTTAAAGACAGCCACCGCTGGTGGTTGTTGTTGTTGTTATTTGGTTTTTAGGAGCATTAGCAACTAAGGCCATATTGCTCCGGGATATGCGGTGGTCATTCCCTGACCTTTCCGCATCTTCCGTATTTGCTGGTGACGGGCTCGAACTCCGGTCTAATCAAGAAGCATGTGCTACGCATTGCTGCTCCTTCCCACCTGGCTACGGAGGCGCCGGCCACCGCTGGTGCGACAGATTCATACGTCGTAGTGGATTATTGCTAAGGCACCGAACATCTGTCAAAAAATTCCTGCAGACTTTCAACAGAAGGAAGCTGATTAACTTTCAGTGACAGGTGATGAAATTAAGGAAAAAAAGAAACTACGAGTTTAGTCAAATTGGAAATGCTGATGAAACCCCGGTCTTTTTCAATATGCCTCAAAATTACACCATCAACGCTAAAGGTGCTAAAGAAATAGAGATTATAAGCATGGGCTACGAAAAGCAGCGTATCACTGTGATGCTATGCATCACTGCTGATGGTCGAAAGTTGCCACCATATTTAATTTTAAATCGAAAAACCATAACGAAGAATGAAATTTTCCCCAAAGAAGTTATTGTGCATGCACAAAAAAATGGATGGATGTCGGCAGAGCTTATGGAAGACTGGCTAAATGTTGTGTGGAATAGACGTCTTGGAAGTCTTCGTAACCCACCCAGCATGCTAGTACTTGATGCATTTTGTGGACATAATTTGTCCGAACGGATCAAAAATAAAATCGTGCAAAAACGTGGTGACTTGGTTATGAACTGCAGCCACTCGACGTTTCAGTCAACAAACCATTTAAAGATTACTTGAGAAAGGAATATGAATTCTGGCTGTTGACCGATAACTGACACCTTCCGGAAAAATTAAGAAAGCACCAGAATCAAAATTGGCAGAATGGGTATCAACAGCTTGGAAGCTGATCCCAGAAAGAATAGTCAAGCACTCATTTAAAAAATGTTGCATCACCAACGCTCCCGATGGCTCAGAAGATGATATATTATGGGATAATGAAAATAACAATGGCTCAGAAGGATCTGACCCTGAATGTGAAGTAGACTCTAATATTGATTCAAATGCAGATATTGATGGCTCAGAAGATTCAGAAGGAAGTGATGAATAACATACCTACTGATAAATACCGATATTATTATTGTTGTTAGTAAATTGAATTCAATTATAATAAAAATATTTGTTATATTTATTTTAGTGTTTTATTTTATTTATTTATTTTTCTTAGAATCAAAACTTTTTTCTGAAATTAAGGTGCATCTTACAATCGATGGCACCTTAGACTCGAAGAAATATGGTAATATTAGTAATGCAGACATCAGTGGCAGCAAATATGCACATTCCACTAAATAAATTGCATGAAATAGACTAAAAAATGTATGCCAGTAGAGTGAAATGATAAACTAAACTGGTGAAACAATACAAAAGAAAAAAGGGGGAAGGGAAGTAATCAAGAACAGGGTACTGTGGAAGGAACAGTCCTAATAAAATTTACAATTAGAAAGACAATTAATTTGAATTTAATGGCCCCCAGATAACACCAAGGTCCAAATTGTGTGTAATATCACAAAAGATGGACGCATAAACTACCAACAATATGGGACCAAATAAACTAAAAATAATAAATAAAAAGTAAAAATAGACTGACCATTATGCCCTATCTCGACAGAGGACCACAAGGCTAATAATGGTCAGGGAATCACTGCATTTCGAATGTTAGGCAAATCTTATGCAATGACAAAATGATCTAAGGATCGTTTATTATTATTATCTATTATTATTTTTAGTTTATTTGGTTCCATATTGTGTTGGTAAAAATTTAAGTGTGTGATATAATTTTTTTTTTTTTTTATATTCAGTTCCTTTGCAACTACATCATGGTAACTGGTCAGACAAGATCTTCCCTTAACAAATCTGTGCTGTGATTGCTATATAACTGCATTCTTGTCAGGATGACCCTGCATTACTTCTTTACCACTGAATCCATTATTTTCCCTGGAACAGAAAGTAAGTGTACAGGTCTCTGATTACTCATTTTGCTCTTTGATTTCTACTCCCCTCCCCCCATGTAAATAGGAGAGACATCTGTACATTGCCAATCTGTAGGGACTGCTCCTGAATCCAAGGATGCTCTCATAATTATGGTAAAAGTTTGCTTATTCTTTTGCTGCTTCCTTAAATAGACTCCATCAGTCCCAGGTGCTTTATTACGTTTTATTTCAACAATTTCACTTCCACGTTCTTCTCACTTTCTACATACTTAGCTGAATACAAAAATTAGCTAACCTACATGAATAGAGCTCAAAACTATTTATTTACTAAAATTTCAAATACTACAAATGACTACTACAATGTACTGCACCACAATTTACTAGCTACAAGTTAAAATATTCCTGCTGTAGAAATGAGTAGGAACATTGTAACTCATTCCTATGACAAATAACAACTCAGATAAGTAGTGATTGAGATGACCAATAATTGAGACATGCTATGCCAACCTAGCACAAAGTCCCAGGAGAGTGTGATTAAAGGTGAATGAGTGTGATTAAAGGTGAATTGGAGCAGAAGGGGGAGTATGGGAACTGGAAGCAGGATGGAAAGAGACTCATCTGGAGATGATGGGAATGCAGTACCATCCTTCCAACATCAGAGAATGGGACACTTACGGTGGAAGTAGAGTGGGGCAGAATAATGATCAACGGCCACACCCCTCTTCATGTTTTTGATAGGGTACCATAACTGCACAGAGGTACCGAGAACAGTTCCTCAAACAAAGAAAATCTGGTTGGCCCAGATTTTCTTTTCATGCACGACAACACCACTGTACATAGAACTCAAGCAGTGGAGGAATATCTTAAAAATAAAGATATCCGATGACTGCCGTGGCCAGCATGATCACCAGACTTAAATATAATCAAATGTATGGGATGTCGTTGGTTGTCTCATTGTATGCTGACAGCCAACTCCTTGGTCACTTGGTGAGCTAAAGTCTGCACTGGTGAATGAATGGGATTTGTTGCCACAGAATCTTATAGACACACTTATATCGAGCATGGTTTACTGCTGTCAGGCCTATTTAGCCGTTCGTGAGGATCATATGCTGTACTGACGTCATGTGACCATATTTTTGAGCATCTCATATCTACCTCTGTAATGTGACCTTTTTGGTAATTCTTATACAGCCCCTATAAATGTCCCTTATACCTGTCTGAAGTTTCTTGCTGTCTCTATTTCATCATTATTCTATGGTACACCACCATACCAAATTTTGTCCTGCTTCATCGCAGGCTGCACGAGTTACACCATGTTTTATAATTATTCTGTTAATTTTGTCGAGCAATGTATAACTGGATAGATTCCATTTCCAGGGGGTGCCTTTTTTATTGTTTAGCTTTAACAATTTCTCCTCCACTTTCCCCTCAGTTATCATAAAATCATTCAGCTCCTTGCCAGAATTTGACATGTTTATGGCATCATGATCCCTAAAACATTCCTCATGTCTTAATGTAGTTGAAAAATACCCTTTCAGTTTGTCAGCAGGATGATCAACAGTTAATCCATTCCTATCTAGGGGGCCAATGTGATTCAATCCCTTCCTTCTACTCTTTACATAAAAAAAAAAAAAAAAAAAAAGTTTTTGCTGCTTTTCTTTGCATTCAGCCCCGGGTGCTAAGCATACCGTGGCCAAGCAATTCTAATGAAAACATTTACTCACAAGAGAATTTCAGTGAATAGATTCTACTTTTTGTTTCAACAATTGTTTTTCTTTATTTGTCTATCAAAGTAGCCCTTTCACACTACAAGAAGTAGACAGAGGCCCGGAAAACTACCTTTCTGTTTCTTTTTCTATTAGTACTGACTTACTAACTCAGCCGCTTGGTCACCTTGTGGCACTGCTCCTGCCTCCCCATGGCTAGACTGGAAACCTGAGTGGTAAAGCAAATCCCCAGGGCCAAAAGGAGCAAAACATGGATTACAATAACTTTCCCCTGATTTAGACAGAAAATCCAAATTCACACGGATTTGCACCAACCTGATGAAGACAACAGCCGAAAGAGACTGAAGATGGACACTTATAGAGTAGAACATCCAAGTTTCCTGATCCTGCATTCCTTGACGAAACAGGCCCTAGGCAATCTATCACCATTTCTCATACAGAAATATCTCCAAAATATAGCAAGTTCCCTGAGAATGGTGTGCAGTCTTAAATCTGGTGACCTACTGGTTGAGACCATGAGCTCCAAACACTGAGTCTCTTCCCAAACTCATCATATTTGGTGGAATTTTAGTTAAGGTGTCGCTATATGCTACACTCAATACCTCTAAAGGTATCATCTCAGAATGGGACCTAATGAATGTCTCAGAGGAGGAAATTGTCAATGAATTGCAGGATCAGAAGATCACACAAGCAAAGAGAATTATACTGAAGATGGCAAACTTATTCCAACTTGCAGCATCATACTGACATTTAGTTAACCAAACCTGCCTTCATCAGTGAAAGATGAGTATTTGAACTGCCACATTCATCTGCATATTTCAAACCCACTAAAGTGTTATTACAGAAATTCAGACACTCCCAAACAGTCTGTTGAGGTGATGCAGTATGCCCTAACTGTGGATCGAAGGAACATGCCTGAGCTAATTGTAAATCTCAGTCCTCACTTTGCCCTAATTGTAAAGGCAATCATCCAGCCTCCTCTAAAACATTGGTTAGTGGAAATGTGAAAAAAAAAAAAAAAAAAAAATCCAGAAATATTTCTTTGTATTTCTGGATTTTTTTTTTGACATTCACATTTCAGAAAAGAAAGTCATTTTCCAAAGCAAGAAAACAATTACAGCAACAGATGCCAAGACATACATATGCTGATGCTACTCAAATATTTCTCAATATGAGTAAAGATTGATACATCAATTCTGCCAAGCATCTCTATTTCTGAATGGACTTGACCTTTACTTTCTTCTCTTCTCCTCAATTCTCAAGCAACAGACTTCAAATAGGTCTAGTAACACACCAGTCACGATACCGCCTGTAGCCCATGCAATCCTGTCAAGCCTATTCAAACAGAAAACTGATCCCGTTAACAAACAGCATGCTGAATCTTTCCTTATGACTTGAGACTTGCAGTCAAAAAGAAAATGAAACCATTCTGGATATCCATCCAGAGGATGAAATAGATGTGAGACCTGAATTTTGAAATGGAGAGAAAATGAAAATTGACCACCTGAAACAGACAAAAAGCAGACAGATGCACTTTCTCTATTTAAATCTAAACAATGAAAAACGTCATCCAATGGAATTGTAGAGGCTTTTGCAGCAATATCGACAACAACATCCACGAGATAAGTATACATCATAATCCAATTGCAATCTGCTTACAGGAGACATATTTAACACCTCGGGTATCTCCCTCGATGGTGCCTCCGTAGCCAGGTGGGCAGGAGCAGCAGCAGTACGTAGCACATACTTCTTGATTATACCGGGGTTTGAGCCCGTAACCACCAAATACGGAGGATGCGGAAAGGTCAGGGAATGACTGCCGCATACCCCCGGAGCAATATGGCCTCAGTTGCTAATGCTCCTAAAAAACCAAATAACAACATCTCCCTCGCTAGAAAAATTATACTCTCTTTCAGCAAGACTGTTACCACTAATGCTCATGGAGGGGTAGCAATACACATAGTCACAAGTCCCTTGCAAACACATTCCTGTGCGAAATGCTATTAAAGCTGTTGCCACACAATAGAGATTGGCATTACTCTTATCCCTGTTTGGATCTACCTGCTGCCCGGTCATCCTTGTACCCTTAGAGATCTTGAAGAAATCATTCTGTAGTTGCCAACCCCCGAGGCCTCCATAGCCGAGTGGTCATGAGCGGGAGTACAGTAGCACACGCTCTTTAAGTAGACCGGGGTTCAAGCCCCTGACTGCTGAATACGGTCGATCTGCCAACCCGTAATGGACCAGCGTGGCAGATTATGGTCCATTTCCCTCAGCATGAATTGTTGAGGAGGCTTCCATCCTGCAGTGGGTTGATAATGGCCACACTTTACCTTTTTTTTTTTTTTTTTTTCTGTTTATTGGGAAACTTCAATGGACATCATCCATTGTGGGGTTCTCCCAATATAGATAGATGAGAACAACTCATTGAAATGCTCATCGACATACAAAATCTAACCATATTAAATACTGGCTCACCAACTTACTTCCTTCTCACAACAGGAACAGTTTCTGCAGTAGATCTCTTTCTCTCTCTCTCTCTTCTCTCTCTCTCTCTCTCTCTCTCTCTCTCTCTCTCTCTCTCTCTCTCTCTCCCTCTCTCTCTCTCTCTCATCCTCTTTCTTAGTATCGACTGGATAGTTCTGGATGATCTGCTCAGCAGTGACCACTACCCAATAATCTGTAAAATTCAGACTGCATAACTTCAGAAGTCCACACAAAACAGAAATTTCCAAGGCAGATTAGGTAAAAGTACACTTCTCATGTATCCTTCGACCATCAGATCATCGAATGTCATCCAATTGACAGAGTTGCCAACCATATTACAAAATGGCTTCTAGCAGTTGCGTCTGCTACCATCCCACAATCACAGTCAAGCAACCATAGAACCATAAATTATTGGTGGAACGAGGACTGTAAGGATGCAAAAAAAGAAAAAAAACATTGCATACAAGAAACTTAGAACCAAGGCCTGCCATGTTAAGAAGAAAGTGAAAAGAGACTTGGGCTCATTTCATAACAGTAATTATTAAAAATACACATAAGAATAATATGGAGAAATATAAGGCAAAAATCCTCCATTATCCTCTCCACTTTTAAGCTGGAATGGGCTAGAGCTGTCTACTCCTGCAGAGATTGCAATGCCCTAGGGACTGTATTTCCTGACTCAACTGCACATGATCCATCATTTCAAAACATTAAAGCTCTAACCGAAAAATCCCAATTGAATTTCAGAACCACATCATCTTTACCTAACAATCAACCACCTACTATGTTAGAACTTCAAGAACCTCTGTCCTCCACAAAAAACAGTGCTGCTGGCCTTGATGGAATATACTACATAATGCTACAACACCTATTATTATTATTATTATTATTATTATTATTATTATTATTAGCCATATGGTACAAGGAAGCCTGAGGCTTATGCTGCACCAGCCAAAAAAAAAAAATTCCCGAGTTACCCCCTGTGTGTGTGTGTGTGTGTGTGTGAGAGAGAGAGAGAGAGAGAGAGAGAGAGAGAGAGAGAGAGAGAGAGAGAGAGAGAGAGAGAGAGAAGTAGAAAGGCATCACCAAGAAAGAGAAGAATGATGATATCCAGCTCAGGACCCTAGGTTTGCCAAGCCCATACTCACCAGATGTGAGCCCCCGGGGTAATAGACCAGCTAAGCCACTGTCTTTGCTGCTGACCTTCTACAATCACATCATCATTGAACATTCATCCTCCAGTTCCTGGCATCACTCTTTTGTACTGGCAATACCCAAACCAGGGAAAGATCACTATCCCCAATAATTATAGACCCATTTCTCTTACCAGCTGCTTGAATAAAGCCCTAGAAAAAATGATGCACCACCAACTGACATGGTATCTGGATTCACAAAATATAATCTCTTTGATTCAGAAAAAATTTATGATCCCTGGATCACATAGTCAAAGCTGAAACAAACATCAGGAATGCATTTAACTAAAATAAACATCTCGTCATGGTATGCCTCAACACAGAGAAGGCCTTTGACACCACATGACATTTTGGTATACTGAGAGATCTTTCCTGAGAGGCTACTTACCGTATTTCATACAGAATTTCCTACAGCACAGGACCTTTCAAGTTCGCTATCGGCAAGTCCTTTTGCAAAAAGAAGGAGCCCCTCGGGACTCTGATCTCAGTGCAACCTTGTTTACACCTTTTAATCCTTCAAGAATATCAACCCTATTCTTGAAGTCCTTGTATAATAAAATCAAAATTTCAAGTTGGTGCTTAATCTCTTTGCAACAAACATAATACCAGTTAATACTGTAACATCTTGACATATGCATCCTTTGTACACTCATAAAGGATGGATATACCATAACTGGCTCAGACTGACTCACCTGTGAATCTTGTTGTATAAATGAGCCAGTTTGGTCACATTTTATGTTATTAACCACTTTCAAGGGCCAGCATATTGTGATTCCACTTAACAATACTACATCATCATGGCCACACTTGAATACTCCACTAGTGTTTTTAATGCTTTGTTTCAGAGTAATTAAAAAGGTAAGGCTGCCTTATCACTAGGAAATCACTTATCCAATTCTCTTGCTTAGTTATTGGTGTTTGCACTCTCTTAAATTGGATATATTACTGCGGTCTCAAGCCAACCCCCCCCCCATGGAATAATATATGTCTGATCATCGTGAACTTATGGTGAGTAAAATGAGATTAGCTTGATAAGTTTTGCTATTATGGTTGACAAGGAATAAGTGATTGAAAATTTGCTTTTTCATAGGCCTAGTGATTTTCTACTTAGATGACATTTATTATAACTGCCATTAACATTATATGGACAATTTACATATACTGTATAGCTATATAGCCCTAACATTATCTCTATGGAGGTAATCAAGATGGCTGTATCTTGGAACGTTTTGGAGGGAAATCAACATATTACACTGTAAGGTGATATTTTGAATACAGCACCACCTATATTAGACTTGACCTTGGAATTGATAAATAATTATAAATATAAGCATTACCCTTAATGGTAACAGAGTAGTAGATAATATAGCTTATTATAGTAGAAACTGATTTTGGACTATTTTTGAGCCTGGATTTTGGATACCTTGTATCTCCACTCCTATTGGCCCAATAGTCTTTGTACTTGGTGTGAGCCACCCTTACAAAATTACTTCATTTTCAGAATTTTTGTGGCTGTGTTTGGCAGGAAATTGTGAAGATGCAGAAACTCAAATTTCATGATTTCTCAAATGCCATTCACTACTTCTCTAACTGGTTAAGTGGGCCACAAGTGTGAACTTTGTTTAATTATCTGTTTACAGATATCTGTGGGCAAGTAAGTGATTAATGTTGACATTTTGAAACTAAAGAAGAAGTGGATTATTGAAGTAAAATATAAACTGTAAATAAAGTAATTTTCCATGCAGTAGAGGATTGAACTATTTAAATTAGCATTGTATGTTGTCTACTTTTCTATCTCATTTCACTGCATTACCTTTATAACATGGATAATACCAAAGACAGCAACTCAACTCAGAAGGTTAGAGTTGGGATCCCTTCTACTAGTAATGAAAAGTCGACCAAACAATTGGACAAGAAGTGCCCCAAGGTTATTCTCACGAAGTGTGATAAAGATTTACTGCTGAATGAAAAATGCACTTCAGTTAATTCTCCCCCAGTTTCTGAGGTGCATTATTCAGTAAACACAAATGAAGAGGTAAGTCTTCCTCAAACAGACAATGTAAATAATAGATCTTTCACAGAAGGATTAGACCTGATTGAGCCACTGGATGCATCAACTGTGCATAGTACTGTAATTAAGATCAAAAAGGCCTTAGGTGACTATTTATCAGCTGATACAAGCAAAATCACTAAGATCATTTCTAGTTATATTCGTAGTCTGTGGTCGACACTGACCACAGCACTTATAATTGATAATGAGAGGCTTAAGGCGAAGTCCATCGAGCTCCAAATCAGGGCAGAGCTTTTCAACAAATTCATCAAAAATCAACCTGCTTCAACAAGATCATTTGCTGATGCTGTCAGAGAGGGAGTACCCAAACAAATGCTTGCACATAAGCCAGGTCATGGTAAAACAATTTCTAAACAACTAAACATGGATGTTAATGAGTTCAGCCTGTTGTGGGCCCTTCATCAGTATCTAGTTCTCAAGGACTGCGAGATCCCAATAATATTGGGATCTCGCAGTCCTTGATTACTTAATTCAAGCCAGGATATTAAAAATACAGTTACTAACACAATAAAACAGGACTATAGAGACATCAAGATAAAGAACATTAGACTCTTGAGAATAAAGTGGTGTTGATTAAGACAAATTCAGCAGATGCTGAAAAGATTAGTAAAGCAAGCTCTCTTCTGGAGCTGGATTGTCGATTGATAAAACCAAAATGACAAATCCTACGGTCCTTATGTACAGGATTCCCAAGGACTACACAAAAGATGATATACTTGAGGATCTTTATTTAAAGAACTTCAAAGAATGTGGCTTCTCACAGGACAAGGTAACAAATGACCTTTAGATTCAATTCTGTATCAGCTGTCACAGTGGTAAACTGGGTGATTGGTTTTAGCTCAATATTCTTACAATATTTAACACAAAACAACAGAGTATCTTGGTTTTACATTGCACAGGTTTCCCAAATTTACCATGGTTAATAAATGTTTCCGATGCTTGGCATATGGACATTCCTCTAATAACTGTATGCAAAGACTGTTTTGTGGCCATTGTGCCATTGGGAGACACATATACGTGGAGTGTAAGACCAGCCACTGCATTGTGTGAACTGCAAACTGAAAAACAAAGATCATGACCACTCGGTGAGAGACAGTAATTGTCACAGGTATATATCAAAGCTGTAAAGCAAGCTAACAGAAGAATCTTTAATGGATAGGCCAAATATCATCACTCCAAGTTACAGTTTTAATTCAACAACTCAAGAAATAAAAGTACTACAAATTAATAGCCAGGACTCTGTAGTGGCATGTGACGAAATCAGAATTGCAGCTGTTGAAAATGATTTTGATCTTATGTGTATACAGGAGCTGTTTTTCTCCTCTCAGGTTGGGGGAGCTGCTGGTGATGGGCTTTCCAATTTGTGGATTAACTCAAGACTTGAAGGATTCTGCAAGGCTTTTGGGGGGGGGGGATTTCTATCAGCTTGGCCTACACTTGTAGGTAGAAAGAATTTGTTTTGAAGAGATGGGATACATTTAAACAAAGATGGTGTAAAAGTTTTTGCCGGTATTATTGAGGATACCTTAAAGGTTCAGGGAAACTGCTAGTTTGGGGGGCACAAGAGTAATATAGATACCCATTTATCTGATAGTATTGGTGAAATTAACTCTTGCACATACCTCAAGATTATTTGTTTGGTACCAATACAGAACATAGTATCAAGATGTTCTGAGGGCAAAAGCATTTCAAATGAGCGGGTAGCAAATGCCAGGGAAGCAAGGTTAAATAACTTTAAAGGGTGTGTCAGGGTAGTTAACTATACAAGAACAGTAAATCTTAATTGTTTATACAGTAATGTCAGAAGTGTCATCAGTAAAATGAGTGAATTCGAACTGCTGGTTTAGGACAAGTGACACTGACATAATAGAGCTTACAGAAACGTGGTGCCACTCAGAGATAAGGGATGACGAGCTTCAGTATGGTATGTATAATATATTTAGGAAAGATGGAAGATAGAAGGGGTGGTGGGGTCATGCTTCTTATCAAAATTAGCCTGAGTGCGATGAAAGCTTTCCCGGATTCAGATGTTTCGCATGCTAGTATACAATCTGTATGGTGTGAAATAGTTGGAAGCAAAGGTATAATGAGAGCGGGAGTAATCTGCCATGAACCAGATGATATAATAGGGCTGAAAGTACAGGAACCAGTGGCAGGAAGTGATCACGGAGTTCTGCGGTGGATGATGAAGAGAGAGAGAGAGAGAGAGAGAGAGAGAGAGAGAGAGGTAGCAGTAGTTAAAGCCAAAGAAATGGGTTGTAATTTCAGGAAAGGAAATTACAATGCCTTAATGTGCTACATGGCCTCTATTAACTGGGTAGATATCTCACAGAGAGCAAATACAATTGAATTATGGTATACCTTTAAAACATTAATCACAGAAGCCTTGAATGCTTATATAACATTAAAAAAATACTCCATGAGGAGGATTCCAAGTTGGATGAATAATGAAGTTGCCAAATTACTTGAGCAGAGAAAGGTGGCATGGAAAAGTTAGAGCAATAAAAAGTACTGAAGCCTATAACAGCTACAAATTGATCTGTAATAATGCCACTGAAAAGTTTAGGCTGGCAAAGGCAGATTATGAGAAATCGTTGACAAAGAGAGAAAATAGGGAGAATTAGGAATTCTTCACATTTTTAAATGCAAAGAGAACGATAAACCAGATCAGACCCTTATGTATGGACGTGAGATAGTATTAGATACCCCAGCTGAAGTTGCAGCTGACTCAACAGTTACTTTGTATCGATATTTACAGAAGAAAAACCCTTCAGTTCATTGAGAAATTCTGGGAGTGAAGTTGAAAAAAGTTTAATTAATGATGTTGAGATTTCACACGTTTATTTAATGAAAAAACTTTCGAGCCTACAGGCCAATAAGGCTCCTGGGGTTGATAGCATTTACCCTATAATCTTAAGGGAAGTGGAAAGTGAGTGCATTGAGGCTAATTATGAGAGCATCACTGGACTCAGGAGTGATTCTATTGGATTGGAAAAGTGCCGATGTATTTCCAATACATAAGGGCAGTTCTAAGAGTGAAGTGAGAATTTACCAGCCAGTTAGACTAACTTCAGTAGTAGGGAAAATCATGGAGACTATGATCAGGGGTGGAATTCAGGATCACTTAGATAGAAATGGAATTCTGAAGGATACTCAACATGGTTTTGTAAAGGGAAAATCATGTTTAACTAATCTGCTTAGCTATTTTGACAGGGTCACTCAAAAGCTAGACTTGGGGAATAATTTCAACATTGTTTATTTGGATTTCAGCAAAGCATTTGACTCAGTCCCAAGTGAGCAGTTACTTTATAAGCTGGAACAGGTTGGAATCACAGGGAAAATCCTTAGATGGATAGCAGGGTGGTTCAGGACAGGAGGCAGAGGGTTGTGATAAATGGTTTCGTGAGTTTGGGTTGATGTAAGAAGTGGGGTTCCCCAAGGATCAATATTAGGACCATTGTTGTTTTTGATTTTCATAAATGGAATCGATGAAGGGATAGAGGGCATGATGTCTAAATTTGCAGATGATGTAAAGATTGGTAGAGTAGTTAATGATTGCCGCCAAATAGAGCATCTTCAGAATGACCTCAGTAGACTTCAGAGATAGTCAGAAAAATGGCAGATATGCTTTAATCCAGCAAAGTGTAAGCTATTGCATCTTGGGTACAGTAACCCAAATTAACTTATACACTTGGCAGAGCTGAACTACAGCTGGTAGTGGAGGAAAGGGACTTGGGTATTACGATACGGTCAGATATGAAGTTCTCTGAGCATTGTAGACTTGTTGCAATGAGGGCTCATGGTGTCCTATCGATGATTTATCAAACAATTGCTAGTAGAGATAAGGACGTCATAATCCCATTATATAAGACTATTGTTAGACCACACTTGGAATACTGTGTTCAAGTATGGAGACCGCACCTAAAGAAAGACAAGCCGACCGGGCTAGCCAGGTAGGTAATGTGCCTGCCTGGCAAGCCAAAGGTATAGGTATATTTGGGTCTAACGGCTCTTGGGATTTCTCCCATCTCCACATATGTACACTGTATCGGACAAGCCAGGGATTTAAAAGTATATGGCTCATGTGGTATTTAGCATGTTGTGCCCTTGTTCATCCGGCCTGTTAGCTGCCGGGCCCCTAATGGGACCCGACGTTACCATACCTCGCCACTGGAAGGCCGGCCGGGTGTTACCTATATAGTACTCTGGCAGGTCCTGCCACCTACTTTCCTGGGATTTCAATGGCTAGTACCTTAAAAAAAAAAAAAAAAAAGTGCTGTTCGCAGTTAGTTAGTAGCATTTGTTAGAATAATTTAGAAGTTTGCGAGGGGCTATACGCTGAAATAATATTTTCTATATGCCTAAATGGGTCGGGCAGGAAATTTTGATGTAGTTAAATTTGGACGCGTAGGGCTGAAAACGCTGTGAAAGTCAACAGTAAAGGGGGGTGTGAAGACTGGAGGGAAGAAAAGGAAGTAAGGGGACGATAGAGAGGATGGCCCTGCGATTGCAGTGGAGCAGGCTCGTGCTCCACCAGAGGGAAGAGATTTGGGGAAGGGAAGGAGTGGGGGCAAAACCCCCTCTCCCCAAGGGAGGGGAAAGAGAGCACTGTTCAAGAGAGAAACAGTGTATGTTGAGTCATATGACAACCTTGGATGTCCTTTAGTCCAGGTGCCCAACAGGGCAAAATGGGATTCTTCTGGTCTTCTATGGTGTCTTTGAACAAGTTGAGTCAGAGTCTTAGTTGTGTTTCCATTACTCTGGGCCATTGAGGGATGGCTGTTGTCTCGTGATTGATATTGTCCTATTTATTGATTTGTGAACTTTTGGAATACCTCCACTCAAGGGGAGGGTAGAGTCCGTTGTCTTGTGAACAGATTTTGCGCAAAAAGTGTGAATGCTTTGTAGGTCTCTTCCTCTTGTAGAACGATGTCCTCCTGGTTTCGAAGAAGCGAGTGCACCTTGGTGTATAGTTGACATCTGAGGTCCTCGTATTGGTCACACTCGTATACCAGGTGCTCCCAGGACTCCTCCTCCTCCTGTCCACAGGAGCACCGTGGAGTAGCTGAGATTCCAAAGTCATATAGCCTCTTTCTAAATGAGCCATGTCCGGTCAATAGGTAGGTAGTTTTGAGTCCGGGCGAAAACCAGGCTGCGGAGAGTGGACAAACTTGTCCTACATCCAGTATAAACTTCTTAGTAATGGAGCCTTTGTTAGTGAGGTTCCAGCGATTTTGCCATAGTGATTTCACATGTTGCAAAATCCGTCTGTTCTCCACGGTTTTGGAGTTTGTTGGGTCTGTGGTGAATCCTATATGAGAGACTATTTTTCCTTTGGAATGTTGGTACAGCAACCCCCAGCACACAATCTCCAAGTCCAGAGGAAGGCATCCTGCCAGGACCTGGAGCGCGTGGGTGCTCACAATGCAGCAAGCTCTTGTCATTATGAGTAATATCGATCGGTGTGTCATCTCTAGTTTTTTCTTGTTGACAGCTGTGCTAGTCTTTGTGTACCAGGTCCCAGCTGCATAGGCTAGTGCTGGGATAAAGAATGCCTTATAGAGGACACCAAAGGCCCTCTTCTTCAGGCCCCAATCTTTCCTAGTGACTCTGGCCAGTAGGCTCGCATATCTTCTAATTTTTGTTCTCAGGTAGCAGAGATGTGGTGTGAAGCTAAGGTTTCTGTCAAGTATCACTCTGAAATATTTTATTTCTGTTAGCAACTTTATGGTTTTCTCGTTTATCTTTATCTGCGGTGGTCTTCTAGGGTCAAGGAATCCTTTGAGAAGTATTGAACTTGTTTTTTCTGAGGAGATAGTAAGGAGATTTGTACTAGCCCAATTTTGCAAGTCGCTAGTGGCCCGGTTTGCTATGGTCTCCAGTCATGCCCGGCTGTCAGCCTGCAGCATCAAAACCAGGTCATCCGCATATGCCTGGGTTTTAACATTTGGAATATCCAAATTAAGGAACTCGTCTAGGACCAGGTTCCACAAGAGCGGCCCCAGGACAGAACCCTGAGGGTAGCCCCTGTGGACGGCCTAGAAACAGAGGCGTATAGAGTGGTAACAGTGATTCGCCTGTTTTCAAGATAGGATTTGAGGCATCAATATAAGTCTCCTGTGATATGAGCCTTCCGGAGCCTGGCCAGAACAGCAGGCCACCAGAGAGAATCAAAGGCTCCTGCGAAGTCAATCGATATTAGGAGGAAGTATTTTGTGTTGCAGTTTTTAGCTGTTTCAATAATATTTTCCAGAGCCTCTACAGCCGAGCGCCCCTTCCTAAAGCCATATTGATTAGGCGACATGAGGTTTGATTCTTGGAAGTGGTTCTCGATTCATTAGTAGAGAAGGCGCTCGAAGAGCTTGCTGAAGATTGACAGCAAGGCGATTGGCCTATGTGATCCTGACATTCCTTGTGGTTTAGCATTAGCATTAGTAGAGGCATTTGATGCAAGAAAGCAAGCTTATGCAGCATCAGCCAAAAAAAAAAAAGAAACCACTTCCACTTCACCCCTCTGTTCGTTCAAAATACCTGTCCAGCTGAGCCTTAAACTTATTTAAGCTATCAACTTCCACGACAAGGGATGGAAGTCTGTTCCACCAACCAACCACCCGCTGGCTAAAGGCAAATTTCTGCACGTCTGTCCTACATCTGTCTTTCCTCAATTTGAATTTATGCCCTCTCAGGTGATTATTCTGAGCGAGAGGAAGAATCCCATCAGCGTTGAGCATGCTCAAACCATTCAAGGTTTTATACACCTCTATCAGATCACCTCACTGGTGCCTAGTCTCCAGACACTGTAATTTGCAAAACTTAAGCCTTTCTTCATAAGAGCACCCCTTTGTTCCATTCACTAACCTTGTTGCTCTTCTCTGTACTCGTTCCAGCAGCTCTACATCCTTCTTGAAATGAGGCCTCCAGACTGCCTGACCATTGCCTTATACAAGGGAATAATCACCTCCTTATCCCTGCTAGAAAAATTCCTATATATCATTGACAATACACCATGAGTTACTCTTGCAGCCCGTCTGCACTGCTCAGAGAACTTCATATCTGCCTGCACAACCACCTCCAGGTCCCTTTCATTCTCTACCACTGTCAGTGTAGTACCACAGAGTTGATACGTTGCTCTGGGGTTGCTGTTTCCCATGTGTAGTACTTTACATTTGTCAATGTTAAACTTCATTTGCCACCTCTCAGTCCATCTGCTCAACCTTTCCAGATCTTGTTGCAGCAGCATAGTGTCAGTAATGTCAACCCAGCCTACCTTTGTATCGTCTGCAAACTTCGACATTAAGCTTGATATACCATCATCAATATCATTTATGAATACAGAAAACAATAATGGACCCAACACTGAGCCCTGAGGGACTCCACTAATAACATTAGTCCACGACGAGCAATGTCCATTGATTACCACTCTGTCTTCTCCCCCTCAGCCACACCTTTATCCACAGCAGCAATTTGCCTCCAATGTCACACTGCTCCAATTTGTGCAGCAGTCTTCCATGTGCAACAGTATCAAAAGCCTTTCTAAGATCCAAGTATATAATATCATAGTTATTCCCTGCATCCAGTTCCTTTGTGACTGCATCATAGTATCCAATCAAATTGGTCAGACAAGACTTCCCCTTAACAAAACCATGCTGTGTCTGAGCTATAACTGAAGTCTTGTCTAAATGATACTGCAGTGCTTCTTTAACTAGTGCCTCCATTAATTTTCCTGGAACAGAAGTTAAACTCACAGGTCTATAATTACTTTTGTCAGCCTTTCATCTTCCTTTGTGAATTGGGGTCACATTTGCACATCTCCAGTCTGTGGGTACCTCCCCTGAGTCCAAGGAAGCTCTCATAATTATGGCTAAGGGTTTGCTTACTTCCTCTGCTGCCTCCTTTAATATAACTGGATAGATCCCATCCACCCCCGGGTGCCTTTCTTGTGTTTAGCTTCAACAATTTTTCCTCCACTTTACTCTCAGTTATTACAAGATTCTCTAGCTTACTGCTAGAGTTGAATACACCTCTGGCTTTCCCCCCGCTAAATAACTCCTCATGTGTGAATGTAGTTGCAAAATATTCATTTAGTTTGTTAGCTACCTGAGCAGGATCATCAACAGTTGACCCATTGATATCAAGTGGTCCAATCTGATTCATCCCCTTCCTTCTAGAGTTTACATAAGTAAAGAACTCTTTGCTGTTTTTCTTTGCATCCCTTGCCAAAGATTTCTCGTAATCTGCCTTCGCCTGCCTAACCTCCTTTGTAACTTGGTTACAGATCAACTTGTATCTATCATAGGCTTCTGTGTCATGTGTTAATTTGTATGTATCCCATGCATGTTTCTTCTCTGCCATATGCCTCATCAGTTCATCTGACATCCGTTTAGGCCTAAACCTTGAACAATATTTCTTGGTTGGGATGTAAAGCCTAGTAGCTTCCAAGATAAGTTCTTTGAATGCTTCCCATTTTGCATTTGCTGTTGGTAACATCATCAGTTGGTCCCACTGTATAGAATTTAAATACTGTCTCAGTCCATCATAATCGCCTTTACGAAAGAAATAACCCTTCCCTTTACCCCTAACGGTAGTTACCTCTTTGAGTAAATCCAACTTCAGCACACTGTGATCACTGTCACCTAGTGGTTCATTTATCTGCAGATTCTTAATGCATGAAGAATCACTGCTGATAATCAAATCAAGAGTATTCCTCCCTCTAGTTGCCTCACATGCTGATGTAGAAAACAATCATCCAATAAATCCACAAAAGCCTTGCTAGTGTGTGAGTGACCAGCCCCCAAATTCCAGTCAATATCTGGGAAATTAAAATCTCCCATTATAAGACTCTCTGATTTACTGGCCCACTCTATTTCCCTGTACAGTTTCTTATTATACTCATCAGAGTCATTAGGCCTAAAGCACACTCCTACTCAATTTTGATCTCCCAATGCTTATGTGACACCAAACTGACTCGACACTGCATTTCCCAGCGATGTCCACTGGCTTCACTTCCTTGGATTTTATGTATTTCTTAACTAATAGCATAACCCCTCCTCCCTTCCTATCCAATCTATCCTTTCTGTAGACGTTGTACTCCCCAAATTCCCACAGAGAGACATCGGTTGAGGAGTCCCAATATTGTGTTCGGTATAGTATCGACCACCACCTTGGGCGTCTCGGGCTCAATTTGTTCTATACCAGGGGTCATTCTATTTTTCATTCTCGCTGCTGCTATGCTGAGTTCCATTGGTGAGAAGGCAGGTTCAACAGCTGTGGTTGTGTATGTGTTATTGTTCTCACATAGTTTTCTTTGTTCCTGGGTTTGAGGCTCGGTTGCAGGAAGGAAGACATGGTCCAAGATATTGTCTATAGAGGATTTCCATGTTCTGGTATGGGGGCCATAATTTCAAGTTATGGGGGAGTTGTTTAAATTGGATTGCAGGAAGTTTTATTTTAGCCAGTGAGTTATAAATTACTGGACTAAGTTACCTACATTGGTGTTAGAGGCTGACAGTCTGGGGAAATTCAGAGGTCAGCTGGATAATTACCTAAGGGAGGAGGGAAATGCATGGGGTGTCCATTTCCTTTTCTCTTATTAATTTTTATTATTTTATTTTTATTTTTTTTAATTTCCTTCTTATTATTATTAATTTGTTTTTATTCTTATTATTTTATTTTATTTATTATTATATTTTTTTTTTTGGCTGGTGTAGCATAAGCCATAGGCTTCCTTGCACCATTTGGCCATTACTAATACTGATCTCAACAACAATAATGATCTAGTCGTAACTGTTATTACTCAAGAATGTTCTGCAAAAGTTGCTTGCATTTTGGTTTCTACTGACTCAATATCACTTTACCTAGTTTCTGTATACTGCCCTCCTTCGAAAAATGTGAATAACTTCTTTATTATTATTATTATTATTATTATTAGCCATACAATGCAAGGAAGCCTGTGGCTTATGCTGCATGAGCCAAAATAAAATTTCTGAATTACCGAGAGAGAGAGAGAGAAGAATGATGATGATATCCAGCCCAGGACCTTGGGTGTGCCTAATTGCTGCCAACCTTATGCGAAGTATCTGTTGTGGCACAGTGGTTACACTGATGTTAGAGGGAATTTATTTGAAGAGTTGATTCTGATCACAACTTAGGTATACATAATCTTCCAGACAAACTGTTCACATTTTCTGCCGTGAATGGGGAGTCGAATATTGATGTCACTGTCTCTGTTCCATGGTGGGACTCTTCTTTGGCAGATCTGAGGTTGCAAGTTCAACGAGCAAGAAGGGCGTTTAAACATAGCAGACATCTGTCTGAACAAGATGTTTTAATTCTTAAAAATGACCTGAAAGATAAGAGAAAGAATTTCCATAAGGCTGTTGCTGAAAGTAAACTGAAGTGTTGGCAAGACCAGGTTAGGCAAATTGGGAACTCAAAGCCTTGGGGCCTAATATACAAAATAGTGAGAAATAAACTTATCTGTGGAGACATCTACAACACAGGTATTAGCAACACTCTGGAATCACGGTTGACACCATAGTTAAACAGTTATTACCCTCGGACATAATTCAGGATGACACTTTTGAACAGACACAGATACATAAAGAAAATATTGAATATCCCAGTTCAACAGATATAAAACTTTTCACTGTAACTGAACTTGGAATTGCCATCTCTAAATTAAATCCAAAAAAGATGCCCAGGTCTTGACCTTATTGAAAATCAAATAATAATCAAATTTCATGAATTTTTCCCAGCTGTACTGCTCAACTTGTTCAACAAATGTCTTTTGGAGGTCAGCTTTCCGATTCCATGGAAGATGGCCCTTCTAAAAATACTTCATGAACCAGGAAAGCTCAGGACAAATCCCCATGCCTACCGACCTATCTCACTCTTGGCAAATTTGGGCTAAGTCTTTGAGAGGTTGCTTGCCCCGAGATTAACCAAAATGTTTGAGGATTACCATCTTAGCTCAGAATGTCAGCATGGGTTTAAAAAAAGGGCACTTGACTGAGGATGCTATACAAACAGTTTTAAATTACATCCAGACTTCATCAGTAAATATGTTCTAATGGTTTTTATAAACTTTGAGGGTACTTTTGGCTCACTTTGGTGGGAAAGTGCCCTCAAGTCTTTGCATTTTGTGCACTGTGATAAATACATCTTTGAAACTCTTAAGATCTTATTTTCAAGATAGGAAGTTAAAAGTATGTGCTAAGTATTTAACCTATGAGTCTTGTGTTTCCAGAGGATGCCCTCAGAGTTCTGTACTGGGGCCTCTCCTCTGGAATAGGGTTCTAGATCAATGGTTGGTAAGAGATAATATGGATTGTATAAAGGTTGCTTATGCAGATGACGTGGTGTTGGGTGTCTCAGATCGGTCCAGGAGAAATATTGAGGAAAAAATTCAACTGATCCTTGATGACCTATCTCATTGGGCGAAGCTGAATAAATTAAATTTAGCCAAATAAGACCAATTTTATAGTATTTAAAACAAAATTAAACCTATCTCCCAGAGTTTTATGAGACAGAAAACAAATTAGTTTTGTTTCCAGAGTTAAATATCTTGGATTGACTCTTTATGATAAACTTACATTTCAGGTACATGTTAATAAAATTTCGGAAAAAATAATTTTGCTGCATCTGTAATTCTCATCTCTCTCTCTAGAAAGGAATGAGGATTATCCAAAAAGGTCTTATTTTTATATTATAAAATGATATTTATTACTATTGTATCTTGTGCTTCTAGGATTTGGCATATTGCAGCTACTAAAACTAAGTAAAAACAAATTATAATTTTGACACAAAGAACAATGCTTCTTTCTATCATGCATATCATGTTGTACACGTTGGCACCAATGTGTACAACATGACATTGAGTAAGAGATCTGCAGATTTACTTAACAAGTACAGGTCAATGTTGCAAAAAAGTCGTGAGTTAGGGTTAAATTTGAAAGTGTCTGCAATTCTGCCCAGACACAATAAGAGGGAGTACATGATGAGAGCCTTGTCAATCAATTCAGCCCTGGAGGGAATGTGCAAGGCTCAAGGGGTAGAATTTTTTTCAGAGTGGTCTGTGCTTGTTAACAGGCGAGACTGCTTCTACAGGGATGGGATACACTTAAATAGAAAGGGTGCAAGAATATTTGCTGATGCTATCGAGGAAGTGTTAGGTGGGTCGGAAAACTGCTAGCTTGGGGGGAGGGGGGGATTCACAGACTAAAAGGTTAAAAGTAGCGACCTGGAGCTAGGGGTTTCAGGGTAGTCATTGTGAAACAGGTGGTATATGGGATGTGTCAGGGTATCTAGAAATAGGTGCATGCATGCTTGCATGTATACCAATGCTAGAAGTATAATAAATAAATTTAATGAATTTGAAGTGTTGGTCAAGACATCAAAGACGAATATTGTTGGGATATCAGAGACATGGTGTCACACTAATATTAGGAATGCAGAATTGGAATTTGGGGACTACAACGTGTACAGAAAGGATAGACAGGATAGAAAGGGAAGAGGTGTCATGCTGTTAATTAAGAAAAACAAAATCAAAAGAAGTGCATCCAGTTGATATAGATGAACAGTTCACTGTTGAGTCAGTTTGGTGTGACATAAGCACTGCGAAAGCAAAAATAAGAGTAGGAGTGTGTTATGGGCCTAATGAGTACAATGAACAATTGTACAGAGTGGGCTAGTAAATCAGAATGTCTTATAATGGGGGATTTTAACTTCCCAGATATTGACTGGAACTTGTGGGTTGATCACTCACACACTAGTAAGACTTTTGTGGATTTATTGGATGATTGTTTTCTGCAGCAGCATGTTCGAGAGACAACCAGAGAGGGTAATACTCTTGATCTGGTTATCAGCAGTGATCATTCGTTTATTAAGAATTTGCAGATAAAGGAACCACTAGGTGGCAGTGATCACAGTGTACTGATGTGGGATTTACTTTAAGATATAATTACCATCAGGAGTAAAGGAAAGAGTTTTTGCTTCCGTAAAGTTTTTAAATTCTGTATAGTGGGATCAACTGACGATGTTATCAACAGTAAATTCTAAGTGGAAAGCATTCAAGGAAATAATCGTAGAAGCTACTAAAGGTTTCATAGCTATTAAGAAATATTGTTCAAGGTTTAGTCCTAAATGGTTATCAAATGAACTAATGAGACGTGTGACAGAGAAGAAAAATGCATGGGATGCATGTAAATTATCAAGCAACTCAGAAGCCTAAGGCAGATATAAGCTAGTCTGTTATCAGGTCACAAAGGAGGTTAGGCAGGCAAAGGCAGTTTTTTGAGAAATCTTTGGCAAAGGATGCTAAAGAAAACAGCAAGGATTTCTTTACTTATATAAACTCTAAAAGGAAGGGGATGAATCTGATTGGCCCGCTTGATATCAATGGTTCGACCGTTGATGATCCTGCTCAGATTACTAATCAAGAAACGTGTGCTACGCACTGCTGCTCCTGCCCACCTGGCTACGGAGGCACAAGGAGTTAAGGTTTGAAAATGGCAGAAGGTTATCGAATTGTAGCACGGTGCTTAATGATTTTGTAATAACTGAGAGCAAAGTGGAGGCGAAATTGTTGATTCATAAGAAAGGCACCTGGGGTGGATGGGATATATCCAGTTATATTAAAGGAGGTGGCAAAGCAACTAAGCAAACCCTTAGCCATAATTATGAGAGCATCCTTGGACTCAAGGGAGGTCCACACGGACTGGAGATGTGCAAATATATCCCCAATTCATAAAGGGGGATTGAAGAGTGACACGAGTAATTACAGACCAATTAGTTTAACTTCTGTTCCGGGTAAAATAATGGAGTCACTGGATAAAGATGCATTGCAGTCTTGTCATCTAGACAAGGCTGCAGCAATAATTCAGATACAGCATGGGTTTGTTAAGGGAAAGTTTTGTCTGACAAATTTGATGGGATATTATGATGTGGTTACAAAGGAACTGGATGCAAAAAATTATTTTGATATCATATATTTGGATTTCAGGAAAGCGTTTGACACTGTTGTGCATCCAAGACTATTGTACAAATTGGAGCAGGATGGTACTAAGGGTAAGTTGATACAATGGATAAAAGGATGGTTGAGTGGGAGAAGACAGAGGGTGGTAATCAATGTGTGCTGCTCTTCGTGGACTAATGTTATTAGTGGAGTCCCACAGGGTTCGGCGTTGGGTCCTCTGTTGTTTTGTATATTTATCAATGATATTGATGAAAGTATATCAGGATTAGTGTCAAAGTTTGCAGATGATACAAAGGTTGGCAGGGTTGTTAATGGCAGTAATGCTGCTGGAACAGGATCTATAAAATTTGGGCAGATGGTCTAAGAAGTGGCAACTGAAGTTTACCACTGAAGTTTACCTTGACAAATGCAAAATACTGCGTATGGGTAGAAGTAACCACAGAGAAACATACCAACTGTGTGGTACTACACTTAAGGTGGTAGAAAAGAGGAAGTAATTGTGCAGTCAGATATGAAGTTTTCTGAGCAATGCTGCCAGGGCAGGTCATGGGGTTTTATCAATGAAATATAGAAATTTTTCTAGCAGGGAAAAGGAGGTGATTGTCCCTCTGTATAAGGCAATGGTCAGGCACGCCTTGAGTACTGCGTACAAGTCTGGAGACCTCATTTTAGGAAGGATGTAGATTTGCTTGAGTGTACAGAGAAGGGCAACAAGATTGGTGAGGGGAATGAAGGGATCCTTTTACCAAGAGTGGCTTAAGTTCTGCAAATTGCAGTGGCTAGAGACTAGGCACCTGCGTGGTGATATGATTGAAGTGTATAAGGCCTTGAATGGGTTGAGCACGCTGAATTCTGATGGGATCCTTCCACTTGATTAGATTACGAACCTAAGGAGGCATAAATTCAAATTAAGAAAAGACAGATGTAGAATAGATGTGCAGAAATTTGCCTTTAGCCAGCAGGTGGTTAATTGCTAGAACAAACTTCCATGTGTCATTGTGGAAGTTGATAGGTTAAATAAATGTAAGGAGGAACTGGACAGGTATTTGGAGGGAATGGTGTGATTTTTTTTTTTTTTTTTTTTAGCTGATGCTGCATAAGCTGGTACACTTGCTTTCTTGCATCACATGTCACTACTATGCTGCATACTACTACTACATGCCGCATACAGTCTCTAATAATGCCCTGCAAATGCTTGCTGGCACATTTCCTTTAGATCTACATATTATTTATTTGGGCATGATAAGTAAATTAAAAAAGAGCTTGTTTTTTAACCCAACTAGACATTACTTCAGACCAAATCTCAAAATGAGAAAACAAGGATTTGGACTTGCTTGGTAGAAGTTTGACAACAACGCTGGAATAGTAGTGAGTATGGAGAGGTAACAAGAAAATTCATTCCGAAGGTTGAATATGTGGATATGAAAACTGTGATGCTATAGTTTTCTCCCGGTATGAATACTTTGTATTTATTGACAGGACATGGCTCACTCAGGTCAAAACTGTTTGAGAGGAGGCACGAGCCAGATCCCTAGTATACATGGGGAGAAGCAGAAACTTTGCTTCATGTTTTGTTTCACTGTGGTCTCCATTCTGATGCAAGACAGATACTGATGAGAAAAATTCCTGAATTGTTAGACAGTAATGTTCACCCTGCTTGTGGGTGGTTGTTTCGAAGCCTTTCAGGATTTTGCGAATAAAAGTATTTCTCAAGAGACTTGAACTAAGATCCCAAATGGTAGATACAAGGTAAATGGATAATTGTTCCCTTTCCTTGAGTTTGGGTTACCTTTGTGGCATTGAGGATTTAACCTGCTTCTCCTCCAGCATTTTTATCTACAGTAAAGTTAAAAATTTAGAACTTAACTTCTAGAAACAATTACAGATTTGGTTTTTAATCCTGTTTGCTGAACAGGTGGTTATATGACCAGTGATAGCTTATATGGTGACATACTGAAGATAAAAAAGGGATTGTACTTAAATGTGAATACTATTAATGTAATCCAATTTCTATTTGTGCTGGATGAATCTTCAACATTGAAGATGGGGTAGTTTATTGCTGAACAGACTTCCATCTCTTGTTGTGGAAGTTGATAGTTTAAATAAATTTAAGGCTGAGCTGGACAGTAATTTGGGGTAAAATGGGAGGTTTTTTTTTTTTTTTTTGCTGATGCTGCATAAGCTTGCTTTCTTGCCTCAAATAATGCTAATGCTAAATGATTTTACATCATATAAAGCCTGTAACTGAACCATGGCAGTCCAGCCAACGCAAGAATTGTAAGAGGAAGTTCTTGCTCAGACCTGCATAGTACACGACCATCTGACACATTCACATTTGCTGAGAACTGATGACCTTCTTATATGTGAATCCTGTGACACAGTTTTATCTCTGAGACATATTTTAATCAAGTGCACAGATTTTATTGATGTATGTTTTACCACTTGACTGAGCCTTTATACACTCAAGAGTTTATCCGACAACAATAACACACCATTTGTTTTACATTTTTAAAACTTATTAATATATATACATATTTAAAAAAAAGCATATGCTTTTAGAATATATATCATCTTTTAAACATATACTTACATAACCTTTTGACCAGGTAACCTATTTTTAAAGCTATAACCTTGTCTTGGTGCAATAATAGCCATTGGTGCTAATGTGCCAATAAAATCATACACCTAACCAAACCAAGCTGAAAATAGTTGTTGAATTAAGATCCAAAAGAATCCCAACAACCAAATAGGCTGACTACACTTGGGTTGCCTGACGTAGCCCAGTGGTCAGGAGCCAGAGTGCATAGCATGCATTCCTTGAGTGGACTGGGGGTCAAGCCAGTGATGACTAAATATGATGAATATTTGTATTGACGATTTATTGTAAACTCTATTGACTTGGTTGTCGTTCCGGAGTATAAACAGAAAATTTATTAAAATACAGGCCAAGTTTTTTTAGATGTGAGAGGAGTTCTAATACTTGACCATGAAAGACCTAAAAATACTATTGGACAGACCAAACTGTACCACTGGGACAGGTGGTTTCCCATGGTCAAGTTTTACAACTCCTCCAAACCCCAAAAACTTAGGCCTAGAGATGGATTTTGATGTTAGCAAATTAGCATTGGCAGTAGTATATGATGCAAGAAAATAAGCTTATACAGCATCGGCCAACAAAAAAAAAAAAACATGCTTCCCATTTCACCTATCCATTTTCTCTAAAAGTTTGTCCAGTTCTTCCTTAAATCTATTTAAGCTATCAACTTTCATGTCAGATGGAAGTTTGTTCCAGCAATCAACCACTCACTTGCTGGCTAAAGGGAAATTTCCAAACATCTATCCCACAATTGTCTTTCCATAATTTGAATTTATGCCCCCTCAAGTGCATAATCTGAACAAGATGAAAGAGCAAACAATCCCAACAATTTCTTTAGTTGTTTTCATTGTTTGGGGTCTAATTATGCCAACTGTCCTTTGCATACCAATAAACTAATTAAAACACAAATGAAAATGTCTTACTTTAAATCTTTCTTAACTGATGATCAGTTTTATAAACTAGTAAAATACTTTTATAAAAATAATATGCTTTAAAACCCATTTCATGTAGATATGAAATGCATGCAAGTACCCAACAAAATATTTCTGAGAAAGTTTTCATTTCCTATATTTTAGGGAAAGTGCCTTGGCAAGGTTGGATACTTCCCATCTAAATATGTAGCAAAGCTTCATTCTGGGGAACATCCTCTTCAAGTAACCCACACAATTCAAGTTAGTGATGGTCAAAATGGAGTAAAATTATTGCATGATCAGGTTTGTTGCACACCTTATACTTCAAGTTTTTGAAAGATTTTTCATTTTAATTTTTTTTTTTATATATAATAAAGGATGACCCACAAATCAAAGTACACTTGTGAATTCACTGGAAAAGTATAGAAACTAAACTTTTATTATATAACAACCATAAAAAATTAACTCATATAGAAAGATATGCTAAACTTTAAAATACTTTTTAATACTTGAGCATTAAATTGCATGAAGCAGCCTTTTTTGTCACAGCTCTCTGTGGGAAGAGGCTTACTGGAATTGAGAGGCTTTTAAATGGCTTCTCAGTAAAACATCTACAGGGGGATTAAATCTGCTGGCAACTGAATGGGGCCATCATGTCCAATCCACTTGTTTTGGTAATTTTTCATTCAGCAATTTTCTAACTTCATGGGAATAATGAGCTGGAACATCATTCTGCATAAAAATAGTCTCCCTTCATTTTCAGAAAAGTAAAAATATTGTAAAATTAATAAAGAAAAAGCTTGAAATAACATTTCCATTAAAAAAAAAAAAAAAAAATCACTCTTAGAACCAATTCCAGGTGTTTTTACCTGAAGGGCTTATTCCTTTTCAGTTTGGTTACTGGGGTTCTCAGTGATCAAATAAACACAAGGGTAACAGTTAATATGTTCATTTGATCTGGAAAATTATCATCAAAACCATTGGACAAATTTTCATTATATTTGAACATACAGAGAAACTTTTCTGAAAATTTTGCTCTCCTGGCTTGATCATCTTTAATTAATGCATGACACAATTTTGGAATATAACCCTTATATCCTGATTCTTTTAAAATACTTCTTGCAGCAGGGGAGGTTCAGTCCAGAGCTTGATTCACTTGTTAGCATTTAGCTTAAATTGAACATGGTCCTCTGCTTATAGCAAGATTGGCAATACTTCCTGTCTACTCAAAATGTTTAATTGCTGATAGATAGCACATACTGTTGGAGTGAAGGAGAGTCAGAATGCTCTTTGGATGATCATTCCACTTCAATGTTTGTAATAGTTTTACTACAAGAATTCCTGGCCTATTTCAGCCATGAAACCTTACTTACAGGAATACCTCGCATAGTGCAGGTTTTGCTATAGCGCGCTTTACAAATTAACTGCATTATGCACCAATACATTTGATATGTATGTATGTATTATAATGCCAGCACGTAGGCCAATGTGTTATGGATTCAAGGCCACGCTGACTGTTGTCGCAATTCCCATTATATATATTGGGAATTGCGACAGAATGCTAGCAGAGTTTCAGACTCTGCTAGCATTCATGCATTAGTAAACAGTCTAGATTCCAAGTGGTGAGGTTGTTCACTGTGCGTAAGCTGTACAAATATTTTTCGCTGTCTATTTTTATGAAAGATTATTTTTTAAAAACATTACACCTTTATGTGCAAATATGAGTGGAAAGAAGAAATGTAATGGCGCTTAGAGTTCTTCTAGATTCGAACGAGATATGAAAGTAAGGCAGGCGTTGCAAAATGACATTCGATGTTATAAAGAGATGTATTCAGATAAAAAGAAGAAAAGAACTGTGCACACTACGCTGATCAGTTATTTTTCAAAATAAAAATACAATACATACTTCACTTACATTCTTTTGGTATGTATATACTGCAATAAAAATAATTTGTACTGTACTTACTAGTATTTTTCATTTTTATCATTTTAATTTATTTTTTTGCAAGAACTTCATGTGCATCAATTTATAGTTGTTGTTATTTGGTTTTTAGGAGCATTAGCAACTAAGGCCATATTGCTCCAGGGATATGCGGTGGTCATTCCCTGACCTTTCCGTATTTGGTGGGTCACGGGCTCGAACCCCGGTCCAATCAAGAAGCATGTGCTACACACTGCTGCTCCTGCCCACCTGGCTACTCAGGCGCTTCAATTTACAGAAAACAAACACCTATATATTTTAGCATATATAAATTGTCAGAACACATTACATAAAAATACATACTAATAATACCTCAATTAGCACGGTATTTTTTTGGCACGAATTATAACCACACTATGCAAGGTATTCCTGTATTTATACAACTTTACTTCTTTCTGAAACAAACAAAAAATTGGCTTTCTGAATTTTTTTTTTTTTTTTTTTTTTCCATATCAGCTCATCCTGTATACAAAGGCAAATCAAAAAAACTTTCAGCTCATCCTGTATACAACGGAAAATCAAAAAACTTTTCACCTCATCCTGTATACAAAGGCAAATAAAATAAAACCTTTCAGCTCATCCTGTATACAAAGGCAAATTAAAAAAATAAGTCTATAGGAAGGGAGACAATTATCCCTTTGAACTTCAGTCTTCAAAAAATATATACTGAGGTCATTCAAATAAAAACGACAAAATGGATAGTATGCAAAAATTTATGATAATGTTGTGCCAAATTACACCAAACAACAAACTTTGGGTCATATCTTGTTACGGGCATGAAAAGAAGTTTAATTTATAGATTTTGGAGTGCTTAAAATGGCAGATTGGTTCTTGTGTTCGAAAAAAAAAGTATATTTTTATATTTATATGAGGTTTTTTTATTTATATGGTGGTAAGATGTAGCTACGAACAAACCTGTATCAAAAACGGGGATGCCTCTGTAGCCAGGTGGGCAGGAGCAGCAGTGTATAGCACACGCTTTTTGATTAGACCGGGATTCGAGCCCGTGACCCACCAAATATGGAGGATGCGGAAAGGTCAGGGAATGACCACTGCATATCCCCGAAGCAATATGGCCTTAGTTGCTAATGTTCCTAAAAACCAAATAACATCAAAAACGGCACCTTTCCACCTTTTGCTTGTATTCAGCTTTGGGAGCATCCCTTTACACCATCCAACAACGGCTAAAATGGAGGCACCTGATTTGCTTTTGTATCTTTGTTCCATTGCTGCGATGTCTTGATAGAAGCACTCACCATGTTCGTCGCTGACAGCACCACAGTTTGGCAGGAAGAAATCCAGATGCGAGTGCAAGAAATGTATCTTCAGTGACATATTGCACCCCAGTTTTTTGTAAGACATAATTAGATCTTCCACAAGCTGCCTTCTTTAGCATTAGTAGAGGCAAACGATGCAAGAAAGCAAGATTATGCAGCATCAGCCAAAAAAACCTCCCATTTCACCTCTCCATTCATTCCAAATGCCTCTCCAGCTCAGCTTAAGTTTATTTGGGCTATCAACTTCCATATCAAAAGATAGAGGTCTGTTCCAGCAATCAACCACCCACTGGCTAAAGGCAAACTTCCACACATCCATTCTACAACTGTCTTCTTAATCTGAGCAAGAGGAAGAATCCCATCAGCATTCAGCTTGCTCAACCCATTCAAGGCATTATACAACTCAATAAGATCACCTCGCACGTGCCTACTCTCCAATTGCTGTAATTTGCAGAACTTAAGCCTTTCTTGGTAAGAGCACCCCCTTTGTTCCCCTCACCAATCTTGTTGCCCTTCTTTCTACTCATTCTAGCAACTCTACATCCTTTCTAAAATGAGCCCTCCAGACATGTACACAGAACTGTTTGTTTGTTTGTTATTTGGTTTTTAGGAGCATTAGCAACTAAGGCCATATTGCTCCGGGAATATGCGGTGGTCATTCCCTTGACCTTTCAGCATCCTTCCTATTTGGTGGTGACGGGCTCGAACCCCGGTCTAATCAAGAAACGTGTGCTACGCACTGCTGCTCCTTCCCACCTGGCTACGGAGGTGCCCGTACACAGTACTCTAGGTGTGGCCTGACAATTGCCTTGTACAACGGGATAATCACCTCCCTGTCCCTGCTAGCAAAATTCCTATATATTATTGACAAGACTCCATGACCTGCCCTAGCAGCCCATCTGCACTTCTCAGCAAATTACATATTCGACTGCACAGTTACTCCCAGGTGTTTTTCACTTTCCACTTCCTTGAGTGTAGTACCACACAGCTGGTACATTTCTTTTGGGTTATTCCTGCCCATTTGTCCAACTTATCTAGATCCAGTTGGAATAGCATACTGTTTGTCCACGAAGAGCAGTGTCCATTGATTGCCACTCTCTGTCGTCTCCCACTCAACCATCCCTTTATCCACATTAGCAACTTACCCTCTCCAATTTGTACAGCAGTCTTCTATGTGCAACAGTATCAATTGCTTTATGACCACATCATAGTTTCCAATCAAGTTGGTCAGACAAGACGTCCCTTTAAAAACCCATGATATGTCTTAACTATTACTGGAGTCTTGTCTAGATGATCCTGCAATGCTTCTTTAACCAATGACACCGTTAATTTCCCTGGAACACAAGTTAAACTACCAGGTCTATAGTTATTTGTGTCACCTTTTGAACCCCCTTTGTGAATTAGTGATACATTTTCCCGTACTTCCAGTCCATGGGGACCTCCCCTGAGTCCAAGGAAGCTTTCCTAATTATGGCTAAGGGTTTGCTAACTTCCTTTGCTGCCTCCTTTAATACAATTGGATAGATCCCATCTACCCCAGATGCCTTCTTTATGTTTAACTTCATCAATTTCTCCTCTGCTTTACTCTCAGTTATTACAAAATCATTAAGCACCGTGTTACAATCACTCCCCTCATTGAATAACTCCTCATGTATGAATGTAGATGCAAAATACTCATCTATGTTAAGTGATCCAATCTAATTCATCCCTTTCTTTCTAGAGTTCACATAAGTAAAGAACTCTCTGCTATTTTTCTTTGCATCCTTTGCCAACGATTTCTCGTAATCTGCCTTTGCCTGCCTAACCTCCCTTGTCGCTTGATTACAGTCAAGCTTATATCAGATGAATTAATGAGGCTCGTGGCAGAGAAGATAAATGTATGGGATGCATATAAATTATCAGGTTTCCATTTAGGCCTAAACCTTGAACAGTATTTCTTAGTTGGAATGAAAAGCCAAGTAGCCTCCGAGATTATGTCCCTGAAGGCTTCCCATTTTTCCCCTGAGTTTATCCCACTGTACAGAATTTAAAAAAGTGGCAAGTAAGCTATTCGAAAGGGTGATAGATAAAAGAATAAGTCACCACTATGAAACAGCTGGACTAACCAGGCCAACACAATATAGATTCAAGCAAGGAACTTCGACCATCAAAGCCCTGAGTGGCCTATTGAGGGCGGCAGTGGGGTGTGACAAAAAAATATTTCCTTGCCATCTCAGTTGATTTCACTGCCATTTGGTGGCCAAGCATCCTAGCTAGACTAAGAAGGGCAAACACACCTATGAATTTGTACGAAGATATGGAATCCTAGTTAGCCAACAGAGAAATTCAGGTAATAGCACCATATAAAAAGTTGACCAGATCGCTCTACAGGGGCTGCCCCCAGGGTTCAGTTCTAGGGCCACTGCTCTGGAATATGATCCTAGACAAAGCCCTGGACCCGGGGGAAGTAAACTCCCAGACCTTTGCAGATTATCTAATACTGACAGTCCCACTGCTGAAAGCCAAGCACAAATGGAAGACAAGCAAACCAAGCACTTAAACTCCTTCAAGGCTGGGCCACTGTCCACTTCTTAAAAAGATCAACTACAAAAACTAAATCTATACTATTGAAAGGCAGCCTAAACTTAAGAAGATCACCACAAATTAAAATCCATAGCCAGACAATCAAACTAGTCAACAAACTGAAGCATCTAGGTATCATTCTACACACCAACTTGTCTTTCTACCCTCATCTCAAATACTTGAGAGAAAAATAAGAAGATATGCCCGATTAATAGCCAGAATAACAAGAAAGGACTGGGGGCTCAAAAAATGCACGCTAATGGTTATCAAAACGATCTTGGACACCATACAACACTCAATTCTCCTGGTCATCACCCATGCCTGCCGTACTGTTAGTGCGCATGCCATCCAAGTCCTGGCAGGGGTCCTGCCCCTCGACCTAGAAGTTATATGCTGCAGAATGACGTACCACCTGACCAAAGGATTACTCTACACTCTGGGGGAATAGAAGAGAAGAAAGGACCAGACTTGAGAATCATGTGCAGCAGGCATGGCAGGAAAGATGGTCTGCTTCAGCAAAAGGGAAATTACCAGGAAGTTCCTGCCTACAGTCAGATATATGTATCCTAGAGCTCCCTCTTGGTTTCACCCAGGTCTATTTACAATGTTTCTCCTGACAGGCCATGGTGTCTTCAATGGCACATTAACTTATTTCGAATAACGGAATACCCCCTCTGCACATGTGGAGAGACAGAAACATGGTCCCACATTAAGCACAGCTGCGACCATTATGAGGACTTCCGCTGTTGACTTATGACGGAACTCACATATCTACCAGCAGGACTAGAGCAACACCTTCTAGACTTGAGGGAAGAGTTCCTAGCCTTCACGAAGTTTGCGCAAGAGGTGTTTTCGAGGGAGAGGACAATTATTGCTATTCATCACAACTAAAGCCAGTAACTGAATGAAACAACTGAACCTAATTGAACAGAAACATTCAAACAGAAAGATTGAGCTAACCACACTAAGGACCTTTTTCAACAGGACCAGGACCGGACACGGAATTGACGCAGTCCAATGCTCACCTGTCTCGAGATCCCTCTGCAGCGGAAGACACCAGTGATCATTATTATTATTAATAGCGATATGGTGCAAGGAAGCCTGAGGCTTATGCTGCACCAGGAAAAAAAAACAATTCCTGAGTTACCCTGAGAGAGAGAGAAAAAGAGAGAGAGAGAGAGTCAAAAGTAGAAGGGATTCACCAAGAAAGAGAAGAATGATGATATCCAGCTCGGGACCCTGGGTGTGCCGAGCTCAGACTTGACTCTACACTTCTCCTGAACCTGACACCAGCAGATATGACCTTTGAGACAAACTCACGGAACATGACTATTGCTGTAGCCTGCTGCCAAGGCCATTGGCCTCCACATACCAGTGTACTCTTGCACAGTACTTTCTTCCTACTTCCTGGGTGGGGGGAGGAGAAATCTATTATCTCCTCGCCACCCCATTTTTTCCACCTAGTGGGGAATGGGCATACCTCACTGACCATCTCGGGTCTCCCTCTCTATTCATCCCACCTCTGTCTTACCTCCCCAATTTTCAGTCTCCCCACCCTCTCTCTAACTTTGCGACCGCATCTAATGAAACCAAAATTATTCCAAACCCATACTCAAAAAACTTAAATCAACCATGCAACAACCCTATAACCATTCGGCCTTCCAAAGTAAATTATAGTAACTTTTTTTTTTTTTTTAGGTCCTAGCCACTGAAATCTCAGGAAATTAGGTGGCAGGACCTGCCAGAGTAAGTATAAGTATACCGGATGTACCTGGTCTGCCTCCAAGTAACGGTGGGTCCCATTAGGGGCCGAACAACTAAAAGCCCAAAAGAACAAAGGAACAAAACATTAGAACATTAGACATCACAATATCCATAGACTTTTAAATTTCTGGCCTTTATAGTGTACTGTATCACACGACAATGTATACTACGCAGAGATTAGCATTACTAGAGTCATACGATGCAAGAAAGCAAGCTTATGCAGCATCAGCCAAAAAAAAAACCCTCCCATTTCACCCCCCCCATTCATTCCAAATGCCTGTCCAGCTCAGCCTTAAATTTATTTAGGTCATCATCAACAAAAGATGGAAGTCTGTTCCACCAAACAAATCCCCGCTGGCTAAAGGCGAATTTTCACCCATCTATTCTACAACTGTCTTTTCTCAATTTGAATCTGTGTCCATTCAGGTTCTTAATCTGAGCAAGAGGAAGAATCCCATCAGCATTCAGCTTGCTCAACCTATTCAAGGCCTTATAAACCTCAATCAGATCATCTCGCTGGTGCCTACTCTCCAGGCGCTGCAATTTACAGAACTTAACCCTTTCTTGGTAAGAGTACCCCTTTGTTCCCCTCACCAATCTTGTTGCCCTTCTTTGTACTCATTCTAGCAACTCTACATCCTTACTAAACTGAGGCCTCAAGACCTGTATACAGTACTCTAGGTGTGGCCTCACTATTGCCTTGTATAAGGGGATAATCCCCTCCCTGTCCCTGCTAGTAAAATTCCTATATATCATTGACAAGACACCATGACCTGCCCTGGCAGCCCATCTGTACTGCTTAGCAAATTACATATTCGACTGCACAGTTACTCCCAGGTCTTTTTCACTTTCTACTTCCCTGAGTGTAGTACCACACAGCTGGTACACCCATATGCAGTACTTTGCATTTGTCAATGTTAAACTTCAGTTGCCACTTCTTGGCCCATTTGCCCAACTTATCTAGATCCATTTGAAGTAGCATGCTGTCATTAACAACCCTGCCAACCTTTGTATCATCTGCAAACTTGGACATTAAACCTGTTATATCATCATCAATATCATTGATACAAAACAACAATGGACCGAACACTGGGGAACTCCACTAATAACATATGTCCACGAAGAGCAGTGTCCATTGTTACCACTCTCTGTCTTCTCCCACTCAACCATCCCTTTATCCATTGTAGCAACTTACCCTTAATGACATATCTCTCCAATTTGTACAGCAGTTTTCCATGTACAACATTATCAAAAGCTTTCTGACATCCAAGAATAAATTGATATCAAAATTATTTTTGGCATTCAGTTCTTTGTGACCACATCATAGTATCCAATCAAATTGGTCGGACAAGACCTCCCTTGCTGCGGCTAAACTATTATTGCAGTCTTGTCTATATGCTCCTGCAATGCTTCTTTAACCAGTGATTCCATTATTTTCTCCGGAACATAAGTTAAACTACCAAATCTATAGTTACTTGTGTCATCTTTTGAACCCCCTTTGTGAATTGATGATACATTTGCACACTTCCAGTCCATGGGGACCTCACCCGAGTACAAGGAAGCTCTCCTAATTATGGCTAAGGGTTTGCTTATTTCCTTTGCCTCCTTTAATATAACTGGATAGATCGCATCCAGCCCAAGTGCCTTTTTTATGTTTAACTTCAACAATTTCTCCTCCACTTTGCTCTCAGTTATTACAAAATCATTAAGCACCATGTTACAGTTTGATAAACTTCTCGCACTCCCCTCATTGAATAACTCCTCATGTGTGAATGTAGATGCAAAATACTTATTCAGTTTATCAGCTACCTCAGCATGATCATCAATAGTGAACCAATCTATGTTAAGTGGTCCAATCTGATTCATCCCTTTCCTTCTAGAGTTTATATAAGTAAAGAACTCTTTGCTGTTTTTCTTTGCATACTTTGCCAGGGATTTCTCGTAATCTGCCTTCGCCTACCTAATCTCCTTTGTGACTTGATTACAGGCTAGTTTATATCTGCCATAGGCTTCTGTGTCATCTGACACTTTATATGTATCCCATACATTTTTATTCTCTGCCACTAGCCTCATTAGTTCATCTGACATCCATTTAGGCCTAAACCTTGAACAGTATTTCTTAGTTGGAATAAAAAGCCTAGTAGCCTCCAAAATTAAATCCCTGAAGGCTTCCCATTTAGAATTCAACATTGGTAACATCATCGGTGGATCCCACTGTACAGAATTTAAAAACTGTCTGAGACCCCTGTAGTCACCTTTACGAAAGCAATAGCCCTTCCCTTTAGCATTGATGGTTGTTTCGTCTTTAAGTAAATAATAAAATCCAACTATCATATGATACAGATATTCTCATTAGATGGTTCTAATAATATTGTTAAATATTGAAGAAGATATAAGAATGTAATGTGTGATAGTGGTACAGAAAAATAGATATTAGCATTAGTGGAGGCAAGTGATGCAAGAAGGCAAGCTTGTGCAGCATCAGCCAAAAAAAAAAAAAACCACTCCTATTTCATCCCTAAATTCGTCCCAAATACCTGTCCTGCTCAGCCTTAAATTTATTTAGGCTATCAACTTCCACAACAAAGGATGGAAGTCTCTTCCACCAACCAACTACCTGCTGGCTAAAGGAAAACTTCTGCACATCTATACTACATCTGTCTTTTATTAATTTGAATTTTTGTCCTCTCAGGTGATTATTCTGAGCAAGAGGAAGAATCCCATCAGCATTAAGAATGTTCAAATCATTTAAGGCTTTATACACCTCAATCAGATCACCTCGCAGGTGCCTAGTCTCCAGACACTGTAATTTCCAAAATTTAAGCCTTTCTTCATAAGAGCAACCCTTTGTTCCATTCACTAATCTTGTTGCCTTCTCTGTACTCGTTCCAACAGCTCTACATTCTTCTTAAAATGAGGCCTCCAGACCTGTATGCAGTACTCAAGGTGTGGCCTCACCATTGCCTTATACAAGGGAATAATCCCTTATCCCTACTAGAAAAATTCCTGTATATCATTGACAAAACACCATGAGCTACTCTTGCAGAACGTCTACACTGCTCAGAAAACTTCATATCTGCCTGCACAACTACCGCCAGGTCCTTTTCGTTCTCTACCACTGTCAGTGTAGTTCCAGAGATTTGATACATTACTCTGGGGTTACTGCTTCCCATATGTAGTACTTTACATTTGTCCACGTTAAACTTTATTTGCTACCATTCAACCCATCTGCTCGATTTTTCTAGATCCCGTTGCAGGATCTAGAAAAGTCATTAGTACTGTCGTTAATTACAATACTTCATTAGTATTCTTAAGAACCTTGCCAACCTTCGTATTGTCTGCAAACTTGGACATTAAGCTTGATATACCATCATCGATATCATTTATAAATACAGAAAACAACAATGGACCCAACACTGAACCCTGATGGACTCCACTAATAACATTAGTCCACGATGAGCAGTGTCCATTGATTACCACTGTCCACTGATTACCATTATCTGTCTTCTCCCACTCAACCATCTCTTTATCCATAGCAGCAATTTGCCTCCAATGCCACATTGCTCCAATTTGTGCAGCAGTCTTCCATGTGCAACAGTATCAAAAGCTTTTCTAAGATCCAAATATATGATATCAAAGTTGTTCCATGCATCCACTTCCTTTGTGAGCACATCATAGTATCTAATCAAATTATTCAGGCAAGACTTTCCCTTAACAAAACCGTGCTGTGTCCAAGCTATAACTGAAGTGTTGTCTAGATGATCCTGCAGTGCTTCTTTAAGCAGTGCCTCTATTAATTTTCCTGGCACAGAAGTTAAACTAACAGGTCATAATTACTTGTGTTGCCCTTTGATCCTCCTTGTGAATTGGGGTCACATTTGCACACATCTCCAGTTCATGGGTACCTCCCCTAATTCCAAAGAAGCTCTCATAATTATGGCTAAGGGTTTGCTTACATCCTTTGCTGCCTCCTTTAATATAACTGGATAGATCCCATCCACCCTGGGTGCCTTTTTTTTATTTTATTTTCAACAATTTCTACAGTTGCTACAATAGATAAAAGGATGGTTACGTGGGAGAAGACAGAGGGTGTTAATCAATGGGTGCTGCTCTTCGTGGACTTATGTTAAGACCGAACCCTGTGGAGTCCCACAGGGTTTGGTGTTAGGTCCACTGTTGTTTTGTATATTTATCAATGATATTGATGAAGGTATATTAGGCTTAATGTCGAAGTTTGCAGATGATACAAAGTTGGCAGGGATGTTAATGACAGTAATGGCAGTGTGCTACTGCAACAGGATCTAGATAATTTGGGCAGATGGGCTAAGAAGTGGCAACTAAAGTTTAACCTTGACAAATGCAAAGTACTGCATATGGGTAGAAGTAACCCCAGAGAAACGTACCAACTGTGTGGTACTATGCTTAAGGTGGTAGAAAATGAAAAAGACCTGGGAGTAATTGTGCAGTCAGACATGAAGTTTTCTGAGCAATGCAGACAGGTGCCAGGGCAGGTCATGGGGTTTTGTCAATGATATATAGGAATTTTGTTAGCAGGGAGAAGAAGGTGAATGTCCCTCTGTATAAGGCAATGGTCAGGCCACGCCTTGAGTACTGCGTACAGGTATGGAGGCCTCATTTTAGGAAGGATGTAGATTTCTTTGAGCGTGTACAGAAAAGGGCAACAAGATTGGTGGGGGAATGAAGGGATCCTCTTACCAAGAAAGGCTTAAGTTCTGCAAATTGCAGTGGCTGGAGACTAGGCACCTGCGCGGTGATCTGAGTGAGGTGTATAAGGCCTTGAATGGGTTGAGCACGTTGAATTCTGATGGGATCCTTCCACTTGATCAGATTACGAACCTTAGGGGGCATAAATTCAAATTAAGAAAAGACAGATGTAGAAATTTGCCTTTAGCCAGCTGGTGGTTAATTGATGGAACAAACTTCCATCTGTTGTTGTGGAAGTTGATAGGTTGAATAAATTTAAGGTGGAACTGGTCAGGCATTTGGAGGGAATGGTGTGATTTTTTTTTTTTTTTTTTTTTTTGGTTGATGCTGCATAAGCTCATACACTTGCTTTCTTGCATCACATGCTGCTACTACTACTCTCAGTTATTACAAAATCATTTAGCTCACTGCCAGATTTTAATTCACCTCTGGCATTCCTCTTCCTGAATAACTCCTCGTGTGAATGTAGATGCGAAATACTCATTGAGTTTGTTAGCCACCTGAGCAGGATCATCAATATCCAGTGGACCAATCTGATTCATCTCTTTCCTTCTAGAATTTACATAAGTAAAGAACTCTTTGCTGTGTTTGTTTGCTTCCTTTGCCAAAGATTTCTCATAATCTGCCTTTGCCTGCCTAATCTCCTTTTTGACTTGGTTACAGACTAACTTATATCTATTATAGGCTTCCCTGTCAAGCATTAATTTATATGTATGCCATGCCTTTTTCTTCTCTGCCATATGTCCCATTAGTTCATCTGACATCCATTTAGGCCTAAACCTTGAACAATATTTCTTAGTTGGTATGTAAAGCCTAGTAGCTTCCAAGATTAATTCTTTGAATGTTTCCCATTTTCAATTTGCTGTTGGTAACATCATCAGTTGGTCCCACCGTATAGAATTTAAATACTGTCTCAGACCACTGTAGTCGTCTTTACGAAAGCAAAGGCCCTTCCCTTTACCCCTGATGGTAGTTTCCTCTTTGAGTAAATCCCACTTCAGCACACTGTGATCACTGCCACCTAGTGGTTCCTTTATCTGCAGATTCTTAATGCATGAAGAATCACTACTGATAATCAGATCAAGAGTATTACTCTCTCTAGTTGCCTCCCGAACATGCTGATATAGAAAACAATCATCCAATAAATCCTTGCTAACGTGTGAGTGACCAACCCACAAATTCCAGTCAATATCTGGGAAATTAAAATCCCCCATTATAAGACTCTGATTTACTGGCCCACTCTATTTTTCTGTACAGTTTCTTATTATACTGATCAGAGTCATTAGGCCTATAACACATTCCTACTCTCAATTTTGATCTCCCAATGCTTATGTCACACCAAACTGACTCGACACTGCACTGTCCAGCAATGTCAACTGGCTTCACTTCCTTGGATTTTGTGTTTCTTAACTAATAGCATAACCCCTCCTCCCTTCCTATCCTGTCTATCCTTCCTGTACACATTGTACTCCCCAAATTCCAGTTCTGCATTCCTTATATCTGTGTGACACCATATCTCTGATATCCCAACAATATCTCCCTTTGATATTTTGAGCAATACCTCAAATTCATCAAATTTATTAACCAAACTCCTAGCATTGGTGTACACACAAGTATACATGCACCTGTTCCTATTCTTAGCTACCGTAACACAACCCATGTGTTTACTTGTACCGGATTGACTTCCAGCAGTCTCTGAAATACCCACATCTTGTTTTCCAGGCTGCTGCTCATTCCAATAGCAGTGCAAGAATCACTTTCACCTCTGCCAGTGGCTACTGTTAATCTATTAGTTTTTGTATTAGTCCCCAAGCTAACAGTTTTCTGATCCACCTAACACTGCATCGATATCAGCAAATATTCTTTCACCCTTTCTATTTAAGTGTATCCCATCCCTGTAGAAGCAGTCTCTCCTGTTAACAAGTACAGACCAGGCTGAAAAAAATTCTACCCTTGAGCCTTGCACAATCTCTGCAGGGCCGAATTGATCGACAAGACTCTCATCATATACTCCCTCCTATTGTGTCTGGGCAGAATTGCAGATACTTTCAAATTCAACACTAATCCACGTTTTTTTTTTTTTTTTTTTTTCAATGGCGACCTGTACTTGTTAAGTAATTCCACCAGTCTCCTACTCTTAATATCATTAGTGCCAATGTGTACAACAACATCACCTTTCGTGCCCTATATACATTCAAAAGTTTTGAATGTAATTGATTGTTAGAACAACTTCTATCTGACATTGTGGAACTGGGTAATCTGAATAAATAGTGAGGGAGAGAGAGAGAAATTGTGGGTTTTTTATTTTGTTGTTATGGTGTGTAAGCTTTGTTTCCTTTGCATTATTTTCCATTATGTTATGTGAGTTTCTTTACATACTTTTCCAATTTAAAAAAATTAAACGTATACAGCTGTCTTTGGCAAATCATATTGAACAGGTCTCTAAATTTTTTGACTTCAACATATTCGTTGCTTTAGGTCAGACATTGTTATGTGGCCGTGGTTACAGAATATGCAAACCATGGGTTTATATTCTGTAACCATGGCCACATAAGCAGCTCTAAGTGTTATGCTCTGTTCCTGCTGCTTTGAGCTTAAAACTAGTATGCCAAAAATATAATTTTACACTGAGTTTTGAAAATACAATTCGACCATCACTAATCTGGCAGCGCTGGGACCTGTGAGGTGCCGGATCACCGGTGGTTATTTTAGCACATACATTTTATCCAACAGCCAACCACCTCCTTCTACCTTTAACACATTGACTGCCAAGGAATTCGCAAAAAAAAATTCCCCAGGGGTCAAAAAATATTTAGGAAATAATTGGATTAGAAATTCTAAAATAAATATTGTAATATCTGTGTTGTCGTTTTTTCGCTTAAAATGTATATGAAAAAAAAACAGTTTTTTTTTTTATGTCGCATATATGTGGCCAACGTGGCCACATATGTTGGTTACTTTATTTCTTGAGAAGCCATGTCGGCCACATACGTGTGACACTATTACGGCATACATATCAAGGTCGTTTGCGATTAGTTTATTGCACGCGCGGCGAGCGCTGCAATAAAACTAATTACTATAAAATAAACTCTCAAACATCGCAATAAGTTTGTTTTTATTGTTAGAGATTTTGTGAAAACAAGATCAACCCGAACGGATGGATAATTAACGTTCGTTAGCGCGCAGTATTATCCATCGTAGTGTGTTGTGTTTTTCCGCAAGTTTGTATAAGTGTATCGTAAAAAAAAAAAAAAAATCTAAAAAGGAATGGCTAAAAGAAAATAACTAAGATAAGAGGAACTGAGAGAAACTTCTCACAGACACACCGCTGTCGAGTTTTTTTCAGAAGTTCAACTTTATCTGGGACAATGTACGGTGTTTGCGCTTTACACCACCAGAGGCACTTCCTTTATGCATTGAAACCACGGCTGGGGCTAAATGTGAGCAGGTTATAATAATAAATGCAGAAAAACAAGTGGGAATGGCTTGCCAGTGTTTACGAGTTCGCGCCAACAGCTGATACTGCAACCAACGCCACCAAAATAGTAGCGTAATTTCAAATTTACCGGGTGCACCGACCCGGGAAATTTGAAATTACGTTCGCAGAAATTATTATTAGCCATATGGTGCTAGGAAGCCTAAAGCTATGCTGCACCAGCCAAAAAAATTCCCGAGTTACCCTGAGAGAGAGAGAGAGAGAGAGAGAGTCAAAAGGAATCACCAAGAAAGATAAGAATGATGATATCCAGCTCAGGACCCTGGGTTATATCCGAATTAGCGGTGGAACCGGATTACCGGTGGCCGGATTAGTGATGGTCGACCTGTATCTGCTTTTAGTAATATCTATTTTTCTGTATCACTATTACATTACATCCTTATATCTTCCTCAATATTATTAGAGCCATGTAATGAGAATATTATTAGTATCATATAATAATTGGATTTTATTAATTAATTAATACTTTAAAATTTTAAAGTATTATAAAAAATGAATAATTAGTAGTAACTATTTATTTTGCTTGTTACTTGTAAGTACCCGTCAACTTCCACATAAGATTAGTTTATTGGTTTCAAACTAAAAAAAAAAAGTTTGAAACTTCTGCTTTTGGTCTTTTGGGACCACAATTAGTACACTCCCCAGTTATTACAAATACAAAATCTGCATCAAGGAAAATATTTAAAATTCTAAGTCAGTTTTTTTCCGAAACTACTTCCTTCAGTAGTTTCGATTTTTGCTTTTCCCTTAATTAAGAAGTGATATTTTTTAAAATTTTCATCCAATTAATATTAAAAATATAATTTTCTTGTTTTCATTTGACATGAAATAATCGATTATTAAATAATTAAAAAATTCTAATGGTGTAATAGTAAACGAACTCTTTTACTGTATTATTGCTTCTTGATTAGATGAAAATATTTAACTATAAGCTATTTTGATATTTCATAATTATCTATTTACTTCATGCAATTGTCTACTGATGCTTCTTTAAGGAGAGTATTTTTTTTTTTTTTTTTTTTTTTCAACTCAGTGCAGTTATTTCTAAACAGGTTGTCACTGTGCCCTAGCTCTACTTTGGGCCAAAGGGAGAGGGATAAATCAGACATCTCTTGATAACTTGAAAAAAACTAATTAAAAAAAAAATAATAAAAAAAAAAAAAAAATACTTATGTTAAGTGAATGTAAAACTGTTTCATATTTTTCAGATTGTAATACAAGTAGGAGAAGAAGTGGATGGTGTTGTTACAATTAGAACTGGTACAAATGATAAAACTTATCCTTGTCCATTAAAGTACCTTAAAGAAGTTTGAAAAGTGCAATGCTATAGTCAAGATGTTTGATATATATGTGGTATACTATAGTCTCTTTTGTGAGACTGTAGTCTTCTGGGTGGCACTGTCATTTATAAATGGCATGTATTAATAGCCAGGCCTTTCACTGCTGTGCTATGTAAATGAAAAATATTCTGAGGGCACAACATAAATACTACTTCAATGCACAAATAATCCCATATTTATTGTGATGTTTTGGAAACCTGCCATAATCAATGAAAATTTTAACACTTGCCTTTTTAACACCTAAGAAGACCAAGTAAGTTTCCTTCATCTGCCTCTGTAAACAGGTACTTCCAATGTGGGTTAGTTAAAGTAATATCAGTTATATTTTTTGATATTTCTTTTATGTTAAGTTTAAAACAAAGCTGTATAGTTTGCATAAACACACACAAAATCTAAGCTTCAGATTCTTTTAAACGTTTTCTATTACTAAATTCTTATTGATTTTTTTATCTGTATACTAAACAGCCACTTACCAGAATTTTTTTTTTTTACGTATGTATTCTAAATTTCTCCTTACAATATTATCAGTTAAGTGGCTTTCACTAATAAACTCTAACAAACTGATAAAAATTGTCAGTGTCACCTGAATTAAGCAAATAATTCAAATCTTTCTTCATATCAGAAATATAACATCAGCTTCAACAAATTTAATAGAGTTTGCATGGAAAATAAATAGCTTATCATTCAAAACAATGTGCAAGAAACTTAATGTGTGTGTGTATGCTTATTTGTTTTGGTCTGGCAGACATATTTGCATTATAAAATCTCAGGATTTGCTAAGAGCTTTTAAAATGCAGTTTTGACTTGAGAAGACTAAATCTGAAAATTAGTAACTACAATCAATTCATTGTATACATAAATTCATCTGTATGATATTCACTGAACATCAAACTAAATACCCTTATACTAATTTGTAGTAATAAAGAGCTTTTAACATTTTGATCTTGAAAATATGATATGAACACTATTTTGTTGTCCCTTACACAATTTTATAATGTGTGTGTGTATATGTAAATGTATATATTTACTTACTTGCTATTCTTCTACTGTGTATAAGATGGTGGGTTTTATATTTTTCAGTTTTTGTGATACAGATTTCTCTTATTAATAGTATGGTAGCTATTGGTGAGAGAAAAATCATATTGAACAGGTTTGGCTTGTTTTAATATCACTATTAACTGAAAAAACTGAAACTGCTGGCAGTACACTACGTTCTTGTTTTCCCTCTCTATATAAAATTATATAGAAGTGTCATATGAATAAAGATAATTTTGAAGTTTACTTTTATTATGCTTTAGTTTATTGGCTCCCAACCACAGATAATTTTTTTTTTTTTTTGCTTCTTCAATGCCAGAAAAATTCCTGTAAGTTGACTTTGTTGTGTATTCATATTAATATATTCCTTTTATGTGATTAAATGAGCATCATCATTGAACCAATGTGCATTTGTGTGTTTCAAAATATTCAATAAAAACTTTTGAACTTGGATTTCTATAATACTTACTTCTACATAATTAAATAATAATCTATATATAAGTAATGATATGTATTCTGTATTAAGGTAGGTCCATAACTCTGAAGTTATTTACAGGCTACGTGCACTGACTTTCATGTGTTAAAGGCTGATGTACCTGTTTATAGGGAAGGGGAAAAAATTTCAGAACAACTCACAAGGAAAACATACACACCTCCACTTGTAACAGCTAACTCAACCTTGAGTAAAAAAGAAATCAAATTCCTCCAGTCCAGTTGTATTTTCCATTTGGAAAATTCTAGTTGAACCTAGAATTTTCCAAATGAGTGTCCAGTGGCTAAAACACTATACTGTCACAATTAGCATTAGTAGAGGCATAATGCAAGAAAGCAAGCTTAATCAGCATCAGCCAAAAAAAAAAAAAAAAAAACACACTACTCCCATTTCACCCCTCCGTTTGTTCGAAATACCTGTCCAGCTGAGCCTTAAATTTATTTAGGCTATCAACTTCCACAACAAGGGATAAACGTCTGTTCCACAAACCAACCAACTACCTGCTGGCTAAAGGCAAATTTCTGCACATCTATCCTACATCTGTCTTTCCTCAATTTGAATTTATGCCCTCTCAGGTGATTATTCTGAGCAATCCCATCAGCATTGAGCATGCTCAAACCATTCAAGGCTTTATACACCTCTATCAGATCACCTCGCTGGTGCCTAGTCTCCAGACACTGTAATTTGCAAAACTTAAGCCTTTCTTCGTAAGAGCAACCCTTTGTTCCATTCACTAATCTTGTTAACCTTCTCGTTCCAGCAGCTCTACATCCTTCTTGAAATCAGGCCTCCAGACCTGTATACAGTACTCAAGGTGTGGCCTCACCATTTTCTTATACAAGGAAATAATCACCTCCTTATCCCTGCTAGAGAAATCCTGTATATCATTGACAAGACACCATGAGCTACTCTTGCAGCCCATCTGCACTGCTCAAAAAACTTCATATCTGCCTGCACAATTACCCCCAGGTCCTTTTCATTCTCTACCACCGTCAGTGTAGTACCACAGAGTTGATACTTGACTCTGGGGTTACTGTTTCTCATATGTAGTACTTTACATTTGTCAATGTTAAACTTCATTTGCCACCTCTCAGCCCACGTGCTCGACCTTTCCAGATCCTGTTGCAACAGCATACTGTCAGTAGTGTCCTTAACAAACCTCCCAACCTTTGTATCGTCTGCAAACTTGGACATTAAACTTAATATACCATCATCAATATCATTTATAAATACAGAAAACAACAATGGACTCAAGACTGAACCCTGAGGACTCCACTAATAACATTAGTCCATGATGAGCAGTGTCCATTGATTACCACTCTGTCTTCTTCCCCTCAACCATCCCTTTATCCATAGCAGCAATTTGCCGGCAGTGCCACACTGCTCCAATTTGTGCAGCAGTCTTCCATGTCCAATAGTATCAAAAGCCTTTCTAAGATCCAAATATATAATATCAAAGTTATTCCCTGCATCCAGATGTTTTGTGACTGCATCATAGTATCCAATCAAATTGGTCAGGCAAGACTTCCCCTTAACAAAACCATGCTGTGTCCGAGCTATAACTGAATTCTTGTCTAGATGATCTTGCAGTGCTTCTTTAACCAGTGCCTCCATTAATTTTCATGGAACAGAAGTTAAACTCACAGGTCTATAATTACTTGTGTGTCAGCCTTTGATCCTCCTTTGTGAATTGGGGTCACATTTGCACACATCTCCAGTCTATGGGTACCTCCCCTGAGTCCAAAGAAGCTCTCATAATTGTGGCTAAGGGTTTGCTTACTTCCTTTGCTGCCTCCTTTAATATAACTGGATAGATCCCATCCACCCCGGGTGCCTTTTTTATGTTTATCCTCAACAATTTCTCCTCCACTTTCCTCTCAGTTATTACAAAATCATCTAGCTCACTGCCAGAGTTTACTTCTCCTCTGGCATACCCCTTCCTGAATAACTCCTCGTGTGAATGTAGATGCAGAATACTCGTTTAGTTTGTTAGCCACCTGATCAGGATCATCAACAGTTGAACCATCGATATCCAGTGGACCAATCTGATTCATCCCTTTCCTTCTAGAGTTTACATAGGTAAAGAACTCTTTTCTGTTTTTCTTTGCATCCTTTGCCAAGGATTTCTCATAATCTCCCTTTGCCTGCCTAATCTCCTTTGTGACTTGGTTACAGACCAGCTGGGGCTCACATCTGGTGAGTATGGGCTTGGCACACCTAGGGTCCTGAGCTGGATATCATCATTCTTCTCTTTCTTGGTGATTCCATTCTACTTCTGAGTGCAGGACAAACCAGATCGGACCTTTACGTAAGGGAAAGGGGATAGTAATAAATACACCAGCTGCCGTTGCAAATGAACTCAACAGTTATTTTGCATCGATATTTACAAATGAAAAGCCTTTTGTGGCAATGGGAAATTGTGGGAGCGAAATTAAAAAATATGTAATTAATGATATTGAAATTTCGCAAGATTATTTAATGAAAAAACATAAAATGTAAAAACATAAAATGAAAAAACATAAAATGAAAATACATAAGGGTGGCTCTAAAAGTGAAGTTGGAAATTATCGACCTGTCAGTCTAACTTCAGTAGTAGGGAAAATCATGGAGGCAATGATCAAGGGTGGAATTCAGGATCATTTGGATCGAATTGAAATTCTCAAGGATACTCGGCATGGTTTTGTAAAGGGAAAATCATGTTTAACAAATCTGGTTCGCTATTTCGAAAGGGTCACTCACGAGCTGGATTTAGGGAGTAATTTCGAAATTGTTTATTTAGATTTCAGCAAAGCTTTTGACTCAGTCCCACATGAGCGGTTGCTTTATAAGCTGGAACAAGTTGGAATCACTGGGAAAATCCTTAGATGGCTTCATGGCAGGAGGCAGAGGGTTGTGATAAATGGCTATTCCTCAGATTGGGTTGATGTAAGAAGTGGGGTTCCCCAAGGATCAGTATTAGGACCACTGTTGTTTTTAATTTTCATAAACGACATTGATGAAGGGATAGAGGGCATGATGTCTAAATTTGCAGATGATGTTAAAATTGGTAGAGTAGTTAATGATCACTGTCAAGCTGAGCTTCTTCAGAGAGACCTAGATAGACTTCAGGAATGGTCAGAAAAATGGCAGCTGTGCTTTAATCCAACAAAGTGTAAGGTTAAACCTGGGAAACAGTAATCCCAAAATAACTTATTCACTTGGTGGAGTTCAACTAAACCCAGTACTGGAGGAAAGGGACTTGATTGTTACGATACGGTCAGACATGAAATTCTCTGAGCATTGTAAACAGGTTGCAAGGAAGGCCCATGGTGTCCTATCGATGATCTATCGAACTTTTGCAAGTAGAGATAGGGACGTGATAATCCCATTATATAAGGCTTATGTTAGACCACACTTGGAATACTGTGTTCAAGTATGGAGACCACACCTAAAGAAAGACATCGAGCTTCTTGAAAGGGTGCAAAGCAGGGTAACTCGCCTGGTGAGATCGGCAAAAGGGCGTCCTTATGAAGATAGACTTCGAATATGTGGTTTGCAGAGTTTGGAAACTAGACACCTTAGAGGAGATTTGATTGAGGTGTTTAAGGCTCTGAGAGGCATCAGTAAAATGAATGAGGACAAAATTTTCAAGATTATAAATGATGCTAGAACTAGGGGACATAAATTCAAGTTACGGGGGGAAATGTTTAGATTGGACTGCAGGAAGTTTTATTTTAGCCAGCGAGTTATAAATTACTGGAATAAGTTGCCTTCATGGGTGGTAGAGGCCGACAGTTTGGGGAAATTCAAAGGTCATCTGGATAGTACTTTCGGGTAAGGGAAACGCATAGGATGATAGGTTTAATTTCCTTTTTATTTATTTTTTATTTTATTTATTAATTATTATTATTTAGTTATTTATTTTATTTATTTATTTATTTTTTTGTTTTTATCATTGTTTTGTTTGGATTGGTTTTTTTTTTTTTTTGGCTGGTGCAGCATAAGCCATAGGCTTTCTTGCACCATGCGGCCGTTACTAATACTAATTCAGACTTGTTTATTATGAACATGAACTTTTTTCATTGTTTTTCAAGTCCTGAATCAATCTTGAAAGTACAGCCCACATAAAGCACCCAGTATATACAAATATATATAAGGCATGTCATAACACGTAGGCTATACTTTCACTCCCTTTAAGTGAAGGCATATATAGAGTAAGTCAAAAGCAGCTTCACATATTTGGTGCCTTATTACTTTTTATTAATATGTTTACATTAGAAGAAATATTGCACTGGGGTAAAATTAGTATGAATCCAAAGTTGCAAGTGGAAGTAGCAATTTGAACATTTTGACATGACTTTCAAAAGTAATACAACAGCATACATCCTAGCAATCATCAACCTCTTTCCAGCATGCTGCAACATGGCTGACATAACTGTGTTGATCACTGCAGTAATCCTTTTCTTTGAGTCATTCACATCAGTTGGCAAGGGAGACTAGTAAATCTGTCTTTAAAATATCCTCACAAAAAAAAAGTCCAGTGCTACGTTTTATTGTCCAGTAATTTTTTTGTGAGCTCCAGTGAGTAAGCTGGCCACAGAATTGGACTTGAATTCCCCATCTATTGACCTGGAAGGTAGAGATCCAAACAGCCTTGAACATCCTAGGGGTTGAAGGAGCATGCCAACTTGTTGGAACAGAACATTGTTGCAATGATCATCCTGAGCAATTTCCAAGATCAGATAATTCTCCCATAGGTCTTGATACTGGAAAATTATCTTTCTACATAGTGCTTCTTCTATAATTGCTCTTTTTTGCAAAGAACAGCTAGATAGAAAAAGCACTATGTAGAAATTATCTTTCTACATAGTGCTTCTTCTATAATTGCTCTTTTTTTCAAAGAACAGCTATACACCTTTCACAGCACAAAATGTGTTACATTTTTGTACTGTCTCAAATGTGTTCCAACGCCATACTGGGTTTCTCATCTCCCCCCCCCCTCCATTTTTTTTGTATCTTCTTGCCTGTGACATGGAATGTGCACTTGTGATTAAACACAGAATGGTCTAAGCAGCTATTCATCATCTGCCATCTTAGTAAAACCCCAGAGGCTCACAACTGGTGACTTGGCACACCCAGGGTCTCGAGCTGGATATCATTCTTCTCTTTATTGGTGATTCCCTCCTACTTCTCTCTCTCTCTCACTGGGTACTCAATTTAAGCCTCAGGCTTCCTTGCACCATATGGCTAATAATAATAAATATGTATACATAGAATGTCTGATATCTTGTCTTGTTGTCAACCATACTATCTTGAAAGTGTACAGTAACCACTTATGCAAATCTCCACACCATCCTTTGTGGTACACCAAGTTCTATACTGGTGTGAAACATTGATTTTTGTGGTCTGTCAATGAAACTTCTCACTTCTTCAATGGTTTGTTCATGGTGCACAAAACACCAAGAAAGAGAAGAATGATGATATCCAATCCAGGGTCCTGAGCTGGATATCATCATTCTTCTCTTTCTTGGTGATTCCTTTCTACCTCTCTCTCTCTCTCTGGTAACTGAAATTTTTCTTTTCTTTTTGGCTAATACAGAATAAGCCTCAGGCTTCCTTGTACCATATGGCTAATAATAATTAAAAATAGCATCATAATAAATGCTAGAAAGTTATGTTTATAGAGTGATGAACCATGTAGACTATTTTACAGTCTGATGGCGAAGTTTGAGTCTGGCTGTTTCAGGATGCCTGCAGAACAATATTTACCAAGTACAGAACTGCCAACTTATGACTTTCAAAAGCTGGAGATTGGGTAACTATAAGGAGAAGGAAAACAGATTTTTGGCAAAAAAAAAAAAAATGTTTTGGTCAAAAGAGGCAAAGAAACAGGAGTTCTCAGAAATCAGGATGAAAATGCTAGATTTTTCAGAAAGATGTTTTCAGCAGAAGTCCACAATATACTACAAATTAAATTTTATTAACTACATACACATTTTATATTAAAATACAGCTATAAGATTGTTTAACAGTACAATAGATATATTGAGGTATAACTTCTGTCACTTTCAATGTGAGAACCTAACAGGTGCTGTTACAAAAGAAGAAAGAAATGAAGTACAGTGATCCTTGGTTGAGGACTGACAAGTGCCCAAAGAAACTTTAAATATAATAAATTAACTTCAGATGATTAGTTCATCATCCATCAACTGTTTTGACATTCATGAGGTACTGTCTCTGTACTCATCTCTCAGTGGTCTCTTATAATTTTAATTGACAAGGAAGGTGCCATTTAATTTATCCACAAAAGGGTGGTGTTTTGATTCATATTTCTAGACTTTATTGGCAATGCAAGTTAAAGGAATTGCCATCCAACACATTTGTTTCTTTAAAATAAATCTGCAATGATATTAGTTTTTATAAACTTTAGGGGATTTTTTTTTATTTTTTTATTAATGTTTATTACTTTCTAAACTGAGAGAGGGAGAGGGATTCATTCCTAAGTCTTATCATATCATTACATGGAAAATGAAACACATACAGAATAAAGTTGATTTTTTTTTATGGCTAACTGAACAATTACAGTATTCTCAAGTATAATATGGCTGTATTTGTTAATGGGGAAAAAAAAAAAAAAAAAAAACTGATTTTAACATAGTCTTAGGTTTTCTGCAAAAAGAAAAAAGATGGCAAAAAACTTACTGCAAAATGACAGAGGAAAAAACTGTCACTAACAGGGGCAGCTCGTTAGTAGGCACTGCAGAACTGCAGCCCCCCAGCTTTTTAAATCTAAATATACAGTCAACGGGGTTACTGAAATTCTGTGAAGTCAAAGGAACTGCTGAACGATCAGTGCTGATTTGAACAGTGAAATTTCAAGATTACCCAAGTCTGTTAATGTTTTGTAGTATTTTTAACCTGCTTATTAGTATTACCACCATCTATGTTTACATGTCTTATAACCAAGGCAATTTAATTTAACTTTAAGAAGCAGCACCACCGTACATCAGAGTTACGAGCCGCCACTGGTCACTAAGTATGTTAATACAGCGAGGTGGAAAGAGATCAAATTGAGTCAAAAATACAGATTCTCTGTTATAAACCTGGAGAGTTGGCAACCATGAAGATACATCATTCCAACAGTTAAGCTTGACAGAGGTGCTTTCACACAGAGGTTGTTTCTTATGGTTTAGGCTTGGACCACAGGTCTAGAACAGCGAATACCATGCTCATTTGACATTTTGGATTTATTTCAGAATTCAGTGCTTCTTACACTTGACAGCAGTATGGGGAGCAGCCCTTTCTGATTCAGCATGCCAGCACATTATCGTATTGCATAGACTGCAGTGATGATTTTGTTTGAAGACATGGGCATGCAAAAAGCTTTGTTTGCATGCTCATTAATTCCCAACCTGAACATTAAACCCAGGGGCTCACATCTAGCAAGTATGGGCTTGGCAAACCCAGTGTCCCGAGCTGGATATCATCATTCTTCTCTTTCTTGATGATTCCTTTCTGCTTCTCTCTCTCTCTCTCTCAAGGTAACTCGGGAGTTTTTTTTTTTTTTTTTTTTTGGCTGGTGCAGCTTAAGCCTCAGGCTTCCTTGCACCATATGGCTAATAATAATAATCTTTGCAATGGACTGGACATCAGCTTCAGGTCAGGCCAATGCACCTGAATTTACTGCTGTGATGCAATAATCATCCAAAATGCCTCTTTTCTCTTATCAAAAATCAATTCAGAGTATCAGTGAGGATACAGCAAGTAGTTAAGGTCAAAGGTCAGCCAGTATGTTATGATATACTGTACAAAATACTACTGCATATTTCTTTGAAATATGCAGATTTCTGGTTACTTTTGGCAATAATGCCATAGTGTAAATAATCCTATTTAGTTAGATAGTAAAGCTTTCTCTGCATTCTTTTTTCTCTTCTACTACCTTGGAAATGTTCTGTTCCTTCTATTTAAAGCTGCTTATGGTCATGTTACAAATGACATCATTATCCACAAAATCATCTAAGATTACCATAATTTTTCATTAAATGACATCAGCAGAAGAAGAAAATCCATTTTTCATTAAAAACTTAAAAGCAATGCTATAATATATTGCAGGGCTTACTGGGCCTCAACAGAGAACAGGTGATCTCACTCTGCAATTTCATGTTAAACAGTGAATAACGTATAGAATCTAAATGGGCAACCAAGCAGTACGTGGAATTAAAATTTCCAGTTAAATATGCAAATACAGTTAAATATAAATATGATCCCTAATGCTTTACTAATTCACTGCTTTAGACTAAAGCAGTGGGCTTTTTATTTCATTGCATACATTGAAATACAGGAACTCCCCGACTTACGTAATACTCGACTTACGGAAATTCAACTTTTCGTAAGTTTTTGCCGGCCGGTGCAAACTTAAAATTTCGTGGAAACATATTCTGCATCCCACAGGAATAAATGGAGGTATCATGAAAATATCGTAATGTGAGCCCATTAACACTGGGTGGTTTTTTTTTTTTTTTTTTTTTTTGGTAATTCGTTCCAAGTCCTTGGAAGTTGAAAATTTCGCTATATTACTCTAAAAGGTCATATTTGAACTACCCTTTTGAACGCCTTTGTAATATTTTTCTAAAGCACATTTCTAGAGGTCACGACCAAAAAACAATAAAAACAATTTGCACTTTCGGATTTATTGGGCTCTTCTGTTAGTGCATCTAATTATAAACAGGTAGTAAACTTGATCTTATTGCATTTGCGATAATACCGATAACTGCAATTGTTGTGGGTTTTTATGCTATTATGGCGAAATGTGTTCTCCTTCACTGAAATCTTAAATCATAAAAAACAAATTTTTATAAACTTCTCTTCATTACTATTTACTTATTACAATGTTGCTTCAACAGTGAATACTATTTTATAGGACAGTGCACGTATAAAAGAACACGTCAAAGGACCAATGAACTTAAGTTCAACAGTGATCACAAAACAGCGTTCAGGTGCTATATTGAAGTTGGAACAGCTGTTAATAAAATGGATGGAAAATCAGATTCAGAAGTGAGTGCTACTGAGTCTAATGACCATTCAAGCAAAAGCAACAAGTATTTATAAAGATATTAAGGATAAGTATGCAAACCCCAACCCAAGTTTGTGGCAAGCAATGGGTGGTTTAATAGGTTCAATCATCGTGCTGGTTTCCACAATGTTCAAGTATGCGCTTAAGTCACCAGTGCCAATTCTGCAGCTGCAGAGAAATTTTGTGATGTGCTGGAAAAAATTATTGATTGAACTATTCAACGCAGCAAATTTTCAACATTGACAAGCCTGTTCTGTATTGGAAAAAATGCCAGATCAAACAATACATTGCCAAAGAGGAAAAGACAATGCCAGGTTTCAAGGCATAAAAAGATAGGGCCACGCTCTTGATTGGGGCTAATGCAGCGGGAGATTACAGATTAAAACCACTGCTTGTGTGACATTCTGGAAATCCTCGTGCATTTAAGGGCATCAATAAAGCAACCCTACCCGTGCATTTTTGATTGAACCAAAGAGCATGGATAACAATATCTCTTTTTGAGGATTGGTTTAAATGCTTCATTCCCGAGGTTGAAAAATATTGTAAAGACAACATCGTTCCTTTCACGATTTTGCTTCTATCAGATAATGCTCCTGGACATCCTACGCATCTAGATGATTTGAATGTGAGAGTCATATTTTTACCACCAAACACGACTTGACTTATCGAACCTATGGATCGGTGTTATTTCGCATTTAAAAGCATACTATTTACGCACAAAATTTTCTCAGGCATGGTCTGCAGTAGACAATGAGAAAAATTTTACATTGAGAGATTTTTGGAAATCTTATAATATTTACCATGCCATCTTAAACATTAAGAAAGCCTGGGCAGAAATTACTAAGAGTTATTTAAATGGCACATGGAAGAAAATATGGCCATTGCAAGTAAAAGGCTACGAATGATTTGAAAAAGACGAATCATATGAAGAGGTTACAGATAAGATTGTAAAGGTTGCAGAGCTACTTTAGTTGGAGGTTGATGCCAAAGATGTGGAGGAGTTAATAGAGGGAGAAGAGAAGGAATTATCTAATGAATAACATATTGACTTGCAGGCAGCAATTTTGGCGCCTCCATAGCCAGGTGGGAAGGAGCAGCAGTGCGTAGCACACGCTTCTTGATTAGACCGGGCTTCGAGCCCGTCACCACCAAATACGGAGGACGCGGAAAGGTCAGGGAATGACCACAGCATATCCCGGAGCAATATGGCCTTAGTTGCTAATGCTCCTAAAAACCAAATAACAGCAACAACAGCAGGCAGCAATAGTGAAAAAAGAAAATGCTGACGAAGCTCAAGATGAACCGAATGAGCAGCCGACACACTTCATCGGCAGAGGGATGGCAATGGCAAGGTTTGAGGAGATGGATCCTGGCAGCGAACGATTCTTGAAAGTTAAGAGAGGGGTGAATGATATGCTTGCTTGCTACAAAGAAATCTACAATGAAAGAAAAAAGCCACCTTCCTGTCATCCATTAATATGCTCTTTCATAAGGTTAAGCAGCCGACCCCTTCTAAATCTCCACAGCCCTCACCTCTGCAGCGGCATATTTATCAGCTGAAGATGTCTATTCTGGCATGCTCAAGAGGTAAAACTTACTGACATTATGCTCATCTCCTCTCTTTTTTTGTAATTTTATAATTTTGAAATTTTTTAAATTGCATGCTTTTGTAATTTTTCTTGCGCATAAGATAAAAAATTGAATAAATACAATAAATAATTCTATTTACATGTCCGTTGAACATTTCTTTTTTGATTCAATGAATTCAGCAAATGCTGCACAAGCATGGGGGAAATTCCCCGACTTACGCAGAGTTCCGCGGAACACAACCCTTAAGTAAGTCGGGGAGTTCCTGTAATTAGATAATAAATGCTTCTCTACAATAAAAATGTAGAATGAGTACAATGAGGAAACAGAGAATCCCCAAGATAAAAGAGAATGCAGCTAAAGGCAAACTTCCGCACATCTATTCTACAACTGTCTTTCCTCAATTTGAATCTATGCCCCATTCAAGTTCTTAATCTGTGCAAGAGGAAGTATCCCATCAACAATGAGCCTGCTCAAGCCATTCAAGGCCTTATACACCTCAATCAGATCATCTTGCAGGTGCCTACTCTCCAGATGCGATGGTACAACTTGCAGAACTTAAGCCTCTCTTTTTCTTTATGAAAACCCCAAACAAGAGAGGTATTATAACCTGTGGTACTTAGTACCATGCATGGGTTGGAGGTTGAGAAGATAAAAGAAGATATCTGTTGACATTAGACTTGAACTTCTGTAGACTGTAATTTTCAGGAAATATGTATGAAGGAAGGTTGTTCCAGAAAATGGCAGTTGAATAAATAAACAAGGAAGATGAAAAGTTGGTTCTGTGAGTTTGAAGTTGAACATTAAATGGATGTTGGCTGGTGGCGCCACATGTTCGGACTGTTTTGAAAGAGAGAGAGTGGGAATTATAGAAGCCAATTCTGAAGAACAGTGCCCATGGAAGTATCTGTAGAAAAGGCATGCAGCAGAAACTGTACGTCTATGAGACAGAAAGTGGAGAGACTCTGTTAGAGTTGAATCATTATTTAACCTAACTGCTTTCTTCTGAATGGAATCAAGAAGCCTGAGAGAGGTTTTGGGGGCATCGCCCCAGACGTGGGAACGATATTCCATGGTAGGGCAGATTTGCGATTTGTACAGAGTGAACAGCTGTTTGGAAGAAAAGTAACGCTGAGAGCAAAAGAGAAAACCAAGTTTTTTAGATGCAGGGGAAGCAATATTTGTAATGTGCTTGTGCCAAGAGAGATTAGAAGTCAGGGTAATCCCCAAAAGAGATATATCATCTTGCCTAGAAATCGGAGTGTCACCAAAGATAAGCATAGGAGCAGAAGAATCCTTTTTGCCAGATATAAGACAGGACTGAGTTTTAGAAGGACTGAAATCAACTAAGTTGTCTTTGCCCCACTGGAGAATTACCTGGAGATTGGCATTTAAGGAATTGGTAGCAGATATTCGACAAGTTGAAGCTGATTGAGCAGGGCAAGGTTTCTCAAACTGGAAAGTGGAATGCAATGTGCTAGCATCAGCAAAACTATGGATAGGATTTCTGGTCAATGGAAGAAGGTCATTAATATACAAGCGAAAAAGAGTGGGAGAAACAACTAAACCTTGGGGGACACCGGCATTAGTGGAGAAGTTAAAAGACAGAGAGCTATCTACCTCAGTGAGCGATCAGAGAAAAAACTGGATAACCAATTACAAAAAACAGATGGGAAACCATAAGATGAAAGTTTGTTTAGAAGACCTTTGTGCCAAACATGATCCTCTGAGATGCCAAACACGAAAGCCTTTGAGATGTCAAGAGTTTCCATTGAATTTGTCCATAAATGGGTAACATAAGCCAGAATATCACCAGTGGATGGACGCCGACAGAATCCATACTAGCGATTGTTGATCAGATGGAAGGTTTCTAGGTAGTTTAAGAGTTGGAAGTTAATTAATTTCTCCATTAATTTAGAAAGAGTAGAAGTAATTGCAATGGGACAATAACTGGATGGAAGGGATTTGTCACCCTGTTTAGGAACTGGCTGGATATGAGAAAATTTCCAAGCAGAAGGAAAAACAGCTTTGGAATAAGAAACTGAAAAAAGCGGCAAAGAATAGGAGTAAGCTCAGGAACACAGGTTTTGAAAACAAGTGAGAAATACCATCAGGGCCTGAAGCTTTCTTAACATCAAGATTCATCAAAATCCTTTTGATGGAAGACCACAGGAAGAATTGAATGAAAGTGTTTGGAATGGTGGGAGGTGTTTTACCAAGATCATTAATACATGAGTTGGAATAAAAATGGGATGCTAGCAGGTCAGCTTTATCCTTGACTGAAGTGACAATAAAACCATCTGGTTTTGACAGAGGTGGGGGCAGAGATGGGCAAAAGTTTCACCCAATATTTTTGGCAAGAGACCAGTTTGCTCAGCTACCATTAAGGCAAGAAGCAAGTTTTCTACTCTTAGTCTGTTCAAAATCTAGTTTGGACTGATTAATAACTGCTTTACAGAAAATGAACCTGAAGAATTGGAAAAAGCCAATTATGATATGCAACATTCTTCTCTTGAACATACTTAGCACATTTATTGGAAAACCAAGGTTTACATAAAGGACGAGATTTTAAAGTGGAGTGTGGAACAAAGGATTCCATTCTTGCAATAATAATGACACTGACACGATCTGAGTAAATGTTGACATCAGAAGTTTTGTAACAGTAATTCGACCAAGGAAAAGAAGAAAATAAATCTCGCAGGCCATCTCATTCTGCATTCTTGTAATGCTAAACAAGATGAGGTTGGGAATAGCCATAAGATAAAGGCTCCATTGAAGAAGAGGCAATCACCAAGTTGTGATTGCCTTTAGTGGTGCTAAAGGACCACTCACTTTGACCGAGTACTTAGAAGGGCTGTTTGTGAGAAAAAGATCAAGCATGTTGGCTGTATGGTTAGGAGTGTCCGGTATTCTGGCAGTAAAATGAACAATCTGTGCGAGGTCATTAGTAATTGCAAAAGCCTCAGCATCTCGACCAGCTGCATCTGTGTGACTAGAAAACGGAAGCCAGCTGCAGTTGGGAGCATTAAAATCACCAAGGAAAATTATCTCACTGTTAGGAAAGTTGGACTGGAGAAAGTCAAGTTGCAAAGAGTGGAAGTCGAAGAGTTCCAAGTGATTAGTGGAATTGGGAGAACAGTAGAGACAACAGATGAATTTGATAGAATGAGGTAGAGAGATTTTAAGCCGGAGAAGATCAAAAATAGGGAAATTCCAAATTACCAAGTCTCTGACAGAGAATATCAAAACAGACATAGGAACAAGTACCACCTTTGGGGTGAAAGGAATCATACAGTGAATAATTTGGGCAACTGAGATGAGCAGTGCTTGAATCAACCAATAACTGAGATTCTGTCAGAAAGAGTACACAGGGTTTGGCAGACTGTAAATGGAAATGGACATCACTGAGATTAGAACTGAGACCACATATATTTGTGAAATGAACTAGAAAGTGTTTGGGAGGTTTATATCTTTTCGCAGATAAGCTTGTTCTTTTAGTTTGACAATTCATGGTGTAAGAAAATGTGGGGAGGACATGCTGTATGAAGTAATGAAATTTTTGGATATGGCATACACATGGTAGGAATATACCCAGATCCTTGACATAACATGGCCTGCACAATGCCTCCCACATACACACTCCTTCCAGTCACTATCTAGCGGAGTAAAGGTAGCAAGATTATAAACTGTTCCGGAAGCCTCCTAGAGAGTTACCAGTAGGTTCTGTCTGGTGTACTAACTAGCAGTCGGCCTGGGAACACTGTTTTAGAGCTGTATCCTAGGATTGTAAGGAAGTTTGGATCTCGCCATGGTGGTTATCATAACTTCAAGACACATCCGTCATACTGCATGATTGGAAGTGATGGGGAAGGGTTGACCTGAACTTATCTCTGGAGACTAAACATGGGTTCCACCATTTCAAGCCTCATGGTAAAGAACACCCCTTTGTTCCTCTCACCAATCTTGTTTCTCTTCTCTGTACTTGTTCTGGCAACTGTACATCCTTCCTAAAATGAGGCCTGTACGCAGTACTCAACAATGCCGGCCTTAGCAAATGCGGCGCCCAATTGGAGCATGCCGGTGTGGCCCCTTGAAAAATTCAATAATTAATGCCTCAATATTTTGAAATAATGAAAAATCCTAAACTATTAATAATTGTTTATTATTTTTATATCCTTACAATTTGTTAATAATTGACCAGACATTGATAATACAAACAAAACTAACCAGAAGGAAATTTTTTTTGCCCATTTATCGGCAAAATCTTTGAAGACTTTCTCAAAATTCCTTGCTTTGCCTCTTTCAATGGATCTGATCCAAGCCCGAGGCGGGATTTGAACCCACGACCTTTGGGTTGCCGGGCAGGCACTTTACACACCCGGCTAGCCCGGTCGGCTTTTCCCGATTAAAGATAGCTAAACATAATTAATTAAATAATAAGTATTTAAATTATAAATTACACAAATACTATAAAGTGTTTAGGGCATAAGCCTCAAATTATACAAATTATTTGATTTAGCCTAAACACTTTATAGTATTTGTATAATTTATAATTTAAATACTTATTATTTAATTAATTATGTTTTAGTTATCTTTAATCGGAAAAAGCCAACCAGGCTAGCCGTGTGGGTAAAGTGCCTGCCCGGCAACCCAAAGGTCGCAGGTTCGAATCCCGCCTCAGGCTTGGATCAGAGTAGTGCAAAAACCTTGGGAGGTGCATTATGGCCACAGAAGCCAATGACTAACAAAAAAAAAAAATCGTGAAAAGCTTCTTTCCCAGATGCTACAGTCACTGGAATCGTTAAAAATATTCTCATCAATAAATTCGGAAATCCAGTGGCTCTTTCATTAGTTGCGAGAAATTAAGTATTTAAAGGATTATCAAAGCACGATTCTGGAAGAATTGGCTTCAGTGCTTCCATATGGCCATCAATATCTGCTACCTTCACAGACTTGACCAATTCTTTGCCCTCAATGATTTTAGCATCTGAAAGTGCATATTTCTAAATCTGCAGCGTGTTTTCTTAACTCATCCTTTGGAATTCTTTCCTAAGAAATTCACCCAAGAAACCAAAAAGATTGTTTTATTAACTGCTAGAAACATGGCTCTAGAGACTGCAAAGATTTGGTTAAAGAAGCACTGCAGGATCATCTAGACAAGAATTCAGTTATAGCTCAGACACAGCATGGTTTTGTTAAGGGCAGGTCTTGCCTGACCAATTTGATTGGATACTATGATGTAGTCACAAAAGAACTGGATGCAGAGAATAACTTTGATATTATATATTTGGATCTTAGAAAGGCTTTTGATACTGTTGCACATGGAAGACTGCTGCACAAATTGGGGCAGTGTGGCATTGGAGGCAAATTGCTGCTATGGATAAGGGGATGGTTAAGTGGCAGAAGACAGAGTGCTAATCAATGGACACTGCTCAACGTGGACTAATGTTATTAGTGGAGTTCCTCAGGGTTCAGTGTTGGGTCCGTTGTTGTTTTCGGTGTTTATGAATGATATTGATGATGGGATATCAAGTTTAATGTCCAAGTTTGCAGATGATACAAAGGTTGGCAGGGTTGTTAAGGACACCACTGACGCTATGCTGCTGCACCAGGATCTGGAAAGGTTGAACAGATGGGCTGAGAGGTGGCAAATGAAGTTTAACATTGACAAATGTAAAGTACTACATATGGGAAACAGTAACCCCAGAGCAACGTATCAACTCTGTGGTACTACACTGACAGTGGTGGAGAATGAAAAGGACCTGGGGGTAATTGTGCAGGCAGATATGAAGTTCTCTGAGCAGTGCAGACGAGCTGCAAGAGTAGCTCATGGTGTCTTTGTCAATGATATACAGGAATTTTTCTAGCAGGGATAAGGAGGTGATTATTCCCTTGTATAAGGCAATGGTTAGGCCACATCTTGAGTACTGTATACAGGTCTGGAGGCCTCATTTCAAGAAGGATGTAGAGCTGCTGGAACGGGTACAGAGAAGGGCAACAAGATTAGTGAATGGAACAAAGGGTTGCTCTTACGAAGAAAGGCTTAAGTTTTGCAAATTACAGAGTCTGGAGACTAGGCACCAGCGAGGTGATCTGATAGAGGTGTATAGGGCTTTGAATGGTTTGAGCATGCTCAATGCCAATGGGATTCTTCATCTTGCTCAGAATAATCAGCTCAGAGGGCATAAATTCAAATTGAGGAAGGACGGATGTCGGATAGATGTGTGGAAATTTGCCTTTGGCCAGCGGGTGGTTGGTTGGTGGAACCGACTTCCATCACTTGTTGTTGAAGTTGATAGCCTAAACAAATTTAAGGCTCAACTGGACAGGTATTTCGAGCGAACGGAGGGGTGAAATGGGAGTGGTGTGTTTTTTTTTTTTTGTTTTTTTTTTTGGCTGATGCTGAATAAGCTTGCTTTCTTGCATCATATGCCTCTGCTAATGCTAAAGATTTTATTAAAGTTGTGTACGATTTTATTTTATTAAAGCAGTTTACCTTGTAAGCTTCCTTAGGATTTGTTATAGGTTCATCAGGAGGCTGGTAATTGAAGTGCCTCTTTCTTTTTTGTAATCTTGTACAAAATTCTGGAGATACTTCCAATTCTGTTGCAAGTTCTGTGGCATCAACTAGTCAATAATGTGAGGGAATTTAATAGGCTTTTTTCACTCCATCGCTGAGTTAGTCGGTCTCACACGTAGATAGAAAGGTTTTTTTTTTTTTCCAGTAACTGGGGCTTTTTCATCCGGTAAAACAGGCAAATCAACCAGAGAACATGCAATTTACAGACACAAATACAGGTTTATATAATCAATTATAGGGAATAATAATTTTTTTTTTGTTGTTGTGGCACAAACCAACTAAGATCTGTTTAAAGCCAGTCTCTTAAAAAACATTGCAGTTCTTTATTTATGTGAAACAAAAAATCATGCAAAAATTCTATGAAACAAGAAACTTATTCCTTGATCTGGTTAGCTAGTGATTTAGCTTCACTTCTTGCTTGGGCATCTTCTGATGCTATTTCCAAAAGTGCATCATCAAAATCACCAACTTGATACCTTAAAGCCTTCACACTGCGTTCGACATTCCCACCTTGTTTCACAGAGAAGCATTACACAAAGACCCTTCATCACATATTTTTGGAAAATGACCATTTCTTTGTTGATGCTGAAAACAGCATGTACGGATGTTGACGTGTCCCAAAAAAGGTCATTCAGGACAGATTTTGGCCATATCACCTAGAACTAGATTGTAACTGTGACAAGCACATGGTGTAAAAAATATCCTTGAATTTTCGTGTAAAAGTCCTGCCTGAACACCTGAAACTTTTCCTTTCATATTAGCTCCATTGTCATAACCTTTGTTGGATATTAGTTATGTCTAATCCTAACACAGTATTTTGAATTCCTGTTTCAGCACATTGTACAAATTTTCTCCAGTACTGCTCTTTTTAAATTGATTAATTTTATGAGCTGTTCATAGACACCGACTGGCGTATTGGGGAACGTTCCGTTGGAGACGTGTAATTGCAGGGACCTTTTTTTTCCGATCAGTGTTAGATTAAGGCATGAGCTAACAGGGCAGTCATTCTTACAGGGGCTCCCAAAAAAAAATATTTTATTAGGATCTCCCGTAATTGATTACATCTACCCATGTGTTTTTTGTCTGTAAATTGCATGTGTTCTCTGGTCGATTTGCCTGTTGTTGCTGGAAGAAAAACTCCTGTTTATGGGAAAAAAACCTTCTATCTATGCCTGAGACCGACTAACTCAGCCACAGAGTGAAAAAAGCCCATTAAAGTTCCTCGCCCCATCGACGGGATTCGAACTCGGGCCTTTTCCACCCAGTGTAGGGAAAGGATGATGGCAATACCAGTATGTTACCTGCTCAGACAAAGAATAGTATTAAAAATAAATAAATAAAAAAAATAAATCTATAGCAATGAGTACATGTATTATTATTACAAACTATACAACGTAGTAGTAGTGGCATGTGATGCAAGAAAGCAAGTGTATGAGCTTATGCAGCATCAGCCAAAAGAAAAAAAAAAAAACACACCATTCCCTCCAAATGCTTGTCCAGTTCCTCCTTAAATTTATTTAACCTATCAACTTCCACAACAATGGATGGAAGTTTGTTCCAGCAATTAACCACTCGCTGGCTAAAGGCAAATTTCCCCACATCTATTCTATATGTCTTTTCTTAATTTGAATTTATGCCCCCTTAGGTTCGTAATCTGAACAAGTGGAAGGATCCCATCCGAATTTAGCGTGCTCAACCCATTAAAGGCCCTATAAACCTCAATCAGATCACCGTGCAGGTGCCTAGTCTCCAACCACTGCAATTTGCAGAACTTAAGCCTCTCTTGGTAAGAGGATCCCTTCATTCCCCTTACCAATCTTGTTGCCCTTCTCTGAATATGCTCAAGCAAATCTACATCCTTCCTAAAATGAGGCGAACATTTGACAATCGCCGACATCATGGACCCTTCGTAATTTGTGAATGTCCATAATGTAAACTTATGAAAACTGGGATAATAAATTCACTTATAATTAATAATAAAATCACTTATAACAGAATCACTACAAAGTTGGCATTGCATTGTGCAGAAAGCAAATCAATGTATACTTCTCTATTCAGAGGTGTTCACTACTCAAAGAGCAATGTGCTAATGCACTCCCGTTCCTGACCACTCGGCTATGGAGGCCATTCTCCTTAGAAATCCAAGTATATGATATCAAAATTATTTTTGGCATTCAGTTCCTTTGTGACCACATCAGAGTATCCAATCAAATTGGTCAGACAAGACCGCCCTTTAACAAACCCATGCTGTGTCTTAACTATTACTGCAGTCTTGACTAGATGATCCTGCAATGCTTCTTTAACCAGTGATTTCATTATTTTTCCCAGAACACAACTTAAACTAACAGATCTATAGTTAACTGTGTCACCTTTTGAACCCCCTTTGTGAATTGGTGATACGTTTGCACACCTCCAGTTCATGCAGACCTCCCCCAGAGTCCAAGGAAGCTCTCATAATTATGTCTAAGCATTTGCTTCCTTTCTTTGCTGCCTCCTTTAATATCACTGGATAGATCCCATCCACCCCAGGTGCCTTTTTTATGTTTAACTTCAAAAATTTCTCCTCCACTTTGCTCTCAGTTATTACAAAATCACTTAGCTCCCTCTTAGAGTTTGAGAAACTTCTGGCACTCCCCTCATTGAATAACTCCTCAAGTGTGAATGTATATGCAAAATACTCATTCAGTTTATCAGCTACCAGAGCATGGTCATCAATAGTCAACCCATCTATGTTAAGTGATACAATCTCATTCATCCCTTTCCTTCTAGAGTTTACATAAGTAAAGAACTTTTTGCTGTTTTTCTTTACAACCTTTGCCAAGGATTTCTTGTAATCTGCCTTCCCCTGCCTAACTGTGACTTGATTACAGACTAGTTTATATCTGCCATAGGCTTCTGTGTCACCTGATACTTTAAATGCATTCCATACATTTTTCTTCTCTGCCACAAGCCATTAGTACATCTGATGCCCATTTAGACCTAAACCATGAACAGTGTTTCTTAGTTGGAAAGCTTAGTAGCCTCCAAAATTAAGTCCCTGAAGGCTTCACATTTAGAATTCAATGTTGGTAATATCAACAGTTGATACAGAATTTAAAAACTATCTGAGGCTACTGTAGTCACTTTTATGAAAGCAAAAGCCCTTCCCTTTAGCCTTGATGGTAGTTACATCCTTAAGTAATTCCCACAACAGTATGATCACTGTCACCCAGTGGTTGCTTTATCTACAAATTCTTAATGCATGAATAATCACTGCTGGTAATCAGATCAAGAGTATTACTCCCTCTTGAACATGTTGCTGTAGAAAACAGTCATCCAATAAATCCACAAAAGTCTTGCTAGTGTGCAAGTGACCAATCCACAAGTTCCAGTCAATATCTACCAAGTTAAAATCCCCCATTATAAGGCATTATGATTTACTGGCCCACTCACTCTATTTCTCTGCACAAATTCCCATTATACTCATCAGATTCATTAGGCCTATAATGTACACCTCTCATTTTTCCTTTCCCAGTGCTTATGTCACACCAAACAGACTCAACATTGTATTGTCCATCAACATCAATTGGATGCACTTCCTTAGATTTTGTGTTTCTTAACTAACAGCATAACCCCTCCTCCCTTCCTGTCCTGTCTATCCTTTCTGTACACATTGTACTCCCCAAATTCCAATTCTGTGCTGCTTATGTCTGTGTGACACCATGTCTCTGATATCCTAACAATATCTGTCTTCACTTTAAGGTTAACAAATTTATTAACTTTACTCCTAGCATTGGTGTACAGGCAATATGTGTTTCTACTCTTAGTTATACTAACAGAGCCCATGTATTTATTTGTTCCACTATGACTACCAGCAGTCCTCGAAATCTCCATTGCCTTGCTTTCCAGGCTGCTGCTCATTCTAATAGAAGCAGTGCAAGAATCACTTTTGCCTAAGCCTGCAGCCACTGTTAACCTTTTAGTCTGTGTATCCCCCCAAAACTAGCAGTTTTCCGACCCACCTAACAGTGCCTCGATATGAGAATCCACATTATCACAAGGATTATCAAGCCGGGTTGCCTTATGTGACATATATTCTTTTCTAACAAATATTTTTACACTTGTTTAAAACAGTGTAGAAATTAGTATGAGAAAATAATTGCAATGACCTTTGAAACATTTTTGAAAGCCCCTGAATTCTCAATATGATACACTAAAGGTGGCTTTAATTTCTCTTATAAACTCACAAACTATGAAAACTGAAATGTAACAACAACAGCAATGTGTACTGTAACACTTGAGAACAGAACACAACACTTGAGACTGCTGAAATGATATTGAAAGTGAGCCAAAACCTTTGTTTTAATTAAAAATAATAACAAATTTTCTCTTTATACTCCAAGACAACCACACATTTGGTCAGAGGAATTCAGAAGACAAAGAATACTAGAAACAGCACTGTATTTAGTAGTCATGCAGACTTTCACTCTGGTCACTCAAGGCCCATATACTTGTGTACCTTCACACCCGATTACTCAACTACGGCAGCCTTTCAGCTTTTGGATTTAAAGCACAGGTTAGATTAGCTTATAATCTCATAAAGAAATACATTTTCTGTTTACACTCAAGGATGATTGAGGAATGTACAATGGTAGTTGCTTATACCGATAATGCGATAGCACACCAAATGTAACTACTATGTAACTTCAGATGTTTGTACATATATCATACAAATGGTATCAGTATAGAATGTATGTATCATCAGATGTAAGGTAACCAAGTGTTATTGTATTTTATTTTATCTTCTTTTTTACAAATATCAATTTTCACTTTTAGCATAAGGTAAGGAAATTTTCTGAATTCATTCATGTTGTTTGCATAGCAGGCTGCATTTTATAATAGGAATAATAGTTAATCATGTAAAGAAATTCACCACCATGACAAAACAGTCATTTCTGTTCACATGAAAGCCCAGGTGACTTAATCATATCCAAGGGAACGGAAATTGCCATACCCAAGGGAACTGCACAGAGAAACAGAAGTTAAAAGCTAGGTATCTTCCTTACTCCGTGGTGACAATTTCAATTTACATTGTCCATTGTCAAGTGTGCTGAATTTTTGCAAGTTAAGATAGCTCCAATCGAACTGAGGAAGTCACATATCATAGAGGAAGGAAAGTTAAAAAAGTTAAGTATTCTCTTATACTAATGGTTAAAATCTAATTGTGTTCAGTGGATTTCTTTGCATTGCCCTGTAAAAATATGCTATTTAGTACATCACTGGTGCTCATTGCATGAAACGCAGCCATAACATATGCAGGAGGAACTCTGGTTTTCTTCCTGTACGTAAACATAACAAGCAGCAGAAGAATGAGCTCTTAGGTCAAATAAAATCCAGTTTGTTTCAGTAATTTATGTGTTATGAAAATGTATTAATGCCTTTGGAAAATAAAAAAGAAAGTTCATAGATCAAATAAGCATACCAATCAATAAAGTTACCTGAAAAACTGATTACTCGTCAATCAACTGTGATTTTAGCATTAGCCTTAATATTAGTAGAGGCATATGATGCAAGAAAGCAAGCTTATACAGCATCAGTCACAAAAAAAAAAAAAAACACTCCCATTTCACCCCTCCATTTGTTCCAAATACTTGTCCAGCTCAGCCTTAAATTTATTTAGGCTATCAATTTCCACAACAAAGAATGGAAGTCTGTTCCACCAACCAACTACCCGCTGGCAAAGGGAAAACTTCCCCACATCTATCCTACATCTGTCTTTCCTCAATTTAAATTTATGCCCACTCAGGTGATCTGAGCAAGAGGAAGAATCCCATCAGCATTGAGCAAGCTCAAACCATTCACGGCTTTATACACCTCAATCAGACCACCTCGCAGGTGCCTAGTCTCCAGACACTGCAATTTGCAAAATTTAAGCCTTTCTTCGTAGGAGCAACCCTTTGTTCCATTCACTAATCTTGTTGGCCTTCTCTGTACTCGTTCCAACAGCTCTACATCTTTCTAAAAATTAGGCCTCCAGACCTGTATACAGTACTCAAGGTGTGGCCTGACCATTGCTTTATACAAGGGGATAATCACCTCCTTATCCCTGCTAGAAAAATTCCTGTATATCATTGACAAAACACTATGAGCTACTCTTGCAGACCATCTGCACTGCTCAGAAAACTTCATATCTGCCTGCATAATTACCCCCAGATCCTTTTCGTTCTGTACCACTGTCAGTGTAGTTCAAGAGATTTGATACATTACTCTGGGGTTACTGCTTCCCATATATAGTACTTTACATTTGTCAATGTAAAACTTCATTTACCACCTCTCAGCCCATCTGCTGAAATTTTCTAGATCCTGTTGCGGCAGCGTACTGTCATGAGTGTCCTTAACAACCCTGCCAACCTACGTATTGTCTGCAAACTTGGACATTAAGCTTGATATACCATCATCAATATCATTTATAAATACAGAAAATAACAATGGACCCAACACTCAACCCAGAGGGACTCCACTAATAACATTAGTTCACGATGAGCAAAGTCCATTGATAACCACTCTCTGTCTTCTCCCACTCAACCATCCTTTATCCACAGCAGCAATTTGCCTCCAGTGCCACTGCTCCAATTTGTTCAGCAGTCTTCCATGTACAACAGTATCAAAAGACTTTCTAAGATTCAAATATATGATATCAAAGTTATTCCCTGCATCCAGTTCCTTTGTGACCACATCATAGTATCCAATCAAATTAGTCAGGCAAGACTTTCCCTTCACAAAACCATGCTGTGTCCGAGCTATAACTGAAGTTCTGTCTAGATGATCCTGCAGTGCTTCTTTAACCAGTGTGGCGCCTCCGTAGCCAGGTGGGAAGGAGCAGCAGTGCGTAGCACACGCTTCTTGATTAGACCGGGGTTCGAGCCCGTCACCACCAAATACGAAGGATGTGGAAAGGTCAGGGAATGACCACCGCATATCCCGGAGCAATATGGCCTTAGTTGCTAATACTCATAAAACCTTTAACCAGTGCCTCCATTAATTTTCCTGGAACAAGAGTTAAATAATAGGTCTATAATTACTTGTGTTGCCCTTTGATCCTCCTTTGTGAATTGGGGTCACATTTGCACATCTCCAGTCCATAGGTACCTCCCTTGAGTCCAAAGAAGCTCTCATAATTATGGCGTTTGGTTACTTCCTTTACTGCCTCCTTTAATATAACTGGATAGATCCCATCCACCCATTGTGCCTTTTTTATGTTTATCTCACCGCTGGCATTCTCATGTGTAAATATAGATGCAAAATACTCGTTTAGTTTGTTAGCCACCTGAGCAGGATCATGAGAGCCTTGTCGATCAATTCGGCCCTGGAAAGATTATGCAAGGCTCAAGGGGTAGAATTTTTTCAGCCTGGTCTGTACTTGTTAACAGGAGAACAGGGATGGAATACATTTAAATAGAAAAGGTCCAAGAATATTTGCTGATGCTATAGAGGCAGTGTTACGTGGGCCGGAAAACTGCTAGCTTGGGGGGATACAAGGACTAATAGATTAACAGTAGCCACTGGCAGAGGTGAAAGTGATTCTTGCACTGCTTCTATTGGAATGAGCAGGAGCCTGGAAAACAAGATGCTGGATATTTCGGAGACTGTTTCGAGTCATTGCAGTACAAGTAAACACATGGATTGTGTTAGGGTGGCTAAGAATAGGAACAGGTGCATGTATACTTGCGTGTACACCAATGCTAGCAGTTTCGTAAATAAATTTAATGAATTTGAGGTATTGCTCACAACATCAAAGGCAGATATTATTGGGATATCAGAAACGTGGTGTCACACAGATATAAGGAATGCAGAACTGGAATTTGGGGAGTACAATGCGTACAGACAGGATAGTAAGGGAGGAGGGGTCATGCTATTAGTTAAGAAACACATAAAATCCAAGAAAGTGAAACTAGTCGACATCGCTGGACAGTGTAGTGTCGAGTCAGTTTGGTGTGGCATAAGCATTGGGAGATCAAAATTGGGAGTAGGAGTGTGCTATAGGCCTAATGACTCTGATGAGTATAATAAGAAACTGTACAGGGAAATAGAGTGAGCCAGTAAATCAAACAGTCGTATAATGGGGGATTTTAATTTCCCAGATATTGACTGGAATTTGTAGGCTGGTCACTCACACACTAGCAAGGCTTTTGTGGATTTATTGGATGATTGATTGTTTTCTTCATCAGCATGTTCGGGAGGCAACTAGAGGTAATACTCTTCATCTGATTATCAGTAGTGATTCTTCATGCATTAAGAATCTGCAGATAAAGGAACCACTAGGTGGCAGTGATCACAGTGTGCTGAAGTGGGATTTACTCAAAGAAGTAACTACCATCAGGGGTAAAGGGAAAGGTTTTTGCTTTCATAAAGGTGACCACGATGGTCTGAGACAGTATTTAAATTCTATACAGTGGGACCAACTGATGATGATATCAACAGCAAATTCAAAATGGGAAGCATTCAAAGAACTTATCTTGGAAGCTACTAAGCTTTACATACCAACTAAGAAATATTGTTCAAGGTTTAGGCCTAAATGGATGTCAGATGAACTAATGAGACATATGGCAGAGAAGAAAAAAGAATGGGATACATATTAATTAACATGTGACACAGAAGCCTATGATAGATATAACCTGATCTGTAACCAAGTTACACAGGAGGTTAGGCAGGCGAAGGCAGATTACGAGAAATCTTTGGCAAAGGATGCAATGAAAAACAGCAAAGAGTTCTTTACTTATGTAAACTCAAAAAGGTAAAGGGATGAATCAGATTGGTCCACTTGATATCGATGGTTCAACTGTTGATAATCCTGCTCAGGTAGCTAACAAACTAAATGAGTATTTTGCATCTACATTCACACTTGAGGAGTTATTCAGGAAGGCGAATGCCATAGGAGAAGTAAACTCTGGCAGTGAGCCAGATGATTTTGTAATAACTGAGAGGAAAGTTGAGGAGAAATTGTTGAGGATAAACATAAAAAAGGCACCCGGGGTGGATGGGATCTATCCAGATATATTAAAGGAGGCAGCAAAGTAAGCAAGCAAACCCTTAGCCATAATTATGAGAGCTTCTTTGGACTCAGAGGAGGTACCCATAGACTGGAGATGTGCAAATGTGACCCCAATTCACAAAGGAGGATCAAAAGCTGATACAAGTAATTATAGACCTGTGAGATTAACTTCTGTTCGAGGAAAATTAATGGAGGCACTGGTTAAAGAAGCAATGCTGGATAATCTAGACAAGACTTCAGTTATAGTTCGGACACAGCCTTGTTTTGTTAACGGAAAGTCTTGCCTGACCAATCTGATTGGATACTATGATGCAGTCACAAAAGAACTGAATGCAGGGAATAACTTTGATATTATATATTTGGATCTTAGGAAGGCTTACGATACTGTTGCACATGGAAGACTGCTGCACAAATTGGAGCAGTGTGGCAATGGAGGCAAATTGCTGCTATGGATAAAGGGATGGTTGAGGGGTAGAAGAAAGAGTTGTTATCAATGGACACTGCTCATCGTGGACTAATATTATTAGTGTAGTCCCTCAGGGTTTAGTGTTGGGTCCATTATTGTTTTATGTATTTATAAATGATATTGATGATGGTATATCAAGTTTAATGTCCAAGTTTGTAGACGATACAAAGGCCGAGAGGTGGCAAATGAAGTTTAACATTGACAAATGTAAAGTACTATATATGGGAAACAGCAACCCCAGAGCAATATATCAACTCTGTGGTACTACACTGACAGTGGTAAGAGAATGAAAAGGACCTGGGGATAATTGTGCTTGCAGATATGAAGTTCTCTGAACAGTGCAGGTGGGCTGCAAGAGTAGCTCATGGTGTCTTGTCAATGATATACAGGAATTTTTCTAGCAGAGATAAGGAGGTGATTATTTCCTTGTATAAGGCAATGGTGAGGCCACACTTTGAGTACTGTATACAGGTCTGGAGGCCTCATTTCAAGAAGAATATAGAGCTGCTGGAACGAGTACAGAGAAGGGCAACAAGATCAGTAAATTGAACAAAGGGTTGCTCTTACGAAGAAAGGCTTAAGTTTTGCAAATTACAGTGTCTGGAGACTAGGTGCCGGTGAGATGATCTGATAGAGGTGTATAAAGCCTTGAATGGTTTGAGCATGCTCAATGCTGATGGGATTCTTCCTCCTGCTCAGAATAATCACATGAGGGCATAAATTCAAATAGAGGAAAGACAGATATAGAATAGATGTGCGAAAATTTGCCTTTAGCCAGCAAGTAGTTGGTTGGTGGAACAGACTTCCATCCCTTGTGGAAGTTGATAGCCTAAATAAATTTAAGGCTCAGCTGGACAGGTATTTCGAACGAATGGAGGGGTGAAATGGAAATGATTTTTTTTTTTTTTTTTTTTTTTTGGCTGATGCTGCATAAGCTTGCTTTCTTGCATCATATACCTCTACTAATGCTAAACTGTTGAACCCTCAATATCCAGTGGATCAATCTGATTCATCCCTTTCCTTCTAGAGTTTACCGTTCGCTTTTTTTCTTTGCATCCTTTGCCAATGATTTCTCATAATCTGCCTTTGCCTGCCTAAATTCCCCTATGACTTGGTTACAGACCAACTTATACCTATCATAAGCTTCCATGTCACCAATTAATTTATTTATATGTATCCCATGCATTTTTCTTCTCTGCCATATGTCTCGTTACTTCATCTGACATCCATTTAGGTCTAAACCTTGAACAGTATTGCTTAGTTTGTATGTAAAGTCTAGTAGCTTCCAAGATTAATTCTTTGAATGCTTCCCATTTTGAATTTGCTGTTGGTTACATCATCAGTTGGTCCCACTGTATAGAATTTAAATACTGTCTCAGACCACCGTAGTCGCCTTTACGAAAGCAAAAACCCTTCCCTTTACCCCTGATGGTAGTTACCTTTTTGAGTAAATCCCACTTTGGCACACTGTGATCACTGCCACCTAGTGGTTTCTTTATCTGCAGATTCTTAATGCATGAAGAATCACTACTAATAATCAGATCAAGAGTATTATTCCCTCTTGATGCCTCCCGAACATGCTGATGTAGAAAACAATCATCCAATAAATCCAAAAAAGCCTTGCTAGCGTGTGAGTGACCAACCCACAAATTCCAGTCACTATCTGGGAAATTAAAATTGCCCATTATAAGACTCTCTGATTTAGTGGCCCACTCTATTTCTCTGTACAGATCTTTATTATACTCATCAGAGTCATTAGGCCTGTAACACACTCCTACTCTCAATTTTGCTCTCCCAATGCTTATGTCAAACCAAACTGACTCGACACAACACTGTCCAGCGATGTCGACTGGCTTCACTTCCTTGGATTTTATGTGTTTCTTAACTAATAGCATGATCCCTCCTCCCTTCGTATCCTGTCTATCCTTTCTGTACACATTGTACTCCCCAAATTCCAGTTCTGCATTCCTTATATATGTGTGACACCACGTCTCTGATATCCCAACAATATCTGCCTTTGATGTTCTGAGCAATACCTCAAATTCATCAAATTTGTTAACCAAACTCCTAGCACTGGTGTACATGCAAGTATACATCCACCTGTTCCTATTCTTAGCTACCCTAACATAACCCATGTTTACTTGTACCACAATGACTCCCAGCAGTCTTTTGACAGACAGGAGGGCATAGATCAAAAGTGACTCTCTCCAGTGAGTACATAGCAAAAAGTGAAGTTGCTGAGTCATACATACATTTTCCTGAACCTACCCAAGCATATAAATACAACCACTGGAAACTCTACCATAAACAAGTTTCTCAAAAACAATTTCTGTGGTATCTCTTAGTGCTTCTAATAATCCTGGCTAACAGTGCTGTTAATCAAACAGTACATAATACAGTGTCTGTAAAATCATTGAGCATGCTTCTTTGTAAATAACAGATATCCCTATAAAATTTTTATTTCAAATGTAATACAGGAGAAGAAAAAAATGAGAAACATTGACTGTTACAAAATATGTTTAAAATTGTGCATGCAAACAAGCATCCACACATTGTTTCATATGCATGAAAATAGGCATCGCACATCTTTTCATATTCACAAAAACGGGCATCCACACATCTTTTCATATGCACAAAAACGGGCATCCACACATCTTTTCATATGCACAAAAACGGGCATCCACACATCTTTTCATATGCACAAAAACGGGCATCCACACATCTTTGCATGCTTGCAAAGACAAACTTAATTACCAATATAAGTTCGTCTCACTTATACTGGTAATTATCTTCATAATGTTTCCTCCTCCTCTTGACAGTTGAGGATCTCTGTAAACAGTGAGTTTTTTACTGCTTTCTCTAGAGAAATAGGTTCAGAGTTGTGCGATCAAGGAACATGCGAGTCAGATGTTCTTTGACGTGAATCTGTCTACAAACACTTAGAGTGGTTGCATGAAGACATCAGAAATAGACAGTGTGGTACTATCTTGTTGGAAATACACTAATTTCGCATTCATTCAATAATCCCATGAAGGCACACAGTATATTTCTGCATTTATTGTCTCTTGAAAAAATAGATATGAATTATCCACCTGTGCAACATGGCCCACCGCTTACCAATTTTTAGACTACTGTGGATTTTCTTCTTAACATGTGCAGGTATTGTGGCTAAATAGAACACAACCGGATAAATAGAACCACATTTCTTCACTGCAAAAAAAAAGCAACATCTAAAATATCATGTTTATTGGTAAAAATAAAGTATGCAAAACAAGAAGTATGCATATCAGTACACCTCTAAAAGTAGACATTTTCTCCGTTTCTTTGTATGTAGTGGTACATGAAACACCTGCGGATATAACCACTAGAATGATAGCAAGAGCTCCTTAATATGCCACCTGAAACCTCGTTAAGTTTTTTTTTCTCTGATCAAGACTTATTTTGTCAGTCCTTGTGCCATTGGTGCCTCCGTAGCCAGGTGGGCAGGAGCAGCAGTAGTGCGTAGCACACGCTTCTTATTAGACCGGAGTTCGAGCACGTGTCCACCAAATATGGGGGATGCGCAAAGGTCAGGGAATGACCACCGCATATCCCCGGAGCAATATGGCCTTAGTTCCTAATGCTCCTAAAAACCAAATAACAAACAAACCTTGTGCCATTACGACCTGAAGCTGTTGAACGTGGTTTTGCACAGTTGTGAAGTAGAATATCACTGCTGGGAAACTTTGTAGCAAATTCTGGTCTTAACTGTTCACCACCATTATTAAGAACTTTATCTCTACCAAAAACACCCACACCTTGACTGATAAAACCATAACAAATTAATATGAATTGCATTAGTAGAGGCATATATTGCAAGAAAACAAACTTATACAACATCAGCCAAAAAATATATAAAAAATTCCCATTTCACCCATCCAATTCACTCCAAAAGTCTGTCCAGTATTTCCTTGAATTTATTTAAGCTATCAACTTCCACAACGACCAATGGAAGTTTGTTTCAACAATCAACCACCCGCTTAAGGCAAATTTCCGCATATCTATTCTACAAATATTTTTCCTCAATTTGAATTTATGCTCCCTGAAGTGTGTAATCTGAGCAAGAGGAAGAATCCCATCAGCATTGAGCTTACTCAAACCATTTAACAGATCACCATGCAGGTGCCTAGTCTCTGGACACTGCAATTTGCAGAACGTAAGCCTTTCTCTGTAACCCTTTGTTCCCCTCTTTTCTTTGTTGTTGATAAAATCATATGTTTTTCCAAACAGTAACCTGACAAAATGCTTCACAAATCCCAGGCAGGTGGTGGATGTAAGGAGATAGGGTTAGTTAAAATTACTGCTTGCACGTCACGGTCCCTTCTACATCAAGCAATCTAACTCTCACAGCTTATGTGCCCTTTTCAGGCACCCTGTTTAGGGTACCTGTAAAATTTTAAAGCTAGAGAGAGTGTGTGTGTGTGTGTGTGTGTGTGTGTGTGTGTGTGTGTGTGTGTGTGTGTGTGTGTGTGTGTTATACAACTCTGATGCTAGAGAGCATACTATACAACTCTGATGGCTCAAAGTAATAGTCCAAGTTCTGAAACTTCTTTGTTGTGAGATTGTAAAAAATAGTCACACAACATTATATGCTAAATAAAGGTATTAATAGTAATAATGAAAACTAAAGGTGTTTCCAAGTTTTAAAGATGTACAACTTGAACTATAGGCTGTCAATTAATCAGGTACAACCAGTCAGATGTACATCAAGGAGTTTGCTACACATATTGGGACGAACATACTTTTCAAAGTTATGACAGTTTCCTTCTAGTTGTATATAATTAAATTATATCCTGAAAAACAGCCTAAGAATATACCAGCATTTAAGAACAAAATTTTTTTTTTATTATTAGCCATATGGTGCAAGGAAGCCTGAGGCTTATGCTGCACCAGACAAAAAAAAAAAAACTTCCCGAGTTACCCTGAGAGAGAGAGAGAGAGAGAGAGAGAAAAGCAGAAAGGAATCATCAAGAAAGAGAAGAATGATGATATCCAGCCAGCTCGGGACCCTGGGTTTACCAAGCCCATACTCGCCAGATGTGAGCCCCTGGGTTTAACGTTCAGGCTGGCAATTAATGAGCATGCAAACAAAGCTTTTTGCATGCCCATGTCTTCAAACAAAATCATCACTACAGTCTATGCAATATGATAATGTGCTGGCATGCTGAAACAGAAAGGGCTGCTCCCCATACTACTGTCAAGTGTAAGAAGCACTGAATTCTGAAATAAATCCAAAATGTCAATGAGCATGGTATTCGCTGTTCTAGACCTGTGGTCCAAGCCTAAACCATAAGAAACAACCTCTGTGTGAAAGCACTTCTGTCAAATTTAACTGTTGGAATGATGTACTTTCATGGCTGCCAACTCTCCAGGTTTATAACACAGAATCTGTATTTTTGACTCAATTTGATCTCTTTCCACCTCACTGTATTAACATACTTAGTGACCAGTGGCGGCTCATAACTCTGATGTACGGGGGTGCTGCTTCTTAAAGTTAAATTAAATTGCCTTGGTTATAAGACATGTAAACATAGATGGTGGTAATAATAATAAGCAGGTTAAAAATACTACAAAACATTAACAGACTTGAGTAATCTTGAAATTTTATTTAAAAATGAAATCCTTTCTTTGCTTTTTATTTGTTTAAAATAAATCAATAACTTTTTCATTGAAGTTTGGTGCACTGTTCAAATCAGCACTGATCATTCAGCAGTTCCTTTGACTTCACAGAATTTCGGTAACTCCATTGACTGTATATTTAGATTTAAAAAGCTGGGGTGGCTGCAGTTCCTCAGTGCCTACTAATGAGCAGCCCCTGTTAATGACAGTATTTTACTCTGTCATTTCGCAGAAAGTTTTTCGCCATCTTTTTCTTTTTGCAGAAAACCTAAGACTATGTTAAAATCAGATTTTTTTTTTTTTTTCCGCCATTAACAAATACAGCCATATTATACTTGAGAATACTGTAATTGTTCAGTTAGCCATAAAAAAAAATCAACTTTATTCTGTATGTGTTTCATTTTCCATGTAATGATATGATAAGACTTAGGAATGAATCCCTCTCCCTCTCTCTCTCTCAGTTTAGAAAGTAATAAACATTAATAAAAAAATAAAAAAAAAATCCCCTAAAGTTTATAAAAACTAATATCATTGCAGATTTATTTTAAAGAAACAAATGTGTTGGATCGCAATTCCTTTAACTTGCATTGCCAATAAAGTCTAGAAATATGAATCAAAACACCACCCTTTTGTGGATAAATTAAATGGCACCTTCCTTGTCAATTAAAATTATAAGAGACCACTGAGAGATGAGTACAGAGACAGTACCTCATGAATGTCAAAACAGTTGATGGATGATGAACTAATCATCTGAAGTTAATTTATTATATTTAAAGTTTCTTTGGGCACTTGTCAGTCCTCAACCAAGGATCACTGTACTTCATTTCTTTCTTCTTTTGTAACAGCACCTGTTAGGTTCTCACATTGAAAGTGACAGAAGTTATACCTCAATATATCTATTGTACTGTTAAACAATCTTATAGCTGTATTTTAATATAAAATGTGTATGTAGTTAATAAAATTTAATTTGTAGTATATTGTGGACTTCTGCTGAAAACATCTTTCTGAAAAATCTAGCATTTTCATCCTGATTTCTGAGAACTCCTGTTTCTTTGCCTCTTTTGACCAAAACATTTTTTTTTTTTTTTGCCAAAAATCTGTTTTCCTTCTCCTTATAGTTACCCAATCTCCAGCTTTTGAAAGTCATAAGTTGGCAGTTCTGTACTTGGTAAATATTGTTCTGCAGGCATCCTGAAACAGCCAGACTCAAACTTCGCCATCAGACTGTAAAATAGTCTACATGGTTCATCACTCTATAAACATAACTTTCTAGCATTTATTATGATGCTATTTTTAATTATTATTAGCCATATGGTACAAGGAAGCCTGAGGCTTATTCTGTATTAGCCAAAAAAAAAAAAGAAAAATTTCAGTTACCAGAGAGAGAGAGAGAGAGAGAGAGAGAGAGGTAGAAAGGAATCACCAAGAAAGAGAAGAATGATGATATCCAGCTCAGGACCCTGGATTGGATATCATCATTCTTCTCTTTCTTGGTGTTTTGTGCACCATGGCAAGCCCACCATGAAGAAACCATTGAAGAAGTGAGAAGTTTCATTGACAGACCATAAAAATCAATGCTTCATACCAGCATAGAATTTGGTGTACCACAAAGGATGGTGTGGAGATTTGCATAAGTGGTTACTGTACACTTTCAAGATGGTATGGTTAACAACAAGACAAGATATCAGACGTTCTATGTATACATATTTATTATTATTAGCCATATGGTGCAAGGAAGCCTGAGGCTTAAATTCAGTACCCAGAGAGAGAGAGAGAAGTAGGAGGGAATCACCAAAAAAGAGAAGAATGATGATATCCAGCTCGAGACCCTGGGTGTGCCAAGCCTATAGTCAACAGTTGTGAGCCCCTGGGGTTTTACTAAGATGGCAGAAGATGAATAGCTGCTTAGACCATTCTGTGTTTAATCACAAGTGCACATTCCATGTCACAAAAAAAATGGAGGGTGGGGGGGAGATGAGAAACCCAGTATGGCGTTGGAACACATTTGAGACAGTACAAAAATTTAACACATTTTGTGCTGTGAAAGGTATATAGCTGTTCTTTGCAAAAAAGAGCAATTATAGAAGAAGCACTATGTAGAAAGATAATTTTCCAGTATCAAGACCTATGGGAGAATTATCTGATCCTGGAAATTGCTCAGGATGATCATGGCAACAATGTTCTGTTCCAACAAGAGGGCATGCTCCTTCACCCCTAGGATGTTCAAGGCTGTTTGGATCTCTACCTTCCAAGTCAATAGATGGGGAATTCAAGTCCAATTCTGTGGCCAGCTTACTCACTGGAGCTCACAAAAAATTACTGGACAATAAAACGTAGCACTGGACTTCTTTTATTGTGAGGATATTTTAAAGACAGATTTACTAGTCTCCCTTGCCAACTGATGTGAATGACTCAAAGAAAAGGATTACTGCAGTGATCAACACAGTTATGTCAGCCATGTTGCAGCATGCTGGAAAGAGGTTGATGATTGCTAGGATGTATGCTGTTGTATTACTTTTGAAAGTCATGTCAAAATGTTCAAATTGCTACTTCCACTTGCAACTTTGGATTCGTACTAATTTTACCCCAGTGCAATATTTCTTCTAATGTAAACATATTAATAAAAAGTAATAAAGCACCAAATATGTAAAGCTGCTTTTGACTTACTCTATATATGCCTTCACTTAAAGGGAGTGAAAGTATAGCCTACATGTTATGACATGCCTTATATATATATTTGTATATACTGGGTGCTTTATGTGGGCTGTACTTTCAAGATTGATTCAGGACTTGAAAAACAATGAAAAAAGTTCATGTTCATAATAAACAAGTCTGAATTGGAATGGTTATGGAGCTAAGCCTGTTTGAATTTTAAAAAATGGCTATAGAGTTTAATGGTTAAAATATAATAAATACGAATAAGCAAACATGTATTTAGTAAGAAACATTTTACTACATAATTATAATCTTTTTAAATTATCGGTACAGTATCGGTAAGGGTATCCAATCCACGTGCTACAAGTTTTGCAGCTCCGTTGAATGAGAAGTTTTTTAGCCATATTTAGCCGCTTTATTGACCAATTGTTATTTTAAATTATTTTCTATAAGTAGCTTATAGACCTAGTCAAGATCCTTGGTTTATTCTGAATTGAGACAGTGAGATTTTGGAAGTTAATTAATATTTAAGTGTCCGTAGATTTACCGTTCGTAACTTGCCGCCATTGTTATGCGATATGTTATATCCCGAACTAGATAGCATTAGCTTAGTATAGTATATTATATAATATTGTCTATTAATCTTGTTAAACTTCATTGTCAATTAAATTGTACTTTTTAACTAAATACATATAACGACTTAGATTTTACAAACGTAACATAATTAATTAATACATAACTTGATACGGAAGTTATATAAACGGAACCTGTAAATAATACTCGATACTGAAAAATATATATAGATATATAGTGTTATAAGTGTGTTGGGATACAAGTTTAGGGTTATAATTTTGTAATGAAACTGAAATTTTATTGAAATTAAATCGAAATCATGACTCACACCAGAGCAGCAAAGCAAAAGGCTCAAACTAATGGGAGTGCTGTGGCTGAGGGGTGAACTGAGGGGGGCAGTTGCCCTCTGAATCACAGCCTTTTAAAATGCACTGCTTGCTTGATGTTTGTGGAGCAATCGGGTACGGGACATCAAGCAAGCAGTGCATTTTAAAAGTATAATTTTTAAAAGTGTGCGATGTAAGGAAATCAGGCGACAACTCAGTGTTGTTATCGGCCTATATGAGAGCTTGAAGGACACGGTGGATGCCCTTGAAGGATCTAAATTGAGGGGCCCATCAAGCTCTCAGCTGACCACATCAACGCCAGAGCTTGCACTCGATCATCATGCAACACAGTGGCAACCCCCAAGGCAGAATGCGCTAGTCCCACAGGAACTAGTAGCTGTTGGTGACTCTATTGTCATGTTTCCCGTTATCACCACGGAAACGGGAAACATGGTATGTAAAAAGAATAGGTGGAACAGGACCAGGATATGTCTGGGAGGAGCAAAGGTTGATGACATTGTAGAGCGGATATCATCATTTAAGGGCACAAAAGGTGATATTGTTGTACACATTGCCATAAATGACATTAAGAGTAGAACACCGACAGAATTACCTAACAAGTGCTGGTCACTGTTGAAAAAAAGCTGTGAATTAGGGCTTTTTGAATTAGGTAATTTGAACATTTTCACATGACTTTCAAAAGTAATACAACAATCTGAATTTGAAAGTGTCAGCAATTCTGCCCAGACACGATAGTAGGGAGTATATGATGAGAGCCTTATCGATCAATTCAGCCCTGGAAAGATTGTGCAAGGCTCAATCTTTCCAGGGCTGGAAAGATTGTGCAAGGCTCGAAGGGTAGAATTCTTTTTAGCCTCATCGGTACTTGTTAACAGGAGAGACTGCTTCTACAGGGATGGGATACACTTAAATAGAAAGGGTGCAAGAATATTTGCTGATGCTATCGAGGCAGTGTTAGGTGGGTCGGAAAACTGCTAACTTGGGGGGATACAGGGACTAATATATTAACAGTAGCCACTGGCAGAGGTGAAAGTGATTCTTGCACAGCTTCTATTGGAATGAGCAGGAGTCTGGAAAACCAGATGCTGGATATTTCGGAGACTGTTGGGAGTCATTGCGGTACAAGTAAACACATGGGTTGTGTTAGGGTAGCTAAGAATAGGAACAGGTGCATGTATACTTGCATGTACACCATTACTAGGAGTTTGGTAAATAAATTTGATGAATTTGAGGTATTGTTTAAAACATCAAAGGCAGATATTGTTGGGATATCAGAGACGTGGTGTCACACAGATATAAGGAATGCAGAACTGGAATTTGGGGAGTATAATGTGTACAGAAAGGATAGACTATATAGGAAGGGAGGAGGGATCATGCTATGAGTTAAGAAACACATAAAATCCAAGGAAGTGAAGCCAGTCGACATCGCTGGACAGTGCTGTGTCGAGTCAGTTTGGTCTGACATAAGCATTGGGAGATCAAAATTGAGAGTAGGAGTGTGTTACAGGCCTAATGACTCTGATGAGTATAATAAGAAACTGTACAGGGAAATAGAATGAGCCAGTAAATCAGAGAGTCTTATAATCGGCGATTTTAATTTCCCAGATATTGACTGGAATTTGTGGGTTGGTCACACACACACACAAGGCTTTTGTGGATTTACTGGATGATTGTTTTCTACATCAGCATGTTCGGGAGGCATCAAGAGGGAATAATACTCTTGATCTGATTATTAGTAGTGATTCTTCATGCATTAAGAATCTGCAGATAAAGAAACCATAAGGTGGCAGTGATCACAGTGTGCTGAAGTGGGATTTACTCAAAGAGGTAACTACCATCAGGGGTTAAGGGAAGGGTTTTTGCTTTTGTAAAGGCGACTACGATGGTCTGAGACAGTGTTTAAATTCTATACAGTGGGACCAATTGAAGATGTTACCAACAGCAAATTCAAAATGGGAAGAATTCAAAGAATTAATCATGGAAGCTACTAGGCTTTACATACCAACTAAGAAATATTGTTCAAGGTTTAGGCCTAAATGAATGTCAGATGAACTAATGAAACATATGGCAGAGAAGAAAAATGCATGGGATACATATAAATTAATGGGTGACATGGAAGCCTATGATAGATATAAGTTGGTCGGTCACAAAGGAGATTAGGCATGTAAAGGCAGATTATGGAAATCCTTGGCAAAGGATGCAAAGAAAAACAGAAAAGACTTCTTTACCTATGTAAACTCTAGAAGGAAAGGGATGAATCGGATTGGTCCACTGGATATTCATCGTTCAACTGTTGATGATCCTAATCAGGTGGCTAACAAACTAAACGAGTATTTTGCATCTACATTCACACGAGGAGTTATTCAGGAAGGGGAATGCCAGAGGAGAAGTAAACACTGGCAGTGAGCTAGATGATTTTGTAATAAATGAGAGGAACGTGGAGGAGAAATTGTTGAGGATAAACATAAAAAAGGCACCCGGGGTGGATGGGATCTATCCAGTTATATTAAAGGAGGCAGCAAAGGACGTAAGCAAACCCTTAGCCATAATTAAGAGATCTTCTTTGGACTCAGGGGTAGTACCCATAGACTGGAGATGTGTGCAAATGTGACCCCAATTCACAAAGGGGGATCAAAGGATGACACAAGTAATTATAGACCTGCGAGTTTAACTTCTGTTCCAGGAAAATTAATGGAGGCACTGGTCAAAGAAGCACTGCAGGATCATCTAGACAAGACTTCAGTTATAGCTCGGACACAGTATGGTTTTGTTAAGGAAAAGTATTGCCTGACCAATTTGATTGAATACTACGATGTGGTCACAAAGGAATTGGATGCAAGGAATAACTTTGATATCATATATTTGGATGCTAAAAAGGCTTGTGATACTGTTGCACATGGAAGACTGCTGCACAAATTGGAGCAGTGTGGCACTGCAGGCATATTGCTGCTATGGATAAAGGGATGGTTGAGGGGGGAGAAGACAGAGTGGTAATCAATGGACAATGCTCATCATGGACTAATGTTATTAGTGGAGTCCTCAGGGTTCAATCTTGAGTCCATTGTTGTGTTCTGTATTTATAAATGATATTGATGATGGTATATCAAGCTTAATGTCCAAGTTTGCAGACGATACAAAGATTGAGAGGTTTGTTAAGGACACTACTGACAGTATGTTGTTGCAACAGGATCTGGAATTTTCGAGCAGGTGGTCTGAGAGGTGGCAAATGAAGTTTAACATTCCCAAATGTAAAGTACTACATATGGGGAAACAGCAACCCCAGAGCAACACAATAACTCTGTGGTACCACACTGACAGTGGTAGAGAATGAAAAGGACCTGGGGATAATTGTGCTTGCAGATATGAAGTTCTCTGAGCAGTGCAGGTGGGCTGCAAGAGTAGCTCATGGTGTCTTGTCAATGATATACAGGAATTTTTCTAGCAGAGATAAGGAGGTGATTATTTCCTTGTATAAGGCAATGGTCAGGACACACCTTGAGTAATGTATACAGGTCTGGAGGCCTGATTTCAAGAAGGATTTAGAGCTGCTGGAACGAGTACAGAGAAGGGCAGCAAGATTAGTAAATTGAACAAAGGGTTGCTCTTATGAAGAAACGCTTAAGTTTTGCAAATTACAGTGTCTGGAGACTAGGCACCAGCAAGGTGATCTGATAGAGGTGTATAAAGCCTTGAATGGTATGAGTATTCTCAATGCTGATGGGATTGCTCAGAATAATCACCTGTGAGGGCAGAAATTCATATTGAGGAAAGACAGATGTAGGATAGATGTGCAGAAATTTGTCTTTAGCCAGCAGGTAGTTGGTTGGTGGAACAGACTTATATCCCTTGTTGTGGAAGTTGATGGCCTAAATAAATTTAAGGCTCAGCTGGACAGGTATTTCAAACAAACAGAGGGGTGAAATGGGAGTGGTGTGTTTTTTTTTTTTTGGCTGATGCTGATTAAGCTTGCTTTCTTGCATCATATGCCTCTACTAATGCTAATCGTGACAGTGTTTTAGCCGCTGTACACTCATTTGAAAAATTCTAGGTTCAACTAGAATTTTTCAAATGAGTGTCCAGACTAGAATACAACTGGACACTGGAGGAATTTGATTTCTTTTTAAAATAGAATCCCTTCATTTTCTCACCAATGTTGTCCTTCTCTGTACATGCTCAAGCAACTCTACATCCTTCCTAAAATGAGGCCTTCAGACCTGTACACAGTACTCAAGGCATGACCTGACATCCTTCCTAAAATGAGGCATTATACAAAGGGATAATCACCTCATTTTCCTTATTAGGAAAATTCCTGTATATCTTTGACCACAAACCACGACTGCTCTTGCAGCCTGTCTATACTGCTCATAAAACTTCATTTTTGCCTGCACAATTACCCCAGATCCTTTTTATTCTCTACCTCTGTCGGTGTATTACCACACAGTTGATACGTTACTCTGGGGTTACTGCTTGCCATATGCAGTACTTTACATTTGTCAATGTTAAACTTCAGTTGCAGGCGCCTCCGTAGCCAGGTGGGCATGAGCAGCAGTGCGTAGCACATGCTTCTTGATTAGACCGGGATTCGAGCACTGACAACTAAATACGGAGTATGCGGAAAGGTCAGGGAATGACCACTGCATATCCCTGGAGCAATATGGCCTTGGTTGGTAATGATCCTAAAAACCAAATAACAAACTTCAGTTGCCCATCTGCTCAACTTTTCTACATCCTATTGCAACAGCGTACTGTAATTAATATCATTAACAACCCTGCTGACCTTCATATCTTCTGCAAACTTGGACTATACGTCTAATGTAAACATTAATAAATACAGAAATCAATAATGGACCCAACACTGAACCCTGAGGGACTCCACTAATAACGTTAGTCCACGAAGAGCAGTATCCATTGATTACCACTCTCTGTCCTCTCCCACTCAACCATCCCTTTATCCATAGCAGCAATTTGCCTCCAATGCCACACACCTCCAATTTGTGCAGCAGTCTTCCATGTGCAACAGTATCACAAGCCTTTTTAGCATCCAAATATATGATATCAAAGTTATTCCTTGCATCCAGTTCCTTTGTGACCACATCGTAGTATTCAATCAAATTGGTCAGACAAGACTTTACCTTAACAAACCCATGCTGTGTCCAAGCTATAACTGAAGTCTTGTCTAGTTGATGCTGCAGTGCTTCTTTAACCAGTGCCTCCATTAATTTCCCTGGAATATAAGGTAAACTGACAGGTCTGTAATTATTTGTCACCCTTTGATCCCCTTTGTGAAGTGGGTCACATTTGTGCACCTCCAGTCCCTGGATACCTCCCCTGAGTCCAAGGAAACTCATAATTATGGCTAAGGGTTTGCTTACTTCTTTTGCTGTCTCTAATATAACTGGATAGATCCCTTCCATGCCAGGTGCCTTTCTTATGTTTATCTTCAACAATTTTTCCTCCAATTTGCTCTGAATTATTACAAAATCATTAAGCACCCTGTTACAGTTTGATGAACTTCTGGAATTTTCCTCCCTTATTAACTCGTCATGTGTGAATGTAGATGCAAAATACTCATTCAGATTATCAGCTGTCTGAGCAGGAGCATCAACAATTGAACCATGAATATCAAGTGGACCAATCTGATTCATCTCCTTCCTTTTAGAATTAAGTAGAGAAGTCCTTGCTGTTTTTCTTAGCATCCCTGTTCACTTGGGTTTTAATTGCACATCAGCAAATAGGGCTATAATGAGCCAAAATCACATCCCATACAAGATAACAGTAAAATTACCATGCTGTAATGACTTGGGTCCAGCTCCCTGGAAGTATCTTTGCAGTAGCACAGTGGTATCATCACCGTCCTCCCCACACTGGATGGAAAAGACCGGGGTTCAAATCCCATCGATGACACAAGGAACTTTAATGGGCTTTTTTTCACTCCGTGGCTGAGTTAGTCGATCTCAGGCATAGATAGCAAGGTTTTTCTCCCCAGAAACTGGGGTTTTTTCGTCTAGTAAAAGAGGCAAATCAGCCATAGAACACATGCAGTTTACAGACACAAATATGGGTTAATGTGTTCAATAACAGGCAACCCTAAAATAATAATTTGAAAAAAAAAAAAGCTCCCTAGAAGCAAGCCAATCTTAAAATTCTGTTTAAAAATCCTAACAAACCTCTCAATGTTCCTTGCACCAGTAGTATTGCATTACTACCAGTGCTAGGCAAGGTTTTAGAAAAGGTTATTGTAACTAGATTTATGAAATATAAGGGTAAACACTCAATTTGGCTTTACAAAAGGCTGTTCAACCGTTGATGCTATAAAGTATGTAATGGATTCAGTCTAAAATGTGGATTCCAAGTATGTCTTTGGCCTCTTTGTCGATTTCAAACAGGCCTTTGACACCTTATGTGGCAAAGCGTCCTGGCGATGTGTCTGCTCCCCTTTATCGTCTAGTTTCTGATTATTTCCACGGTCGTAGTCTTGTGGTGTATTCTGGGGTCTGTTCAGTTACTCGGGAATGCCCTCAAGGATCAGTCCTAGGACTGGTCTACTGGAATATGGTTCTTGATGGGTGGCTCGGAGTGCAGCACGAAAAAATTTTCAAGGCGGCATATGCTGACGACTTGATCGTATTGGTTTTTGGAAGGTCTTGTAGGGAACTAGAAGAACGTGTCAACGAAATCATAAAAATCTCAACTGGTAAAATCATTAAAATAACTAAAAATGTCTGGGCAATTAAACCTGCAACTTTAAAGTTATACTATGAGTGTATTTTTATACCAATAATTTGTTATGCTGCAGTTGCATGGGGAATAATTGTTTAGTTTTGAAGTATTTGACTCGAGCACATTTCTTTCTTTTTGCAATCACGAGGAATCGCGGAACAGTGTCGACAATGCCACTCCAAGTATTAAGTGGAAAACTTCATTTCCAACATGAAATTATGTACCCCTACTTACAATATTATTGTTGGAAAGCTCTGCCTACAAGGGTGAGCAATTATTCAATTAATTTAGACATACCAACTAAGGATGATAATTGTAGAATTAGAAGAGTTTGTTAATAGTTGGCAATTAACTTGGTCCAATGCAGAAGTTGGTAGAGTTACTTTCCTAACATATCAGAATTTACCAAACAACAGTCGGCTTGGTTTTGCCCAGGTCTGAATGTATCTTTTCTTCTAACAGGCCATGGCAGCTTGAACTTCAAATTGTCCCCTGTGGGGGTTGGCTGCCTCTCCATTATGTTAGTGTGGTGCTTCTGAGACTATGGAGCATTTAAAATTTAACTGCTATCTGTATACAGACCTAAGAAACAATTTACAGCTTCTTACAGAAGTGTACAATGAAGATGACCTACCATGTTTTGTCAATGATAAAGAAAATTTCCTAGCTTTTTTGAATTTTGCAGATATATTGTTTGAACGTAGGAAGAGACTAATTGGAGTTGATCTATAAAGAGTAATGGCAAGTAATCCAGAGTTTGTGATCAAGAATAAGAACTATTACACTTTTTTGTCCATTAAATATGTTTTCTGTAAATAAGTCCTTAGTTTTCTTAGGTAAATATGTTGGTTCCACGATGGTAATGTTGTTTTGTTTTGTAGATTATTTGTTATAAATATAAAATTGGATTTAGTACATTTAGCAGAGAGGTTGTCTTGGTTGTGTTATTGGTTCCTGTCAAGATGTGACTTCTAAAGACCATCAGGATATTGATAGCGGTTTTGTGTACAGAGGAAAAGTTGGCTATGCATGTTGTAAATATGATATTGAATTGTAAAACGCTGACAACTATAACAACTATGTTTGTACATAGATAGCACCTTATTATTGTTTGTACATAGATAGCACCACATGACATGCCTTCTGAATTTAATACTGAAATCTGGTAGTATAGGATCAGATAATCATAGCGTTATTAAGAGGCAAAGTAGTTCAGTCCTGTGCAGTGGCGTAGGGGCAGGTGCCAAGGGCGCCGCCAGGAGAAGGGCGCCATTGGCAGACTACATCAGTACAGTGTCAAGCAATTTCGACACCCGTGGCTGGCTGACGAAATGGTGCCCCTCGATGATGTCGAATCAAGATGACAGCACAGGGAGGGTGAAAAGTAATTTTCACACGGTGATTCAAACCTGCATGCATCTTTACATCTGAATGCATACTGCATAGCATCATAAATCTATTTTCTGTCCAGAACCTAACCTTCAAGGGACCACTAAGCGATCGCTTCATCAGCGCATGCTCGAATGCATAGTAGTTCGCAATTCACGCGTTGTGTACAAACTGAATAAGTTAAGTTATAGTGTTTTTGTAATTGCTATATAAACAGGTAATCGTGAATATTGTGATTTATAATTTAAATAAAACAATAAAGGTCAAATTAATTTTAGACGTACCACCAAAGAAAAAAAGGTGGGCATCAGTACCGCGTAGAAAGACAGCATAAAGAAGAAATTAGAAAAAAACATTCCGCTAGTTTACAAAACTGGCTTACAATGCACCACTCCAAACCTGAAAGTGACAAAGAAAACGAACATGATTCGAATGAAGATGAATCAAGTGATGATTCCACTGAAATGGAAGTCCAAGAAAAAGCTCAAACAGTTGAAGTTATTTTAAAAGAATTAGAAAGTATGGACAATAACCAACAATAGTTGGCAGAAGAAAATGATGGCAGCAATAACATTAACATGGAACATATAAGTCTGAATTTTAATGATCCAACCACATGGAACTTTAATACCCACAAAAACAGATCTCTTATGGTCCCGAACATATAGTCTGAAATACATATTAGTATTAGTAACGGCCGCATGGTGCAAGAAAGCCTATGGCTTATGCTGCACCAGCCAAAAAAAAAAACCCGAACAAAACAATGATAAAAACAAAAAATAAATAAATTAATTAAATAACTAAATAATAATAATTAATAAATAAAATATATATATATAAATAAAATAAATTATAAATAAAAAGGAAATTAAACCTATCATCCTATGCGCTTCCCTTACCCGAAAGTACTATCCAGATGACCTTTGAATTTCCCCAAACTGTCGGCCTCTACCACCCATGAAGGCAACTTATTCCAGTAATTTATAACTCGCTGGCTAAAATAAAACTTCCTGCAGTCCAATCTAAACATTTCCCCCCGTAACTTGACTTTGTCCCCTAGTTCTAGCATCATTTATAATCTTGAAAATTTTGTCCTCATTCATTTTACTGATGCCTCTCAGAGCCTTAAACACCTCAATCAAATCTCCTCTAAGGTGTCTACTTTCCAAACTCTGCAACCCAAATATTCGAAGTCTTTCTTCATAAGGACGCTCTTTTGCCGATCTCACCAGGCGAGTTACCCTTCTTTGCACCCTTTCAAGAAGCTCGATGTCTTTCTTTAGGTGCGGTCTCCATACTTGAACACAGTATTCCAAGTGCGGTCTCACATAAGCCTTATATAATGGGATTATATAAGGATTATATTATATATATCCTGTCACTAATAGCCGATGTTTCAATAATTCGTGGAAATACAAAAATTGAGATATCGAAACAAAAAAAAAGACACGAAATGGTTATTTTATTGCAAAAACAAAGATGCAATATATTGTATTCCGTGAGTCTTATTTGTATCTGGCACAAATAATGTTCCATTTTGGAGCTTAGATAGGTTTAAGGATTGGAAACACCTAAATCAAAACTTTCTTTTTCATGAGAATTCATTACAACATATAAACAATTTCACAAAATGGAAATTATTAGAAAAGGGTGGACTAATTGACGACGCTGAACAAGCAGCACTTAGAAAAGAAATTTCGAAATGGCGTCATATATTGAAATGTATATTGTTCTCTGCTGAAAATAATTTGGCATTTCGTGGACATGCTAGCAATATCGATACCTAAGAAAAAAAAATTGTGCCGTATTTTTAAACGATAAAATTTGTCAGCCAATTTTGCGTTGGTATGAAAAATGTTCTGGAATCGCATATTAAACCCCACACTAATTATTTATCTCCAGAAATTCAGAATGAATTTTTTTTTTTTTTTTATGAAAACCCCAAACACGAAAGGTATCAAAACCTATAGTACTTAGTACCGTGCATGGGTTCAAGGAGAAGTATGGGGGAGGAGAATGCCGGAAACTTTGCTTTAGAGACTAAACATGGGTTTCACCACTTCAAGCCTCCAATAAGCAAAGTGGTGGTATTTCACCGGTTGATGAAAGTCATCTACCACCTACGAATTTACTAACAACAAAAGCACAAAGTGAAATAATTTAAAATAACTAAATGCAACAAGGCATAATATGTTAAGAGTAAGAGTTTTATATCTATATAATATCGATGTGGATACACATATATAATTTTTAAGAAAAAAACTACGATAGTAGTGTGGGAGGCATCATTTCCTCTGTATTTCATAATGTGCTCGATGATAGGCCAATAGCTTTGAAACGATGCCGTTTTACGTCAGACAGTTTTTAAATTCTATACAGTGGGATCAACTGACGATGTTACCAACAGTAAATTCTAAGTGGGAAGCATTCAAGGAATTAATCGTGGAAGCTACTAGACTTTATATACCGATTAAGAAATATCGTTCAAGGTTTAGGCCTAAATGGTTATCAAATGAACTAATGAGACTCGTGACAGAGAAGAAAAATGCATGGGATGCATATAAATTATCAGGTGACGCAGAAGCCTGTGGCAGATATAAGCTAGTCTGTAATCAGGTCACAAAGGAGGTTCGGCAGGCGAAGGCGGATTACGAGAAATCTTTGGCAAAGGATGCTAAGAAAAACAGCAAGGATTTCTTTACTTATATAAACTCTAAAAGGAAGGGGATGAATATGATTGGTCCACTTGACATCGATGGTTCGACTGTTGATGATCCTGCTCAGATAGCAAACAAACTGAATGAGTATTTTGCATCTACATTCACACGTGAGGAATTATTACAGTTTGAAAATGGAAGAAGGTTATCAAATTGTAGCAGTGTGCTTAATGATTTTGTAATAACTGAGAGCAAAGTGGAGGAGAAATTGTTGAAGTTAAACATAAGAAAGGCACCTGGGGTGGATGGGATCTATCCAGTTATTTTAAAGGAGGCGGCAAAGCAACTAAGCAAACCCTTAGCCATAATTATGAGAGCATCCTTGGACTCAGGGGAGGTTCCCACGGACTGGAGATGTGCAAATGTTTCCCCAATTCACAAAGGTGGATCGAAGGGTGACACGAGTAATTACAGACCAGTTAGTTTAACTTCTGTTCCGGGTAAAATAATGGAGTCACTGGTTAAAGATGCATTGCAGGATCATCTAGACAAGACTGCAGCAATAATTCAAACACAGCATGGGTTTGTTAAGGGAAAGTCTTGTCTGACAAATTTGATTGGTTATTATGATGTGGTCACAAAGGAACTGGATGCGAAAAATAATTTTGATATCATATACTTGGATTTCAGGAAAGCTTTTGACACTGTTGCGCATGAAAGACTACTGTACAAATTGGAGCAGAATGGTATTAAGGGTAAGTTGCTACAATGGATAAAAGGATGGTTAAGTGGGAGAAGACAGAGGGTGGTAATCAATGGGTGCTGCTCTTCATGGACTAATGTTATTAGTGGAGTCCCACAGGGTTCGGTGTTGGGTCCACTGTTGTTTTGTGTATTTATCAATGATATTGATGAAGGTATATCAGGCTTAATGTCGAAGTTTGCAGATGACACAAAGGTTGGCAGGGTTGTTAATGACAGTAATGGCAGTGTGCTACTGCAACAGGATCTAGATAATTTGGGCAGATGGGCTAAGAAGTGGCAACTGAAGTTCAACCTTGACAAATGCAAAGTACTGCATATGGGTAGAAGTAACCCCAGAGAAACGTACCAACTGTGTGGTACTACACTTAAGGTGGTAGAAAATGAAAAAGACCTGGGAGTAATTGTGCAGTCAGATATGAAGTTTTCTGAGCAATGCAGACAGGCTGCTAGGGCAGGTCATGGGGTTTTGTCAATGATATATAGGAATTTTGCTAGCAGGGAAAAGGAGGTGATTGTCCCTCTGTATAAGGCAATGGTCAGGCCACGCCTTGAGTACTGCGTACAGGTCTGGAGGCCTCATTTTAGGAAGGATGTAGATTTGCTTGAGCGTGTACAGAGAAGAGCAACACGATTGGTGAGGGGAATGAAGGGATTCTCTTACCAAGAGAGGCTTAAGTTCTGCAAATTGCAGTGGCTGGAGACTAGGCACTTGCGCGGTGATCTGAATGAGGTCTATAAGGCCTTGAATGGGTTGAGCACGCTGAATTCTGATGGGATCCTTCCACTTGTTCAGATTACGAACCTACGGGGACATAAGTTCAAATTAAGAAAGGACAGATGTAGAATAGATGTGCGGAAATTTGCCTTTAGCCAGCGGGTGGTTAATTGCTGGAACAAACTTCCATCTGTCGTTGTGGAAGTTGATAGGTTAAATAAATTTAAGGAGGAACTGGACAGGCATTTGGAGGGAATGGCGTGATGATTTTTTTTTTTGGCTGATGCTGCATAAGCTCCTACACTTGCTTTCTTGCATCATGTGCCACTACTACTACTACTACTACGTCCACGAAACAACAGATGACCGCTTGGCGGGATAAAGGAAAACCACTCTCTTCTAAATCTCTAACAGTGTGTTTACAATAGAAGGTTGACCAGAGCCTATTTAATACACCTTGATCTGCCCACTGGCTATGGATACACAGAAAGTAGTTGACCAGTTCGACTTCTCGGTATGTGGGACGGGTAGGCAGATGGTAATCTCTATCTTTTAATTCTGGCTAACAACAGCATTATTGCTTGCTTGAAGGCCATGGGTGAGAACGATGCATACCCAGTTAAGTCTCGTAATGCAGCCGTTATATGGAAAATTTCGTGATATGAAAACATTTATCTCTTTCAAAAAAGAGATAAACGTTTTTAAAATTTTTTTAAAAAGTAAGAAGCGTTCATGGGAGCGCCTAGTGTCTACTTCCGGAAACACCTACCCCTGGGAAGTAGCCTACAAGGTGATAACCAATAAGCTTTTAATAATGACCTTGCTCCCCAGGGGCAAGGTCATTATTACTACCCGGACACCGGAGGGAAACCTAACGACGACCTGGGAAGAGTCCATTGGCAACATACTGGACAAAATCTTCAAGGAACCAGCAATACTAACCATACAAGAACAACACGAAATTTGCAAGGACAACGCAAACTATATCACCTCGGCAATCAAACCCCTCATTCACCTTTAAGGAGCTCAGTGAGGCTGCCACCAAGATTAGAAATCGTATTTGCCCAGGACTGGACATGGTTGAACCAGAGATCTCGAGAAAACTGAAGAACTTGCACTGCACTTACTACTTACTCTATACAACAGACGCCTGGAAACAGGAAAATTTTCCACAGCATGGAAAACGGCGAACACCAAGTTAATACTACAAATCCTAACAAAAAACCGGACTGCCCAGAGTCATATAGACCTATCGCACTGCAATCAGTGGTCAGCAAACTATATGAGACACTGCTGCATAAGTGAATCTAAAACCAGTATGCGAGGGCAGACCGGCGGCAAGGATCAGTTCGGATTTAATCCGGGTTCCTCCACAGTGGATGCACTTGGAAACCTGCTTCGGAAGGCACAGGAATGCATTAAAAATATATCTTCTAGTCATTTCAATTGATTTTGCTGGGGTGTTGAACTCACTACGGTGACTGAGTGTCCTGGGCAGACTAAGGGAGGCTGCAGTCCCTTCAACCTATACAAAGTAATGGAGGACTATCTATCTTGCAGGAAAGTAGAAATAAATGCCAACTACCAAAACGTCACAAGATCTGTACACAGGGGCTGCCTGTAGGGGTATATTTTGGGGCCATTCCTTTAGAACATGGTCTTGACAAGATCCTGAATTTGTAGCTGGTCAGGGGCCGCGGCTTTTGCGGACGATCTTATTTTTACCATTGAGGCTGACTCTAGAGCCCAACTGGAAACAACCACCAACCAAGCTCTACAGAAACTACAACAGTAGGCTACAAGAAACCAGTTAAAAATTTCACCTACAAAAACCACATCTATCCTACTAAAAGGAACTCTGCAAATACGGCATCCACCACAAATTAAAATTGAAGGTGTGACCATTAAATACGCCAACCGAATGAAATATCTAGGAGTTATCCTAGAGAAAAACCTATCCTTTCAACCTCACATTTAATATATAAGGATGAAGATATGACGTTACACGGCACTGGTGGAGAGGGTAAAGAAAAAAAGACTTGGGTAAAAAAAAAAAAAAAAACTAATGTATTATAGGGCAATTTATCCCTGCCAAAACTTATGCTACGGCAGTGTGGTACAGCAAAACGACGCCTGCAGTCGATAGAACTCTGGATATGATACAAAGGACCATTTTATTAACAACCACGTGAGCATACAGAACAGTAAGCGCACCAGCGTTGTAGGTGGTTGCTGCAGCGCTCGCCCCCGATTTGGAGGCTATAAAAGCTAGCTTACTGTTCCCGCACGCTAGGGGAGTCGCTGGCACATTCCAGGATTTCATAATTGACCCAGCGAGTAGTATAAAAACAGAAAAAGTCCGATTATGGGCCTACCTACGCCGGGAGTAGCAATAAAAATGGACCTATACAACGAAAGGCGAAATCACACAAATTCCTCCCTGACCTCAATAAAATATACCCCAAGCAACCGGCCTGATACTTTCCGGGGTTCCACTTGACTTTGCTGCTTAGCTTACTGGTCTTGGCCCCTTTAACGAGAAGCTGCTCATTTTCAGCCTTGTTGAAGACTCCAACTGCACGTGGGGAGGTCGAGATACATTAATGTATCTTGATCACAAAGATACATTACCTTCCGAAGGACTGGAATCCCACTTTATTGACACAGAAGAGGAATATAGAGCACTTTCTCAATATGTGCAGGACCTCTTTGAGGGGAAGAAAACTGCTAATTACCATAAATCGTATCTGACGAAAGACCGCCACAAGTTAAACTGTACAAGTCCATAAAATACTATCCACTGGAGTTACTAGAGAGAAAACCTGAGACAAGAAAGTGAAAAACACGAGGACGGGGCTTATCCCATGAGTGACCGGACTGAAATCGACTCGACACTGAAGAAAAGAGACTTAACGCAGCACAGCTGCCAAACACCATTTGGCGACTTAGAGGGTGCCCTAGCCTCCTTCATCTTTAATACCCTGTTCTCCAGTGTGGGAAGGAGACAGTCTTATTGGCTTCTCCCCTCCTTGCCACTCCTACTTTCCCTTCTGGTGGGGCATGGGCATGCCCAACTCTCTCTTGACTCCATACTTCTGTCTTTTCCATCCCAGACGTCAGTCTCCCAACCCACTCTACCTGCACATAAGCAAGCGAATACCCTACACGTCGAAATTGATTTAATCTTCTCCAAATTACGTTTTTTGCCCATACACTCGACCTTTCAGAAATTTAGCGTTATTCCTCATCGAATTAACCAAAAAATAACTTTTTTTTTTTTTAAGGTCCTAGCCGCCTAAATCTCGGGAAATTCAGCAGGACCTGCCAGAGTAAATCTTAGTCTACTGGTGTTCTGCCTCCACGGGACAAAAGTGAGGCATCGTTGGGCGTCAGCAGGAGTCCAGCAGCTAAATGGCCAGATGAACGAAGGTACAACATTACATATATACAATATCCATACACTTTTAAATCTCTAGCATTTTCCAGTGAACTGGTTCACCAACAATGAAAACAATGCGGAGATTGGGGGGAACCCCCTAGTGCCGTTTGACCCTAAAACACTTTACACTATGTCAACCGCCATGATACATCAGCGGAAACAGCGCTCCTGGGAGCACCTTGTCTCCACAACTGGAAATGATAACCCCTGAGACCTTGTCTACAGGGTTATCATTAACAAACTCCCTAGGATGGAAGTCACTCCTGCAACCAGAACACACGCAAGAAAACTACAAGAATATTCTCGACACCGTGTTTCTCTGACATCTCGCTCCCCGGACCAAGAAGTATTCTGCCAACTAAACAATGCTTACAATACAACTGTTGCTGAGGGCCCTTTCACTCGAACTGAACGGGACATTGTTACTGGTAAATTAAGGAACAGAAATACTCTGGGAGCAGACTACCTTGAACCCGAGATAATTAAAAAATCCATTGATCCAACCCTTAGAGTTTTATTCCCGCTAGAGTAGAGTAAGGCAAAACTGCGCATCATCCTCAAGAGCCCAACTAAATAACAGGACCTCCGGTGGTCTTATTGACGTACTGCACTCTTCTCAGTGTTGAGTAAATTACTGGATCACCGTCTTTAATCGGGTTGGAACCCAATCCTCATGCAGGCCTACAAACACAAAATCAGTATGGATTTAGGAAAGGTCTCTCCACACAAGATGCCCTAGAAAACATCATAAACCACAAATATTTCCTTCTCATAGTGGATGAATTCGCTGGAGAGTTTTACCCCCTGTGGTGGCCAAGTGTCCTTGGCAGACTCCGGGAGGCTCACCTACCTGTAAATCTATTTAACTGTATCAAGACATACCTCTCTGACAGATCTGTCTTGGTCCAGGCTCCTTACTGAACAGTCTCACACTGAATTCATAGAGTTTGTCCATAAGGCGCTGTCCTGGGCCCACTCCTCTGGAACGTGGTCCTCGACGGCTTTCGCATGCTGCACCTTGGTAATGTCGTATCACAAGCTTACGCCGATGATCCAGTCCTGATGCTTGAGAAGATTCAAGAGCACAGCTGGAGCCCTCAGCAAACCATGCAATTGCATACTACAAAATTGGGCAGAACAAAATAACCTATAAATATCCCCGAACAAAACTTTCTCCATCCTACTCAAGGGAACTCTGGACATTAGATCGCCAGAGATCCGTTTTAAGGAAAACCATAAAGCTTTCCACTGAACTAAAACACCTCAGCTTTGTTTTAGACAATAATCTGTCTTTGAGACCACACGTGGCCTACCTGCGAAAGAATGTCAGGAGCTGCTCTGCGCTATTTGTGAGAATTGCCCGCAAGGACTGGTGTCTCAAAAAAAGGACGCTGGAACTCTTCTAAAAGGCCGCTTACTTATCATCCCCTATGCAGCGTGGGTCTGGTTCAGAAAGGTCCACCTTTGCTCTATTTACTGTTCTAAATAGAGCAAAGCTTGAAACAATCCGTTACATGCTTCTAACATCTTCAAGAGCCTGCAATACTGTGAGCACCCATGCGCTACAGGTTCTGGCTGTGGAGCCCCCTAGACCTTGCGATTCTCCATCGAGGGCTGACCTTCTGCCTCTCCAGAGCCCAGGAACCGAGTGTCTAGATTTCACGACAAATCCTGCAAATGACCCAAAACTGGAGAAAAGATGCCTTATCGTGCATCTCCAAAACACGTGGCAGACACAAAGGGAAGCCTCAACAAAGGGGGTAATCACAAAAAAATTCTTACCCAACATACAGATGATGTATACGAAGCATCCAAGCTGGCTTTAACCAGGGATCCTAGTCACGTATTTATGACTGGGCATGGTGCTAGCAGAGAAAAACCAGCGCGGTTTGGGCTCAGTAAAATCCCCCTTTACTTCTGCGGTGAACCCGAATCATGGGGGCCGCCTGGTGATCTAGCTCCAATACTCACCAAGAAACCGAGAACACCTAATCTTTATGGAGGAGAATGACTATAAATTTTTCGCACAATATGCTCAGGCCCTCTTCATCAGGAGACGGACCTATTGCCAACCTTAGAAGCGTCAAAACTGCAACTAAAACAACCTACCACTACTTACAAATGTATTGTGACCACAACTACCCTTGATGAGACTCAATGATTTGAACTAGCCTGGAAGGGACTTTGTCCCACTAGCGATCCATACATTGCATGCTGGGAAAAGGCTACTGTTCTATCCACCATCATACAACAACATACCCTGGACAGGAACACAACAGTAAGTGATCCTCAGCACTGAGCAACTGAAAACTTGGTGACAGACTGCTAGCCACAACTTAAATCGCCTGAACTGCAAGGACGGAATTGTCTCAGGAGTGACCCACCATCAAGAACCATTGCAACTGACTAACCTATAAATATAACTACCATGGACTTGACCTCATTGCAGCTCTGCTGCCAATGCCATAGGCTCTTTTACATGGATCTGCCCCACTGACCATAGGGGTCACACCGTCTATCGACCCCTTACTTCCTGTTTCCTCCCCCCGTCTACGCCCACTCTGTTCACTTTCACAGCGTAAACTCCACAGTCTAAATTTAACCCTTCCAGATTCCATTGTAGAAGTATTCCTCTCGGCCTCTAACCCTTTCAGCGCTCAATCCTACCGCGTTTTTTTTAAGGTCCTAGCCACTGAAATCGCAGGATACTAGGTGGTATGACCTGCCAGAGTACTAACTTAAAATACTGGTGTATCTGGTCTGCCTCCACAAGGACAAGTGTGGGCCCAACAGCTAAATGGCCAGATGAATAACGGTACGACACTACACTTAACAATATCCATACACTTTTAAATCTCTGGACTTTACAGTGTACTGTAACACACTCTTTTCTTGGCCAACTAGCATTCCGAACCATGTACCCTAACTTGGTTCACTTTAATACCCCTCCCCTGGTAGGGAGAGGGAGGGGACGGGTTTCTGTCTCCTCCCCCTCCCTGCTACACCCTTTTTTTCTCCTGGTGGGGCCAGTCTCCACTGACCTTTCTGGGGTTGCCTTCCCTATCATCCCCATATTTCTATCTGTCCCCCCCTTCCTCAGTCTTAACCCCTACTCTAACTAAATATGCATTTTATTCTATTTTATTTTTATTATAAAAATTTTTTTTTTAAATTTATTTATTTATTATTTTTTTTAATTTTATTTATTATTTTTTAAAATTTTATTTATTATTTTTTTAAATTTTATTTATTATTTTTATTTATTTATTTTTTTTATTTATTTATTGATTTTTTATTATATTTATTTATTTTTTTTTTATTATATTTTTTTATTTTATTTATTATTATTTTTTTTATTATTTATTTATTTATTTTTTTTTTTTAATTATTTTTTTTAATTATTATTAGTTATTTTATTTTATTTATTTATTTTTTTTTTTTTAGGCCCTTGCCACTGAAATCTTAGGAAATTAGGTGGCAGGGCCTGCCAGAGTAATTACTTCTAATGCGATCCCTCTATACCTGACCTGCCTCCTCGGGGTTAAGTGTGGGTAACGGGGGGTCCCACTAGGGGCCCAACGGCTAAAAGGTCAGAGGAACAACACAACATGACACTACACAACATAAACATGTACCTTACACTTTTTAAAATTCTCTGGCCTTCACATTGTTCTGTGTTTCACAAACAGAGTACCCAACACGGAGATGGGGGAAACCCCTTGGGCCGTTAGACAATGAACACTTTACACTTTGTACTGTAACACACGACAATATATACTATGTGGAGATTGGGGAAACCCCTAGTGCCGTCAAACCCTAAACACGCTTTACACTTCACTTTAGTTGGTCAACATTAGCGGGGATGGCGGAACGCTTGGTGCCATGAGACCTGGTACACACTTTACACTATGTCAACACGTATAGAAATATATGGTCAAGGTCTTGGCATTCTTGCAATCAGAAGCCGGAACGGGGACGAATGTGTACGGTTGTATATACCTGTGTTCTGTATTATTTTTAGTTTTGTTTATTAAGTAAGCAGTATTTAGTTACCTTTCAGTGCTACTACTTCAAGGAGGACTCGTGCAAATGCCAGATGCGACTATTTCGTTTTAAGAGTGGACAAAAGATAAGTACTGTTCAAACTTCTGCATGCTCTTCGCTATAATTGCTTTACCAGCGTGTTTGGCCATGTCCATTGTTCCGACAATTCTCCCCACATGTCCCAGAACAAGCTGTGTGACCTTGACCTAAAGCGTCCCATTTATCCTCCTCCCCTGCACATCGTAGGATAATAGCAAGTGCACCTTCAGCTAGCCTTCTGTCTCACATACGCGCTAAAAATAAATGAGTTTGACATATTTCCTTGTCTAATCCCGTACTGTGTAATCACTACACCAAACTGCCACCTTTACTGTACCGTTACATAGTTTCTTTCCTCAGGACAGCATATCCGACTTTAATATTTAATCTGTGTTGGAAAGCTTGGAACAGGCAATCAGTATGATTGGAAATAATACTAGTGTCAAAAAACTTACATATGTCTGAGGGAGGAAACGATGAAACGATAGCTTCCCCCTTATTAGCATTAGTAGAGGCATATGATGCAAGAAAGTAGCTTATGCAGCATCAGCCAAAAAAAAAAAAAAAAAAACTTCCACTTCACCCCTCCGTTTGTTCGAAATACCTGTCCAGCTGAGCCTTAAACTTATTTAGGCTATCAACCTCCATGACAAGGGATGGAAGTCTGTTCCACCAACCAACTACCCGCTGGTTAAAGGCAAATTTCCGCACATCTATCCTACATCTGTTTTTCCTCAATTTGAATTTATGCCCTCTCAGGTGATTATTCTAGGCAAGAGGCATTATCCCATCAGCACTGAGCATGCTCAAACCATTTAAGGCTTCATACACTTCAATCAGATCACCTCGCCGGTGCCTAGTCTCCAGACACTGTAATTTGCAAAACTTAAGCCTTTCTTCGTAAGAGCAACCCTTTGTCCATTCATTAATCTTATTGCCCTTCTCTGTACTCGTTCCAACAGCTCTACGTTCTTCTTGAAATGAGGCTTCCAGACCTGTATACAGTACTCAAGGTGTGGCCTGACCATTGCCTTATACAAGGGAATAATCACCACCTTATCCAGCTAGAAAAATTCCTGTATATCACTGACAAGACACCATGAGCTACTCTTGCAGCCCGGTCTGCACTGCTCAGAGAACTTCATATCTGCCTGCACAATTACCCCCAGGTCCTTTTCATTCTCTACCACTGTCAGTGTAGTACCACAGAGTTGATACGTTGCTCTGAGGTTGCTGTTTCCCATATGTAGTACTTTACATTTGTCAATGTTAAACTTCATTTGCCACCTCTCAGCCGATCTGCTCAACCTTTCCAGATCCTGTTGCAGCAGCATAGTGTCAGTAGTGTCCTTGACAACCCTGCCAACCTTTGTATCGTCTGCAAACTTGGACATTAAGCTTGATATACCATCATCAATATCATTTATAAATACAGAAATACAGGGATGCTATCCCCGTAAAGAAAAGACAACTCTCCCTGGTGCAAAAGGTCCTTAGTGTGGTTAGCTCAATTTTTCCATTTGAATGTTTCTGTTAAATTAGGTTAAGTACAGCCAATATGAGTACAGCCCAGAATTATACACTTCCAACATTATGGCAATACTTCGGGGAACAATCTGTATCAGTAAGACAATGTGCCATGTCACACTGCTCGGGTGGTAGCAGAATGGCTTAAGGATATGGGTGTGGAAAAGATGAATTGGCAAGCGCAGAGTTTTGATCTGGACCCTATCGAGCATCTTTGGGATGTACTGGATCGTCGGATACGCATATCAAGATCGCTCAAAGAATTAGCATTGATTGATGGTAGGTAATGCAAGAAAGCAAGTTTTAAACAGAATCACACAAAAAAAAAACAACCCCTCCCATTTCACCCATCCTGTCACTCCAAATGTTCGTCTAGTTCAGCGTTTAATTTATATAAGTTATCAACTGATGGAAGTCTGTTCCAGCAATCAACTACCCGCTGGCTAAAGGCCACACCTCTATTCTACAACTGTCTTTCCTCAATTTCGATTTGCTTCCCCTCTGATTCTTAATCTGAGCATGAGGAACTATCCCATCAGCATTGAGCCAGATCACTCCATCGCTCAAAGAACAAGCATTAGCATTGATTGATGTCTTATGCACCTCAATCAGATCATCTTGCAGGTGCCTAGTTTCCAGACTCTGCAACTTGCAAAACTTAAGCCTTTCTTCGTAAGTGCACCCCTTTGTTCCTCTAACCAATCTTACTGCCCTTCTCTGTACTCGTTCTAGCAACTCTACATCCTTCCTAAATTGAGGCTTCCAGACCTGAACACGGTACTCTAGGTGTGTCCTGACCATTGCCTTGTATAACGGGATAATAGCCTCAAAATTCCTATATATTATTGACAAGACACCATGAGCAACTCTTGCAGCCTGTCTCCACTGATCAGAAAACTTCATATTTTCCTGCAAATTTACCTCCAGGTCTCTTTCATTTTCCACTACCCCGAGTTTATCACTACATAGTTGGAACATTTCTCTGGGGGTTACTGCTTTCCATATGCACCCAACGTTTCCAGATTCTGTTGCTGTCACATACTATTATTAACAACCTTGCCCACCTTTGTATCATCGGCAAACTTGGACATTAAGCCTGATATACCTTCATCAATATCACTGATTAATATACAAAAGAACAATGGGTCCAACACCGAACCCTGGGGGACTCCACTAATAACATTAGCCCACGTAGAGCAGTCTCTATTCATTACCACCCGTAGCAACTAGCTCTTAATGGCCCACTGGTCCAATTTGTACAGCAGTCTTCCATGTGCAACAGTATCAAAATCTTTATTGAAATCAAAGTATATGATATAAAAATTATTTTCTGCATCCAGTTTCTTTGTGACTACCTCGTAGTATCCATCGAAATTGGTCAGACAAGACTTCCCCTTTCACAAACCCATGCTGTGTCTGAACTACAGTTGCAAACAAAAAAAAAAAAAAACTGCATCACCTTAAAAAAAAAAAAAAAAACAAAAGTAACAATTGTAGTGAAACGTATAAGATAGTTTGATTAGTTATTTTATTTGTCGCAAAACAAAGGCATTGCGTCAGATAACGCTTCTATTGCATCAGCTGTTTCTATAAATACGATGTTGGAAGGGTATGCACGGTTTAGTTACCTGTTTCACGGAGTTGTTAGCACTGCTCCATATGTTCAGATGACACCAAGAAAAAAAAAATTGTAGCTGTTGATCTGTTGCAGGAAGGACTTTCTACGCGTGCTATCGCTGATAAAATAGGCTGCCACCAAATCAACAGTATCCCGGATGCTGAGTTTAAAGCGTGAAACCGGTGTTGTGAAGAGAAGACTTGGATCAGGCCGTAAGAGAGTGACTACTGCTTCCCAAGATCGATATTTGAAACGGCTACGTCTTCGTAATCGCCAAGCTAGTGCTCCTGATATAAAAAGGGACTTTGAGATGGTCTCTGGTGTTGAAACAAGTGCACGAACTATCCAAAGACGGTCTACGTGGGTAGCACATTGGTATCGTCACCGTCCTCCCCCCATCAGGTAGGAATAGGCCCGGGTACGAGTACCTTCGATGACGCGAGGAACTTTACTGGGAGTTTTACCACTCCGTAGCTGAGTTAGTCGGTCTAAGGCGTAGATACCAAGTTTTCCCCCCCATAAACTGGGGTTTTTTCGTCGTGCAAAACAGGCAAATCGACCAGAGAAATACTCAATTTACTGACATATTACATAAGCGGCTATACGTAAGAAATTACGGGTAGCCCTAATACAATAATTTAAGTTTTTTTATTCAAAGACTGCTTTCGGAATGCATGGCTATCAGCTAAAAAAAAGCCTTTGTTGACCCAAGAAATGAAGAAGAAGCGACTTGCTTGGGCTAAAATGCATGTTTCCTGGACAAAAGAGCAATGGGACACCGTCATCTTTACTGACGAATCGAAATTCAACCTGCATGGCTCGGATCGGAAGCAATTTGTCAGAAGACGAAAATCAGAGGCATACTATCCTGACTGCATGACACTGACTGTAAAATTCCCTGCTGGACAGATGGTCCGGAGATGCATATCAAGCAAAGGGGTGGGAGCCAATTAAGTTTATTAACGGAACGGTGAATGCAGAAACCTACACTGCTATCTCGGAGGAGTGCCTGAAACCCGTTATTAGGTATCATTAGACAATCGTGCAAAACTGCATTTTTCAACAGGACTCAGCACGTTGTGCTGAGTCCTGTTTTATGCTATGCTGTTTAGATTGGATAAGTTTGTTTTCTTGTCTCACAAGGCTTAAAACATACTTACATCAATGGTTTCCCTCGTTTTTCTCCCTTAAGGTGCAGCCATACCTCAGAAATGCTGACATAGAGTTGGACTTGGCCAGCAACAGTCAGAGTTGAACCCTATTGAATATTGCTGGTACATAATGTCGTCTAAAATTGCTGAGAGGAAGCTAACAAGTAAGATTCGGCTGCAGGAAAGCATTGTAAGGGTGTGGTACCACCAAATTGGGCAACCGTATATCCAATTTATTAACTCTATCCCCGATCGTTGCAAGGCTGTAATTGCAGCACGAGGAGGACCAACAAAATATTGTACTTATTTTGCTGATTTATAGTACATAATACGCTAACTTGCCATTTCTGTTTGTACACGTAAATGCAATAAAATGTGTTTCGTTGTCGTGATTTCCATTTGCATGATTTCTCATATTGCCATTAATTATGCATTTTATCCTTTGGGAAGATATTTATGGCAGTTAGGTATATCAGGTGGAGTCTTTTATTGAATTTCATTCACAGAGATATATATCCTATCTAACAAATGCATTTAGAACATTGCTGCAACCCACAATGTAGCGCAAAACACATCGTTTACAAAATTCACAAGTGATGCAGTTTTTTTTTTTGTCCACCACTATAAATCTAATTCAATGCTAAATTGGATGGTTCCTTTGTTGCAATGGGCATAAAATTACCACAGGGACTTGGCCAACCCAAGCTCCTGAGCTGGATAATCATTCTTCTCTCTCTTGGTGATTTCCTGGTACTTCTCTCTCTCGGGGTAACGCGAGAATTTTTTTTTTATGTTTTTTTATTTTGGCTGATGCCGCATAAGCCTCAGGCTTCCTTGCACCATACAGCTAATAATATGAATATTCTGTTTTCTTATTCTTTTATTTATTTATTCTTCTCGCTGATACAAAATAAGTCTGCTTACTTGCATCATTTGGCTTTACTAAATGTACAATTAATGAAACTATTTAATTGATTTATAAATTGCTAATAAACGTACTGTATTTACAAAAATTCAACGTCTGGATACATATATGAAGTGTTATTTGTAATTTTATAATCAATCTTGCAGTTCTACAAAGGTCTATGTAAACGAAAGACGCCTCCAAGTAACACAGCAGGTCATATTCTGTAAATAATCAAACTTTATGCACAGCTTATCACATTAGTATATAGTAGTAGTGGCATGTGATGCAAGAAAGCAATGTTCAATTTGTCCATTTAATACACGCATTAAATTTACCAATATGTAACAGTTTCGGATTGATTAAACCTCCAACTTGGACAGCAAAGATCAACAGGAAATCCTGAACTCAAAAGAGAAATAAAATTTCCTACCTGGCGTTCTTCTAGTTGCTGCAAAATAATATATGATGGCCACATTCCTACTGATCCATTTTAAAGGGTATGAGAAATTTTAGAAGACAGCTACGTTGATATCCGTATTCAACTAATAAACGAACTGAAAATTCCAGTAAAGTTGATTGATTTGATTTTTGTGGCGCCAAAAACATTCCATTAAGGAATAATGCTCCTACAAGCAAAAGTCTGATTTGAAGCAGACGATCGGCATAGAGCTTCAAAATAATACAATCCAATTAATTCGATTTTTTTTAAAAATTACACAATACCATCTTAAAATTCAGCAAGGGAATTTAAACTTAAAGTTTTACGATTTTCAGCACATCCCTAAAATAGCTCTTATATCATAAACTTCGTTTTAATCACAAAGTTTAACCATTGCATAAACGCTAGTGCATAAATGCAAGTAGCGTTCACGGCGGTCAAAATAGTAAACACATTTATCAAAGAAACGTTGTAAAGTATAAAAATTTTAGTTAAATGTAATAAACTTAATATTGCACAACGATACAATAAATTACGTTTTTATGCTTCTTTATTGCTGATTCTTTTTACACATATTTTAACCAGCAAAATAAATAACAAGACTTTATTGCTTGTTAGAAAGAATACAATAAAGAAGGGTTGGCCAACGAGTCGATCGCGGATTTAATTTATTATTATTATTATTATTATTTGCCATACGGTTCAAGGAAGAATGGGGCTTATGCTGCACCAGCCAAAAAAATTTTCTGAATTATCCTGAGTGAGAGAGAGAGAGAGAGAGAGAGAGAGAGAGAGAGAGAGAGAACAAAAGTAAGAAGTAGAAGGGAATCACCAAGAAAGAGAAGAATGATTATATCCAGCTCAGGACCCTGGGTGTGCCAAGCCCATACTCACCAGATGTGAATCACAACGAATTTTAAATATACAGTCATCCCTTGATTTGTGCACCTTGTGCAATGAAATTTGTGAGATGGTAGATCACGGCACATTTTGAAGGAAAAAAGTAGATCGCATCACAAATTAAGTTGGCCACTCCTGGAATAAAGCAACTGCGACCCATGTAAAGCTAGACAATTATTATTATTATACATATAATGCAAGGAAGCCTGAGGCTTATGCTGCACCAGTCAAAAAAAAAAAAAAAAATATATATATATATATATATATCCGAATTTATCTGAGAGAGAACGAGACGAGAAGGGAAGGGAATCGCCAAGAAAAAGAAGAATGATTATATCCAGCTCAGAACCCTGGGTGTGCCAAGCCCATACTCACCAGATATGAGCCCCTGGGGTTGCAACAAAGAATCTTTATTGCTTACTAGAGAACCGGGACTGATCACAACGTATAAAGCTAGAGGTGTAACAGTTGGAAAGTACAGTAGAACCCAGATAAGAAGTTTTCCCCTGTACTAGGTTTAGTTTCTTAAGTCCGAATTTCGATTCGGTTTTCCCGCATAAAAAGTTCGCGATAAAGAATAAACAGTGTATTATTATAATGACGTTTTCCCGCTTACTACAGGGGCGGGCCGTATGGGGGGCGAGCAGCCCCTGTATTAAGGCTTCACTGCGCCCCATTGCGGAAAACCCTGGGTGCCATTAGACATCTAACACATTTTGCACCCGGGCATCACATATTCTAGGCACGCCTCTGAGTTAATACGTTTTTTTTTTTTTAATATAGAAATTCGTTATTTCCATATTTATTTCTTCTGTGACGACCACGTGAAGCACAGGGGAGAGTTTTCCGTTGAAGTTCTTACGGTTCTGAATTACTGCAGCGTTTCCCAAACTGGGGTTCGCGAAGAGGACCCTCTGGAACTGGTAAAATTATTAATTCTATGTGTACCTAATTGATGATAAAGTTATTATTATATATTTATGTAAAAATAAGAATAAAGGTGAGTTGTTTTAAACAAAATTTTGAATCTCATATAAATGAAAAGATTCAAAATTTCAATATGCATATATATGTGGTCCACAAACTTTTTTTTCATTTTTGAAGGGATCAGTAGATCTAAGTAGTTTGGTAACCACTGACTTAGTGGATTGTTGCAATGTCTTATTGTAATTGTGACCTTTTAAGGTATGTTGAAAGCTGAACTTGTAATACTGTATGTGCTTTATTTCTGCAGATTACCATTAGTATTTTTGGCAATTCTTTAGAGAATAACCGTAGTTTTGTCCATCTACCGTATTGGCTCTAATTATTCGTCCCTCCTTGGCAGTTTTATTTTAACACTAACTATTAATTATACAAATTATATTATAATTTTCTAATTTGGAAGGATGAACTCCAAATTAATAAAAAGGCTTTGGCATTAAACGAAACACTTTATCTATAAAAAACGGTGGAATCAAATCCTTCTTGCACACCAGTTGAGGTGGCAAAAAAACTTAATATGGCAGTTTCTACAGTTTAATTGGAAATATGTCGCGAAAAGAAGTGTTCAACTCAAATGCCCGTAATGTTTCGTGTAAAGTTAAAAGGAGATGAACTGGAAAATATGGAGTAGGTGTTAGTGGTTTGCTTCAAGCAGATCATCATCATCATCATCATCAGCCATTTTCAATCCACTGCAGGATGAAGGCCTCTCCAGCAACTTTCCAGTTCCTTCTGTTTTGAGCACTGGACATCCATTTACTACCCACAAACTCATGAATTTCATCTATCCATCTCCGCCTTTGTCTTCCAGGTTTTCTTCTAGCTCCTCTTGGGTACCATTCTGTTATTTTCTTAGTCCATCTGTCATCATGTCTTCGAGCTATGTGTCCTGCCCAAGACCATTTTAGTTCTTTAGTTTTGATAAGAATGTCCTTTACTTGAGTTTGTTGCCTAATCCATGTGTTTCTCTTCTTATCTAACAGTCTGATTCCCAATATGATTCGTTCCATTCTTCGCTGTGTAGTTCTCAGCTTCTCTTCCATTCCTTTGGTGAGTGCCCAAGTTTCACTTCCATAAGTCATGGTGGGGAGTATACATTGATTCATTATTTTACGTTTCAGACAAACTGGGATATTGCTCTTCAGTATGTGACTATATTTCCTGAATGCTATCCATCCAAAATTTATTCTTCTCTTGACTTCCAGCCATTTATCATTATTACAGCTAATAACTTGTCCCAGATAAGTATATGACTCCACCTTTTCAATTACTGCTCCTTCAATCATTATTTTCCTTTCCGTGGCATACTTGTTCATCATTACTTTTGTTTTAGCCATATTCATCTTGAGTCCAAAATCCTTACTAGCTGTGCATAACTGATTAAGATTTTCCTCTAATTCTTTGGGATCATGGCTTATGACCACAATGTCGTCTGCAAATCGTAAATGGTTTAGGTACTCTCCGTTCACATTGACTCCTTTCTGCGACCAGTCTAATCTTCTGAAAGCTTCCTCAAGGGCAGCAGTAAACAGCTTCGGAGATATTGTGTCTCCTTGTCGAACTCCTTTCTCAATTTTAAATTTCCTACTGTCTTTGTCTAGTCTAATAAAGGAGGTAGCACTCTCGTATATTTTCTTCAAAATCATAATATATGGGGTATCAATGCCTTGTCTTTCCAGTGCCCGAAACATTGCCTTATGCTGTATGGAGTCAAATGCCTTTTCATAATCCACAAATGCCAGGCATAATGGTGTTTTATATTCATTTGCTTTCTCCATTAGCTGTGATATTACGTGAAGGTGATCCATAGTTGAGAATCCTGTCCTAAAGCCAGCTTGCTCTTTCGGTTGATTCTCATCAAGTATTCTTTCTAATCTGTTAGTAATGACCCTTGTGAACAACTTGTAGATGTGGGATAACAAGCTAATTGGTCTATAATTTCCAATTTCTGATTTATCTCCTTTCTTATGCAGCAAAACTATTATTGCATTATTCCACAGCTTAGGCGTCACACCTTTTCTAATGCACTTTGTGAAGAGCCTTGCCAGTTTTTGTGTTATGTCTCTTCCTCCCAATTTTAACAACTCTACAGTAACTTCATCTTCCCCCGGGGCTTTCTGATTCTTCATTTTCTTCAATGCATGTTCTACCTCATCAGGAAGAATATTGGGTATGTCGTATGTGTTGCTACTTTGCAATCCATCTTCCCCACTGCTGGCATCATTCCCCTGCTCCTTGTATAATTCTCTATAGTAGTCTTCTGCTATTTGAATTATGCCTTCTCTGCTGTTTATAAGTACACCATCGCTATTCTTCAGTTTCAGTATCATTTGTCTTTCTGTATTACTGCTCATGGCTGCTGATTTAAATCCTTTGTTTTCCCTTAATGCTTGTTCTACTTTTCTTGTGTTAAATCTTCTTATGCCCTCTCTGAGTCTCTTTCTAATGGCTTTGTATAACTCAGTATACTCAATTTTCTCCCTGTCAGTGTTTTTCTTGCTTTTCATTTGTCGTCTTCGGTTCATCATGACAAGTGTTTCTTGACTAATTTTTTCTTCTTTGGATTTCTTTTTCCCTATAGGTTTCTTGGGCTTTATCACTTTCAAAAAGTTGTAATATTCCTCGTCGATATCTTGGTCCTCAGCAGTCTGCAGAAGCTCATACTTGTTCTTAAGTTCCAGTACATACTGCTTTTTCTCCTCTTCTGTTATCTCAAAGACCTTTGTATTATTTACTCGAGTCAGTTTTTTCCTTTCCTTTCCTACATCTATATCAAGTGTACATCTTACCATTCTGTGATCACTTCCAACATTTACCTTATTCAGGACGGTAACATCATTCACAATATATCTTCTGTTAGTGAGGATGAAGTCGATTTCATTAGTAGTTAATCCATTTGCAGTAGTTAATCCATTAGTTAATCCATTCAAGCAGATATCTGCTACAAATTGCAGATAGGCTTGGAGTGGATTTCATTCCTTCCAATGGCTGGATTGATAGATTTAAGAAGAAATATGGTTCTTTTCACTGCAGCAATTCATTTATAGTGTGACCCATGTTCTTGACTAGTTGAAATGTGTTAGTAAAATTGATTTATTTTATTCTGTATGTTCTCCCCAAAATAATTGAAGCTTGTTTGTTATTTGGTTTTTAGGAGCATTAGCAACTGAGGCCATATTGCTCCGGGAATATGCGGTGGTCATTCCCCGACCTTCCCCCATTCTTCGTATTTGGTGATGACGGGCTCGAACCCCGGTCTAATCAAGAAGAGTGTGCTACGCACTGCTGCTCCTTCCCACCTGGCTACGGAGGCGCCAATAATTGAAGCAGTCTTCTCTAGATAGCCACATGAAAAATTATAAACTTTTTTTTTTTTTTTTTTGTAATTATTGTAATTGATTTTTATCATAGAGCTTCAAAATAATACGATTCAATGAACTCGATTTTTTTGAAATTACACTATACCACTTGAAATTCCGCAAAGGAATTAAAACTTAAAATGTTTTACGATTTTCAACACACCCCTAAAGTATCATAAACCTGCTCAGAACACTTCATATCTTACTGCACAATTACACCTAGGTCTTTTTCATTTTTTTCCGCCTTAAGTGTAGTACCACGCAGTTGGTACATTTCTCTGGGGTTACTTCTACCCATATGCAGTACGTTGCATTTGGCAATGTTAAACTGCAGTTCCCACTTCTCAACCCATCTTCCCAAATTTTCTAAATCCTGTAGCAGTAGCACACTGCCATTACAGTCATTAACAACCCTGCCAAGCTTTGTATCATCTACAAACTTTGACACTAAACCTGATATACCTTCATCAATATCATTGATAAATACACAAAACAAAAAGTGGCCCCAACACCGAACCCTGTGGGACTCCAGTAATAACATTAGACCACCAAGAGCAGCACCCATTGATTACCACCCTGTCTCCTCCTACTCAACCATTCTTTTATCCATTGTAGCAACTTACCCTTAATACCATTCTGCTCCAATTTGTACAGTAGTCTTTCATGCGCAAGTGTCAAAAGATTTCCTGAAATCCAAGTATATGATATCAAAATTATTTTTTGCATTCAGTTCCTTTGTAAACACATCATAATATCCAATCAACTATGTCAGAAGACTTTCCCTTAACAAACCCATGCTGTGTCTAAATTATTGCTGCAGTCTTGTCTTGATGATCCTACAATGCATCCTTAACCAGTGACTCCATTATTTTACCGGGAACAGAAGTTAAACTAATTACTGGTGTCACCCTTCGATTCCCCTTTGTGAATTGGGGATACATTTTCACATCTCCAGTCCGTGGGGACCTCCCCTGAGTCCAAGGATGCTCTCATAATTATGGCTAAGTGTTTGCTTACTTTCTTTGCTGCCACCTTTAATATAATTGGAGGCTTATTGCTTAATGGAGGCTTGAAGTGGTGGAACCCAGGTTTAGTCTCTAGAGCTAAGTTCCGGTCAACCCCTCCTTATCTCTTCCATCATGCAGTATGATTGATGACTTTTGAGGTTATGATGAACATCGTGGCGAGATAAAATATTGCTTACATTTCGAGAGTACAGCTCTAAAACGGTGTTCGCAGGCCGGCCGCTAGTTAATACACCGGACCGAACCTATTGGTAACTCTCTAGCAGGCTTCCAGATCAGCTAGTGTATAATCTTTCTACCTTTACTCTGCCAGATAGTGACTGGAGGGTGTCCGAGTAGTGTGTATGCGGGGAGCATTGTCGAGGCCACGTTATGTCAAGGATCTGGGTATATTCTTACCATGCGTACACCATATCCCAAAATTTCATTACTTCATACAAGGTGGTAGATGACTTTCATCAACCGGTGAAATACCGCCACTTTGCTTATTGGAGGCTTGAAGTGGTGAAACCCATGTTTAGTCACTAGAGCAAAGTTTCCGGCATCCGCTTCCCCCCATACTTATCCTTCAACCCATGCATGCTACTAAGTACTATAGGTTTTGATACCTTTCGTGTTTGGGGTTTTCATATAAAAAAGAAAAAAAAAAAAAGAAAAAAAAAAAAGAAAAAAAAAAGCAGCATGGCCCACTCCCTTTTTCTGACTATTGAACACACCACGAATTGTCAAACTAATAGAGCAAGCTTATCTTCGAAAAGATCTAAACCTCCCAAGCACTTCCTAATTCATTTCACAAATATACGTGGTCGCAATTATAATCTCAACGATGTCCATTTCCACTTGCAGTCTGGCAAACCCCATGTACTTTTTCTGACAGAATCTCAGTTATCGGTTGATTCAACTACTGCTCATCTCAGATGGCCAAATTATTCGCTGTATGATTCCTTTCGCCTCAAAGAAACTTGTGCATATGTCCTTTCTGATATTCCCTGTCAGAGACTTGGCAATTTGGAACCTCCTCTCTTTGACCTTCTCTGGCTTAAAATCTCTCTACCTCATTGTGTCAAATTCATCTGTTGTCTCTACCGTTCTCCCAACTCCACTAATCACTTGGGGCTCTTTGACTTCCTCTCTTTGCAACTTGACTTTCTCCAGTCCAACTTTCCTAACAGTGAGGTGATTTTAAGGTTCAAAACTACAGCTAGCTTCCGTTTTCTAGTCACACCGACCCAGCTGGTCGAGATGCTGACTTTTGCAATTACTAATGACCTTGCACATATTGTCATTTACCTACAAGAATACCTGACAATCCTAATCATACAGCCAATACGCTTGATCTTTTTCTCACAAACAACCCTTCTAAGTACATGAAGTGACAGGTCCTTTAGGCACTTCAGTTCACAACTTGGTGATTGTCTCTTCTCCAATGGAGCCTTTATCTCATGGCTATTCCCAACCTCGCGTTGTTTGGCATTACAAGAATGCAAAATGGGATGACCTACGAGATTTTTTTTCTTCTTTTCGTTGGTCGGATTACTGTTTCAAAACTTCTGATGTCAACGTTTGCTCAGATCGTGTCAGTGAAATTATTATTGCAAGAATGGAATCCTTTGTTCCACACTACTTTAAAATCTCGCCTTTTATCTAAACCTTGGTTTTCCAATAAATGTGCTAAGGCTGTTCAAGAGAAGAATGTTGCATATCGTAATTGGCTTGTTTCTAATTCTTCAGTTTCATTTTCTGCGTACACCAAAGCTTGCAACTATTGTAAAACAGTAATTAATCAGTCCAATCTAGAGTTTGAACAGGCTAAGAGTAGAAAACTTGCTTCTTGCCCTAATGGCAGCCGAGCATTCTGGTCTCTTGCCAAAGCTATTGGCTGCAACTTTTGCCCATCCCTGCTTCCACCTCTGTCCAAACCAGATGGTTCTGTCACTTCAGCCAAGGTTAAAGCTGACCTGCTAGCATCCCATTTTTCTTCCAACTCATGTATTAATGATCTTGGCAAAACACCTCCCACCATTCCCAACACGCTCCATTCAATGCCCCCTGTGGTCTTCCGTCAAAAGAATGTCAGAATGATTTTGACGAATCTTGTTGCTAAGAAAGCTCAAGGTCCCGATGGTATTTCTCCACTTGTTCTCAAAACCTGTGCTCCTGAACTTATGCCTATTCTTTGCCGCCTTTTTTCACTTTCTTATTCCAGAGGTGTTTTTCCTTCTGCTGGGAAATTTGCTCATATCCAGCCAGTTCCTAAAAAGGGTGACAAATCCCTCCATCCAATTATCGTGCCATTGCAATTACTTCTTCTCTTTCTAAAGTAATTAAGAAATCAATTAATTGCCAACTCTTAACCTACCTAGACACCTTCTGTCTGATCAACGATCGCCAGTAAGGATTCCATCAGTGTCGATCCACAGGTGACATTCTGGCTTATGTTACCCATTTATGGACTAATTCAATGGAAAGGTTCGGTGAAACACAAGTAGTTGCTCTTGACACCTCAAAGGCTTTCGATCGTGTTTGGCATAAAGGTGTTCTAAACGAGCTTCCATCTTATGGTTTGCCAACTGTTTTTAGTAATTGGTTATCCAGTTTTCTCTCTGATCACTCACTGAGGGTGATGGTAGATGGTACTCTGTCTTCTAACTTCTCCACTAATGCCGGTGTCCCCCAAGGTTCAGTTCTTTCCCCCACTCTTTTCCTCTTGTATATTAATGACCTTCTTCCATTGACTGGAAATCCTATCCATAGTTTTGCCGATGATAGCACATTGCATTCAACTTTCCATTTTGAGCTGCTCAATCAGCTTCAACTTCTCGAAAATCTGCTACCAATTCCTTAAATGCCGATCTTCAGCTAATACTCCAATGGAGCAAAGACAATTAATTGATTTCAACCCTTCTAAAATTCAGCCTTGTCTTATATTTCGCAAAAAGGATTCTTCTGTTCCTATGCTTATCTTTAGTGACACTCTGATTTCTAGGCAAAATGATCTCGTTTGGCGATTACCACGACTTCTAATCTCTCTTGGCACAAGCACATTACAAATATTGCTTCCTCTGCATCTAAAAAACTTTGTTTCCTCTTTCGCTCTCGGCGTTACTTTTCTTCCAAAACAGCTGCTCACTCTGTATAAATCGCAAATCCGCCCTGCCATGGAATATTGTTCCCACAACTGGGGTGGTTCCCCCAAAACCTCTCTCAGGCTTCTTGATTCCATTCAGAAGAGTTAAAGATGAATCATTAGGTTAATTAAGGATTCATCTTTAACAAAGTATCTCCACTCGCTGTCTGAAAGACGTACTGTTTCTGCTGCACGCCTCTTCTACAGATACTTTCAAGGGCACTGTTCTTCTGAATTGGGTTCTATAATTCCCGCTCTCTTTCAAAACAGTCCGAACACGTGCCGCCACCAGCCAACATCCATTTACTGTCCAACTCCAAACTCACAGAACCAACTTATCATCTTCCTCGTTTATTCATTCAACTACCGTTTTCTGGAAAAACCTTCCTCATTACGTATTTTCTGAAAATTACAGTCTACAAAAGTTCAAGTCCAATGTCAACAAATATCTTCTTTTGTCTTCTCATCCTCCAACCCAAGCATGGTACTAAGTACTATAAGTTCTAATATCTCTCGTGTTTGGGGTTTACATAATATATATATATATATAACTGGATAGATCCCATCCACCCTAGGTGCCTTTCTTATGTTTAACTTCATCAATTTCTCCTACACTTTGTTGTCAGTTATTACAAAACCATTAAGCACCCTGCTACAATTTGATAACCTTCTGGCATTTTCAATCCTTAATAACTCCTCGTGTGAATGTAGATGCAAAATACTCATTCACTTTGTTTGCTATCTGAGCAGGATCATCAACAGTTGAACCATCGATATCAAGTGGACCAATCTGATTAATCCCCTTCCTTTTAGAGTTTATATAAGTAAAGAAATCCTTACTGTTTTTCTTAGCATCCTTTGCCAAAGATTTCTCGTAATCTGCCTTTGCCTGCCTAACCTCCTTTGTGACTTGATTACAGACTAGTTTATATCTGCCACAGGCTTCTGTGTTGCCTGATAATTTATATGCATCCCATGCATTTTTCTTCTCTTCCATGAGTCTCATTAGTTCATTTGACAACCATTTAGGCCTAAACCTTGAACAATATTTCTTAATAGGTATGAATCTTTTAGTAGCTTCCACAATTAATTCCTTGAATGCTTCCCACTTAGAATTTGCTGTTGGTAATATCATCGGTTGATCCCATTGTACAGAATTTAAAAACTGTCTGAGACCACTGTAGTCACTTTTACGGAAGCAAAAACCCTTTTCTCTACCCCTGATGGTAATTATATCTTTAAGTAAATCCCACGTCAATACACTGATCACTGCCATCTAATGGTTCCTTTATCTGCAAATTCTTAATACACGAATGATCACTGCTGATAACTGGATCAAGAGTATTACCTTCTCTGGTTGCCTCTCGAACATGCTGCTGCAGAAAACAATCATCCAAGAAATTTACAAAAATCTTAGTAGTGTGCGAGTGACCAACCCACAAGTTCCAGTCAATATCTGGGAAGTTAAAATCTCCCATTATAAGACATTCTGATTTACTAGCCCACTCTATTTCTCTGTACAATTGTTGTTGTACTCATTCGAGTCATTGAATGCCTATAACAGACTCCTACTCTTATTTTTGTTTTGCAGCGCTGTCACACCAAACTGACTCAACAGTGCACTGTTCATCTATATCAACTGGAAGCACTTCTTTTGATTTTATGTTTTTCTTAATTAACAGCATAACACCTCCTCCCTTCCTATCCTTTCTGTACACACTGTACTACTGCCAACTGGGATAGCCAGGTAGGTAAAGTGCCTGCCTGGCAATCTAAAGGTTGCGGGCTTGGATCAGTTTTTTTTTTTTTTTGGTAGTTGTTGGCGCATCGGCTTCTGTGGCCATATTGCACCTCCCAAGGTTTTTGCAGTACTTTGATCCAAGCCCGAGGCGGGAATCGAACCCGCGACCTTTGGGTTGCCGGGCAGGTACTTTACCCACTCGGCTAGCCCGGTCGGCGCTTGCTTGGATCAGTGTAAAATGCAAAAACTTTGGAAGGTGCATAATGGCCACAGAAAAACCAATGCGCCAAGAACAAAAAAAAAAAAAAAAAAACACATTGTACTCCCCAAATTCCAATTCTGCATTCCTAAATATCTGTGTGATACCACGTCTCTGATATCCCAAGTATATCCGCCTTTGATGTCTTGACCAACACTTCAAATTCATCAAAATCTCATTCATGGCACGTACAAGTAGTTTGGGGTTAATGGGGTTAAAATATTCATGTATAATTTGTATTTTTTGGTGGTATCCAGGATTTCCCCTATATGCCGCAGTTGCATCTGTAAGGCCTGAGCCAAAGCAGCAAGTGTCACAATTTGGGTGTGTAGTGTATGTGTTGTTCTGTTGAATGCTGGCACTGTGTCTTTACAGCCAAGGGGGCAGAGGACACCTGGTCCCCATCCCAATCCACATGGTGGTGTGACAGGGACCCCAAACTAAAAGTCTCATATTGGGGTTTCCAGGGATTACCTGGAAACTCCAAGGTAAATTATGAAAAGAAATGGGATAAAGTGGGAGAAGTAAGGAAAGGAGAGGGGGATGGAAAATTATTAGAAAAGATGGGAGATGAAAGAGAAAAGCATCTTCCAGAAAAAGGAAGAACAACTAGTGATAATGAGAAGGGAATAAGAAGACAGCTAGTAGACTATCCATAAACATTATAATAAGAAATCTGTGTATCCAGCACTTACAGATATTGAAAAATAAAATGAAAAGTATAGCTTAGCTATCATGAGGGCAACACAAAACCAGCTGTCAACCAGACAGCAAAACAATTAATAAATACCCTACTCAAAATAATATTACAGAATTATTGTAATATATTACAGAATTTTACTAAATAAATTCAATCTCCTTATCAATCATTGCATATTGGAGAGAGAGAGAGAGATTAATAAGCTTCTTCTTGCATTTCATAGAACAACTCTAAATAAAAGATAAAAGACTGGAATATACACAATTTAAGCATAGAATTAACCCAGAGATAACCACACTTCAATATCCACAATTAAATCTAATACGTTCACAATTAATCCACAATCTTGGCATGGACTCTGTGTTTTGCTACTCATGGATTGCACAACGTGTAATGCCTGCGCTTTGTCGACGGATGGCCGTATCGAACATCCTTTTATAAGTTCCAAACATGCTTAATTTGGTTGAGATTGAGTGAGTTGTGTGGTGGGGGCATAGGACAGAAAATTCATTATTATCATGTTCCTGAAACCAGTCAGCAATTTGCCTGACATTGTGGCATGGCATATTGTCTTCATAGATGCTTGAGTTGTCTCAATACACTGTCAACATGAAAGGGAATAGTTCTTCAGCAAGGTAGATGTTCCTATTAAGCTATTAACAGCGATCAGAGGATTCGGCACATGCCCTGAACTGTAGTTCACATACGTGGCAATCTGAGGATTACCACGAATGTGAGCTACATCTTATATCAGTCTTTCCTAACTTTGAGCCTTCGCCAGCATCATAGCCTAGTCCATTACTACACAAGGGGGTGTTGCTAATGCAAAGCCAATTCAGTGTATATGACTCTTTCAACTGTTAGCATTAGTAGAGGCATATGATGCAAGAAAACAAGCTTATGCAGCATCAGCCAAAAAAAAAGAACGCTCCCATTTCACCCCTCCATTTGTTCCAAATACCCATCCAGCTCAGCCTTAAACTTATTTAGGCTATCAACTTCCACAACAAAGGATGGAAGTCTGTTCCACCAACCAACTACCCGCTGGCTAAAGGCAAACTTCCGCACATCTATCTTTCCTCAATTTGAATTTATGCCATCTCAGGTGATTATTCTGAGCAAGAGGAAGAATCCCACCAGCATTGAGCATGCACAAACCATTATACACATCAATCAGATCACCTCGTAGGTGCTTAGTCTCCAGACACTGTCATTTACAAAACTTAAGCCTTTCTTCATAAGAGCAACCCTTTGTTCCATTCACTAATCTTGTTGCCTTTCTCTGTAGGCCTCCAGACCTGTATACAGTACTCAAGGTGTGGCCTGACCATTGCCTTATACAAGAGGATAATCACCTCCTTATCCCTGCTAGAAAAATTCCTGTATATCATTGACAAGACACCATGAGCTACTCTTGCAGCCCATCTGCACTGTCAGAAAACTTCATATCTGCCTGCACAATTACCCCAGGTCCTTTTCGTTCTCTACCACTGTCAGTGTAGTTCCAGAGATTTGATACATTACTCTGGGGTTACTGCTTCCCATATGTAGTACTTTACATTTGTCAATGTTAAACTTCATTTGCCACCTCTCAGCCCATTTGCTCAACATTTCTAGATTCTGTTGCAGCAATGTACTGTCATTAGGGTCCTTAACTACCCTACCAACCTTCATATCGTCTGCAAACTTGGACATTAAACTTGATATTCCTTCATCAATATCTTTTATAAATACAGAAAACAACAATGGACCCAACACTGAACCTGAGGGACTCCACTAATAACATTAGTCATGATGAGCACTGTCCATTGATTACCACTCTGCCTTCTCCCACTCAACCATCACTTTTTCCAAAGCAGCAATTTGCCTCCAATGCCACACTGCTTCAATTTGTTCAGCAGTCTTCCATGTGCAACAGTACCAAAAAACTTTTGGAGATCCAAATATATGATATCAAAGTTATTCCCTGCATCCAGTTCCTTTGTGACCACATCATAGTATCCAATAAAATTGATCAAGCAAGACTTTCTCTTAACAAAACCATGCTGTGTCCAAGCTATAACTGTAGTCTTGTCTAGATGATCCTGCAGTGCTTCTTTAAACAGTGCCTCCATTAATTTTCCTGGAACAGAAGTTAAACTAACCGGTCTATAATTACTTGTGTCGCCCTTTGACCCTCCTTTGTGAATTGGTCACATTTGCACATCTCCAGTCCATGGGTACCTCCCCTGAATCCAAAGCAGCTCTCATAATTACGGCTAAGGGTTTGCTTACTTCCTTTGCTGCCTCCTTTAATATAACTGGATAGATCCCATCCACACTGGGTGCCATTTTTATGTTTATCGTCAACAATTTCTACTCCACTTTCCTCTCAGTTATTACAAAATCATCTAGCTCACTGCCAGAGTTTAACTCACTTCTGGCATTCCCCTCCCTGAAGAACTCCTCATGTGTGAATGTGGATGCAAAATACTCATTTAGTTTGTTAGCCACCTGAACAGGATCAACAGTTGAACCATCAATATCCAGTGGACCAATCTGATTCATCCCTTTCCTTCTAGAGTTTACAAGGCGCCTCCGTAGCCAGATGGGAAGGAGCAGCAGTGTGTAGCATATGCTTCTTGATTAGACTGGGGTTCGAGCCCGTCACCACCAAATACGGAGGATGCGGAAAGGTCAGGGAATGACCACCACATATCCCGCAGCAATATTGCCTTAGTTGCTAATGGTCCTAAAAGAAAACAAATAACAATAACAGTTTACATAGGTAAAAAACTCTTTGCTGATCAGTGGATTCAGAGTATGCCCTAAACTGTAGCTCACATACGTGGCAATCTGAGGATTACCACGTATGTGAGCTACATCTTATATCAGTCGTTTCTAACTTTGAGCCTTCGCCAGCTTCGCAGACTAGTCCATTCCTACTCAAGGGGTTGTTGCTAATGCAAAGCCAATTCAGTGTATATGACTGTTTCAACTGTTGTTTATTACTGGCTTCTAATATCCTGACTTAGTGTCAGTCATTTGTGAAAATGCATAAATTAATTTTATATTTAAAAATTAACTCATTAAATTCTAGTTGATATCATATACTCCATTCCTGTTTGACTTTTTCAAATGATATATATATTTGTAGATGTAATATCATCTACAAAAGTAAATCATATATCAACTGAGCCTGAGGGCAATATCACGAACATGTACTCAAGAACAATTTTGGTAATGTATATATGCAATAGAAAAGTTTATAATAGAATGCCATAATTTTAAATGTCATGCACTAGAATTTATAATACAGAATGAAACACTAATTAAAATGGTAACACTAGTAAAACTTACCCAAAAAGAATATCTATTTTGATATTCTGTAGAATTCTGCCTTATCCAAATTGGGGTGCCTGGGGTTTGTACTCGTAACATGGTACACTTTCTTTGATCAACTGGCATTATCTTGCAAGCTTCTGATGTATTATCCTGGCAACATGGTCATGTCTATGAGTGTACTCCATCTGGGTGATAACTCTGCATTCCGCAAAATTAAATTGTTAATAGAAAAGGCTTTTACAGGGATGACACTTAAACAGAAATGGTGCAAGAATATTGGATATATTCTTTGGAGAAGGGAACAGGCTTGTATTGAATGGCAATGTTCCACAGCGGAATAATGCCATTTTCAACTCAGCACCAAAATCTAAATCCAGATGATCACATGTGGGCTGATTTGGGGAAATTGAGAGCTAGACCAAGAATTCCTGGTTCAGAGAACCAGATGCAACATTATGGGTGAGAAGCAAGGTTCCAAGTACCATATACCAAAAACTTGGTAGAAAATCACCTTTCCCAGAGAAATAGTGATTTCATTAAAGCTCACAAAAGCAAATTTGATATTAAAATTTTACTTTTGTTTTTCCATTTAATGTCCAGATACAAGTTGGAAGAGACTGTATTTATGCATGTACACATTTCACTTGGTGCTAGATTTCAATGAAATAATCTAATGTATTAATGAAAAGTCACCTTAATTTTAAAACAAGTTCTAATATTCAATTTACTGTTTGAATTTAACAACTTTTATAATCATTTTTATTTTATTTAAAATGTAAATAACATGTGAATGGAGTGAACCTAAATGAATAATGGAGACACCTATTAACTCTATTCATAAGCATGCATATGAGGTGTAAACAGGCACACCCTAATGTTCCAAAAAAACGTGGCTTCCATTTTAATTTAACTGCATGACATGCTCTGATCTTTTAGTTTTTAAGTATGGATTGTTGTATTATGCAATAAGTGCCAAAGTGGGTAATACAGATGTTTTTAGAAATGTATAGAAAGCTTGGGTCCACCTGCAGCATGCATTCCCACTACTGCAGTGCTGCATTATCTTGTACACTGAACAAGAATTAGCTTCATAGTTTAATTACAATGATGTAATTGTAATGTGATGTTATTATCATCATTAGCCACACAGTGCAAGGAAGCTTAAGGCTTTTGCTGCACCAGCATAAAAAAAAAAAAGTACCCTGAGAGAGAGAGAGAGAGAGAGAGAGAGAGAGAGAGAGAGAGAGAGAGAACGAACAGAGTCAGAAGTAGAAGGGAATCACCAAGGAAGAGAAGAATGATGATATCCAGCTCAGGACCCTGGGTGTGTGTGCCAAGCCCATACTCACCAGATGTGAGCCCCCTGGGAAGATCATAAAGCAGTTACAATATTGAACAAAAAGAATATACACTGAGTTGTCTATGCAATAACAATACCTACCTAACAACTTGTGGGGGTTACCCTTTTCCCATAATACAGCCTGTACACACCTTAGCATGGACTTTACTATATGTCCTGCTGCAGAGTAATCTGTGAAAGTGCTACCCATGCATTGTATAATATGTCCAGTAATGCTCACACATTGTCAGTGGATAAGTCTTATCGAATCACCTTTTCCAGGTCCCAAACATGCTTAATTTGGATTGAGACTGGGTTAGTTGTGAGGGGCATGGAAGGACAGAGAACTCATTCCTGAAATCAGTAAGCCACTTGTCTGGTATAGTAGCATGGTATGTTGTCTTACTGATAGGTGCTAGAGTTGTCTCAATACACTGTCATCATGAAGGGAAGTACTTCTCCAGTTGATAAACTTGGTTAGCAATTCTCATTCTCTAAAACAAGAAGATGATGGAACCTTAATCTCTTTGTCAATTTGGGTTAGCTCATTTATCTTGTTAAAGATCATGAAAAATTGACTACCTTTGTACATACCTGGTTATCATTACAGGCAAATTTGGTATTTTGTGTCTTATTTTAAGTTTGTGCTTTTTTAAAGTAAAGTTTAGCTTTAATTAAAAAAAATAAGTTTTGTTAAGTTTTAGTTTCTTTAGTTTGTTTGATGAATAAAAATAATGTCCTTTATGATTGAGCATTCAATAAATGTTTGCCTTTAAAAAAAAAAAAAATTCCCCAGGTTTACACCCTAATGAAATGTGCTGCACATGCCTATGACTCTATTATTATATTATTTTAATAGCTTTACAGCTTTACTTTCTTAATTTAATTAGCTTTTTAATTTTTTGTATAATCCTTTTTGACAGCTCTGCAAATCTCAGTGAAAAGTGCTCAGTATACTAGAGTGCAGAATTAATGTAGCAGCTTCCTATTGCCTTTAGCACTTGTTATATATATTACTGTCCAAGAGACTATGTCTGACATTATTATTATTAGCCATATGGTGCAAGGAAGCCTGAGGCTTATGCTGCACCAGCCAAAAATTTTTTTTTTCCGAATTACCTTAAGAGAGAGAGAGAGAATCACCAAGAAAAAGAAGAATGATGATGTCCAGCTCAGGACCCTGGGTGTGCCAAGCTCATACTCACCAGATGTGAGCCCCTGTAGGAACAATTTTCTATAATAGGACAGATTTGAGATTTGCAAAAAAGTCACTAACTGTTTAGATGGAAAAGAAATGCCAATAATGAAGAAGAAAATCCAATTCTTTTTGACTCAGAGGAAGCAATATTTGCAATGTGCTTATGCTAAGAGTGGTTAGAAGCGTGGATGACCCCAATAAAGATATGTGATCTTGTCTAAAAATCTGAGTATTATCAAAGATAAGCAAGGGAACAGGCTCTTTTTTTTAAATAAATAAGACAGGACAGAATTTTAGGATCAAAGTTAACAGCTTCTTTCAGCCACTGAACTAGGGGATTGGCATTTAAAGAATTGGAACTAGATTTTTCAAGAAGCTTTAGATGTTTGTGCAGAGCAAGGTTTCTCACACTGAAAGGAAGAGGGTACTGTGCTATCACTGGCTAAACTATGGATAGGATTTCCATCACTGAAAGAAAATTGGCAGAAAGAACTTGGAGAACACTTGAGACCAGGTAGACACAGTGCTAAGTAAAGAAGTCTTTATAAATCCATCCAGCCTACAACATGACTCACTCCAAATAAGTGACAACCAGCAAAACCAACATACTGTTATATATTTCTGCACTTGAAAAAGTAAGATTTTGCATGCAAAACTGTCCCACTCCAAGAATTATTGGAAGTTTAAAAACTGCATTCCAGTACAAAGTGATGAAATACACTGAGAGGATAGAATTCATGGGTTACCTAGTTCCTGGGCAATGCAACGCTGTCACCCCTCTTGCTAGTGGACAAACCCACCGCTTGGCAGGTATATAGGTACACTGCATTCACATAGATGATAATTCAATGTCAGTATGGATAAACATGAGTTAACCGACTTTGAAAGAGGGATGATAGTGGGTGCCCAGCTGTTGTTGTTGTTATTGTTGTTTGGTTTTTAGGAGCATTAGCAGCTTAGGCCATATTGCTCCGGGATATGCGGTGGTCATTCCCTGACCTGTCCGCATCCTCCGTATTTGGTGGTGACGGGCTCGAACCCCGGTCTAATCAAGAAGCGTGTGCTACGCACTGCTGCTCCTGGGTGCCCAGCACATGGCTCACTATTGTGGAGGTGGTACATAAATTTCACTATCCTAATTCGATATTATCAAGAGTGCATCCATTTCCAGAATAACATCTCATTGTGGGAAGAGAAAAGTGGTTAATGAACGTGACTGTTGACGTCTGTCTTGCATTGTTTCAGCCAACCATAGAGCGACACTGGCACAAATCACTACTGACTTCAACGAGGGAGGTACCAGAAACGTTTCCAACAAGACCATCAGGCAATCATTAGCTGCAATAGGTTATGAGACACCGACCCACTTTATACCTCAACTGGGTGAAAGAACATGAGCACTGGATTCTGGATGATTGGAGACGGGCTCCTGGTCTAATGAGTCCAGCTTCCAGTTATTTCGAGCAGAAGGAAGGGTACGTATCTAGTGGAAACCACACAAAGCTATGCACCCATCATATCACCAAGGAACTGTTCAGGCGGGTGGACGGTAATGGTCTGCGGTATGTTCAACTGGCACACGTTGGGATCCCTAGTATGTCTAGATGCATCTCCAAATGGTTCAGGTTACGAGTCCATCCTTGCAGACCATCTGCATCCCTTCATGGTCATTGTGCACTCACAGGGAAGTGGACTTTTCCTGGAGAACGACGTGCTTCCCCACAGAGCTGTGGTTACTAGAACATGGTTCGAAGAGCATTCTGCAGATTTTACCATCATGGAATGGCCTCCCCATTCTCCAGACATGAACCCTGTGGGGCATCTTTAGGATGCTGTTGAACGGTCCGTTCGAGCTTTGGATCCTCCACCCAGGAATGCAACGGAATTATGGACAGCAGTGCAGCAAGCATGGATGGAAATACCCGTGGAACGCTTCCACGAACTAGTGGACTGAATGCCTTGCTGTGCAACTGCCCAGTTGCACAGCAAGGCATTCAGTCCACTAGTTCATGGAATCTGGATGAAAGGTGGGCCTACCTGTTACTAGGTAGGCATCCCATGATTTCTGTCCACTCAGTGTATGCATATGAACAAGTTATATAGTGGAATAGTCATCCTCTCAGAAGTACACACTTCATTTGATTAGTACTGCTCTGGGAAGGGACCAGTTCATTACACTAGTGCAGCATAAATTATTAAAGATGTGTTTATTTCCCATAGACATCTGTCCAAATGGTTATTTTCCTTACTATGCTCTTCCTTTAGTTTGGCATCAACATTATTCCTTCCTTACTTTTGTAAGGGTTGTTTATCTAATACTGTTTAAGAATGTGAGATGTGTTAGTTTAGCACAGATATCCATGGGAAACTAAAACATCTTGAAAATTTAACTACCTACAAGTGTAATGAACTGGCCCATGGCCAGAGTAATTAGCATTAGTACAGTAGAGGCATATGATGCAAGAAAGCAAGCTCATACAGCTTCAGCCAAAAAAAAAACCATTTCACGCATCCATTCGCTCTAAGATGCCAATCATGTAAAGTGCCTTGTTCTGATTATATATATATATATATATGTGTTTTAAAGAAAATAGCATATACTCTTGCCTTCTGTCTGTACAGTTGTGAGCAAACTGGTCTGCTTATGTAATGCACTGATCTCATAGGGGAGGCACTTCACCATGAATTGCCATGGTACTACATTACTCTAAATAACCGCTGTATGGACATCTTTTGTACCGTTAAACCAAGAACAACAACTACTGTAAATAAAAGCAGTATCCTGCTCCAATTGGAAGTACATTGCTTTTTATTTAAAGTGAATGCATATTTTATATGCATACACTTGTATTTTATATGCATAGTGTATGCATATATATTTTATTTAAAGTGTATCCATATCCAGGTTCTGACTCTGATTGGATTGGAATCTCATCAGATCAGCGGGTGGGCAGGCATTGTGAAGATCTGCACAACTGAGTGACAAAATGTATTCACAGTATGTGAGATGGATGCAAGGTACATATTGGGCATAGCATCTTTCTGTACATAAAAAAAAAAAATAAATAAAAAAACTGCAGCCATTATCAACCCACTGCAGGATGGAAGCCTCCTCAACAATTCATTGTGAGGGAAATGGACCATAATCTGCCATGCTGGTCCAGTGCGGGTTGGCAGATCGACCGTATTTAGCAGTCATGGGCTTGAAGGCTTGAACCCCGGTCTATTCAAAGAGCGTGTGCTACTGCACTCCCACTCCTGACCACTTGTGTACGGAGGCGAGCAAACTGCATCGCTACTTAGTGCATCAATCTGATATCGTGGAGGCACTTTACCATGAGTTGCCTTTTATTGCACTACTCTAAATAAAAAGACCCAGGCTTTGACTGTGATTGGAGTCTCATCAGTGGGCAGTCATCACAATGCCTATCTGCCCACCAACGAGACTACAAAGACGAAGGTCAGGTCTGAGTAGTGGCTTATACTTTATATAAAAACCAACATACTTCTTCATTGGAGCAGTGCAACACCAAGACAACTTGTGGTATGAAATGAATCCACAATATGAGATCGATGCACTAAGTAACAAACCCAGTTTGACAATGGCTTATTAGTATTAGTAATGGCCACACGGTGCAAGAAAGCCTATGGCTTATGCTGCACCAGCCAAAAACAAAAGAGAAAGAGGCTACCCCCAACACGTACAATGACTCTATATAGCTTGAAGCTTTTCACCTAGACTTAAATGACTTTCCTTCATATTAATCACTGTTGGCATGCCTATTTTACTTTAACATATTGTATAACTCTGCTTGCCTTTTTTTTTCACAACTACAGCACTGTTTGTCAGTTTGTTGGAGAGGCTGATAAGAAGCTTTGAATGTATGTATGCCATTGAACAAGTTTGAATGGGGTTACACTGTCAGGCTGGATGATCCATCTGGCAAACTGGTGTCCTGCAGACTCAGACATCACAGTGTGGACTAGACAAATCACCAGTCAACTGCATCTGATAACTTGCTTCTCTTAAGTTCACAAATGCTGTTAAATCATATTTGGGTCATCCAATATCAAGACAATTATAACTGGCAGAAGAATTGCATTCATACTGCATTGATCACCTCACACACAAAACCTAATTCATTGTGTTTAGACTGCAGTAATGGAGAATGGTGATGAAATGTCTTTAATGAAGCATATGTTTGAAGACAGACTGTATATAGTGAAGTTTGTACTTTGCAAAAGCTAAAGGCAAGAACTGATATGATATCTTGCTTTTACCTGGTGAAAAGTGTTCCTGCTAGTATTCAATGAGGCAAGTAAATTGAACACCATGAATCTTATGAGGTGCAATGTCTATGACAGCAATTCACCACTGGTTTTTGTTCAAGGTAATCTCACCGACTGTAATTACACCTGATCTTTTGCTACTTTTCCAACTGTTACACAATATCCTCTATATTCCATCAGATCAATATGCTCAGCCCATACCATTAACACTGCAAGTTCCTCTGCAGTGCTGACATTCTTTTCGGGCATACTAGTTTCCATGATTTGCCTCCTATTAAGAATGTGTGGAATATAATTTGGTGACAACTTAGAGCCAGTAGTGGGCTCGCGAGAGCCCATTGTTATTATTATTTTTAAATTTGCAAGCCCATTGTTGAGTTATGTTATTTATGTTATTTGGTTTTTAGGAACATTAGCAACTAAGGCCACATTGTTCCGGGAATATGCGGTGGTCATTCCCTGACCTTTCCGCATCCTCCATATTTGGTGGTGACGGGCTCGAATCCCGGTCTAATCAAGAAGCGTGTGCTACGCACTGCTGCTCCTTCCCACCTGGCTACGGAGGCGCCCCATTGTTGAGACGGTTTATTTTACAAATAAAATCCTGAATGCAATTATTGAGTATCCAGAGCTGAAACTACGGTGGGGGGCCATTCTCAGCATTTTAAATGGCGCAATCAGTTATGTATTTTAAAATTGCTTCATTTTTGATTTAATTACAGTCCAACCTCTGTTTAACGAACTTCTTTATTGTGAATTTTTTTAAATTCCCCTTGGTAATTACATTTAAAATAGTTTCCATTGAACAAAGAAAATTTCCATGTAACGAATGGATTAGGAGAGGCAGTGAGAACAATGCAAACAATGTATGCATTGTTCTCACCGCTGGTCTTTAGGCAATTAGAAAGTGAGAATTAAGGGTGAAAGGGATTACCATTCCACAACGTTAGTAGTTTCCATAAAACCTATGCAGTCACATACCACACTAGTCAATATGCTTTCCATAGCCAGTCAGAGGATTAAGAAGATTCTCGACATGGATTAAAGCCTCTGGTCAATGTGTGTTTGTGGTTCCCCTTTACTCCGACAAATGGGCGTATGTTTTTCGGAGAAGTGAGTGATCCATGACTTCCAGTAAATTTCTCCTGTCTATGTTTACATGGTCACAGTAGCAGAATATTCGTGTGATTCCGAATTTTGCACTGTATTCAAAGAACTAGTGACTTTGTCGATCCTTTCACTGTGTAGAAAATGTTCTAAAATATAATGGCATACAGGCAATAATTAAGGAAAAAAAAACCATCACCAATCTCCAAAAAACTAGTGCGAATTAAGGATGATTTCTAAAGAACTTAATGTGGAAACTATAAAGATTGGTCGTATGTTTGGGCCACGATGAGCAGCTTGTAGCTTGCGAATTGCAACCGTGGGTTGGAGGAATTATCCCGCTTTGTGCAAACATTTTGAATCAGAAGTTAATATTCCGGATTATTAAATTGACTTTTAAATCTGGAATTTCTTAACCATTTAGCACTAATGATCGACATCCTGCAGGAGCTCTCTTACCTTTCAGAAGCTTTACAGAATCACTATGGTAAAAGAAGATAAATTAATTATTCGAACTATCAATGCTATTGCTAATTTGAAAAATTCTGAAGGAAATTATGAAGTTAAAATTGAGAGCATGTTGAAGAGGAAAGAATTTGAATGAATCAAAATCGAAAGTAAAAAAAATTACCTCGTGACAAGCTATTAAATGCATTGTTTTATCCTCAAAGGATAAGTTATTAATTCAACAGTGATTTTAAATTAAATAAAGAAAATAACGATACCATTTAAAGAAATTTTAAACATATGCTACCCAAAATCGTGGAATGTGATAGAACTTTTCATCTTGGTGGCAAGAGGGTGAAAACTGAACAAGAAATTTAAGTTTTCTGATTAAAATATGAAATAAAAATTAATGATTTTAGAGATTTGTTGAACACAGTGTATCTTTAAAATCAAGTAAAATTACCTTTTCAATTAAGAAAACCAGAAAATATCTTTGAAACCATTGCGATTAACAGCGCTGAAGCTGAGTGAGCTTTCAGTGTAATGAAAAATATTGTGACAATTAAACACGTTGCAGATTATGATGACCATACATCTAAATGGAAAACCATTGCTTCAGTTTGATCGGAATTGTTACGTCAAATCATTCCTCTGTATCATCGCTCAGCTATAGAGCAAAGCAGATCGACAACAAATGTTAATAAAGAAGTAAATTCTATGTGGAAATTTTTAGAATAAATTTTTCTTGAATATTTGTGAAGTAATTTTTTTTCATGTAATATTTGATTTTTTATGTACTTTTTCTAGAAAGTTTGTTTTTATATTGTGGAATGTTTTGTGATAGTTTTTGTTATTTGTGATATGAGAAATATTTCATGTTATTTTTTATTCGCAATATTAAAATTTTATCATGAAAAAAATGTATCCATTATATTTCCCTAGTTGTTAAAAAAAAAAAAGGATGAATAAAAAAATCATGCGTGCCGAGCACGAGCAGTAGACGGTTTATGCGAAAGCTCCTTTGCATTTCTTTTAGGTATTTTGCTTTGTATATATCAATTACAAAATAAGAGCTTTTTTATTGTAAATATTTTATCGATCATTCACAGATTTTCATAATTTCTGGAAGACAAGATACAATGGATTTATAGCTAAAGTAAGAGATGTACACTTGCAAGTGCAATGTATCTAAATATCTCTGTAAAATAGCACCGACTGATGTACTGATCTTGTAGTTGAAGCCACAAATGCAGCTGTTAGGGGATCCTAACAATGGAATTTGACGAAAATGCGAGACGAAAAAAGAAATTGTTGACAAATATTCGTATTGTTGCAATCATACTTACTGCAGTAGTAACTTCAGGAAGCATGATTATGACTCCATACTATTCAAAAACTCTAAAAGGTTAGAACTCCAGACACTGTCGTATCCAGTTATCATCATAAGGTGAGGCATGACGACCAGGTTTTTTTTTTAGATAGGCCTAGAAACATTTTACACATATACCCCCTTTACCTTAAGGGGATAAGCCACATCTGCCCCCCCCCTAAATCTGCCCCTGACTAGAGATATCATACTGGTCACAAAAAATGCGTCACGCACTCTAATCACACTACAGTAGTGCGAGCGTGGGAAGCGCCTCTAGCGGAAGCTGTGGATGATGTCACTTCCGTGACCAATCAGATTTACTCAGTAGAAAGTCGGAAAACTGCGAGCCCATTGTTAAAATATTCACAGCTCACCACTGCTTAGAGCCATGCCTCAACCTAAAATAAACAAATATTTAAGAGAACAGTTAACTCAGGAATAGGGTTAATAATTCAAGAAGATATTAAGCACACTTTCAGACTTCTTTCCAAGACTCTTAATATTTGCATTACTGCCAGATCGGTGGTCATACTTACGTATGCTCATTTTCACGCATTCAAGATTTATGTTCGGATGTTTTAGCAATTTCTTGCCTTTACCAAGTTGTATACCAAAGCTCAGATAAATCAATCTGATTTTAAGATGGAGAAATTTTTCAGGCACCTCATTATATTTTATACCAACTGACAAATTTTCTCTTCTTCAGTAGTGAACCTTGAATTGTTGTCAGTAACAGTGTAGCACATTTGGAGACAATTTAACCATGTGGTTAAAGCTAATATAAGGTAGGGCCACCAAAAACTCTGAAATCAGAACTACATTAGTCATTGCTATGTTATTCATTAAAATAAAGATTTTTTTTTTCTCTGTACAGTAGTAGTTCATTCACACACACAGCAACATATATTTCAGTAAATCTAATCCATTAAGAGGTGGTATTTTACCAAACTGGAAATGTCTACAAATCTTACATGGTGGGTCACTTGAACATTTATTGTAATACCCGAATACTAAGAAATTTTGCTCAATTATACATAAAAAAAGATGGATTTCCAATACATAGAATTCAAGATGGATCATTATTTCAGCATTATTTTCAAATTCTTTAGATCTCAGGTAGCTGTTAGCATTAGCATTAGCATTAGCAGAGGCATATGATGCAAGAAAGCAAGCTTATTCAGCATCAGCCAAAAAAAAAAAAAAAAAAACCACTCCCATTTCACCCCTCCGTTCGTTCGAAATACCTGTCCAGTTGAGCTTTAAATTTGTTTAGGCTATCAACTTCAACAACAAGTGATGGAAGTCGGTTCCACCAACCAACCACCCGCTGGCCAAAGGCAAATTTCCGCACATCTATCCGACATCCGTCCTTCCTCAATTTGAATTTATGCCCTCTGAGGTGATTATTCTGAGAAAGATGAAGAATCCCATTGGCATTGAGCATGCTCAAACCATTCAAAGCCTTATACACCTCTATCAGATCACCTCGCCGGTGCCTAGTCTCCAGACTGTAATTTGCAAAACTTAAGCTTTTCTTGGTAAGAGCAACCCTTTGTTCCATTCACTAATCTTGTTGCCCTTCTCTGTACCCATTCCAGTAGCTCTACATCCTTCTTGAAATGAGGCCTCCAGACCTGTATACAGTACTCAAGATGTGGCCTTACCATTGCCTTATACAAGGGAATAATCACCTCCTTATCCCTGCTAGAAAAATTCCTGTATATCATTGACAAGACACCATGAGCTACTCTTGCAGCTCGTCTGCACTGCTCAGAGAACTTCATATCTGTCTGCACAATTACCCCCAGGTCCTTTTCATTCTCCACCACTGTCAGTGTAGTACCGCACAGTTGATACGTTGCTCTGGGGTTACTGTTTCCCATATGCAGCACTTTACATTTGTCGATGTTAAACCTCATTTGCCACTTCTCAGCCCATCTGTTCAACCTTTCCAGATCCTGTTGCAGCAGCATAGCGTCAGAATTGTCCTTAACGACCCTGCCAACCTTTGTATCATCTGCAAACTTGGACATTAAACTTGATATCCCATCATCAATATCATTCATAAACACCGAAAACAACAACGGACCCAACACTGAACCTTGAGGAACTCCACTAATAACATTAGTCCACGTTGAGCAGTGTCCATTGATTACCACTCTCTGTCTTCTGCCACTCAACCATCCCCTTATCCATAGCAGCAATTTGCCTCCAATGCCACACTGCTCCAATTTGTGCAGCAGTCTTCCATGTGCAACAGTATCAAAAGCCTTTCTAAGATCCAAATATATAATATCAAAGTTATTCCCTGCATCCAGTTCTTTTGTGACTACATCATAGTATCCAATCAAATTGGTCAGTCAAGACCTGCCCTTAACAAAACCATGCTGCGTCTGAGCTATAACTGAATTCTTGTCTAGATGATCCTGCAGTGCTTCTTTAACCAGTGCCTCCATTAATTTACCTGGAACAGAGGTTAAACTAACAGGTCTATAATTACTTGTGTCAGCCTTTGATCCTCCTTTGTGAATTGGGGTTACATTTGCACATCTCCAGTCTATGGGCACCTCCCCTGAGTCCAAAGAAGCTCTCATAATTATGGCTAGGGGTTTGCATACTTCCTTTGCTGCCTCCTTTAATATAACTGGATAGATCCCATCCACCCCGGGTGCCTTTCTTGTGTTTATCTTCAACAATCTCTCCTCCACTTTCCTCTCAGTTATTACAAAATCATCCAGCTCACTGCCAATGTTTACTTTACCTACATCATTCTCCTTCCTGAATAACTCCTCATGCGTGAATGTAGATGCAAAATACTCGTTTAGATTGTTAGCCACCTGAGCAGGATCCTCAACTGTTGAACCATCAATATCCAGTGGACCAATCTGATTCATCCCTTTCCTTTTCGAGTTCAAGTATGTAAAGAACTCTTTTCTGTTTTTCTTTGCATCCTTTGCCAAGGATTTTTCATAGTCTGCCTTTGCCTGCCTAATCTCCTTTGTGACTTGGTTACAGACCAACTTATATCTATCATAGGCTTCCATGTCACCCATTAATTTGTATGTATCCCATGCATTTTTCTTCTCTGCCACATGTCTCATTAGTTCATCTGACAACCATTTAGGCCTAAACCTTGAACAATATTTCTTAGTTGGTATGTAAAGCCTGGTAGCCTCCAAGATTAGTTCCTTGAATGCTTCCCATTTTGAGTTTGCTGTTGGTAACATCATCAGTTGGTCCCACTGTATAGAATTTAAATACTGTCTCAGACCATCATAGTCGCCTTTACGAAAACAAAAACCCTTCCCTTTACCTCTGATGGTAGTTACCTCCTTGAGTAAATCCCACTTCAACACACTGTGATCACTGCCACCTAGTGGTTCATTTATCTGCAGGTTCTTAATGCATGAAGAATCACTACTGATAATCAGATCAAGAATATTGCTCCCTCTTGTTGCCTCACGAACATGCTGATGTAGAAAACAATCATCCAATAAATCCACAAAAGCCTTGCTAGTGTGCGAGTGACCAACCCACAAATTCCAGTCAATATCTGGGAAATTAAAGTCCCCCATTATAAGACTCTCTGATTTACTGGCCCACTCTATTTCCCTGTACAATATCTTATTATACTCATCAGAGTCATTAGGCCTATAGCACACTCCTACTCTCAATTTTGATTTCCCTATGCTTATGTCACACCAAACTGACTCGACACTGCCCTGTCCATCGATGTCGACTGGCTTCACTTCCTTGGACTTTATGTGTTTCTTAATTAATAGCATAACCCCTCCTCCCCTCCTGTCCTGTCTATCCTTTCTATACACATTGTATTCCCCAAATTCCAGTTCCGCATTACTTATATCTGTGTGACACCACGTCTCTGATATCCCAACAATATCTGCCTTTGATGTTTTGAGCAATACCTCAAATTCATCAAATTTATTTACCAAACTCCTAGCATTGGTGTACACGCAGGTATACATGCACCTGTTTCTATTCTTAGCTACCCTAACACAACCCATGTGTTTACTTGTACCGCAATGACTACCAGCAGTCTCTGAAATATCCTGCATCTTGTTTTTCAGACTTCTGCTCATTTCAATAGAAGCAGTGCAAGAATCACTTCCACCTCTGCCACTGGCTACTGTTAATCTATTAGTCCTTGTATCCCCCCCAACTAGCAGTTTTCCGACCCACCTAACAACACTGCCTCGACAGCATCAGCAAAAATTCTTGCACCCTTTCTATTTAAGTGTATCCCATCCCTGTAGAAGCAATCTCTCCTGTTAACAAGTACAGTCCAGGCTGAAAAAAATTCTACCCCTTGAGCCTTGCACAATCCCTCCAGGGCCGAATTGATCGACAAGGCTCTCATCATATACTCCCTCCTATCGTGTCTGGGCAGAATTGCAGACACTTTCAAGTTCAACCCTAATTCACGGCTTTTTTTCAACAGTGACCTGTACTTGCTAAGTAATTCCGCCGGTCTCCTACTCTTAATATCATTAGTGCCAACGTGTACAACTATATCACCTTTTGTGCCCTTAAAAGATGATATCCGCTCTACAACGTCATCAACCTTTGCCCCTGGCAGACATACCCTGGTCCTATTCCACCTATCCTTTTTACAAAGTAGTTCCTGTTGCATGTGTGAGAACTGAATCATTGTTTCAACCTTCATATACACACCATACCACAATTGAATAAGATGAGATCAGATATTATGATTGTATTCTTGTATTTTAAGTTAAAAACTCAAACTACATTAAGCAATAAGATTTGCATTAGTAGAGTCACATGATGCAAGAAAGCAAGCTTACACAGCATCAGCCAAAAAAAAGAAAAGCTTTCCATTTCACCCATCCCTTTGCTCCAAAAGTTTGTCCAGTTCTTCCATGAATTTATTTAAGCTATCAACTTCCACGACAATAGATGGAAAGTTTGTTCCAGCAATCAACCATTCCCCCCCCACCCTGGCTAAAGGCAAATTTCTGCACATCTATTCTAGAAATGCCTTTCCTCAATTTAAATTTATGCCCCTCAAGTGTGTAATCTGAGCAAGAGGAAGAATCCCATCAACATTAGGCTTGCTCAAACCAATTAAGCCCCAATACACCTAGCAGGTGCCTAGTCTCCAGACAGTGCAATTTTCAGAACTTAAGCCTTTCTTGGTAAGAGCAAATGTTTGTTCTACTCCCCAATCTCATTTCTCTTCTCTACTTGTTCTAGCAGTTCTACATCTTTCTTAAAATGAGGCTTCCACAACTATATGCAGTATTCAGGGTGGTGGCCTGACCATTGCCTTATAAAAAGGAATAGTCACCGCTTTCTCCCTACTAGCAGAATTCCTGTATATCACTGAGACCCCATGATCTGCTCTGGTAGCCTGTCTGCACTGCTCAGAAAACTTCATATCTGACTGCACAATTACCCCCAAGTCTTTTTCATTCTCCACTACCCTGAGTTAGTACCGCAGAGTTGGTAAGTTACTCTGTGGTTTTACTATTAGCCACATGAAGTACTTTGCATTTGTCACTGTTAAACTTCAGTTGCCACTTTCATTTCAGTCCATCTGCCTACTTTCCTAGATCTTGCTGCGGTGGCATACTGTCTTTACTGTCATTAACAACCCTGCCAACCTTTGTATCATCTGCAAACTTCGACATTAAGCCTGATACACCCTTATTGATAAATACAAAAAACAACAATGGGCCTGGAACCGAACCCTGGGGGACTCCACTAATAACATTAGTCCACGTAGCGTAGTGTCCATTTATTACAACTCTTTGCTGTCTCCCACTCAACCATCCCTTTATCCATTGCAGCAACTGGCCCTTTATGCCATACCACTCCAATTTGTACAGTAGTCTTCCATGTGCAACATTATCAAAGGCTTGCCTAAAATCTAAGTATATGATATGCAGTCTTGTACAGGTCTGTAGGCCTCATTTTAGGAAGGATGAAGAGCTGCTGGAACAAGTACAGAGAAGGGCAATGAGATTGGCAAAAGGTTGCTCTACCCGAGAAAAGTTTAAATTCTGCAAATTGCAGCATCTGGAGACTAGGCATCTGCAAGGTGATCTGAGTGAGGTGTACAAGGCTTTGAATGAATTGAGCAAGCTCAGTGCTGATGGCATTCTTCCTTTTGCTCAGATCACACATCTGAGGGAGCATAAATCTAAACTGAGGACAGTCGTAAAATAGATGCATGGAAATTTGCCTTTAGCCAGCAAGTGGTTGACCACTGGAAGTTGATAGCTTAAATAAATTTGAATATGAATTGGACAAACTTTTTGAGGATGGGTAAAATGGGAAGTTTTTTTTTTTTCACTGATAATGTATAAGCTTGTTTTCTTGCATCACATGTCTCTACTATTGCTAAAATGCTAATATCAAAATTATCTTTTGTATCCAGTTCCTTTGTGACCACATTGTAGTATCCAATCAAAATTTAATGCCCGGGACTCACATCTGATTGAGTATGAGCTTGGCACACCCAGGGTCTTGAGCTGGATTTGATCTTTCTTCTCTTTCTTAGTGATTCCCTTCTACTTTTGACACTCTCTCTCTCTCTCAGGGTAACTCAGGAATTTTTTTTTTTTTTTTTTTTGGCTGGTGCAGCATAAGCCTCAGGTGGCCTTGCACCATGTAGCTAATAGTAATAATAATAATAAATTGGTCAACAGACAAGGCTTCCCTCCACGCTGTGTTTGAACTATAACTGCAGTCTTGTCTAGGTGATCCTGCATCAATTCTTTAACCAGCGACTCCGTTATTTTCCCCGGAATAGAAGTTAAACTAACAGGTCTATAATTATTTGCATCACCCTTTGAACCCCCTTTGTGAATTGGGGATAGATTTGCGCATCTCCAGTTCATGAGGACCTCCCCTGAATCTAAGGATGCTCTCATAATTATGGCTAAGGTTAGCTTCCTTTGCTGTCTCCATTAATATAACTGGATTGGTCCCATCACCCCAGGAGCATTTCTTATGTTTAACTACAACAATTTCTCCTCCACTTTGCTCTCAGTTATAAAATCATTTAGCTCCCTATTAGAGTGATAAATGTCTGGCTTTCCCTTCTCCACAGCATTCCTCATGTGTGAATTTAAATGCAAAATAGTCATTCAGTTTGTTAGATACCTGAGCAGGCTTATGAACAGTGGAACCATTGATATCAAGTGGACCAATCTGATTCATCCCTTCCTTCTAGAGTCGATATAAGTTGTTGTTGTTGTTGTTTGATTTTTAGGAGCATTAGCAACTAATGCCATATTCCTCTGGGAATATGGTGGTCATTCCCTGACCTTTCTGCATCCTCCGTATTTGGTGGTCACGGGCTCAAACCCGGGTCTAATCAAGAAGCGTGTACTTCGCACTGCTTCTTGATTAGACCGAGGAATAAGTTGCCTACATGAGTGCTCTACCACCCATGTAAGCAACTTATTCCAGTAATTTATAACTCATCCAGAATTTAAAACAAATACACCAACCGTTTAATTATAACGGTTTAATACTGGAAACTATAAAATGTACCAAACGATACTACACTGTAAAATAATATATACAAAAGACTGATTTATAAAATAAATATACAATGAAACTTTAATATACAATAAAATATTTAAAATACAATAAAGATAAAAGCGATAAAACATTGACTGAATAAGATTTTACAGATTTATTTTACTTAATAAGATTTTACAGCTCTGGTTAAAAACGGGTAAGATTTCTAAAGAAAAGTACTGGTCTATGCATGCAACGGGGTGTCAGCTGCCCAGGTTTTATGGGCTGCCGAAAACACATAAGGTGGGGGTCCTGTTACAACCCATTGTTTCTTTTATTGGGAACCTTACCTATGCTTTGAATGAATTCCTGGCGCAGCTGATTTTTCCTATAGTGGGACGGTCCATGTTTGTTGTTAAAGAAAGTGTGGATTTTGTGAACTTCGTTAAAAGTCAAAATGTAGGGGAGAATGAAATAATGGTGTCGCTAGATGTGGTGTCATTATTTACTTGTATACCCATAGCCCATGGGGTGGAATGTGTAAAGGTGGCACTGCAAAGAGATGATACCCTAAGTACTAGATCGCACCTAAGTGTAGAGGATATATGCTGTGGTGTAGAATTATGTCTTTTGGGTACGACTTTGCTGTATAAAGGAGTGATGTACAAACAGGTTCACCGCACAGCTATGGGTTCTCCTATTAATGCCATTGTCGCAAACCTGGCAATGGAAGAGTTAGAAAATAGGGTTTTTACAAGTTTGGAGTTCCCTATGCGCAAGTGGAAGAGATACATGGATGACACGTTCACTTTGGTGCAAAAGGGGAGAGAAGAGGATGTAGTTAGCTTTCTCAATGATTTCTCTCCTTTTAAACAGTTCACCTCAGAGGTGGAAGTGAATGGTTCCCTCCCATTCCTGGACGTAATGGTGAGTAGAGAAGGCTCCAGGCTTAGTACTACAGTGTTTAAGAAGCCCATGTGTAGGAGCCAGTACACCCATTATAGGTCAGCACAGACTGCGCAGCATAAAAACAGCATGGCCAGGGAACTTTTGGGTAGGGTTAGGACGCATTGTAGCACCTCTGAGGAGAGAGAGAGAGAGAGAAAGAAATTGGGCAAGTTAGGGCGGATCTCATGAAATGCGGTTACCCCCAGAGGGTCACTGATAAATATAATAGAGGCATGGAGCCTAATCATGGAATACTGTCCGTTCCAGTCGCCACAGTTTATATTCCCTACTATCCGGGCTTGTCAGATCGAATTTCAAGAATGCTACGTGACTTTCAGGCATGCTGTGTGCAGCTTCCGGGTCGGAAGTTGCACACAGTGTTGTCACAGGTCAAAGACCCCATTCCTGGGGATTCCAGTAGTGGGGTCGTATATGAGATCAAATGCCCGGACTGTGGGGGAGACAGGATGACGACTAAAAGACCATCTGGGGGAGCACATGCGAGCTGTACAGACTGCAGAGTTCAATAAGTCCGCCATTGCTGAGCATTATTGGGAGAAACATCATCAGGTCTCCCTGGTGAATGCTGTCATCCTTGACCGGGCGCAGAGGTTCTGGGACCGTAAGTGGCTAGAGAGTTTGTGAATAGGCTCGTCTGAGAACAATAGTATGAATAGGGACAGGGGTGTTCGATTTCACCCCCTACTAGAAGCCGTGGTCCTGGCAAAAGACGAGCGTTTTATATTTCCACGCTCCCGAGCCGCTTCCGGTTCTGGATCGTATGGAAGAAATATTGAACATGCGCCTGGTCAACCACGTGTGCTGTGAGCCTGTTACTTAAGGATGTGTTGCTTAAACATCATTGTTGTTGAGAAAGGAGGCGGAAGCTTCCGAAAGCTTCAGTCAATGTTTTATCTTTATTGTATTTTAAATATTTTATTTATTTATATTTTATTCTATATTAAAGTTTCATCGTATATTTATTTTGTAAATCAGTCTTTTGTATATATTATTTTACAGTGTAGTATCGTTTGGTACATTTTATAGTTTCCAGTATTAGACCATTATAATTAAACGGTTGGTGTATTTGTTTTAAATTCTGGATATGTACTCTCCCAACCTTAGAGGCCTTTTTGAAGAAATTTATAACTCGCTGGCTAAAATAAAACTTCCTGCAGTCCAAACTAAACCTCCCCCCCGGTAACTTGAATTTATGTCCCCTAGTTCTAGCATCATTTATAATCTTGAAAATTTCGTCCTCATTCATTTTACTGATGCCTCTCAGAACCTTAAACACCTCAATTAAATCTCCTCTAAGGTGTCAGTTTCCAAACTCTGCAACCCACATATTCGAAGTCTTTCTTCATAAGGACGTCCTTTTGCCGACCTCACCAGGTGAGTTACCCCGTCTTTGCACCCTTTCAAGAAGCTCAATGTCTTTCTTTAGGTGTGGTCTCCATACTTGAACACAATGTTCCAAGCGTGGTCTAACAAAAGCCTTATATAATGGGATTATCATGTCCCTATCTCTACTTGCAAAAGTTCGACAGACCATTGATAGGACACCATGGGCCTTGCTTGCAACCTGTTTACAATGCTCAAAGAATTTCATGTCTGATGGTATCATAACACCCAAGTCCCTTTCCTCCAGTACTGGGTTTAGTTGAACTCCAAGTGAATAAGTTATTTTGGGATTACTGTTTCCCAGGTGTAATACCTTACACTTTGATGGATTAAAGCCCAGCTGCCATTTTTCTGACCATTCCTGTAGTCTATCTAGGTCTCTCTGAAGAAGCTCAGCTTGACAGTGATCATTAACTACTCTACCAATTTTAACATCATCTGCAAATTTAGACATCACGCCCACTATCCTTTCATCAATTTCATTTATGAAAATTAAAAACAACAGTGGTCCTAATGCTGATTCTTGAGGAACCCCACTTCTTACATCAACCCAATCTGAGGAATAGCCATTTATCACAACCCTCTGCCTCCTGCCCTGAAGCCATCCTGCTATCCATCTAAGGAATTTCCATCTAAGGATTCCAATCACTGGGTGATTGGAATCACCCAGTGATTCCAACCTGTTCCAGCTTATAAAGCAACCGCTCATGTGGGACTGAGTCAAAAGCTTTGCTGAAATCTAAATAAACAATGTCAAAATTATTCCCTAAATCCAGCTCATGAGTGACTCTTTTAAAATAGTGAACCAGATTTGTTAAACATAAGTTTCCCTTTACAAAACTATGCTGAGTATCCTTGAGAATTTCAGTTCTATCCAAATGATCCTGAATTCCACCCTTCATCATTGCCTCCATGATTTTCCCTACCACTGAAGTCAGACTAACAGGTCAATAATTTCCCACTTCACTCTTAGAACCACCCTTACGTATGGGAGATACATTAGCACTTTTCCAATCCAACGGAATCTCCCCAGAGTCTAGTAATGCTCGCATAATTAGGCTCAATGGTTCAATGCACTTACTTGCCATCTCCCTTAAGATTATAGAGTATATTCCATCAACTCCAGGAACCTTACTGGCCTGTAGACTCAAAAGTTTTTTCATTAAATAATCTTGTGAAATTTCAATATCATTAATTATATATTTTTCAACTTCGCTCCCACAATTTCCCATTTCCACAAAAGGTTTTTCTTCTGCAAATATTAATGCAAAATAACTGTTGAGTTCATCTGCAAAGACAGCTAGTGTATTTAATACTATCCCCTTTCCCTTACCAAAACCAATTGGTAATGAAATTTTTGTATGGAAATGACGTCACTTCCGCCTCTTAGTATGAACGATGCTAACACAGTCACTAATGTTGATTCAGTACAGTAAGCAGCCATAGTAACATCATGTAATAATAAAGGCTTCACACGCTTAACCCGGCCGAGCCCAACCCAAGCCCGAATTTGTTTTTTCAAATTCATTAGCCATACCCAACCCCAATCGAATGGATTTTTATCCCAGCCTGACTGAAACTTTTTATATAAATAAAATCACCTAATAGCATTAGTTTCTGAAGTTTCATATCAATAAAGAAATAAACTTTCAGATTCAAAATTCAATATTAATAATTAGATAACAATAATAATTATCAATATTTATTATAAAAATAGAAAATGTAATAAATTTTAAATTCAACATACTTAATATAATTCCAAATCGAATATCGATGTCCACCTCTACCAGCCACCTTCTCTTCACACACCTTTTATTGCAAATTGTTTCGCAGAAATAAAAAGTCAACACTGTCACTACTTTCGATGCTCTTGCACTACTAATCCGGCTGCACTAAAATTTCTTTCAGAGCTTGCACTGCTGGCAGGTTATTTTCACGAAAGAGTGCAAATTTCGGTGAATTTGGAGACTGTGGTGAAGTGTGCTGTATTGTCCAATTAAGAGTGTCAACGCTTAGACAAAATAATACATATTAAAAAAAAAAAAAAAAATTTAAATACATAAAAAATATTTTAAAAAAATACTGTAAGAAATAGCTCAAAATAACAATCCATTTCAATTATTTGCACCCGACACGAGCCCGAACATTGTTCGTATTACTAGGCCAGAGGGTAAGGCCTGGGTTCAGGCAAACCTCTAATGTATGGTTAGCAGTTATACTGTATACTATACAGTGTATAGTATAACTGCTAATATACTATACAGTATATGGGTAGTATAACTATTAACCATATACTATATAGTAGTATATGATTAGTAGTTACAGTATATAGTTAACTATGAATAGGAGTATATGGTTAGTAGCTATACTCCTAAAAACTAGTAATGTATAGTATATAGTTTTTACTACTAACATTAACAAACAGTGAATAGGAGCATTTGCTTGATCATTAACAGTAGTTAATAGTAATGACAGTTAACATTTTAACTATTGTCGCTGGAAGAGTTAGTAGTAAGTAATCATTAACTGTTATTACTACTAACAATTCTTCCAGCATTGGACTTCTTACTCCAGTAAGTTTGAATAAGAAGTCAAAGAATTGCCCTAGGCAGAATGCACTGGTCCCACAGGAACTAGTAGTTGTTGGTGACTCTATTGTCAGGGAAACGGGAAACATGCTTTGTAAAAAGGATAGGTGGAATAGGACCAGGGTATGTCTGCCAGGGGCAAAGGTTGATGACGTTGTAGAGCGGATATCATCTTTTAAGGGCACAAAAGGTGATATAGTTGTACACGTTGGCACTAATGACATTAAGAGTAGGAGACTGGCGGAATTACTTAGCAAGTACAGGTCACTGTTGAAAAAAAGGCGTGAATTAGGGTTGAATTTGAAAGTGTCTGCAATTCTGCCCAGACACGATAGGAGGGAGTATATGATGAGAGCCTTGTCGATCAATTCGGCCCTGGAAAGATTGTGCAAGGCTGAAGGGGTAGAATTTTTTTCAGCCTGGACTGTACTTGTTAACAGGAGAGATTGCTTCTACAGGGATGGGATACACTTAAATAGAAAGGGTGCAAGAATTTTTGCTGATGCTGTCGAGGCAGTGTTAGGTGGGTCGGAAAACTGCTAGTTGGGGGGGATACAAGGACTAATAGATTAACAGTAGCCACTGGCAGAGGTGGAAGTGATTCTTGCACTGCTTCTATTGAAATGAGCAGAAGCCTGAAAAACAAGATGCAGGATATTTCAGGGACTGCTGGGAGTCACTGCGGTACAAGTAAACACATGGGTTGTGTTAGGGTAGCTAAGAATAGAAACAGGTGCATGTATACCTGCGTGTACACCAATGCTAGGAGTTTGGTAAATAAATTTGATGAATTTGAGGTATTGCTCAAAACATCAAAGGCAGATATTGTTCGGATATCAGAGACGTGGTGTCACACAGATATAAGTAATGCGGAACTGGAATTTGGGGAATACAATGTGTATAGAAAGGATAGACAGGACAGGAGGGGAGGAGGGGTTATGCTATTAATTAAGAAACATATAAAGTCCAAGGGAGTGAAGCCAGTCGACATCGATGGACAGGGCAGTGTCGAGTCAGTTTGGTGTGACATAAGCATAGGCAAATCAAAATTGAGAGTAGGAGTGTGCTATAGGCCTAATGACTCTGATGAGTATAATAAGATATTGTACAGGGAAATAGAGTGGGCCAGTAAATCAGAGAGTCTTATAATGGGGGATTTTAATTTCCCAGATATTGACTGGAATTTGTGGGTTGGTCACTCGCACACTAGCAAGGCTTTTGTGGATTTATTGGATGATTGTTTTCTACATCAGCATGTTCGTGAGGCAACAAGAGGGAGCAATACTCTTGATCTGATTATCAGTAGTGATTCTTCATGCATTAAGAATCTGCAGATAAATGAACCACTAGGTGGCAGTGATCACATTGTGTTGAAGTGGGATTTACTCAAGGAGGTAACTACCATCAGAGGTAAAGGGAAGGGTTTTTGTTTTCGTAAAGACGACTATGATGGTCTGAGACAGTATTTAAATTCTATACAGTGGGACCAACTGATGATGTTACCAACAGCAAACTCAAAATGGGAAGCATTCAAGGAACTAATCTTGGAGGCTACCAGGCTTTACATACCAACTAAGAAATATTGTTCAAGGTTTAGGCCTAAATGGTTGTCAGATGAACTAATGAGACGTGGCAGAAAAGAAAAATGCATGGGATACATACAAATTAATGGGTGACATGGAAGCCTATGATAGATATAAGTTGGTCTGTAACAAAGTCACAAAGGAGATTAGGCAGGCAAAGGCAGACTACGAAAAATCCTTGGCAAAGGATGCAAAGAAAAACAGAAAAGAGTTCTTTACCTATTTAAACTCAAGAAGGAAAGGGATGAATCAGATTGGTCCACTGGATATTGATGGTTCAACAGTTGAGGATCCTGCTCAGGTGGCTAACAATCTAAATGAGTATTTTGCATCTACATTCACGCATGAGGAGTTATTCAGGAAGGAGAATGATGTAGGTAAAGTAAACATTGGCAGTGAGCTGGATGATTTTGTAATAACTGAGAGGAAAGTGGAGGAGAGATTGTTGAGGATAAACATAAAAAAGGCACCTGGGGTGGATGGGATCTATCCAGTTATATTAAAGGAGGCAGCAAAGGAAGTAAGCAAACCCCTAGCCATAATTATGAGAGCTTCTTTGGACTCCAGGGAAGTACCCATAGACTGGAGATGTGCAAATGTAACCCCAATTCACAAAGGAGGATCAAAGGCTGATACAAGTAATTATAGACCTGTTAGTTTAACTTCTGTTCCAGGTAAATTAATGGAGGCACTGGTTAAAGAAGCACTGCAGGATCATCTAGACAAGAATTCAGTTATAGCTCAGACGCAGCATGGTTTTGTTTAGGGTAGGTCTTGCCTGACCAATTTGATTGGATACTATGATGTAGTCACAAAAGAACTAGATGCAGGGAATAACTTTGATATTATATATTTGGATCTTAGAAAGGCTTTTGATACTGTTGCACATGGAAGACTGCTGCACAAATTGCAGCAGTGTGGCATTGGAGGCAAATTGCTGCTATGGATAAGGGGATGGTTGAGTGGCAGAAGACAGAGAGTGGTAATCAATGGACACTGCTCAACGTGGACTAATGTTATTAGTGGAGTTCCTCAGGGTTCATTGTTGGGTCCGTTGTTGTTTTCGGTGTTTATGAATGATATTGATGATGGGATATCAAGTTTAATGTCCAAGTTTGCAGATGATACAAAGGTTGGCAGGGTTGTTAAGGACACTACTGACACTATGCTGCTGCAACAGGATCTGGAAAGGTTGAACAGATGGGCTGAGAGGTGGCAAATGAAGTTTAACATTGACAAATGTAAAGTACTACATATGGGAAACAGTAACCCCAGAGCAACGTATCAACTCTGCGGTACTACACTGACAGTGGAGGAGAATGAAAAGGACCTGGGGGTAATTATGCAGGCAGATGTGAAGTTCTCTGAGCAGTGTAGACGAGCTGCAAGAATAGCTCTTGGTGTCTTGTCAATGATATACAGGAATTTTTCTAGCAGGGATAAGGAGGTGATTATTCCCTTGTATAAGGCAATGGTTAGGCCACATCTTGAGTACTGTATACAGGTCTGGAGGCCTCATTTCAAGAAGGATGTAGAGCTACTGGAATGGGTACAGAGAAGGGCAACAAGATTAGTGAATGGAACAAAGGGTTGCTCTTACCAAGAAAAGCTTAAGTTTTGCAAATTACAGAGTCTGGAGACTAGGCACCGGCGAGGTGATCTGATAGAGGTGTATAAGGCTTTGAATGGTTTGAGCATGCTCAATGCCAATGGGATTCTTCATCTTGCTCAGAATAATCACCTCAGAGGGCATAAATTCAAATTGAGGAAAGACGGATGTCGGATAGATGTGCGGAAATTTGCCTTTGGCCAGCGGGTGGTTGGTTGGTGGAACCGACTTCCATCACTTGTTGAAGTTGATAGCCTAAACAAATTTAAAGCTCAACTGGACAGGTATTTCGAATGAACGGAGGGGTGAAATGGGAGTGGTGTGTGTGTTTTTTTTTTTTTTTTTGGCTGATGCTGAATAAGCTTGCTTTCTTGCATCATATGCCTCTACTAATGCTAATGCTAATTCATTACTGCTGTGGCATTGTCATCCATAAATTGGCCATCACCTTTAGGATAAAGAGTAGGGTTATTGACATTCGACCTTCCACTGGTACCACACCCGCTACTTACTCTACAGAATCAACATTACTGCATTAGCATCATTCAGGAAGTGAAGTAATTTGCATCATTTCCATTTCACATTTTTGTCAAAGATGTTATCACATAAAACATCTTTTGTGCATACAGGGTATGCATACGCTTTTTTTTTTTTTTGACAATGCAGAGGTAATTTCTGTGACAGAAGCATGGTTTCAAGGGAAAAGTGATACCTATAAAAATAGCTCAACATGCCATGCCATAAGAGATGGGAGAAATGTGTTGTTTTTGGTGGTGATTACCCAGAGAAGGGATAATATAAGTTGCAAATCTCAACTTCCTGGAACACGACATGATCTGGGGAAAAAACTTTTGACCCCCCCTATATACATTACATTATTGTGACCAGTATTTGTCTACAACAAAACTCAGTTCCTCAGTTTTGTTGTAGAGATTCTTGCAAAACTCAAAACTCAGTCCCTGAGTTTGGTTGAATTTTTCCCACCTGTCAATGCTGGTGATGGCAAATTGTATTCTATATTTTAACTTCTTAAATAATGCTGATGTTTCTCAAGGTTCCAAATTTTTCCCCCTGCTCTTTTCCTCTTGTTTATTGACTAGAAATCCTGACTATAGTTTTGCCAATGATAGCACATTACATTCCCCATGCCAGTTTGAGAAACCTTACCCTGCACAAACTGCTTCAATTTTTCAAATATACACCACCAATTACTTAAATGTCAATCTCTGGGTAATTCTCCAATGGGGTGAAAAACATTTAGTTAATTTCAATCCTGTTAAAATCTGGTCCTTATTACTCACAAAACAGTTTGTTGCTTCTGTGTTCATCTTCGATAACACTCAGATTTATAAAGATCACATTTTTACTGGGGATAACCTTAGCTTCTTAAACTTTCTTGGCATAAGCACATTATAAATATTGTTTCTTCTGCATTGAAAAAAAGTAGATTTTTGTTTTCACTCTCAGCATTACTTTTTTTTTCTTCCAAACATCTATGGATGCTGTACAAATTTGAAATCCATCCTGCAATACTATTCCCACATTATTTGGAGGGGTAGTGTCCCCAAAACCTCTCTAAAGTTCCAAGACAAAGACAGTTATGGGTTTTATAAATTAATGATTAAGCCACATCTTGAAGACTGGCTAGAAAGGGTGAAAAGAAGAGAAAAATTAGTTGGGGCACAAAAGGATGGTTCTGTAAATTGCAGGATTTGGAACTCAGGAATCTGTGTGGTGACCTAATTAAATTGTATAAAGCTTTAAAAATAGTTAAGCAAGCTAAAGACTAATGTTACTTTTACTTTCTCTTCCAGAAAACACAAATTTAAATTGGAAAAAAAAAAAAAAAAAGGATGGATGGATGTAGAATAGATGTGCAGAAATTCATATTCTGTCATAGGATAATAGCCTGTAAACTTCCACTTGGTGTTGTGGAAGTGGTAGTTTGAATAAATTTAAAGGTTTGGCATGATAAGTAATAAACAGACAGACTAGGATTATAAAACATGCCTTTATTACAAAATACACACAGCATGTAACCATGCAGTGTTGACAAAAGATCATCAAAATTTATGTACATAAGTACAAGTTCCACACTTAAAATGCATGATGCTACCAAAACATTTATTCGTTTGACAAACTCCATATTACACAAAATTTTATGCTACAAAGAGGTTCTTTAGAAGAAAAATATGCTTTCTGTAGTTGTTTAGTTTTTAAGGTTAAAAGAAGAGGTTTCCATATACATATTCATGGCATTTATCAATGATCCATAGGTTCTACACATTTTTTTCTATAACAACTCCTCAAGGGAGAAAGAAATTACAAAAATACTGGCTTTACATTTCATCATATATATCTTTATTAAAGATGTGCGAAATATATATAGCCATCAATAACACAGAAGTCATTTGATTGTTTTCAAAAAAAAAAAAAAAAAAGTATAAACACAACACATAAATAAATAGCAATAGTCACATTTTAGCACATAATTTTCACTGGGGCAATGATTATATCATATTTAATTGTACACCATGATTTGACAATACTGTCTATAATGCAGTTCAGAACTTTAGCTAATTACACAGTTAAGAAATAATTTACAATAATATATCCAAAGATGCTGAACAATGTGAGCATAAAGTGAAAAGCAGTTAACACATTTCACTCTTATATCCAAAATTTAATTATGGATTATTTCAGTAGTAACAATGCAGTTAACATTCATGCTGCGAAAATAAAGGCAAATGCTTTAAAATGTTGGACTGTACTTAAGCAGCCTAACTTCACTATCATTTGCCAAATTTAGATGCCTTAAAAGTTTCATTCTTATTCACATTAATCAGCATGAGTATAAAAAAAAAACGGTTTGCAATATCTAAATAAAATATTTATCTATAATTCAATTTTGCCACTCATCATAAAGTAAATTTGGCAACATATTTTGGAAGGAAATAAAATGGGAAATCTAAATCTTGACTCCTCATGAGAAAATATACACAATTAGCAAATGAATCACATCTTTCCTAACACATCATTTTGTTATAAATTAATTTATTTTAAAATTAAAAATGCAGATTAAGTCATCTAGGCTAATAAACAAATACACATAGACAAAATAAAGTGTATATGGCTGGCAGTGTTTGGCTGGCTTTCAAAAAAAAAAAACCGTACCTTTTGTTGAAATTTTTTACTTATTTTTTTTCATTTATTATCTGCTGTGCACATTATAAATAATATACACTATTCAACAAAATAACAATGTTCAGATGGTTAAAGTTATTATACATCGCATAAATTTTCAACAGTTGAATTAGCTAATTGCCATACTCACAACGAAATGCAATTACCTTTGGCTTTGATGTCTTAAAGCCAAATGAATGTAATGGAGTAAGTTAAGAATTTATAAATACATACTATGGTAAAATTTGTGTTATAGTATGCAAATACTACAAAGATATACAGTATCAGTTTCTCTAGCTCCAATAATAAACGTTTTGCTGCAAATGCTAATTGCAGTTAAAAAAAAATTTGCATGGATATTTGAAATATACAGAGGGGTGTGTGTGTGTGTGTGTGTGTGTCCATTCATGATGGACTAGTCTAGTTTCAAATGACTGAGATCATGGAAATGAACTAAGAATAATTTCCCCATCTTCAGGCACTTTCTAGAATCTTACTTATGAGCTTACCTACTACAATCTTACTTACTTATTACAAAGAAAAATTAATAATTAACATAATGTCTCCACCCACCTTTTCTGTAGCCCTCCTTATTCCACCTTTGGTAAATTTTTATCAATATGCTTATTTTTGTAGTCGAAAATTATATTCTTAAAGTAAATGTATAATTTGATGACAATAAACAATATTAATGACAATTTGAATATGTGAATATTCATTCCATTAGAAGCACCAATCTTATGAAAACCAATGGCAGAGGTTTCTGTTCTTAATGTGATAACTGAAACCTGATGTCCATACCGAAACTCTCATAATATGAGTATAATACATGGGAAAGTATTTTATTTAGGAACAAGTTAAATATATTTATTTGTAAAAGAAAATGGTATTTGTAATAAATAAATATATATATATATATTTTTTTTTTTTTCTCACTGTATAAAGTATAAAATGCAATATATTCTCAGAAAAACTATTGCTAATTTGCATAGATTTTGTTTGTATCTGTGCACACACCCACACAAGAGTCATGTAATGACACTTTCACATTAGTATATGAAGTGTCATTACATCAATTCAATAAACTAAAATGCACTTTTTAAGCTTTTTCCGAATCAGATTTATTTCACTTTTACAGATTTTCAATGAGCCCATGGCATCAATCAGTTTAACAGATAACAAAATATTAGTATATTACTAGTACGTTCACTTATTACAATATATTATTTTATTATCAAAATTATTAAATGCTGAAATATAAATTATAAAATTTTGTTGTACAAAATAAAAAATCTAAAATCAGCTCACCACATTTGGCAAATTGATACTAGTTAGGGGATTGCTATGTCTGGCCCAGATATGCCAACTCTTCTCTTAATTTTAAATACTCAGTGAAACTTGGCAAGGCTAAAATTACTGTGAAATTATGATAGATTGACAACTCAGTACAAAACTACCTTTTGAATTAAGTGGCCATAAATATAAATATTAAGGCTTATGTAGAATGACAACTGCTTGCAATTCTTAGAGAACATTAACTTCACATAAGTTAATGTTCCCTAAGAATTTCAAGTTAACCCCAGGGCTCACATCTGGTGAGTATGGGCTTGACACACCCAGGGTCCTGAGCTGGATATCATCATTCTTGCACTATATGGCTAATAATAATAATAAATGTGGATAATGGTACTGCAAAACATGTTTTAATAATGTAATTTTATGCTTTGAGTATTGTAAGCTCTTTTCAAAATTTATTGCGATTACTATTTTATATACCAGCATAGCCTACTTGTTGATCCTGATCCTCAGTTTCGGTCGGTAACAGGTTAGGACTAACACATGGTTAAAAATATTTCCTTGTGGAACTCAAGGGGACTTGGGGCCACAGGGATGGGATTCACTGGTCTACAGGAATAGTCACAAATCTCCAAACAATCATCTAACCCTTATCAAACTCAGAAATGCTCACGACTACAATGGTATGTCATTACCAAAATAAGCTAAATATTATAGTGTATTGACTCTTACACAAGAATATATGCCCTCCTAGCTAACAGGAGCACTCACTAAGATTTTTATAATTAATAAATTTTTACTGAACTTTCATAGCAGTAAAATATGATACTATTAAAAGTGCCATTATTTTCATATAAGTACAGCACTATGAACTTTTAAGAGTTGACAACATGTAGCTTGTGGGCTGCATGGGGCTCACATCTGGTGAGTATGGGCTTGGCACACCCAGGGTCCTGAGCTGGATGTTATCATTCTTCTCTTTCTTGGTGATTCCCTTCAATTTCTGACCCCTCTCTCTCTTTCTCTCAGGGGTAACTCAGAATTATTATTATTTTTTTTTGACTGGCGCAGCAAAAGCCTCAGGCTTCCTTGCACCATATGGCTAATTATAATAATAATGTGTGACACCCTCAATTTAATTTTACAAGTTTACTTTAATACCACATACAGCCAGGTGGATGATATTTCCATTTTGAGAAAATTGAAATTGTTACTTTGTCAAAAGAAGCTGGCTTTGAAGATAAGAGGAGATGAGACTGATGCCAAGGCAAAACATATATTTTAAAATGTTAATAATTAATTTGCTCCATTCCTACCAAGAATTAAGCAAGGCGAAATCATTCAGTCACACTAGTTACAAGAAGACGAAGCAGATCCTCTAAAGAAAACCAAACAGATTCAACTCTCTACATACTGACTTCTAAAAAAAACATCAAAAGCATTTTCTCTTATATGGAGACCTTAGCAAATTTTTGAAGATTATGATCAAATGAGTTATGCAGATCCAGAGTTTCAAATGGATGGGTGTGAATAATGTCTTAAAATTAATCATAAAATTTATCAGAAAAAATGTGATCAATCAAAGTAGCAATCTCTTGATATACATTTTTTTTATAAATCTGAAAAATAACTAAACTTTCAAACGCTAAAAGGTAAGTAGTTTTACTTTATATGATTATTTCAAATGGATTTGTATGAAAAGTTCAGTGCATGTCATACATGTGTAGTATTTATAATACAATTACAGCTTAAATGCCATAATAAAATTAAAATACTATACGTGACACAATAAAATACAGGCAGCCCACGTATAACATGGTACTTCTACAATATGGTTTTGTTCTAACACAATTGATAAACTGCAGCAATCCTCACACAACATGGTACTTGTACAACACTGTTAAAGAACTGAAGCAAATCTCGCATAACACGGCATTTTTGAGCTTTTGTGTGGGGAAACTGCCATTACGTTAGATGTAATTTTTCAACATTTCCATTCTTTTTTGTGAATCCCCGCTGTTGACTCACTAGTCATTATGCAAAAAATTATTGGGAAATCCCAGTATTTTATTTTGTTGGGAAATCCTTGCGTTAGGTAAGGTTAGGTTGTGTTAGGTTCTGTGCTATTGAACTTGTGCTTGTATGAGACCATAAAAAATTGTGACTTCAAAGCAAGCAGTTTGCAACCTTTAAGGTTTTTGTAAGGTTATTTTGGTTTTTATTTGATTGTTTATAAATTTTTCCAGTTATATATTATTACTAAATTTTGTTCTTAAAAACTGTTGGAATAATTTCTTTGTTTTGAATTAAATTTCAGCCATAAATTATGCCTAAGGCCTAAGGAAAGTAAAAAAGTGCCACTCAAAAGAAACTTTATTTCTCTGGAATCAAAGGTAAAAAAGGGGAAAAGGTATCATATGTTGCAAAAATTTTTAATTTAAATGAAGCAACAATTCAGACCATAAAGACAGAACAGAAAATTAGAACTGCTGTTGCTGCAGGAGTTTTCATTTCCGCAAATATGACAGCTCGTCCCCAAGCACCAATAATTGAGAAAATGGAAAAAGCACTCGGTATTTGAATCGAAGATAGCAGTAAAAAAACTGATCTCATTAGATGGCAATGCAATTAAACAAAATGCACTAAAAATTTATAACTATTTAAAAGAAAATGAAGAATCTCCTGTTAACCTGGAGTTTGTTGCAGTAATTTAAAAACCACTCCTCATTACATAACATAAGATTCAATATTCATAATATAAGAATTCAAGGGGAAAGTGCATCAGCTGCCAAGAAGTATGCAGAGGAATTTCAAAAAAATTACTGAAGAGCACAGATACATGCTGCATCAAGTTTTCGATGCTGACTTTGGTCTTTGGTGGAAAAATATGCCCATCAAAAGATTGTGTAACATTACTTATGTCCAGTAACACATCAGTCAGACGCCTCCATAGCCAGGTGGGAAGGAGCAGCAGTGCGTAGCACATGCTTCTTGATTAGACCGGGGTTCGAGCCCGTCACCACCAAATACGGAGGACGTGCAAGGTCAGGGAATGACCACCGCATATCCCGGAGCAATATGGCCTTAGTTGCTAATGCTCCTAAAAAAAAAACCAAAAAAAACAACACATCAAGAGATTACATGACAAAACCTATGCTAGTTTATAGACCCTAGAATCCTCGTGCAATGAAAGATGTAAATAATACGCATTACCAGTATTCTGCTTTCCAATATACAGTTGACCCTTGAACAACACAAGTTTGAACTGCATGGGTCGATGTATACCCAGATTTTTTTCAATAAATATATTGGAAAATTTTTAGGAGATTTGTGACATTTTGAAAAAAATTCATAGACGAACGCGTAGCCTATATATGTACAATGATATAATCTTTGTATATAATCCTCCTTTGTGAATTGGGGTTACATTTGCACATCTGTGCAAATGTAACCCCAATTCACAAAGGAGGATCAAAGGCTGACAAGTAATTATAGACCTGTGAGTTTAACTTCTGTTCCAGGAAAATTAATGGGAGCACTGGTTAAAGAAGCACTGCAGGATCATCTTGACAAGAATTCAGTTATAGCTCAGACACAGCATGGTTTTGTTAAGGGAAAGTCTTGCCTGACCAATTTAATTGGATACTATGATGTAGTCACAAAAGAATTGGATGCAGGGAATTACTTTGATATTATATATTTGGATCTTAGAAAGGCTTTTGATACTGTTGCACATGGAAGATTGCTGCACAAATTGGAGCAGTGTGGCACTGGTGGAAAATTGTTGCTATGGATAAAGGGATGGTTGAGTGGGAGAAGACAGAGAGTGGTAATTAATGGACACTGCTCATCATGGACTAATGTTATTAGTGGAGTCCCTCAGGGTTCAGTGTTGGGTCCATTGTTGTTTTCTGTATTTTTAAATAATATTGATGATGGTATATCAAGTTTAATGTCCAAGTTTGCAGACGATACAAAGGTTGGCAGGGTTGTTAAGGACGCTACTGACGCTAATGCTGCTGCAACAGGATCTGGAAAGGTTGAGCAGATGGGCTGAGAGGTGGCAAATGAAGTTTAACATTGACAAATGCAAAGTACTACATATGGGAAACAGCAACCCAAGAGCAACGTATCAACTCTGTGGTACTACACTGACAGTGGTAAAGAATGAAAAGGACCTGGGGGTAATTGTGCAGGCAGATATAAAGTTCTCTGAGCAGTGCAAATGGGCTGCAAGAGTAGCTCATGGTGTCTTATCAATGATATACAGGAATTTTTCTAGCAGGGATAGGGAGGTGATTATTCCCTTGTATAAGGCACTGGTCAGGCCGCACCTTGAGTACTGTATATAGGTCTGGAGGCCTCATTTCAAGAAGGATATAGAGCTGCTGGAACGAGTACAGAGAAGGGCAACAAGGTTAGTGAATGGAAAAAGGTTGCTCTTATGAATAAAGGCTCAAGTTTTGCAAATTACAGTGTCTGGAGACTAGGCACCGGCGAGGTGATCTGATAGAGGTGTACAAAGCCTTGAATGGTTTGAGCATGCTCAATGCTGATGGGATACTGCCTCTTACTCAGAATAATCACCTGAGAGGGCATAAATTCAAATTGAGGAAAGACAGATGTAGGATAAATGTGCAGAAATTTGCCTTTAGCCAGCAGGTAGTTGGTTGGTGGAACAGACTTCCATCCCTTGTTGTGGAAGTTGATAGCCTAAATAAATTTAAGGCTCAGCTGGACAGGTATTTCGAACAGGTGGGGTGAAGTGGAAGGGTTTTTTTTTTTTTGGCTGAATGCTGCATAAGCTTGCTTTCTTCCATCATACACCTCTACTAATGTTAATGCTAATAATAGCATAATTTTTGATGTTTGCGCATGAGGCAATGTATGCATAAACTCGAGAGAAGAAAAAAGCAAAAAGTATAAAAAATTGTATTAAGTAAATATCATGAGATGAATTAACAACTTAATAATTGTATCCCGTTTTAAAAATGGATAGCCTATGGCTAGTCTATTTTAAAAAGTTAAAATTTATCAAAAGTTAAAAGTTAAAAAAAAACTTAAGCACACAAACACTTTACAGACATTTATAGAAAAAGCCGTACATGGCACCATTCGCAGTCGAAATAAATGTAAAGTGAAAATCTAATAACTGCATAAAATTAACTGTAGTGCATACTGCTACTGTAATAATTTCATAGCCACCTCCTGTTGTCATTGCAGTAAGCTCAAGTGTTGCGAGTATCTGCTTGAAATGGCATGTAACGCTAATCATCTCTGCACGAGCAGTTTGTCTCTCCAGTAAATTGCGTGTCGCAGTAAAAAGTGATCTCTGTGTATTTTTCATCGTGTTTAGTGCAATACTGTAAACCCTGAATAACACCATGGGACCCATATGAAGTGCCACTAGTGATGCTAGAAGTGCTCCCAAGAAGCAGAGAAAAGTCATGACATTACAAGAAAAAGTTGAATTGCTTGATATGTACTGTAGATTGAGGTCTGCAGCTGCAATTGCCCGTCATTTCAAGATAAATGAATCCAGCATAAGGACCATTGTAAAAAAAGAAAAGAAAAGTAAATTCGTGAAGCTGTCACTGCAGCCCCACCAGAAGGCACGAAAACCTTACACTTTTTGCGAAATACCTTTTTATCTCGTATTGAAAATGCAGCTTTTATGTGGGTGCAGGATAGCTATAAGAAAGGCAAACCTATAGACTGTAATATGATTCGAGAAAAAGCAAAGTCATTATAATGACAACTTAAAGCAAAAGGATGGTTTGATAATTTTAGAAAGAGGTTTGGCTTAAAAAATGTCAAGATAACAGAAGCAGCTTCTGCCAACCAAGAGGCAGCAGATGCGTTCCCAGATGCCATTAAGAAAATCATTGAGGAGAAACGATATCTGCCTGAACAGGTTTTTAATGCAGATGAAAGTGCCCTATTCTGAAAAAAAAATGCCACAAAGGACATTTTATTAGGAAGAGAAGTGAGCACCGGGATTTAAGGCAGGAAGGGATAGTCTAACTCTACTGTTTTGTGAAAATGCAGTCGGGTTTATGATCAGGCCCTTATCTATAAAGCTGCTAACTCCCAAGCCTTGAAGGGAAAAGATAAACACCGGCTGCGAGTCTTTTGGTTGAACAACAAGAAGGCCTGGACAACAAGAACCCTCTATCTGGATTGGTTCCATTGATGCTTTGTTCCTGAGGTCAGGAAGTACCTTGCCAGTAAGGGACTGCCTTTTACAGTTCTTTTGATATTGGACAATGCCCCTGGCCACCCAGAACCCCATGAGTTCAACACCAAAGGGGTCAAAGTGGTCTACTTGCCCCCCCCCCCAACACAATGTCTCTAATTCAGCCTCTAGATCGGGGGGGGGGGGTCATAAGGACCTTTAAGGCTCATTACACACGGTACTCTATGGAAAGGATTGTCAACGCTATGGAAGAGAACCCCGATAGAGAGAACATCATGAAAGCCTGGAAGGATTACACCATTGAAGATGCCATTGTTGTTATAGAAAAAGCCGTGAAAGCCATCAAGCCCAAAACAATAAATTCCTGCTGGAGAAAACTATGTCCAGATGTTGTGTAAATCACAGGATTTACAACAAAGCCAATCAAGGAAATCATGAAAAAGATTGGGGACATGGCAAAAAAGGTGGGGGGGTGAAGGGTTTCATGATATGGATCCTGGAGAAATTCAAGAGCTAATAGACACCAACACCAGAGGCATTAACAGAAGACGAAGTAGAAGAAGCAGTACCAGAAAACAAATTAAGATTAGACAATCTGGCAGAAGGGTTCTGATTATTCAAGACTGCTTTTGACTTCTTTTATGACACGGACCCTTCTATGATACGGGCACTGAAATTAAAGCAAACAGTGGAAGAAAGATTGGTACTGTATAGAAACATTTTTAGAGAAATGAAAAAGCAAAAAAGTCAGACAGAAATTACGATGTATTTCCGTAAAGTTACACCGAGTGTGCCTGCCTCTCCTGCCTCCCCCTTCCACCTCTGCCACTCCTGAAACAACAAGCCCAACCCCCTCCTCTTCCTCAGCCTACTCAATGTGAAGATGATGAGGATGAAGACCTTTATGATGATCCACTTCCACTTAAAAAATAGTAAATAATCATCATGCCATACAGGTAATAAACATATCTGTTGTTATTAAACTTATTCGTGTGAAAATCTAATAACTGTACAGCAAGAACTGAATGAGACATTTTTGTGTCATCATCATCGCCTAAAACATTGTGTGCAAGACTTGTATGGAAGTGGATAGCCTATCCTTACATAGACATAAGGTGAGTGATAGTTAATATAAAATTAATAATGTGTTACGTTTCTTACTGTTTTTTTAACTTTGCTTTCAAAGTATTACATTACCGTACAGTATGCCCTCCTCTCTCTCATAACTGGAGAAACTATCTCAGCCTATCATCACAGGTACGTGGTTTTTTTAAAAATGTAACAATGTTTTCGATACTGTATTATGAATATGACTGTAATACTGTATGGCATAAAAATTTTATAACAATTCATTCATTAGTGTATAGGCTAGGCCACTGTGAAGCAATTGTATCGCTGCTTCTTCGTTATCAATGCATGAATCATTTATACCTGTAAATAAATATGAATTCCTTTTTCACATTATCTTTTCATTTTTGACGTCTAGTGTTAGTAATACTTATATAACATCTACAGTGTTTTGTATCATATAAGACAATATTGATGTACGTACTAACAGACAGACGATTCATCTTGTAAACAGACAATGTAAACTTACAGTATCGATAAATACAGTACAGTACCATAAATGTATTTTCTCTTCCTCATGATTTTCTTAATAACATTTTCTTTTCTGTAGCTTACTTTATTGTAAGAATACAGTATATAATACATATAACATACAAAATATGTGTTAATTGACTGTTTATGTTATCGGTAAGGCTTCTGGTCAACAGAAGGCTATTAGTAGCTAAGTTTTTGGGGAGTCAAAAGTTATACGTGGATTTTTGACTGTGCGGGGGGTCAGTGCCCTTAACCCCTGCATTGTTCAAGGGTCAACTGTACTGGTAACACGGGCTACCAGTATATTGGAAAGCAGATAAAAAAGCTTGGGTAGCTGCCGATTTATTTAAAGAATGGTTTCTAAACTGTTTTGTGCCAGATGTAGAAAACTATTTAAAGTGAAAAATCTAGATTTCAAAATTTTATTACTATTGGATAATGCACCAGGTCCACCCAAAAGATTTAAATCATCCAAATGTTGAAGCAAATGTTCCTACCACCTAATATAACTTCTTTAATTCAGCCATTAGATCAAGGCATTCTATCTACCTTTAAAATTCATTACAATGGATTTTGTAAAAAATTAATTCCGAATCTGTTGAAGCAATGGAGGCATGGAAAAATTTTTCAATTGTGGACTGTATCGGAATCACAGCTTTATTGCTCAAAGAAGTAAAACCGTCAACATTAAATGCGTGTTGGCAAAATAAATGGCCAGAGTCAGTTCATTCAGGAAATATGGTTGAACAGACAGAAAACGGAATTGGTGCGATAGTAAAACTTGCTAAGTTGGTAGAACAGGGTGGCCAACCATCCCAATTTAGAACTTAAAAGTCATGCTTCCCGATAATACCATCATTTTCTTGATAAGAGGAAAAAACTGTTAATTTATTGATTTTATGTATTTTTAATTAATTTTTATTGGAATCTAATGAATGTGTTAAAAATCAATTCCTAATAATAAGAGAAAAATGAGAATCGAGAAGTCTTTTTTCTCATTGTTGTTTTAAATTACATGTACAGGCATACCTCGAATAACGAATAGGATGCGTTGCGCGAAATTACTTCGTTAAGCGAAACTTCGTTTTCAGAGGTAAAAATACTATGGCCAGAATAGGGATACGTTCCTACATAAAGAAAATGAAAAGCTTTTTTTTCGAACAAAGAAAAGTTTTTTATTAAATAAACAGTCAACTTACATACAAAGTGAAATCACATTTTAAAATATGAGTCTAAAGTTGACTGTTTATGTTTTTTTCCCTCTTTCATTTAACAATTGCCTATACGGAGTTATTGCATTTAACACTGATCGCTTAACAATAACACTTCTTCCTAAATCAGGATCATTTTCACTAAAAAAATGTAAAATGTTTTCAATGTCATTTAAGCACCTTTTTAAATCTTTGGTTGTTAACACTTTTTCGGCAGGAACTTCTTTAACTTCGTCTTCGTTGCTAACAAGGTTTTCTAAATCTTCCACTGAAAAACCATCATCTTCTGCATTCAATAAATTCCTAACATCCTCTTCATCATCATTTTCGAAACCTATTGATTGAGCCATCTGGATAACTTCATTTCTAATTTCTTGGATGTTATTTTCTTCTTCTATTACAACTTCTGGCCATATTTTGCGCCAAACTCCATTTAAGCATTTCTTAGTGACTTCTTTCCAAGAACTATCAATGTTTTCAATTGCAATTTTAATGGTGTAGTTTTTCCAAAAAGTTTTAACTGTCATTTCCTCTTTATCCTCTAGTTCAGTTAAACTGCTTAATGTTCGACGCAGATAATAAGCTTTAAATTATGCTATTACTCCCTGATCCAATGGTTGAATCAGGGAAGTTGTGTTTGCTGGAAGAAACACAACTTTGACAGGAATGCATGTGTCCAACATGTTAAGATCAGTAGGATGTCCCGGAGCATTGTCTAACAACAAAAGAGCCTTTTCTTCAAAGTTGTTTTTTTTTTGACAATACCGTTTTACTTCAGGACAAAAGTGGTTAACAAACCAATCAGTAAATAACTCCTTGGTAACCCACGCTTTTCTATTTGCTTTCCATATTACAGGTAAATTCATTTTTATGTTACCTTTTAACGCTCTCGGATTTTCTGAATGATAAACTAATAACAATTTTAATTTATAATCGCCAGAGGCATTTGATCCAAAGAGTAACGTTAAACGGTCTTTGGCTGCTTTGAACCCAGCAACTGATTTTTCTTCAATAGAAATGAAGCTTTTTGTTGGTAGCCGTTTCCAGATCAAACCGCTTTCGTCAACATTGAACACCAAATTTGGAAAATTTTCACGTTCAATTATTTCCTTTAGTTTTTCTGGAAACTTATTTGCAGCTTCTCCTGTTAATTTTACACTATGAATCCTGGCCCGTTTTTTAAATTTCTCGAACCAACCACGAGAAGCCCCAAAGGTTTCCGTAATTTCTTTAGTTTGTTTAGATTTCAGGTGATTAAACTGGAATATTTTTTTATGTTAAATGGGGCTTGAAATTGCCGACTTCGTTATATCGAAGCTTCGTTATCAGAGGTAACGTTAACCGAGGTATGCCTGTATAGTGTATTCATTTATATATGCCATACATTATTTTAGTAATAATTCTCAAATGAGTTTTCCTTTTTTTTTTAATTGATAAAGTGAAGTAATTTTTAAAATTAAATAAAAACATCAACATTTAATGCAATTCGAGAATTAGTAGAAATATTCAACATCAAAAATGTTAACTTAGATTTGCTTTTTGAAGAAATTTTAAGTCTAAAGGCATTTTGTTCATTACTGAGTAATGAAGAAAAGAAAATGCATGTTGATAAAAAATGGGTGCAATTTTTCTTAAAGTTTCTGAGGCAAATAATTTGTCTCAAATTGTAAGCTCCATATTAACCATTCCACATTCAAATGCTTCATCAGAAAGTTTTCAGCTTAATGAAAACTGCTTGGTGGAAAGAGAGAAACCATCATTTATTAAACAAATTTAGAAGACGAACTTATGGTGAAAGAAAACTATTGTCCTGTTCAGAATTTAAGTTTTTAAAATCTTTGGAAGGAGAAGAAATTATAATACAGTAGAGTCCCGATTATCTGAGCTAGCTCTTAGCTCAATTTTTACATAAAGGCTAAGTGATGCCTTAAAAAGTTGTTTGTGTTCATATGAATGATGAGTAAGACTGTGATGAGAACAGACTGTGCTGTGCTGATTTGTGAAATTTCGATGACTTATTCCCTCCACGCCCCTCCACCCACTTGCCATGAAACTTCAACAATCTTATCTGTCGGGTTCAGTTTGACATCTCGTTCAGGTGGTTTCGCTTGTGACTAAAAAAAAATTAATTTAATTTTCTGTTTATACTCCGGCATGACAACCAGGTCAGTAGAGTTTACAATAAATCATCAATACAAATATTTATCATATTTAGTAGTCACGGGCTTGAACCAACCCAGCCCACTCAAGGAAAGCTTGCTATGCACTCTCGCTCCTGACCACTCAATTACATCAGGCCTACCACTAGTTTATGGTTCTGCGTGGCTTTATTTTTATTTTATGTACGATGAGTGTAAAACGGAAACATGTCGTGGTTTTATTAGAGACTAACTTCGATGCCATCAAATGAGTAAACAAGGGCGAAACAATTAAAAAGCTGGCTAGAGAGATAGGTGTAGGTAAAGTGACTGTAGGAGATTGGGTGATAAATTGACAGAACATTGAAAAATGGTGTTCACAAAGATTCTGAGAAAAGTGATGAACAAACGAGAAGAAAAACAATGAAAAAGGGAGAGTTTGAATAAACATCTGAAGCACTTTTTTTGTGGTTCACGCAAATGAGACAGAAAGAAAGCCCAATTTCTGGACTGATTCTACAAGCAAAGGCTCAACAATTTCAGAAAAATTTTCGTGATGGTGATGAAGAATTTACAGCTAGCTTGGGATGGTTAGAAAGATGGAAAAAGAGGTATGGAGTAAGATAGCTGAACATCGCTGGGGAAAAATTATCTGCTTGTCAGGAAGAAGTGCAGTCTTTTACCAAAAAAAGTTGGCAGAAGTCACAGAGGAGTAAGGTTTACAAGTTTACAACTGTGGCAAAAACAGATTTAAATTATCAATGCTTCCAACCAAAATGCTTGCGTCACAAGCAAAAAAAGCAGCACCCGGGTATAAATGTAGTAAGGAGAGAGTGAGAGACTGACAGTGTTGGCATGTTCAAATGCTTCAGGAAGTCACAGGCATAAGTTGCTACTTATTGGAAAGGCTAAGGAACCAAGAGCCTTCAAACATGTACATGTGGAAAGTCTTCCTTGAAAGTATGCTAACCAATCAAATGTGTGGATGGATTCATGTTTGTAAAAAAAATGGTTCCATGAAGACTTCGTTCCTGCAACAAAGAAATTTTTGGCAGAAAAGCAACTCCCAGAAAAAGCATTTTTGCTTCTGGACAATGCACCATCTCATCCAGATGAAACCGAACTAGTCTCTGGTGACATTAAAACTCTTTTTTTGGCCCCTAATATAACGTCTCTAATCCAGCCACTAGATCAAAGTGTCCTGAAGACTTTGAAACGGAACTATAGACAACGACTTTAAAAACAACTCCTGGAAGATCTTGAAAATGGTCGAACTGTTGCTGAAAGCCTTAAAAACAAACGTGAAAGATGTCATTTACCAGCTGGCAGAATCACGGGAAGAAGTAAAAACATCAACTCCGGTGAAGTCCTGGAAAAAAATTCTCAGTGAAACCGAGGAAGAACGTGATAATGAAGATAATCTTCCACTTATAGAGCTAGTAAAAAATCTTCCAAATTCAGAACCTATTATGAATGAGATGAATGAGAGTGAGCAACAGGAGATGACCGATAACATGATTATACATTTAGTGAATGAGGGAAAACAAGAGAGTGAAGACGAAGATGATGTGTGTCCAGGAGAAGGCTCGAAGATTTTGCATACGGAAGGCCCTAAATGCAATTGAGACCGCACTGTGATACATTGGAACAGCAGAATGAGAGTACACCCACTGATCCACTGTTGTTGAAATGCCTGAGAAACATTGCAGCAAACAAGCGAGGAACTTCTTTAAAACAGAAGACTTTGAAAGGCTTTTTTTCTAAAGCCTGATGCTGTAATCATGATGATGCATGTACAGTACAATACTATGTGCGTAAATAAACACAGGCTTAAGGTAGAGAAAGCCCACACGAGAAGCATAGAAAATTTTGGCAAAGTTTAGCCATGAAAGTACAGTATACTGTACTTTGCTGTACCACACTTGTAGTGTTGCTTTCTCGGTAAACAGACGGTGGATGTTATCAGTCTGCAATAGAAGTCGAGAATGATATATTGATTGACAGGTAGGCATGACAAATGATGTACTGATTGGTGCATGAAGAGAACAGATGATAATATTGGTTTAGTCATTGGTTGGCATTAGGACGTTGTATTAATGAATAAAGAATGGTGCATAATTAGTTTCAGAATGAACAGCATATAGATAATATTAGTGGTGAACCTTTTAAAGTTTGAAGAAATTTGTGGGGAAAAATGAAACGTAGCTTCAACTTCCTTGATTTTTTGATGTAATCTAAATTAATAAGACCGAAACTGTACTGTTTTAAGTGCAACAATTATTTTAAACTAATTGAATTACGAACTGAGTCAAGTGAAAAGTTCTGGCATTGTAAAATATGTTCTACGCATGTGAGTGTCTTTAAAAAAAAAAAAATAATAATAATTACAAAATAAAAATACAGTAATAATAAACAAATTATCCTCTAGAATAAAGGTCAGGTTATCCCCTCCACTTCAGGAGGGGTTCAAGCTCCCATGGGATTCAATTCCTACTCCTGACCGATAACACCTGCTGCCTGTTTACCGAGTGAGCAACAATACAAATGCCGTCACGGCAAACTAGTTCTACCGATAAACCACTCCGAAATTTGCCGTACTTGTGTGGGCTTTCTTTACCTTTGCCATAAACACAATTACAGTATGTAATTATATACATACATGTACATGTGTGTATATAGGGGCTTAGAGGGGAACAGGTATCCTGTGTGTTATCAGACACTCAGCCTAAAACACTGATGGATCCAATATCTCTCTATTACAGAAGATTTAGGAAAAGTCCGGTTGGCCTGCCTCCCTAAAATCCACTCATGCACACCTTCTTGATGGTAAGCCCTGTTACGTCACTTAGGTGGCAACGAACGTGTAGAGTGGTTCTCTTCAAGACGCCTGGTCAGCGTGAAAAGGAAAAGACCAAACCCTCCAGCATATGACGGCACAACAATACAAATGGCCCTCAGTCCCCAGCAGTTTTCACTCTCCCTCTTACGGCAGCGAGAGGATCAGAGTGGAAGCAGAGGGTGCTAAGAATCTCTGGGTACGACCAGGCTGCCATCACGGAAACTGAACTTGGCCTGTTATAACGTACGATCACTCATCGGTGAAGACAGGATATTAGAGCTGGAAAAGGAATTAGAAAATGTGAATTGGAATATCATCGGTTTGGCTGAAACAACAAGAAGAAATGAATCACTTATAAGTTTTTCAAGTGGAAATCTGCTGTACACCAATGGAAACAGTGAAAGGAGTGAAGGTGGAGTTGGGTTTCTGGTCCAGTAAGATTTTAAAAACAACATTTTGGAATTCAAAAGTACATCACCAAGGGTGTCAAGACTAATACTCAAGATTTCTAGGAGGTACAAGCTAAAAATTATAATGATTTATGCACCAACATCACACCATGATGATGAAGACGTTGAAGAAACGTACACCGAAATTGAGAGTCTTCTAGATGAGCAGAAAACCCACTACACTATTATTATGGGAGACTTCAATGCTAAGGTTGGAAAAAGGCAAAACAGCGCAGAAAGAGGAACTATAGGAAATTTTGGAATTGGTGAAAGAAATAAAAGAGGTGAAAGACTTGTGGAATTTGCAGAATCTCAAGGACTGTCAGTAATGAACACTTTTTTCAAGAAAAGGGTGAACAGAAAGTGGACATGGAAGAGTCCAAATGGATTAACAACTAATGAAATTGACTTCATCCACACTAACAGAAGATATATTGTGAATGATGTTACCGTCCTGAATAAGGTAAATGTTGGAAGTGATCACAGAATGGTAAGATGTACACTTGATATAGATGTAGGAAAGGAAAGGAAAAAACTGACTCGAGTAAATAATACAAAGGTCTTTGAAATAACAGAGGAGGAGAAAAAGCAGTATGTACTGGAACTTAAGAACAAGTTTGAGCTTCTGCAGACTGCTCAGGACCAAGATGTCGACAAGGAATATTACAACTTTCTGAAAGTGATAAAGCCCAAGAAATCTATAGGGAAAAAGAAATCCAAAGACGAAAAAATTAGTCAAGAAACACTTGTTATGATGAACCAAAGGCGACAAATGAAGGCAAGAAAAACAATGACAGGGAGAAAATTGAGTATACTGAGTTATGCAAAGCCATTAGAAAGAGACTCAGAGAGGACATAAGAAGATTTAACACAAGAAAAGTAGAACAAGCATTAAGGGAAAACAAAGGATTTAAATCAGCAGCCATGAGCAGTAATACAGAAACACAAATGATAATGAAACTGAAGAATAGCGATGGTGCACTTATAAACAGCAGAGAAGGCATAATTCAAATAGCAGAAGACTACTATAGAGAATTATACAAGGAGCGAGGGAATGATACCAGCAGTGGGGAAGATAGATTGCAAAGTAGCAACACATACGACATACCCGATATTCTTCCTGATGAGGTACAACATGCATTGAAGAAAATGAAGAATCGGAAAGCCCCGGGGGGAAGATGAAGTTACTGTAGAGTTGTTAAAATTGGGAGGAAGAGACATAACACAAAAACTGGCAAAGCTCTTCACAAAGTGCATTAAAAAAGATGTGACGCCTAAGCAGTGGAATAATGCAATCATAGTTTTGCTGCATAAGAAAGCAGATAAATCAGAAATTGGAAATTATAGACCAATTAGCTTGTTATCCCACATCTACAAGTTGTTCACAAGGGTCATTACTAACAGATTAGAAAGAATACTTGATGAGAATCAACCGAAAGAGCAAGCTGGCTTTAGGACAGGATTCTCAACTATGGATCACCTTCACGTAATATCACAGCTAATGGAGAAAGCAAATTAATATAAAACACCATTATGCCTGGCATTTGTGGACTATGAAAAGGCATTTGACTACATACAGCATAAGGCAATGTTTCGGGCACTGGAAAGACAAGGCACAGATACCCCATATATTATGATTTTGAAGAAAATATATGAGAGTGCTACCTCCTTTATTAGACTAGACAAAGACAGTAGGAAATTTAAAATAGAGAAAGGAGTTCGACAAGGAGACACATATCTCCGAAGCTGTTTACTGCTGCCCCTGAGGAAGCTTTCAGACGATTAGACTGGTCACAGAAAGGAGTCAATGTGAACGGAGAGTACCTAATCCATTTAAGTTTTGCAGATGACATTGTGGTCATAAGCCACGATCCCAAAGAATTAGAGGAAAATCTTAATCAGTTATGCACAGTTAGTAAGGATTTTGGACTAAAGATGAATATGGCTAAAACAAAAGTAATGATGAACAAGTATGCCACGGAAAGGGAAATAATGATTGAAGGAGCAGTAATTGAAAAGGTGGAGTCATATACTTATCTGGGACAAGTTATTAGCTGTAATAATGATAAATGGCTGGAAGTCAAGAGAAGAATAAATTTTGGATGGATAGCATTCAGGAAATATAGTCACATACTGAAGAGCAATATCCCAGTTTGTCTGAAACGTAAAATAATGAATCAATGTATACTCCCCACCATGACTTATGGAAGTGAAACTTGGGCACTCACCAAAAGAATGGAAGAGAAGCTGAGAACTACACAGCGAAGAATGGAACGAATTATATTGGGAATCAGACTGTTAGATAAGAAGAGAAACACATGGATTAGGCATCAAACTGAAGTAAAGGACATTCCTATCAAAACTAAAGAACTAAAATGGTCTTGGGCAGGACACATACATAGCTCGAAGACATCATGACAGATGTACTAAGAAAATAACAGAATGGTACCCAAGAAGAGCTAGAAGAAAACCTGGAAGACAAAGGCGGAGATGGATGGATGAAATTCATGAGATTTTGGGTAGTAAATGGATGGCCAGTGCTCAAAACAGAGGGAACTGGAAAGTTGCTGAAGAGGCCTTCATCCTGCAGTGGATTGAAAATGGATGATGATGTACATGTATTATTTTTCTTGCAGTACATATGTATGTACATGTACTTTCTTAATGGCAGGAATGAGGGACATCCTAGAGGGGAGGGGAACATTGTTGCAAGGTCAGTACATGAAAAATTTCTGTGTTAAACGAGTTTGACCATATCTGAGCTGTTCTTGGTCCACATTAGCTCGGATAATCGGGACTCTACTGTACTTCAATTAAAACACTAGCGAAATCTAAAGAAAAATATATAAAGTAAAAGTAGTCTTCCTTGCTATTTTTAAAATAACTGTTAAAAATAATATAGTTTATATAGGACAAAACAAATTAACAACAATCATATAACAAATAAATAATATGATTGATTGATAAAAAAAATGTATTTTAATTGTAATTTTATATTTTTCTTTTACTTTTTGAAGGAAAAAATGCTGCACTACACATTTTGTTTCAAGTTACCAATTTTCAAAATATGGCCACCCTGTAGATATGACTACTGAGGACAGTCAAGAATTACTGGTAGAAAAAGAGGCTGGCCAAGCAGATTTGGTGGAACTGGCATCAGAGGTAAACCAAATCAATTCAGAGGATGATAGAACAGATGAAAATTCTGAAGTTACAAATTTACACTAAAAATAGCAATACACGTGAAGGCAAAAACTTAGCCAAGTAATTAGAATCTTATTTTTTGAATGCAGATCCTTCGACTGAAAGGAACACAAAGCTCAAAGGGAACTTCAAAAATGCTTAGCCCCAATACCATGAAATTTACAAAGACCTATCAAGCAAAAGCAAACAAACCCAGATTACCGATTTTTTTTTTTTTTTTTTAAAGAGAGCAGAAGGTACACGAAATCTAGATGCTGCAGAAGGAAGTTCAGAAGGTGAAGATATCCTGCAACAGAGAAAATGTTATAGTTTGATTGTGCTTAGCAGCAATGAAAAAAAAATTAAATGAACGTACATTATCTGACATATACATATCACAGTTTGTAAGACATTTGTTCAGTTATTACTATTTTTAATAAAAATTAAGTTTCCAATAGTTATATAAAAAAAATAAATAAATAAAATGGTCTATTTTTGTTAGCTTTTGGAATGTGATCCACATTTTGTACTGGTTCTTAGTCCCACTTAACACATGGTTTCACACTACACGAGATTTTGTAGGAACCTAACTACTGTGTTATATGAAGGTTACCTGTATAGTAGTTACTAATGATTAACAACTTCAAGTAGCTACGACGCACAATCATAGACTGGAGTGATAGACCTAGAAATAAGTATCAGGATACAAGCAGGCAGCAATTTCTACAGGCAGACAAGAGATCTGATCTGGAACAGGAACATACCATCAAAGTATAAGGCAGCCACATACCAGACCTATTACGTACCAATTGTGACGCATGCTTCTGAAACTTGTACTATGAGGAAAAAGGATGAAAGCAGAATACAGGGGGCAGAAATGAGATTTGTGAGGAGAATTAGCTGGAAATATAAGTCATGACAAAATCAGGAATGATGTGATTAGGGAGAGAATTCAGGTTGAAAAACTGCAGGACAGGATTGAAAGGTCTCATTTGAAATGGTTTGGACATGTCAAGAGGCATTTGCCAAGAAGAATGTTTGATTTACAGAAAACATATCAGGAAGGAGGGAAAATGTTTTGCTAGTTAAAAATCTTAGAACCAGGAGAGAGAAAAAAGAAAACTATAATTCAAGTAATTAAAAATGATAAGAGCAAAGTTAACATAAACAAGAAAGATATTTCTGAAATAGGGAGAGTTACTGTTGTTTGGTTTTTAGGAGCATTAGCAACTAAGGTTATACTGCTCCAGGATATGCGGTGGTCATTCCCTGACCTTTCGGCATCCTCCGTATTTGGTGGTGATGGACTCTAACCCCAGTCTAATCAAGAAGCATGTGCTACGAACTGCTGCTCCTTCCCACCTGGCTACGGAGGCGCCAATAGGGAGAGTAAGTACTTTAGAGGAAAAGATTTAATTTGGAGAAATTTTGGATACTATTCAGCTAAATGCAAGGTAAATACACTTGGGGAACAGCAATCCCAAAATAAATTATACACTTAGTGTGGTTGAATTAAAAACAGTCGAGGAAGAAAGAGATCTAGGAGTTAAGTTATGGAGAGATATGAAGTTTTCTGAACAGTGTAACCAGGCAGTCAAGAGAGCCCATGGTGCCCTATCAATGATTTATTGAATGTTATCCTGTAGCGATAGGGTGGTCTTAATCCTTCTGTATAAGGCAATTGTAAGACCACCTTTGGAATACTGTATTCAATTTGGAGACCTCATCTGAAAAAGACACTGGGCTTCTTGAAAGTCCAAAGATGGGCAACTGAAATGGTGAGATTGCCAAAAGAACAACCATGCAAGGAAAGACTCCAATTATGTGAGCCACACAGCCTGGCAACCAGGCACCTCAGAATGACCGGATTGAGGTTTATAAGGCTCTGAGAGGAATTAATAAAATGAATGAAGATGGAATTTTCACTGTTATAAAGAATTCCAGAACTGGGGACCATAAATTCAAATTACAGGGGTCAGGCTTAGATTAGATTGTAGGAAGTTTTCATTTATCCAGTGAGTTGTTGATTGCGGGAACAAGTTGCCCTCATAGGTAGCTGATAATAGCAGTTTGAATTCAAAGGTCAACTGGATAGTTACCTATATGAGGAAGGAATCATAATTTTCTTATTTACTTTTTTTTTCTTTTTTTTTTTTGCCAATGCAACAAAAGCCTGTGAATTTGCTGAACTATACGGTGAATACTATTACTAATTGAAGTGAAATATTAAAAATTATACATTACATACCTCTATCTTGGGAACTTCATCAGTAGCACATGGAATTAAAATATGCATTTACATTTTATTATATTACTTACTTAATATTCATATAAATACGTTTAAAAAACTATGAAATTATTTTCAGCACTCAGAGAACTGTGGAGCTACATCTCATCATGAGAGAACAAGCCCATTTCAATTTCAGTTAGATTAATAGGTAAACTATTAAATGTTTGATGTTTACTTCTATGCAGAAGGTGTATTTTCATTCTTTCTTTTCTCCACCTGCACACATAACCACATTTCAATAATTGGTATCGAAAAAGAAAAAAAAATGACTTCATATCTTTTAAGTTCATTTACATACCAGAAATATTTTCCAAAATTCATCAGTTCAGCATGATAATCATATATATACATTGTAGCATGAAAATACAATACCCAAAATAACTGTGCAATTTCCACCAAAACCTGCCAAAGATTCAAATGATTATAATTACAGCATCAGAAGCAGTCATTTTCTGTGGGATAGTTCTTAAAGGATACTTCTTAAAGCAGGACTTCTTTTAGGATGGAACAAAAATCATGTTTACTCCTACAATAGAGGTGAGACATTATTCCCTACGTTCAAGTATAGACCTGGATAAAAAGAGTCTGTAATATCAGCACTTTCATGAAACCAAATGAAAATCATTACAAGAGGTCCTGCACAACCAGCAGATCACAATGCCAATTATACAATAATGCTATAATGTCAGTGAGCCGGGAAGCATTGAAGCACATATATAATGTAATTCTTCAAAAGACCAACCAATACAGCATGATTAAAATGATAATTTATTACATTAAATGATAAAGTAATAATCATAAAACACATTTCACAAAATTTTACAAATGAACCTACAATAAAATTAAAAGAAGTAGACAAGTGAAATTTTTAAGACCAGTTTCTTTCAATGATCATACATCACCTCCATTACTCTTATGAAAACAAACAGTATGCTATGCACATTGCATCTTCATGTTGCTGAAAGAAGTCAGAACTGGGCTGTTAACTTCTTAACTTAGGGAGCCTACCTGAAGATCAGGAGATAACCTCTGAAATGGTATCATCTGGAAGATATATTTTCTTCCCTTTTTAAATATGAAAACCCAAACACAAAAGGTGTTAGAACCTATAGTACTTAGTACCGTGCATGGGTTGAAGGCTAAGACTGAAGATTACTGTTGACATTAACTTGAATTTCTGTAGATTGCAATTTTCAGGAAATACATGTGAAAGTGAGAGTCAAGTGAGAATAACTAGCAGTATACCCCTCCCTTTGGGCTAGTGTTACTTATTTGAGGTGCATGAGTAAGGCAATGTATGAAGTATAATGATGCCTTCTAGTCAAACTTTGCTTTTATTACATAGCTGCATACAACTGAGAGGAATCAGTAAAATGAATGAGGACGAAATTTTCAAGATTATAAATGATGCTAGAACTAGGGGACATAAATTCAAGTTAAGGGGGAAAATGTTTAGATTGGACCGCAGGAAGTTTTATTTTAGCCAGCGAGTCATAAATTACTGGAATAAGTTGCCTACATGGGTGGTAGAGGCTGACGGTTTGGGGAAATTCAAAGGTCATCTGGATAGCACCTTCGGGTCAGGGAAGCGCATAGGATGATAGGTTTAATTTCCTTTTCTTTTATTAATTATTATTATTTATTTTTTTATTTGGCTGGTGCAGCATAAGCCATAGGCTTTCTTGCACCATGCGGCCATTTCTAATACTAATACATACAACATGATAATATGCACTAAGAGTATATTAGTTGTGCATCATTTTTGTAGTTGGAAGGTTTTGCTCTAAAAATGCATGGAATTATGCACTTTTTTTAATTGTATTTCAGTTATTTGTAAAAAGTTTTCATTACGTAGTTTTATAAGACTGTTTTAATCATTTTTAATATAACTACATCAGTGGTTCTTAAACTTTTGTAGCCTAAGGACCATTTCTGATTTAAAAATATTTTGTGGAGCACTAAGCTCAACTCATCAATGGTGATGTCACAAGTGACAAATAAACATTAAACAATTAACAACTTCCATTTTCAAGTTTATAAAATGATTAGGCAAGCAAAACTTTAAAAATATGCATGTACACATGTTTTGTAAAATAAATAATATTAATCAAGACAAGAAACCACCTATAATATAATATAATAATTCTATATAATAATTCTAACACAAAGCAAACTGACAAAGGATAGTGCCTAACTAACAGCACATTTCACTTAATTACTCTGCATAATAATTTGTGACATTAAAAACTATTCAAATAAGACTGTATACTTGGGATGGTGATATTTCAAAGATGGGCCTAGAGGGCAAACTACCACCTTGAAATTTTAACCCTGCCATGTTGGTTGGTGTTTTGAACAATTACATTCATGTACTTTTCCAAACCCCAAGAGAGATTTTCATTATTATCAACATACATGTTGTGGTATATATATACATACATATACCAAGGCCTGTACACCACAAAAAATGTCATCTTCACAGGACTGCCATTGCATATATATAGATTGCCACTGAGATATATAGATCCTACCGGCTAAGCTTAATCCTTCATAATGATACGATGCCATTTTCATAATGATGGCTTCCACGTAAACACTGGAAGCAGGAATGGAAGTCTGGATTTTCCTCACAGAAATCCAGGTTTGCTCCTGAATCTAAATGATAGCAAAACAGAATATGGAGGTTTTTCATGAGAGGTTTGCAGCAATGCCCACTGTGGATATGGGACTTATAAAATATGATCTGGAGCACGCACAACTTCAGAATATTAAATGCTCATCAATAGCATTCTGGAACCAATGTTAGTATCATTCCTTCAGGAATTCATGGGTATAGATAATATCCAGTTGCAGTAGAATAATACCCAATTTCACATTTCTGAGACAACTAAAGATTCCCACAAAGTATGGATATCCTGTCCTGCATTACACATTTGACCTCTCAACCAGTTTGTACATGTATGACCTTGATGGGTCGAGATATTTCAAAGATGGGCCTAGAGGGCAACTACAACCTTGAAATTTTAACCCTACCATGTTGGTTGGTGTTTTGAACAATTACATGTAGACATTCTGAAGGATGCCATTTATCACTTCGGTAATAATGTAATTCAACCACTAAAGTTGATCACACTAAATACTGAATAAGGCTGTTAATGCACATCCTTGTTCCTATTTCTGATCTCTTGCTCCTTGATAAATCCAAGTTAATATCAGAACATATATAATATGTAGATACAATTTCTACAACTTATGCACATATTTATTTTTTTTTTCTTCTTATTATTTTTTCTGAATTAAAAAAAGTACACTACTAAGTCTATTTTTATATAATAAATTTGACATTTTCTTAACTACTGCTATTCCAAACATCCATCTTTAATCCTGTATAAGAATTCCAAAAAAAAAAATAAGTGCAACTTTTCTGTTTTCAAATAAAACAGCCCAATGTTTGTACTGTATTAATACAGATCAACAGGAATTTTTTTTAAAGTCCACACTGTACTATAAATTAAATTTCACTGACAAAATATACATTTTATATTAAAATACAGGCACAGGATTGCTTACTAGTACAGTATACTTCTAAATAACTTTTCTGTTGGTGGATTTCCGTTTGGATTGTCATTTAGAAATAACAACTGATTATGATTGCTTGAAGGAAGATATTGAAGAAGACTTTGCATCTCTTCACAAATGTTCAATTTTCTTTTTCATTTTTATAAAAATGGCACTGCTGTTCAGACTTCTTGTTGAGCAGCAATGTTTAATGAAATTAAGAAAGAATTCACAGTAAAGAAAAATCGGCAACAATTCTGAATTTTTGAAAAATTATGATTTCAATGCAGTTTTGCTAAGTTTTGTGAAATACAAAAAAAGAAAAAATTTTTTTTTTTTTTTTTTTTATATGAAAAGAAACTCTATGATACTAACTAGTATGAGGACAAGACAGAGAGGGGGTGAAAACAAAGCCAAAGAAGGATTCAACTTCCTAAATCTGAAGAGTTGGCAACTATGTTTATACCTAATCAAGGTATTTCAGACTTGTAGAACTGCCAGAAAAATTATAAGTAATCAGATATTCAACTGCATTGAAATACAGAATGAAACTGAAAATTTGACTATTCATTTTTGACTATTCCAACAATTATAAAATCTTTAGAAACACCTAGAAAAAGGAATATTTATAAATTAAATGTTTTTTTAATAATATCACAAAAATTATTATTTTACTGCTTAATATTTATCAGACTGCAGTTCACATAAGGTAGCTGTTTAAACAAATTTTTTGAAAAATCAATTTACATATTAATGTGTATGTATTTGGAGGGAAGAGAGAAGCAATTCTCATAGTATTAGTAGTGGAAAATAATTCCAGGAAGCAAGCTTACCAGCAAAGGAAAAATAAAAAATATGACCTATGTAACATTCTCTCCTCTATAAGTTGTCCAGTTCTTCAATTTATTCAAACTACTCACTTTCACAATGCCAGATGGATTGTTCCAACAAGCAACTAGCCGCTAGTTGAAACAATATTTTCACATAGCTATCCTACAACCATCCTTCCCTAATTTAAACTTATGTCCCCTTCATGTGCACTGTCTGAGCAAGAGTAAAGATGCCATCAACAATTGGCTTACTCGATCCAATCAAAACCTTAAACATCTCAATCAGATCTTGTCACAGGTGCCTAGCTTCCAGATGCTGCAATCTGCAGATGTGAAGTCTTTCTTAGTAAAATATCCTTCTGTTCCCCTCAATAATCTCATTGCTCTTCTCTGCATCAGTTCCAGCAGATCCACATCCTTCCTACAATAAGGCTTCTAGTCCTGTATGCAATATTCAAGATGCAGCCTAACCACCACCACCTTACACAATGGGATAATCACCTCCTTATCCCTGTTGGCAAAATTCCTGTATATCACTGCAAAACCACACAATACTCCCCCCCCCCCTCCCACCAACCAGCCTTTTTTTTTTTTTTTTTTTTTGCTCTCTGTTATTCTGGGATTTCTGCTACCCATATGGAGTGCCTTGCATTTGTCAATATTAAACTTCATTTGCCACTTCTCTGCCCATCTGTCTAATTTTTCTATATCTTGTTTCAGTAGCATACCCGGATTCCTGTAATTAACTACTTAGCCAACCTTTGTATCATCAGTGACTTAAAACATTAATCCTGATATATGGTATCAATACCATTAATAAATACAGAAAACAGCAATGGATCCATCACAGACCCCTGCAGAGACTAATAATGTTAGTCCAAGAAGAGCAGTGCCCATTTATAACCACTGTCTTCTCCCACTCAACCATCCCTTTATCCATAGCAGTAACTTGCCCTTAAAGCTACACTGCTCCAATTTTTCAGCAGTCCTTTGTCCTTATTATCCTAAAGCTTCATCCTTAGTATTATTACTACTTAAACTTATATTTCTATTATTTTTCTTACTGTGATTTCTCAAATGTAATCAGTCAGACAGATTATACCTTCACGAAACTAGATGTAAATTTCATAAAACTATGTTAATAAATTTAATTTTTCAAATTACTAATTAAAACTGAAATATCAGCCTCTTCAAAACAATTTTGATAACTGATTCATCAAATCAAAGATAAAGTATGAATGACTGCAATAATTTGCAACATTAATAAAATTCACCTTCCACAGAGGAGGAAGTTTAAAAAGATATCCGACTTACTTTTGCTTCTACTATAACTGGTTTTTTTTTTTGTTTTTTTTTTTTTTTACGAGTAACATACTTTTTTTATATATATACAGTATATATAACAGCTTATTTATCTGAAAAGACAAAAATATGTAATCTATAGAAACAGCAATGCTGGGTACAAGTAAACTAAGTAATGGGCATAATCTGTTTCTTTCACAGGTGACCCAAACTAGGTCACCTAGCTAAAGGATTATTATAAGTGTTGGAACAATATGCAACCTTCTCTTGTAGCACTAGAAAGTTTATATATTTAAGGATGGATTGGAAGAACACCTGGATGAAATCAGATGAGGTTTTTTTTTTTTTTTTTTTTTTAAGAGTTCATGCTATTAACATGACTTGGATTTCAAGGACTACTTAGAAAATTTCAAAAATGTGTGTAGGGTCAATCCACAGACAATATCTTTTTATCAATGACTGTTGCAAAAACAGTCATGAATCTAATTTTTAAGGGTTGTATAGCAACTACAAAGATGTATACGTAAGAACATAATCTGTTTTCTCAACTTAAAACTAGTGATGGGCATAACTGAATTATTTCTAAAATCAAATGATTTGCTATAACTGAAATAATCAATTATGACCTCTCGATTATATGCACCCACACAGAATAACTATTAAGACAGGTTAATAACTTGTAAAATCTCTTTAGATGAACAACAAGTCAAAAATTCTAGTTACTGAAATTAAATTTGGAACAAACCACAAAATAATTCCTGTTGTACAAATAGCAGTTGCATCTCATCAACAAATTACATGTCCTTACAAACTCATGTAACTACACAGATATGCACTTTATTCAGGACCTGAATATGTTCATGACCTAAATAAACAACAATATCATAATTCCAACATTAATATCATTCCAAATTGTTTCAATTTCCACACAAACACTATGTTTCCAACCACTGGGAAAATGTAATAAATATCATTCTCCTCTTGAAAGAAGATTAACCTAAGAATCAATATACAAATTTCTTTACAAACCTAAAATATTATTATGTGAATCAGGTACATGATACAAACCTGAAACCACATGAAGGTGATAGAGGATATATTCAAGTGTTAATTAGAGTTGTTCGATGTGGGCACCTTTAGTTAATCTGCAGATACCTATAATCCAATTCCTCCCATATTCAGTACAACATAGACCTAGTTCATCATGAAGCTGCAAAAAGTAAAACCTAAAGGAATCAGATCAGGGATCATGGAGGCCATAAAATCAGCCTTCCTCTTCCAATCCACTCCCCAGGAAACACCATGTTCAGATGTGCACAAACTTCTTTGTAGTAACATGGCAGAGCTCCATCTTGTTCGAAAATCAAGTTGCCATCACTCTCATCCTGCAGCTCAAGCATAAGGAAATTCTATAATGTCCAGATACACAATGCCTATGACAGCAGCTTCTCAAAATAAGGAAGGTCTGCACACATTTCAACAACCCATCATGCAGAAGGCTAAATTCCACCATGGTTCAGTTTTGTGATTATACTGCTATCTACTGCGGCATGCATTTTCCAGCTTATATCACATACCCTATTCACATAACATATTTCAGTTTATGTAAAAGATTTGTGGGCACTTTTTTTTTTTTTGTTTTTATTGATACCTGCTGGTATTCACTAAACCTATGAATATTAAATGCAATACAATAGACTTCCCTATTTGTTGCTAGCAGATTTTAGAACTTTAATGCGTATCACAGCATGTAAAATGGCTTAACATTTCTAGAATTTTTCCAGTATACTAAAAAATTCAAGAAATATGTTGAGTTTCCTTCATTTTATATTCTTTACTTGCTATAAAATTAAATCAGCCAAAAGTATATCTTTAAATATTATCAACATATCAGAGATATCATATGCAATCCAATGCTTCCCACATTTTTTTAAATCGTTATTTTAAAATTAAATACAGTACTTTTAACTATGAAAGTGACCATGAAATACAAAGTGCACCGCAACAAAATAACAGAAGCAAGTATAAATACCTATTAGAGTGATGTTGATACAAAATTTAGTATTACTTGAGTATGATTTTTATGTTTTGACCTTCAATCTGCATCATCAATTGTGTTAAAATTTATATTTACCATTTACTCTCATTGTTGATGTTATATGCACTACACAACTGAGCATATACGTGAAAGTCTATTAGTCTATCTCAAGAGTCCAGCATTGGATGAATATTGAAAGTTAAACAAGGTGACCTCACTTGAGAGCTAAAGCTTAAACATTTATAAGCTTGCAATAAAAAAATTAAAAAAAAATTCTTCCCCTCTGGTATCCCATTATAAAAGAATGACATCACAAAGTGATGACAATTTTAATCTATTTCTTTGCTTTATTCCAAACTACAGAATGGTGCCTTTGATTCTCCAGCTCACTTAAAATTTTCCAGTGCACATATTACTCAAGGTTTAGATTTGAACAATTATATATACATACTCATGAGAGTGCACCTATGCTTTTGATGTGCATTCCAGGTCAACCTTCTACTCTAATTATAGGCACGACATTTTCAGGGGCAAGTATGCCTACTGCCCTTAGTAACAAGATAGAAAGGAACAGGACTGCTAGAGGGTGGCTTAATAGTGAAATGCAGTCATGGCATTCATATTGAATTATCTATAAATATTGAGTAATATCAAAAACTTTTCTTGTCACTTTTTTAATGATTTTTTTTTGTTTAGAATTTCCCATTCAAAAACATTAAACATTAATAAACATTATTATGTTTATCCTCTGCCAAACTAACCTCATTTATGAGGGTTTAGGTACAGGACCTCAAAATGCTTTCTGATTAGCATTTACATTTTAAAAACATTTTAGACATGTCTGAAGAAAACAGTCCTGTCCATCTAAACATAATCATGTGTTTTTCCAGATACATAAAAAGTATTTGGCATCTAAATAAAGCAATGAACAAAAGTCAGAATAAGTGATACAGTTTTAAACTTTGAGAAGGCTATTACAATAAAAATAAATAAATAATAATAATAAAAAAAAAACTTTAGAAAGTATGAGGATATGGCATGTTTTTTCTTCAGCCAAATTTAATATTACATGTTATGTCAGTTGTCTAAGAATGAGTTTTCTTCTACATTTAGTCATCTTTTTAGTAATCTACTTTTTTGATTATCATTACCTCTGTTATCCACTCTTTCAGTTACTACAAACATGAATTAAATAGGAAAATAAAACTGAATGAATAAAATTCTGAGATCATAAGAAAATACTCCTGCATTAAAGTACAAATAATTTGCACTTAGATGTCATGAATGTTTTATCAGGCAAGATCAATATTTGACTAGTATCTAGATTGATAATCTTTTTCCCAGTTTTGCATTTTTTTTTTTAAATAAAGCGCCTGAGAGGTAACCCATATTTTGATAAATAAGACACTGATTTTGTAAAGATGAAATTAGCACAAGTTCACAAAATTACCTACTATTATACTAAAATGTCCCTAGAGAAGATGGGATTTATTTTAAAAAAATTTTTTTAAGAACCCCAGGTATAGTTACTTATCAACTACTAATCACCTATTTTCTGTAAACGACAACTAAAATCTTTCAGGCCACACAATGTTTAATTCAGTTAATATATAAACACCATAATTATTTCCTAATCCCAATGGAATTCTCTCTCTTTTTTTTAAGGGTAACAGATAAATAGTTACCATTGTTATAAAACTGCCAATAGCCTTGACTGCATATGGTGTTTCAATACTAACATAGTTACGATAAAGCAACATTTCTATTAATGAAAAATGAAACTTGCAAATTTATACTTTCTAATTATCAAGAGCCAAATCACGATAAACAAATGACATACACTCAACATTTAACTGCTGTTTCTCTGATAGAATGAAACAACAAAAGCTCCTAATGTAGTTACAGTTCAAACTGTAGTTTATTGTATGTATCAACTGATTTTACTACTTGCAGCTTTATCTTCACCAGGAGCTGGCATTATTCACTTATCATGATATTAAGCTTTTGGCACTGCCTGTGGTGCCTCACTCTTTCAATCTATAAATGGTAAAATTTTATGAAATTGATTTTTTATGATAAGAGAGTGGACTGATTATTATTAGTAGTAGTGGCAGTAATAATAGTACTGGAATATAATGCATATATAGCATCAGCCAAAAAAAAAAAAAAAAAATCTATCCACCTGATGGTTTTACGTGATACCTTTTTTTTTGGGAGGGGGGGGGGTATTAATCTCAAAATTAATTTACTCATTCTTCCATGGAAAAGATGATGTATTACTACATATTACCAATAATACAGCAAACAAATGAATGTGAGCAACGATTTAAACTCCATAGTAGCCAAGTTCAGTAAATATACAGGTAGTTCTCAACTTTACAAGTTAATTCATTCCTAGCACACACTCATAAAGTGAAAACTTGTGAGGGTTCGAGCCCGTCACCACCAAATACGGAGGATGCAGAAAGGTCAAGGGAATGACCACCGCATATTCCCGGAGCAATATGGCCTTAGTTGCTAATGCCCCTAAAAACGAAATAACAAACAAACAACAAACAACAAAACTCGTGAAGCGGGAATTCATTTCCCATAGATTAACTAATGTACAAGTTAGTGCATTTGCACATTTCTTTACATAGCCCATTTGCATTATTTCTGTACATAGCACTATGTACAGAAATAATGCTAATGCTAAATGGTGCAAATGGGCTACATAAAGAAATGGTGCAAATGGGCTACGTAAAGAAATTGTGCAAATGCACTAACTTGTACATTAGTTAATCTATGGGAAATGAATTCCCGCTTCACGAGTTTTGTTGTTTGTTGTTTGTTTGTTATTTCGTTTTTAGGTAGCATTAGCAACTAAGGCCATATTGCTCCGGGATATGCAGTGTTCGTTCCCTGACCTTTCTGCATCCTCCGTATTTGGTAGTCACGGGCTCTAACCCCGGTCTATCAAGAAGCGTGTGCTATGCACTGCTGCTCCTGCCCAGCTGGCTATGGAGGCCCCTCAACTTGTACATTAATTAGTACACTATTTACGTAACCTGAGGCTTTAGCCCTAAACTATACCGTCATTTCCCATAGATGTAATATCAAAAACAGGAGTTACATTCTCAACAATGAAATTAGACCACATTAATGTTAAATAAAGGTCAACAAAACAATAGTTTATGCTTAAACAATGATTAATTTATCCAAAGAAATGAAAACATAGCCTTTAAAATCAGGCAAATTATGATAATAAAGAAATTATTTATGTCATACAAATGTTAAAGAATGTTTATTCTTCATCATCGACTGATGATGAAGAATAATGAGATCATGTTTGCTTATGATCTCATAAAATATGAGATCATAAGCAAACGATGTTATTTTTTCTGATGTTATTTCTCTTTGTTGTTTCTTTTTATTAATATCACTCTTCGTAGTACTATTTCGTTTTGAGATACTGTACCGTATTAATAAGCGGGATAAATTTGAAATAAGACAAGACAGTGAAAATGAAAAGCAACACAGCCACTCTTTGTAACGTCAGCATTGTAACTACTTTATGTAAAGTCAGAGTTCTCATCTGCCTGAACAAACGAATGCACAGTAGTACTGTATAGCTATGTGCGTAACTTGAAATGCTGTATTTATGAATGTTTAGCATTTATTTATTGCACTTAATGTTCATATTTCGATTTTGTTCATAGTTGAAAAAAAAACTTGTAAACCTGGGAACTCGTAAAGTGAGAACTGCCTGTATATAAATTCTTTAAAAAAATAAATAAATAAAAAGAACAGCCTATTTAATTACTGGTAATAATAAAACTCAAAAAATAAATTCGATAACCAACAATCAGCCAATTCATAAAGCAAATAATTAAAGTGAATTAGGAAATGAAATTTGATAATATACAAAGCATTTCAACAAAATTAATAAAAAAAGTGGTTACAGCCACATGATTCTAACATATAAAATCGGACGGGCTGCCAGAGCAGGTCATGAAGTTTTGTCAATGATATATAGGAATTTTGCTTGCAGAGACAAGGAGGTGATTATCCCTTTGTATCAGGCAATGGTCAGGCCACACCTTGAGTACTGCATACAGATCTTCCTCATTTTAGGAAGGATGTAGAGTTGCTAGAATGGGTACAGAGAAAGGCAACATGCTCAAAGGGGATGCCAAGAGAGGCTTAAGGTCTGCAAGTTGCAGCATCTGGAGACTAGGCACCTGCGAGATGATCTGATTGAGGTGTATAAGGCCTTATACACCTCAATCAGATGTGTATAAGGCCTTTAATGGTTTGAGCAGGCTCAACTCTGATGGTATACTTCCGCTTGTTCAGATTAAGAACCTGAGGGGGGCATAGATTCAAATTGAGGAAAGACAGATGTAGAATAGATGTTTGTTTGTTGTTTGTTGTTTGGTTTTTAGGAGCATTAGCAACTAAGGCCATATTGCTCCGGGATATGCGGTGGTCATTCCCTGACCTTTCCGCATCCTCCATATTTGGTGGTGACGGGCTCGAACCCCGGTTTAATCAAGAAGCGTGTGCTATGCACTGCTGCTCCTTCCCACCTGGCTACGGAACGGCCTTAGTAGAATAGATGTGTGGAAGTTTTCCTTTAGCCAGCGGATAGTTGATTGCTGGAACAGACTTCCATTTGTTGTTGTGCTTAAATAGATTTAAGGCTGAACTAGACAAACCAGATGGTTTGTCTAGTTTGGAATGACCAGATGGGTGAAATGGGTAGGTTTTTTTGGCTTATGCTATATAACCTTGCTTTCTTGGATCATATGCCTCAACTAATGCTAAAAATCCAAATATAACCAGAATTAAAGTATAAATTATATCTGGCCAACTGTTATCTCACTATTAGGGCTTCAGCTGATTCATATGACATATGAATAGATCTGATGTCATATGAGTAGATCTAATAAAAAGCTAGAATCTAAGGCTAATTGCAACAATAAGGGGGAAACGTCACTACCATATGTCAATTCTACAATGTTAAGAATACCTGGTAAACTTGGGCAAGAAGATCAACTTCGTGAATATTAATTCTATGCTATATCTGGTTATGTTACTCATACAGGTCCTATTCAAAGAACCTTGCAAACTGCTAATCATATACACTTTCCCCTCAATTTCCCAGATGACCTGGACAAATTCTGGATAATCGAAATTCCACTATACCACCATTTTTCGGATGCCAACAGGACATCTGCCAGGTAGCATTGTTTTTGTTGCGTTTGGCTGTGAGCGTGAGGATAGTGCACTTTATATCAACATTTATACATCATTTTTGTGACCAGCAATGCTTCAAAACAAACAGGTGTTAAAAGAAAGAATGTACATTTGAGTGTTGGTCAAAAGCTTGAGTGGTGCCTTGGTGGCCGGTGTTTGTGAGCAGTATGGAGTTAAAAAGCAAACTATTTCTGATATTTGCAAGGCCAAAGGAAAGCTCCAAAGCTTTGCATTAAAGTATAATATTGAAGGTATGGGTTCTGTGAGTGACAGAAAGCACATGAAAGTAAGCAAAGATAAAGATCTAGAAGAAGCTGTTTACAAATGGTGCATGCAAAAGCAATCACGTGGAGTGAATGTTACTGGTGCTACCTTACGCACTGCAGCTGAGAAACTGGCTAAACATATGGGCATTAACAATTTAAAAGCTAGTAATGGGTGGCTGTGAAGTTTTAGAAATCGCCATGGCATGTGTAACAGGAAAGAGCACGGTAAAGCTGGGTCTGCTGCAACACATTCAGTTCAGCCTCCACCTCAATGAACTGATAAAGAAGGTCTGCTCTTATCCCAGGTGTATAATGGAGACAAGACTGGGTTATTCAGGCAGTCCCCATCAAAAAATACTCAAGTCTTCAGAAAAAAAGACAAAACTCCTGGAAAGAAAATGAGCAAGGAGTTGTAAGATCTGAAAATCTTACAAAAATAAAATATTTTTTTTGACTTCTGAAGTTAGTTTTCCTTTTTGGATTCTTGCCGTTGGGAGAAATGTTAATAGCGTCAGTTTCAATAAACAAGAATTATCCAGTAAGGATTGTAAAACTTAAAAGGTAGGAAGAACGAAAAACAGGAAAATTAGCTTTGCATCCGTCAAAACAGAAAACTGACGGAGAATACTATGACAAACCCAGCAGGGGGTCCGGCGCTGCAAAAACAACTTAAGTTTTATGAGGGGTCACGCACCGGAAACGCATACGGCAAAACGCACACTAGTTTCTAAAAATAGATGCTATAGTAGCTAGTGTCACAATTTGTGGTTTTTCTGAAGTGCTATAGAGACAAGCTGTGATGACACAGGAGGAGGTGTTTTGATGCATTCGGCCTACATGAAAGAGCTCAACGGATGTTAACAGGTAGGAAATAAAAAAGGAGAGGGGTATTGTGAATCACGTGCCACTAGGCTGGCTGACCTGCCAACAAATGAAAGGATAAAAATGAATATAGGAAAGAGGTGATTGGAAGAAACCCACTGTGGGGAGGCGTGGAAAATTCAGGAGTAAGAGATTGTTTTTGGTCGGGTGAGTGGGAGAAGAAGTGCGGAGGGCAGGAAGAAGAGAGTGGGTCAGTGTCAGTGAGTTGGGCAGCAAGATGAGAGTGGGTGAGTGTCAGTGAGTTGGACAGTAAGAGGAGAGTGGGTCAGTGTCAGTGAGTTGGGCAGTAAGATGAGAGGGGTTCAGTGTCAGTGAGTGGGGCAGTAAGATGAGAGTTGGAGAAGAAAAGAAAGGAATGAGTTTTTTTTAGATAGAGTAGCCGGTGGAGAAAAGTGGCTAAGTTTAATGTGTAGTCAGTATGAGGGGTAGATAAGCTTTAAGTGAACAGTTAAGTCAGTGATCTAATAAGTAGTGAGAGAAGCAGTCGAGTAAGTGGAAGATGAAGTTGAGGTGCAGAAGTCGGTCAGACAGTCAGTCAAAAGTAGACTGAGTTTTGAAGTGAGAGATGAACACGTGCCATAGAAAAGAGGGAAAAATTTTCAAGATCCTTAAAGTAGATGAGAAGGAGTCAACTCCATTATGAAGGAACGAGATTGCCTGATATTCTGAGAGCAAGTACGCTGGAGCTGATGAAATCCGAAGCCGGACAAAAAGAGTACAGCCATTCTGATCACATGAAATTAATGCGTCCATAAAGAAATAAAAAGGTACCCAGGAAGGAATCCAGTATCTTATATCGAACGCCCCCAGTGATTGTGAGATGTGACCCAGATAGAAAGGATCCCCTACTCGCTTAGAGAAGGATGTACCGTGAAGTCTGCCAAGTTATGTAAGTAAGTGATTAGTTTGCTTAAGTACTCTCAACATCACACCGACTATAGGCACTCGATAACCAATTTATCAGAACTTTTGATTGAACACATATGTATAAGTAGTACTTTATTGTAATGAATAAGTTAGTGAATGTTATGGACTGAAGGACATTACCCAGGGCAAGTCAATATATATAAATAAATTTTGGAAGGGAATAGATATAAAATTTTTGAAGTGATTGATACTTGTTAATATTTGGTTAAATAAGTGAATGACTAAGTATGAATTTTGAAAGGGGATAGACGGATGTCAGTAACCCCCGAATGTGCAAGTAGTTAATTGTAGAAATTTGATAGTATTGATTACCTAGATTAGAGAAGGTTGTAGGCTATAATCTGTTAGAAACCAGAGTAATGATTTATACTGAAATTAAGAGTATCGGAGCTTTATCAATTTGGAGTAGGAATTGTTTTGTAATGAAAGAAGAATGTTAATAGATTCTTTTGAAAGTTAATTGAACTCAGGAGTAAGGAAGTAGAAACATTTTGTTAGTTTAAAAGAGGAGATAGTTGTTTATGATTTATGTAAAGGAAATAGCCCTCCTTGAGTTTGCTCAATAGGCAAATTACTTTGCTCATTTACATTCTGTTATAAGAAGATGAAATTAAATCTATTTGGTCATGAGTTTAATAAATTTCTTTTGTTTGATGTATCTATGTAAAAGTGTCCAATAAACTGTATTTTTATTATACAACATTTGTGTGTCTCCTTGTTATTCTGAGAAAAAGCCTATCCAAAGGGAATTAAACTCATCAAGGAGATTTTCCCCTAGAACTTGGAAATTTTCTGTGAAGTAAAATAGTCAGATTGCGCAAGTGGGGAGTTATTATAAAGGGGAGTTGTAAAAAGGGGAATAACCAAATATATAAAATAACATTTTCAAAAATCCCCCCCCCCCCACAATTGGCGAAAGCAAGCCAGGATATAATTCCCAAACGGAAGGCAGTGTACCAGAATAGCAAGGAAATAAGTTAAGCCCAGTTGCTGAAACTGAGAAAAAAATTCAGCTGGCGAGCCAGAATACATATCATATCGATTTAGAATTGTTGTATAATATAAAATTGAATATTGGTTGAAAAATATTAAGGTAAATAATGGTGGAGATAAAAAGTTAAGCATTGAGTTGATTATTTATATGGTATTGGATTGATCATCAGATAAATTTGCTAAGATAAGAAATTTATAGATTTAAAGTGTTAAACATTGAAACACGTTTAATTATGTATTAGTGAATTGATCACAGATTGAACTTGGATTGAGTAGATAAAGGTGAATATAAAGAAAGGAATATTGAAGCATTAGGAGTAATTAAGGGTATAGGAATTCATTATTAGGCTAAGAGATAAGCATTTAGGACAGATTAAACTTAAAAAGGGCAATTATATTACTGTTAATTAATTTGTCAATTAAATTAAAGATGGCTACAAGAAGGGCACATAGCAGTAGGGACAGGGAAAGAACAGAAAATAATGGAAGGGAAGAATCAGTGGAAACAAGTTCTAGCATAGTGAGTAACAATAATGGATCCCTTAGATTAAGTAAGTTCTTAAAAGTTTTTAGGGGCGAACCATCGGAAAGTGTAGACTATTTCCTGCGTAAACTGATAATGATAAAAGAAAAGGAAGGGCTAACAGAATTAGAGGTAGTCACTATGGCCGAGTTTAAATTAGAAGGCGCAGCACAGAGAAAATATTTAGAAACTACGCAGTCCACAGAAGTTGAAACTCTCGAACAATTCGAGAAAATATTAAGAAAGCTATTCTCTGAGAAAATTACCTTCCTGGAAGGAATCAATAGGCTAAGCAACATAACACAAACCAGTCGCGAAACCGTGGAAGAATACTATAAGAAGTTTAGAACAATTAAACTAAACACCGAAGTTTCCGAAAATGAAAATGGAGCCTTCGATAAAATTCTAATGGACCAGTTTTTATCGGGAATTAGAGAAAGATATAGGCGAGAGATACTAAGGAGAAAGCCAAAATCCTTAGCAGAAGCGGCAGAACTAGCCGTCGAAGAGGAGAAACTAGATTTTCACGGTAGGGGGAACACTAGAAAGGATGTTAACATATTAGTATCCGAAGGGGAAACAAAACCCGAAAACAGTAGGGATAAGAAATTAGATGGTTTAGAGAAACAGATCGCAGGGGTGGAAGCCAAATTAAACAAGTTATTAGAAGAATTTAATACCAAGAAACAAATAAAGGAAGGGAACAAGGAACAGTTAGGCGAGAATACGAGGACCTGGGGAAGGCACAATTACTTAGAGGAAAACGGAGATGGAAGAGAAGGATGGAAAACTGGAGAGGGTGGCAAGGGTAGAATTCGTAGGTGGTGCTATAGATGCCAAAGGACAGATCACTGGACCCGTGACTGCAAGGGAGGCGAACTAGCAGAAGGATTCGAGGGGAGGAGAGAAAAACGGGGTTATAAAAATAACTGGGGAGATTATTGGGATCGAAATAGAGACTATCGATCGAGTAGGCCAAAAAACTCAGAACAGGTAAGGGAGGAAGCGCGCACTAATTATAGAAAGGGGAGCCATTGGCAGGAATACGGTAGGGAGTGCTGGTACAGAAATAGGCATCACGAGAGCAGAAATGAATACTGTCACGACAGGGGCACAAATCAAAGGCAGCAAATAAGCATGAATGCTCTGCACCTTAAATGCTGGAAAAATAATTCATGTGAAAAAAGGAGCAATAAATCAGGCAGCACAAGGAGGAAACCACACACACATAGAAGTAAGTTTATAAATAGAGAACCTATAGTTGTGGCCACCCTAGGACATAAATGGAATCATCCAAGTCTAGTCAAGTGTTATAGGTGTAACAGATATGGGCATATAGCTAGATTTTGCCCAGCAAGAAGAGTACATCACAGAGATGAATATAAAGCTGATGACCCAAGAAATGAATGGAAACTGAAGAGGGGTCGGTTCTATCCATGGCGACCAAAAAACCTGAAATCCGGGCCAAGCGAAAACGAAAGTAGATCCCATAGGATCAAAGTTGGTTATCAGATGAGAGAAAATGATGATAAATGTAAGACACCGACTGCAGTGGTGGAAGCGAAAGGAAACATAAGGAAAGGCAATGAGAGGCAAGTGCAAAGAACGAGTCAAAAGTTACCGCAAAGAAAAAAAGATGTTGATAAAGTTCTGATTGCGCAGGAAGAATTAAGAAGATTAAGGAGAAAGAGAAGAATTAGAGAAAATGACGAAACAAGGCAACAAGCAGAAAACAAAATAGTGAATGTGGAATTAGTAGAATTAACAGAGAAGGTTAGGCAAAATTCAGGGCAAATAATATCTCAAAGGGAAGGGAGACTAGAAAATAAAAATAGGAAACCTCAAACGGGAGTAGCAGGACAGTGGAAAGAAGGACTTGCGAATCACAGTGCAGAAAGGGCAATTAAACTGAAAGAATCAAACAGACTCCAGCAATTATATTTAGTGGGAGGATTAATTGATGAGTACATGGGATGGGAATAGTTTTAGGAAAGCCCAAAATATACATTTAATTAATGTACTTGTATATAATTGTAAATATTTGGCATCAGAAGGTAGTATAAAATAAGTGGTTGTATATTAGAGAGATGTAAATAGATGTAGGCGGTTAAATTCCAGGGAAGGTGAAGGAGTATAGAAAAAAAAAAAAAAAATGAGAAAAAAAAATTCTACACAGGTATAATTTTTTTTGGGGGAGGAGCGGCAATTGTAAGATCTGAAAATCTTACAAAAATAAAATATTTTTTTTGACTTCTGAAGTTAGTTTTCCTTTTTGGATTCTTGCCGTTGGGAGAAATGTTAATAGCGTCAGTTTCAATAAACAAGAATTATCCAGTAAGGATTGTAAAACTTAAAAGGTAGGAAGAACGAAAAACAGGAAAATTAGCTTTGCATCCGTCAAAACAGAAAACTGACGGAGAATACTATGACAAACCCAGCAGGGGGTCCGGCGCTGCAAAAACAACTTAAGTTTTATGAGGGGTCACGCACCGGAAACGCATACGGCAAAACGCACACTAGTTTCTAAAAATAGATGCTATAGTAGCTAGTGTCACAATTTGTGGTTTTTCTGAAGTGCTATAGAGACAAGCTGTGATGACACAGGAGGAGGTGTTTTGATGCATTCGGCCTACATGAAAGAGCTCAACGGATGTTAACAGGTAGGAAATAAAAAAGGAGAGGGGTATTGTGAATCACGTGCCACTAGGCTGGCTGACCTGCCAACAAATGAAAGGATAAAAATGAATATAGGAAAGAGGTGATTGGAAGAAACCCACTGTGGGGAGGCGTGGAAAATTCAGGAGTAAGAGATTGTTTTTGGTCGGGTGAGTGGGAGAAGAAGTGCGGAGGGCAGGAAGAAGAGAGTGGGTCAGTGTCAGTGAGTTGGGCAGCAAGATGAGAGTGGGTGAGTGTCAGTGAGTTGGACAGTAAGAGGAGAGTGGGTCAGTGTCAGTGAGTTGGGCAGTAAGATGAGAGGGGTTCAGTGTCAGTGAGTGGGGCAGTAAGATGAGAGTTGGAGAAGAAAAGAAAGGAATGAGTTTTTTTTAGATAGAGTAGCCGGTGGAGAAAAGTGGCTAAGTTTAATGTGTAGTCAGTATGAGGGGTAGATAAGCTTTAAGTGAACAGTTAAGTCAGTGATCTAATAAGTAGTGAGAGAAGCAGTCGAGTAAGTGGAAGATGAAGTTGAGGTGCAGAAGTCGGTCAGACAGTCAGTCAAAAGTAGACTGAGTTTTGAAGTGAGAGATGAACACGTGCCATAGAAAAGAGGGAAAAATTTTCAAGATCCTTAAAGTAGATGAGAAGGAGTCAACTCCATTATGAAGGAACGAGATTGCCTGATATTCTGAGAGCAAGTACGCTGGAGCTGATGAAATCCGAAGCCGGACAAAAAGAGTACAGCCATTCTGATCACATGAAATTAATGCGTCCATAAAGAAATAAAAAGGTACCCAGGAAGGAATCCAGTATCTTATATCGAACGCCCCCAGTGATTGTGAGATGTGACCCAGATAGAAAGGATCCCCTACTCGCTTAGAGAAGGATGTACCGTGAAGTCTGCCAAGTTATGTAAGTAAGTGATTAGTTTGCTTAAGTACTCTCAACATCACACCGACTATAGGCACTCGATAACCAATTTATCAGAACTTTTGATTGAACACATATGTATAAGTAGTACTTTATTGTAATGAATAAGTTAGTGAATGTTATGGACTGAAGGACATTACCCAGGGCAAGTCAATATATATAAATAAATTTTGGAAGGGAATAGATATAAAATTTTTGAAGTGATTGATACTTGTTAATATTTGGTTAAATAAGTGAATGACTAAGTATGAATTTTGAAAGGGGATAGACGGATGTCAGTAACCCCCGAATGTGCAAGTAGTTAATTGTAGAAATTTGATAGTATTGATTACCTAGATTAGAGAAGGTTGTAGGCTATAATCTGTTAGAAACCAGAGTAATGATTTATACTGAAATTAAGAGTATCGGAGCTTTATCAATTTGGAGTAGGAATTGTTTTGTAATGAAAGAAGAATGTTAATAGATTCTTTTGAAAGTTAATTGAACTCAGGAGTAAGGAAGTAGAAACATTTTGTTAGTTTAAAAGAGGAGATAGTTGTTTATGATTTATGTAAAGGAAATAGCCCTCCTTGAGTTTGCTCAATAGGCAAATTACTTTGCTCATTTACATTCTGTTATAAGAAGATGAAATTAAATCTATTTGGTCATGAGTTTAATAAATTTCTTGTTTGATGTATCTATGTAAAAGTGTCCAATAAACTGTATTTTTATTATACAACATTTGTGTGTCTCCTTGTTATTCTGAGAAAAAGCCTATCCAAAGGGAATTAAACTCATCAAGGAGATTTTCCCCTAGAACTTGGAAATTTTCTGTGAAGTAAAATAGTCAGATTGCGCAAGTGGGGAGTTATTATAAAGGGGAGTTGTAAAAAGGGGAATAACCAAATATATAAAATAACATTTTCTAAATACACCCCCCCCCCCCCACAGAGTGTTTTTCAGCTTTATACTGTACAAATGCTGATGGCTTCCATTGCCTGAAGCTGGCTGTCGTAGGCATATCATCATGCCCATGTTTTGAAAGATTACATGACACAGTTGCCTGTTATCTACTACCATTCAAAGAATGGCACAGTTCAATGCCAGCATATTTTCTGACTGGTTTTTCAAGCATTTTGTCCCTGAAGCATGTCAATATTAGCAAGAGAGCTTAAAGGTGGCACACAATGATGTAAAGGCTCTTCTTTTATTAGATAATGATCCTGCTCACTGAGTTGCTGAGAAATTAGTCAGCAGTGATGACAAGATCCATATCATGTTTCACCCATGGATCAAGGAGTCAGTTTCATGCAAGAGACTCTACCAGTGATGGTACCTGAATGAAGTTTTGGTCATCATTGAGGAGGAAGAAGACTTAACTGAAGACAATAGGCCAGCGTACTCTGCAAACATAAAAAATTATAACATCAAGCCAGTAATTTACAACTTTGTTGGCTCTTGGATTGATGTAAAAACTACCACACTGGCTCATAGCTGAAAGAAGTTGCTTTTTTGACAGTGACCCTGACATTGATTTTGAAGGGTTTAAGCCTGCTGACTTCCACCAAATGTTATGCCATGCAGGAGAGAGAGAGATGTTACAGTGGAGGATGTAACTGACTGACTAGAGGAAAGTGATGTAGATCAGGGCTACCAGATCTTGACACCAGAGTAGATTACTAATGAAATGAGAGCAGGTGACATTGTCAGATCTCCCTAGCTCCCCTGAAGTGGAGCTAGGGATATCTACTGACACAGAATAAATTATTCTGAGTCCCACTATACGATCATGGCACAACAAATTCAGTTCTATTCCACCAAGGTAAGAGAAAATAGTTTTTAATTTTTGTTTTATTATTTATTTATTCCAGTATATTTATTTTTATGTATTATACTACTTACATTGCTTATAAGTAATGTATCTGCATTGTGTGTGTATACTACCTATTACATTAATGATGTTTACTATGGGTACTGTACAGTTAAACGTTTTATTAAATATTCATTTGGAAAATTCGAACGTCCCCAAAATCGAGGGTCATCTGTAGATCAAAATTTTCTATTTATAAAGATAACTTCAAGCAGAAAAGAAATTGTGCACTAAATTAGAGGTATGGAAGAAAGAAAGAAATTGATGCGAGTCAGAAAAATTTCTCTAATTTACTTTAAAACCTCTTATTATCAACACACTGACAATAAAGTACGATTTCACACAAATGCCTACAAAGATCATTTTGACCCTAATCAGTAGACTGCTTGAATTTTTAATAAAATGTCAAGGGGAAAGAACAATAGGAAGCATTTTCCAGTATACTTCTAGTGCTCTTCAGAGAACAGAATGGATGCAAAATAGCTTGGGGAGGGGGGATCAACAGGAGTCCAGATGGTCACATGAAACAACCAATATGTTAATCTAATTTGAGTAAAATTAATTATTAGTTCTCTGTGTTACAAAAAAAATCAAGCATTTTAATATGTAAATCAGATACGTAAATATAAACATTTGGTTTTTTTTATCTGTTACCTAAAGTGTTAACATATGGTGTAATTTATCATATATTCCAGCATAAGCTTTGTATTTTTTGCCTGGAAAGCTAAATCACACATTCCTGTATAAGGCAATCCCCCAACTTTTTTTTTTTTTTTTGTTTACAATTTTTCCTCTCAGGTAGTGCTGTAATTGTGGTGAAATCAAAATTAAGAACCACTCTCTACATTTTAAATCTATTTCTGCTCTTTCATTTAAAAGTTCATACTTGGCATTTTATTACACTGCAGAATAAATTGAAAAAAATATATATACGATCACAACAATAAAACCTATAGCAATAGGTAACAGTACAACATCACTCTTATTGATGTTGTGTATATGTATATGAGGCTTTGCATACCCAAGCCATTTCTCATAGCCTATTTAGTATTATACTGTGCTACAAATTGGACAATTCCTCAATATGGAAGCAGGCTTGCTATGAGCAATTAATATTCTCAAAAATTAACTTTGGGTTCTCAAAAAGTAAACCCAAAATGTGCCTTCTAAATTCTACAAGTTAAGAAAGAAAGAATCTTTATTTGTCCTTGTTTCTGTTTCAAGATGAACCAACATGAACAACAATGTATATTTGTGTAATAAATTGTACACATGTTGGTATTTATTGCTGTCTTTCTAACATTAAGCATGTGCCTTTGATTCAAGTTTAGGATTTTATACTTTGTGTATAAGCTGACTTTAAAATTGAGTTTTTTGCACATTAAAGGTTGACTATATGCAAAAATACACTGAATTTGTGGATGTTCTTGAGAATGAGCCTTTTTATGTTCAATAAAGGAAGTATTATTATGCTGTAAAAATGATAATAATTATTACTATTACAAAAATGCACCCTTTGTTTCTTCTTCTTAAAGCAGATGTTTTATATAACTGATTTTTTGCCAGTGCAAAAAAATCAGTTATGTAAAACATCTGCTTTAAGCTGACCAATTTCACCCCCCCCCCTATTTCGGTGAGAGAAAGCTTCCTTACTTTGGAGAAAGCATTTTCACCCAGACGACGGTTCAAATATTTATGTATATTCACTAAGTAGTAAACATCTTTTTCACTTTTTTTTTACCTACATAAAAGGATGTCATTCTTAAGTAACTGATTAATGGGTGGGTGAGGGGGGTTCATTTTTGATTTTTAAATTTTATTTTTAAAGCCACAGCAACTGTCAAAATACGTAAATACATCCCTAGTGATTATTTAAAAATTAGACTTTTCACCTTCTCAATGCTTTAATTAAAAAAAAAAAAAAAAAACCAAGGTAATTAATTTATTGTGAAGCAGTCATTTCTTCTATAATGCAGCCACACGAACTTGCACTGTCATGGAACTTCCATGATGATCTGTTTACACCAACATTATAGTGAAATCACCTGCATGTGCATACATTTCGCATAATCTGCTGTGCAAATGCAATTTTCTTCTATATGGATATAAGGTGCTCTGAAACAAAAGATAAAGGAAAGAAAGAAAAAAGTAAGCAACTACTTTAAACTGGATTATAAAAGAAACAGTTTTGGGAAAATATGAAAGAAATGAAACATTTGTAATAAGAAATTAAGACAAGTGAATTTCCTCTGCATCGTTACTATAAATCAGGGAATGCAAAAATTTAAATATTATGCCAAAATTTTATTAAATTTTCACAGAGGAATTGTCAGCTGTTGCTTTTGCTCATGTACACAAACTGAATAAGAGTAATCAATGTTCCAAAGTAAATAAATAACTTTAACATAAAGTATGCATATATTAATTAGCAAGAGCAAGCATTTTTAAAATTATGCATATCTGATAAAAGTTTAAAAGTATCACACTAGAATATTTTTATAAACCATGAAACAGGTTTAGGTACTGTATTTAACATTAATTCTTCACTCCATTAATCATTTTATGTGTATGTTTCCTGACAATATGCATGCAACCTAGAACAAAATTTTCCCAATAATTTGGAAGTTTGTAAAAATTTAAAAACTACATACATAAATTATTTTAAATATTAATCCATTTATATTTTCACTTCTAGCTGAATGACAATAAGCTGAATGTTATAGCTAACATTCAGCTTATTGTCAAAAATAAAATCAGAAAAAAAATTCTTAAAAAAAAAAAGAAACAAAATGAAAAGGGGAAGATAAGGGAAATATTTAAAAATCGTAAAAAGTAAAAACTTATCTTTATTTTTTTTATTTTCCGTAACATCCTCCATTTTATACATAATTTGATCCAGTCTGTTCAACTTTTGGAACCCAGTTACACAAAATTTCTTAAATTTTGGCCTGTGTGAAACTACTTTGTCTGAAATCCCATTGATACCCTCTCCTACACTGATTTTCAAAACTATAAAAGTGTTACTACTACAAGTGGTGTCTTTAAGATGCATACTAGCATTAGCAGTGCCAAATGATGCAAGAAAGCAAGCTTATACAGCACCAGCCAGGGGGGGGGGGAGAATTTCACCTATTCATTCTCTCCAATAGTTTGTGCACTTCTTCCTTGAATTTATTTAACTATTCACTTCCACAACAACAGATGGGAGTTTGTTCCAGCAACCAACCACCCGCTGGATAAAGGGAAGCTTTCACATATCTAGTCTCATATTTGAATCTGTGACCCCTTGTGTGTAGTCTGAGCAAGAGAAAGAATCCCATCAGCCCTGAGCTTGCTAATTCCATTCAAAGCCTTAAACACCTCAAACAGATCACCATGCAGGCGCCTAATGATGCAATTTGCAGAACTGATGATGCAATTTGCAGAACTGAAGCTTTTCTTGGTAGCACCCCTTTGTTCCACTCACTAATCTCATTGCCTTTCTCTGTACTCATTTCAGCAGCTCCACATCCTTCCTAAATTGAGGCCTCCAGACCTGTATACAGTACTGAAGACGTTGCCTGACCATTCCCTTATTGGGATAATTACCTCCTTATCCCTGCTTGCAAAATTCTTGTATACCATTGGCAAAACCCCATGAGCTGTCCCGGCAGCCTCTCTGCACCACTCAGAAAACTTCATAACTGCACAATTACTCCCAAGGTCTTTTTCATTTTCCACTACCACGAGTGTAGTACTACACAGTAGGGCTTACAATATCGGTCAAAATCTTAATACCGGCATTCTAAAAACAAACATTTTTCTCAATAAATTTTGATGACAATTAGGTGCAATAAAGTAAGGAAAAAACAAGTACTGTAATTATTTGAATTCGTGTTTTAAATACTTTTATTGCAATAATAAATATTCTGAAAAAAATTATTAAAAATACAGTTATTCTAACAACAAAAAATATATATTGATACTGCAAAGTTTAGTTATGTTTATGCATCCATACTACCTGGCCGAATAAAGTGAGCTCTTAAGAAACATAAGCATATAGTGTTATCGTTTAAACTGGATCTAATTTTGGTACAATATTTGATTAGCGACAGAAAACGTCCTTTCGGATTCTATGCTGGATGGTGCTACTGTACTGAGATAGTTGTAGTCTATCTCAGTCTGTATATTCTAGGCTTTGAACTAGGCTTTGAAGTAATATTTAAAAAGTATTTCATTAATTTCCCACTCAAGTTTATCTTTTAAAATCTCATTAGAGTCGGGCAATTTCTTATTTTGGAAAGAATTTGCGGAACACTGATGTTGTGTCCCATGTTGGTCTTCCAAGGTTTAATTCTGTTCATCATTTTCTGAAGGAGAAGGACGTTTTATTAAGCAAAGTATAATTTTCACTATAGTACCTCTACTGAGTCTGGCAGAGAGCAAAGAGTCAGAATAAGGAATAAAGAAGAGAGCAAAGAATGCAGTTAAGGAATTCTTCACATATATAAATGCAAAGAAGGACAAATCAGATCGGACCCATATCTAATTGCATGGGATAGTATTAGATTCCCCCAACTGATGTTGCAGATGAACTTAACAGTTACTTTGATTCGATATTTACAAAAGAAAAACCCTGTATGTCAATGGGAACATATGGGAGCGAAGTGGAAAAATATGTAATTAATGATATTGAAATTTCACATGATTATTTAATAAAAAAACTTTTGCGCCTACAGGCAAGTAAGGCTCCTGCTTTGATAGCACATACCCTATAATTTTAAGGGAGGAGGCAAGTGAGTGCATTACACCACTAAGGCTAATTATGAGAGCATCACTGGACTCAGGAGAGATTCCATTGGAATGGAAAAGTGCCAATGTATCGCCAATACATAAGGGCAGTTTTAAGAGTGTAATGGGAAATTACCAATCGGTAGGTCTAACTTCAGTAGTAGGGAAAATCATGGAGGCAATGATCAAGGGTGGAATTCAGGATCATTTATGTAGAAATGTAATTCTGAAGGATATGCAGCATGGTTTTGTAAAGGGACAATTGTGTTCAACTAATCTGCTTAGCTATTTTGACAGGGTCACTCGTGAGCAAGATTTTGGGAATAATTTCGACATTGTTTATTTAGATTTCAGCAAAGCATCTGACTCAGTCCCAGATGAGAGGTTACTTTATAAGCTGGCACAGATTCAAATCACAGGAAAAATCCTTAGGTGGATAGCAGGATGGCTTCAGGGCAGGAGGCAGAGGGTTGTGATAAATGGTTATTCCTCAGATTGGGTTAATGTAAGAAGTGGGGTTCCCCAAGGCTCATTATTGAGACCACTGTTGTTTTTGATTATCTTAAATGACATCCATGAAGGGATGGAAAGCGTGATATAAAGATTGGTAGAGTAGTTAATGATCACCACCAATCAGAGCTTCTTCAGAGTGACCTAGATAGACTTCTGGATGGTCAGAAAAGTGGCAGCTATGCTTTAATTCAGCAAAATGCAAGGTCTTACACCTCGGGAACAGCAACCCCAAAATAACTTTAACACTTGGTGGAGTTGAACTAAAGTCAGTACAGGAGGAAAGGGACTTGAGAGTTACGATACAGTCAGACATGAAGTTCTCCGAGAATTGTGAACAGGTCGAATGAGGTTGACAAAATTTTCAAGGTTATAAATGATTCTAGAACTAGGGGCCATAAATTGAAGTTACGGGGGGGGGGATAAGTTTAGACTGGATTGCAGGAAGTTTTATTTTAGTCAGTGAGTTTAGAAATTACTGGAATAAGTTATCTACATGAGTGGTTGGGAAAATTCAAAGGTCAGCTGGATGAGAGGAGGGAAATGCGTAGGTTGTCTATTTGCTTTTCTTTTATTATTTAATTTATTATAATTTTACTCTTTTTTCCCCTGGTGCAACATAAGCCTTAGGCTTCCTTGCACCATATGTCCATTACTAATACTAAATAATTTGTTATTGTATTGTGTCCTGCTTTGCAAATACTGACGAACCGGTAATAAATTTGTGCATTTCTGTGAAGTATGGGGTTTCAATGCCATATGCAATTCTCTAGCTGTTTCAGAATTTTGATTGCCAAAAGTTTTCATCAAAATTTTATGGCAGCATCTGCAGTTAAAAGATTTGCTTCTTTTCTGCATAGTGCATCTACCGCTAACTTTCTAGGTATTAATGTAGATATAGCCGCAGATAATAAATTAAATTCAGTTTTCAATTCTATACAGTGAGACCAACTAATGGTGTAAGCAACAGCAAATTTTAAATGACAAGCATTCATGGAAGTAATCATATAAGCTACTAAGCTTTTCATACCAACAAAGAAATACTGTTTAACAGTTAGACCTAAGTGGATGTCAGATGAATTATTGACACATGTGGCAGAGAAGAAAGGTGCACAGGATGCATATAAATTATTAGGTGATACAGAAGCCTATAAATATGAATTAGTCTGTAATCAAGTCACAAAGGTTAAGCAAGCTAAGGCAGATTAAGAGAAATCTCTTGCAAAGATTCTAAACAAAAGCAACAAAGGCTTCTATGGTTATATAGAAAAAATTGGTTGAATCATATTGGGCTATTTGATGTCAAAGATGTAACTGTTGATGAGCCTACTCTGGTTGCTGACAAACTGAATAGGTATTTGGCATCCACATTCACACGTAAGGAATTCTTTAGGGGAGGGAATGCCAGAAGTTTATCGTGGTCTAACAGAGAGCTAAATGACTTTGTGATAACTGAAAAAAAAAAAAGCGGAAAGGAAATTGTTGAAGATGAACAAAAAAAAAAAAAAAAGTGCCTGGGATGGATGGAATCTATTCAGTTATATTAAGGGAATCAGCAAAGGAGGTAAACAAGCCCATAGCCTAATTATGAGAGCATCCTTGGATTCAGTGGAAGTTTCCACAGACTGGAAATGTGTGAATGTATCACCAAAAGGAGGATCAAAAGGTCACATGAGTAATTACAGACCTTAGCTTAACATCTGTTCCAGGAAAAATAATGAAGTCACTGGTTAAAGAAGTAATGCAGAAATAACTGGACAGGAATGCAATTATACTACAATCACAGCACAGATTTGTTAAAGGGTGGTCTTGTCTAACAAATCTGATAGGTTACTATGATGCAGTGATCAAGAAACTCATAAAAAAAATAATTTTGATACCATATATTTGGATTTCAGGAAGGATTTTGATTCTGTTGAACGTAAAAGACTGCTGTATTAACTGTAGCAATGTGGCATTAAGGGCAAGTTAGTGCTATGGATAAAGGGATGGTTAAGTGTAAGAAGACAGTGGTTATCAATGGGCACTGCTTTTCGTGGACTAATGTTATTGGAGTTCCCCAGGGTTCAGTGCTGGGTCCATCGTTGCTTTCAATTGTTGTCAATGATACTGACAAAGGTGTGTTAGGCTTAATGTCTAAGTTTGCAGTGATACAAAGGTTGGTGGGGTGATTAACAACAGTGATCAGGGTGAGCTACTACAACAAGATCTAGAAAAACTGGGTCAATAGGCTAAGAAATGGCATGTGAAGTTTAACATCGACAAATGAAAGGTACTGCATATGGGTAGCAATAAACTTATCAATTAAGTTTATTGCTATCCATAGTACTGCACTCAGGGTACTGGAAAATGAAAAAAGAACCGTGTAGGGGTGGGGGGTATTTTGTGCAGTCAGATATGACGATCTCTGGGCAAAGCAGCCTGTGGCTGTCAATGATATACACAAACTTTGCAGCAGTGATAAGGAGGTGTTATCCCTTTGTACAAGGCCATGGTTAGGCAGCATCTTGGGTACTGTATAGGACTAGAGGCCTCACTTTAAGAAGGATATAAATCTGCTTAAAAATATGCAGAGAAGGGCAACCAGATTGGTGAAGGGAACAAAAGGTTGCTCTTACCTATAAAGGCTTCAGTTCTGAAAAGTGTAGCATCTTGAGACTAGGCACCTGCAGCATGCTCTGATTGAGGAGTATAAGGCCTTGAATGGATTGAGTAAGCTTATACTCACTGGCATTCTTCCTCTTGCTGAGACTATACACAAGGGGGCACAAATTCAAGATGAGGAAGGATAGTTACAAGAAGTGTGCCTTCAGCCAGTAGGTGGTTTATTGTTGGAACAGACTTCCATCTGTTTTTGTGGAAGCAGAAGGTTTGAATAAATTCAAGGAAGAACTAGATAAATTCTTATTCTTGGAGAGTATAGGTGAGTGGAGTGTGTAGCGTTTTTTTTTGGCTGATGCTCTATAAGCTTGTTTTCTTACATCATCTGCCACTAATACTATCTGAGGTGCTGCCCCAAAACCTTTCTCAAGCTTCTTGAATCCATTCAGAAGAGGGCAGTATGGTTAATGACCCTGTCTGACAGATGTTTAGTTTCTGCTGCATAATGTTTCTATAAATACTGCCATGGGTAATCTCCCAACTCTCTTTGAAGTCTGAACGTATGCCATAAGTAATCAACATCCATTCACAGAAAATTTTTTTAAATTTTCTGTGAATGGATTGCAAGATTTAAAAAATTTTTTAAAATGCAAGATTTTTGGCTTGATATTAAATTTTAATGAACATTTCATGCATTATATATAGAACAGTGTTTCCCAAACTTTTTTAGTCATGGAACACTTTTCATCTTACAATATATTTATGGAACACAAGTTTAACCAAAGAACTGTTTTTGCTAATATTTTATTACATACAACGGGCTGTGCATCAGGAGCATCTTTATTACATGTAAAGCCGAAATTCAAATAACTGTTATCATACTTTCATTTTGTTCTTTTTTTAGTTGATTCCTATACTATTTTCATTATGTAGCACAGAGCGGAATGGAAAGTAAAATAACAAGTTGTAGTTAAACTAGGTTTAATGTTAAATACGATAAACAGAATATGTAGATACATACAGTAACCAGTAATACAAAAGCTTTCAGGCTTTATGTTGCCCTTCATCCAGTTAACCATTGGATTGAAAGTTTTGGGAATGTAGAACTTAAGAGCATGTGATGGCAGTCATGCACAGTGAACTGCATGATGCAACAACTAACTGTTGGAAGTTGAAGTCTGCAGTTGTGACGTATGGGTTGCCACCGTTTGTCAGTCATGAGAATGGTTGCTTCAATAATAGGATGAACACAACATCCTCTGTTTTTGTTGATGGAAGTATTAGAGCACATCATGTGCAGTGCCTCCAACCAGGCGCACCGGCAGTAATGGCAGGACGGATCGACAACCATGACATCGAGGTGGGGCAATATCATGTCGGGTTGACCAGAAGTGCTCAGCAATGGCCGAGTGTTCTATGTCCACTAAGCAAATGGCTCTTTCCTATTCTGAAATATGTTTGCCGAGCCCTCTGCCGTAGCAGCTAGTGCAGTCACAGCAAGAAATACAGTAGACTAGTCGACTCTGTAGTAAGGTGGGGACCGCCGTTTTCACTCTGGAGATGAGGGATCGTAGTTTCCTGCCTGTACACACTTTATCCCATGAGATTTCAGGATCCTAGAAACCTGATGTGAACGGTTTGGGTATTATGGGATAAAGGCACTCGTGGCAGAGTCATTACCTTGAACGATCCTGTCGGTCACTATGTGGTCACGAGCCTGTAGGTCGCCCCTATCCAGCAAGATGTCGGCCCTAGCAATCTTGGTGCGTCTCTCAACTGTATAACTAGAATGGGTCCAGGTGCGAGTTAACAAGGCCCACATAGTGTCGAGAAGATGGCTGCACGTGTGTGCTGACTGGTAATTGGTAAATTGGCCAGCACAGATTGGCTTGTGATAGACTGTTGTTCTCAGGCGTGTACCCTCACGTCGGACTAGGGTGTCCAAGTATGGTAGGGTATTGTCCGACTCTAGTTTGATAGTGAATTTTATGAAAGGTGATAGAGAGTTAAGGCGGTCTAAGAGTCGGTCGCCTGAATCTCTGGGAATAACTACAAACACATCATCCATGTAGTGACCTCAAAAGGTAATGGGATCTGGTATATTCGTAAATGCACAACCCTCTAATTCTTCCATTGCGATGTTTGCCATGACTGAACTAACTGGGGAACCCGTGGCCATGCCGTGCACCTAACGGTAAATGGAGTCATCGAACATGATTGTGCCACCAGTTAAGCACAGTCTGAGAGCGGTGAAAATATCATCTGAAGTTAGTTGGGTTGGACTATGGGTCTGGTCACTATCCAAGAAGTTGGATAATGACTAGACCCTTAGTTGTTGCATGACACAGTTCACTGTGCATGACTGCCAACACGCACTCTTAAGTTCTACGTTCTCAAAACTTTCAATCCAACAGTTTTGAAATTTGTATGGTTATATTTCAAGCTCAAGCATCATGTAGAGGAATATGTTTTTTGCTGCCTCTGATGTTTGCTGTACCTTTTTATTTTATTTTTATCATGAAAGATTCAGTTTCCAACTATTTTAAACGTTATTCAAATATATGTATAAATATATATATACAGCTAAATTTTTCCAATCAAACAATACATAATGATGGAGATCAAAAGTGAATATTACTCGGAAGGAATGCTTATGCGATTGAAATAGATATTTCAATTCACATGCTTTATTGCTTTTGGTGTCTTAGATAAATTTGTGCAAGCTAGAGGAGCACCCACAAGCAGTGCTCTGAAAAATAATGGTCATATATTTTGCACAGAACACACACCTGGATGTACAATTTTTCTCAATTTGTATGGCTATATTTTTTGGATTTTAATAAAATTAATGATGTAAACAAAGTAAAATCTAATGATAGAGGAATATTAAAATTCATTGCTAACAAAAATGTACATGCACAATACATATTGTATGTACACATTATGTAAAGTTATTTTTCAATTCTGTAGGTTACATTAAAAGTATGTTATATTAAATGTAGTTAGAGTATTTAATAAAAGTATCAAATAAAATCAAGAATTGTATTGATATACAGAAAACCATGGATAAGCAAAACTTCAATCAAAAGGGGCTATTGACCAGTGAGAGATAATACCCACATGTAATTTATTTTGATATGCTGTATTCAGACTTCTCAGAGATGCAGAGGCATAACCACTTTCAGCTTTTGAGGAACTTAAGTCACAAAAAAAATAAAGAAACAAAAACAAAATGAAACGGGGAAAAAAAAGACAATTTGAATGTATTTTACAATGCACTGATTATTGAATAAAATCTATCTGAAAAACTATACAAGGACCAGGTCACTTGGTACCCTCCCCCAAATGGTCTTTTACTGAAATTATAGCAAGTTCAGCAAAATAGCACATTAAATTATTTTTAATGCACTAATACAAAAATACTGCATAGAACTGATATTGTAATAATGTTAAATTTGTCAAATTACAGCAATACCTTGCCTAGCAGGGCTTCAAACAGCACGGGTTTCACTATAACACAGTTTTCAATTAAGTTTAAGTCTGCGACAAGGCCTTTCGTATCATAATAGTCATAAAGTTTGTTTTATGACTATAATTCCATCGCCCTGAAAGCTCCTGTTTGTTTATATTTTTGTATCTTAACTTATAACTTAAATGCACATGTGCCAATAGCTCCTCTCAGGCAAGCAGTGGCAACAGTGTTCAGTGTTCCATCATGACGAGGAAAGGTAATATAATATAAATATCTTTTCAAACTTTATTTCACAATTTATTTTTTACCCCTTTAAATATGAAACAATGAGTCAAAAAAGGAAAAGTAATGAAACTGGTGAAGCTATTAAACGTAAATGGCTTACATTAGAAAAAAAACTTGATGTTATCAAATGCCATGAGGATGGTGCATCGTATGCTAAAATCGTGTGTGAAAATGGAATGAATGAAGCATCATTTTGAACAATTATTTGAAAGAAGGATCAGTATAAAGAGCAGGGAATTTCTATAGCATCTTACATGACGAAAGTGATAACTAAGCAAAGAAGTTCGCTATTGAGTAATATGGAACGTTTTTTATTGATATGGATTTTTTTGTATTCAAAAGAGAATTTCCTTTGAATCAAAACATCATTCAAGCGAAAGCCATGAGTCGTTATAACATGCTGAAGGAAAAAGAAGAAAATTAAGAGGAGAAGACTAAAGAAATATTTACAGCCAGTCGTCGTTGGTTTTTCTGATTTAAAAACTGTTGGGCTTCACAATGTGCGTATCTCAGGTGAAAGTGCAAGTGCAAACAAAGATGCTGCTGCAAGATTTCCCAGTGAATTGAAAGATATCATTGAGGAAGGTGGCTACAAGGACGAACAAATTTTCAACATCAGCGAAACTGGACTGTTCTGGGAAAAAATGCCCTCACAAACTTTTTTAGCTGAAAATGAAAAGGTCCAATCTGGATATAAAGCATCAAAAGATCATTTAACACTTTTGTTGGGTGGAAACTCATCTGGAGATTTTAAATTGAAGCCTCTACTCGTGTTCAGAGCAAATTTCTGACCTCAATGAAAATATTCTTTCTTCTACCTAACACGACGTCTCTCTTACAACCCATGGATCAAGGTTTAATTGCTGCATCCAAGGTTGCATAAAAAAGCACATTTCCCGTAATTTGGCGATTCATAAGAAAGCATGGATTACAAGAGAATTGTTTACAGAATGGTTCACAAATTATTCTTGTCCGACGGTTGAACATTACTGTAAAGATGAAGGGATGGAGTTCAAAATTTTGTTGCTTTTAGACAATGCACCAGGCCATCCACCTGAAATTTCTGACCTCAATGAAAATATTCTTTCTTCTACCTAACACAACGTCTCTCTTACAACCCATGGATCAAGGTTTAATTGCTACATCCAAGGCGTATCATCTGCGGTGAACTTTTCCCCAAGCAATTCAAGCTTCAACAGGAGTGGGATCATTATCTTTACAAACATTTTGGAAAAATTATAACATCAGAAATGCAATCGAAAATACATCTGCACCTTGGCTAAAAATCACTGCCAACAACATGCGTTCTGTTTGGCAGCATGTTTTGCCCCATTTGGCAAATTATTTCACTGGTTTTGAATCACAAGATCAGGCAATTGCCGAAGACATTGTGAAGATCAGAAAAGACTTGGGGTTCAAAACTTTGGACACTGCCAATGTACATGACTGCACTGACTCACATGCCAATTACTTAAGTGATGCAACTCGCATTGAAATTGATGAGGAAACTGCATATGAAGAAGAGGAAAACAATCCTGAAGTGGATAACACTGAAGAGACATCAAAAGAATTAACAGAAGAATTGGAGAAAGTTTTTCGGGGAGTTGACATGGCCTGCGAGGCGGTTATGAATGGAGATCCGAATGTTGAATGTAGCATCAAGATACGGCAAATTTTACAAGATGGGATTTGATAAGACAAAGACCTGTACGTCGAGAAAAGAAGAGGCAACTTCATTATTGAAATACCTAAATAAACAATAAAGCTTTTTCTCATCTCATGATGTTGCTTTTTCATTAATAAAATTTTTGCAATATTCTTTTATTTCAAATCCTTTTAATTGGCTATCAAGTGCAAATTGTTTATAGATTTATTATAATTTGTTTATAGACTGTTTCTCTGGTATGCATTCTAGTAAAACCCATTATAATTATACCTCAATCAGCACGGTTTCACATAACACGGAACAGTTTCGGTACCAATTGTCAGTGCTATGTGGGGTATGGCTGTAATTACTTTTCAATAAAATTTGTGTAACATATATAAAGGAAACTGAAATAACATTATTGTTATTTTAATTTCAGATAAGTTGTTCTACAAAATATTTGTAAATTTTCAGCAATTTACAGATCTGTGCTTAGATTTCAATTAGACCAGGAGCCAGCAAATAGTCCTTTTCCTTGTGAGTGCCATTTTTGTTCACTACAACATAGCACAGAAAACAAATATAGCATACCACAGAAACACGAGGAAGAATATGCTAATATATATAGCTGCTAAGGCTTTGAAATAATTATAAACAATTCCCATCCACTCTATACTCACAATAAAATCACTTCAATCTAACAAACTTTTGTATTTAAGTATAATTTATATTATGCAGCCTTAGTATAACCATGTTATACTAAGGCTGCATAACATGTTTTCATGAAATGTGAGGCACTACGTACCATGATGTCGGCATATGAATTCACATTTACCTGTGACAGGCCAATGTCAGAGGCAAGTTTCTATTGTTTACAAACAGTTGACACAGTTCAAAGCATGATATACAGAAATATTTGGGCCTTTACAGTAATAATTTATCAAGTAGTGCCAGTCATTCCCAATAAGGTAATCTCCCAAACTATGACAAGGTAATGCAAAAGGTAATGCAATTCAGACTAGGAAACCTTGTGTCAATCTCTAACCATTTTTCCGTATGTTAATATAAAATGCTAAGTACTATTAATATTAATAAAATTAATAATAAATGGCATGTAAAATAATAATTTATTATTTTACATGCCACCATGTAAAATAATAAAATTATTAATATTTATTTTACTGCTGAATAAACTAATAAAAATTATTCTTATTATTTTACTCAGCAATGATGCAAAAAATAGGTATACTCCTGCTGGAGAAGGAATATACCTACTCTTCATATCACTCTTTCAAAACCACACAATGTATTGTTTAATTTTGGCATCTGAAGAAGGTATTTATATCAAAATTATAAATTAATAAAAGCAGAGTCGTGCTTTCACTATACTTGAAATAGCCCTGTTTGTATTTCAATGATGGCTGTATATATTTATAATTTATAAAAATTAGTCTACATATAACAGGATATTATGCAATTGCTACATTAATTCTTTCATTTAGATACAAGCATATAAAAACAGGATCAAATGGTTCAAAGCAGACAAGATGCACTTTTCCTTGGTCCCTATCTGCTGCACACTCATGAAGCAAATAAGGATCAAGGAAGATCTGTTAAAAACTGTTCAGACTTTTAAACAGAAATTACCTGAGTTCTCAGATAAATTTAAATCTAATACTGCAAAAAAGTAAAAGTGCAATATGGTCTTTTTAAACAAAGTGAATTATGTTCTTTTTATTATTTTTATCTAATTATAAGTTGCTTTCCTATGTTCAATTTCACATTACTTTATTAGTTTGTTTAATTAGCATTGGTATAATTAATTCATGATGATCATTAATCTACTTGTCAACAGAAGGCAGTTGCCACAATAAACAATTTGAACAGTATCCACAAATAAGAGCAAAAAAAAGCATAAAAAAGTCATACATTAACATACCTATTAATTTTTTCTTTCATTAAATATTCTCAGCTTTTCTAATAAGTGCTTACTTTTTTTGTACCGTATATATTCCATTAATACAACTTAAAAAAATATATGTATAATAAATAAAAAGCCAAACACTCTAACTGTAAATTAATTTCTTCCTGCTGTTTGTTTACAAGAATATCATTTTCACAGTACGACATGAACAGCATTTCAAAAAGGTTTTTCACGATAGGGACATTCGATATCTCGCAATTCTAAACTAGCACTAATTTAAATATTTTTAACATATATTATTGTTGTTGTTGTTATGGGGGTTTGATGGTGCATAAGCTGCTTTGTCTATAATGCGCCTATTCATTTATTGTAATAACATATAAGAAATTCTTGTAACGTCAGGAGAGGCTGAAATCAGAAATGACTAAAAACTCCAATTTTCTTCAGAAAGTTAAAAAATTCAGGAATATCTGCATTATCACCAATGACATTCTCTAGAGTTATTGGTTTCCGAAGGTTAACCAATGATAGCAGGGTTGTATTTCTGTCTTGTTTATAGTATGGGCATTCAATGAGAATGTGTTTAACAGTCAGATTTACAGAACAATGTGGACACTGGGGTGGATCATCTCCTGTGAGTAGATGAAGGCGAGTAAGAATATGACCTATTCTTGCTCTTGAAAGGACTATTTCTTCCCTTCTTGATGTTCGAATACTGGAACGCCAAATTTTAGGATCCTGTTTAAATTGAAAAAGTTTATTATTTGTTTGAGAATACCAGAGTGCTGTCCATTCTGTTAGACATGCACCATGAATGATTTGTGGATAGTCTGATGCTGGAACAGGGACATTTGTTAAATTTAAAGTAGTTGGATTTTTTGCAGCTTTATCGGCCAGTTCATTACCAGAAATTCCAGAATGTGCCGGAATCCAGCAAAAGGTGACTAGTTGGTGGCGCTCTTCAATCTGCAGTAATAACCTTCTAATTTGGTTTAGAACAGGGTGAACTTTATCTGAGGAGTTACATAATGCCATAATTGAGCCGAGGGAATCAGTGTAAATAACAAATTTTAATGAAGAGTCAGTACAGATATTTTCTAAGGCTAGTTTAACTGCATATAATTCTGCCAAGAAGATGCTTAATTCAAGTGAAGGGATGCTGAAAAAGTATCAGTTCTAGAAGGCGAAGGCCAGCTGGTTTTACTACGCTAGGTTTATTTCTATAGAGGTTTTCTAGTGGCATATTGAATAGATATGGCTGAATGGGATGCGAGGCACAACTTTATATTTTGACAGCATACTTCAGTAACAATGTTTTCCTACGTAATGTTAGTGGTGGCTCGTGAGCGTCAATGTAGAGGCTATGAGTTGGTGAGGTTCTGAATGCACCAGGTGCAATCCTCAAGGCGCTGTGTTGAACTGGATCAAGCCAGTGCGCTTGAACATATATTATAAATGCAAACACTTACAGAATACAATAGTACTGTTAATAATAACTGTATTTTAATATTTGATATTGCGAATTCAGTGTATAGCGTATTCTTACAACAGAAGGTGGTTTCATCAAAAGAACAGATTAGTTCTCTAATTTTGGTATAAATTTATTTCTTATTTTTTTTAATTCTGAAGGAGTATTTAAAAAATTACATTATACATCTCAATATCATTTCTGCCTGTTCATATTTTAATGACTTATAATTTAATGATTATGACATTAAATTTTATCATCAGATATTTTACAAACATAGAAAACTGCAAGCTGGATGATGCAACAAATAAAAAAATATAAATAAATATAATGGCATCACATGAGGGAATGGTATTATTATTATCAATGCTAGTAAAAAAAATATATATATTGAAGATTATTTTAACTACGAGGTCTGCTATATTCAGGTGCAATCTTCAACAAATCACTGTCATTCATATCAGTCAAGAGGAGAAAGTTAAATTGTCATATTCACATCTTTAAAATTTTTTAAAGTAAATTATGATATTCATTTCTAACCATAGCTAGCAAATGTGAAAAAGCTGCCAAATAGTACTAATGAGGATGAAGATAAGTAAAATTACATGCACATTATATACTTACAGTATATAATACTGTGTATACTACTCTTTTAACCCTTTAATACACATAAAAGAAAGGGAGGGGGATATGTGGTTGATTTTATTTAGCTTGGGATAAAGGCAAGAAAGAGTTTAAACTTTATAATTTTATTCCTTATTATACTGTATTAGACAATAAAAACAAATTAAGAATAAATACTTTAATGAGAACAAATCTTTCATAACACCAGCCTTGATATTAAAAAAATAAATGTGCATATAATTTATTACTGTTGAGAATAAAATATTAATCCCTAAATTTGATATTCTTATAGGTGTGTGTGTGTGTGTGTGTGTGTGTGTGTGTGTGTGTGTGTGTGTGTGTGTGTGTGTGTGTGTGTGTGTGTGTCACTAGTTAGTAATGAAGATAATTGATACTACTGTTTCTGAACCACAATAAGGATATGAATCTGTGCATGTTAAATAGGCCGAAGAGGGATTAATCGAATATTATATATATATATTGCAATAAAGTATTGACATGACAATATATAATTATATAAAACTAATTACACCTTTACACATTGATAAGCACTCAACAGGGACCAACACCTATAATGGTACACTTAAGTAAAGAGTAGTGGAATCACTATCTATTTCTAAGTACCTCATGCCAAAAGTAGCTTTTGGGGGGTAGCATTATAGATAAAGTTATAAAAAGTTACAATAATTATTATAATAAACATTAGAGAGTCTACAAAAGGATGTTGGTGAGACAGTCATTTTAATTTTAAATAAAGAAAAGTACCCACAAAAGAACCAGACATGCTTACCATTTTGCCTACCAATAATAAATTGCTGAGTATGTGTTTATAATTGAACATATGTGTGCAACTGTGTTTACTAGTATTGTGTGCTCCCTATGCTTTTTTGATAATATTAAAATTTACATAATTTATGACTTATATATAATAACTCCAACTGACAAGGCAATGGATAATTACAACATTATATGTAAAATATTTCATCATAAATTGCTCAATAATGAATTATGTAACAATATTATATACCCGAATAAAGAAGATAATCTGAATAGTATTACCAAAAGGTTGCTTGAATTTCAGAAAAAATTAAGCATCGAAAACAATAACACTGCATTCCCATTCATATTTTTAATACCTAAATTTCATATAACTGCAGTGTGGTTTAGGTTTAATGCTTCATGTAGGGACAGCCACATAAAGTTAACTGCTAAAATACTTTAAAAATTACTAAAAATAATCATTTATAACTTAGGCAACTATACCAAATTTATTAATAATAATTCCCCCATGTTAAGGGCAATACTACTACAGTGATTTCCAAAAGTTTTTAAAATGCAACAAGGCAAATTAATCTGGATTGTAACAGTGATGCCTTTTTAATAATTATGTTCACAATGGTTCTTCTTCATTCATTCAAATCAGGGGGATAACAAAGGCAGCAAGTAATTTACATAACTTAGTCAATCTTTATTAACATTATTATGAGAATATCTTGATTAAAATATTATTATGAATCAGTATGTGGAAGCTTTATTGATTAATCAAATTTTAAAGGAAAAAAAAACTGCAAATATACACCCACCAACTCAGTTATTGAACATACTAATACAAATAGGCATTTTAGGACTTCATATTTTAACTTATTTATTTCTAAATTAAATGAAGACATCAATTCTAGAATTAGGACAAAAGAAAATGATTCAATTTCCAAGCGATTACTTTTCCAAATTGGCAGTATCACGTTTCTAAAGTTCACAGCACTACTATAAAAACAAAATGCATGAGGATTATCAAAATTTGTGACAATGTTAATTGCGTTAAAAACAAAGTGATAAAACTGAGAGAAAAATTTAAAGTACAATTTACTTTAATTTTTCTCTCAGTTAATATTTCACTTGGGAAGAAATTTTCACATGGTAACAGGGACAGGTTGCTGCATGCCCGATTCAGTTGCTAAGAGTATAACGCTGCAATATGACAAAAATATTAGGGAGATTGTCTAATAGTAACAATTTTTCATTATGAGTAGAATTATTAATGCATTTTCATCATTATCTATAATATACAGTATGGGGGGGGTCTAGTATATGTATAATTAGCCATACCATTGGCTATTATGTCAACAGCCAATGGTATGACCCAAAAAAATGAACATAACCCGTTATTATGGTTATATCCACTTTTATTCTTATTTTAATTTTTTCATTTCTCTTTCCTACCATACTCTTATCATTTACTAAATTAATTAAATTGTAAATTTCAATATTATCAAAAAAGCATAGAGGTACCCAAATGTGCACATAGCAGTGAATTCAAAACAATAAGCATGCCTGCTGAGTTCTAGTTCTTTTGTAGGTACTTTTCATTATTTAAAATTAAGTTACTGTCTGTCGCACAAACATCCCTTTGTATCAGATTACAGCAAAATTAGCCCTCCCCAATGTTTATTATAACTTTATCTATAATGCTATCAACCATTACCTACTTTTTGAGCTTTCATATTTAGGCCTATATAGTGATGACATAAGGGACACAGAAACAGATAGTAATCCCACTACTTTTTACTTAAGCATTGATAGGTGTTGGTCCCCATTGAATGTCTACCAATGTGTAGAGACAGTAATTAGTTTTATATAATTATATATTTTTTATGTCTATATTTTATTATAGTGTGTAACATTTGACTAATCCTTTACACTTATTTAATGTGCATAGATTTAAATCATTACTTAATCGCAGTTCAAAAATAGTATTATCAATTATACCTTCGTCACAAACTAGTGAGATATATACATATAAAATATTTTAAGTATAAAATATTGTAGGTAGAACGTGTTAAGGAGCTTTATGTATAGAATTAAAACTAATGAATATACCTGGGAGTGATAATCGCTCCCAGGGTATACGGTATATTCATTAGTTTTAATTCTATACATAAAGCTCCTTAACACGTTCTACCTACAATATTTTATACTTAAAATATTTTATATATACATATATACACATTATGGCTGTAAGGTACATTTTGCTATAGCAGTGTCCCTGATCCATAATTTATGTTATTGTAATTCAGACTTATCTAATTTCAAACTTAATCCCCCCCCCATATCATATAGCTTGTCTATATCATTATTCTTGATTATATATATATACACACACACATCTATACAAATATCAAATTCAGGGATTAACAGTTTTTTGCAACATTAATATGAATTTAATTTGATTGCATAATGTTCAATTTCTGCAACAGCATTAGTGACTGCTAATAGAATAATTTCTATCGCAATTGATAATAGCTATTATTATATTATATTGTACACCCACACATATACCCTGACCACTTCATCTCCAACACTCGGATATGTGAAGAGAGCAAAAAGGAAAGCCAAAACAAAAGCTCTATGGAAAATTAACATAAAATAAAATAAAAATAATGATGCAGATCGAAAGCAGTAAAATATCATTCTGAAGGAATACTAAAATTCACTAAGACATAATTCTAACAGATGTTTAAATATAAAGTTTTCCTTTTTCTTTATATCCAGTACACCAGAGCACTTATTAAAGGAGTAAACAGTGAGCTGGAAAATGTGAACAGAAACTTAAGATGGCACAAAAAAATTTTCAAAAGTTATACAACTGACTACTTGTTATTTATGCAATTTGAATAGTTTATTGAGTCTCTGAAATATCAGACAAAAGACCTATTTCCCCACAAAAAACAAGCCCAATACAGTATATTAAATAATACTGCAATCATGTTGATGTTTCAGATCAAACTTAGTGGGGGTGGGGGGGGTACCCCATTATCAAGACAAATTTGAGTGGGTAACATGTCCTCCACAGCTGTTCTCATTCAAGCAAACTTAGAAGAGACCTGTTACCTGCTAAACTTTATTTTGATAATGAATATTCAAAGTTAGATCAGAAATGTTGACAATATTGCATTATTTAACATTTTAGGCTATCTAATTTCTACTTGAGGAACTCAATAAATCATTTAAAATTGCATAAATAACATGGAGTTGTGTATAGTTTTAAAGTCTTAAAAATGTTTTTGAGTTTTAAAAATTACTCATTCCATATAATGTCTTTTACACAGCACATTTTTAAGATGGTGCACACAGACATGCAGGCATGGGGGGAGGGGGGGAAGAGAATATGAGTTCTTATACACCAGATAAAAATTCAAGTCTAATAAGTATTAGTGTAATCCACAATTATCTCATACAAATATCAATTAACACTATCATCCATTCATGTTAGTGTTGACATGAGATACATAACCACTTCAGTGGCATTTATTAACGATTTTTTGTTTCATGTCATGGGTGCTTGTAACAGAATGAACAGGATAATTTCCCTCGTTAAAGCTATAATCAAAAAAGAAATTGATTATGTCAAACGTGCTGAATGTTTATTTGCATCTTTTATCATAGAACAATCTTTGTCTGAGTTATGCTGAGTCTGAGTTCACAAAAAAAAAAAAAAAATTAAATAAAAACATTTAATTCTTATGAATGTTTTTTTTTTACCTAAAAGGTAAAATCAGAATTTAATTAAAGGTAAATCGGTAAAAAAAACAATATTAATTTGGATGCTAGTGAGATTTAAATTTTACAAATTTAAATAGTTAATTAAAAACTAAAGCAAATTACATATAAAAATTATGAATTTGCTCAATAAATATCTACCACAAAAAAAAAAAAAGTCGCTCACTGAAAAACAGACTTGCTTTTTTTTAATTATATTAAATAAGTATACGCTGAATTGCGAGGGGAAATAAAAAAGCTCACCTTTCAGTATATTTAACCAGTATTCAGTGAGCAACAATTAAATGGCATCACAGCAAGGCACAGGGTTTCACATCAAATGAGCTCACAAAAATGACTGTAGTATTTAAAACAGATGATAATGAAATGTGCGTTTTTACCAACTATGCATCACAGACTTCTCCTTTATCCTTAATTTCAGGCACAGGGTCCTGCAATACTACCTGTGTGCTAATACTGGAAACTTCACTTGGAGATGAAGATTGTGTATGGGTTGTTACAAAGGTGGCAGGAATGAATGAGAGAGCTGTGAAAGAGGACGGAGATGAAACTTTAACTTCAGTATCTTCAATACTTAATGTTTGATTGACTAAAGTAGTAGCTAGTTTAGGCGAAGAAGAGCTAGATGGACTGTCTGCAAGAAACTGGAGCCTATCTTCACAGAGGTCTTCCCAAATACCTTTCTGTAAGGCAAAATAAAGAAAAACATGCATTTTATTTATCTTTTATTAATCTCAATCATTGTATCAGAAGTGTACTTTAGAAAAATCAACATATGGTATAATAAATAATTATACTGGTAAATTTTACTTTTTATGGTGTTTAAAAAATCCTATTACCTCTACAAAAATTTCTGATGAATGTTATTATGTATGCTTTATCCAAATGTGCTACAAAAGCAACCATTTAACAGTAGTAATTTTATTTGTTCCAAGAATTATGAAGTCATGTAAGCAGTGGCCAATCAACATATTATACATACCAACAACCAACATATTAAATTACAGTGCTGGAAACGGGCTCGTGAAGACCACATCATAACAAACCCATTTAGATATTCATTAAGGACAGACCATGGTTGGTAAGATTGTCGATGCAAGCAGAACAACAATGGGTGGTTATGAGTGCATCTTTGGGTCACTGACCACAGAAATCAATTTGGAAATGGTCAGTGTCTCTCAATATAGATGTGGTAACTCCACATCCATGAAGCCTGCAAAACAAAGTCAATAAAAATTTTAAAAATATATAATAAAAATATTCATCTTCCAACTTCTTTAGACAATTAGAAAACCACATTTAATTGCTGGAAGGAAGCAATGATGCATAGAAGTAAGCTTTTATGTATCAATATATACACATAGGACAAAGAATTAATCATTATGTAATTTTTAAAGGATTATATATTAATACATAATCCCTCCTTTAGCAGAAATTCTGAATCTGCACCAGTAGGTATTCAACTATAGTTTAAATCAATGTTATGCCATCCTGAAAACAATTAAGTCAGTAATTCATTAAGGTTTCATGAATGCTGTTGTGTTTTCACTTTCTGTTCAAGACAGTCCCATACGATTTCTAAAGGATTTAAATCTGGTGACTTGAGTGGCTAATTTAAATGCCCTACCACTAACTTGTAGCCCCATGCCAATTTAATACAGTAGTCCCAATGAACTCACCAGCTGTCCTGGAATATGTAATTATGGGCATCTCTAAAATGTTCAGCAAAAGGCTATAAGGCAGCCTAATTCATCCTGATTAGAATTTCAAATATGTGACATGATTAATAAAAATAAAAACATCCCCAACCACGGACCCGCTACCAGCATGTACAGCACCTTGTACATGGTCTGAATCACATACCCCATATTAGCCATGCATTTTTATGTGCAGCTGATAACAATGGTCTTTTTCTAAGGTTCCACTAAAGATATCTATGTTATGCAATTCTCTTCACAGTGTTGCTAATAAATCATCCAATGAGGTCTTTTTTTTTTTTTCTCTCCTGTTTACTGGACACAATAATCACTGCAAATCACAATCACTTAGCACAAACTTTTTGCCACAATTCTGTAGCTGAGTTCTAGTAGATTTCAACTCACACCATTCCTGAAAATCACCCTTCTCTCTGAAACACTAGTTCAAATTTGGCTACTTCTTTAACAGGACACTCTCTAAATTTGCCAAATACTATCACTCCTTAAAGCCACTCACTATTACCTTTTCTGTGCACCATGTTTTGTGGTGAAAACCTAAGCTACAGCTGATATTATGGTAAGTAGAGAAAACTGGTTAACTTTGTACTCTAGTGGTGTAAGCAAACAAGCACAGAAGATAAACACGTTCAGTCTGTTTTATGCCTTAAAAACCACAAATGACTAAATTATTTTGTCCAGGATGCGCATGTGCGTGTGTGTGTGTACATAAAATGAATCACTCAAGCCAAAGTGGGAATGTTAGAAGGAATAAGTGGGATTTGAATTTATTTTCTTTCAGTTTGCATTTTGTATGCAAATGTGTAAAAGTTTTTGCTACAGTATACCTCCAGAAAACACTGAATGTCAAATCAGTTTTTTTGACAGGCATCTGAAACAGTGTTTAATTTATCAGTATCACATGCCTTTGAAACTTTAGCTTCTTATCATCTTTAGCTGAGGTGGAAATAGAACCACCAGGTTTTAACAGAGGTGGAAGCATAGATGGGCAAAAGCTGCAGCCAACAGCTTTGGCAAGAGGCCAGTATGCTTGCCCACCATATGTACAAGAGGCAAGATTTCTACTCTTAGCCTGTTGAAAATTGAGTTAGGACTGATTAATAACTGCTTACAATTGTTGCAAACTTTAGTGTAGGCAAAAATAAACCTGGTGATTTGGATGCAAGCCAACTGCAATATGCAACATTCTTATCTTGAACAGCCTTACTGCATTTATTGGAAAAGCAAAGTTTAGATTAAAAACAAGACTTTTAAGGTGAAGTGTGGAATAAAGGAGTTCATCCCTACAAGAACAATTTCACTGATAAGACCTGCACAAACATTAACATCAAAAGATTTCAAATGGAAATCCAATCATGAAAAAGAAGAACAGGAATAGTAGTAGTGGCATGTGATGCAAGAAAGCAAATGTATGAGCTTATGCAGCATCAGCCGAAAAAAGAAAAAAAAAAAAAAACAATCCGCTCTAAATATTTATCCAGTTCCTCAAATTTCTTTAACCTATCAACTTCCACAACGACAGATGGAAGTTTGTTCCAGCAATTAACCACCCGTTGGCTAAAGGCAAATTTCCGCACATCTATTCTACATTTGTCTTTTCTTAATTTGACTTTTATGCCCCCTTAGGTTCATAATCTGAACAAGTGGAAGAATCCCATTAGAATTCAGCGTGCTCAACCCATCCAAGATCTTATACACCTCAATCAGATCACCTCGCAGGTGCCTAGTTGCCAGCTGCTGAAATTTGCAGAACTTAACCCTTTCCTGGTAAGAGGATCCCTTCATTCCCCTCACCAATCTTGTTGCCCTTCTCTGTACATGCTCAAGCAAATCTACATCCTTCCTAAAAAGAGGCCTCCAGACCTGCATGCAGTACCCAAAGCGTGGCCTGACCATTGCCTTATACAGAGGGACAATCACCTCCTTTTCCCTGCTAACAAAATTCCTGTATAACACTGACAACACCCCATGACCTGCCCTGGCAGCCTGTCTGCATTGCTCAGAAAACTTCACATCTGACTGCACAATTACTCCCAGGTCTTTTTCATTTTCTACCTCCTTAAGTGTAATACCACACAGTTGGTACGTTTCTCTGGGGTTACTTCTACCCATATGCAGTACTTTGCATTTTTCAATGTTAAACTTCAGTTGCCTGCCACTTCTCAGCACATCTGCCCAAATTTTCTAGATCCTGTTGCAGTAACGCACTGCCATTACTGTCATTAACAACCCTGCCAACCTTTGTATCATCTGCAAACTTCGATACAAAGCCTGAAATACTTCATCAATATCATTGATAAATATACAAAACAACAGTGTATCCAACATCGAACCCTGTGGGACTCCACTAATAACATTAGTTATTAGAAGACAGAGGGTGATTACCACCCTCTGTCTTCTCCCACTCAACCATCCTTTTATTCCATTGTAGCAACTTACCCTTAATACCATTCTGCTCCAATTTGTACAGTAGTCTTCCATGCGCAACAGTGTCAAAAGCTTTCCTGAAATCCAAGTATATGATATCAAAATTATTTTTTGCATCCACTTCCTTTGTAACCAATCAAATCTGTCAGACAAGACTTTCCCTTAACAAACCCATGCAGTGTCTGAATTATTGCCGCAGTCTTGTCTAGATGATCCTGTAATGCATCTTTAACCAGTGACTCCATTATTTTACCCACAACAGAAGTTAAACTAACTGGTCTGTAATTACTTGTGTCACGTCACCCTTCAATACCCCTTTGTGAACTGGGGATACATTTGCACATCTCCAGTCCGTGGGGACCTCCCCTGAGTCCAAGGATGCTCTCATAATTATGGCTAAGGGTTTGCTTAGTTGCTTTGCTGCCTCCTTTAATATAACTGAACAGATCCCATCCACCCCAGGTGCCTTTCTTATTTTTAACCTCAACAATTTCTCCCCCACTTTGTTCTCAGTTATTACAAAATCATTAAGCACCCTGTTACAATTTGATAACCTTGTGGCATTTTCAAACATTAATAACTCATCATGTGTGAATGTAAATACAAAATACTCATTCACTTTGTTTGCTATCTGAGCAGGATCATCAACAGTTGAACCATTGATATCAAGTGGACCAATCAGATTCATCCCCTTCCTTTTAGAGTTTATATAAGTAAAGAAATCCTTGCTGTTTTTCTTGGCATCCTTTGCCAAAGATTTCTCGTAATCTGCCTTCACCTGACTAACCTCCTTTGTGACTTGATTACAGACTAGCTTATATATATCATAGGCTTCTGTGTCACCTGATAATTTATATGCATCCTATTCATTTTTCTTCTCTGCCACAAGTCTTCTTCTTCTCTGCCACAAGGGGTAGAATTTTTTTCAGCCTGGACTGTACTTGTTAACAGGAGAGATTGCTTCTACAGGGATGGGATACACTTGAATAGAAAGGGTGCAGGAATTTTTGCTGATGCTGTCGAAGCAGAGTTAGGTGGGTCGGAAAACTGCTAGTTGGGGGGGATACAAGGACTAATAGATTAACAGTAGCCACTGGCAGAGGTGGAAGTGATTCTTGCACTGCTTCTATTGAAATGAGCAGAAGCCTGAAAAACAAGATGCAGGATATTTCAGGGACTGCTGGGAGTCATTGCGGTACAAGTAAACACATGGGTTGTGATAGGGTAGCTAAGAATAGAAACAGGTGCATGTATACCTGCGTGTACACCAATGCTAGGAGTTTGGTAAATAAATTTGATGAATTTGAGGTATTGCTCAAAACATCAAAGGCAGATATTGTTGGGATATCAGAGACGTGGTGTCACACAGATATAAGGAATGCGGAACTGGAATTTGGGGAATACAATGTGTATAGAAAGGATAGACAGGACAGGAGGGGAGGAGGAGTTATGCTATTAGTTAAGAAACACAAAGTCCAAGGAAGTGAAGCCAGTTGACATCGATGGACAGGGCAGTGTCGAGTCAGTTTGGTGAGACATAAGCATAGGGAAATCAAAATTGAGTAGGAGTGTGCTATAGGCCTAATGACTCTGATGAGTATAATAAGATATTGTACAGGGAAATAGAGTGGGCCAGTAAATCAGAGAATCTTATAATGGGGGATTTTAATTTCCCAGATATTGACTGGAATTTGTGGGTTGGTCACTCGCACACTAGCAAGGCTTTTGTGGATTTATTGGATGATTGTTTTCTACATCAGCATGTTCGTGAGGCAACAAGAGGGAGCAATACTCTTGATCTGATTATCAGTAGTGATTCTTCATGCATTAAGAATCTGCAGATAAACGAACCACTAGGTGGCAGTGATCACAGTGTGTTGAAGTGGGATTTACTCAAGGAGGTAACTACCATCAGAGGTAAAGGGAAGGGTTTTTGTTTTCGTAAAGGCGACTATGATGGTCTGAGACAGTATTTAAATTCTATACAGAGGGACCAACTGATGATGTTACCAACAGCAAACTCAAAATGGGAAGCATTCAAGGAACTAATCTTGGAGGCTACCAGGCTTTACATACCAACTAAGAAATATTGTTCAAGGTTTAGGCCTAAATGGTTGTCAGATGAACTAATGAGACATGTGGCAGAGAAGAAAAATGCATGGGATACTTACAAATTAACACATGACACAGAAGCCTATGATAGATACAAGTTGATATGCAACCAAGTCACAAAGGAGATTAGGCAGGCAAAGGCAGACTACGAAAAATCCTTGGCAAAGGATGCAAAGAAAAACAGAAAAGAGTTCTTTACCTATTTAAACTCAAGAAGGAAAGGGATGAATCAGATTGGTCCACTGGATATTGATGGTTCAACAGTTGAGGATCCCGCTCAGGTGGCTAACAATCAAAACGAGTATTTTGCATCTACATTCACGCATGAGGAGTTATTCAGGAAGGAGAATGATGTAGGTAAAGTAAACATTGGCAGTGAGCTGGATGATTTTGTAATAACTGAGAGGAAAGTGGAGGAGAGATTGTTGAGGATAAACATAAAAAAGGCACCTGGGGTGGATGGGATCTATCCAGTTATATTAAAGGAGGCAGCAAAGGAAGTAAGCAAACCCCTAGCCATAATTATGAGAGCTTCTTTGGACTCAGGGGAGGTACCCATAGACTGGAGATGTGCAAATGTAACCCCAATTCACAAAGGAGGATCAAAGGCTGACACAAGTAATTATAGACCTGTTAGTTTAACTTCTGTTCCAGGTAAATTAATGGAGGCACTGGTTAAAGAAGCACTGCAGGATCATCTAGACAAGAATTCAGTTATAGCTCAGACGCAGCATGGTTTTGTTAAGGGCAGGTCTTGCCTGACCAATTTGATTGGATACTATGATGTAGTCACAAAAGAACTAGATGCAGGGAATAACTTTGATATTATATATTTGGATCTTAGAAAGGCTTTTGATACTGTTGCACATGGAAGACTGCTGCACAAATTGCAGCAGTGTGGCATTGGAGGCAAATTGCTGCTATGGATAAGGGGATGGTTGAGTGGCAGAAGACAGAGAGTGGTAATCAATGGACACTGCTCAACGTGGACTAATGTTATTAGTGGAGTTCCTCAGGGTTCAGTGTTGAGTCCGTTGTTGTTTTCGGTGTTTATGAATGATATTGATGATGGGATATCAAGTTTAATGTCCAAGTTTGCAGATGATACAAAGGTTGGCAGGGTTGTTAAGGACACCACTGACGGTATGCTGCTGCAACAGGATCTGGAAAGGTCGAACAGATGGGCTGAGAGGTGACAAATGAAGTTTAACATTGACAAATGTAAAGTACTACATATGGGAAACAGTAACCCCAGAGCAACGTATCAACTCTGCGGTACTACACTGACAGTGGTGGAGAATGAAAAGGACCTGGGGGTAATTGTGCAGGCAGATATGAAGTTCTCTGAGCAGTGCAGACGAGCTGCAAGAGTAGCTCATGGTGTCTTGTCAATGATATACAGGAATTTTTCTAGCAGGGATAAGGAGGTGATTATTCCCTTGTATAAGGCAATGGTTAGGCCACATCTTGAGTACTGTATACAGGTCTGGAGGCCTCATTTCAAGAAGGATGTAGAGCTGCTGGAACGGGTACAGAGAGGGGCAACAAGATTAGTGAATGGAACAAAGGGTTGCTCTTACGAAGAAAGGCTTAAGTTTTGCAAATTACAGAGTCTGGAGACTAGGCACCGGCGAGGTGATCTGATAGAGGTGTATAAGGCTTTGAATGGTTTGAGCATGCTCAATGCCAATGGGATTCTTCATCTTGCTCAGAATAATCAGCTCAGAGGGCATAAATTCAAATTGAGGAAGGACGGATGTCGGATAGATGTGCGGAAATTTGCCTTTGGCCAGCGGGTGGTTGGTTGGTGGAACCGACTTCCATCACTTGTTGTTGAAGTTGATAGCCTAAACAAATTTAAGGCTCAACTGGACAGGTATTTCGAGCGAACGGAGGGGTGAAATGGGAGCGGTGTGTTTTTTTTTTTTTTTTTTTTTGGCTGATGCTGAATAAGCTTGCTTTCTGGCATCATATGCCTCTACTAATGCTAATGCTAAAGTCTCATTAGTTCATTTGACAACCATTTAGGCCTAAACCTTGAACAATATTTCTTAATAGGTATGAAACGTTTATGAAACTTCCACTATTAACTCCTTAAATGCTTCCCACTTAGAATTTGCTGTTGGTAACATCATCAGTTGGTCCCACTGTACAGAATTTAAAAACTGTCTGAGACCACTATAGTCACCTTTACGGAAGCAAAAACCCCTTCCTTTATCCCTGATGGTAATTATATCTTTAAGTAAATCCCACATCAGTACACTGTGATCACTGCCACCTAATGGTTCCTTTATCTGCAAATTGTTAATACACGAATTATCACTGCTGATAACCAGATCAAGAGTATTACCCTCTTTGCTCTCGAACATGCTGCTGCAGAAAATCTGGGAAGTTAAAATCCCCCAATATAAGACATTTTGATTTACTAGCCCACTCTACTTCTCTGTACAATTGTTCATTTTACTCATTCGAGTCATTAGGCCTATAACACATTCATACTCTTATTTTTGCTTTCGTAGTGCTTATGTCACACCAAACTGACTCAACAGTGCACTGTTCATCTATATCAACTGGATGCACTTCTTTTGATTTTATGTTTTTCTTAATTAACAGCATAACACCTCCTCCCTTCCTATCCTGTCTCTACACATTATACTCCCCAAATTCTAGTTCTGCATTCCTTGTATCTGTGTGACACCACGTCTCTGCTATCTCAACAATATCCACCTTTGATGTCTTGACCAACACTTCAAATTCATCAAATTTATTTAATATACTTCTAGCATTGGTATACATGTACCTATTCTTATTATTAGTTACCCTAACACATCCCATATACCCACCTGTTTCACGATGACTGCCATCAGTCCCTGAAACCCCCAACACTCCTCGCTCTGCCTGCAGCTACTTTTAACCTTTTAGTGTGTGAATTCCCCAAGCTTGCAGTTTTCTGACCCACCTAACACTGCCTCGATAGCATCAGCAAATATTCTTGCACCCTTTGACCAGGCTGAAAAAAAAAAATCTCATAGGTTATCTCATTGTGAATTCTTGCAATTCCAAACAACATGAGGCTCCATGGAGAAGGTTTGTTCGTTTGTTATTTGGTTTTCAGGAGCATTAGCAACTAAGGCCATATTGCTCAGGGGACATGTGGTGGTCATTCCGTGACATTTCCGCATCCTCTGTATTTGGTGGTCATGGGCTCGAACCCCGGTCTAATGAAGAAGCATGTGCTACACTCTGCTGCTCCTTCCCACCTGGCCACAGAGGCACCACTGGAGAAGGGACGAACAACAAGTTGTGATCTGAGGTACCCAGATGACCATTCATCTCAACTGTGTACTTGGAAGGTTTGTTTGTACGAAAGAGATCAAGAGTGTTGGTTGTGTAGTTAGGATCATCTGGTATTCAGGTAGGTAAATGAACAATCTGTGTGAGGTCATTAGTAATTACAAGAGCCTCAGCATCCTGACCAGCTGGGACCTGTGACTAGAAAACAGAAGCCAGCTGGAGTTGTGATCATCAAAATCGCCAAGAAAAATTACCTCACTGATAGAAAAATTGAGCTGGAGAAAGTCAAGTTTCAAAGAAAGGAAGTCAGAGTTCCAAGTGATTGGGAAGTTGGGAGAATGATAGAGGCAACAACTGAATCTGACAGAATGGGGAAGAGAGATATTAAGCCAGAGATGATGAAAAAGACAAGATTTCAAATTACTTCATCTCTGACAGGAAATATCAGAGAGGATATATGCACAAGTACCATCTTTGAAACAGAAGGAACCAAACAGCAAATAATTAGGACAACTGAGATGAGCAGTGGTTGAATCAACCGATAATTGGGATTCTGTCAGAAAAATTAAGGGGCTTTGCAGACTAAGTGGAAATGGACATCACTGAGATTGGAACTGGGAACATATATTTGTGAAATGAAATGAACAAGGAAGTGTTTGGGAGGTTCAGATCTTTTCGCAGATAAGTTTGTTCTATTAGTTTGACCATGATGTATCCAGCAGTAAGAAAAGGTGGGGAGGGCATGTTGTATGAAGTAATGAAATTTTTGGATATGGCATACATATGGCAAGAATATACTAAGAATACCTTGACATAACGTGTCCTCGACAATGCATTCTGCATACACACTGCTCAGACTCCCTTCAGTCTCTATCTGACAGAGCAGAGGCAGCGAAATTATATATAAGCTGATCCAGAAGCCTCCTAGAGAGTTATTAACAGGTTCAGTCCAGTGGACTATCTAGCAGCCAGTCTGAAAACACTGTTTTAGAGCTGTATCCTCAAAATGTAAGGAAGAAAGAATGGATCTTGCCATGATGCCCATCGTAACCTCAAAGGACATCAATCATACTGCATGATGGAAGAGATTTGGGGGGGGGGGCATTTTTCAGAGCTTTGCTCTGGAGACTAAACATGGGTTTCACTATTTCAAGCCTCTATTAAGCAAAGTGGTGGTATTGCAGCAGTTGATGAGAGTTACATAATATTGCCTGGTAACATGGGAGTGGGGGAAATTCTTCTGTTTGGCGTGGATGCCCACTTCAACCATTGCTTATATTGGTTCACACTTGGGTGGTAAATTCCAGCATACTAGAAGCCATATTTCAGGAGTTACACACAGGGATTATACCCAGTGTTACTAACAGTCCCACTAATGTGAAGATGCAAGCAGAGGATCTGGTTGTCACAGAATGATCACTTAGCCAATATCAGTCCACTTGAATTAAGTGTCACATGAATATCAGTTCCATCAGCATTTTAAACTCCCAGGTTCCATGCTCAGCTTGTCATACCCAAGAGAATGTCTAAGAAAGCTTCAAGGAAGTTGCCATTCTTGTTACTGTCATATAAAAATGAATAAATAGTCACATGTCAAAACTACAAAATATAAATTAATTTTCAGTAGAAAAACTGATGTTTCACCGTACAGGTTCTTTCCAAGTGGTCAAGCTACAATATCTATGATTAGATAATTTGTCTAATCCTTCTTTAAATTGAATCTTCCAAAACAGGAATTTCCATATTTTGAGACTACCACTTCAATCCATACCTGTGCCTGACTATTCCAACAATCAATTACTCTCAGATTGAAATTAACCTTTTGCACATCTATTCTGCAATCATTCTTTTTCAATTTATCACCCCTTAATGCATGTCATCCAAAAAATTTAATCTTCCAAAACAGGAACTTCCATATGTTGAGACTACCACTTCAATTCACACCTGTGCCTGACTAACCATTCAGTGGAATACAGTCTCCAGCGTATGAAAAGATGTGGAATGTCCATGTGTTGACGACACCAATGTTTGGATTACATACAAGGAAAATGCATATTTTCACTGAGCCAGTGAAGTAAAAAGAACTCATAAGAAGTTAATGGTTGCTTGAAACTTAGAGCAGAAAACAAATTAACTGCGGCATTATATTAAAAAAAATACTGTACATAAATTGAAAATTTTCTTTAAAATACTGCCATCTTTTCTATATACAGTCAGTTCTCGTATCGGACGATAGTTGTTCCTAGAAACCCCTCATGCAATGCAAGATTATGCAAATTGTGCAACAGGCCCTATGGGAAAAATAGGGTTAGGTGCAGACCACCCAAGATTGAACACATTTATAATCAAAACATTACCAAACACAATAAATTATCGTAATAAAATAAGCAAGTATTTTATTACGATAATTTGCTTCTATCATAAGCAAACTTGGTTTTTGTTTGATTTATTATCCAAACAGATGACAGCCATTCCATCTCTTCCAATTCTTTGTGTCTTAATCTAATGGATTTTAATTACACTTTGAGTTGTTCCTGCTACGAAAGTTTTTATTTTCTCCGCATTCTTTGTAATTCTTGGCGTTGCCTCATTTAGGCCTATAGCACGTGCACAATATCACATGGTCTTTCATTTCGCTCAAAGCGTTTTACAATTTCATATTTTTTCTCTATCGACAGAGGCGGACTGGCCATAAGCCTTACCGGGGAAACACTGGTGGGCCGGAGGCCTGTGTGATTTTGGCCATAAATGCTAGTGTGAGGCCACTACAAATTTTCCTGGGTAAGAATTTTTGACCCAGTCCGCCTCTGTTTTTTTTTTTTTTTTTATGAAAACCCCAAACACGAAAGGTATCAAAACCTATAGTACTTAGTACCATGCATGGGTTGGAGGAGAAGTATGGGGGGAGGGGGATGCAGGAAACTTTGCTCTAGAGATTAAACATGGGTTTCACCACTTCAAGCCTCCAAAAAGCAAAGTGGTGGTATTTCACCGATTGATGAAAGTCATCTACCACCTTATCGATATTGCTTTGCTTTTTCTCTCTGAATCTGTAGTGTCTTCACCAGGGTGCTTCCTTTTCACACCTTTTAAGTATTTTACTCATTTTTAGGGAATAATTACAAAAGCACAATTAAAAAATGAGGTGGCACGCTTGATACACATAAAGAAAGCTGCGCACATGTAGCAACTGAATAAACAAACCGTAAAGGCAGAGACACACTATGAACACCTCACTAGCTCACATTTTACTAAAGCACATTTCTGGGGGTTACACCATAAAACAATATAAACAATTACCAGTTGCGTTCTTGCTAGTGGAATCTGTTATAAACAGATAGTAAACTGGATCTAATTGCATTTGCGATAATATCGATAGCTGGAATTGTGTGGGTTTTTACGTTATTATGGTGAAATGTGTTTCCTCTTCACTGATATAAAAAACAAATACATTTTCAGAATCTTCTCTTCATTCCTATCGTGTTGTGTTCAGTTGGGGTGATTCTGCGTTCGAATGCAGTTCGAAATTTCTTGTAAACACAAAGGCAAATCGCGCATAAGCGAATTCTGTTCATGTTATATACGATATCGTTCCCCTATTTATAAATCGCGTATGATCGAATTCATGTGGTGTAAACACGTGTTATACGAGGACTGACTGTACTTTGCACAACCTGTTTTCACTCTGTGCGGTAATTTTTTAAAAAAATTCTTTTAAGTTTGTGAGAGCTCCAGTCCAGCAAATGAGAAATACTGTCTTGCTCATTTCCTGTATTTTTTCACTTCTGAATATTCTCTTGTAGTCAAGTGATGTAATTTATTAAGAAAAAATTTATGTCTGAAAGGAGACTTACTGTCTCACTAACATTCACAGTTAATTCTTTCACTGTGTACAAGGGAAGTCTTTATTTATCTCCTTAAATTATGGAATTTTTTTTTTAATTTCCACATACCATCCTCTATTTGATCAGTTATCAAATTATAGCATGAGGAGTCATGGACGATATACAAAAAGAATAAGAAATGAACACTTATTTAGTTGCCTAATAGCATTATATAAATTTTAAAAATTCAAATCTTCAAATAACATTACACTTGCATCTTGAAACTACATGTTGCATTACTAAATTTGGAAGTTAATATTTATTTTTAACTTGTTCATTGCTAAATCAGTTAACTGGATGATCTGTGCTTTTATGGTACAGAAGCAGCACCTGGAATGACATAATGCACCATGTCCATAGTTGCAACAAAAAAGGTTTAAAAGTTACTGGAAAAACAAAAGCAAAAGTAGAACATGTACAAGCCAGTATAATCAACATATTGAATGATCACCAGTTAGATACTGTGGTGCACGTGAATTAACTGCAAAAAAAAAAGTAAACACATTGAATATATTATCTTTGTCAGTTAAGGCAAAGAAAGTTGGTGAGAAGCAGTAAAAGTTGAATATTGCTCATTAAAAAACTGAAGACTGATAATCAAAACATGCTTGACTGTTAGAGTGACACTGCAGTGCAAACATATAGGGAAATCCTCAGCTTTTAGGAGATAAGGATGTGTGAGATAACTGTGGAATATTTGACATCTGTTTAAAACAACATTCTTCTGGTGAATTTGGGGCATACTACATTGCCAAAATTCAAATGTCTCATTTGATAGTTAGATATCAATGGCATAACTATTAATGATCTGTTCAGGTTGCTCACAAACTAAATAAATATTTTGTACCTACATTTACCTGTAAAGAAGTTTGTAGGGATGGGAATACTAGAAGTACAACAGTTATAACTGGAAGCTGATTTTGTTATGAGAATAAAGTGGAAGATAAATTGAAGGTAAAAGCAAATAAGGCACTCAAGTCTGTTGGGATCTATCAATTTATATTAAAATGGAGCAGCAAAAGAGGTAAGTAAGCTCTTGGCCATAATTATGAGTGCATCCGAGGATTCAGGGAAGCTTCATAAAGATTGGAGGTGTGTAAATATGTCTCCTACACACAAAGGGGGATCAAAGGGCAATCTGACCAATTATACTTGAACCAATTATAGTTAAACTTGACTTCTGTTCCAGGTAAAATAAAGTCAGTGGTTAAAGAAACATTGTAGGATCATCTTAACAAGAATCATAGCATAGGTTTGTTAAGGATTGTAGGTAGATAATTAGATTGGTCCTGTGACCAATCTGATTATCTACTATGACTTAGTAGCAAAGTCAGAGGACAAACAATAATTTTAATATCATATATTTAGATTTCAGTAAAGCTTTTGACAATTTCATACGAGAGACCACTGTGCAAAATGAAACGGTGTAGCAATAAGGGTAAGTTTGTGCCATGAATAAAGGGATGTTTGAGTGGCACAAGACAGACTATAATTATAAATGAGCACTGCTCTTCATGCACTACTGTTATTAGTGGAGTACCTTGGTGTCCAATGCTCAGCTCTTACTGTTAAAAAACTTATTAACAACAATGACGAAGGCATATCAAGCTTACTGCTTAAGTTTGCAGGTGGTTGGCAAAGGGTGGTGGTTTACAAAGGTTGGCAGAGTGGTTAATGACAGAAATCAAGGCATATGACTACAGAAATACCTATAAAAATAGGTACATGGCTGAGAAGTGGCAATTGAGACTAAACATTGGTAAATTCGATGTACTGCATATAGGCAGTAGTAACCCCAGATAGCATTACCATTGAATATATTATCTTTGTCAGTTAAGGCAAAGAAAGTTGGTTAGAAGCAGTAAAAGTTGAATATTTCTCATTAAAAAACTGAAGGCTGATGATCAAAACATGCTTGACTGTTAGAGTAACACTGCAGTGCAAACATATAGGAAAAATCCTCAGCTTTTAGGAGATAAGGATGTGTGAGATAACTGTGGACTATTTGACATCTGTTTAAAACAACATTCTTCTGGTGAATTTGGGGCATACTAGATTGCCAAAACTCAAAAAACAAATGTCTCATTTGATAGTTAGATATCAATGGCATAACTATTAATGATCTGTTCAGGTTGCTGACAAACTAAATAAATATTTTGTACCTAAATTTACCTGTGAAGAAATTTGTAAGGATGGGAATACTAGAAGTACAACAGTAAGGTTATAATACCTCTCGTGTTTGGGGTTCTCATAAAAAAAAAAAGTAAAATGGTATCCAATTAGGGGATTCCATACCCATGGTGAAGAATAAAGGAGACTAGGGGAAATTGTACAGTCCAATACGAAGTTCTCTGAGCAGTTAGATGTGCTTGTAAAATACCTCATGGGTTTCTGTTAATGATATACAGGAACCTGCCAATTAGAGGCAAAGAGGTGATTATCCCATTGTATAAAGCAATGGGTAGACCACATCTTGAGTAATGGATAGAGGTCTAAAAGCATCATTTTGAGAAAGATGTGAATCTCTTGGAAACCAGTTTAATCAAGAACACAAAGATGTTGTTGTTATTAAGCCACATTGCTCCGGGGAAATGCGGTGGTCATTCCCTGACCTTTTCTCATCGTTCGTATTTGGTGGTCACGGGCTTGAACCCTGGTCTAATCAAGAAGCGTGTGCTACGCGCTGCTGCTCCTGCCCAACTGGCTACAGAGGCGCCACACAAAGATGTGCTCTTACCAAAATTCTTCAGTTTTGCACACTGCAGTGCTTGGAAATTAGGTACGTCTAAGGAGACCTAATTTTTTTGAAGTGTTTAAGGCTTTAAATGGATTGAGTAAACTTAATGACAATGTATTCTAACTCTTTCTCATACAACACATGCAAGGGGACCTAAATTTTAATTGAAAAAAGGATAATCACAGGACAGATGTGTGAAAATTTGCTTTCAGCCAGAGGGTAATAACTAACTGTTGGAACTAACTACCATCTGGTGTTACTGAAGTAGGTATCTTGAATAAATTTAAGGAAGACTTAAACATATTATTAGCGAGGATGAACAATGAGGTAGGTAGTGTTTTTTTGGTTGATGCAGTATAAGCTTTGCTTCCTTTCATCATTTGCCATTACTAATACTAACTATTTCTTCTTCTTCTTTGGTCCTTAGCTGGCAGCTGGGGGAGGCGGTTGGCCACGCAACCAGTATGCTGCTGTAGGTGCCGCAGGGTTTCGGACTTGCTCTGTGATGTTCTTCCATACCTTACGATCCATGGCGTCAGTCCTGGCCTGGTTAAGGTCGAGACGTCGGCTCTTCAAGTCATTTTCCACTTGCTTGGCCCACGTTTTCCTAGGCGCGGTCCATTGGATGCTCCATTGGGTGGGTCATTGTCTCCAAAGGAGTGTGGATGGTATTCTGTTCGTGCCCATTCTACATACGTGGCCAAACCATCTAAGCCTTCGCTTCTGGATTTGGTCGGCAATGGTTGGTTGCTGTTGGCATCTGGCGCGGATGGTATCATTAGTGATGCGGTCGCGAAGAGAGATGCCCAAGACTAACTATTAATAATAAGAAAGTGCACAATTGGTCAAGTAGCTATGATGCTGGACCACTAATATCATGAATCCAGGTTCAAATCCAGCCATGAAGGGAAAAATCATGTGGGGTGGAATCGCGAAAGTCACTTCATTGGACCTACTTCCCCAAACATCAAAGTGACGGCTGAAGCAGACAGTGATGCCATCTGGTGTCTATCCCATAACTACCACCCACCACCGGATACCAAAGCTAAAACAGGTCCACCTCCATACCGGGATGAAGACGAGAAGCAGAAATATTGAATGTACTGCATCAAGTGTGGCACAGGATAAAGTCACTCGTAGGCAGAGCGAATTAGTTTGAAAAGTCAAGACAATTGCCTGCAGATAACAGTGGAGTGAGTGCTACTGTCTTCCATGTGGCTACTGTAACTTGCAGGGCAAGCCCATCCAGCCCAACCTACTGGGAGTGCTTCCTGTGCAACTGCACTAGTGACTACCCAGGAGGGAAGAAGAAGCCAGCACATGAAGTGTAGTATTGAAATGAATACTTTCAGAAGAAAACAGGACCCACTTGGGTATCTGTTTTAGAGCTGTCAATATATATTTAAAGATATATTCAGAGAACTGCAATGAGTAGGCTGCATGCATCTCTTTTATGTTGACATTTACCAAAGTGCTTTTCTCCACTGTTGAAAATGTGTCACAGTTAGTCATGGAAGTGTGCCATGGTGGAGTAGTTATGCTATTATACTCATATATATTGTCAAAGCTTAGGCCCCATTTTGAAACTAGTTCCTTTAATTGTATTCCAGCTGGTTTATTTACTGTGGGTTTGTTTCTGTAGAGGTTCTCCCATTGTGGATTGAAGAGATACTGCCAAGTAGGATGATGAGGAAGACTTGGAATTTTAATGGCATAGTTTAATAACAGCATTTGCCTCCACAGATATAGTGAAGGCTCATGGGCCTCTACATATAAGCTTTGTACAGGCAATGTTCTGAATGTCCCTAAGGAAATTCATAAGGCACTGTGATGTATGGAGTCAAGCCATTTGATGATACTTAGTCTCCATAGGATGGTCTTGATCTGATTAATGCACGGAATAAACGAAGTAGCATTAGCAAGGGCACATGATGCAAGAAAGCAAGCTTATATAGCATCAGCAAAAAAAAAAAAAAAAAAACACACACACCCCCTTCTCATTTCACTCATCCACCTGCTCCAAATGTTTATCTAGTTTTGCCCTGAATCTGTTTAAGCTATCAACTTCTACAACGTCAGATGGAAGTTTATTCCAGCAATCAACCACCAGCTGGCTAAAGGCAAACTTCCGCATATCTAGCAGAAGTTTGCTAGCAGGGAAAAGGAGGTGATTGTCCCTCTGTATAAGACAATAGTCAGGCCACACCTTGAGTACTGCGTACAGGTCTGGAGGCCTCATTTTAGGAAGGATGTCGATTTGCTTGAACGTGTACAGAGAAGGGCAACAAGATTGGTGAGGGGAATGAAGGGATCCTCTTACCAAGAGAGGCTTAAGTTCTGGAAATTGCAGTGGCTGGAGATTAGGCACCTGCGCGGTGATCTGATTGGGGTGTATAAGGCCTTGAATGGGTTGAGCATGCTGAATTCTGAGGGATCCTTCCACTTGTTCAGATTACGAACCTAAGGGGGCATAAATTCAAATTAAGAAAAGACATGTAGAATAGATGTGCAGAAATTTGCCTTTAGCCAGCAGGTGGTTAATTGCTGGAACAAACTTCCATCTGTCGTTGTGGAAGTTGATAGGTTGAATAAATTTAAGGAGGAACTGGACAGGCATTTGGAGGGAATGGTGTGATTTTTTTTTTTTGGCTGATGCTGCATAAGTTCATACACTTGCGTTGCCTTCTTGCATCACATGCCACTACTACTATCCTACAACTGTCTTTCCTCAATTTGAATTTATGCCCTCTCGGGCGATTATTCTGAGCAAGAATCCCATTAGCATTGAGCATGCTCAAACCATTGAGGGCTTTATACACCTCAATCAGATCACCTCACAGGTGACTAGTCTCCAGACACTGTAATCTGCAAAACTTTAGCCTTTCTTTGCAAGAGCAACCCTTCGTTCCATTCACTAATCTCGTTGCCATTTTCTGTACTTGTTCCAACAGCTCTACATCCTTCATAAAATGAGGCCTCCAGACCTGTATACAGTACTCAAGGTGTGGCCTGACCATTGCCTTATACAAGGGGGATAATCACCTCCTTATCCCTGCTATAAAAATTCCTGTATATCATTGACAAGACACCATGAGCTACTCTTGCAGACCATCTGCACTGCTTACAAAACTTCATATCTGCCAGCACAATTGCCCCCAGGTCATTTTCACTCTACCTCTGTCAGTGTAGTACCACACAGTTGATACGTTACTCTGGAGTTACTGCTTCCCATATGTAGTACTTTACATTTGTCAATGTTAAACTTCAGTTGCCACCTTTCAGCCCATCTACTCAACTTTTCTCGATCGTGTTGCAGCAGCGTACTGTCATTAACAACCCTGCCGACCTTCATATCGTCTGCAAACTTGAACATTAAGCCTGATATACCACATCAATATCATTAATGAATACAGAAAACAACATTGGACCCAACACTGAATCCTGGGGTGCTCCACTAATAACATTAGTCCACGAAGAGCAGTGTCCATTGATTAAACTCTGTCTTCTCCCACAACCATCCCTTTATCCATAGCAGCAATTTGCCTCCAATGCCACACTGCTCCAATTTGTGCAGCAGTCTTCTATGTGCAACAGTATCAAAAGCCTTTCTAAGATCCAAATATATGATATCAAAATTATTCTTTGCATCCAGTTCTTTTGTGAACTGGATCTACATCACAGTAACCAATCAAATTAGCCAGACAAGACTTCCCCTTAACAAACCCATTACATTGTAGTAGTGTGCACCAGTCAGCTCCCCACATCATTGTAGAAAGAACTCTAAAAATATTTAGGTTTTTTTAGGCAGGTTGTCCAGAGGCATTGATATGTTCCAAGAAGTTAAGATTTTATCGAGAATCAGGCCAAGGAAATGCATACTATTTGCTAGTATACAACAGAGCTATGGTGCTCAATATGTTCTACGTTGGTATCAATATTTGTAGAAGAATAAGAGAAATTTACCTTAATATGATACGTAGAACACTTCCATATACTTTCCAGAAATTAAAATGAATAAAATTTTAACACAAAATGATTACAGTAAATTTCAATTGATTTTTTACTGTAATCATTTTGCATTAATCTTTTATTCGTTTAAATTTCTGGATATTATACAGAAGTGTTCTACGTATCATATTGAGGTAAATTTCTCAAATTCTTCTACAACTATTTGCTGGTTTTCTAACGTTATTTATCGATCTGGGTACATTTTACAATTTCTACAGAAATTTATGGCTATTGTTTTGTGTTGTGATATTCTGTATCCATTGCTAATCAAAACCAAAATTAAATTTTTTTTTAAATGCACTGTGTAATTTTTGCTTTCTATCATGCTCATGTTTTGTGAATGGCATGAAATAGTAATGTCATCTGCAAAAAGGACTGTTTCAACTGTGTTCAGTAAATCTTTTATAATAGAATTTATTTTGATTGCATACAATGCAGCACTGAGAACTGAACCTTGAGGAACTCCATCTTCCTGAGTATATGTTTGTGACAAATTGTTTTGGTATTTCACTTGGAAGGTTCTGAGCTTCAGAAAATTTTGTATTAAGATTGGTAAGAGTCATTGCAAACCAATGTCATTCAGAATGCCATATCACCAGGTAGTGTCATAGGCCTTTTCTATATCAAGACTGATCAAAATTAGATGCTCATTCCTTAGAAAAGCATTTTGAATATTTGCTTCTGCTTTTATCATGGGGTCCAGCAATATTCCATTTTTATGAAACCATGTTGATTTATGTTTAATACATTAAATGTTCCAAGAACCAACTTAGTTGGTTGTTCATCATTTTCTCAAGGGTTTTTCTGGCAACTTGTTAAAGCTATTGGTTGATAATTTGTGGGAATTTTAAGATCTTTGCACGGTTTGGGGAAAGCAATTACTATAGAGTGATGCCAGGACTTTGGATAATAGTTTTCCATGTAAATTCTATTGTAGAGTATAAGTAATGTATTTAGGGATTTTTGACTAATTTGCTGTATCATTTGATAATGAATGCCATCAGCTACTGCTTTACTCCTCCTTGACTTAGCAATTCTTCAATGTTGAAAGGCTCTTTATATGGGAGTTGAAAGCTGGTATTAAAGTTTAGTTTATATTTTTCAACTACAGATTTCGTTTTCTGAAAGGTTGGGATATATGCTGATACATTTGTAAAAATGACTGCAAGAATTTTTGCAATTTCCTTGAAGTTAGTGATATTCTGTCCAATACAGTTTACTGGTGGAGTTGGTACTGAAAGATATTTCCCATTTGGTTTTCTGATTTTGTTCCATATAACACGGGTATCTATGTTTCTGCTAATTGTAGAGGCAAAACATATCCATGATTCCTTTCTACTCCTACACCAGAATATCTGGCTCTAGCTTTGGCTTTTTTTAAAAATTTATGAGATTGATGGTGGTGGGATACTTCCGAAAGTATCCCACCACTTCACTCTCTTGGCTATACTGCATTCATCATTCCACCATGCTGTACCATGTTTATGATATTTTCCAGAAGACTGAGGTATTTCTGTAACTTCAGCTGCCATTAATATTTGGTTTGTGACATGAGTTATAGCATTGTATATAGGCTGAGTAGTGATTATTTGTTCATTTATTGTCACAAGAGTTGTATATTTTGTCCAGTCAGCTTCATGGAATCCCCATCTTTTTTGGCCATTGTGATGCGTAACATCATTCATTAATATTTTGCAGACCACAGAGAGATGGCAGCTATTATGTGGATTATTCAAGATTTTCGAGTCAATAAGTGGGTACAGGACTGGTAAACATATGGAGATGTCAATGGCAGAGGCTGTTCCTGTGGGTAAGTGGATATATGTTGCTACTCCAGTGTTAAGGAGCGGGAGATTTTGCATTTCCAATAATTTTTCAAACGATTTTCCATGTTTAACTTGGTGGTGAGACCCCTGCAGGAGTTGGTGTCCATTTATATCTCCCAGGATAACGACCAAGGGGTGGTAGCTGAGTTATTAATGCCTCAAGATCTGCATATATGCATACTCCTGATTTGGAGAAAGGTAAAGTGAGACTAGTGAGAATGTAAACTGGCCAGAGACTTGTACTGTAACTGCTTCTAAAGATGATTGTAGTTGGAGGCGTTTACATGGAATTCTAGATCAATTAAAATAGCCACTCTGCCATGGGTAACACTGGAAGGAAATCTGTCTTATCTGTAGTTACCGTAACAGATCACTGCTATGTTTACTTGGGGAGTTAGGTTAGTTTCTTGAAGGAAGACGCCTACCGGATGATATTTATCTATTAAGTCACGGATGTCATCGATGTTACTGCGGAAACCTCAACAATTCCACTGAATGAATTATATCAGTTTCATATTTGTGTCTGTCTTTTTGCAAATGGTGGTCTGCTTGTATCATTTAGGCCTTTTCTCCTTTTTGGAGAAAAATTGACAAACATCCATCTCTTCCTCACCATGTATTTCTAAAATTGGTTCCTCTAAGACTTCTTTTTCATATGTATCCATATGATCAAGGACAGAAGATTTGTCTTCTGTATCTTCAGCATTTGTGGTTGGCTGCGACATGGAAGATGTATCTGGCAGAATTGTAACTGGTGTGTTGGCTTGCTCAGCAGTTGGCGTTGAGAATGACTTTAGCATTAGCAGAGGCATACGATGCAAGAAAGCAAGCATATGCAGAATCAGCCAAAAAAAAAAAAAAATGCTCCCATTTCACCCCTCTGTTCATTCCAAATACATGTCCAGCTCAGCCTTAAATTTATTTAGGGTATCAACTCCCACAACAAAAGATGGAAGTCTGTTCCACCAATCAACTACCTGCTGGCTAAAGGCAAACTTCCTCACATCTATCCTACAACTGTCTTTCTTCAATTTGAATTTATGCCCTCTCAGGTGATTATTCTAAGCAAGAGGAAGAATCCCATCAGCATTGAGCATGCTCAAACCATTCAAGGCTTTATACACCTCAATCAGATCACCTCGCAAGTGCCTAATCTCCAGACACTAATCTGCAAAACTTGCCTTTCTTTGTAAGAGCAACCCTTTGTTCCATTTACTAATCTTGTTTCCCTTCTCTGTACTCATTCCAACAGCTCTACGTCCATCATAAAATGAGGCCTCCAGACCTGTATACAGTACTCAAGGTGTGACCTGACCATTGCTTTATACAAGGGAATAATCACCTCCTTATCCATGCTAGAAAAATTCCTGTATATCAATTGACAAGAGTACCATGAGTTACTCTTGCAGACCGTCTGCACTGCTCAGAAAACTTCATATCTGCCTGCACAATTACCCCCCAGGTCCTTTTCATTCTCTACCACTGTCAGTGTAGTACAACACAGTTGATAAGTTACTGTGGGGGTTACTGCTTCGCATATGCAGTACTTTACATTTGTCAATGTTAAACTTCATTTGCCACCTCTCAGCCCATCTGCCTCAACTTTCCTAGATCCTGTTGCAGCAATGTGCTGTCATTAGTGTCCTTAACAACCCTGCCAACCTTCATATTGTCTGCAAACTTGGACATTAAGCCTGATATACCATCATCAATATCATTTATAAATACAGAAAACAACAATGGACTCAACACTGAACCCTGAGGGACCCCACTAATAACATTAGTCCACGAAGAGCAGTGTCCATTGATTACCACTCTGTCTTCTCCCACTCAACCATTCCTTTATCCATAGCAGCAATTTGCCTCCAATGCCACACTGCTCCAATTTGTGCAGCAGTCTTCCATGTACAACAGTATCAAAGCCTTTCTAAGATCCAAATATATGATATCAAAGTTATTCCCTGCATCCAGTTCCTTTGTGACCACATCATAGTATCCAATCAAATTGGTCAGAAAAGACTTCCCCTTAACAAAACCATGCTGTTTCCGAGCTATAACTGAAGTCTTGTCTAGATGATCCTGCAGTGCTTCTTTAACCAGTGCCTCCATTAATTTCCCTGGAACAGAAATTAAACTAACAGGTCTATAATTACTTGTGTCGCCCCTTGATCCTCCTTTGTGAATTGAGGCCACAAAGCGATCATATCCATATGATCATGGACAGAGGGATTTTGCCTTCTGTATTTTTAGCATTTGTGGTTAATGGTGACATGGAAGACATGTCTGGCAGAATTGTAACTGGTGTGTTGGCTTGATCGGAAGTTGGCATTGAGAATGACTTTAACAATGGAGCTAAGATTGAGTGAGCCAAATCAACTAAAGAGATATTGGGAGGAACTGTAACATTAGTTTGAACCATAGTGGTAGTGGTGGGAATAGCAGTTAACTGTTTATGTTGTTGGACAATTGCTGCATATGTTTGTTTTACTGTAATTAATGAGATTTGTTTCTTTGCTTCAAGGTAGGTAACTTGATGCTCAGTTTTATACTTCTGAATCACTTTCTCTTTTCCATGTTTCATCAATCTTTAGAATAAGCGGAGTGATTGCTCTACAGCTTGAACACTGTAAAGACTGTGCAGAACATTCGTACTACAGTCCCTCAACACACTGACTGTGAATGCCCAAATTTCTGATATTTGAAGCATCAAAATTAGCGTTCAGTATATACGGTCGGACATGACAGGTCAAATTACTGGGTTTGTCAAGTTGAACATTAATATGTTTCTGGCTGGAAGTAATGCTAATTAAAAGCTATCCCTTTTAATTAGGATTCTCTTGACCCGAATAATGTTTCTGATAAATCTGAGATTTGTTTAATTTCTTCATCAAAAACATGTACAAGATCCCATCCTGTCATAACTCCTTTTGAGTAGTTTAAGGTGTCACGAGGGGATGCTGCTATGGGGGTTACTCTAAGTGTTTTCAATTTAAGCAATTTTGCTAAGTGCTCGTGTTCTGTTGTTTCAACAAGCAGGTTGCCTGATTTTAGTCAGGCAAACCATTTTCAGTGAGCCAGCGGCATTCTCTAAATGTTTCTGGATCAGAAAAGGAAAGAGCTTACTGACTAGATGATCAGTCAAGGAATGTATCATAAGGAAGTGAGGCCAGATATTCTGATCTGTATCCTTCTTTTGTCTTTTAGTATAGAAAGGGTTGTGATCTTCCTGCTCTCTAGAATGTGATGGAACATTGATCCTGCAACTGTTAGCATTGGTATAGTCCATCTTTGCACCCTTCAGCCCCGCCACGGAGAGGCAAAAGCATTGCCTGGTGACCAAGCGAAAAATAGTAGCAGGTTAGTAATAAAACTATGAGAAAAAAGAAAAGTGGCTTTCCCCTTCTTGCTTTGCACAAGTACTTTTGTAACAAGAGCTGTTATTAAATAAATAGGCTGCTTAATGAGAGGACTGTAAAAGAACTATAAATTGCTTTTAGAAAATCGCACTGCAAGCACAGAGAAATAACTCAGTCATAACTGTTTGGCACCCAGGACCTCGGTTTTCTGTTTGCTGGACGTAAGACCCGAGTTTTCAGGAGGAAAAAAAACCATGCTACCCTTGACTGAGACCGACTAACTCAGCCATGTTGTGAAAAAGACCCATAAAAATTCCTCGCATCCTTGATGGAATTCGAACTCAAATCTTTTCCACCTGGTGTGGGAAGGACAGCGATCCTACCAACTGTGCTACCCATGAGGACTATCCATCATTGGTGATACATAAATTAAACAGACTGTTAAAATAAATCTAATACAACGCAGATGGCAATTTATTTATGTTGGTATTAAGAAGATCCTGTTGGAAGGGGGTTAATAATCCTCCCCCGTACATACCCATCACTAAAAAACAGTGTTTTTTTGCACTTTGCAATAAATGTAAAATGAATGCAAAATTTTTAATAAATGAGACAATGCGAAAATTAAGAATTCCTCTAAAAAATATGAACTACTTAAAATATTCCCTTTTCTTTCAAGGTAAGTATTTAATTTGATGTAAACTATAAATTAACAGTAATAAACAGTATCTAACCAGTAACATATTGGGCATTCTGATTGGCTCTTTCCCCTTCTAAATTCACCATCCTTAGAGAATTTAGGAGGTTCTCGAAGGAACAGTCAAGTGGCAGAAAAACTCAAAACAGAAGTCCCAATGGATACATACAAATTAACACATAACACAGAAGCCTATGATAGATACAAGTTGATCTGTAACCAAGTTACAAAGGAGGTTAGGCAGGCGAAGGCAGATTACGAGAAATCTTTGGCAAGGGATGCAAAGAAAAACAGCAAAGAGTTCTTTACTTATGTAAACTATAGAAGGAAGGGGATGAATCAGATTGGTCCACTTAATATCGATGGGTCAACTGTTGATGATCCTGCACAGGTAGTAACAAACTAAATGAATATTTTGCATCGACATTCACACATGAGGAGTTATTTAGCGAGGGGAAAGCCAGAGGTGTATTCAACTCTAGCAGTAAGCTAGAGAATCTTGTAATAACTGAGAGTAAAGTGAAGGAGAAATTGATGAGGATAAACACAAGAAAGGCACCCGGGGTGGATGGGATCTATCCAGTTATATTAAAGAAGGCAGCAAAGGAAGTAAGCAAACCCTTAGCCATAATTATGAGAGCTTCCTTGGACTCAGGGGAGGTACCCACAGACTGGAGATGTGCAAATGTGACCCCAATTCACAAAGGAGGATCAAAGGCTAACACAAGTAATTATAGACCTGTGAGTTTAACTTCTGTTCCAGGAAAATTAATGAAGGCACTAGTTAAAGAAGCACTGCAGCATCATTTAGACAAGACTTCAGTTATAGCTCGGACACAGCATGGTTTTGTTAAGGGGAAGTCTTGCCTGACCAATTTGATTGGATACTATGATGCAGTCACACAAAGGAACTGGATGCAGGGAATAACTTTGATATTATATACTTGGATCTTAGAAAGGCTTTTGATACTGTTGCACATGGAAGACTGCTGCACAAATTGGAGCAGTGTGACATTGGAGGCAAATTGCTGCTGTGGATAAAGGGGTGGCTGAGGGGGAGAAGACAGAGAGTGGTAATCAATGGACACTGCTCGTCATGGACTAATGTTATTAGTGGAGTCCCTCAGGGCTCAGTGTTGGGTCCATTATTGTTTTCTGTATTCATAAATGATACTGATGATGGTATATCAAGCTTAATGTCAAAGTTTGCAGACGATACAAAGGTAGGCAGGGTTGTCAAGGACACTACTGACACTGCGCTGCTGCAACAGGATCTGGAAAGGTTGAGCACATGGGCTGAGAGGTGGCAAATGAAGTTTAACATTGACAAATGTAAAGTACTACACATGGGAAACAGCAACCCCAGAGCAACGTATCAACTCTGTGGTACTACACTGACAGTGGTAGAGAATGAAAGGGACTTGGGGGTGGTTGTGCAGGCAGATATGAAGTTCTCTGAGCAGTGCAGACGGGCTGCAAGAGTAGCTCATGGAGTATTGTCAATGATATATAGGAATTTTTCCAGCAGGGATAAGGAGGTGATTATTCCCTTGTATAAGGCAAAGGTCAGGCCACACCTAGAGTACTGTATACAGGTCTGGAGGCCTCATTTCAAGAAGGATGTAGAGCTGCTGGAACGAGTATAGAGAAGGGCAACAAGATTAGTGAATGGAACAAAGGGGTGCTCTTACGAAGAAAGGCTTAAGTTATGCAAATTACAGTGTTTGGAGACTAGGCACCAGCGAGGTGATCTGATAGAGGTGTATAAAGCCTTGAATGGTTTGAGCATGCTCAATGTTGATGGGATTCTTCCTCTCGCTCAGAATAATCACCTGAGAGGGCATAAAAACAAATTGAGGAAAGACAGATGTAGCATAGACGTGCAGAAATTTGCCTTTAGCCAGCGGGTGGTTGGTTGGTGGAACAGACTTCCATCCCTTGTCGTGGAAGTTGATAGCCTAAGTAAGTTTAAGGCTCAGCTGGACAGGTATTTTGAACGAACAGAGGGGTGAAGTGGAAGTGGTTTTTTTTTTTTTGGCTGATGCTGCATAAGCTTGCTTTCTTGCATCAAATGCCTCTACTAATGCTAATGCTAATGTAAATTCGCTTAGCATGCTTGGACTGCTATTTGTGTCATTGTATCCATTATTGTTGGTGGTTAAAAACGCTTTATATGAACAATCTTATTTCCGAAGTTATTCTGATTCCTGCATTTTTTCACACATTCGTATGTTACATACCACACGTAAGGTAAATTTTTCCAAATAATAACCACACTTGCAATTTCACTGTGTAAATAAAGATTATTAAATAATTTCTCATTAAAATTTTATTCAGTAAAAATAATATGAAAATATTTATTTTGCAAATAACCCTAACATCATGGGGCAAACAAATTTTCGATTTGCATTCGCCTTTTCCATAAATGGTGAGAACATTTTGATGTATAAACAATGCAATTGTCTACTAGACTGGAAGAGGAAGAAGAAGAATAATCTGGACAAACATACCAAAAGTGTTAACACATCTTAAGCAACTATCAAAACCTTCCACCAGCCAATCTCACAGTCGCCAGTCAACAATAACAGGGATTTTAGATGTCAGGAAACATGAAGGAGAACATGTCCATTTTTATTCAACACAATATTAATGTGACTCAGGCAAACATTCCTCTAGAAAAATTGGATGATCCTGCACTGAAACAATATTTCAATAAACATGTACAAGGTTCTGGGGCTCTACCATGTGTGGACCGTTTAGAGAGGATATATTTGCCAATTTTCAGATCAAGCATTAAAGCAGAAACCAAACAAGATAAACCTACAATGATAGCAGCAGATGAGACATTTGATAAAAAGGGATGCTTGCATTTGTGGTTTTATTATTAAATTAAAACTATATTTAAATAATTAAAAACCGAACTATATTCAAAATGCGCCATTTTCAGGTTTATCTCAACATTTATTCCAAGCCTGGCATATTTCATAGTGCATGAAATTTGAATCTATATTGTTTCCCACAGTGCAGCAGCCATTTGGAAAGAATATCAGGTTTCGTGTTATTGTCTTTTTACTTTTATTGTGAGAACAATAAGTAATCTGGAACTTTAAATAAACATAAATGGAGCATTGGTGCTTGTTCCGTGGTGTGTTCAGTATTTATTTATAATTTATTTATAAATAAATAATAATAAATATATAAGTTTAATATATATATTTTTATTTATAAATCATTTACATGAAAGACATTACATCTAAAAGCACATATAATTTTAAAAGATCACAAATAAAAAAATACAAAACAAAATTAAATTGAAGTTCAAGTACAAAATGATAAGAAATCATTAATGTAACAATTGTAGTAAATGTAATGCAATACTATTTTTTTATTTATAAATAATTTACATGGTATGCATTATATCTAGATTTTATTATCTCACGCAACCCACTATGGAAACCACTGCATTAAGCTAACAAGTCTGTGATTACTCGTGTCACCTTTTGACCTCCCTTTATAAATTGAGGATATATTTGCAAATCTCCAATCCATAGAGCCCTCCACTGAATCCAAAGATGCTCTCATAATTATGGCTAAGGGTTCGCTTACCTGCTTTGCTGCCTCCCATAATATAATTGGATAGATTCCATCTGCTCCAGGTGCCTTTTTTTTTTTTTTTTTTTTTTTTTTACGTCCAGCCTCAACAATTTCTCCAACACTTTCCTTTCAGTTATCACAAAGCGATTTAGCTCCTCATTAGTTTGATAACCTTCTGGCATCCCCTGCCCTAAAGCAAAAAAAAAAAAAAAAAAATTCACGAGGAAAAAATTCCTCATGAGCGAATGTAGATGCAAAATGTTCTTTCAATTTTTCTGTAACCTGAGCAGGGTCATCAACAGTTAACCCATAGCAGGGTCACCAACGGTTAACCCAAGTGGCCCAATATGATTCAACCCCTTCCCTTTACTGTTAATATAAGCATAGAAGATTTGCTGTTTCTCTTTGCATTCTTCATCAGAGACTTCTCATAATCTGCCTTAGCTTGCCTTTGTGATTTGATTACAGACTAATTTATATGCATCCTATGCAATTTTCTTCTCTGTCACATGTCTCAATAATTCATCTGACATCCATTAGGTCTAATCTTGAACAGTAAAGGGAAAGCAAAAGCTTTTCCCTTTACCCTTGACAGTTGTCTTTAATTAAATTCCACATTAGTACACTGTGTTTGCATGAATGAATAATCACTACTGTGTTTGCAATGCATGAATAATCACTACTGATAACCAGAAGAGTATTGCTTCCTCTTGTTGCTTCTCTAACATGCTGCTGTAGAAAACAGTCATCCAAGAAATCCACAAAAGTCTTGCTAGTGTGTGAGTAACATCGTTGTTGTTGTTGTTTGGTTTTTAAGAGCATTAGCAACTAAGGCCATATTGCTCCGGGATACGCGGTGGTCATTCCCTGACCTTTCCGCATCTTCCGTATCTGCTGGTGACGGGCTCGAACCCCGGTCTAATCAAGAAGCGTGTGCTGCTCCTTCCCACCTGGCTACGGAGGCGCCTGTGTGAGTAACAAACCCACAAATTGCAGTCAACATCTAGAGAGTTAAAATCCCCCATTGTGATTTTCTTGTGCACTATTTGCTGTTTAGTATACTCATCACATTCATTAGGCCTATAACAACATACTCCTATCACACCAAACTGACTCAACGTTTCACTCATCACCCAAGTCAACTGGATGCACTTATTTATATTTAATATTCTTCTTAACCCTTCTACCTATCCTGTTCTGTGTATCCTTCCTGTATACATTCCACATATTCAAATTCAGCATCACTTATATCTGAGTTACACATCTCCTAATGTAATTACAGACCTGTTAGCTTAACTTCTGTTCCATGGAAAATTGGTTAAAAATGTAATGCAGGACCATCCAGACAGGAATGCAGTTATACTTCAACCACAGCATGGATTTGTTAATAGGTGATCTTCTCTAACCAATTTTATTGGATAGTATGATACAGTAACAAAGGAATAGGATGCAAAAAAATATTTTTGATATCATATACTTTGATTTCAGTAAAGCTTTGACACTGATACACATAAAAGGGTATTATACAAATTCAAGCACTGTGGCATTAAAGGGAAAGTTACTGCTATGGATAAAGGGATAGTTGAGTGGGAGAAGAGAGAGTGGTTACCAATGGACACTGCTCTTCGTGGACTAATGTCATTAGTCTCCAGGATTCAGTGCTGGGCCCATTGTTGATTTCTATATTTATTAATGATGTTTGATGAAGGTACATTGGGCTTAATGCCTCTAAGTTTTAAAATGATACAAAGGTTGGAAGGATTGTTAATTACAGTAATCAAGGTAAGCTATTGCAACAAGATTTGGGAAAAACTGGTTTAGAAATGGCAACTGAAGTTTAACATTGACAAATGAAAGGTACTGTATATGGGTAGCAGTAATCCCAGATTCATGTGCCAACTATACTCAGGGTGATGGTAAATAAAAAAGACCTGTGTGTAACTGTGCAGTCAGATGTAGTTTCCTAAGCAGCGCAGACAAGCTGCCAGAACAGCTCATGAGGTTTTGTTGATGTTATACAGGAATTTTGCTAGCAGGGATTAGTGAGTGATTTTCCAATGTATAAGGCAATGGTCAGATCACATATTGAGTACTGCATACAGGTTTTGAGGCCTCATTTTAAGAAGGATACAGATCTGCTGGAATGGGTGCAGAGAAGAGCAACAAGATTGGTAAGAGGAGCGAAGGGTGCTCTTTTCAGGAAAGGCTTCAGTTTTGCAAACTGCAGCATCTAGAGACTAGGTGCCTGCAATGAGATCTGACTGCGTTATTCACGTATTAACGGTTTTGAATGGATTGAGCAAGCTCAGGATTCTTCCTCTTGCTCAGACTATGCATGTGAGGAGGCATAAATTCAAACTGAGGAAAGATGAATAGATGTAGGAAATTTGCCTTCAGCCAGCAAGTGGTCGATTGTTGGAACAAACCACGATCTGTCGTAAGTGCAAGTGAACAGTTTCAATAAATTCAAGGAACTAGACAAACTACTGTAGGGGAGAGACAAGTGATGTGGGAAGGGTTTGGGGATGCTGTATAAGCTGGCTTTCTTGCATCATTTTCCATTAGTAATATTAATACTGAGCGGAAGGTGTAGGAATTTTTTTATTTACTTTATTTTGTTGGTGTGGCAAAAGCCTAGCCTTCCTTGTACAATATGGCAAATATTAATACTAGTAATTTCAAGCTTACATTTTATTTCTCTAGAAGAATTAATACAAGTTTGGCATTGTTCAAAATAATGTGTATAAAAAATAACCTTTTTACCTTTGGAAGACATGAAAAAAAAAAAAAAAAACCAATAAGAGGCACTTGATGACCTTACATCACCAATAATTTTGCAGGGAAAAATACAAGAAATTGTTTAAAATGGAAAACATTATTTATAAGTTCTACCATTTTTAGTTATAAAATACACAAAGCACACCAGCTCAGTTAAAGGGTTAAATTTCATATAATTTTTGGTGAAAAAAAAAAATGCTTTGATTACATTTAATAAAAGATGAAGCACTAGTATACTTTAAGCTGAAATTTAAATAATAATAAAATGAAATAATCAACCCATCCTGTATAAAGGGAACTGACGAAGATGCAGATATCCAAGATATTGAATTCAATGGATAGAGATACAAACCTGTAAATCTAAATCAGGGAGAGAAGAATCCATGCTGACAGTACCTTCAAGAGGAGAGAGTTCACTACTACCAATACCAACAGTCTCTGCTCCAATAGCTTCTACAGCTGCTGCATCTTCACTGTCATTACTAAGTTCGACTTTCGTCTGCAATATTTCAGGTTCTTTTTCATTCTCAGTTACAGAATCAAGGTTTTTTAACTGACCTTTCTCTAGCAATGCCAATTTCTCTATGCAAAAGATAAGCAAAAGCAATTTTTTTTTATAAGTTAAATGATACATACCTACATGTGGCTAAGGTAAAGAAAGTTAAGACAAGAACAACGGGAAATTTACCGAACAAACTGGTTTGCTGCTGTTGCTTCGCGATGCATGCTCAGTAAACAGGCAATGCATGCTATCATCTGGAGCAGACATTGACAATGATATACTGATTGGCATGTGAACACAACAGACAATAACATCAGTGTTAAGTGATTGATTTAAGCTATGATACATAGATATATGAAGAATTTTTCTTTCTTTGGTTAAACTTTAGAACGGGGTGCACAGTCTAGTCTATTCAGTTAACTGTGGTGCTGGCGAACTGTGGGGTTTTTTTTTCTTTTTCTTTTAATAGACTAATATTCGGCTAGTGAAAAAACATTACATTAGGTTAGTTTGCGCCACTAATTCGGGACGGATTCAAGCAAAAAACGGTGTCTGTAATCTTTAGTGTACAGTATCATATACAGTCACAGTTTTTTCACATGAACCTGTCCTGAATTTGTGGCGTAAACTACCCTAACCATTTTTATATAGCCAAATATTAGTCTATTAAAAATAACCACAGTTTAACCAAATAGACCAGAGTGCACACCATGTTCTAAAATTAACCCTTTCTTTTTTTATTATTTCCTAACCTTAAAGGTTAGGTTAGGAAATAATAGGAAAGAAATAATTTTAGGATATTTAAGGAAAAATAAGGAAGCCTTTTCCTATTATTTCCTAACCTCACTTCTAAAGTTAGGAAAAGAGAAAAGCAAAAGGTTCTTTATATACAGGGTGATTCACTATCAGTGCGACAAACTTGCAGGAGGTGTAGAGGTCACAAAGACGAATCGGAATCACATAGCATTGCAGGGTCCGAAATGCCTTCGTCATGCGGTAGAGGATGTTGAACGGGAGGTCGCGTGAACAGCGATCCCGCTGGAAGTCAGCATTTGCCAACCGGTTCCCAAGGCAGTAGGATGGACGAGTATTCAAACATTGAACTGGCCGACATGCACCTCACGCATGGAGCTGCGGACTGTAACGGGCATGCCGTGCTGCACTTGTACCAGGAACGTTTCCCGCACAGGCATGCTCCTCATCATACGATTTTCGCACATGTGCACAGAAGGTTATGTGAGACTGGTTGTTTCACGAGAGGTACCATGAATCGAGAGCAGACCGAGGACACCAGACAATGAGGAGAATGTCCTATGTCTTGCAGAAGGCAATCCGAGTAAGAGTACTCGAGCGATAGGCCAACGATTGGGTATTTTCCAATCCACTGTATGGAGGATACTGTCAACAAACCAAATGAGTTCATACCATCTGCAACGCGCCCAATCATTGGAGCCTGTGGATTATCCACTCCGGAGGACTTTTGCTACTTGGTTTCTTCAACAGAAACAGTTTGCAAATGCTGACTTCCAGCGGGATCGCTGTTCACGCGACCTCCCGTTTAACATCCTCTACCGCATAACAAAGGCATTTCGGACCCTGCAATGCTATGTGATTCCGATTCGTCTTTGTGGCCCCCTACACCTCCTGCAAGTTTGTCGCACTGGTAGTGAATCACCCTGTATACATATCATAACGTCAATCAATCACTTAACCCCATGACATTATCGTCTGTTGGGTTCACGCACCAATGAGTACATAGTCTGTCACGCCTACATGCCAATCAATATATCGTTCCAGACTTCTACTCCAGGCTGACAGCACGCATTGCCCGTTTACCGAGCATGCAGTGCAAAGCTGCGATAGCAGCAAACCAGTTTGTCCGGTAAATTTCACATAGTTATTGTGTTGGCTTTCTTTACCTTAGCCAAAAGTGCAACAGTATATCTGAGTATAAAATAGATTTTCTAAACAAATTGCTATTGTTTCACTAAGTAATAGATTAGAATATTAGAAGAACAAAAACAATCATATGTGATCACTTGTAAGGTTCAAAATTGGTGACACTAAAGATATAATATAGCACAACCCACCAGTAATGGGGAATATTTTAGACTCTACTAAACATGAACACATCTGAATTTATTTTAAATTACTGATAGCAGATGATTATTTGTTTGTTTGTTTATTTGGTTTTTAGGAGCATTAGCAACCTAGGAGCTCACATCTGGTGAGTATGGGCTTGGCACACCCAGGGTCCTAAGCCAGATATCATCATTCTTCTCTTTCTTGGTGATTCCCTCCTACTTTCTACTTCTGACACTCTCTCTCTCTCAGGGTAATTCAATTTTTTTTTTTTTTTTTGGCTGGTGCAGCATAAGCTTCAGGCTTCCTTGCACCACACAGCTAATAATAATAATAAATAAGGCCATATTGCTCCGAGGATATGTGGTGGTCATTCCCTGACCTTTCCACATCCTCCATATTTGGTAGTCACGGGCTCGAACCCCGGTCTAATCAAGAAGCTTGTGCTACGAAATGCTGCTCCTACCCACCTGGCTACGGAGGCAGATGAAACCACAGAAATATAAAAATAATCTAATGGCTGATAATAAACGATGTTATTCTGAGATAAAATGTCTACAGCTTTAGTTTAAAGTGTAAAATTATTATATATTTGATATATTACCTATGCTTATTTTTATCGAAACTCACTTCCCATCTATACTATTTTTAGCAAACCACATGGTCAAGCGGTGTCTTGATAAAAATAAACATATAAGCATAGCAAATACATATTAAGCATGTGATTAAAATAAATAAATAATCTGCATTACTCAGGTCTCATGCTTTGTTGAATGTTTTTGTTTCAGCAATTTAAAATTACATGCATTACACAGTTTTTTTAAATTTTAGTACTGGCAACATGATGAAAGGAAGCAAAGCTTATACTTCACCAGGGGAAAAAAAAACTATATTTGTCAGCTCTTTCTAATAATTTGTTCTAATCTTCATTAAATTTATTTAACTGTGTGTCCACAACACTGGGCAGAATCCTATTCCAACAATCCCTCTGCGGCAGAATATAAATATCAGACAGCTTTTCGGAAATTATCCTTTTTCAATTTAAATTTATGTTCAAGTGTGTTGTCTGACAAAGAATATCAGCATTTAGCATTAAATAATGCTTTAAAGATCTCATACACTTTAAATATGTTATCATGCAGAAGGCTTGTTTCTAGAGATTGCAATATACAGAACTGTATATTGCAATCTCTAGAAACTAGAGCTATTGCAGGAGCATCCTTGGACTCAAGGGAGGGGTATGAGTGGTTGCAGACCTGTTGGTTTTGTCTTCTATTTGAGTAAAATGGTGGAGTCAATGCGGGGTCATCTGAACAGGACTGCAGTGGTGGTTTGGACACAGCGTGGGTTTTTTGGGGGAGGGTCTTGTCTGACAAATTTGATTTTGTCAGAGAAGATGTCTGACAAAATCAAATCTCTAACTCTGTGATGTGGTTGCAAAGGAGCTAAATGCAGGGAATGGTTTTGATGTCACGTACTTGGACTTCGGGAAAGCTTTTGATGTTGTTGCACGTGGAGGACCACTGTACAGGTTGGAGAAAAGTTGCTGCAGTGGGTAGGGGCAGAGAGTGGCGGCCAGTGGACGCTGCTCTTTTGTGGACTAGTGTTGTTGGTGGAGTCCCCCAGGGTTCGGTGTTGGACCCACTGTTGTTTTGTGTATTTGTCAACGAGGTTGATGGTGTAACAGGTTTGGTGTCTGGGTTTGCGGATGATGCTGGGGTTAGCGGGGTTATTGGTGGCAGTGATGGAGGCAGTGTGCTGCTGCAGTGGGGTCTGGGGAGATTGGGCAGATGAGTTGAGAGGTGGCATTGACAGGTGTGGGGTGCTGCATACGGGTGGAGACGGCCGCCAGAGAGGCATGCCAGCTGTGTGGTGCTGCACTTCAGATGGTGGGACCTGGGGGTGGTTGTGCAGTCAGAAGTGAGGTTTTCAAAGCAGCACAGACAGGTTGCCAGAGCAGGTCATGGGGGGGTGTTGTCAATGATGTTCAGGAATTTTGCTAGTAGAGAAAAGGAGGTGATTATCCCTCTGTATAAGGCAATGGTCAGGTCAGGCCTTCACTACTGCACACAGGTCTGAAGGCTTCATTTTAGGAAGGATATAGTTGCTTGAGGGAGTACAGAGAAGGGCTACAAGATTGGTGAGGGAAATAAAGGGATCCTCTTACCAAGAAAGGCTTAAGTTCTGCAAATTGCAGCGTCTGGAGACCAGGCACCTGCGAGGTGTATAAGGCCTTGAATGGTTTGAACAGGCTCAATTCTGATGGGATTCTACCTCTTGCTCAGATTATTAGCATTAGTAGAGGCATTTGATGCAAGAAACCAAGCTTATGCAGCATTATGAACCTGAGGGGGCATAAATTCATGAAGAAAGACAGCTGTCAAATAGATGTGCGGAAATTTGCCTTTAGAGGAAATGTTTGTTCCAGCATTCAACTACCAGTGGGTAGTTGAATGCTGGAACAAACTTCCATCTGTTGTGGAAGTTGATAGCTTAAATAAATTGAAGTAGGAACTGGACACACTTTTTGAGTGAAGGAATGTGTGAAATGGTTTTTTTTTTTTTTTTTTTTGGCTGATTCTATATAAGTTTGCTTTCTTGCATCACATGCCACTGCCACTAGTACTGCTACTATCCTTGGTAATAAAATCCTTTTGTGCCCCCAGGTAATCTTGTTGCTCTTCTGTGCTTTGTTCCTTTTCAAAAGATCTGTATTCTGTAATCACACATGTCCATGAGTGGGGGGGGGGGGGGGTTCAAAAAAGGTTTGTATTCACTTAGAAATAGTTGTGATAGAAGATTAACACAAACGCCATGTAACACCTTTTCAACATAGTTACCACACAAAATGGCATATTTTTGCCACCTCTCAATACACTTCCGCAGGCCAGTTTTCTAGAAGTCCTCCACCTGTCCTTCAAACCATAACTCAGCATCAAAAATCACCTCCTCATCACCAGCAAAATGTTTTCCAAGTAGAAAGAACTTCAGGGCAAGAAAGAGGAAGAAATCCAAAGGTGCAGGGGTCAGGGGGAATAAGCAGGATACAGCAATATTTCACACCCACATTCATGAACAGATCTCAATGCAGCATGCAAGAAATGCACAGGAGCATTATCGCAGAGCAGGCACACAACTTTTCCCATCTTTTTTCTTTTATAGCAGCAAAAAGGGGTCCTCTTACCAAGTTGGACAATACTTCACCATTACATAAAACCCATTTAAAGGTAATCGTTTAGTATTGCAACCATGCTGATCCCAAAAAAAACTGACAGCATCACCTTGGCAACACTTGATTGCACCTTTGCCTTTTTTGGGGGCATTGATCCTGCTTGCTTCCATTGTTTTGACATTTGTTTAGTTTCAGATCATAGTGATGGATCCAAATTTCATCCGTAATGACTTTAGCATTAGTAGAGGCATATGATACAAGAAAGCAAGCTTATGCAGCATCAGCCAAAAAAAAGCATTGCATTAGTAGAGCCATACGATGCAAGGAAGCAAGCTTATACAGCATCAGGCAAAGAAGAAAAAAAAAAAAAAAAACACGCTCCCATTTCATCCCTCCATTCGTTCCAAATACCTGTCCAAGCTCAGCCTTAAATTCATTTAGGCTATCAACTCCCACAACAAAAGATGGAAGTCTGTTCCACCAATCAACTACCAGCTGGCTAAAAATACGTAACTACTTACGTATCAAAATTAAACTTAAAATTCCAATTAAAATCATGAATTTAATTGATCTAAATTGATTTAATTTAATTGATGAATTTAATTATGAAAAATGTGTCGATTTTGGGTTGAACTTTTGCCCTCTTCCAAATAAACTAAAAGGAGTATTAATTTTAAATCCCCCGCAATTTAATTACCACCCAACAATAAAGTCAACCGATCCTTCGCCGCTTTGAAACCTGGCATGTTTTTTTCTTCTTTCAATATAAAACTTCTTTTAGGCATTCGTTTCCACAAAAGTCCTGCTTCATCTATGTTATAAACTTGTTGAGAAGTATAACACACAATACCCCTCTTCAATAATTTTAACAAGTTCTTTTTTGAAAGTTTCGGCTCCTTGATCTGCACTTGGGGCTTCTCCCTGGATTTTAAATCTATTCAACAAGCCCTTACTAGTTGACTCTTGATTTTTAAGGAGTCCTTATGTGCTGTAATGTAATGACTAGATCGTAGGTATAGCTAAGTTAAGCTATACCTACTATACCTAAATTAAGCTAAGGTATACCTACGATCTAGCCCTTACTAGTTTTAAATGGTTCCAATTTTTTTTTAGGCGAGTTTTCTTCTGATCATCATATAGGCTAATCTCTCTCTCTTATTTTATTATTTATAATATTTAACTTAACTGAATTCTGCATTGGATATTATCTTCAATAAAATTAGTTAGTCTTTCCATTTCAATCCTAATAGCCGGCCTAGTCCTAGTTGCTTGCAGTGGAACAGCTATCGTTCCCGCTGCTAAAATTAATTCTTTATTTTTTCATAATTGTTCTTACAGTTAAACTTGCAAGTCCTAAATTATGGCACACATCCGCTTGTCTTTGACTGGATCGATTCGCTTCAAAACGTGTAATTTAATTTTCAAATTCAGTCTTTTTCTTACATTTATAGTCTTCGTACTGCGCCCAGATGTTGTTGCTTTTTCACTCTTATCAGCCATTATTAACTCTTCAAAATTGTAACTGCGTTGGTTGCATTAATTATGATACAATGTTCAAGTAAACTGTCCATTACGCACAATGTCTAATAGTGTACTGAGTGATGACTAGACTTTGGATAAATGCATATAACGCAAATATTAGAGGATATTATTAGGATATTAGAGCTGGAAAAGGAATTAGAAGATGTGAATTGGAATATCATCGGTTTGGCTGAAACAACAAGAAGAAATGAATCACTTATAAGTTTATCAAGTGGAAATCTGCTGTACACCAATGGAAACAGTGAAAGGAGTGAAGGTGGAATTGGGTTTCTGGTCCATAAAGATTTTAAAAACAACATTTTGGAATTCAAAAGTACATCACCAAGAGTGTCAAGACTAATACTCAAGATTTCTAAGAGATACAAGCTAAAGATTATAATGATTTATGCACCAACATCAAGCCATGATGATGAAGAGGTTGAAGAAATGTACACTGAAATTGAGAGTCTTCTAGATGAGCAGAAAACCCACTACACTATTATTATGGGAGACTTCAATGCTAAGGTTGGAAAAAGACAAAACAGCACAGAAAGGGGAACTATAGGAAATTTTGGAATTGGTGAAAGAAATGAAAGAGGTGAAAGACTTGTGGAATTTGCAGAATCTCAAGGACTGTCAGTAATGAACACTTTTTTCAAGAAAAGGGTGAACAGAAAGTGGACATGGAAGAGTCCAAATGGATTAACTACTAATGAAATCGACTTCATCCTCACTAATAGAAGATATATTGTGAATGATGTCACCGTCCTGAATAAGGTAAATGTTGGAAGTGATCACAGAATGGTAAGATGTACACTTGATATAGATGTAGGAAAGGAAAGGAAAAAACTGACTCGGGTAAATAATACAAAGGTCTTTGAGATAACAGAAGAGGAGAAAAAGCAGTATGTACTGGAACTTAAGAACAAGTATGAGCTTCTGCAGACTGCTGAGGACCAAGATATCGACGAGGAATATTACAACTTTTTGAAAGTGATAAAGCCCAAGAAACCTATAGGGAAAAAGAAATCCAAAGAAGAAAAAATTAGTCAAGAAAGACTTGTCATGATGAACCGAAGACGACAAACGAAAAGCAAGAAAAACACTGACAGGGAGAAAATTGAGTATACTGAGTTATGCAAAGCCATTAGAAAGAGACTCAGAGAGGACATAAGAAGATTTAACACAAGAAAAGTAGAACAAGAATTAAGGGAAAACAAAGGATTTAAATCAGCAGCCATAAGCAGTAATACAGAAAGACAAATGATACTGAAACTGAAGAATAGCAATGGTGTACTTATAAACAGCAGAGAAGGCATAATTCAAATAGCAGAAGACTACTATAGAGAATTATACAAGGAGCAGGGGAATGATGCCAGCAGTGGGGAAGATGGATTGCAAAGTAGCAACACATACGACATACCCGATATTCTTCCTGATGAGGTAGAACATGCATTGAAGAAAATGAAGAATCAGAAAGCCCCGGGGGAAGATGAAGTTACTGTAGAGTTGTTAAAATTGGGAGGAAGAGACATAACACAAAAACTGGCAAGGCTCTTCACAAAGTGCATTAGAAAAGGTGTGACGCCTAAGCAGTGGAATAATGCAATCATAGTTTTGCCGCATAAGAAAGGAGATAAATCAGAAATTGAAAATTATAGACCAATTAGCTTGTTATCCCACATCTACAAGTTGTTCACAAGGGTCATTACTAACAGATTAGAAAGAATACTGGATGAGAATCAACCGAAAGAGCAAGCTGGCTTTAGGACAGGATTCTCAACTATGGATCACCTTCATGTAATATCACAGCTAATGGAGAAAGCAAATGAATATAAAACACCATTATGCCTGGCATTTGTGGATTATGAAAAGGCATTTGACTCCATACAGCATAAGGCAATGTTTCGGGCACTGGAAAGACAAGGCATTGATACCCCATATATTATGATTTTGAAGAAAATATACGAGAGTGCTACCTCCTTTATTAGACTAGACAAAGACAGTAGGAAATTTAAAATTGAGAAAGGAGTTCGACAAGGAGACACAATATCTCCTAAGCTGTTTACTGCTGCCCTTGAGGAAGCTTTCAGAAGATTAGACTGGTCGCAGAAAGGAGTCAATGTGAACGGAGAGTACCTAAACCATTTGCGATTTGCAGATGACATTGTGGTCATAAGCCATGATCCCAAAGAATTAGAGGAAAATCTTAATCAGTTATGCACAGCTAGTAAGGATTTTGGACTAAAGATGAATATGTCTAAAACAAAAGTAATGATGAACAAGTATGCCACAGAAAGGGAAATAATGATTGAAGGAGCAGTAATTGAAAAGGTGGAGTCATATACTTATCTGGGACAAGTTATTAGCTGTAATAATGATAAATGGCTGGAAGTCAAGAGAAGAATAAATTTTGGATGGATAGCATTCAGGAAATATAGTCACATACTGAAGAGCAATATCCCAGTTTGTCTGAAACGTAAAATAATGGACCAATGTATACTCCCCACCATGACTTATGGAAGTGAAACTTGGGCACTCACCAAAAGAATGGAAGAGAAGCTGAGAACCACACAGCGAAGAATGGAACGAATCATATTGGGAATCAGACTGTTAAATAAGAAGAGAAACACATGGATTAGGCAGCAAACTCAAGTAAAGGACATTCTTATCAAAACTAAAGAACTAAAATGGTCCTGGGCAGGACACACAGCTCGAAGACATGATGACAGATGGACTAAGAAAATAACAGAATGGTACCCAAGAGGAGCTAGAAGAAAACCTGGAAGACAAAGGCGGAGATGGATAGATGAAATTCATGAGTTTTTGAGTAGTAAATGGATGGCCAGTGCTCAAAACAGAAGGAGCTGGAAAGTTGCTGGAGAGGCCTTCATCCTGCAGTGGATTGAAAATGGCTGATGATGATGATGATGATGATGAACGCAAATATTACAAGCAATATATGTGATCATTTTTTAAAATGTTGATCAGGGAATTACGTAACAAGTCACTGTACTGCAATTAAATTATCACGCGAGAATATTTCTCAAGTCAGCGTGGGAAACGTTTTAACCGTATTTTTATATTCATTTTCAAGCTATCAACTCCATCAAATGATGGAGTCGATATAGTCAGTCAGTTAGTCAGATACGGGTTAAAATATAAGAACAGCATTATAGCGAATCAGCGTAAAGCGAACCACATTATAACGGGGGCCTGCTGTATATGATATCAAAGTTATTCCCTGCATCCAGTTCTTTTGTGACTACATCATAGTATCTAATCAAATTGGTCAGGCGAGACTCCCCCCTTCCCCCCTCAACCGTATCCCCGTCCGCTGGGGTACGTACCAGCCCCAACTGGGTTCAGCAAGTTAATTCTATAATTTTTACTCTAATTACAGAGCTGAAACTCGCTATAGTTGGAGCCAGAACTGTTTTCTTGAATTTTCCCACTTAAATTTTCAAAACCTTCTATTGAATTTCACGCAAATGACAAAAATGTGACATCAAGTATGCAATTTTTTAGACCTTTTCAATTAATTTTTCCCCCCCGCCCTAACCAGCCTAGAGCTTATGAAACCCGACACTTGATTCGTTTCTTGGTGTAAAGCGCGCGAATTTCTTTTTACGGAGAGGAGCAGTTCTGATAAACAACTCCGCCTGAATACGAGCGAAACGTGGGAAGTATATATCATGTCACCCGTACAGCTAGATCAAGACGGTAAGGGAGAAGTGTAAATAAACAAAAGACGAACAGGAGCTACTGTTTTTGAGATAAGAAGCAATAAAGCCATACAGTACCCATAAACAGTTTATGGAAGGTGAACAGATCGTATATCCTATCTTCAACAGCGTATTGCTCCTACGAACAGAAGATCAAGGAAATTCATCTGTTGGAAACAGGAAAAACTGGTGTAAAACTGATAACACTGCAATGCACATTTGATAAAAAAAAAAAAAAGTTTTCTTTATTGTAATTGTTTTTAGTAAACAATATCAGAACAGCAGTTTCCTGGGTTTAATCTTCTAACCAAATTTCGAGAAAATATTTCTATTTATAGCTGCGTTATAAACTTCGAAACTGGTGCATCAAAAGAAAGAAAAAAAAATCATCCGCTATGAATTTCTTTCTTCTTGAAATGTGTATTGTTCACATAACTGCAATATTTGTAACAATACAAAGCTAACAGATTACAACTAACGGCTGCTCAAAAAGTATCGTTAGAAGATATTTGCTTGTTACGCTTTGATGTCATCGCAAAGGGAGAAATTCTGTTTTAGCTCAGAAACCGAATAAATTCACTATCCACGGTCATAATGCTGTTCTGAACTGCAATAAACAGATAAACTCCGCTGACAAATAGACTTACTCCCCATCACTTTTATTGTTTTACTGTGGTTTTTGGCAGATGAGTCGGTGACTGCTAAATGCAGTGCGGTTTCTTGTATTCTCTCTCTCTCCATTTCGGGATCTCTGACCGTGTGGTCATCACGTAATATAAACAGAAAATTTGTTTGTCGGAATGCTGCCCATCAATTATCAACTCTTTTACCGACCTTCTAATGTATGTTGTGTTCAAATAATCCGCTTTGCGAAATTCGAAAGTGCTACATCAATTAGGAGCAAAAACGGTTTCCCCCAACATAATGAATTACTTTATAGGTATAATAATGATTTTACTGACTGGAAGAAAGTGTCCACAATAAAACAATTGTACAAGGCGAAAACATGCGGTCACTCAAAGGATAAGCAATACAGCGATGTTTGAAATTTATAATGCAGTTCACTAGCTAATATTTCCAGAGGAATTATTCTGGATTTTTTATCAAATGAGCACCAGACCAAAATCAGACTAATTAGTAATTCCACATCCTAGGATGAACTGACTAATTAGAACTCCGGCATCTGTGATGAAATGTCGTGCACGATATTGTTCGCTACAACAATAATGTAAAGCAAAAAAGCAAAACATTGTAAAAGAGCAATAATGTGAAATATTGTTAGAAAGTAAAAATGCTAAATACTGTTCCCTAAAACAATAGTACAGCAAAGTGTTTTTCTTTTTTTTCCGTTTCTACTGTGGCTTTCAGTTGAATTTTCTTGATTTTGTGTCAGTAGACAGAATATGTATTGAAGAAATTTACAATATGTAAATTATTACAATATGTATTGAAATACATATTGAAGAAAGGAAATACGATAGTAAAATACACATTGGAAATAAAAAAATATTCCTGTGTTCAAACAATTTGGGAAAATTGTTTGAACACAGGAATATTTTTTTATTCCTGTGTTCAAACAATATTTTTTGAACATTTTATAGGAATATTTTTTTGTAATTTATTTTGTAATTTTGTAAAATCAAATGTGATTGTATTCAAACAATTTTGGAAAATTGTTTGAATACAATTACATTTGTGAAAATTACAACAAAAAAAAAAAAAATCATCCCGCTTAGGAATATCCCATGTTGGATGAAGACAGATGAAAAGGAAGGCAAGAGAGAGAGAGAGAAAAAATTTTTTCATTCCGCACGGGAGAAAGTGACAGGAAAGAAAAACTGTTTGTGAGCTTATGTGTGTGTGTGTTCTGTATTGTGATGTTGTATTTGGGCATTCTGGCTACCTGGAAGCAGCGATCACCTGGACGACTGCCTCCAGGTACTCGTCCCTAGCAGGAGGGCAAGATCTCCCCTACTAACTGCACGCCCTCCTCCCTGGGGAACTACTAGTAGTAGTAGCAGTGGCATGTGATGCAAGAAAGCAAGTGTATGAGCTTATGCAGCATCAGCCAAAAAAAAAAAAAAACGTTTCCCAGGGAGGAAAGAAAAACTTGTATAAGATGAAGAGAGGGAAGGAGAAAAGAGGAGAAGCACTATCCCAGGCCAGGGAAGCCCCAATCCAGGATGGATTGCTAGAACAACACAAGAAAAAAAAAACATAATAATATAATAAAATAAAATAAATAAATAATAATAAATAAAATAAATGAAAGTTAGCACTCTGGACCTTTGACAATCTCTTGGCCTTCTCCCCACCAAAAGGGTATTTTTTATTTCTCTCTCTCTCTCTCTCCAGGGTCGGACTAGAAAGGGTGGACTCCCTCCCCTAAGGAGTTTTTCCCTCAAGTGAAAGAAGGGAATTGGAAATTTCATGAAAATGAACCCTGTTTTTCTTTTTTTCTTCATTCGGTGAACATCTACTCTGTCAGCGCAAGAGAAGTGAAATTACCTTTGCAGCTCATAATGGAATTCAAACATTGAAACACAACATTTTATGGTGAATTTTTCGGGCGTTGTGTGATAATGAAAATTCAATTTTTCTCTGGAAATTTTTTGATGATATCAAATGCATATCAAGGAAATATTGAAGTATTCAATAACAATTACTTACAATTTCCCAATCCCTCACTACGACTAATGGATTGTTCTCACAATCTGTTACTAGCTGTGCATTTTTTTTTTTTTTTCCCCGTTTGTACACCAGGTGAGATGCATGTGAAGTTCCTTCGATATCAGTTTTCGAAGTTTATAATGCAGCTATGAATAGAAATATTTTCTTGAAATTTCATAAGACGATCAAATATACATCCATGAAACTGCTGTTCCAATTTAGTCCTCTAGAAACAATTACAATAAAGCAAACTTTTTTTTTTTATGAAATGCACATTGTAGTGATCAGTTTTACGACAGTTTTTTTCTTTCCGTTTCCAGTATAGCTTCCAGTAGATGAATTTCCTTGATTTTTTTTTAGTAGATAATACACACTGAAGAAAGGAAATGCAATATTTTAGTTTTTCAAAACCAATTCGTTGCAATTCTTTCGTACAACAATTACGAAAAGCAATAAAGCTACTGTTGTGAGTGAGCCATGCAAATTAGTGTTCGCAAGTAATGATGCTCAACTGTTTGTTTTCCACGAAAGTTGTTTACAGTTTCATTTTCTCCTTGGATCACCTTGGTAACGTTAATGACGTAAGCTTGACCAGTCAATTATCTCTCTGCATGCGTTGATTCGTTTTAGCCAGAGGCGCCGAGCTGACGTGCGAATTTGAACTAATGCTGTAACGCGTTTTATTTTCAAAGCCTGGATCTTGTTTTGCTGACATCAAAATTTAATAATTTGAAATGTGATCGTACATTTTTGCTGTTTTAGAGTGAATTAATAGTTTTTGCTGAGCGCTAAAGGTAGGAAATCAAAGAATATACTTCTGTTTATGTATACTGAGAGTTTGGAAAATTGAGTAGAAATTATGAAAATTATTAGTTTTCTTCGGGGGGGGGAGCAATTTTCGAATTAGGGTTAAAAATTAGACAAAAACAGGGCGGACTTAGACCAGGTTAACAAAATCATGCTGTGTCCGAGCTATAACTGAAGTCTTGTCTAGATGATGCTGCAGTGTTTCTTTAACCAGTGCCTCCATTAATTTCCCCGGAACAGTAGTTAAACTAACAGGTCTATAATTACTTGTGTTGCCCTTTGATCCTCCTTTGTGAATTGCGGTCACATTTGCACATCTCCAGTCCAATGGGTATCCCCGGAGTCCAAGGAAGCTCTCATAATTATGGCTAAAGGTTTGCTACCTCCTTTAATATAACTGGATAGATCCCATCCACCCCGGGTGCCTTTTTTCTGTTTATCTTCAACAATTTCTCCTCCACTTTCCTCTCAGTTATTACAAAATCATCTAGCTCACTGCCAGAGTTTAATTCACCTCTGGCATTCCCCTCCATGAACAACTCCTCATGGGTGAATGTAGATGCAAAATATTCATTTAGTTTGTTAGCCACCTGAGCAGGATCATCAACAGTTCAACCATCAATATCCAGTGGATCAATCTGATCCATCCCTTTCCTTCTAGAGTTTACATAGGTAAAGAACTCTTTGCTGTTTTGCTTTACATCCTTTGCCAAAGATTTCTCATAATCTGCCTTTGCCTGCCTAATCTCCTTTGGGACTTGGTTACAGACCAGTTTATATCTATCATAGGCTTCCATGTCACCCATTAATTTATATGTATCGCATGCATTTTTCTTCTCTGCCATATGTCTCATTAGTTCATCTGATGTTATTTTAGGCCTAAACCTTGAACAATACTTCTTAGTTGGTATGTAAACTTGAACAATACTTCTTAGTTGGTATTCCAAGATAAATTCTTTGAATGCTTCCCATTTTGAATTTGCTGTTGGTAACATCATCAGTTGGTCCCACCATATAGAATTTAAATACTGTCTCAGACCACCGTAGTCGCCTTTACAAAAGCAAAACCCCTTCCCTTTACCCCTGATGGTAGTTACCTCTGAGTAAATCCCACTTGAGCACACTGTGATCACTGCTGCCTAGTGGTTCCTTTATCTGCAGATTCTTAATGCATGAAGAATCACTACTGATAATCAGATCAAGAATATTACTCCCTCTGGTTGCCTCCAGAACATGCTGATGTAGAAAACAATCATCCAATAAATCCATAAAAGTCTTGCTAGTGTGCGAGTGACCAAACCACAAATTCCAGTCAACATCTGGGAAATTAAAATACCCTATTATAAGACTCTCTGATTTACTGGCCCACTATTTCCCTGTACAGTTGTTTATTATACTCATCAGATTCATTAGGCTTATAACACACTCCTGCTCTCAATTTTGATCTTCCAGTGCTTATGTCACACCAAACTGACTCGACACTGCATTGTCCAGTGATGTCGACTGGCTGCACTTCCTTGTATTTTATGTGTTTCTTAACTAATAGCATAACCCCTCCTTCCTTCCTACCCTGTCTATCGTTCCTGTACACATTGTACTCCCCAAATTCCAGTTCTGCATTCCTTATATCAGAGACATGGTGTCATCGTTGTAACACTTCATCTCTGATATCCCAACTGCCTTGACACTTGCCATGAGAGAGAGAAAAGAAAAAAAAAAAGAAAAAAAAATCTTGCTTTTCCAAGCGCATCAACATTTCAAGTGCACATTGTGCCCTTTCCTTATTCTGGTAATTGATCAGAACCCATTTAGCAGACACTTTACTCATATGCAACTGTTGGTTGATGACGTTCTCCACAGACTCTACACTAATTTGGAGCTCTGAAGCTAGTTCTGTGATGCTAATATGTTGATCTTCTAGGATTAATGCTTAATTTTTGTAACACTCTTCTGTTACAGAAGTTAATGGGTGTCCTGGGATTTCTTCATCATGCATTAAGGTTCTTCCACATTTGAATTGTTTATACCAATGTGCAAGGGCACTGTAACCTGGCCAGTTTTCTCTATAAACAGCAGCCATTTCTTCGTGGACTGTTTTCCCCCTGTAGAAAGAGGAACCAAAACGCTGATCTGAATTCCAACTTTATTCATCACTTCACTTAATTCAGTGCTGCAAAAGGTGGGGAGGAAAATGGATTCAGGTCAAAACCAAAATTTGTGCAGTTGCAACAGATTTCAAGGTGGCAAAAAAAAAAAAAAAAATAGAAATATATATATATTTCTATCACTATTACTTCCGGGTGAATACAAATCTTTATTGACCCCCCCCCCCCTCATACCCAGGTGTCAGTTCTTAAGGGAGCTAAAGGGCAGACAAACCATATGCCTACGAGGCACCTTTCAGAAAAATCTTACTTGTGTCCCTCCCTTGCAAAACAATGATTAATAATTAGACAGTTATTTTAATTAATGTATTTCATAACAATCATTCAATACACTTTGGAATTAAAAAACTGCAATCATGTTCTTACATTTTACAACAACAAAAAAAGTCATATCAAAATCAAAATGTTTATTTATCATTCTATTTTTTTATAATTTATGGTAGAAAACAAATTTAAGATCATAATGCAATGGGCTGGTAATGACCTTTCAGTACAAACTGACACCTTGGTCAAAAAATATAAAGTCAAGCTGAAAAAATGCTGTGAGTGCTACTGTATCTGCAATTCTGCACAGACACTAATGGACTGTATATAATGAAAGCCTTGTGGCTTTCATTAAATTCACTCAGGTCTTGAGACTATATAATGAAAACCTTGTGGCTTTCATTATATAGTCTCAAGACCTGAGTGAATTTTTTGGATGATTTTTGCATTTCTGGCTCACTCACATACTCAGATACCTATACTTTAAATCGTATGTTGAAAATAAATATATAATCATGAGAGAGCAAACTTTAAATCAGTGTTATTATGCAAATAACTATCAACTCAAAACAATTCAATAAAAATTACCTGGATTTGCCATGCTGCGCTTTATTGCCAATGGGTCCTTGTTACTCCATTTTTGAAGTTCTTCCTCCATTTTTTCAATTTTTGCAGGATTCATGGCCCATAAATAGCCTTTACGTTGTGTTCCATTCCCAGCTGGTTTTTCTACCTTCTCGAAGCATTTGTTTAGTGACAAGTTATGCCTAACTGAATTCTATTAAAAATTAGAACTTATCAGTCAATATACATTATAAATTAAAGTATATGTATTAAACATATTCACTAGATATTAAATGGGCATATCTCTTACATTACTAGCATAACAAGTGCTTAGAGAGTGTAAATGATTGTGTATACACACACACACACACACACACACACACACACACACACACACACACACACACACACACACTGTATTTATATATACAATATGGGCACCCATGATTTTATATATAAATATATATATACAGGGTGATTCACTACCATGGCGACAAACTTGCAGGAGGTGTAGGGGGCACGAAGACGGATCGGAATCACATAGCATTGCAGGGTCTGAAATGCCTTCGTCATGCGGTAGAGGACGTTGAACGGGAAGTCGCATGAACAGCGATTCCGCTGGAAGTCAGCATTTGCAAACCGTTTCAGTTGAAGAAACCAAGTAGCAAAAGTCCTCCGGAGTGGATAATCCGCAGACTCCAATGATTGGACGCGTTGCAGATGGTATGAACTCATTTGGTTTGTTGACAGTATCCTCCATACAGTGGATTAGGAAATACCCAATTGTTGGCCTATCGCTCGAGTACTTGTACTCTAATTGCCTTCTGCAAGATGTAGGACATTCTCCTCATTGTCTGGTATCCTCATCGTTCGCCCTCGATTCATGGTACCTCTCGTGAAACAACTAGTCTCACGTAACCTTCTGTGCACACGTGCGAAAATCGTATGATGAGGAGCACGCCTGTGTGGGAAACATTCCTGGTACAAGCCCAGAGCGGCGCGCCTGTTACAGTCCGCAGCTCCATACACGAGGTGCATGTCGGCCAGTTCAACGTTTGAATACTCGTCCATCCTACTGCCTTGGGAACCGGTTCGCAAATGCTGACTTCCAGCGGGATCGCTGTTCATGCGACCTCCCGTTCAACATCCTCCACCGCATGATGAAGGTATTTCGGACCCTGCAATGCTATGTGATTCCAATTCGGCTTTGTGCCCCCTACACCTGCAAGTTTGTTGCACTGGTAGTGAATCAACCTGTATATATATATATTTGTATTTAATCCATTATAAAAAATTGGGATAAATGTAAAAGTTGTGTCAGATCAGATTAATGCCATCAATAGTAGATTGAACATTACATCAGTCTGTAATCTAATTACTATAGTAAGAGTATAATATGTACTATATAGGTACTGAAAGTGTATTAAAACCTAGGCATAAATAAGTTCTTTTGGCCTTGCGGCCGGCTATATACTGTTATGCCTAGGTCTTAATACACTTTCAGTACCTATATAGTACATATTATACTCTTACTATAGTAATTATATATATATATATATATATATATTTATTTATTTATAATCACTAGTGCCATTTTCTACCAACATATTTAAGAGGTTATCCTCACAATAACCAGAAATTACAAAATGCCCTTTCATTTTTGCTTATTATTTTCAAGGAGCTTGTAATTACCATACACATGAATAATTCTCGACTTCTCTGAATATATTTTACAATATATTTATTTGTTATTAAAAAATAAACAAATAAAATCTAAATTATCTAAATTAAATATACAATAAAACATTACTGTAATGTGTTTAAAATAAACTGAATTAAAAATACAATTCAGTATATTTTAACCAATCAGTGATAATCCGATTAAAGATATAAACATATCTGAATCAAAATATAATGAAATAAAATCTAAAAACAGAAGCTTTCAGCATGTTGCCTTTTATGAACTTAACATTTGTAAGGAGGTAGTGAGTATATTATATATAAAACCAACATCAGTGTCACACAGAATAAAAATGGAATGGAGAAAAAGGGAAAAGAAAGGCAAGGGAAAAGAAAAGGGAAAATAATTCCTGATTGTCCTGAGGTCAGCATAACTTCTAGTCACTCACAAATTACTCGAAAGAAGGGGAGGAAGGTAGTGGAGAGGAATAGAGAAGACCATGGGATTCAAAGATGGGATGTATTCACATACCACCATTTCTGTTCAAAGTGTGTTTAAGTTTAATGATGTGTATGTGGACAGATTCTAACCGGCAATTGATCTTGAAATCTCATGCACTATCAATAATTTTAACATCATTTAACCAGAGGTTATGCCCTTCCTGCCAATAGTACATGAACATCACTGATTGATTAAAATCAGCATTCTTGATAGATGTAATGCAGGCCTCCAGACAACAGATGACTTCATCAATATAACACACACATTACAGTCTCTATACATGGTATGGTATAAATCACTCCACTTCTTTGCATAATTAGTATAAAGGTTTTTAAACAGGAATACACAAGTTTGTAATTTCTTACCAGGAACCAGTACAGTGTTAATATTGTAACTGTGCAAAATTCTAGCAATACCCTGAGATACTGATGGGCAGAAAGAATGTGGGCTATATCAGAAGCAGTTCGAGTCTGATGTATGTGTGATGGGCGAGAAACACACGTGTGTGCGATAGAGAAAATAAACAATTGCATGTTTCTGGGTTAAAAGCAACTCCCATTGAAACCCTAATTTAACTTTTATTCAGGAAAATCACATCACTGGAGGGCCACTCTGACTTTTTATTTCTTCATGTCATTCTGTTTCTGATTGACAATGTGACCATGCACTGTCCATAACTGTGCAAATACTACTGTTGTGGTGTGAGAGAACATGACATGACCTGTAATTAATATATTGGACCACACAGACATATCGGTTTACAATATACTGTAGTTAAGCAGCCTGTCCTCTTTTACCATTACATCAAGGAAGGGTGTGCCAGGGCATGGTCATTCTCAATCTCTATTTTAAATTTTAGAAAAGTGGAACATCCATTGAGATAAGCCAAAAATGCTGTTTTGTGCCGCAGGAGAGAATGGCGAATATTTCATATATATATATATATATATATATATATATATATATATATATATATCTCCCATAACGTAATATGGGATAGGACTTCAAGGGGAGGCCATCATCCCCAATCTTCTCTTCTTTTCCCCATTCCTCCCTGCCACGTTCTTCTCCCCTTTTTTTTTTTTTTTTTTTTTTTAAGTAATTCATGAGTGAGTAACCTGAAGTTACGCTAACCATGGAACAGTTAGGAATTCATTTTTCTTTTTCTTCCCCTTCCTCTTTTCTTCACTTTTATTCTATGTGGCATATAGTGCAAGGAAGCCATAGGCAAAAAAAAAAAAAAAAAAACACCCCACAAATTACATGCTTTCCTCCTCACACAGTTAAATATCCAGTAGACCTTTGAATTTATTTAAACTGTCAGCCTCAACTAACTGTGGGGGCAACTTGTTCCAGCTATCAATGCTGGCTAAAAGAAATCTTCCAACAATCTAATCTAAACTTCAAGCCCTGTAATTTGAATTTATGATCCCTAGTTCTGGAATTCTTTAGAACAGTAAGAATTCAACCTTCATTCATTTTACTAATCCCTCTCAGTGCTTTAAAACTGCAGCCATTATCAACCCACTGCAGGATGGAAGCCTCCTCAATTATTCATGTTGAAGGAAATGGACCATAATCTGCCATGTGGGTCCAGTGTAGGTTGGCAGAGCGACCGTATTTAGCAGTCAGGGGCTTGAACCCCAGTCTATTCAAAGAGTGTGTGATACTGCATTCCAGCTCCTGACCACTCGGCTAGGGAGGCCACTTATAAACCTCAATCAGGTCACCTCTGAAGTGCTTGGTTGCCAAGCTCTATCACCCACATAATCAGAGTCTATTCTCATACAGTCATCATTCTACCAACTTCACCACTCACATTTATACTCACTGCCTCCTTGAAATGTTAGTTGATAAAGGCATCACACAGGTGCCAAAAGCTCCTGTATTTTTAGATTTTACTTCATTATATCTTCAACTCTTTTAATTCAGTATATTTTATACATTTTTAATAACAAATAAATATATTCTGAAATCTGGTCAGGGTAATCAAGAATTATTTGTGTATCCAGTTCTTTCCTGACTTCAGAGGGCTTTCACAGAACACAAATTTTGCTATTAAAATACACTGTTCCCGATGAATTCTTTCTTATTTGTTCAATATAACCACGCTCGTGCTATCTCAATGTTCATTCTAATTCAGTTCATTATGTGTGTATATCATCAACCATTTTCAATCCACTGCAGGATGAAGGCCTCTCTAGCAACTTTCCAGTTCCTTCTGTTTTGTACAATGGGCATCCATTTACTACCCACGAACTCGTGAATTTCATCTGTCCATCTCCGCCGTTGTCTTCCAGGTTTTCTTCTTGGATACCATTCTGTTATTTTCTTAGTCCATCTGTCATCATGTGTTCGATATATGTGTCCTGCCTAATCCACGTGTTTCTCTTCTTATCTAACAGTCTGATTCCTAATATAATTCATTCCATTCTTTGCTGTGTAGTTCTCAGCTTCTCTTCCATAAGTCACGGTGGGGAGTATATATTGGTTCATCATTTTATGTTTCAGACAAATTGGGATATTGCTCCTCAGTATGTGACTATATTTCCTGAATGCTATCCATCCAAAATTTATTCTTCTCTTGACTTTCAGCCGTTTTATTACAGCTAATGACTTGTCCCAGATAAGTATATGAATCCACCTTTTCAATTACTGCTCCTTCAAGGATTATATCCCTTTCTGTGACATACTTGTTCATCATTACTTTTGTTTTAGTCATATATTCACCTTTAGTCCGAAATCCTTACTAACTCTGCATAACTGATTAAGATTTTCCTCCAATTCCTTGGGATCATGGCTTATGATCACAATGGGGTCATTCCATGTCAAGTGGCCTAGGGATTCCTGCTTGACCATCTTCAATTTTGTTGAAACTTGGTGTGGAGGTTTAAATAGGTTTCAAATGAAACAGGTCGAGCAGGAATCCCTAAGCTGCTTGACATGGAATGACCCCATTGTGATCATAAGCCATGACCACAAAGAATTAGAGGAAAATCTTAAATCAGTTATGCAGAGTTAGTAAGAATTTCGGACTAAAGGTGAATATATGACTAAAACAAAAATAATGCTGAACAAGTATGCCACAGAAAGGGATATAATCACTGAAGGAGCAGTAATTTAAAAGGTGGATTCATATACTTATCTGGGACAAGTCATTAGTTGTAATAATGATAAATGGCTGGAAGTCAAGAGAAGAATAAATATACTAAGTTTTAGAGCACTACCTCTCAATATTTTGCAACAGTAACACTTAAAACTTTGAAAATTTTTAGTGATTTGCTCTGCATAACACAAGTGACCTCCACCAAAAAGGTGCTGGTGCCTCAAGCATACTATATTTTGAACTGAATTTTTGCACAGCTTTGTTGGAAACCTGTTTAAACATTTACACCAAGTTTCAACAAAATTGAAGATGGTTGAGCAGGGACCATCTTCAAAATTAGGCCACTAGACATGGAATCACCCAATGTCATCCGCAAGTAGTAAATGGTTTAGGTACTCTCCATTCACATTGACTCCTTTCTGCGACCAGTCTGATCTTCTGAAAGCTTTCTCAAGGACAGCAGTAACCAACTTCTGAGATACTGTATCTCCTTGTCGAACTCCTTTCTCGATTTTAATTTGCCTACTGCCTTTGTCTAGTCTAATAAAAAGAGGTAGCGCTCTCATATATTTTCTTCAAAATCATAATACAGTGGATTCTGGTTATTTGGGCCACCGGTTAATCGGGGCAGCCGTTTATTTGGGGCAAATCTTAAAAAACAGAACCCAATCAAGAAAATAGCCAGGGTTTACTTCGCTTAATTGGGACAACATGCCGTTTAATCGGGGGAGGAGATCGCAACACTGGAGATTACCCTACGATTGTCTCCGACTGTACCAGGTGGTTCGGTTGGATTTCTGGAGGTCACAACAATAAAACAATAAAAACAATTAGCAGTTACTTGTTTATTGGGCTTTTCTGTTGGTGCAATCTATCATAAACAGATAGTAAACTCAATCTTATTGAATTTTCGATAATACCGAAAGCTGTAATTCTGTGGGTTGTTATGGTGAAATGTGTTTCCACTTCTACTCCGTTCTCGCTTGCGCGTATCATGTTACTTGAAATTTGGTTGTGCTGTGTTCTTTGTTAATGATTGCTTATCTTTTTACTGTTTTAACCCTCATCCACAAATGTCAGTGAACAGAAATGTCAACTAGTTAGTAAGTACATATTACAGTACGTATTAATTGTTCTGATTATCACGTACATATATTCTTCCGATTTTCATGTATCATTTAATTTTTTAATGGTAAGGTAATAAAGGGTAAATTTGTGCCTAATATTTCTTTACTTTTATAGCCTATGGATAATATTCCTCCTATTTTCGCTAATTAGAATCGCTGTTTAATAAAATTAAAATTCAATTCACAAACGTGATCACAATGACCAGCCCTTACTACACATCGTATAGTGAAAGGTACTTTACTATGGTGACTCCATCGTAACGTGATTTCATTGTACAGTGAACCAATTGTAAAGCGGTGGGTCCATTGTATTTTTAACTTTTTTACGTGAAAATTCGGATAACTGGAGCAGCCGCTTAATTGTGCTAAAATACACTAGTCCCGAGGTGACCCAAATAACCGGAATAGACTGTATATGGGTATCTATGCCCTGTCTTTCCAGTGCCCGAAACATTGCTTTATGCTGTATAGAGTCAAATGCCTTTTCATAATCCACAAATGGCAGGCATAATTGTGTTTTATATTCATTTGTTTTCTCCATTAGCTGCGATATTAAATGACAGGATTCTGAATTATGGATCACTAATCCACAATTCAGAATCCTGTCCTAAAGCCAGCTTGCTCTCAGTTGATTCTCATCAAGTATTTTTTCTGTGTGTATATATATGGTGTAATTCACAACTTTGTCATAATTGTACAGCTATTCCCAAGTTCATTCTAAGTTAAAAATGTATTAAATGGTCTGATTCTCAATTGTGTGTGTGTGTGTGTGTGTGTGTGTGTGTGTGTGTGTGTGTGTGTGTGTGTGTGTGTGTGTGTGTGTGTGTGTGTGTGTGTGGTGTCAATAAGGCTGTATTTGAACTCCTGGTTAGGACAACTAATTGTGGGATAACAGGGCTAACAGAAATGTGATTCCACCCAGAAATTGGTGATGACAAGGTCCATTATAGCATGTATAATGTATTTAGGAAAGATAAAAGGGTGGTGGGTCATGCTTATTATTAAAAGCAGCATAGAATGTGTGGTGCAAGTTACTTGTAAGAAAAGATATAATAAGAATGAAAGTAATTTACACACCAGAAGATTTAAAAGAGTATGACAAGAGTCTCTACACAATGGGCAAGCAAGCATGAATGCCTTATTATGGGCGACTTGATTCTCATCAAGTCGCCCATAATAAAAAATACTTGATTCTCATCAAGTATTTTTTCTGTGTGTATATATATGGTGTAATTCACAACTTTGTCATAATTGTACAGCTATTCCCAAGTTCATTCTAAGTTAAAAATGTATTAAATGGTCTGATTCTCAATTGTGTGTGTGTGTGTGTGTGTGTGTGTGTGTGTGTGTGTGTGTGTGTGTGTGTGTGTGTGTGTGTGTGTGTGTGTGTGGTGTCAATAAGGCTGTATTTGAACTCCTGGTTAGGACAACTAATTGTGGGATAACAGGGCTAACAGAAATGTGATTCCACCCAGAAATTGGTGATGACAAGGTCCATTATAGCATGTATAATGTATTTAGGAAAGATAAAAGGGTGGTGGGTCATGCTTATTATTAAAAGCAGCATAGAATGTGTGGTGCAAGTTACTTGTAAGAAAAGATATAATAAGAATGAAAGTAATTTACACACCAGAAGATTTAAAAGAGTATGACAAGAGTCTCTACACAATGGGCAAGCAAGCATGAATGCCTTATTATGGGCGACTTCAATCTGCCCCTAATTGATTGCAATAAGTGGGAGGAAAACTTGCCAAGGGGAACAAAATGTTTAAATAAACACTATGATTATTATTTGTACTAGAATGTTAGAGAAAATACTAAGGGTAAGAATATTCTAGACCTCTTCATAACTCATAATCAAATGATATTATTATTATTAGCTATATGATGCAAGGAAGCCTGAGACTATGCTGCACCAGCTGAGAGAGAGAGAGAGAGAGAGAGAGAGAGAGAGAGAGAGAGAGAGAGAAGTAGAAGGGAATCATCAAGAAAGAGAAGAATGATGACATATCATAGGGCTTAAAATACAGGAACCATAGACAGATAGTAATCGAAGTCATTAGTTGGAAAATGAAGAACAATGTTACAGCAGTTAAAGGTAAAGGCACAGGTTTTAATTTCAGAAAAGTGGACTAAGACAGTTTATGGTGCTACATGGCATCTGCTAACTAGGCAGATTGCAGAGCAAGGGAGAAAATACATCAAAATCATGGAATAGCTATAAAGTAATAATCACGGAAGCCATGAATGCATATACAGTGGATTCCGGTTATTTGGGCCACTGGTTAATCGGGGCAAATCTTAAAAAACAGAAATCAATCGAGAAAATAGCCAGGGTTTACTTCGCTTAATTGGAACAGCATGCCGTTTAATCGGGACAGGATACCGCAGCACTGGAGATTACTCTACGTTTGTCTCTGACGGTACCACGTGGTTCAGTCGAAATTCTTGAGGTCACAACCATAAAACAATAAAAACAGTTAGCAGTCACCTGTTTATTGGGCTTTTCTGTTAGTGCATAAACTCGATCTTATTGAATTTGTGATAATACCAACAACTGGAATTCTGTGGTTTTTTATGGTGAAATGTGTTTACACTTCCATGGAACCTTCAATCATATAAAAAAATTAATTTTCAGAATATTCTCTTCATTCCTATTTTTAAAGCTTTGTAACTCGTTACTCCATTCTCACTTGCACATATTGTTACTTGCAATTTGTGTGTGCCGTGTTCTTTGTTATTGATTGCTTATCTTTTTACTGTTTTAAATTTTAACTCCCACCCAAAAATTTCAGTGAACAGAAATGTCAACCAGTTAGTATGTACATATTACAGTACATATTAATTATTCTGATTATCACGTATATTCTTCCGATTTTCACGTATCATTTAATTTTTTTAAGTGGTAAGGTAATAAAGGGTAAATTTGTGTTTAATATATCTTTACTTTTATAGCCTGTGGATAATATTCCTCCTATTTTCTCTAATTAGAATCGCTGTTTAATAGAATTAAAATTCAATTCGTAAAAGTGATCACAATGACCGGCACTTACTACACATCGTATAGTGAACGGTACTTTACTATGGCGAGTTCGTCGTAATGTGATTTGATTGTACAGTGAACTAATTGTAAAGGGGGGGTACATCGTATTTTTAACTATTTACGTGAAACTTCTGATAATTGGGGCAGCCGCTTAATCGGGCCAAAATGCACTAGTCCCGATGTGTCCCAAATAACCAGAATGGACTGTATAACAATGAAAGTATATATAACAAAGAAAAAATAGGTGCCAGTACTCATTCTTTGCTATCAGGAAAAATTGAAAATTAAAAGGATATGAAAAGTACTCAAGAAACTTTTTTCCTGATATTGTTACTTTAGTAGTAATGTTTCTGGAATAAAAACAACAAATTAAGTATATTAACACACAGTTTATTAAGCATAAATTTATTATTCAAATATATAAAAAAATAAGTATAATGTGAGTAAAATAAGTAAAAATAATTTCATAATAATGTTTTTGTAAAATATTCCAAATTTTTATTAAGTTCTCATCCGACACACTATGCCGACTTCTTTTCTTCTGTTTGTGTCTGTTGCTGAATGGCGTTTCCAAAGCAGCCCCAAATCGACATATTTGCTGGATCGAAATGTGTCACCGGTGGGCCTTGAATTTTAAGAAATAGTAGTGAAGAAATTGTTTTTGTCATCAATAAAGCTTTGGTTGGGCTGGCGATCAGATTCATTTGTGACAGGCCTCATCCACAAATTGGTATCGTACTCAGAGCGTTCATCAAATGCTTCAATTCTTGTGAAACTGTCTTTCCAATTAGATAACCCCGAAATCCACGAATTGCATCTCTTTCATTTAACTGTAACCTAATTGGCAATTTTCTAATTTCATTTTCACCAAATGCCAACATTTCATGTTTAGAAGGTTTAATACCTTCGTTGTCCTCATTTTCCTTCTCTCGTTATCGATATTTTCACTAGTTGTTTAAATTTGAATTTATTTTTTTCTTTCTTTCTTTTCTTTCTTTTTTTTGAAACTGTCCAAAATGTCGGTGTCATTCGGATATTCAGGTACTGTGACCATGTAAACAGAGATAGGGAAAATTTATGGGAAAATGTGGATAATGCACTTTTGCGAAACAATAGATGATTATTTGTCAGGGTAAAAGAAAATCACTCTCTCCTAATTCTCGAACAGGGGGCTTACAGTTGATTCACAGTGGTGTCCAACCTATGTGCGGAAAGTGAACTAAAACAGCATTTAAAATTTTGTTTTCAAAAAAATTTGCATTAAATGTTTTTTTTCAGTAAATGCAATTGTGTATGTATTTAATAAAATTTTCGAATATTTTCCATTTTACTTTTACATGTAAAAAGATATGGTAAATGTAACACAATTTTTCTCGAATCACTCGGTGCAGCCCATGAAAGAAATCTAACTTCGAATTTTTTTTTTAATATGATCCCTGTATGGGAAAAGGTTGGACACCACTGCAGTAGAAGGTTGACCATCGGGAATACCCCTTGATTTCCTCACTGTTGACCAGCACGACTTCTCTATATGTGGAATAGGTGGTTGGATAGGTTTTACAAGTACCATTAAGTTGTACAATGGTAATCCCGTTAGCTCTCTTAATTCGTGCAGCAGCACTAATTGCCTAAAGGCAAGAAATGTGAACAAGTGCATACTGAGTTAAGTCTGTCCTAATCCATTTGTTATATGAAAATTTTCTTCGCTCAATGGAAACTACTGTGTTTTAAAATGTAACGTCCGATGGAAATTCAAAAAAAAATTCGCTATAAAAGGAGTTCGTTAAACAGAGGTCCGACTGAGTAATTTAGAATTCTAAAAATGGCTATAAAGTTTTATATAGAAAATATCTTAACAATAGCCAGCAAAAAATTCAAATTTAGTTAAATAACTTTAAGCTTCTTTGAATAGCAAGTAAACGTGAAAAAAATTTACAGAATATTACAAATTTCAAAGTGTACTACATCCAAATGTCACACATCACTGTTAATAAAGGAGCTGGTATGCCACAGTCTCAAAAAAAGCACTGAATACAGGTATGAAGCGTATTTTATTTCAATCTTTGAGATCAGATATATTGAAGCTTATACTAACTTATGAAAGTATATAAATGAACAGCACAATTTTATGTCAACTGTGCCAAATCTGTTTTTTTTTTTCACTTTTTCTAGATGAGGAGAAATGGGTATATGATTTTCTAAAATATTTTAAAGGGGATGGTATAAAAGTTTGGCATCTCTGCTGTAACCCAACTTCAGACAGCAACAGCCAGAAACTGTCAAACTACAGCCCTCTATTCACAAAGTAGCAGGAAGTTTCAATTGTCCTCTCTTTTCTCCTGCCCAGATGCACTGTGTGGCTTGCTGTAAACAGAGCGCTTCTGGTTGTACTGCAAGCATATTCCACACACTCACACTGACTGAAGTCTTCCCCAATGAAGCCATGGATGCCAAGGTGCTACCTTAAGTTTTCTTTTTGTTTCTACAGGTAGCAGAAATAGACTGAATTTGAATGTAAAAATTTTACATTCAAATACACAGGCTAAATTGGTCAACAATAACAACAAAAACTGTACTTCTGGAGCAAAAGTTTTTTAGAATCTACTAAAAATATCAAAACTGTCTCTATCAACATCGGCATTGAAAGATATAATGAAATTTAAGAAACTTAACGAATAACCAATTTAAAATATCATACAATACATATAGTATCTTAAAAATGAGTATTTCATTTTAAAATATTTCAATGAAACAATGTACCACACAGAATCTATTTCCTAAGAAAGATTGCCACTCAGACAGTTTTTCCTTAAAGTCCATTTTGCTTTCCTGCTTAAGAAATCAGAAATAATCTCACATCGTGGCAGCATCTCAGTGACAACTTATGATATCTTTATAACATTACAGTAAAATTAACACCAGATTCATAATTATCTTCTTCCTTTCTTCCAAGAATTCATGTACAGCTGCTTTAAATGACTGCCCAGCTTCTAGTTCAGTATCATGCAGCTTTGTTTCTAATAAATCATCTCTGCTTTGTTTGTAACCCAATCAAAATTTCTTCTTTCAATTTTTTATCTATTAAATTGAGAAATACTTCGCTTAAGTAGCATAACTGACTTCCTTTTTTTTTTATCAAGATCCTTGACAAAATTCTTCTTGAATCCAAACTTTATATGTAAAGGTGGAAATAAGAATCTTTTTTGATTCAAATAGTGGAACAAGTTTTATATTACTTCTCCCTGGTAAAAATCCCCCCCTCTTTCCCCACTTCTACACAATATTTTTCTGTTTGTGACTTTCCCACAAACATAGAAAATAGCAGTATTTTGTGAAACCTCCTGATTACTCTCAATCGGGAATATTCCAATTACCGTAAGTTCACCACATTTCAAGCAAAGTCATGGCACTTTATTGCAATCAGGATCTTGGACATACATTCACATGTTTCTTTTAAGAAAGTATCATGAATTAGAGGAACTGATGGAAATGCATTTCCAATGTATAGAAAAATTGCTTTTACATTTAAGATATCAATAAATATATGCCATTCACTAGGATTGCATTCAATGTCCAGTTTGTTCAAAAGATTACTAATAACTTTACAGAAACACATACTGCCTTCCATAACTTTATATTTTGAAAGCATTTTGACATTTTCAATTATACAGTCAGTCCTCGTGTAGCACGATAGTTGTGTTCCTAGAAACCCTCGTGCAATGCAAAATCGTGCAATATAAACAACAGGCCCTATGGGAAAAGTAGGGTAAGGTGCCGACCACCCAAGATTGAACTCACATTTGTAACCAAAACATTACCAAACACAATAAATAATCGTAATAAAATACATAAGTATTTTATTACGACTATTACATAATAAAATATTGCTAATGCTTTTGCTTCTATCGTAAGCAAACTTGTTTTTTGTTTGATTTTCTATCCAAACAGATGACAGCCGTTCCATCCCTTCCAACTCTTTGTGTCTTGATCTAATGAACCCCAGGGGCTCACATCTGGTGAGTATGGGCTTGGCACACCCAGGTCCTGAGCTGGATATCATCATTCTTCTCTTTCTTGGCGATTCCCTCCCCCCCCTCTCCCTCTCAGGGTAACTCAGGAATTTTTTTTTTTTGGCTGGTGCAGCATAAGCCTCAGGCTTCCTTGCACCATATAGCTAATAATAATAATGGATTTTAATTACACTTCGAGTTGTTCCTGCTATGAAATTTTATATTTTCTTTGCATTCTTTCTAATTCTCGGCATTGCCTCGTTTAGGCCTGTAGCATGTGCAATATCACATGGTCTTTCATTTCGCTCAAAGCGTTTTACAATTTCATATTTGTTCTCTATCGACAGTGGTGGACTGGTCATAAGCCTTACCAGGGAAACCACGGTGGGTCAGAGGCCGGTGTGATTTTGGCCATAAACGCTAGTATGAGGCCACTACAAATTTCCCGGGTAAGATTTTTTGTCCCAGTCCACCTCTGTTTATCGATATTGCTTTTCCTTTTCTCTCCGAATCTGTAGTGTCTTCACCAGGACGCTTCCTTTTCACACCTTTTAAGTATTTCATTCATTTTTAGGGAATAAAGCACAATTACAAAATGAGAAGGCACGCTTGATACATATAAACAAAATGAGAAGGCACGCTTGATACACATAAACAAAGCTGCGCGTGTGTAGCAACTGAATAAACAACACCTTAAGGCAGAGATACACTATTAACACCTCACATTTTACTAAAGCACATTTCTAGGGATTACTACCATAAAACAATAAAAACAATTTCCAATTGCATTTCTGCTAGTGGAATCTGTTATAAACTGGTAGTAAGCTCGATCTAATTGCATTTGCGATAATATCGATAGCTGGAATTGTGTGGGTTTTTACATTATTATGGTGAAATGTGTTTTCCCTTCACTGATATAAAAAACATAAATACATTTTCAGAATCTTCTCTTCATTCCTATCGTGTTGCGTTCGGTTGGAGTGATTCTGCGTTCGACTGCCATTTCTTGTAAACACAAAGGCGAATCATGCATAAGCGAATTCGGTTCGTGTTATATAAGATATCGTTCCCCTATTTATAAATTCCGTATATGATCAAATTCATGTAGTGTAAACACGTGTTATACGAGGACTGACTGTACTGTAATTTTAGTTCCTGCTTCGAATAACTTCCACAGTAGAAACCTAAAACCATTCATGCTATTCATTAGGATTGCATTCAATGCTCAATTCATTCAGAGTACCACTAACTTATGGAAGATGGTATATATCCGTAGCCAGGTGGGAAGGAGCAGCAGTGCGTAGCACACGCTTCTTGATTAGACCGGGATTCGAGCCTGTCACCACCAAATACGGAGGATGCGGAAAGGTCAGGGAATGACCACCGCATATCCCAGAGCAATATGGCCTTAGTTGCTAATGCTCCTAAAATCCAAATAACAAACAAACAACGGTATATATCATCTTCCATAAGTTACTCAATAAAAGGTAACTGGATACAAAAAATAAATTTGATACCTTATATATGGATTTCAGGAAAGCTTTCAATACTGTTGCACATAAAAGAATGTTATACAAATTGGAGTAGCGTGGCAAGTTACTGCTTTGGATAACGGGATGGTTGAGTGGGAGAAGACAGAGTATGGTTTTTAATGAACACTACTCTTTGTGGACTAATGTTATTCCACACAGTTCAGTGCTAAGCCCATTGCTGTTTTCTATATTTATTAATGATATTGATGAAGGTATACCAGGCTCAATGTCTAAGTTTGCAGATGATACAAAGGTTGACTGGGTAGTTAAATGAGAGTAATCAAAGTAAGTTACTGCAAAAAGATCTAGAAAATTAAGCAGATGGGCTGAGAAATGGCAGTTGAAGTTTAACATTGACGAATACAAGGTCTGTGTGGTACTACACTCAGGGTTAATGGAAAATGAAAAAACTTTGAAGTATTGTGCAGTCAGATATGAAGTTCTCTGAACAGTGTAGACAGGTTACCAGGCCAGCTCATGGAGTTTTATCAATGATATACAAGAACTCTGCTAGCAGAGATAAGGAAGTTATTATCCTACTGCATAAGACAATAGTTAGGCCACATCTTGAGTACTGCATACAGGTCTGGAGGCTTCATTTTAGAAAAGATACAGATCTGCTCAAATGAGTGCAGAGAAGGGTAACAAGATTGGTGAAGGGCACAAAAGAGTGCTCTTATGAAGAAAGGATTCAGTTCTGCAAATTTCAGCATCTTGAGACTAGGCACCTGCAAGGTGATTCGTTTAAGGCTTTGAATTTATTGGGCAAGCAAATGCTGATGGCGTTCTGCCTCTTGCTCAGACTACACATGATGGGCATAAATTCAAATCGAAAAAGGATGGATGCAGGATAGATACGGAAGTCCGTATTCAGCCAGCAGGTGTTAATCATTGGAACAAACTTCCATCTGGTGTGGAAGTGGGCAATCTGAATAAATTCAAGGAAGAACTAGACAAACTGCTGAAAGGGAAGGGTGTGATATAGGAAGGGGTTTTTTGTTTCTTTATTTTTGGCTGATGCTTTATAAGTTTGCTTTCTTGCATCATTTACCACTACTAATACTATGTCTGTTATGCCCACAAGTGAATCAGTTTATCACTGACTCCCATGTGTCACTCAATCACTCAGTTACACACTCTTATTCGCTATTACAATATACAATGTTATTTATGCTGCCCACCTGTGAACTGTGTATATTCCTGAAACAAATCATGTCTTGTTGGTCATTAGGGCTTTGTTTTGTTTCTTCAATTGATTGTTCAAATATTTCCAGTCGGTAGTTACTTATATCAGCTGCTGAACACTTTGAAATATGTTATCCAAATGCCATAGGAGATAACTATGCATTCAGCAGAATGTCTGGAATCAGGGACTTGCTTAATATTACATTTCATACCTCACTTACAATTAGTTATGTAAGGAAATCACAGTTAATGAATTTTATAGAATAGTATACGGGAGAAATACTACTCCCCGACCCTTTTAAATTTTCTTGTTAAAAGTGAAATATGAAAGAAGTACTATTTGCCCCTTTATGCCCTTGTATAAAAGTTAGGAAGAGTAGTTAACTCAACAATATCAGTTATATAAGTGAATCACGGTTCCTAACTTTTATACAAGGGCAAGGGGAATAGTAGTAGTAGTGGCATGTGATGCAAGAAAGCAAGTGTATGAGCTTATGCAGCATCAGTCAAAAAAAAAATTACAAAACAATCCCCCTCTAAATGTTTGTCCAGTTCCTCCTTAAATTTTATTTAATCTATCAACTTCCACAATGACAGATGGAAGTTGTTCCAGCAATTAACCACCCGCTGGCTAAAGGCAAATTTCGGCACATCTATTTTACATCTGTCCTTCCTCAATTTCAATTTATGTCCCCTTAGCTTCGTAATCTGAACAAGTGGAAGAATCCCATCAGAATTCAGCGGGCTAAACCCATTCAAGGCCTTATACACTTCAATCAGATCACCTCACAGGTGCCTAGTCTCCAGCAGCTGCAATTTGCAGAACTTAAACCTCTCCTGGTAAGAGGATCCCTTCACTCCCCTCACCAATCTTGTTGCCCTTCTCTGTACACGTTGAAATCAAATCTACATCCTTCCTAAAATGAGGCCTCCAGACCTTCACGCAGTACTCAAGGCGTGGCCTAACCATTGCCTTATACAGAGGGACAATCATCTCCTTTTCCCTGTTAGCAAAATTCCTGTATATTATTGACAACACCCCATGACCTGCCCTGGCAGCTTGTCTGCATTGCTCAGAAAACTTCATATCTGACTGCACAATTACTCTCAGATCTTTTTAATTTTCTACCACCTTAAGTGTAGTACCACACAGTTGGTACGTTTCTCTGGGGTTACTTCTACCCATATGCAGTACTTTGCATTTTTCAATGTTAAACTTCAGTTGCCACTTCTCAGCCCATCTGCCCAAATTTTCTAAATCCTGTTGCAGTAACACACTGCCATTACTGTCATTAACAACCCTGCCAACCTTCGTGTCATCTGCAAACTTCGATACTAAGCCTGATATACCTTCTTCAATATCACTGATAAATATACAAAACAACAGTGTACCCAACACCAAACCCTGTGGGACTCCACTAATAACATTAGTCCACGAAGAGCAGCACCCATTGATTACCACCCTCTGTCTTCTCCCACTCAACCATCCTTTTATCCATTGTAGCAACTTATCCTTAATACCATTCTGCTCCAATTTGTACAGTAGTCTTCCATGCACAACAATGTCAAAAGCTTTCCTGAAATCCAAGCATATGATATCAAAATTATTTTTTTGCATCCAGTTCCTTTGTAACCACATCATAATATCCTATCAAATTTGTCAGACAACACTTTCCCTTAACAAACCCATGCTGTGTGTGAATTATTGCTGCAGTCTAGATGATCCTGCAATGCATCTTTAACCAGTGGCTCCATTATTTTACCTGGAACAGAAGTTAAACTAACTGGTCTGTAATTACCAGTGTCACCCTTCGATACCCCTTGTGTTGTACATGTCTTGTGTTATTTCATCTCATAAAAGTGCTTTGAAATTTTTAATAATGCCTGGAAAACGTTGTGTTCCTGGATGCTGTGGAAATTATAAAGGTAGTCCGAAAGCACAGGTCTTTGGATTTCCATTGAAGGATACTGTTTTAACTAATAAATGGTTGAAAGCTATACCAAGGAAAGACTTTGTGCCATCTGAACATTCAAAGGTAAGCTTGCCGGAATAACTTTGTGGTACGCTAATAGCAGTTATCTTAAATAGGAGTATTTTAACAATAATGAAACGATAACATATAAGAATATGAAGCAGATATATTCTTGTCAGAATACAGAAGTAAATTTTGTCAGAATTTCAGCTTTTGTGGTTTCATTTATATATAAAATATTCCTTTCATGTACTGGATACACTGAAGAAAAGTGCATGCATGCTTGTTTAAAAAATCAAAAAATCTCAATATTTGTAGAATACGTAATATTAATTTTATTTATTGAAACTTTTAGTGTAGATAAATACACAAAATGTAATTATATGCAATCTTCGATAAACTATGTGTACACGGACTGAGGTATCCTTAGTTGTAAAAGCTAATAACAATTGTCTAAGACTGATTTGCTAATAACAAGTAAAGTGAAATTCAAAAGAGATCATAACATTTTATTTATATATTTCAAATTGTTACAGATGTGTGTGAGATTCATTTCAAGCCATCCCAGATAGTTAGACACATCTAAATTTGATGGCGAAAAAAAGGAGAATCCCCATAGATTTCAAGCATCCAAAATCAATTCACGGAGCTGTTCCATCACATTTTCCGAACTGTCCAAGCTATTTGTCATTACAGGCATTTACAAGAGACAGTCCCGAAAAGAAGACGCGAAGATTAGAAGAAAAAAACTTTGAGAAAGCCCTGGAAAATAGTATTAAGAGTAAATATGATTATGAAAAAGCTCAAGAATTTCTTATGGTTCCACAACTAGTAGAGTGCCTGAATAGACATACAGCACCTGAATGCTGGCAAGTTATTTCAAAAAATAACTTGTATTGTGTTTTTATATTTAATATTTCAGCCAGCACCATCCATTGCCTATTCAGTCATGATTAGTGAAGATCTGATGTTGTCGGTATTTGTACAGAGCGCTGAAATTCGTAATTTAGGAAAGTCAAAGTAAATGGAATTTCCTATGAAGGTGAATAGTTTCAATCAGATTACTGATATCTTAGAACAGATACCAGTAATTGCCAACAGCAGTGATGCTAATAATATTTCTTTTGTTTTAAATGCTGCTTGTAATTTACTGAATTCAATTGCGGGAAACATTAATAGTGAGAGAGTATCAGTGTTTAAATTCATATGCGAACAATTACATTTGTTACACTGTTAAAAGAATGCATACAGATACTCCATCGACGTATTAATATTTTCATCTTTGGTGTTTTCGATATCTCCACATGCCTACAAATTTCTACAGCATTCTGCATTCCTACTTCTTCCTTATCCAAGTACTAATTGCAGGCTCTGCTCTTCTCTAAACCCAAAAATTATAAATGATCAGCAAGAGAATCATTTTCTGATGTATGCTACACAGAAATTAGCTTTTTCAAATTCTTCAGAACAACAAAATTAGTTTAACGATCGATGAAATTCACCTGAAAATATTGATTACAAAAGGTACTGGGAAATTCTTTTGATAGTACTGATGCAGCTACAAGTGTATATGTATTTATGATTCAAAGCTTATTGTCAAATTACAAAAATGTCGTTCATATTTTATCCGTGAAAAAAATTACTGCAGAAAAATTCAGTTTTGAAAAAAATTATTGCGGGCTTGAAGAAAATTGGTTATAATGTTGTAGCAATTGTAAGTGATAATATTTCAATTAACAGAAAAAGTATTTCAGAGAAATAATTTTAAATTTTCTAATTAATACCATTATCAATATTTTGCTAAACAATTACTGTAACAAGAAAACTGATGTATTAAACATCAGCAACACAAATGTAAACTTCAAACATTGAAAATGAGCTAAATTGAAAAGTAAAATAATTTCTATTCAATTATATAATCAAATTATTAGATTTAAAGAATAAATGTATATATTAGTTGGATTACAAATTACATGTAAAACACTCAAAATGTAATAAAACAGTTAACTATAAAATGTGTTGCCTTCATTTTTTCAGAATGTTATGATTAATAAAAATTATCACACTTAAGTATCAAAACTGATATTTTTTATTTATTCATCTCAGTTATTCATTTATTTTTTCATATTGTCCCTTGCAACATATATTATCTTTCCATTATGCACAGAAAATAAAGTAGATTTCGCCTTTCGCAGTTCTTGTGCAATGATGTAGCTTTATGTACTTCTTATGGCCCACTTATAATGACATCAAACTAATAATGCCTGATTATGCAGTAATCAGGCATCACTGTCACGGTGGCAATACCCCAACCCAAACACTATGTCACTAGTTGAGTTCATAAAAGATTGAAAATAAAGGTGGCATCAAAAATGTTAATATTTCTGAATTATTTCTTGCTGATTTTGAAAACTGCATGCACATTGGTCACTAAAACCCCTACAGGAGTAATAATTCTTTGCATGGTTATGGATTAAGATGTTCAATGGATTAAGTTATGCATTAAGATGTTCAATAATAATAAACAAGCAACAAATTAATATTAATTAGGACACATTAAGTCATCCAGTAATGCTTATTTTGTTGCAATTTCAGTGTTAATTCATTTTCTATGATGCTGTAACAGAGTGGAAATAAAAAATAAAAGCATGATTTACCGATGTGTTGCAATAATATTAATAAAGCCTAATTTTATGAACTGAAATTTACTCAATTTTCAACTGGCATATTAAACTTACCTTCCAGCCATTAGGTGCCGTTTTAAAATAGGGAAAGTTCTCTCTGAAATGACAAAAAAAAAAAAAAAAAAATAAGATGTGATAATAATAAAAGGAATAAACTGATATTAAGTTGTAACTTTACATACAGGAAGAAAAATGCTTTTTTTCTTCTCTCTCTCTCTCTCTCTCTCAGCATCATTAATATGTATACTTTAGTCCTTTAAACATAGATTACTAAAACAATTAAGAACAATTGCATTATTATGCAAAACTAATGTGATCAGGTTAAAGAAATGAAGAGATTGCATTTCTAAAAATACTAATGAATACTAATTTAAAAAATACTAATGAACTATTTTGAAGTGCAAAGAACAATTTTAAGCTGCTCAACTCGTCAGAGCTCACTCTTGTGCATCATGCAACACAACGGCAATCTTCAAGACAGAATGCACTGGTCCTACAGGAGCTAGTTATTGTAGGTGACTATTGTCAGAGAGACTGGAAATATATTGTGCAAAAAGGATAGGTGGAATAGGACCAGGGTATGTCTGCCAGGGGCAAAACTTCATGACATTGCAGAGCAAATATAATCTTAAGGGCACAAAGGGTGATTTACATGTTGGCACTAATAACATTAAGAGTAGGAGATCTGCGGAATTATTTAACAGACACGGGTCAATGTCGGAAAAAAGACAAGAGTTAGGGTTAATGAAAGTGTCTGCAATTCTGCCCAAACTCAGTAGCAGAGAGTATATCATGAGAGTCCGGTCATTCAATTTGGAACTGGAGAGATTGATCAAGGCCCGTGGGGTTGAATTTTTCTCAGTGTGGTCTGTGCTTGTTAACAGGACAGACTGTTTCTAAAGGGATGGGACACACTTAAATAGAAAGGGTGCAAGAATATTTGCTGATCGATCGAGGCAGTATTAGGAGGGTTAGAAAACTGCTAGCTTCGGGGATTCACAGCAGCCACAAGCAGAAGTGAAAGTGATTCTCGCACTGCTTCTACTGGAATAAGCAGCAACGTGGAAAGCAAGGTGATTGGAATTTCAAGGACTGCTGGCAGACACGGAACAAGTAAATAATGGGCTGTGTTGGGGTAACTAAGAGTAAGAACAGGTACAAGTATAGTTGCATGTACACCAATGCTAGGAGTATAGTAAATAAATTTGATGAATTTGGGGTGGTGGTCAAAACATCAAAGGCAGATATTGTTGGGATATCAGAAACATGGTGTCACAGATACATGGAATGCAGAATTGGAATTTGGAGAGTACAATGTGTACAGAAAAGATAAACAGAATAGAAAGGAAGGAGAGATTATGTTGTCAGTTAAGAAACAAAATCTACGGAAATGCATCCAGTTTGGTGTGACATAAGCACTGGAAAAGCAAATTTGACAGTGGGAGTGTGTTATAGGCCAAAGGACTCTGATGAGTACAGCCACTCCCCGACTTACGTAAGGGTTGCGTTCCGCAGATCTCTATGTAAGTCGGAATTTTCCTAAATGCTTATGCAGCACTCATAACTATGCAAGCTGAATTTAATTGAAGTAGAAAAAAAAATGTTCGACGAACATGTAACAATTATTTATTCAATTTTTTTTTTTTTATCTCATGTGCAGGAAAAATTGCAAAAGTGTACAAAATTACAAAATTAAAAAAAGAGAGTGGAGACAGGCATAACATCAGCAAGTTTTATCTTTCAAGCATCGTTGCAAGAATTAACTCTCCAGCTGATAAACACGCCGCTGCAGAAGTTGAGGGCTGTGGAGATTTAGAAAGGGATTTTTCAAACACATCACAAAATTTCGCTGCAGCTGCAGATTCGACACTGGCGACTAAACCGCATACTTTAATATTTTGGAAACCAGTGCTCTGCTTGAACCTATTAAACCACCCATTGCTTGTCATGAACTTGGCTTGGAATTTGCCATACTTATCCTTAATGTCTTCATAAATACTTCTTGCTTTTGCTTGAATGGCCATTAGACTCAGGGGCATTCGCTTCTGATCTGATTTTCCATCCATATTATTAATAGCTTTTCCCTCTTCGATATAGCATCTGAACACTGTTGATCTTAAATGCATTGATCCTTTAACATGTTCTTTTATATGCACTGTCCTTTAAAATGGCATTCACTGTTGAAGCAGCGAGACCTAATTCCTGTGCAATAGATGACAGACTTTGTCCTGCTTTGTACTTCTTAATCATCTTCATTTCAAAATCAATTCTGTTTTGTTACCTAGCACTTCTGGCACTTTCACTTTCTGTTGGTCCCTTTCCTTTCACCATTGTAATAAGTAAATAGGAATGAAGAGAAGGATTCTGAAAATTTATGTTTTTTATATGATTGAATAATTCAGTGAAGGGGGAACTCATTTCACCATAATACCGTAACATAAAAACCCACACAATTCCAGTTATCAGTAATATTGAAAATGCAACAAGATCAACTTCACTACCCGTTTATAATAGATTATGATAACAGAAAAGCCCAATAAACCGGAAAGTGCAAATTGTTTTTATTGTTTTTGGTAGTGACCTCCGAAAATGTGTTTTAGAAAAATATCACAAGGACATTCAAAATTGATCTTTTATAACGGAACATATAATAACAATGAAAGTGAAGTGTAATTTCCATTATAAAAATGAACTTTTAGAGAGATAAATAGCTTAGTTATATAGCGAAAATTTCAATTTCTGACGTCTTACCAAACAAAAAAATGACTTATGACTTACCAAAAAAAAAAACAATGGGTTATTGGGTTCACATTATTTTTTCACAATGCCTCCATTTATTCCTATGGGATGCAAAATACATTTCCACAATTTTTTTAAGTTTGCACCGTCCGACAAAAACAATAAAGACGGATTTCCGTAAGAAGTATTATGTAAGCCGAGGAGTGCCTGTACAATGAACTATACAGAGAAATAGATTGGACTGGTATTTGAAATTTTTTTATAAAGGGGATTTTAACTCTGCAGATATAGACTAGAACTTGAGGTTGAGTCACTCGCAACACTTTTGTGGATTTATTGGATGTTTGTTTTCTACAACAGCATGTTCAGAGGGAGTAACAGTCTTGATCTGATTATCAGCAGTAATTATTCATGCATTAATAATCTGCAGATAAAAGAACCACTAGGTGGCAGTGATCACAGTGTAATGTGGGATTTAGTTAAAGTTGTAACTGCCATCAGGTGTAAAGGAAGGGTTTTTGCTTTCATAAAGGTGGCTACAGTGGTCTCAGACATTTTTTAAATTCTATACAATGGAACCAACTGGTGATTCTAAATAGAAGAATTCAAGCAATTAAACTTGTAACCTACTAGGCTCTTCATACCAATTAAGAAATACTGTTCAAGGTTTAGGCCTAAACGGATGTCAGATGAACTAATGAGACTCGTGGCAAAGAAGTAAAATGCATGGGACGCATATAAATTATCAGGAGCCTATGGTAGATATAAGCTAGTCTGTAATGAAGTCACAAAGGAGGTTTGGCGGGCGATGGCAGATTACGAGAAATCTTTCGCAAAGGATGCAAAGAAAAATGGCAAAGTCTTCTTTACTTATATAAACTCTACAAGGAAAGGGATGAAGCAGATTGGTCCACTTGATATCAATGGATCGATTATTGATGATTCTGTCCAGGTAGCTGACAAACTGAATGAGTATTTTGCACCTACATTCACGTGAGTTCTGTAGGGAAGTGAAGGTCAGAAGCTTATCAAACTCTAACAGGGAGCTAAATAATTTTGTAATAACTGAAAGCAAAGTGGAGGAAAAACTGTTGAAAGCACCTGGGGTGGATAGGATTTATGGAGTTATATTAAAGGAGGCAACAAACAAAATAAGCAAACCCTTAGCCATGATTATGAGAGCATCCTCGAACTCAGGGGAGTTCTCAATGGACTGGAGATGTGCAAATGTATCGCCAATTCACAAAGGGGGATCAAAAGGTGACACGAGTAATTACAGACTCATTATTTTAACTCCTGTTCTGGGGTAAATAATGGAGTCACTGGTTAAAGAAGCATTGCAGGATCACCTAGACAAGATTGCAGTTATAGTTCAGACACAGAATACGTCTTGTCTGACCAATTTGATTGGATACTACGATGCGTTCACAAAGAAACTGGATGCAAAAAATAATTTTGATATCACATACAGGAACTCTCCGACTTACGTAAGGGTTGGGTTCGGCAGAACGCTATACAAGTCAGATTTTACCCCATGCTTGTACAGCATTTGCAACTATGCTCGCTGAATTGATTGAATCAAAAAATAAATGTCTGACTAACATATAAATAGAATTATTTATTGTATTTATTCAATTTTTTATCTCACACGCAGAAAAAATTACAAAGTGTGCAATTTAAAAAAATTTCAAAATTATAAAATTACAAAAAAAGAGAGGAAACAGGCATAATGTCAGTAAGTTTTACCTCTTGAGCATCGTTGCCAGAATTGACGTCTTCAGCTGATAAGTACGCTGCTGCAGAGGTTGAGGGATGTGGAGATTTAGAAGGGGTCGGCCGCTCAACCTTACGAAAGAACATATTAATGGATGACTGGATGGTAGCTTTTTTCTTTTCATTGTAGATTTCTTTGTAGTAAGCAAGCATATCATTCACCCCTCTCTTAACTTTTAAGAATAGTTTGCTGTCAGGATCCATCTTCTCAAATCTTGCCATTGCTGATGCAATTTCACAAAATGCCATTGCCATCTCTCTGCCAATGAAGCGTTTCAGCTGCTCATTTGGTTCATCTTGACTTCGTCAGCATTTTCTTCTTTCACTATTGCACACCTGCAAGTCAATATGTTATTCGTTAGATAATTACTTCTCTTCTTCCTCTATTAACTCCTACATGTCTTTGGCATCAACCTCCAACTGAAGTAGCTCTGCAACCTTTACGATCTTATCTGTAACCTCTTCATATGATTCGTCTTTTTTAAATCCTTCGTAGCCTTTTACATGCCGTGGGCATATTTTTCTTCCATGCACCATTTAAACAACTTTTAGTAATTTCCACCCAGGCCTTATTAATGTTTAAGATGGCATGGTAAATATTGTAAGATTTCCAAAAGTCTCTCAACGTAAAATTTTTCTCATCATCTACTGCAGACAATGCTTGAGCAAATGTTGTGCGTAAATAGTATGCTTTTAAATTCGAAATAACACCCTAACCCATAGGTTGGTTGAATGAAGTCGTGTTTGGCGGTAGAAATATGACTCTCACATTCTAATTGAAATCATCTACATGCATAGGATATCCAGGAACATTACCTCATAGAATAAAAATCGTGAAAGGAACATCGCTGTCTTTACAATATTTTTCAACCTCGGGAACAAAGCAGCATTTAAACCAATCCTTGAATCCTGGCATTGTATTTTCCTCTTTGGCACACTGTCCTTTAAGATCTGGCATTTTTTTCCAATACACAGCAGTCTAGTCAACATTAAAAATTTGCTGCATTGAATCTTTGGTGAAATTTGCTGCCTTCATCAATAATTCTTTCCAACACATCACAAAATTTCTCTGCAGCTGCAGCATCGGCACTGGAGACTTCACCGCATACTTTGTGGAAACTCAGCACGATGCTTGAACCTATTAAACCACTCGTTGCTTTTGCTTAAATGGTCATTAGACTCAGAGGCATTCACTTCTGAATTGATTTTCCATCCATATTATTAACAGCTGTTCCATCTTCGATATAGCACCTGAACGCTGTTTTGTGATCACTGTTGATCGTAAGTGTGTTGATCCTTTGACATTCTTTTATACACACACACTGCCCTACAAAATAGTATTCACTGTTGAAGCAGTGAAACCTAATTCCCTTGCAATAGGTGACAAACTCTGTCTAAATGAATTTTGTTTCATTTCCTGGCACTACCACCACTTGCAGTTTTCGTTGGTTGCTTTCCCTTCATTATTGTAATAAGTAAATTGGAATGAAGAGAAGTTTCTGAAAATTTGTTTTTTATATGAATGAAGATTTCAGTGATGGGGAACACATTTCACCATAATACTGTAACGTAAAAACCCACACAACTGCAGTTATCAGTATTATCGCAAATGCAATAAGATCGATTTTACTACCCATTTATAATTAGATGCACTAACAGAAAAGCGGTTTGAGCCCGTCACCACCAAAACGGAGGATGCGGAAAGGTCAGGGAATGACCACCGCATTTTACTACCCATTTATAATTAGATGCACTAACAGAAAAGCGGTTTGAGCCCGTCACCACCAAAACGGAGGATGCGGAAAGGTCAGGGAATGACCACCGCATATTCCCGGAGCAATATGGCCTTAGTTGCTAATGCTCCTAAAAACCAAATAACAAACAAACATAACAGAAAAGCCCAATAAACCGGAAAGTACAAATTGTTTTTTGGTTGTGACGTCCAGAAACATGCTTTAGAAAAATATTACAAAGGCATACAAAATTGATTCGTATAACGGGAACATATAACGATGATTGAGTAGTGCAATTTCCATTATAAATATGACCTTTTAGAGAGGTAAATAGCTTAGTAATATAGCGAAATTTTCAACTTCCAAGGACTTGGAACGAATTACAAAAAATTACAAAAAAAAAAAAAAAAAAACACATTGTTATTGGTTTCACATTACGATATTTTCATTTATTCCAACGGAATGCAGAATACGTTTCCACAAATTTTTTAAGTTTGCGCCAGCCAGCAAAAATTTACGTAAAGTCAAATTTCCCTAAGTCGAGAATTACATAAGTTGGGGATTTCCTCTATTGGACAGTCAAAGTTGACCACTATTTCCTTTGGTCTAAATACAAGCATACACAGGTTACTTTATGTTATCCAACTTACGCCAAGAACTATAGTAATGAAGAAAGAGAATAAGTGACTGCTTACTCACAGTATTAACAGTTAATAATCTGTCTTTGTCAGCAACCAGAAAAGTTGTTTTTGTCTATTTTGACCAGCAGAAAGTGTGGAAGGACTGTTACTATTAATATTGGTGGTGGCAAAAAATCCAAGAAGCAAGCATATATCATCACCCAAAAAAAAAAAAAAATCCCACATCACCTATACATCCCTCCAAGTCTAGTCCTTCAATGAATTTATTCAATCTACCCACTTCCACGACAACAGATGCAAGTTTGTTCCAACAATCAACTACTGATGGCTAAAGTAAACTGATAGGCAAACTTATATATCCTTGCAACCACTTTGCTCAATTTGAATTTATGACCCCCCTCATGTATATAGCATTCTTCCTCTGAGCAAGAGGAAGAATGCCACCAGCATTGAGCTTCCTCAATCCATTCAAAGTCCTAATTACCAGGTTTTTAAGTCTCCAGACACCTTAATTTGCAGAACTAAAGCCTTTCTTGGTAAGAGCAACCTGTTAATCCTCTCACCAATCTCACTGCCAATCTCATTGTATCTCACACCAATAATTCAGTGACAAAACCCCCATGAGCTGTCCTGGCAGCCTGTATCCGATGCTGAGACAACTTAATACCTGACTGAACAATTACCTTAAGGTCTTCATTTGCCACTGTTATACCACACAGTTGGTACTGAAGTTTCATTGTACTCACTGAAGTCATTAGGCCTATAACACACTCATACTCTCAATTTTTGCATTCCCAGTGATGATATCACACCAAATTAACTCAACATTGCACTGGTCATCTATGTCAACTGGATGCTCTGCTGTAGATTTTATGGTGCTCTTAACTAAGGGCAAAACTCCCCTCCTTCTATTCTGTCTGTCCATTCTGCATACATTGTACTTCCCATATTCAAATTCTGCATCCCTTATATCTGTGTGATGCCACATCTCTAAAATCCAAACAATGTCTGCATTTGATGTCTTGATGGGCACTTCAAATTCATCAAATTTATTTACTACACTGCTAGAATTGGTGTACAGGGGCTCACATCCAGTGGGTTACTTGTTTACTTCTGCACTGTCAATTTAAAGTTTTCACATCAATCAATATATGATTTCAATAATATATAGTAATAATGCTTTTAATAAAAATTAATTAACATAATTAATATGATGCTTTTCTGAACCCCTTTTAATTCTGTTGTTTGTTAAATAAGTATGGTACCAAGACCTAAGGAGCATACTTAAGAGCAGGTTTAACATCTATTTTGTAAGGTAGCACAATATATCAGTTATGAATATTTTGGGTTTTCTTTTTTAAGAAATCCAGTTTTTTTTTTATACTGCTTTAACCACACTTCTGTTATAAGTAAATCAAAGGAAGCAGTTTTCTTGAGGTATAATCCCAATTTCTTTAGGGTACTAACCCTTTTTTACTATATTTTATTGATTGTGTGTGCAAAATTATAAATTATGTTTTTTCTTATGTACAGCTGTATAACAAAACTTATTAGTTCACTTTTTTTGTTTCACTGACAGTCGAGCAATATTTGCGCAGCCATTCGATAACGTGCTATAAGGCTTCATTCAAGAAAATGCAGTCCACATTGCTTCTTATGCTTAGGTATATTTTTATGTCATCAGCAAATATAGTTATGTTAATTCCAGCGGCACCTATATTACTTTTAGAATACTTCATGAGGATCAAGAAAAGTTGAGGTCCTAGAGGGTTGAATTCTAAGCTTTACCTTTGTATAAAAGTCAGGAATATATCTTCTAGATAACTGAAATCCATTTGTGCACACTGTTTAGGCCAGGGGTGGGCAACTTTTTTCGTCAGCGGGCCGAATGAAATTTTCGTATCATGATGCAGGCCGAATGAAATTTTCGCATCATGATGAGGGCCGGAATAGACTGAACGATTTAATAAAAAAAATCAGAACCTAAAAAATGTTATATTACTTGAATTACCAAATTATTAATGTATTTTTTAAAAAAATACCTGAATGTCCAATTATCATTGAAAATGCGGCATTCGGCATCAATTTTTCTTTTTTTTTTTTAATTGGCTCATTTTATGGGCTATAAATTATATTAAATTAAAAATTGTAATAATTAGAAAAGGCATAAAACAAAATATCTCGCACCAATATTATTTTTTTCAATAAGAAGTCAAACCCAAAGGAACTTCGTTCGATCGATGCTACAATAATAATTAGGAAATAACTCTTTGACGCTGCATAGAATCACTTGGTTACTGTTGTACTGGCCGCGATTCCCAATTGAACCGAATTAAGCCGAACGTTTACGGCGAGTGTAGTCAGGTATGGATTTTCTATATTTATGCATTTACCGAGGGGGGCCGGATTCAACATCGTCGCGGGCCGAATGTGGCCCGCAGGCCGGCTGTTGCCCACCCCTGGTCTAGGCCATAAGAATATAGTTATTTTAAATTAAAGTAAAATTTAATTTAAATTTTACTTTGGTTAAGACTTTTTCTCATAAGCCCATCATTTAAGAAATAATTCTTCAAAATTAGAAGGGGGGGAAAAAAAAAAAACTTTTGCCATTTATACTCCAGCACAACCACTATACCAGAGTTTACAATAAATTATTTTGACAATGACTGCAACCATTAATTGTCTTTAACGGTCATACAGGCTTGAACCATGTTCCACTCAAATGCATACATTACAGCACTCTCACACTTAACCATTTGGCTATGTTGGGAGCTCATCAAGAACAGTACAAGGGAAACCAAAGCACTTCATAATTTGTAAATGCATTCACTACAGTAAAATCAGAGTTTTCATATGCGATAATTTTTATCAACTGCTGAAGTAGTCACCAATTGGTGCTGATTAATGTGAACAGAAATGTTGCATAATTTTTTTTTGGATAAAATAAAAACAAAGTCTACAACAGAAGTTGTAGGGTTCACAAATTTTCGCAAGTTCAGTGGAAATTTTGTACAAGGTTTAGAAACTCTAAAAGCAGATATTCAATCTGTTTGTTTTTGTTTGTTTTGTTTTTTAGGAGCATTAGCAACTAAGGCCATATTGCTCCGGGAATATGCGGTGGTCATTCCCTGACCTTTCCGCATCCTCCGTATTTGGTGGTGACCGGCTCGAACCCCGGTCTAATCAAAAAGCGTGTGCTATGCACTGTTGCTCCTCCTTCCCACCTGGCTACGGAGGCACCATTCGATCTGTAACTGGCCAGTTGTTCTGTATGCCATGATAAGAAGACCAACAGCCCCACCATATGTGAGAAACTGTTGAAGTGAGGTACTTGTCCACAGAAATCAATGTATCAGGCCAGCAAGCACAGAACTTTGAGTACAACAAAAAATGTTGTGGAGCATGAAGTGTAGTTAGTCGCATCTAAACCATACAAGTTAGAAATGGCACAAGCTATTCTGGCTGATGACAATAGGAAGATCAGACATTCTGAGTGGGCATGATTGAAAATGGTGAGTTGTTTTACATTTTTGTGTAACATCATTGCCTACAGTACTGAAAAAAAAAAATAAATAATAAATAAATAATTTCGAACCTGTAAATGATTTCAAAATAGCCTTTATGTAGACATGCATTATTTTATTTTCTAATTTGTTTTAGAGAAACATATTTTTAACTGACCATACATTATGATAACATTGGGGTTGAAATTGTAATTAATTATATTTGAATATTTACATACAATTTTATGATTTTAGTAAATTTTCTGACAGTAAATAATTATTTTTATTATTATATATTCACTACAGATAAAGCCTATAGGCAAAATTTTTGAGTTGAATCCCATTATTTTTCTCTCAGGAAAAGCATTGTACAACTGATCGGTTTTTTGGTGCTTATCTCCTTCACTGAATGACTAAATCTGTGAGTTAAACTGTCTTCTTTTTTTTTTTTTTTTTTTTTGATAACCACAAGCACAAGAGGTATTAGAACCTATAGTACTTAAAAGTGTGCATGGGCTGAAGGTTGGAAAGATGTTTGTTCATATTAGACTTGAATTTCTATAGATTAAATTTTCAGGAAATATGTATGGAGGGATATTGTTTCAGAAATTGAAATTGAAAGAATAGATGAGCAAGAAGAAAGGTTGGATCTGTGAGTTGAAGTTGTACAATAAAAGGATGCCTACTGATTATGGCACATTTCAGACTGGTTTGGAAGAGAGAGTGGTAATTATAGAAGCCAATTCAGAAGAACAGTGCCCATGGAAGTATCTATAGAAAAGACACACAGCATAAAATGAATGTCTATGAGAAAGAGTGAAGAGACTTTGTTAGAGGTGGGTCATTAATTAACCTAACTGCTCAGTTTTGAATGGAGTCTGAAAACCTGACCGATGTTATGGGATGTGGGAACGATATGCTATGGTAGGGTGGATTTGAAATTTGCACAAAATGAGCAGCTGTCTGGAAGAAAAGTAATGCTGAGAGTGAAAACCGGCGAAGGTAAAGAAAGCCTGCACGAGAACGACGAGAAACGTCGGACAACTTACGCGGAAAATTAGTTTGCCGATACGGCACTCTAGCGCTGCTCACTCGGTAAACAGACGGTAGGTGTTAACGGTCTGGAGTAAAGTCGAGAACGATATACTGATTGACAAGTAGGCGTGGCAAACGACGTGCTGATTGGTGCGCGAACACAACACACGATAACATCGGTTTAGTATCACTGTAGCAGCACTAATGGTAACTTGTCCTAATCGTACATGCCCTAACATTTACTGTAATGGTGAAAAAAGATCAGGTTACCTCGACTTGAATCCCATGGGAGCTTGAACCCCTCCCGAAGTGGAGGGGGTAACCTAACCTTTTTTCTTTAGAATCAGTCATATTTAGAAATACATTCATAAAAAAATAAATTTTTTTATGACCGTATTTTTATTTTCTTGTTCAATAATATGCCCTAATGGTGAAAATAGGTCAGGTTACCTCCACTTGAATCCCATGGGAGCTTGAACCTCTCCCGAAATGGAGGGGGTAACCTAACCTTTTTTCTTTAGAATCATGAGTGGACTAGCACATAAATTGTTTATTAATAAAATATTAATTTTTTTATTAATGTACTTTTATTTTTAAAGACACTCATGCGGATACACACGTGACTACACAGTAGCTTGTCGTCTGTCGCGCCCACCACCAATCATTTCATTGTTTGCCACGCCTACCTGTCAATCAGTATATCGTTCTTAACTTTGCTCCAGTCCGATAACACCTACCGTCTGTTTACCGAGTGAGCAGCGCTAGAGTGCCGTATCGGCAAACTAATTTACCGCGTAAGTTATCCGACGTTTGTCGTCGTTCTCGTGCAGGCTTTCTTTACCCAAGCCTGAAAACCCAGTTTTTTAGATGGAGAGGAAGCAGTATTTGTGATGTTCTTATTCAAAGAGAGATTAGAAGTCAGGATAATCCCTAACAGAGATAGTGATCTTGTCTATAAATCTGAGTGCATCAAAGATAAGAACAGATGCAGAAGACTCCTTTTTGCAAGATATAACACAGGACTGGGTTTTTAAACATTGAAATTATCTAAGTTATCTTTGTCCCATTGGAGAATTACCTGGATAACAGCATTTAAGGAATTGGTAGTGGACATTTGATAAGTTGAAGCTGTTTCCATAAGGGAAAGATTCTCAAACTGGAACATCAAGTGCAAGGCGCTATCATCAGAAAAACTATGGACAGGACTTCCAGTCAATGGAAGAAGATTAACATACAAGAGGAAAACAGTGGGAGAAAGAACTGAACCTTGGGGAAAACTGATAGTAGTGGAGAAATTAGAAAACAGAGAGCCATCTACCATCACCCACAGTGAGCAGTCAAAGAAAAAACTGGATAAACAATTACAAAAAAACAGTTGGCAAACCATAAGATAGAAGCTTATTTAGAAGACCTTTATGCCAAACATGATCAAAAGCATTTGAAATGACAAGAGAAACTTTTCCATTGAGTTTGTCCTAGATGGGTAACATAAGCCAGTATATCACTATGGATCGACACTGAAGGAATCCATACTGGTGTTCATTGATCAGAGGGAAAGTTTCTAGATAGTTTAGGAGTTGGCAGTTAATGGATTTCTCCATTACTTTAAAAAGAGTAGAAGTGCAATGGGACGATAATTTGGCGGGATAGATTTTGTCATCCTTTTTAGAACTGTCTGGATACGAGCAAATTTCCAAGCAGAAGGGAAAACACCAGTAGAATAAAAAAAGTGCAAAAAGATGACACAGAACAGGAGTAAATTGAGGTGCACTGGTTTGAGAACAGGTTGAGAAATACCATAAAGACCTGATGCTTTCTCGGCATGAAGACTGTTCAAAATTTTTCTTACATCCTTTTGATGGACAATCGCAGGAGGCACAGAATGGAGAATAGTGGGAATGGTAGGAAGTAGTTTACCAAGCTCATCAATACACGAGTTAGAAGACAAGTAGGATGCAAGCAGGTCAGGTTTATCTTTAGGTGTGGTGGCAATGGAATCTTCCGGTTTTGACAGAGGTGGGAACAGAAATGGGAAAAAGTTGCGGCCAATAGCAATGTGAAGAGTCCAGAATGCTTGATTACCATTTGGAAAAGAAGCAAGTTTTCTACTTTTAGCCTGTTCAAAATATAATTTGGACTGATTAATAATTGTTTTACAATTGTTGTGAACTTTGGTGTGGGCAGTAAATTAATCTGAAGATTTGGATGCAAGACAATTCCAATATGTAACATTTTTATCTTGAACAGCCTTAGTGCATTTATTGGAAAACCAAGGTTTAGATAAAGGATAAGATTTTAAGGTGGAGTGTGGAATACAGGATTTCATCCCTACAAGAATAATCACTGACTTGATCTGAGCAAACATTGACATTAGACGACTTAAAATAATAATCCAACCAAGGAAAGGAAGAATAGAAATAGAGCAGATCATCCCATTTTGCATTCTTGTAAGGCCAAACAGCACAAGGCTGAGAATGACCACAAGAGAAATGCTCCATTGGAAAAGAGAACATCCACCAAGTTGTGACCTGAGGTGCCTAGAAGACTATACACCTCGACCATGTACTTGGAAGGGTTGTTTGTAAGAAAAAGATAGTGTTGGCTGTGTGGTTAGGATTATCTAGTATTCTGGTAGATAAATGAACAATCTGTGCAAGGTAATTAGTAATTGCAAAAGGCTCAGTACCTCTACCAGCTGGGGTTGTAAACATTAAAATTGCCAAGGAAAATTACCTCACTGTTAGGAAAGTTGGACTGGAAAAAGCCAGGTAGACTGAGAGTTCCAAGTGAATAGTGGAGTTGGGAGAGCAATACAGACAAGAGATGAATTTGACAAAATGGGGTGGAGAGATTTTATGCCAGAGAATATTGAAAAGAGGAGATTCCAAATTACTAAGTCTCTGACAGAGAATATGCACAAGTACTACCTTTGAAGTGAAAAGAGTCATACAGTGAATAATTACGACAACTGAGATGAGTAGTGGATGAATCAAACGAAAATTGTGATTCTGTAAGAAAAAGTAAGTGGAGCTTGGCAGACTAAGTGGAAATGGACATTATTGAGATAGAAATTGAAATCATGTATATTTGTGAAATGAACAAGGAAGTCTTTGGGAGGTTTAGATCTTTTCACAGATAAGTTTGTTCTATTAGTTTGACTATTCATGATGTATTCAGTAATAAGAAAAGTTGGTGAGGATGTTATGTGAAATAATGAATTTTTTTAATATGGTGAACACATGGGAAGAATATACCCAGCTCCTTGACATATGTGGCCCCAACAATTCCCTCTGCATACACACTACTCTAACTACCTCATGTCATTATCTGGCAGAGTAGAGACAGCGAGATTATATACTAGCTGATCCTTTTCCAATTTAACTTTATCTCCAATTATGTGAAATGCCTCTGCAGCTTCTTTTAATATAACTATAGATTCCATCAGCCTGATATGCTTTGTTCACTTTTAGTTGCAGCATACTACAATCTTACTTTCTATTATAAAATTGTTTAACTCTGCATCAGTATTAAGCAGACTTCTGCTAACTCAGTCTCTAAGAATTTCATGCATAAATTTAGATGCAAAATATTTATTCAGTTTATTAGCAAACTGTACAGAATCATTAACAGCTATGCCATTTACATCAAAACAATATGATTAATCCATTTCAATCTAGTGTTAACATAAACAATGCATTCCCTGCTAGTTTTTTTTGCACACTTAGCTAAGAAATTTTTGTGGTCTGTCCTAGAACATTGTAAAACTGTAAACTGCAACCATTATCAACCCACTGCAGGATGGAAGGCTCCTCAACAATTCACGTTGAGGGAAATGGACCATAATCTGCCACGCTGGTCCAGTGCAGGTTAGCAGATCGACCGTATTTAGCAGTCAGGGGCTTGAACCCCGGTCTACTCAAAGAGCTTGTGCTACTGTACTCCCGCTCCTGACCACTGGGCTACAGAAACCTAGATCATTACTGTGTACTTATTGTATGAATCTTATCCCCCGACAATCCATAATAGTCTCAAGAATTTTTTTTTTCTGCCACTAGGCTCATCAGTTCATCTGACAGTCATTTTGTCTAAATTTTGAACAGGATCTTTTAAACGGAAAAAACACTTAGTGGCCTCTATGATTACTTCTTTACACACTTCCAATTTGGCATTTACAAATTTTTATTTTCAGTTTGTCCTACAGAAAAGAATGTCTGGGCCCATTATAATTACCTAAGAAGAGTAAAGAGCAAAGGAAGGGATTTTGCAAAGACAAAATCCCTTCCTTTACTCTTGACAGCAGTTATTTCTTGGAAGAAATCACACATCAATGTGCAACAATCCCTGTCACCTAAAAGTTCCTAAAACTGAAAATTTTTAGTACATGATAGATCACTGCTGATAACCAAATCAAGAATATTGCTTTCCCCCATTGTCTCATGCTGGTGTAGAAAGCAGTCATCCAATAAAATAGGGAAATGTTTTGCTACTGAGTGAGCTACCAACCCAAGAGTTCCAAATGATATCTGAAAAGTTAAAATATCCCATTTAAAGACATTTGGATTTGGAGGCCCACTCAAATTGTCTATATTGTTGTTCATTATACAAGATATGTCTGAAAAGTTTTGGGACTGATTTTTTTTAAAACAATGCCACTAGCAACATACATTGAGCACCGTTGAAATTATTCTATCAAGTCCAAACTGGCTCTGTGCAAAGTTTCGTCAGTGTGCACAAAGGTATTCTACTGGAAAGTCATGTTTAAATTAGTGCAGAAAAATCACACCATCATGCATTCAAGGGCCAAGCAAAGAGTAATAATAAAATTTTGTTTTAAAGCTGGAAAAACTGCAACTGGAACAGTTGCAATGGTGAGTACAGCTTATGGACACAAAGCACTATCACAATCAAACATTTTTTACTGGTATGGGTGGTTCTGTGATGTGTGGGAAGGCGATCAGGATGATGTGCAGAGTGGGCAACCATTCCGGTCTCCTATGGACTTGATCATGGAAAAGTTCAGCAACTGTTAATGGAAGGTTGTCACCTGTATCTCCAAATGATAGCAAACCGCTTCACATTTTTTTTTTCTGTTGACATTTGTGGTGACCAGATGTGTTTTTTGTACTACTCTGGAATTAAGTGCAGATTAAGAGAGCATAGTAATTACAGCGGTTAGATAATTGATTTTAGTTCATTTCTTTAACATAATGTAAATTTTATTTTGATATAATTTTTTTTCTGTAATAGTTCGTAAATGTAATTTTTATAATATTACAAATATAATTTTTTAAAAGTTACTTTCTGTAATATTTAGTAAATTTAAGCAATGGTTGTGACAATGTCCACCTTCAATATTTCACCAGAGGGTATCATGACTCATGAGGAAATAGCCGACGGTGATTTCCAGGTGAGTTTGTTTTTTTTTTTTTTTTTTTTGGTAGTTGTTGGCGCATCGGCTTCTGTGGCCATAGTGCACCTCCCAAGGTTTTTGCAGTACTTTGATCCAAGCCCGAGGCGGGATTCGAACCCGCGACCTTTGGGTTGCCAGGTAGGCACTTTACCCACCTGGCTAGCCTGGTCGGCCAGGTGAGTTGTGATTTCATTGTTTGCAGAACCTGTGGCATGAATTCCAAGGTTGACCTAATGGATATTCAAAGCTCACCTGTCGATTCTTTTCTTTGTCACCGTTGTATACTGATCTAAAGTTAAAATTTTGTGCATTGCTAGAATTTGAGTAACTGAAAAAAAAATACAGGTGCTTGCCCTCAAGAATAATGCAACTGGACGCTCGTCAAGGACTCAAGATTCTAGTAACCGACCAAGTGCTGCACACCGAATTCGTGCCTCAGAACAAAATAACCAAGTGCAAATTGCTTGGGTTCAAAAGGACTTAGTTCTATTAGGAAATGCCATTGTTAAGGAAACGGGAAATATTTTTTGTAATAAGGATAGCTGGACTAGAACCAGGGTACATCTGCCAGGAGCAACAATTAATGATGTCACCAACAGATCTGACAATCTGTGGGTGACCTTAATTGTTGCTCCAGGCAGACATACCCTGGGGGTAAAGAGAATGTTAATTTTAATGGAGTTAAGAGAATGCTATTATTCATGTGGGGGACTAATGATATTAAGCACACACGAGCTGACAATTTGTTAGACAAGAATAGTACCATATATTGAAGAATGCACATGAGTTAGGTCAGAATGTTTATGTGTCTGCAATTCTCCCCAGGCATAACAGGAAGAGTTATATCAGCATTAGAATTGTTGAGGAATATGATGCTAGAAAGCAACATTATAAAATAACAGCCAAAAAAAAAACCCTTCCCATTTCACTCATCCAGTCACTCCAATTGTTTCTCTAGTTTGTTCAGCCTTAAATTTATTTAAGCCCTCAACTTCCACAACAGATGGAATTCTGTTCCAGCAACCAACTACCCACTGGCACAAAAGGCAAACTTCTGCACAACTGTTCTATAACTGTCTTTCCTAAATTTGAATCTATACACCCTCAAGTTCTTAATCTGGGCAAGTGGAAATATCCCATCAGCATTGAGCCTGCTCAAACCATTTAAAGCCTTATACACTTCAATCAGATCACCTCGTAGGTGCCTAGTCTCCAGATGCTGCACCTTGCAAAACTTAAGCCTCTCTTGGTAAGAGCACTCCTTTGTTCTTCTCACCAATCTTGTTGTCCTTCTCTGTACTCGTTCTAGCAACTCTACATCCTTCCTAAAATGAGGTACTGTGTACAGGTATAGAGGCCTGACCATTGCCTTATACAACCCTGTCAATCTTTGTATCATCTGCAAACGTGGACATTAAACCGGATATACCTTCATAGATATCATTGATAAATATACAAAACAACAATGGGCCCAGCATCGAACCCTAGGGGACTCCACTAATAACATTAGTCCATATACAGCAGTGTCCATTTATTACCACTCTCTGCCATCTCCCACTCAACCATCCCTTTATCCATTACAGCAACTTGCCCTTAATGCCATACTGAATCTCCAATTTGTAAAGCAGTCTTCCATGTGCAACAGTATCAAAAGCTTTCCAGAAATCCAAGTATATGATATCAAAATTTTTTGCGTCCAGTTCCTTTGTGACCATCAAAGAGATTGGTCAGACGAGACCCCTTCCTCTTAACAAACCCATGCTGTTTCTGAACAATTACTGCAGTTTTGTTTAGGTGATCCTGCATCATTTCTTTAACCAGTGACTCCATTATCTTCCTGGGAACAGAAATTAAACTAACAGGTCTGTAATTACCCATCTCCCTTTGATCCTCCTTTGTGGATTGGGGTCACATTTGCACATTTTCAGTCCATGGATACCTCCTCTGTGTCCAAGGAATCTCTCATCATTATGACTAAGAGTTTGCTAACTTCCCTCACTGCCTCTTTCAAATATAACTGGATAGATTCCATCCACCCCGGGTGCCTTGCTTTTGGTTAACTTCAACAATTTCTCCTCCACTTTGCTCTCCATTATTACAAAATCATCTAGCTCCCTGGGGAAACTTCTGTCTTCCCCTTCCTTACAGAATTCATGTGTGAATGTAGATGCAAAATACTCATTCAGTTTGTCAGCTATCTGAGCAGGATCAACAGTCAAACCACCATCAAGTGGTTTGACTGTTGATCTGATTCACCAATCTGATTCATCCCCTTCCTTCTAAAGCTCACATAAGTAAAGAAGTCTTTGTTGTTTTTCTTTGCATCCTTTGTCAAGGATTTCTCGTAATCAACCTTCGCTTGCCTAACCTCTTTTGTGACTTGATTACAGACTAGCTTATATCTGCCATAGGCCTTTGTGTCACCTGATAATTTATATGCATCCCACATGTTTTTTTCTCTGCCATGAGCCTCATTAGTTCATCTGACAACCAATTTAAATCTAAATCTTGAACAGTATTTCTTAGTTGGTATGAAAAGCCTAGTAGCTTCCAAGATTAATTCCTTGAAGGCTTCCCATTTAGAATTTGCTGTTTTAAACATCATGAGTTGATCCCACTGTATGCTGAAAGCATTGTGGATTAACTCAAGACAAGGACTTTACAAGGCTTTTGGGGGGGGGGGGATTTTTATCAACTTGGCCAGCACTTGTATGTAGAAGGAATCTGTTTTGTAGAAACGAGATACAGTTAAACAAAGGTGGTGCAAAAGTTTTGCCAGTATCATTGAGGATACCTTAAATGTTCAGGGAAAATGCTAGTTTTGAGGACCAGGGGTAATATGGATACATGTTCGTCAAATGATATTGGTCAAAGTAATGTTTGCATATACTTTAAGCTGTGTTCTTATTTATTACCACAACAGATCATATTAGCAAATGTTCTAAGGGCAGAAACGTTTCAAATGAGCAGGATGCCCTCATAATTATGGTTAAGGGTTTACTTACTTCCTTTGCTGCCTCCTTTATTAATATAACTGAATAGATCCCATCTGCCTTTCTTATGTTTAACATCAACAATTTCTCCTCAAATATATAATTCAACAATTTCTCTTCAAAATATAAATAAAAGTCAAACAAGGTTTACTTCATTTAACCTCTTTTATATTAAATAATTATTTCAATTAAATGTATTAAGCAAACAATTCAAAGATACATTCACATTTCTCTTCATATTTTTCTTATGACGTTCTTTCCTCTTTTTCAAGGTACAAGTGAAATCTGGCATAATACATGTCTTCCACGTTTAGAGTAACCAGGTGACCTCCTTAGGAAAAACTGAGGAGGTGACAATGCAGAATTTATATGATTGTAGCCTTATCAATCAATTCGGTCCTGTAGAGATTGTGCAAGGGTTATGGGGTAGAATTTTTTTCAGTGTAGTCTGTGCTTGTTAACAGGAGAGATTGCAAGAATATAGAATATGGGATACACTTAAATAGAAAGGATGCAAAAATATTTGCTGATACTATCGAGGCAATGTTAGGTGGGTCGGAAAACTGCTAGCTTGGATGTGGATTCACAGACTAATAGATTAACAGTAGCCGCAGACAGAAGGGGAAGTGATTCTTGCACTGATTCTATTGGAGCAAGGAAAAAACTGGAAAGCAAGTTTCTGGGGATTTCAAGAACTGCTGGGAGTCATCAGGAAACAAGTAAATACATGGGCTGTGTTAGGGTAACTAAGAGAAAGAACAGGTGCATACACTTGCATGTTCTAAGAGTATAGTACAGTGGTTTTCAACCGGGGTGCTGCAACAACATTCCAGGGGTGCCATGTAATTTTGGATTGAGTTACTTAAACTTTTTTTTTTATTATTTTTTTTAAAATTTATATCATTATAAAAAGGTGTACGGTATCCACTGTACTGATCTATAATTGATGTTTATTTAGTACCTCTATATAAAGAATAAAATTATTATATATTATGAATTTTAATTTTGTTTATAATTATATTATTATAATAACTATCATATAACATTTATTTTTTTAATATCTCACACACACACACACACACACACACACACACACACACACACACACACACACACACACACACACACACACACACACACACACAGAATCAGATTATTAAACGGTCGGAAACCACTGTGTTAAGTATTTCTTTTGGCCTGGGGGTGCCGTGAAAAAATTACTGGGACACTAAGGGCGCCATGAACCAAGAAACTTTGGGAACCTCTGGTATAGTAAATAAATTTGATGAATTTTGAAGTGCTGGTCAAGGTAACAAAGGCAGATACTGTTATATCAGTGATGTGGCGTTACACAGATATAAGGAATACAAAATTGAAATTTGGGGAGTACAGTGAATACGGAAAGATAGACAGGATAGGAAGGGAGGAGGAATTATGCTGTTAGATAAGAAATACTTAAAATCTAAGTGCAACGAGTTGACATAGATGGTCAGTGCAATGTTGTGTCAGTTTGGTGTGAAATAAGCACTGGTAAAGCAAAAATGAGGGTAGGAGTGTGTTATAAGACTAATGACTCTGATGAGTATAATGAACTATACAGAGAAATAGTGGACCAGTAAATCAGAATATCTTATAATTGGGGTTTTAAACTTCCCAGATATTGAATGGAACTTTTGGGTTGGTCACTCACACACTAGCAAGGCTTTTGTGGATTTATTGGATGACTGTTTTCTACAGCAGCATGTTAGAGAGGCCACCATAGGGAGTAACACTCGATCTGATTATCAGCAGTGATTATTCATGCATTAGGAATTTACAGATAAAGGAGCTACTAGTTGGCAGTGATCTCTGTGTTATGTTTGTTTGTTATTTGGTTTTTAGGAGCATTAGCAACTAAGGCCATATTGCTCCGGTGATATGCGGTGGTCATTGCCTGACCTTTCCACATCCTCCGTATTTGGTGGTGACGGGCTCAAACCCCGGTCTAATCAAGAAGCGCGTGCTATGCACTACTGCTCCTTCCCACCTGGATAGGGAGACACCAATCTCTGTGTACTGATGTGGGATTTACTTAAAGATGTAACTACCATCAGAGGTAAAGGGAAGGGTTTTTGCTTTCGTAAAGTGACTACAGTGGTCTCAGACATTTTTTAAATTCTATACAGTGGAACCAACTGGTGACGTTACAAACAGCAAATTCTAAACAGAAGCAATCAATCAATTAAACTTGTAAGCTACTAGGCTTTTCACACCTAGAGATTTTTTAAATTCTATACAGTGGGATCAACTAATGATGTTACCAATGGTGAATACTAAACGGGAAGACTTAAGGGAATTTAATCTTGGATTGTACTAGACTTTTCATACCAACTAAGAAATACAGTTTAAGGTTTAGGCCTAAATGGATGTCAGATGAACTATTGAGACTAGTGACAGAGAAGAAAAATGCTATTTGTTATTTGTTATTTTGGATTTTAGGAGCATTAGCAACTAAGGCCATATTGCTCTGGGATATGTGGTGATCATTCTCTGACCTTTCCACATCCTCCGTATTTGGTGGTGACGGGCTCGAACCCCGGTCTAATCAAGAAGCATGTGCTATGCACTGCTGCTCCTTCCCACCTGGCTACGGAGGCGCCCAAAAAGAAAAATGCATGGGGTACATATAAATTATCAGGCAACACAGAAGTCTATGGTAGATATAAATTAGTCTCTAATCTAATCACAAAGGAGGTTAGGCAAGTGAAAGCAGATTAGGAGAAATCTTTTTTTTTACGAGAAAAAGGATGCAAAGAAAAACAGTAAAAACTTCTTTACTTATTTAAAACTCTAAAAGGAAGGGGATGAATCAGATTGGTCCACTTGATATCGATGGTTCAACTGTTGAAGATTCTGCTCAGAAAGCTGACAAACTGAATGAGTATTATTCTTTAGGGAAATGAAGGACAGAAGCTTATTAAACTCTAACATGGGGCTTAATGATTTTGCAATAACTGAGAGCAGAGTGGAGGAGAAATTGTTAAACATAAGAAAGGCACCTGGGGTGAATGGGATCTATCCAGTTAGATTAAAGGGGGTGGCAACAGAAGTAAGCAAATCCTTAGACATAATTATGGGAGCATCCTTCAGTTCAGGGGAGGTCCCTATAGACTGGAGATGTGCATATGTAACCTCAATTCACAAAGGGGCATCAAAGGGTGAAAAGTAATTACAGCCACATTAGTTAACTTCCGTTCCACGGAAAATATAATGGTGGCAATAGTTTAAAGAAGCATTGCAGGATCGTCTAGACAAGACTGCAGTAATAATTCAGACAGCATGGGTTTGTTAAGGGGAAGCCTTGTCTGACCAATCTGACTGGATACCATGATGTGGTCACAAAGGAACTGGATGCAAAAAATAATTTTGCTATCATATACTTGGATTTCATGAAAGCTTTTAATACTGTTGAATATGAAAGACTACTGACACAAATTGGAGCAGTATGGCATTAAGGGCAAGTTGCTACAATGGATAAAAGGATGGTTTGAGTGGGAGAAGACAGAGTGATAATCAATGCACATTGCCCTTCGTGGACTAATGTTTTTAGTGGAGTCCCCTGGGGCAGTGTTCTGCAACCTTTTTCTCTTCGCGGCACATCTTAAGTTATCCATGACACAACACATAAAAATGTTAATTCCCAAAAAGCATAGTTTACAGCAACGTTAATATAAATATGCTATAAGTCACAACAGAATCAATTATTATTGTTCCAACAGAAATTGGGCAATGCATATATCAACATTCTATGAACCCTAAATCACTGTACAAAAGCAAAGCCAAAAAAAAAAAAAATCTATTAGTATTAAACCAAATAACTACACATACTTTCAATGTGATACTTGTGCCTGCTTTGCTGAACACAGACGGCTGATCCATGGCAGAATCGTTGACAATGCAAGCCTCACTTATTCATCAATGGGTCTGAGTCTCTCCCTCTTTGATGTTTTAATTTCAGTCAAGGTTGAAAAGCTCACCGTTCACACAAATGTGCAGTTGAAAATGGTAATATCATATTAATTGCCAGATCGGAGCTAGCCGGATATTCTTTCCTTATTGACATCCAAATTGTGCCCAACTGCAATTCACGATGTTTTAATCGAGTGTTCTGTCTCCCCCCCTTAGATCTGTTAGTTCCTCTTGTATATTCATTGGAAGAGATTTTGGATCCGCAACAAATGGATCATGAACCCAGTCAAAATCTTCAACACCTTCTCCAAAATAATCCTTGAACTTCTGCCTCGGTTATCTAAATGTTCTTTAATGAAGTCCATCACCACCTACAGCAAGCAGCCATACAGTTGGGAACGTCTCAAAACAACCCACATGCAATGCACTGTATCCACAAAAACAGCTTATTCTGAAAGCCTTGAATCTTATCCATACTCATAAAAAGATTTTCGTTTTTGCCTCGCATTTTTCGGTTCAGCTCATTCAAGGGAACAAAAATATCGGAAAGATATGCCGAATTGGTCACCCATTCAACATCTGCAAATAACTCTGTACTAGTGCCCTCAACTGTTAAAAACATCTATACCACAAGTTCAAAATGGCACGCTAACCCTTTGCCATGTGATAACCACCGTACTTCTGTATGTGGCAGGGGTGTGGTGTGTTCAGATCCCATTTCCTGACACAAAATGGAAAAAAGCTGCAAATTGAGGGGCCACTATTTGATGAAGTTTATGACCTTTACTACTTCATCCATCACAACTTTCAAACCAGATGGCAAAGACTTGGCAACAACAGCTTCACGGTGAATAAGACAATGGTATTGTATGTCAGGATTCACTTCGTGCACTTTAGCCAAAAAGCCTTTAACTCGACCTGTCACGGAAGCGGCTCCGTCTGTGCAAACATTAACACAATCCTAATTTAATTCATTTTGGAGCATATATTCATTAGTAACACAAAATATTGCTTCACCGGTGGCTCGCTCGGGTAGTACATTGCAAAAAAGAAATTTGTTGCAATTATATCTCCATCAATGAACCGAATGTTGGCAAGAAGTTGAGCTAATCTGTGGGCTCGTCGATCTAAAGTGAGAACTTCTGACTGCTGTTGATTTTCTCCTTTATAATGTCTTCAATGTCACTGAACAAATCACTGATTCAGCGACTAATTGTGTCAGCTGATAATGAAATTTTTGAAATTTCATTAGCAGCTTCCCGGGACGACTATTTTCACCATCTCTTTACAAGCTGGCGTTAACTAAGTTTCGGCTATTGTGAGTGTGTGTGGCTTTTAGCCTTTGCAATAAGTTTGGTTACTTTAAGACAAAAGACAAATAATTATCACTATACTGTCTACACACTAATCTTTGTTTCTTTTTTTTTGGCTCTTCATTTTCAGGGCTTGCACTTGTGAGGAACTTGTCCATTGTTAAAAAAAGAAAATAGTAAATTCAACAATGTTATGGCTTGCGATTACAGTTTTCTGACTATTTCAGAGCACAGCTATGATAGATCCGGGACCAATACTCTTCAAACAGAGGGAGGTTTGTTTGTTTGGTTTTTAGGAGCATTAGCAACTAAGGCCATATTGCTCCGGGAATATGCAGTGGTCATTCCCTGACCTTTCCGCATCCTCCGTATTTGGTGGTGACGGGCTCGAACCCCGATCTAATCAGGAAGCGTGTGCTATGCACTGCTGCTCCTTCCTACCTGGCTATGGAGGCACCACAGAGGGAGGGCACATCTATCGCCCCTCCCTCTGTTCGCCCTAACTATCGCCCCCAAAATGGAAGTTTGTTCCACCAAACAACTACCCTCTGTCTAATTTGCCTTTAGACAGAGGGTAGTTGACTGCTGGAAAAAACTGCCATCTGTCACTGTGGAAGCTGACAGCTTAAATAAATTCAATAAAAAATATTCAATCCAAAACTTTTGGAGTGAATGGTGAAATGGGAAGTGTTTTTTTTTTTTTTTTTTTTTTTTTCGGCTGATCCTGTAAGCTTCTTGCATCATATGCCTCTACTAATGTTAATACTAAAAACCTGATGGTTCTATTACCCCTCAAATAAAGATAAAGCTAATCTGCTCTGCATCCTACTTTATTCTAACTCTTGTACTGAAGATCTTTGTAAACCACTTCCAACATTTCCCAGTACAATACAGAAAATGCCACCTGTGCTCTTTCCTCAAAAGGATGTCAGAAATTTTTTTTTTTACAATCTTGATGCCAACAAAGCACCAGGTAATGAGGATGAAGGGATCCTCTTACCAGGAGAGGCTTAAGTTCTGTAAATTGCAGTGGCTGGGGACTAGGCATCTGCAAGGTGATCTGATTGAGGTGTATAAGGCCTTGAATGGGTTGAGCACGCTGAATTCGGATGGGATTCTTCCACTTGCTCAGTTACGAACCTAAGGGGGCATAATTACAAATTGAGGAAAGACAGCTGTAGAATAGATGTGTGGAAATTTGCCTTTAGCCAGCGGGTGGTTAATTACTGGAACAAACTTCCATCTGTTGTTGTGGAAGTTGATAAGTTAAATAAATTTAAGGAGGTACTAGACAAACATTTAGAGGGAATGGTTGTGTGAATTTTTTTTTTTTTTTTTGGCTGATGCTATATAGGCTCATATGCTTGCTTTCTTGCATCACATGCCACAATTATTTGTGAAATTAATGAGGAACTTTTTTGTGGGTACTGATTTTTTTTTTTTTTTTTTTTTTTTTGTAGATAAGCTTGTTCTACTAGTTTGACTATTCATAATACAGTAATCAAGTGGGGAGGAAAACATGGCTGAATTAATGCAACTTTTATATAAAGCATACAGGCAGCATGAATATACTTGGATTCCTGTGTAATATTACCTCAAAGATGCATCTGGCATACACACTACCTCGGCCTCTCTCCCATCACTAGTTGGCAGAGTAAATGCAGCAAGATTACATGCTACAATCATGTAACTGTTGATGATGATTATTATTATTATAATCAACATCCTAAGTTGAGTTATTATTATTATTATTACCAACGTCCCAAATTGATTACATAAAATCGACCAGGATATGCCAGAACAAAGATAGGAGAGCATTTACATAGAGAAAAAGTAACAAATCAAGGCTGAAATTAAGTTTAAATTATTAAGGTTAGAGAAAGCACAATTTACATATTCATATGAACACATCTTATTTTATATTTATATAAATCTTGCTGTATTTCTTTGTTTTGGGATCAGTGGTGTTCATTAAGATAAAAGTTATTCATCAGAAATACTGTAGAGTTTGGTGAATGGTAATTAAATTAGCATTAGTAAAGGTATATGATGAAATTAGATGACGTCCTGCATCTGACCTCATCAGGTCTGTTGCCTAATGTTGAGACTTTCGAGTAACAAGCGGTATCAACTCTCATGCTAATTGTTTGTCCTTATGACATTATATTCCTTAAATAAAATAAAGGATACTACCATGTTGGTCAAGGTTTTTGCAGCTCCAGCGAATGCCAAGTTTTCATTTATATTTAGTCGTTTTATTGACTTAATTGTTATACTAAATTATTTTCTATAAGTAGCTTTATAGTTCTAGCCAAGAGCCGTGGTTTATTTTGAAATTAGATAGCAATTTTCAAAGTCAATACTTAGTGCCCATAGATTTTACGTTTGTAACTTGCCGCTATTGCTATACGATACCGTAAGGTTTAGTGTAAAACTAGATAGTGAAATACGTAGCAATATATTAGAAATCTGTTAGATTAGTACAGTATTATCAATAAAATTTATTAAATCTTATTACATTTCATTGTTAATTAAATTACACTTAAACGGAATCATGACAAAGACTAGAGCAGCAAAGCAGCATTCACAGAATAGCCAGAGTACTCTGGCTCGTGGGAGAACCGAAGGGGGCGATTCTCCTACACATCAAAGTCTAAAACAATGCATGAAACTACTGAAGCTAGCCTAACTGACCGGTAATTTCCCACTTCACTCTTAGCACTGCCCTTATGTATTGGAGACACATTGGTGCTTTTCCAATTCAATGGAATCACTCCCAAGTCCAGTGATGCTCTCATAATTAGCCTCAATGGTTCACTCACTTTCCACCTTCCTTAAGATTATAGGGTAAATGCAATCAACCCCAGGAGCCTTACTGGCCTGTAGGCTCAAAATTGTTTTCATTAAATAAATGTGTGAAATTTCAACAGTCATTAATTACATTTTTTTCAACTTCACTCCCAGAATTTCTCATTGACGTGAAGGGTTTTTCTTCTGCATGAAAAGCCTAGTAGCTTCCAAGATTAATTCTTTGAATGCCACCATAGTCACCTTCACGAAAGTAAAAATCCTTTCCTTTACCCCTTATGCTAGTTACCTCTTTGAGTAAATCCCATTTCAGCACACTGTAATCACTGCCACCTAGTAGTTCCTTTATCTGCAGATTCTTAATGCATGAAAAATCACTACTGATAATCAGATCAAGAGTGCTATTCCTTCTAGTTGCCTCCCAAATATGCTACTGTAGAAAACAATCTAATAAATCCTTGCCTTGCTAGTGCGTGCTAATCAATATCTGGGAAATTAAAATCCCCCATTATAAGACACTGATTTACTGGCCCACTATTTCTCTGTACAGTTGTTTATTGTACTCATCAGAGTCATTAGGCCTATAACACACTCCTACTCTCAATTTTGCTTTCCCAGTGCCTATGTCACACCACACTGACTCGACCCTGCTCTGTCCACCCATATCGACTGGCTGTACTTTCTTTGATTTCTTGTTTCTTAACTAATAGCTTCCTCCCTTCCTATCCTGTCTATTCTTTCTGTACACATTGTACTCCTCAAATTCTATTTCTGCATTCGTTATATCTGTGTGACACCATGTCTCTGATATCCCAACAATATCTGCCTTTGATGTTTTGAGCAACACCTCAAATTCATTTACCAAACTTCTATCATTGGTGTACATGCAATTATACATGCACCCGTTCTTATTCTTAACTATGCTAACACAGCCCATGTATTTACTTGTTCAGCAATAACTCCCAGAAGTCTATGATATTCCCTGCACCTTGTTTTCCCGGCTGCTGCTCATTCCAATAAAAAGAAGTGCAAAATCACTTTCACCTCTGGCAGCGGCTACTGTTCTATTAGTGCATGAAACCCCCCCTTCCCCCAATTTTACCAGTCTATTCAGGTTCAAAGTTAACTAGATGAGTTCCAGAGACAGGTTGGTGGAACAAATTACAACAAAAATATTAACCCTCCATCATTCTTGCTCCTAAATGGAACAATTTTGCTTATGTGATTGTGAGATGCCACGCTATTTAAATTATAATAAAAAATTAACTTTTTTTACAGAATTGAAAATGCTTTATTAATTATGATTTGTTAAACTCAATTACAAAATATCAAATCAAAAGAAGCAAGAGAAACCAATAATAATAATGTTTTTATATTTTTTTTTCAGAATTTTCAAGGTCACTAATCCCCAAATTCAAACTCAGATGATCATGTGACATCTGGAAGACACAATATGAATGCCAGTATTTCTGTCAGCTGTTTGCATTTAATTTATGCAAAGCCGGCAAAACCAAAGCTCTATGGCAAGGTTAGTTGTTTGTTGTTTAGGAGCATTAGCAACTAAGGCCATATTGCTCCGGGATATGCGATGGTCATTCCCTGACCTTTCCGTATTTGGTGGTGACGGGCTCGAACCCCGGTCTATTCAAGAAGCGTGTGCTACACACTGCTGCTCCTTCCCACCTGGCTACGGAGGCGCCTAGGCAAGGTTAGACAGCTGTTGCTAGTGTCTCACAGATGCCCCATGGGAATGGGGGAGTTGCCTAGAAGAAAGACAGATGCTCTTTCTATACAAAAAATTAATTGCTCAAAATTCATAGTTCACTGAAATGACCACCAGAATATACTGTATAACCAATTAGAGCATACTGATGGACAAAAGTACACAGTAGGATTTGATTTCACTTATAAATTTTAAAAAATTAACACAAAAACTTTAAAAAAGTGGCATCTATGAGGCATCACATCAGCAGCAGAAGGTTAACAGAGTTTTCAATGGCATGGTTAATCCTTAACTGCCTTCCTGCAACAAGCTAGGGACATGATCAACCTATTCCAGTGGCTGCGTTTGCTTAGGATGTTGGTTTAGTGTGAGGAAGGAGTGAGAAAAGATTCTTTCCTCTTCAGCATTCCTATCTATATAGGAATGGTGCGTGCTCTACTACTGCACCTGCTGAGTAAGTTTCCCTTCATCAACGAACTCAGTGCAAGTTTAAATCAATGGTCATATTTATAAATTTGATGAGTGGATCAATTTTCCTTAAAAACAGCCAAGAGCCAGTTATTCCACCATGGTTTAGAATGATACAAAATTATGTACATCTTACACGTTGCTATTTTGATAATTAAACTGTTCCACTGCAAAAGTCACAATTTCATGCTGTCAAATTTTGCCATTCTGAAAGTTGAATACTTAAAACAGAGGTTTTTGGGCAACAGGACATTTTTTGCAAAAAAAAAAAAAAAAAAAAAAACATTTTTTTCAGAAAAAGCTTCAGGCTTTTTAAAGTCCACACTGCACTACAAATTAAATTTCACTGGCAAAATACACATTTTGTAATAATTTAATATAGCCATAAGATTGTTTACCAGAACTGTATTTCTGTCTGTGGATTTCTGCTTGAATATTCTATAAAACATCCAACTGATTTTGATTGCTTCAAGAAAGATACTGTTGCAGACTTCGCCCTCTTCGGAAATGTTGCATTAAAGTTTTGTTTTATAACAACGGCACTACTGTTCAGACTTCTTGGGTGTCAAGAGCATTTCCAAATGCTGAGAGAGAGAGAGAGAGCGCAGAATTCAGTTTTTTAACATGCTTGCTTCTTCTATTTCTTAATCTTTCACAAAAGAAGCACTGGAAGTCTGCCCACAAAAAATCTCAAATTTGAAAACTATACCCTGCCAACTGATGAAATTTGTTCTACCTCAACATTTATAAGAACATTTTTCAATGGGAACTTTTGCACCATGCAGTCACATGCAACCAAAAAGTATTTCCTCACTGAGCAAAAGAACACACTTCATAATCATGACAGTAGAAATGCCTAAGGCTAAGTCATTATACATCTTTATTCTGTTATGTTAATCAATTTCCAAAATGGAAGTGAAAGTTTTGAAAACTGTTCATGAAATAAATTTGTACATCTAGGTGTAATAACCCCAGTACATGGTATACTTTGGATTATGAGCCATGTTCAGATTTTCAAACAATGGCACAGCATTTAAAAGAAACAAGCAAAATTGCTTTATTCAAAACAGAGGAGAGAGAAACATGAACAGACTTTTTTCACAAGTGAGGATAACATACTCAAAATTATCATCTTGCTTGGCCTGTTTGAGATTGATTTCATCAGAAGTTTGCAATTCATAAGCTCTTTTTCTTGAGATCATCAATTTGTCCTCTTTCAGAACTTTTGGATCTTAAACTGGATTTGAACATTGGAGTTCCAATCACTAGCATGTTTCTTCTTGCACTTTTCAATTGATAACTCTGAAAATTGCTCATATTGCTTTTCTCACCACTTTTAACCTCTTCTATAAACAAACTTGTCAAAGTTGCCACTGTTCTACAAATCTAGTCAACATTTAATCAAAGGCAGCAAACATGTACATTCTTCAAAATCTTTTCTTACTTCAGAAACTTTTTTACCAGTTCAAATGCAGCTCCCTTTTCAGCATGCAAATTAACAAGATGATAAGCACATCTTATTACCACTAAGTGTTCAATTTCCTCTTTTAATACCATTGCTACTTCAGTTTTTTGACCTACCATAACAGCCACATTATTAACACTAAGTGCCAGACAGTTTTTGAAAGAATCCCAAATGCTTTCAGGATGTTCAGATGATGTCCAATGTTGTATGCTGTAGTCGTCTTCCAATTCTAGCACTAAGAGCAAGCTGCCTTCAATTTGATGATTTTTATTATTATGAAAGGTGACCACAATGATATATTCGGGGATAAGGGGGGTGATTGTCCTCTTGTATAAGGCAATGGTCAGGCCACATCTTGAGTACTGTATACAGGTCTGGAGGCCTCATTTTAAGAAAGATGTAGAGCTGCCGGAACGAGTACAGAGAAGGGCAATGCGACTGGTGAGTGGAACAAACTGTTACCAAGAAAGGCTGAAGTTCTGCAGATTGCAGCTTCTAGAGATTAGGCACCTGAGAGGTGAGCTAATTGAGGTGTATAAGGCCTTGAATGGTTTGAGCTTGCCATCTTTCAAACTGAGGAAAAACAATTGTAGAAGAGATGTGCAGAAATTTGCCTTTAGCCAGCGGGTCGTTGATAGTTGGAACAAACTTCCATCTGTTGTAGTGGAGGCTAACAACTTAAATAAATTCAAGCAAGAACTAAACAAATATTTGGAGAGAATGGATGGGTGAAAAGGGAAGTTTTTTTTTTTTGGCTGATGCTATATAAGCTTGCTTTCTTGCATCATATGCCTTTACTAATACTAAATAACTTTTGAGTACTGCCATTTCTAGCAATTTAGCTAGACCCTCGAATAGGGTGGGTGAGAGACCCCTCACCTAAGGCTTAAATTGTGGCCGATTGAAAATTTATTTTAATTTGATCAAAGAGAGTCTGGTCTTAAGTATAAGGTTTCCTGGATGGGGCAACCTACCTCCTCATGGTGTGGGCGGAGATGCTGTCCCACCACGGGTACAAAGGTTGTTGCTTCCATGTTGTTTGCTTGAACTGAATCATTACCACAAAGTTTAAATTGTAGCTAAGCTTAGAATAAGCAGCATGTAGGCAAAAGCCCAAATTGCTGCTTAGACAACGGTTTACTCAAATGACAAATGAAGCAATTGATATAAAATCATTATTATTCAGAATACAAAAAAATAAAAATGCAGGACCAAGTTAAACATAGATTTGATAATTATATCCACATGCTAAAAAACATTTTAAAATTGGCATGCATCTCTTGCATCCATTTACACTGGATAAATGTGATTTTTACCCTCACCAATATATCAGCTGTTTGCAGTTAATTTTTATACATAGATTCCATAATTCCTAAAATTAAACACCACACCACAATTTGAAAATATGGAAGTTGTTGTTTTTACCATTAGTGTATATATATATATATATATAAATATATATTTGAATATCATAATATGTATATCTTTCACCCATGATATGTACATCTTTTGACTACTGCCATTTGTAGCAATTTAGCTAGGCCCTCGAGTAGGTAGATGAGAGACCCTCGCCTAAGGCTTAAATTGTGGCTGATTAACGATTTATTTTAATTTTATCAAAGAGAGCCTGGTCTTTGGGAATAAGGTTTCCTGGATGGGAACCTTTTGTAAAGCAGATATCGTCTTTTAACAGCACAAAGGGTGACACTGCAGTACAAACTGGTACTAATGATATTAAGAGTAGTAGACCGGCGGAATTACTTAAGTACAGGTCAATGTTGAAAAAAACCGTGAGTTAGGGTTGAATTTGAAAGTGCAATTCTGCCCAGACACGATAGGAGGGAGTATATGATGAGAGCCTTGTCAAACAGTTCGGCCCTGGAGAGATTGTGCATGGCTCAAGAGGTAGAATTTTTCTCAGCTTGATCTGTGTTTATCCCATTCTACAGGGATGGGATAAACTTAAAAAGAAAAGGTGCAAGAATACTTGCTGATGCTATCGAGGCAGTGTTAGGTGGATCGGAAAACTGCTAGCTTGGGGGGGGGGGGCGATATACACAGACTAAAAGGCTGACAGTGGCAGTAGGCAGAGGTAAAAGTGATTCTTGCACTGCTTCTATTAAAATAAGCAGTAGCATGGAATGAAGATTTCCAGGACAGTTGGGAGTCATAGTGGAACAAATAAATACATGGGCTGTGTTAGGGTAACTAAGAGTAGAAGCAGGTACATGTACACTTGCATGTACACCAATGCTAGGAGTATGGTTAATAAATTTGATGAGCTTGAAGCACTAGTCAAGACATCAGAGGCAGATATTGTTGGGATATCAGAGAAGTGGTATCACACAGACAGAAGCAGTACAGAATTGGAATTTGGAGAGTACATATGTGTACAGACAGAATAAACAGAACAGGAAGAGAGGAGGGGTTATGCTGTTGGTTAAGAAACACAAAAACTAAGGAAGTGCATCCAATTAATGTTGGTGGACAATGCAATGTTGAGTCTGTTTGGTGTAACATAAGCACTGGGAAAGGAAAAATGAGTAAGTGTGTGTTATAGGCCTAATGAAACTGATGAGTATAATGAGCAATTGTGCAGAGAAATAGTGGGCCAGTAAATCAATGTCTTATAATGGTGAATTTTAATTTCCCAGATATTGACTGGAATTTGTGGGTTGGTCGCTCACACACTAGTAAGGATTTTGTGGATTTATTGGATGATTGCTTTCCACAGCAGCATGTTCGGGAAGCAACTAGAGGGAGTAATACTCTTGATCAGATCATCAGTAGTGATTCTTCATGCATTAAGAATCTGCAGATAAAGGACCCACTAGGTAGCAGTGATCACGGTGTGCTGAAGTGGGATTTACTCAAAGAGGTAACTACCATCAGGGGTAAAGGTTTTTGCTTTCGTAAAGGTGACTACAGTGGTGTGAGACAGTATTTAAATTCTATACAGTGGGACCAACTGATGACATTACCAAGAGCAAATTCAAAATGGGAAGCATTCAAAGAAATAATATTGGAAGCTACTAGACATTTCATACCAACTAAGAAATACTGTTCAAGACTTAGGCCTAAATGGATATCAGACGAATTAATTATACATGCGACAGAGAAGAAAAATGCATGGGATACATATAAATTAACAGGTGACACAGATAGTTGGTCTTTAACCAGCTCACAAAGGAGGTGAGGCAGGCAAAGGCAGATTACGATAAATCTTTGGCAAAGCATGCAAAGAGTTCTTTACTTATGTAAACTCTAGAAGGAAGGGGATGAATCAGATTGGTCCCGTTGATATCGATGATTCAACTGTTGATGATCCTGCTCAGGTAGCTAACAAACTAAATGAACATTTTGCATCTATATTCACACATAAGGAGTTATTCGGGGAGAGGAATGCCAGAGGTGTATTAAACTCTGGCAGTAATTAATAATCTTGTAATGACAGAGTAAAGTGGAGGAGAGACTGTTGAAGATAAACTTAAGAAAGACACCTGGGGTGGATGGAATCTATCCAGTTATATTAAAGGAGGCAGCAAAGGAAGTAAGCAAACCCTTGGCCATAATTATGAGAGCTTCCTTGGACTCAGAGGAGGTATCCATGGGCTAAAAATGTGCAAATGTGACCCCAATCCACAAAGGAGGAACAGGTAATTACAGACCTGTTGGTTTAACTTCTGTTCCATGGAAATTAATGAAGCCACTGGTAAAAGAAGCATTGCAGTATCATCTAGACAAGACTTCAGTTATAGCTCGGACACAGCATAGGTTTGTTAAGAGAAGTCTTGTCTGACCAATTTGATTGGATACTATAATGTAGTCACAAAGAATAATTCACAAAGGATGCAGAGAATAATTTGATATAGTATATTTAGCATTAGCATAAGCATTTGATGCAAGAAAGCAAGCTTATGCAGCATCAGCCAAAAAAAACAGAATAAAAATAAAATAAAAAAAAATAAAAAAATAACCATTTCCATTTCACCCCTATGTTCGTTCGAAATACCTGTCCAGCTGAGCCTTAAACTTATTTAGGCTATCAACTTATACGACAAGGGATGGAAGTCTGTTCCACCAACCAACCATCCGATGGCTAAAGGCAAATTTCCTCACGTCTATCCTACATCTGTCCTTCCTCAATTTGATTTATGCCCTCTCAGGTGATTATTCTGAGCAAGAGGAAGAATCCCATCAGCACTGAGCATGCTCAAACCATTCAAGGCTTTATACACCTCTATCAGATCACCTCGCTGGTGCCTAGTCTCCAGACACTGTAATTTGCAAAACTTAACCCATTCTTCGTAAGAGCACCCCTTTGTTCCATTCACTAATCTTGTTGCCCTTCTCTGTACTCGTTCCAGCATCTCTACATCCTTCTTGAAATGAGGCCTCCAGACCTGTATACAGTTGGCCTGACCATTGCCTTATACAAGGGAATAATCAACTCCTTATCCCTGCTAGAAAAATTCCTATATATCATTGACAATACACCATGAGCTACTCTTGCAGCCCGTCTGCACTGCTCAGAGAACTTCATATCTGCCTGCACAACCACCCCCAGGTTCCTTTCATTCTCTACCACTGTCAGTGTTGTACCACAGAGTTGATACGTTGCTCTGGGGTTGCTGTTTCCCATATGTAGTACTTTACATTTGTCAATGTTAAACTTCATTTGCCACCTCTCAGCCCATCTGCTCAACCTTTCCAGATCCTGTTGCAGCAGCATAGTGTCAGTAGTGTCCTTGACAACCCTGCCAACCTTTGTATCGTCTGCAAACTTGGACATTAAGCCTGATATACCATCATCAATATCATTTATAAATACAGAAAACAATAATGGACCCAACACTGAGCCCTGAGGGACTCCACTAATAACATCAGTCCACGATGAGCAGTGTCCATTGATTACCACTCTCTGTCTTCTTCCCCTCAACCTCCATAGCAGCACTTTGCCTCCAATGTCACACTGCTCCAATTTGTGTAGCAGTCTTCCATGTGCAACAGTATCAAAAGCCTTTCTAAGATCCAAGTATATAATATCAAAGTTATTCCCTGCATCCAGTTCTTTTGTGACTGCATCATAGTATCCAATCAAATTGGTCAGGCAAGACTTCCCCTTAACAAAACCATGCTGTGTCCGAGCTATAACTGAAGTCTTGTCTAGATGATCCTGCAGTGCTTCTTTAACCAGTGCCTCCATTAATTTTCCAGGAACAGAAGTTAAACTCACAGGTCTATAATTACATGTGTCAGCCTTTGATCCTCCCTTGTGAATTGGGGTCACATTTGCACATCTCTAGTCCATGGGTACCTCCCAGAGTCCAAGGAAGCTCTCATAATTATGTCTAAGGGTTTGCTTACTTCCTTTGCTGCCTCCTTTAATATAACTGGATTGATCCCATCCACCCCAGGTGCCTTTCTTGTGTTTATCTTCAACAATTTCTCCTCCACTTTACTCTCAGTTATTACAAGATTCTCTAGCTTACTGCAAGAGTTGAATACACCTCTGGCATTCCCCTCGCTGAATAACTCCTCATGTGTGAATGTCGATGCAAAATATTCATTTAGCTTGTTAGCTACCTGAGCAGGGTCATCAACAGTTGACCTATCGATATCAAGTGGACCAATCTGATTCATCCCCTTCCTTCTAGAGTTTACATAAGTAAAGAACTCTTTGCTGTTTTTCTTCGCATCCCTTGCCAAGGATCTCTCATAATCTGCCTTCGCCTGCCTAACCTCCTTTGTAACTTGGTTACAGATCAACTTGTATCTAGCACAGGCTTCTGTGTCACGTGTTAATTTGTATGTGTCCCATGCATTTTTCTTCTCTGCCATATGCCTCATTAGTTCATCTGACATCCATTTAGGCCTAAACCTTGAACAATATTTCTTAGTTGGTATGTAAAGCCTAGTAGCTTCCAAGATAAGTTCTTTGAATGCTTCCCATTTTGAATTTGCTGTTGGTAACATCATCAGTTGATCCCACTGTATAGAATTTAAATACTGTCTCAGTCCATTGTAGTCGCCTTTACGAAAGCAATACCCCTTCCCTTTACCCCTAATGGTAGTTACCTCTTTGAGTAAATCCCACTTCAGAACTCTGTGATCACTGCCACCTATTGGTTCATTTATCTGCAGATTCTTAATGCATGAAGAATCACTACTGATAATCAAATCAAGAGTATTACTCCCTCTAGTTGCCTCCCGAACATGCTGATGTAGAAAACAATCATCCAATAAATACACAAAAGCCTTGCTAGTGTGTGAGTGACCAGCCCCCAAATTCCAGTCAATATCTGGGAAATTAAAATCCCCCATTATAAGACTCTCTGATTTACTGGCCCACTCTATTTCTCTGTACAGTTTCTTATTATATTCATCAGTCATTAGGCCTATAGCACACTCCTACTCTCAATTTTGATCTCCCAATGCTTATGTCACACCAAACTGACTCGACACTGCACTGTCCAGCAATGTCGACTGTTCACTTCCTTGGATTTTATGTATTTCTTAACTAATAGCATAACCCCTCCTCCCTTCCTATCCTGTCTATCCTTTCTGTAGACATTGTACTCCCCAAATTCCAGTTCTGCATTCCTTATATCTGTGTGACACCACGTCTCTAAAATCCCAACAATATCTGCCTTTGATGTTTTGAGCAATAACTCAAATTCATCAAATTTATTTACTAAACTCCTAGCATTGGTGTACACGCAAGTATACATGCACCTGCTCTTCCTCTTAGCCACCCTAACACAACCCATGTGTTTACTTGTACCCCCATGATTCCTAGCAGTCTCTGTAACATCCTGCATCTTATTTTGCAGGCTGCTGCTCATTCGAATAGAAGCAGTGCAAGAATCACTTTCTCCTCTGCCAGTGGCTACTGTTAATCTATTAGTCCTTGTATCCCACCAATCTAGCAGTTTTCCGACCCACCTAACACTGCCTCGATAGCATCAGCAAACATTCTTGCACCCTTTCTATTTAAGTGTATCCCATCCCTGTAGAAGCAGTCTCTCCTGTTAACAAGTACAGACCAGGCTTAAAAAAATTCTACCCCTTGAGCCCTGCACAATCTTTCCAGGGCCGAATTGATCAACAGGGCTCTCATCATATACTCCCTCCTATCGTGTCTGGGCAGAATTGCAGACACTTTCAAATTCAACCCTAATTCACGGCTTTTTTTTCATCAGTGACCTGTACTTGTTAAGTAATTCCGCCGGTCTCCTACTCTTAATATCATTAGTGCCAACGTGTACAACTATATCACCTTTTGTGCCCTTAAAATTTATTTTTTACTTTTATAACCAACTTCTTCAGCATTCTAAAATCCACCTGAATCTCAAACAGTCAATCACAGAATCTGAAATTTCTCCCAGGAAACTAAAATGACTGCTAAATACAGTTAAGAATTGCATTCTTGGTAAAATGATTAGTTGTAAATTCCATTGACCTATGTGGTCATGACAGAGTACAAACTGAGAATTTTTTTTTAATCCATGGTCACAGTTATTCAGGCTGTGATGGGTAATATTACTATGCTTTCTTCTATATGGTCTAAATGTACACAAAAGCAGCAATTTAGGATTAATGTGTGTTGTACAGATATACTAAATATGAATCACACTAACTCTTTACATTTATAACAAGCATTCTCAAATATCTTTAAATACAGTTGACTTTTATAAAAAATTTTTAGTGAATTAAATCATCACAAGACAGTACTTTAAATTTTACGCAGCAGTGCTTTTACTTTAATAATAAATCTGTTTTACTTCTGATGTCTTTTTCTGTACATTTCACTGTGATCTCTTCTTTAATGACTGGTGTCTGGTAATCCCAGATACAGAAATACAGAATTTTGAATACTGAGAATTTTGAATGCACATTGAAAGGCCAGATGTATGAGGTGTGGCAATAAAGTTCATGGACTGGTACTGTTGCAGCCATGTTTGACGAGTGTGAAAATAAACAGAAATGGTACACTGCAGTTCGAATTCCCTCCAACAGATGGTGGTATGGACATTGTCCAGTAGGCTGACAGATTGCAATACAGCAGTAAACAAATATCAAATTTTGCTTTAAACTGGGAAAATCCAACAGTGAAATTTATCCAATTATAAAAAAAGAAGTATCAGCAGAGATAATCAAACCTATATTTATAATAACAGGAGCATCTTTGAATTCAGGAAGAGTTCCTTTAGAGAGATGGTGTGCAAATGTCTCTCCTATTTGGATAAGTGTTTAAATGGATGAAATGAGCAATTATAGATCTGTAAGCATGACTTCTGTGTCAGGGAAACCCATGTAGTACATGGAAATGGACCTTTGGGGCAATCGTGGTGTGGATTTGTTTATGCAGTACTTTACATTTGTCAATGTTAAACATCAGTTGCCACCTCTCAGCCCACCTACTCAACTTTCTGTGTACTGTCATTAGTGTCATTTACAACCCTGCCGACCTTCATAGTCTGCAAACTTGGACATTAAGTCTGATATACCATCATCAATATCATTAATAAATACAGAAAACAACAATGGATCCAAAATTGAACCCTGGGCGACCCCACTAATAATATTAGTCCACGAAGAGCAGTGTCCAGTGATTACCACTTTGTTTTCTCCCACTCAACCACCATTTATCCATAGCAGCAATTTGCCTCCGATGCAACACTGCTCCAATTTGTGCAACAGTCTTCCATGTGCAACAGTATTAAAAACAGTATTAGAGGTATATGATATCAAAATTATTCTTTACGTCCAGTTCCTTTATGACCACATCATAGTATACAATCAAATTAGTAAGACATGACTTCCCCTTAACAAACTCATGCTCTATCCGAGCTATAACTGAAGTCTTGTCTAGATGATCCTGCAATACTTCTTTTACCAGTGCCTCCATTAAATTCCCTGGAATTTAAGTTAAACTAGGGAAATGTAAGTTAAACTAACAGGTCTGTAATTACCCCTGTCTCCCTTTGATCCTCCTTTGTGGATTGGGTTAAAATTTGCACATTTCCAGTCCAAGGAATCTTTCATAATTATGGCTAAGGGCCTGCTTACTTCTTTGCTGCATCCTTTAATATAACTGGATAGAGTCCATTCGCCCCAGGTGCTTTTCTTATGTTTATCTTCAACAATTTCTCCCTCACTTTACTCTCAGTTAATACAAGATTATCTAGCTTACTGCCAGAGTTTAATACACCTATGGCATACCCCTCCCTGAATAACTAATGTGTGAATGTAGATGCGAAATATTCATTTAGTTTGTCAGCTACCTAAGCAGGATCATCACCAGTTGAATCATCGATATCAAGGGGACCAATCTGATTCATTCCCTTACTTCTAGAGTTTACATAAGTAAAGAACTGTTCACTGTTTTTCTTTGCATCTTTTGCTAAACATTTCTCGTAATCTGCCTTTGCCTGCCTAACCTACTTTATAACCTGGTTACAGACCAGTTTATCATAGGCTTCCAAGTCACCTGTTAATTTTTATGTATCCCAGGCATTTTTCTTCTTTGCCACATGTCTAATTCGTTCATCTGACATCCATTTAGGCCTAAACCTTAAACAATATTTCTTAGTCGGTATGAAAAGCCTACTAGCTCCCAAGATTAATTCTTTGAATGCTTCCCATTTTGAATTTGTTGTTGGTAACATCATCAATTGGTCCCACCGTACAGAATTTAAATACTATCTCAGGCCACCGCAGTCACCTTTACGATAGCAAAAACCCTTCCCTAACCCCTGATGGTAGTTGCCTCTTTGAGTAAATCCCAAAAAAAGCACACTGTGATCACTGTCACCTAGTGATTCCTTTATCTGCAAATTTTTAATGCATGAAGAATCACTACTGATAATCAGATCAAGAGTATTACTTCCTCTAGTTGCCTCCAGAACATGCTGCTGTAGAAAACAATCATCCAATAAATCCACAAAAGCCTTGCTAGTGTGTGAGTCACCAACCCACAAATTCCAGTCAATATCTGGGAAATTTAAATCTCCCATTATAAGACACTGATTTACTGCCCCACTCTATTTCTCCTTACAGTTGTTTATTATACTATTCACTCCTACTCTCAATTTCGCTTTTCCAGTGCTTATGTCACACCAAACTAACTCGACACCATTCATTCGTGATCATTCATGTATTAAGAATACATGATAAAGGAATCACTAGGTGGCAGTGATCACAGTGTACTGATGTGGGATTTACTTAAAGATATAATTACCATCAGGGGTAAAGGAAAGGGTTTTTGCTTCCATAAAGGTGAGTACAGTGGTCACGCACTGTTTTTAAATTCTGTACAGTGGCATCAACTGACGATGTTACCAACAGTAAATTCTAAGTGGGAAGCATTGAAGGAATTAATCGTGGAAGCTACTAAAAGTTTCACACCTATTAAAAAATACTGTTCAAGGTTTAGGCCTAAATGGTTATCATTTGAACTAATGAAACTCGTGACAGAGAAGAAAAATGCATAGGATGCATATAAATTATCAAGCGACTCAGAAGCCTATGAAAGATATAAGCTAGTCTGTAATCAGATCACAAGGGAGGTTAGGCAGGCGAAGGCAGATTACAAGAAATCTTTGGCAAAGAATGCTAAGAAAAACAGCAACGATTTCTTTACTTATATAAACTCTAAAAGAAGGGTCCACTTGATGATCCTGCTCAGATAGCAAACACACAAACTGAATGAGTATTTTGCATCTAAATTCACACGAGGAGTTAAGGTTTGAAAATGGCAGAAGATTATAAATTGCAGCAGGGTGTTTAATGATTTTGTAATAACTGAGAGCAAAGTGGAGGAGAAATTGTTGAAGTTAAACATAAGAAAGACACCTGGGGTGGATGGGATCTATCCAGTTATATTAAAGGAGGCGGCAAAGTAACTAAGCAAACCCTTAGCCATAATTATGAGAGCATCCTTGGACTCAGGGGAGGTCCCCAACGGACTGGAGATGTGCAAATGTATCTCCAATTCACAAAAGAGGATCGAAGGGTGACGCTAGCAATTACAGACCAGTTAGTTTAACTTCTGTTCCAAGTAAAATAATGGAGTCACTGGTTAAAGACGCATTGCAGGATCATCTAGACAAGACTGCAGCAATAATTCAGACACAGCATGGGTTTGTTAAGGGAAAGTCTTGTCTGACAAATTTGATAGGATATTATGATGTGGCTTAGAAAGGAATTAGATGCAAAATATAATTTTGATATCATATATTTGGATTTTAGAAAAGCTTTTGACACTGTTGTGCATGGAAGACTACTGTACAAATTGGAGCAGAATGTATTAAGGACAGTTGAGTGGGAGAAGACAGAGGGTGGTAATCAATGGGTGCTGCTCTTCGTGGACTAATGTTATTAGTGGGGTCCCACAGTGCTTGGTGTTGGGTCCACTGTTGTTTTGTATATTTATCAATGATATTGATGAAGGTATATCAGGCTTAGTATCGAAGTTTGCAGATGATACAAAGGTTGGCAGGTTTGTTAATGACAGTAATGGCAGTGTGCTACTGCAACAGGACCTAGAAAATTTGGGCAGATAGGCTAAGAAGTCACAACTGAAGTTTAACCTTGACAAATGCAAAGTACTGTATATGGGTAGAAGTAACCCCCAGAGAAACGTATCAACTGTGTGGTACTACACTTAAGGTGGTAGAAAATGAAAAAGACCTGGGAGTAGTTGCTCAGTCAGATATAAAGTTTTCTGAACAATGCAGAAAGGCTGCCTGGGCAGATCATGGGGTTTTGTCAATGATATATAGGAATTTTGCTAGCAGGGAAAAAGGAGGTGATTGTCCCTCTGTATAAGGCAATGGTCAGACCAATCCTTGAGTACTGCATACAGGTCTGGAAGCCTCATTTTAGGAAGGATGTAGAATTGCTTGAACGTGTACAAAGAAGGGCAACAAGATTGGTGAGGGGAATGAAGGGATCCTCTTACCAAGAGAGGCTTAAGTTCTGCAAATTGCAGTGGCTGGAGACTAGGCACTTGCACGGTGATCTGACTGAGGCGTTTAAGGCCTTGAATGGGTTGAGCACGCTGAATTCTGATGGGATCCTTCCACTTGTTCAGATTACGAACCTAAGGGGGCATAAAAGTCAAATTAAGAAAAGACAGATGTAGAATAGATGTGCGGAAGCTTGCCTTTAGCCAGCGGGTGGTTAATTGCTGGAACAAACTTTCATCTGTCGTTGTAGAAGTTGATAGGTTAAATAATCCTGAGGGCTCACATCTGGTGAGTATGGGCTTAGCACACCTAGGGTCCTGAGCTGGATATCATCATTCTTCTCTTTCTTGGTGATTCCATTCTGCTTTTATCTCTCTCTCTCACACACACATTATTACTCGGGAACTTTTTTTTTTTCCTGGTGCAGCATAAGCCTCAGGCTTCCTTGTATCATATGAATATTAATATTAATAATAAATTTAAGGAGGAACTGGACAGGCACTTGGAGGGAATGGTGTGATTTTTTTTTTTTTTTTTTTGGCTGATGCTGCATAACTTGCTTTCTTGCTCATACACTTGCTTTCTTGCATCACATGCCACTACTACTACACTGTCCAGCCATGTCGACTATCTGTACTTCCTTGGATTTAGTGTTTATTAACCAATAGCATAACCCCTCCTCTGTCCCAGGGGCACCTCCATAGCCAGGAGCGGCAGTGCGTGGCACACGCTTCTTGATTAGACCCGGGTTCGAGCCCGTGACCACCAAATACGGAGGATACGGAAAGGTCAGGGAATGACCACTGCATATCCCCGGAGCAATATGGCCTTAGTTGCTAATGCTCCTAGAAACCAAATATCATTATCTATCTTATCAACCAAATCCCAGTTCTGCATTCCTTATATCTGTGTGACACCACATCTCTGATATCCCAACAATATATGCTTTTGAAGTTTTGACAACACCTCAAATTCATCAAATTTATTTACCAAACTCCTAGTATTGGTGTACACACAAGTATACATGCGCCTGTTTCTATTCTTAGCTACCCTAACACAGTCCATGTATTTGCTTGTTCCACAATGACTCCCAGCAGTCTCTGGAATTCCCTGCGCCTTGTTTTCCTGGCTGCTGCTCATTTCAATAGAAGCAGTGCACAAATCACTTTCACCTCTGACAGCAGCTACTGTTAATCTATTAGTTCGTGTATCCCCTCCAAGCTAGCAGTTTTCCGACCCACTTAACTCTGCCTTGATAGCATCAGCAAATATTCTTGCCCCCTTTCTATTTAAGTGTAGCCCATCCCCGTAGGAACAGTCTCTCCTGTTAACAAGCACAGACCAGGCTGATAAAAATTCTATCCATTGAGCCTTGCACAATCTCTCCAGGGCCAAATTGATCAACAAGGCTCTCATCATATACTCTCTCCTATCATGTCTGGGCAGAATTGCACACACTTTCAAATTGAACCCTAATTAACTCAGAATTTTTTTCAACATTGACCTGTACTTAAGTAATTCCGCCGGTCTACTACTCTTGATATCATTAGTGCCAATGTGTACTACAGTATCACCCTTTGTGCACTTAAAAGATGATATCTGCTTTACAAAAGTTTCCCATCCAGGAAACCTTATTCCTAATGACCAAGCTCTCTTTAATCAAATTAAAATAAATCGTCAATCAGCCACAATTTAAGTCTTAGGCGAGAGTCTCTCACCTACCTACTCGAGGGCCTAGCTAAATTGCTACAAATGGCAGTAGTCAAAAGATGTACATATCATAGTATTCAAACAGATATATTTTTATATATATATATATACACCGTATTTCCCCATGTATAAGACGCACCTTAATTTTGGGGCCCGAAATTTGAAAAAAAAAAAAAAAAAAATGTATTAGATAAAGTTATTGAACTCCAGTTTTATTCATCATAAAATTCATACAACTCATCACTGTTAAAACTCCCATATACTGCCTTGTCCTCAGTTCCATCTATGGCATTTGAAATGCCACACTTCTTAATGACTTGACAACGATCTCAATCTTGATATTATCCCAAGATCTTTTCACCCAGGTACAAACTTCTCCTATAGTTGGTTTCTTCACTCTTCCTGCTGGTGTAAAATTGTCATCCATTGGTTCCATTCGTCTCTCACGGCAGCTTTGAAGGGTTTGTTAATGCTGACATCAAGTGGTTGGAGCTGGGATGTCAAGCCTCCAGGTATGACAGCAAGTTTTGTTTTTTGCTCTGCAGCATCTTCTTTATATTTTTTGTTATGTGTGCCCTGAACTGATCAAGCACCAATAGGGCAGATTTGCTTAAGAGCCCACCTGGTCTCCTGCTCCAAACTTTCTCAAACCAGATTTTCATCCCATCCTGATCCATCCAACCTTTGTCATGAACGTGGACAATCACTCCTCGAGGAATGTCTTCTTTTGGCATTGTTTTGCGTTTGAAAATCAGCATAGGAGGCAGCTTGGTTCCATTGGCACAACAAGCTAAAACAACTGTATAATGGCTCTTTTCATGTCTACTTGTCTTCACAATTACAGTTTTCACCCCCTTCTTATCAACAGTTCTGTTACTTGGGACATCAAATTGAAGGGGGACTTCAATTGCAAACCGTCGTCTAAGCAGCAATCTGGGCTTTTGTCTGCATGCCACTTATTCTAAGCTTAGCTACAATAAAATTTCTGGTTAATGATTTAGTTCAAACAAACGTGGAAACAACAACCTTTGGCCCCGTGGTGGGACAGCGTCTCTGCCCACATCATGAGGATGTAGGTTGCCCCATCCAGGAAACCTTATACTTAAGCCCAGCCTCTCTTTGACGAAATTAAAATAAATTGTCAATCAGCCATAATTTAAGCCTTAGGCGAGGGAAAGACCCTCGCCTAAGGCTTAAATTAACCCCAGGAGGCTTAATATACTCCCTCCTATCGTGTCTGGGCAGAATTGCAGGCACTTTCAAATTCAACCCTAACTCACAGCTTTTTTTCAACATTGACCTGTACGTGTTAAGTAATTCCGCTAGTCTCCTACCCTTAAAATCAAATAAACTATGTCAAAATTATTCCCTAAGTCCAGGTCTTAAGTAACCCTGCCAAAATAGCTAACCACATTAGTTAAACATGATTTTTACTTTACAAAACCATGCTGAATATCCTTCAGAATTCTATTTGTATCTAAATGATCCTGAATTCAACTCTTGATCATTGTTGCCATGATTTTCCCTACTACTGAAGTTAGACTGAATAGCCAGTAATTTCCCACTTCACTCTTAGAACCGCCCATTTGTATTGGCACTTTTCAAATCCAACAGAATCCAACAACACCAATGCAGTTTCATTTAAATAAATTACTGAAATTAAAATCAATTTTTTTGCACAAAAAAAATTATAAAAAATTTGGTACTTCTATTAGTCATATATATTCATGCATGATTTGAGACTCATTTTCAGGAACTTCAGCAGATCCAGTGTTTCTTTCCACTGACAACTTTTTGTAGAAACTATGTGGACAGGGCAGAATATAATGAAATAATGAAATTGTGTCTGATTTCTTTGCATTTGTTATGGGCTGTCGGTCTTTGTATAGTTGATTTTGTTTAACTTGCACCAATAGAGGTCTACAAATTTTCTCTTTCTTCTGTACGTCAATTTCTTCAAATGGCATTAAATCCCTTGATAAGTTTTTGTAAAATATTGGGAGCTAACACCTTTTAAAATGTAGCCATTGAAAGTGAAGCCAGTCAACAGGCTCCTTGCTAATGTTTTTTATTTTTCTTTTTTTTTTTTTTTGTAGGTTATGGCCTTTTCTAGAGGCTCTGATGACAAAAAATTATTGTGCTTAAATACAACTTTAAATGGTGGGTCTTTTTTCTTTGAGTTTTTTATTATATTAATCCAGTTGTCAGGGCAGTATATGAATGAATATTTCTTACTAAACTTTTCTATAACTCCAAAATCGGCATGACACTGCTCTTCCTGGACTAATGTTATTAGTGGAGTCCCTCAGAGTTCAGTGTTGAGTACATTGTCGTTTTCTGTAAACTCTAGAAGGAAGGGGATGAATCAGATTGGTCCACTTCATACTGATGGTTCAACTGTTGATGATCCTGCTCAGGTAGCTAACAAACTAAATCAATATTTTGCATCGACATTCACACACGAGGAGTTACTCAAGGAGGGGAATGACAGAGGTGTATTCAACTCTGGCAGTAAGCTAGATAACCTTGTAATAACTGAGAGTAAAGTGGAGGAGAAATTGTTGAAGATAAACACAAGAAAAGCACCTGGGATGGATGGAATCTAACCAGTTATATTAAAGGAGGCGGCAAAGGAAGTAAGCGAACCCTTAGCCATAATTATGAGAGCTTCCCTGGACTGGAGATGTGCAAATGTGACCCCAATCGACAAAGGAGGATCAAAGGGAGACAGGAAATTATAGACCTGTTAGTTTAACTTCTGTTCCAGGGAAATTAATGGAGGCACTGGTTAAGGAAACATTGCAGGATCATCTAGACAAGACTTCAGTTATAGCTCAGACACAGAATGGGTTTGTTAAGGGGAAATCTTGTCTGACTAATTTGATTGGATACTATGATATAGTCACCAAGGAACTGGATGCAAAGAAGAACTGGATGCAAAGGGAGATCGGGAACGAGTGTAGCCTGTGCCGACGTACATTTTTACCACTCCTGGAACAGAGAAGTTTTTCTTATTTATTTTCTGTTTTATTAGCTTAAATTGGCATATTAACTTATTTTCTAGAGTAGTTTTATATTCTTATTTACGATACTTAGATTAAAGTAACTTAGATAGAGATTTTGCAGGTATTACTTAGTATCGGAAAGGGTATCAAATC